>NW_024871040.1:1722500-3122500 GCF_019054845.1 Dipodomys spectabilis | reverse complement strand
AAATAAGAATACATAAATCAAATAATAATAATAATAAAGAAAATAATGCCATGGTATGTAAAAGTGGTAGTGCTCGTGTGTCTTGGGACACATGAATTAAGATCAGGGTGTGGAGGCCCGTGGGGTAGGGGCCATGTCTCTCCTCTGTGTGTGGGGCTGTCAAGGTGCCCCTCCTTTGTGTGGTACACAGAGGTCCTGCCATACTGTGCCATAGAAAAGATATGTTAACTCATACCTGAAGGGCAGGCAGGGTAGAAACTCCATCCCAGCCATAGCAGGTGGATAGGACACTAGCCTGGGTGGGACCTGGTGAGAGGGATGGCACTCAGTCTGCTTTCTGGATTCCAAGAAGAGGAGCATTGTGAGTCCATTAGGCATCTGGCTGGACAATGGCTGCCAAGCAAGCCTTCGTTTTGTGTGTGTGTGTGTGTGTGTGTGTGTGTGTGTTCTGTGTCAGTGTGTGCACGTGCATGTGTCAGTTCTAAGGCTTGAACTAAAGGCCTAGATGTTGTCCCTTAGTTTTTTCACTTAAGGCTGGTGCTCTACCACTTGAGCCACAGCTCCACTTCTGGTGGTTAATTGGAGGTAATGGTCTCATGGAGTTTTGCTGCCTGGAGTTAGCTATGAACTACGATCCTCAGATCTCATCCTCCTGAGGAGCTAGGATTACAGGGATAAACCACTGGCCCCTGGTTCCAAGCAGGCCTTCTGACACAGACAGGGTTGGCATCCAGGCTCTGCCACTTGCCATTTCTGTCCCTGGGGCCGGCAGTGTCACAGTGTACTGGATAGTCTCCCTGGAGTTTGCTGTAAAATTCCCTCTCCCATCTCTGTTCTTTCTTGTTATTGCTGTTACCAAGATTTGAACTCAGGGCCTCACAGTTACTCAGCTTGCTGGCTCATGGCTAGGGCTCTACCATTGACCCTGAACGCCTTCTCTAGTCTGGCTTTTTTTTTTTTTTTCCGATCATGGGGCTTGAACTCTGGGCCTGGCATTGTCCCTGAGCTCTCCACTCTGCCACTTGATCCTTGTGCTACTTCTGGTTTTCTGATAGTTTATTGCAGATGAGAGTCTCACAGACTTTACTGCCAGGGCTGGCTTTGAACCGCGATCCTCAGATCTCAGCTTCCTGAGTAGCTGAGATTACAGGGGTGAGCCATCGGCTCCCAGGATATGTGTGTGTGTGTGTGTGTGTGTGTGTGTGTGTGTGTGTGTGGTATTGTTATTGTGATATACAGAGATGTTACCATTTCAAAAGTCAGAGCCGGACGCCGGTGGCTCATGCCTGTAATCCTAGCTACTCAGGAGGCTGAGATCTGAGGATCGCAGTTCAAAGCCAGCCCAGGCAGGAAACTCCATGAGATTCCTATCGCCAATAAACCACTAGAAAACTGGAAGAGGCGCTGTAGCTCAAGTGGTAGAGCACTTGCCTTGAGCTGAAGAGCTGAGGGACAGCGCCCAGGCCCAGAGTTCAAGCCCCATGAACGACAAAAAAAAAAAAAAAAAAAATCAAAAGTCAGGTAACTTTTTTTTCTTTTGTCAGTCATGGGGCCTGAACTCTGGGCCTAGGTACTGTCCCTGAGCTCTTCAGCTCAAGACTAGCGCTCTACCACTTGAGCCACAGTGCCACTTATAGCTTTTTTCTGCTTATGTGGTGCTAAGGAATCAAACCCAGGGTCTCATGCATGCAAGGCAAGCATTCTACCAGCCTCTACATTTTTTTTTTGGTCAGGCCCAGGACTTGAACTCAGGGCCTGAGTACTATCCCTGAGCTTCTTTTGCTCAAGGCTGGACTTTACCATTTGAGCAGATGTCCTACAATAGATAAGTGAATCAAAAAGAAAATGTGGAACCTACACACAATGGAATTTTACTCATCCATTACAAAGAATAACATTATGTCATTTCCAGGGAAATAGATAGACCTAACACAAATCACGTTAAATAAAATAAGCCAGACCTCATTGAGGCAAATGGCACATGTTTTCTCTCATATGCAAAAGCTAGATCTAAACTATACCAGTAGCCATGTGCTGGTGGCTTACACCTGTAGTCATAGCTACTCAGGAGGCTGAGATTTTAGGATCAGGGTTCAAAGGCAGCCCGGGCAGGAAAGTCCATGAGACTCTGATCTCCAATTAGTCACTAGAAAACCAGAAATAGAGCTGTGGCGCAAAGTGATAGAGCTCTAGCCTTGAGCAAAAAAGCTCAGGGACAGTGCTCAAGCCCTGAGCAGTTCTAACCTGGCTTTTTTGATGACTAATTGAAGATAGAGTCTCAAGGACATTCAACCAGGCACCAGTGGCTCATACCCATAATCCTGTCTACTCAGGAGACTGAGATCTGAGGATCATGGTTCGAAGCCAGCCCCAACAGGAAAGTCCCTTAGACTCTCATTTCCAATTAACCACCAAAAAGCCAGAAGCAAAACAAAACAAAAACAAAAAACACAGAAGAAACTGACCATCCAGTTGTGGTGCAGTTGGGGACAAAGAAACAGAAATGAGGGGCTGGGAAGGTGGCTCAGTGGTAGAGCGCTTGCCTTGCATGCCTGAGGCCTTGGGCTCAATTCCTCAGCACCACATAAGCAAAAAGAAAAAAGCCGGAAGTGGCGCTGTGGCTCAAGTGGTAGAGCGCTAGCCTTGAGCTGAAGAGCTGAGGGACAGCGCCCAGGCCCAGAGTTCAGACCCCACAACCGGACCCAAAAAAAAAAAAGAAACAGAAATGGGTCATTGGTAAGCCGAACTTAGAAATCAACTAGGACAGGGCTTGGTAACAGAGCTCCTTATCCAGAAATGGGAGTTAGTGTGGGTGGAAAAGCCCCATTAGTTCTGCTTTGCTTCTGTATATCATCATAACTCTACTGTGCTATCTTTTTTTTTTTTTTTTAACTTGGGGCTTGAACTTAGGACCTTCCATGCTTGTTTAGCTTTTTTACTCAAGGCTGGTGCTCTACCACTTGAGCCATACCTCTAAGTATCTCACAGGCATTTTTTGCCTGGGCTGGCTGGCTTCAGACTGTGATTCTCAGATCTGAGCCTCCTGAGTAGCTAGGATTACAAGTGTGAGCCACCAGTACCCAACTTCACCTATACTATTTCTGATGTAAAACCAGAATCTACCTAAACACCAAAAACAAGCATCAGCATGTTTTGATTGCAGCCAATTCGCCACCCTCCCTGAGCTGAAAGCATTAGCAATACACGCAATTACATTCTAATGCTTGTAGCCAAAAGCTGTGGTGTTCAGGCCTTGGGTGAGCCACATAGCAGCCCCCACTGCACTAAGCTGGGCCCCTGTGGGCAGCCTCTGGGCCATCAGGAAGGTTTGTCCTCCCAGCTTTCAAGGTCTGGCCAGGCTTCTGTGTCTCTTGGCTTTGTTCTCATTGGTCTTTTGCCAATCTCCTGCTGGCTGATGTCACCAAATGGCTTTGCCAAATGCACTCCCTCCCCCATGTCCTGGATGGGCACACGCTCTGCTGTTCAGGTTGTGAAGGCTGAATGTCTGAGAGGGTCGTATGTGGTTCTGATATGGCTATAGAACATGACCAGTATTCATGACAAGCTGGGATTGGCAGTGGACACCATGGAACTCCTCCCCCTACCCCCAGCAATGCTGGCTCTAGGTGACTCCTAATTATGCAGGGTCTAATGGGGTCTGAAGAGAAGAAGGTCGGGGAGGAGCCCTTTATGGTTTACTCTCAACTTTTTCTTTTCTTTTCTTTTCTTTTTTTTTTTTTTTGAGTCCGGTCATGGGGACTGAACTCTGGGCCTGGGCGCTGTCCCTCAGCTCTTCAACTCAAGGCTAGCACTCTACCACTTGAACCACAGTGCCACTTCCAGCTTTTTTCTTTTTGCTTATATGGTGCTGAGGAATCGAACCCAGGGCCTCTGGCATGCAAGGCAAGTGCTCTACCACTGAGCCACCTTCCCAGCCCTACTCTCAACTTTTTCTTTTTTTGCCGGTCTTGCAGCTTGAAATCTGGGCCTGAGTACTATCCCTGACCTTTGATGCTCAGGAGGTCTATTATTTGAGCCATAACTCCACTTCTGGCTTTTTGTGGCTAGTTGAAAACACAAGTCTCATGGACTTTTCTGCCCTGGCTAGATTTGAATCTTGATCCTCAGATCTAAGCCTCCTGAGTAGCTAGGCATGAGCCACTGGTGCCAGCTTATTCTCAACTTTTATCTTTCTCCCTTCTCCTCTTCCTCCTCTGTTGGAACCATACCTCTACTTTTTGGGTTTTGGTGGTGGTGGAGGTAGTGGTGATGGTGATGGGGCTTGAACTCAGGACCTGATCACTGCTATCTCTGAGCTTTTTTACTCAAGGCTAACTAGCAATCTATCACTTTGAGCCAGAACGCCACTTCCTGTTTTCTGGTGGTTAGTTGGAGATAAATCTCATGGATTTTCCTACTCAGGCTGGCTTGGAATCACAATCTTCAGATCTTAGTCTCTTGGGTAGCTAGGATTATGAGTGTGAGCCATCGGGCGCCTGGTTTTACTTCTGGCTTTTTGCTGGTTCATTGGAGATAGGAATCTTGGGATTTGTTTGCCTGAGCTGGCTTCAGTGATCCTCAGATCTCAGCCTTCTGAGAAGCTAGGAATACAGGTGTGAGCCAAGGGTTCCTAACCACTCAACCTTTTAAACATATACATAGAGCATACATCATGATGCACTCTGGATCCCTCTGGGTGGTGCAGCCTGCCACACTCCCTTCTGAAGCTGATACCTAAAATAGACATGTATTTGTATCTGGCTCAGGTTCTGAGATTTGAAACCTGTCACCCCCAAATGTGGAGGGTTCTGTAGGCTACCTAGAGTGTGTCCAGTGTGGGAAGCGCTGGCATCCATGCAGGGCCCTTCTCTGAGCCACACTAGAAGATAGCACGAGCAAGGTCATTGGCTACGAATCAGGACACAAAGCACTGGACACTGTGCCAGCAGAACTATCAATAAGGACAGCAACTCTGTCTTGTGCTGAAGATGTCTCACACATCATCTCTACTGTGTCGCCAAGACTGGGGACAAGGCTCTATCTCTGCTTTGTAGAAAAGGAAACTAGAGGCTAGGAAGGTGGCTCAGTGGTAGAGTGCTTGCCTTGCATGCATGAGGCCCTGGGTTCAATTCCCCAGCACCATATAAGCAAAAAGAAAAAAACCGGAAGTGGCGCTGTGGCTCAAGTGGTAGAGCGCTAGCCTTGAGCTGAAGAGCTGAGGAACAGCGCCCCAGCCCAGAGTTCAGGCCCCACGACCAGACCCAAAAAAAAGGAAAAAAAGAAAACTAAAAGTCAGGCACTGGTGGGTCATAGCTGTAATTTTAGCTCTTGGGAGGCTGAGATCCAGAGGGTCATGGTACTTTTATTTTTTTATATTTTGTGCCAGTCCTGGGCTTGAACTCAGGGCCTGGAGATTTTTGTTCAAAGGTAGCAAGGCATGCGCTCTACCACTGAGCCACCTTCCCAGCCCCTCATTTCTGTTTCTTTGTCCCCAACTGCACCACAACTGGATGGTCAGTTTCTTCTGTGTTTTTTGTTTTTGTTTTGTTTTGTTAGTCATGGGGCCTGAACTCTGGGCCTGGGCGCTGTCCCTCAGCTCTTCAGCTCAAGGCTAGCGCTCTACCACTTGAGCCACATTGCCACTCGAGGATTTTTCTGCTTATGTGGTGCAGAGGAATTGAACCCAGGGCCTCACGCATGTGAGACAAGCCCTCTACCACTGAGCCACCTTCCCAGCCCTATGGATGATCAGTTTCTTTTCAGAGAAAGTCAGCTGTAGTTCCATACCCACAGAAGAATGTGTATGTCAGGCTTGCTCTGCCAAGGTAATCTAAAAGGGAGCACTTTTAGAGAACAGGTTTTCAGCCATGCACTGGTGGCTCGCCCCTGTAATTCTAGCTACTGAGGAGGCTACAATCTGAGGATCACAATTCAAAGCCAACCCAGGGAAGGAAAGTCTGTCTATGAGACTCTCACTTCCAATTAGCTAGCAAAAAGACAGAAGTGGAGGTTTGACTCAAGTGGTAGAGCACCAAACTTGACCAAAAAAGCTAAAGGACAGTGACCAGGCCCTGAGTTCAAGCCTCAGTTTGGGCACAAATAAAAAAATAAAACAAGCCGGGCGCTGGTGGCTCACGGCTGTAATCCTAGCTACTCAAGAGGCTGAGATCTAAGGATCATAGTTTGAAGCCAGCCAGGCAGGAAAGTCCATGAGACTCTTATCTCCAATAAACTACTCAGAAAAAGCCAGAAATGGCACTGTGGCTCAGGTGGTAGAGCACTATCCTTGAGAACAAAGAGGCTCAGGGACAGCACTCAGGTCCTGAGTTCAAGCCCCAGGACTGGCAAAAAAAAATAATAAAATAAAATAGGTTTTCCTTTCTTTCTTGGTCATGGGGCTTGAGCTCTTTTAGCTCAAGGCTAGCACTCTACCACTTTGAGCCACAGGAGTCTCACAGACTTTCCTGCCCAGGTTGGCTTCAAACCACAATCCTCAGATCTCAGTCTACTGAATAGCTAGGATTACTGGTGCCCAGCTCAGACAAAACAGGTTTTGATTGACTCACCCTCCCTGCAAGGCAATTTCAACAATGGTGTATCAAAGTGCTGAAGGTTCAGATAGAGGTTTGCATTCCCACCTTTGCCCCTAGTTGAGCTAGCACCAACTGAGCAGCACAGACAGTACTTTCTGTGAACCTGTAGCTCCTAGTTTTGGCTAGAAGAGGCTCTGTGGCTCCTGGCGATGGCTCCTGCACACCTGCTCCGTCTTCCTTTCTTTCTTGGTCATGGGGCTTGAGCTCTTTTTGCTCAAGGCTAGTACTCTACCACTTTGAGCCACAGGAGTCTCACGGACTTTCCTGCCCAGGCTGGCTTTGAACCACGATCCTCAGATCTCAGCCTCCTGAGTAGCTAGGATTACAGGTGTGAGCCACCAGCGCCCAGCTATTTTTTTTCTTTTTAATCTGATATCAAGACTGGAACTCAGTACCTGATGCTTTTTGCTCATTGGCTCGTGCTCTACCAACTGAGCCAGCCTCCAGCCTCTGGCAAAGTCCAGAGCCATAAACAGATTGTGAGCAAGGTGCTCACTAATGTGCTGACCAAAGTAGAGAACTAGCAGTCCAGGGGTTGCCTCCCTGTATCCACTAAGCTATTTTCCCAGAAGGCTGCTCTGACAGGGGGGCATGCTTGCCACACTGGACACCAGTGGTCATGCAAGCAGAAGTTTTTTTGAGGCCATGGGAACAACAACCACCACCAAGTAATTCTAGATGCCTACTTGCCGCAGGTGGCCTTTGTCACAGCAACTCTTTTCTCACAGTAGTGTTCTCTTCCTAGCACATGAAGACATCAATCAGTGCCTGTGACATCTTTGACCCCATTGGTCTGATTCAGCGGCTGGAACCAGGAGCTGAGTGAATGCACCTGCGTTGCAGCCTCTCTGGCGTGGACCTCCAGCACAGCAACGCAACACAACGTGGAACCTGGCAAGTAGGTGCATTCTGCAAGGTCAGTGCCGCACATCCCAGGCCCCTCAAACCCAGCCACCTCTCCATGTTCCTGATGACTTGGGGGGGTGATAGGTGGGGGGCTCACAGCTTTCCTTTCCCCAAAGATCCAGCTGTGAACTTCAGGAGATCCTTGGGGTAGGGGATGAAGAGACTCATGTTGAGGGGACATTTTTTTTGAACATGAAGTGCATGTTGGGAGGGAATCTAAAGCCCCATAGAAATTATTTGTGAAGGGGCTGGGAAGGTGGTTCAGTGGTAGAGCGCTTGCCTTGCATGCCTGAGGCCCTGGGTTCAATTCCTCAGCACCACATAAGAAAAAAACCGGAAGTGGCGCTGTGGTTCAAGTGGTAGAGCGCTCGCCTTGAGCTGAAGAGCTGAGGGACAGCGCCCAGGCCCAGAGTTCAGGCCCCACGACCAGACCAAAAAAAAAAAAAGAAAGAAAGAAATTATTTGTGAAAAAGGGGGAGTGGGAAAGGGAAGGAAAGTAGAGAAAAACAAAGGAGGGGGCAACACTGTCGGACAAGAAATGTATTAATTACCTTACTTACGCAACTGTGACCCCTGTGACATCACCCTTACAATAAAGTTAAATTAATTTTTTTTAGAAAAAGAAATTTTTTGTGAGCTGAGCACGTATGGCTATGGATATAATCATCACTATTCAGGAGGTGAGATCTGAGGGCCAAGTTTCAAAGGCAGTCCAAGCAGAAAACTCTGTGAGACTCATCTCCAATGAACTAGCATGAAGCTGTTAAGTGGAAGCAACTCAAGTAGTAGAGTGCAGCCTTAAGTGAAAATTTCAAGTAAGAGCAAGAAACTCTGAGTTTAAGCCCCAGGACAGACACAAAAAGAAAGGAGGCATGGGAGGGGGGTGGGGAAGCTGAGTGCCAGTGGCTCAGCCTATAATCCTAGCTACTCAGGACACTGTGACCTGGGGATCCCTATTCAAAGCTAGCATGGGCAGGAAAGTCTGTGAGACTCTTTTTTTTTTTTTTGGTCCAGTCGTGGGGCCTGAACTCTGGGCCTGGGCGTTGTCCCTCAGCTCTTCAGCTCAAGGCAAGTGCTCTACCACTTGAGCCACAGCGCCACTTCCGGCTTTTTTTTTTCTTCTGCTTATGTGGTGCTGATGAATTGAACCCAGAGCCTTATGCAAGCAAGGCAAGCGCTCTACCACTGAGCCAACTTCCCAGCCTTCTGTGAGACTCTTATGTCCAATTAACCACCAGAAAACTGGAAGTGGCATTGTGGCTCAAGTAGTAGAGCGCAAGCCTTGAGCACAAAGAGGCTCAGGGACAGCACTCAGGCTCTGAATTTAAGCCTAGCAACTGACAAAATTAATTAATTAATTAATAAACCAGGCATCGATGGCTCAAGCCTGTAATCCTAGCTACCCAAGAGGCTAAGATCTGAGGATCACAGTCTGAAATCAGCCCCGGCAGGAAAGCCCCGTGAGACTCTTATCTCCAATTAACCACCAGAAAGAACTGTAAGTAGAACTATGGGTCAAAGTGGTAGAACACCAGCCTTGAGCGAAAAATGCTCAGGGATAGTGCCCAGGCCCCCAAACCAACAAAGAAAAAAAATATATACATATATATATATATATATAAAACTCATGTCCAGACATGAATTTGTGCTAGTCAGAGAAGACTCGGTCTTGCTCTTAGACCTTGCTTTTACATCTGAGAATTTGGCAGTCAGGTTGGGACAGATGGATAGATTGCCAAGATCCTGAAGGCACTGTGGTCCTTTATCCCACCTGAACTTCTCCCCAATGGGGCAAAGCAGAGTTGCACAAGGGGCCCTTGTAGAGGATGTAAAGTTGATTCCCAAGAGCTTCGTGTACCGGGACCCTGACATCCTATCCAGCAATGAGCTTGAGTAGCGAGGCTTACCTCCCAGGGTCATCCTTGGGCAGGCCCAATTATCTTCCCAAGACACCTGTACAGCAACTGGCCCTTACCCACAGGATGCAGGGGTCTGACTCTCATGCCCCTCAGGCTGTATCACAGACCATCAGGCCTTGGTGTCACACACACACACACACACACACACACACACACACACACACACACACACACAGAGTTTGCTTGTTTGTTGGTTGGTCATGGGGCTTAAACTCAGGGCCTGGGCATTGACCCTGAGCTCTTTTGCTCAAGGCTAGCACTGCTACTTTGAGCCACAACACCACTTCCAGTTTTCTGGTGGTTAGTTGGAGATAAGAGTCTCTTGGGGGCTGGGAAGGTGGCTCAGTGGTAGAGCGCTTGCTTGCATGCCTGAGGCCCTGGGTTCGATTCCTAGCACCACATAAGCAAAAAGAAAAAAGCCGAAAGTGGTGCTGTGGCTCAAGTGGTAGAGCACTTGCTTTGAGCTGAAGAGCTGAGGGACAGCGCCCAGGCCCAGAGTTCAGGCCCCACGACCGGACCCCCCCCCCCCCCAAAAAAAAAAGAGTCTCTTGGGCAGCCAGGCGTCGGTGGCTCAAGCCTGTAATCCTAGCTACTCAGGAGGCTGAGATCCAAGGATAAAGGTTCAAAGCCAGCCCTGGCAGGAAAGTCCATGAGACTCTTATCTCCAATTAGCCATCAGAAAACTGTAAGTGGCAATGTGGTTCAAGTGGTAGAGCACTTGCCTTGAAGAGTTGAGGGACAGAACCCAGGCCCAGAGTTCAAGCTCATGACTGACAAAAGAAAAAGTCTCATGGGCTTTCTTACCCAGGTGGCCTCAACTTGCAATCCTCAGATATCAGCCTCCTAAATAGCTAGGATAAGCCACAAGTGTCCAGCTTTATGTTAGGTTTTTGTTGTTTTTCTTTTGGTGCCAACACTGGAACTGGGCCTTGACACTTTCTCTTAGCTTTTTCACTCAAGACTGGATCTCTACCACTTAAGCCACTTCTCTACTTCCAGCTTTTTGCTAATTGGAGATAAGAACCTCACTGACATTTCTGCCTGGGCTGGCTTTGAACCACATCTCCTAAGTAGCAAGATTATAAGTGTAAACCACTGGCACCCAGCTAATTAATTTTTGTATATGCAGGTCCTAGGGCTTGTACTCAGGGTTTGATCCTGAAGCTCACCACTAGTGCTCTACTACTTGAGCCACAGCTCCACTTCTTGCTTTTTTTTTTTTTTGTCATTTATTAGAAATAAGAGTCTCGGGCTAGAAATGTAGCTCAGTGGTAGAGTGTTTGCCTAGCATTCATGAAGGCCTGGGTTCAATCCCTCAATACCTCATGAATAGAAAAATCCAGAAGTGGTGCAGTGGCTCAAGTGGCAGAATGCTAGCCTTGAGCAAAAGAAACTCAGGGACAGTGCCCAGATCCTGAGTTCAAGCTCCAGAACTGGCAAAAAAAAAAAAAAAAAAAAAAAAAAAATCCCTAGGAAGCCAGGTACCAGTGACTCATATGGGTAATCTTAGCTATTCAGAAGACTGAGATCTGAGAATTACAGTTCAAAGCCAGCCTGGGTAGAAAAATCTGTGAGGCATTTTTTTTGTCAGTCATGGGTTTGAACACAGGGCATAGGCACTGTCCCTGAACTTTTTTGCTTAAGGCTAGCGCTCTACCACTTTGAGCCACAGAGCCACTTTAGGTTTCCTGGGGGTTAACTAGAGGTAAAAGTCTTATAGACTTTCCTGACTGGGTTGGCTTTGAACCAGGATCCTCAGATCTCAGCCTCCTGAGTAGCTAGGATTACAAGTGTGAGCCACTGGCACCTGGCTTATGTAAAACTTTTATTTCCAATAAATTACAAAAAAAAAAAAAAAAAAAAAAGCCAGAAGTGGAGCTGTGGCTCAAATGGTAGAGCACTAACCTTGAGTAAAAAAGCTCAAGGGGCTGGGAAGGTGGCTCAGTGGTAGAGCGCTTGCCTTGCATGCCTGAGGCCCTGGGTTCGATTCCTCAGCACCACATAAGCAAAAAGAAAAAAGCCGGAAGTGGCGCTGTGGCTCAAGTCATAGAGTGCTAGCCTTGAGCTGAAGAGCTGAGGGACAGTGCCCAGGCCCAGAGCTCAGGCCCCATGACTGGACCCAAAAAAAAAAAAAAAAAAGCTCGAGGACAGGGCCTAAGTTCAAGCCTCAGCCCCAAGGGGGGAGGGGAGGCAATAAAATAAGGGAGGGAGGAAGGAAGGAAGGAAGGAAGGGAGGAAGGAAGGGAGGGAGGGAGGGAGGGAGGGAGGGAGGGAGAGAAGAAAAAGGGAGGGAGGGAGGAAGGTAGGAAAATCCCCTGGGGAACTAAATACCTGTAATCCTAACTTTGTGGGAGACTGAGAACGGGAGGATTATGGTTTGAGGCCAGCTTGGGCAGAAAAATCCTTAAGACTCTGTTTTCATGAGAAGGAAGCCGGAGGCAGTGGTGTGTGGGTCTGAGGTCTCAGTGATAATATGAAGCCTAAAAGGAGGAAGATCATGGCTCAGGCACATGCCCTGAAACTCTATCCTAAAAATGTCCAGTGAAAAACAGGGCTGACGGCATGATATTATGCCAGCTTAGCAAGCATGACCCTGAATTCAAACTCAAGTACCTCAAAAAAAGAAAAGAAAAAAAATCACCGGGGACAATGGGTAGAACTGAGCACTTGCCTACACAGCAGCTTGTTGAGAGCCCAGGGCTTCATCAGCAACAGCAGGGTGCCAGCTGGCTATGCCAGCTCCCTGGTAGAACCTCCAGTACACAGCCTATTGAGCTCCATGTGAGCCAGGCTGTCTCTCTTTACAGAACACCCAGCGAAGTTCGGGGTACACAAGTGAAGGTGACTCCCTTTAACCAAGCATATGACATCACATGGTGACTCCTTCCAATAGATTCCTATTGGGTACCAAACAACCCTTCGGGAGTCCCTGTCTGGGACCTAGATCTAGACACTACCCAAAGATTTGTATCACTTGGTCCAATTTTTCTTCCTTTTTCCTTCCTTCCTTCCTACCTTTCCTTCTCTCCTTCCTTCCTTTCCTTCTCTCCTTCCTTCTTTACTTCCTTTCTCCTCCCTCTTTCCATTTCTTCTTTCCTCCCTCTTTTCTTCCTTTTTTCCTTCCTTCCTTCCCTACCTCTTTCCCTCCCTCCCTTCTTCCCCTCACTCCTTCCCTCCCTCCTTTCCTCCCTTCCTTGGCTTTTGTACAAGTACTGGGGTTTGAATTTAGGGCAAGGGCACTGTCCCTTACCTTTTTCCATTCAAAGCTTAGCATTTCACCACTTGAGCCACAGCTCCACTTTTGACTTTTTGCTGATTAATTGGAGATTAGACTTTCCTGCCCAGGCTGGCTGTGAACTGTGGTCCTCAAATCTAGCCTTCTTAGTAGCTAAGATTATAGGCATGAGCCACCAGTGCCTGGCCAGTATCTTCTCAGAATGCTTTCTTGCCTGTCCAGCCATGCACCGAGGCTGCCTCAAATCATGTGGGAGCCTGTAGACAATTCTTCACAGGCTTCTTCTTTTCCTTCCTTCCTTCCTTTCTTCCTCTCTTCCTTCCTTTCCGCCTTTCTTTTCTTTTTTCAGTGCTGGGACTTGAACTCAGGTCCTGGGTGCTATCCCAAAGCTTTTTTGCTTAAGGATAATGCTCTACCAATTTGAGCCACAACTGCACTTCTGGTTTGAGGATAGTTAATTAGAGATAAGTCTCACAGACTTTCCTGCCTATGCTGCCTTTGAACCACAATCCCCAGATCTCAGCCTCCTGAGTAGTTAGGATTACAGGTGTGAGCCACCAGAGCCCCAGCTATGAGGAGGCTTTTTGCTGAAGTGTGAGGGAAAGAAGCCTCCAGAGCTAGTATGGGCTGGAAAGAAACAGTGGCAAGGGACTAGCACTGCCAGCTCTGGCCCGAAGAGCTCACATTAGTGATTGTTAGCCTCAGAGCTTGTAGAATGGCCCAAGCCCTTTGCAGGAGCATCATGAGTTCATCCAGGGTCATCGTTCTGAATGAGCATAGGAGACTGGAACTGAGTCCCATCTCATAGCATGTCTGGCCTTAAGGCTTAGGGGAAGACATCGTTGGTCATATGGACTGAACTGCCCAGGGGAGACAGATTGGATTTACCATGATCCCTGGTTACTGCTGCTGGGGATGGCACATCCCTTCAGGTATCTGGGCCATATAGAGTTTTCCTGGGGCACAAACTGCTGGCTCCCATAGTGAACTGCTCTTCCCTTCCGTAAGCTGCCTTAACCTGCAAGTAATGAAGGCCAAGTGTGCCCTAATCTCTTCCTGGCAGTAGAGGCCCATGGATTAACATGAGAGGAACTCAGGCCCACCCAGACCTCAGAGTGTATTGCTTGTCTGAGTGGATGATGGTGTTTATCCTTGGCCAGCACGGTAGCCACACAATTAACCCAGGGTTGGCCCAGGATTCCCAGATATTGTCACTAGCTCTGGGAAGTAGTACTGCCATTCATTTGGGTAGAACAAGGCTCACTTGCAATCCTAGCTACTCGGGAGACTGAGATCTGAGGATCATGGTTCAAAGCCAGCCTGAACAGGAAAGTCCATGAGATTTTATCTCCAATTAACCACCAGAAAACTGGAAGTGAAGCTGTGGCTCAACGTGGTAGAGCACTAGCCTTAAGCAAAAGAGCTCCGGGACAGCACCCAGGCCCTGAGTTCAAGCCCCAGGACTGTGGGAAAAAATGGAACAAGGGTTCCAGTAAGTGGCATGGAGGCCTTACCCTGCTTTCTGCTGAAACTGGGGTCCCATGGAATCAATGTAGCAGAGCTAGAAAGGTGAGAGTCCCCAACAAGAAGGCCATGACCCCTTCTGACAGGAGAGCTGGGCTGGAACCCAGCAATTCTGAAAGATTTGCAGGACAATTTCTAAGACCCCTTAGTGGTCTCCCTGTAGAGGGAGCTACAGGCCCACCCAGGCCTCAGTCAGCTGCAGACTCCAGAGGACAGACTCCAGTCTGTCTATGGACTGACTATGGAGTCATTGTGTGCGCCCTGTTCCTTCCTCACCCCTCAGCCCCGGCTCAGGGCCAACAGGAGTTGGCCAGGCACTAGGCCTGATTGCCCCTGATTCAACATCATAGAAGCAGGGTGCTGTCTTTGCTTTCTCTCTCACGCTTATTTGGGGAGAATCCTAGTGGCACAGTTGCAGCTTTCTTGTTAGCATAGTTCCTCCTCTGAAAGTCCCCCTGGCACCCCTTTACTCTGTTCCCTGCACGACCTGTGAACAATCACTGTCCTCAGTTATGACATGTCCCAGGTATCAGGTGACTAATCTCCCAGGACCACAAAGACTCTGCTGGTTAGGAAGGATGGGCAGCCAGGACTGGCTGGCTGGAGGCAGGAGTGGGCAATGTCCAGCATGCTGCCCCAGCCCTGAGGGTCAGTAAGCAGTGGTGTCTATGTGTCTAGGATTACTGGTGTGAACCACCAGCACCAGCTGTCAGTAAGATTTCTCCTATCTTCATCAATCTGGTTCTTTGAGATTTTTTTTTTTTTTTTTTTTTTGGAAGGGGGTAACTAGGAATTGAACTCAATGTCTCATGATAGGCAGGGGCTCTACCACTTTACATCTAGATTCTTTTTTTTTTCCTTTTTTTTGATCATGGGGACTGAACTCTGGGCCTGGGTGCTGTCCCTTAGCTCTTCAGCTCAAGGCTGGCATTCTACCACTTGAGTCACAGCACCACTTCCGGCTTTTTTCTGCTTATGTGGTGCTGAGGAATCAAACCCAGGGCCTCATGCATGTGAGGCAAGCACTCTACCACTGAGCCACCTTCCCAGCCCTCTAGATTCTTTTTGTCTTGGTTATTTTCAAGGTAGGGTATCATTATTCCTGGATCAGCCTGGGCTTCAGTCCTCTTACTGTGCTTCCCTGGGTTGCTAGGGAAGATAGGGCATGTTCACAGCCATTGAATGAGATTGAATTTCTTGAATTTGTATACCCAATCTGGCCTTATACTGCCATCCCTCAATCTCCCCCTCCCAAGTAACTAAGATTACAGGTTTAAGCCACACACCCTGCTTTCTTTAAGATTTTGTTCTCTGGAGACCAGCTGGTCTTCTAGTCTGCTGGCCTCTACAGAAGATTGTACACCGTAACCTCCAGCCAGTTGTCTCCATGCTTCAGGCTCAGCAGATAGGGTTGATCCTAGTCATCCTGCTCCATGCTCCCTGGGCTCCTGGCTACTTGGAGTGTCCCTGAAACAACCTCTCTCCCTCTTCCCACAAACACCCAGGCAGCAGAAGCTCTGCTCACTGTTCCTCCCTCTGTAGGCCAGCAGCTGGCACTGACAACAGGCCCTGTGTGGCCAGTCCCTGCTGGCTTTCCTTATGGTTATCCGTCTGGCTCCTGGCTTCACCCAGCCTCTTTTGTATGTAATGAGCACCCAGTAACCATACCACTCCTCTAGCCAGTTTTTAACTTCTCCACAAAACGTGGCACTCAGGAAACACAGAGGACTGGGAGTAAGAGGCAGGACATCTGGATATTATTTATTTTTGCTGAAACCAGTGTTGGCCTCTGAGTCATCCCAGAGGAGGCCGGGGTGGGGAGGGGAAAAAAAGGACTGCCCAGCAAGAAGAGGGTACCCTGTCTTTTGGCCTCTGGCTGGAGCCAGGCATTGTTAGGCAAGTGCTCTACCACTGAGCCACCTTCCCAGCCCCCAGGCATTGTTAGGAAGGTTCTAGTCTGTAGGGATTCCCAGGAGCTCCTGGGAAGTAGCATTCTCTTCACTTCCTTCCAAGCTACTCAGCAGAGGCAACACTATTAGTGTGGAGACGCCAGACCTCACAATTTGATTCTGCCTTCAGCCTGTCACAGATTTGTGTGTGTGTGTGTGTGTATGTGTGCACGTGTGTGCACGTTTGCATGCACAGTGCTAGAGCTTGAACAGCTTTTTATCTTTTTTTGCTTTTTATTTTTTTTTTGGCTGGTTGTGGGGCTTGAACTCAGGGCCTGGGTGCTGTCCCTGAGCCTCTTTGTGCTCAAGGCTGGTGCTCTACTACTTTGAGTCACAGCAGCATTTCCTGTTTTTTCCTGAGTAGTTTATTGGAGATAAAAGAGTCTCACAGACTTTTCTGCCCATACTGGTTTCAGTGATCCTCAGATCTCAGTCTCCTAAGTAGCTAGGATTACAGGCGTGAGTCACCAGCACCTGGTTTTGAATGGCTTTTTAATTGGAGGTAAGGGTCTCATGGACTTTCCTACCTGAGCTGACTTGATCCACAATCCTCAGATCTCAGCCTCTTGAGTAGCTAGTATTACTGGTGTAAATTACCAGTGCCTGGCTTCTACAATGAATAGGTTTATCGAGGCAAAGCTGTTGTTTTTATTGGTGTTTATGTGGGTTGGGTAAGACAGGCCGAATTTGATAGGCGTCACAGTCTATTAAGGATTCGTGGGGCCTCTTGGAGGAAGGGAGGTCCTGCGTCTATCTAGAAAAGGTGCTCAGGAGAATGCAGCTGGGTTGTGCTTTAGTATTTTCCTCGCCAAATTCGGGGCACGGGGCTCTCAATTTGCAGGTGCAGGGTGGTAACTACACAGTCCCTCGGGGTGTCTTCAGACAGCAAGGGATGGGGCTGGTCGCCTGGGTCTTGGGGAAAGTCCTGCGCCTCCAGGTTTCAGGATCTCTGGGAATCCCGTTCCTCGTGGCAGATGTGGGCTCCAAGGCCGTCTCTTCCCTGGGAGTCTCTGCCCAGCTCCAAGAGAATGGAAGCTGCACCTTGACCTACAGCTCCGCGCCAAGGCGCAGCCCTGCCTCCCGCAGACCACGCCCCCGGCCCCCGCCGCGCTCAGCTTTCCCCGGAGCCCCCAGTAGCCATTGGCTGCGCTCCGGTCCCCGCCCCGACGCCTGCCCAGGAGCGCCCCGCCCCAGCCTCAGTTTCCCGGCCGGCGCAGGGCGGGCAGGGGGCGGGGCCCAGCTCAGGCCACGCGGGGCGGAGCTCAGGAGCTGACGAGGGAGCCCCGCCCCCGGGACCATAACCGGTCACCGTCGTCGCTGCCGCCGCCACCGCTGCCTCCCGATACCCAGCGCCCGAGGCTCGGACCCGAGGCCGACGCCGGGCGCCCCGCCTCCTGCCCGCCATGGCTACGCCCCGCGCCCCCAGCGCTTTGGCGGCCGCTGCGCCGGCGTCCGGAAAAGCCAAGCTGACGCACCCCGGGAAGGCGATTCTGGCAGGTGGGCCCCCGGCGGGACGCGAACCCCCGTCTCACTCGCCCCGCCGGGCTTCCGGGTGGGCCCGGGACACCGAGGCCCCGCCCCACTTCCGGGTAGGGCGGGGGTTGGGGGCGTCGGAGGGGGCGCGGCCCGGGTTCCCACCCGGCGCGTGGGCTTGCGCCCCGCGGGTCGCTCCTGCGCTGCCCCCCGAGACCCCGGGGTGGGGGCGTGGGGACCCGGCCCGGCCTCCTCGAGGCTCTGGAAAGCGGCGACGCGGGCAAAGTCCGGGCGGGGGAGGGGCCGAGCGCGGAGGGCTGGGGCCACCGTCTGGGGGCGTCTCGCGACCCGAGTGTCCCGTCCCCCGCAGGAGGCCTGGCGGGCGGCATCGAAATCTGCATCACATTCCCGACCGAGTACGTGAAGACGCAGCTGCAGCTGGATGAGCGCTCGAACCCGCCGCGGTACCGGGGCATCGGTGAGCAGCGGGGGCGGCCGCGGAGCGGCGGGTGGGAGCGGGTGGCGGGACCGACCGGCGAGTCCTAACCGTCCTCTTCACAGTGGACTGCGTGCGGCAGACCGTCCGCAACCATGGCGTCCTGGGCCTGTACCGAGGTCTCAGCTCCCTGCTCTACGGCTCCATCCCCAAGGCGGCGGTCAGGTGAGGCCAGGCGTGGTCCTGGGGCTGCTGTGCACGGGAGGGGGTCCCAGGGGCGGGCCCCTCTTACCCCAACCCCCCTCACCCCCAGGTTCGGAATGTTCGAGTTCCTCAGTAACCAAATGCGGGACTCCAAGGGACGGCTGGACAGCACGCGCGGGCTGCTGTGCGGCTTGGGCGCTGGTGTGGCCGAGGCCGTGGTGATCGTGTGCCCCATGGAGACGATTAAGGTGGGGAGGGGCCTCCCACGTGCAGGGTGTGGAAGCGGTGATCAACTCTAGAGGGGTACAACGTAAGATTAAAGCGTGAGCAGGGCTAGATGTGCAGGGGAGCGGGCGGGGAGGGTCTTCTGTGGCGGCAAAAACAAGAAACACATTTGTTACTCACACTGTGAAAAAGTGCAGCAAACGTTAAGCGACTCCTTAGCCAGGTGGGCCCTCTAGTGTCCTGAGGCCTCCTGGATTGATGTTTCAGAACAGCCAAGGTTGGCTCTGCTTGAGCTGGAGAGGTACACATCCCTCTCCCTCCTCCAGCACTGGCTGGCCTCCTTGGGTAAACTTCCTTGGAGGCAGAGGGCCAGGTATGCCCATCAAGTGGTAGCTTAGAAGCCAGCTCCTTTACTTCCCTCTCTCTCAGGTGAAGTTCATCCACGATCAGAATTCCCCCAACCCCAAGTACAGAGGATTCTTCCATGGGGTTAGGGAGATTGTTCGGGAACAAGGTGAGCCATTCTGGGTCAAGGACCATGACCAGTCTGGAAAGGACTGGCACTTTCCCTTCCCTCTCCCCAATCCCCCCCCCCCCCCTCCGCTGGGTCCTAGGAGCCACCACAGTGACTCCAGGCCTGCCTGTCCTCAGGACTGAAGGGGACCTACCAGGGCCTAACAGCCACTGTGCTAAAGCAGGGCTCCAACCAAGCCATCCGTTTCTTTGTCATGACCTCTCTGCGCAACTGGTACCGAGGTAAGTCTGTGCCCTCCAACCCTGCCTCCAAACACTGCAAGCCAGGCTTCTCCCTTTGGGCTTCACCCTTGGGAGGATGGAGGGACTTTCACAGGCCCTGTTCCTCAACCCTCAAAGCCTAGCCCTCCTTTTCCCTCCTAGTCTTCTCTGACCACAATTCCTCTTCACATTTAGGGGACAATCCCAACAAGCCCATGAACCCACTGATCACAGGGGTGTTTGGAGCTATTGCAGGCGCAGCCAGTGTGTTTGGGAACACACCTCTGGATGTGATCAAGACCCGGATGCAGGTCAGAGGAGAGCACTGGGAAGGTGGAGAAGGGTACTGGCTTGGGACAGAAGCTAGTTGCTGAGTATTCTGGCTCTTGCAGGGCTTGGAGGCACACAAATACCGGAATACACTGGACTGCAGCTTGCAGATCCTGAGGAACGAGGGACTCATGGCGTGAGTAGGAAAGGGGCAGGACTGTTGTCCCCCTTCCAGCTATCCTGCTCTAGGCTATCTTCCTCTAGGCCTTGGTGTTCCTCTTTCATTTTCTAGGGGGAAGGGTGCTTTTTTAGGGACACCATCCTTTTTTTTTTTTTGGTTTCTTTTTTTTTTATTGTGAAAATACTGTACAGAGGGGTTACAATTACATGGGCAAGATAATGAGTACATTTCTTATCAAGCATTGTAGCCTCCTCCTTTGTTTACCCTTCCCATCCCTTCCCATCCTCCTCCCCCCCCCACCAAAGTTGTAAAGTTCGTTTTTGACATAACTTGTACATCTTACTGTTGCAATGGGTCCACCTGTATCCCTATTTAAACGATTTGTTTTTCCCCTTCCCCTCCACAAATTATACCAACATCAAATACAGTGAAAGCAGGGGCTATACTGTGGGGGAGGGGGGGACACCATCCTTTCTCTGCTCACTCATCCCCCTCCTCCACCCAGATTCTATAAGGGCACTGTCCCCCGCCTGGGCCGGGTCTGCTTGGATGTGGCCATTGTGTTCGTCATCTATGATGAGGTGGTGAAGCTGCTCAACAAAATATGGAAGACAGACTAAATCCAGAGACTGGGGGGACTCCCAGACGCTCCAGACCAAGCTCCACCACTGTGTCTCTTATGATTCCAGTGCAGTTGTGCCAAAAGGACCCCTTGTCCCTTGAGCTCCGTGGCGTGGTCTGTTTGTGGTGGCCATGATGTGTTCCATAGTGTTGTGTCTCCCCTGTGGTCTGTTTGTAATACCACCCTTGTGTCCATGTGTCTAGTCCAGCTATGGCAAGTGCCCCTCTGGCCTGTGAATCTGTGCCCTCTTATTCATGTGCTTACTCGTGAGCCATGTGCTTGTGTTCCGTGTTCTGTGTCACATGACCCTGTGCCCCACTACCCAGGGTGCCCGTGTGGCCTAGGTCCTCGGCCTTGTAGCCATATTCCGGTCACAGTCCGGTGCCTTCCACCCTGGGTGGCAGGAGCACCTTGCTCTGGCCTACCACAGCTGCCTCCGGGCTTCAGCCTGGCCTCGCCGCATTCCAGGGGCTATATGCCCTCTGCTTCTCCCGCCATTGGCCTTAATTGGCCCTCGGGCCCTCCCTCCGCCCGGGACAGGGTGGCATCTGCCACTCTCAGGACCACCCTGCCAAGGCAGAATAAACTGGATCCTGTTGTAGTCTCCTGCCCCTGTGTCCATCCCTTTTTGATCCCATGTTTGTGGGGAGCAGTGATGGCCAAGCCTCCCCAGGAGGGTTCCCTGAGGAAACTTGAAATAAGACAAGATAGTAGACAAGCCTAGTGTCTACCCTGAACAATGCAACCACAGCCACACTACTGAGTTCCCCAAGAGGGTAAATTAGATACCCAAGGACTTGGGGCTGCTTCCAATCTTCCTGTGGAAAGGTCCTATGGTCAGCCGAAGGGATGTCTCCCAGGCCTTCCGATAGACAGCAGAGGGACAGCACAAAGGGGCTGGGCCTGGGAGAGTACTGTCAGAATCTTCAGCCCTTCACCTGGGGAGGAGCCCAGGAAAGTCAGGTACAAAGCTTCTCTGTCCCTCAGCCTGTGGCATGGCCCACTTCACCTCCCTCCATCAGTGAAATGGGCTTTATGCAGGGAGAGGCATAGTGAGGTGCTTGAAGCTCTCACTGTTGAGGTAAAGACACCCACATTGTCCTGTGGATAAGGGGGAGGGTGCCTTTTCCATTCTTTCTCTCAAAATGTCAGGCAGCCTAGCTAGGGGCTTCTGGGTGCCTCACCCCCTATTCTCCTGGACCTCTCCCTGCCCCACTGGAGTGTGTCCCTCTTCCATGGCCAGGCCCAGATGGGAACCAATCCTAAAAAGCTGCAGAGCTCTGAACCTGGATACTCCCACTCCCACTCCTCCTACCTTGGCCCGTTTCACAGCCAAAAGCTAAGCAGAGGACTCCCTCAGACAGGATGCGACCAGCCTGTGTTGTGGGCTGTGTAAGTGGCAGAAAACCTTGCTGTTCAAGTACCTTTTTGGGGAAAAGGCAAGCAAAGATGAGCTGGGACCTAGGATTGCCTCTGGTCAGTAGGAGCCTCCAGGTAGGCAAGTCCCACTGCAGGAGCAATGGGGGAGAATAAGGGGCACCTGAGGCCTCACATGGGCAGCCCTGTGTCCCTGAAGTGCAGGGCTGGCATGCAGCAGGAGATAAGTCAGGTGCAAGGCAAGATGCAGAGTGCAAAGGGTCCTGGGGGCAGCTCTGAGGGTCAGGTGTGGGCTTGGGCACAGTAAGCACAGGTAACCACACAGCCTGAACTGTGTGGTACTTAGAGTATGTGTTCTCAGTACATGCAAACTTCCCAATCTGTTGCTGCAGAGAGGTCCCCTGTAACAAACCTGCCCATCTCAGAGGCTGTCTTCACCTCCTCCCTCCCTCACTTCTTCCCTTCCCCCTCCCCCACACAAATGCTGGAACCCTACACAAAGAGGTTCCCTGTCCCTGAGGCCCAGGCCACACTAGACCTCAAGCTTGGCTGTGGGGATGGATTCACACTGTTTAGCACTGGGCTCCCCTGGGGCTTGTCCCTAAGCTACAGCACCCAGGAAGTAGAGGGGATGGAAGTAGAGGGGCTCAGACTGATGCCCAATTTGCTGTGTGACTTTGCAGAAGTCATTTAACCACAAACTTTTTGTGTGTGTGGGGGTGCCAGTTTGGGGGCTTGAACTTGCAGTCCCTGAGCTTTTTGGCTCTTTGGCTCAAGGCCAAGGTTCTGTCACCTGAGCCACAACTCCACTTTCAGCTTTTTTTTGGTGGTTAATTGGGGATTAATGGAGTCTCACGGACTTTCCTGCCAGGGCTGGATTCCAGCCTTGATCCTCAGATCTCAGCTTCCTAAGTAGCCAGGATTACAGGGCTGAGCCACCAGCACCTAGCTTAACCTCCTTAATCTGAGAAATGGGGTTACAAGAGAATTTGTCTCAGTTAATGAGGTACTTGGCTCAATGCTTACTTAGTCCAGGACAAGCTATCAAAGGATAGCTGTCTCTTGCAGCTATAGATTTTTTTTTGTTTGCAGTGCAGTAGCTGCCCAGAGGGGATCCCACACCCCCACATACCTCCACATACCTTTCTTGCACACCTACGTAGGAAAGGAAATGTTTGTTCCCATCCCATCCCCATAGGAAGGGAACAAGGCTACACAGGGCTGAGGTCAGGGTACAGAATAATGTGTCTACATCCTCCCTAAACTTACTTTATCTCTACAACCTTTTGGATTGTGCCCTGAAGAGTGCAACATGGACTGTTTCCCCGGGACCCCCTCTACGTTCCCTCTCAAAGGCTAGCCAAACTAGGCTTGATTTTTTGTTCAGACTATCTCCAGAAGTAACCTGGTTCCCATACTCAGGAGAAGTAGGGATCCTATCACCAACAGGATCCCTTTGCTGTGTCTGAAGCTCAGGGTGGACATCAAGTAGTCCAGACAGAGATGCTGATTGGGCTGAGCCTGATTCCTCAGGATGGACTGCAGAGGAGCCATTTGCCATGGCGGAACCCACAGCATAGGCTGTATCATCGGTCATCTGAAGGGGGTGTCTCAATTCTAAGGGGAGGATGTTAACATCAGGAAAGACGGGTGTACCTCTGGGCTGGAGGGAAGAGAGAAAGCCCTGGCGATGCCGGTAGGAGTTTGGAAGAAGCAACTGCATTTAATCAGGCTGCAGAGAAAAGGCTGATGGTAAGAGCCCAACCAGTTCCAAGGCCATTGGCTGGGACCAATGCCTGTCCTTAAAAGCAATGGGGACCAAGGAGATGAAAGATACAGGCAGTCAGCAAATGTGGAGGCAGAAGAGGCTCCATATCCGGCTTGGAGCTCTAGCTCCCCCTCCTCCCCCACTAAACTAGAGGCAAAGACAATACTGGAAAGAACCCCAGGAGGTTGCTGGGTTTTCACATCAGAGGTGTGTGTTTAGACTACAGATCAGTATCAGTATGTCCTGCCATAGCCACATCCGAAGACCTGCTGGAAGTCGCAGCCTGCCTCTACTCAGCTTAAGCTTCCAATACCTACACAGACAAGAGCCTGTTATCCTCAAGCACTGTGCCCAGAAGGGACAATGGCCTCAGAGACTAGGGCAAGGGTCAGAAGGTGGAAACCACACTTGGGCCAGAGCTTGTTTAACATCCAGCCCTGCATTCAGTGCTGCCAAGCTGAAGATGGGTATCCTGCCCCTTCCAAACTGGGGTCCCCATACAGCTGTCCATCTCTGCTATACCAAATTCCTTGAAGCTTCTCTTAGAGCTGCACAAGGCAGCTCTGGTTTTTACCACATGTCCCTTGTGGAGGTAATAAATGACAGAGCTTAGTACTTATAAAAGCCAGCCAGTCTTGGCAAATGAGTTTCTTTTTGTTGTTTGGTTTTTGCAGTGCTGAGGACCAACTAAGGCCTTTACACATGCTAAGTATGCTTCTTAAACCACCCCACCCCCACATTAAGAGAATTCTGTTTTTCCAGCTCTAGCCATCTCAGCACTCATAACAAGCCCAGTTTTGGTTGAACAGTACTTTCCTGACTTTAAAGTTTTTCCTGTGTTTTAGAGTCACTGGAACGGAATCTTGGAATCTTAGGTAAAAGGCATAGAATTAGGGGTCTGAGGCTCTAAAAATCTAAAACTAAGGATTGGACACACCTGGGACAAGGGATGGAGATTCAGGCATTAAGAGAGGACTGGCTTGAAAGGATGAAGGAGAACCACAGGAGCATATATTAGCCAGACATCAGTGGCTGATGCCTACCTATAATCCTAGCTACTCAGGAAGCTGAGATCTGAGGATCTTGGTTTGAAGCCACTGGGGCAGGAAAGTCTGTGAGACTTAATTTCCAATAAACTACCAAAAAACTGGAAGTGGGATTGTGGCTCAAGTGGTAGAGCACCAGCCTTGAGCAGAAAAGGCTAAAGGTCAGCACTCAGGCCCTAAATTCAAGCCCCAGTACCGGCACACACGCGCGCGCGCACACACACACACACACACACACTCACAAATACAAATGAAGTCCTGGGGCAAATATCCCTGAAAGCAGTCTCCCTTCAGCTGTGTGGTAAGCCCTGACCCCTGGACTCTGCACAATGTGGCCCTTATTATACAACGGTCTCCTCTGAGGAACTGGCCACGCCTATCTACTATGCATTTCGTCTTCTGTTGGCCGGATTTGACCAGAAGGCATTACCTGAGAGGCCCCACTCCGTTGGTGGCAAGGGTGGCATCTCCTGAAATGACCTCAGGGGGCTCCGAAGTTCTGCTCAAATGCCTAGTGGCACAGGCTCACTAGCTCGCTGAGCCTCGCTGCCTCCTAACACTCCTGATCTGGGGGATGGGAAGTCCGGTTTTCCCGAGTGGACCCAGCTGGGATCGCTGGCCCAGGTTCTCTGCCAACCTGAGCTAAGGCTCGAGATGGCCCGCACAGGCCGGTCGCCCACTAGGGCCCTTCCCTGACCTCCGAATCATCTTCTCCTCTAGGCCTGGGAAGCTCCCTGAACTCCCATAGCTGAAGTCAAGGGGGTGGGGAGTTGATAAAATGCTCGCGATCGTAACCCGGGAGCGAATCGTACGGGACGGACCAGGGCATAGTGGGAGAGCTGTGCCTGCCAGAGCCCGGAGCACAGTCGCCTCGGATAAGGAGAGCTGGGCCTGAGGGCCGATCGGCCTGAAGATGGGGTCGGGGAGCGTAGGCGGCCCCACCTCTGAAGGAAGATTCGGGTTTTTCTGGCCATGGGGACAGAAGGAGCAGGCGGAGCTCACCGCTTTCTTCGAGGGCCCAGACAATTCAGGGCGAAGGACGGGACGGCGCGCGCTTGATGGCGTCACGAGGATGCGCCGGGACGGGCGGTGTCGCGCACGCGCTCTGCCTGGGATCGTAGGCTGGAGCTGCGCTCGTCTGACCCCGGCTGCTAGTATGATCCGTGCCTTGGGCCTTCGATCAAAGGCTGGGCCACCTAGAGTCTCCTCGCGGGCACTGCCACCACTCCTTTGATCCTTGTGTTTCATCGCGAGACCTTGCCTTGGCCTTGCTATGCTTTGCCAGCTTAGCCACCACTGTCCACACTCAGGAGCCCCTGATGGCGCCGCTGGACGAGTGGTTGCCACGCTGGAGGCCACTCCGGGACCTGCTGGCCTGACACCCCCTGAGGAAACCCCTTGAGGAAACACTTTCCAACCCCCTCTCCCCCCCAGCCTGGAGATACCGCTGCATCCCGGAGCTGGATGTCTCCACAGCTCGCTGCCCTTGCTCTTCTCTCTCCCGATTGACCTCTCTCTCTTATTGACCTGCTTAACCCTACGTAAATGAGAGGCCTGTTCCTCTTTTCCAAACTGTCTCCTCACCTGGTTGCCTTTCTGAGCTCTCAGATCCAAGCTCCCAGTTGGTAAAAAACAAAACAAAAAAAAAGAACAAAAAAAAGAAACAAACTGGAGCCTGTCATTTCTCTCCCCTGTTACAGCTAAAGGAGGAAAGACTTACACTGTGTTCTCTCTTCCTCCCTCCCCATCTCCCCTCCCCCACCCCACTTCTTGGTGATTTATGCCTGGCTTTTCTTTATTGCTCCAGGACCTCTTGTTCTCAACCATTGGAAAGGAGATTGGGGCTCTCCAGTGCCATCCACATCCTGCCTAATCCCCCAGGTCAGCTGCATTACTCCTGAGAAAACCCAAGCAGTCATAAAGAATGAAGAAACTGTCTCAGCCAGTACAGCCCCACCCTGCCTCAGAAGATAAAAGGGGGAGGGAGGGGTTGCAGGTGGTATCACAGAAGCCCAGACAAGAGTTGGTCAATCAACACCTTCAGGACCCTTCCCTGGAAAGGAACCTCAAGAGAAAGTCAAGGTAGCTTTTTTGTTATCAACCATCCAGCCAGCTTCCTTGGCCATGCACAGTGGTCAGTAGAGGGGTGGAAATGTCTCCCTTAGCCTGGGGCAGTCTTCTGGGATGATGACCCAAGAAGGCTACTCTGTTCACACTTAAGGCCAGAGCTTCTGGACGTGTACATCTCTTAGAACCAGTTTTTGCTGGATGACAACTGGGGAAACTGAGACCTGCTGGTTAGACTCTGAGGTCTCTCCAACACAGGTGATTTCGGCTCGCACGCGTTCTCTGGTGACAATTGAGCGGCCAAAGCAGATTAACCCGTGTGCTAATCCCCCCTAATGGTTTCAGAATCCTTGGCGCGAGGAGCTAAGCCGGCCTTTCTCCGCGGCTGCTGCCGGCCCTCTCTGCGGCTTGCGCCTGAGACTGGGCCGATACTATCTCAGCCAGCCCGGCCTCGGACTCGCGCTAATCCTCGCTCTCGCTTTCTTCCCTTGCCTGCCAGAGATCGGGACGATTGGCGTTTGATTATGGCCGCTATCGAGGGCCCCTTTGTGCGATTGGCCCTAAATCCCCTAATTCCGTGATAAAGGCGGCATTAGCGAGAGTTTGCTGTAGAAAAAGGCACCGGCATGAAAGAAAGCAATCAGGGGGATCCTGAAGGCGTCCGCGAGTCCTGGAGCAGCGACAGAAAAGGGAGCAGGAAGGGGGAGGGGTCCGAAGAGGGGGGCAGCATGGCCCAACCGAGGCCATCCTGGGATCTGATTTCAGCCTCCATCTGCCTCTTCTGCCGTTCTGAGCGGTGGTACCCGGGACTGCTTTCCACTTCTGCCTTGGCAGTCTATCATTTGGTTTCTGAAACCCCCTGAATTTAGATGCAGAGGGTCTACTAAGCTACTCTGGCCCCACCACCGTAGTTTTGTGCTGTAATGGTACTTAAACTCAGGACGCTGACCCTTAGCTGGAGCCACAACTCCACTTCCTAGTTAGTGGTTAAGTGGGCATAGAATTCACAGATTTCCTGACTGGACTGGCTTCCAACTGCAATCCTTGGATCTCAGTATATTGAAAAGCTAGGATTACAGCCCGGAGTCCCCAGAAGCCAGCCTGTCTTCACCTTATGCTTTCAGAACCCTGGTCCTGGCTTCACTGCTTTGCCTTTTCAGCTCTGAAGTATAATGCCTGCCCAAAGACCGATTTTTCTACCACCCCTTGGTTCTCCTGAATCCCTTGCAGGCTCAGGTCCCTCATCTTGCCCTGTCTTTTGGCATTGACTGCTTTGACCAGGCCTGTCTGGGAAAAGCATCCAGGAGAAACCAGTGTTGTCCCTGGAGGGTATACTAGGAAGAGGGGTGATGTGCAAGTGGGGTTACCAGGAAAGTCTCTCAGCAGAGAGTCCCACAGCCCCCAAGGTTTTGCTTCATAGAGCCAGAATGGGTATAATGGCAGTTCACTGGACAGGTAATGGACAACCAAACATGGGGAGGAAATGACTGACTGGCTGAGGGAGATGAGATGGCAGAGACCAAGAAGACCATTGATTCTGGAGGACTGAAGCAAGGGAACCCTAAGATTGAATTCCTAAATGTAGAGAAGATGTGATCACTCAAGGTTCACCTTGGGGAGTGGGGTTAAGAGAGAAAAGTTGCTAAAAGTGGGTTAGAAAGCACTGTAGAGGGACGAGCATGGGTGGCAGAGACACCTTTAGCCAGCACTGAGACAGCGGTCATACAGAGAGAAGCTAGATGAGACAGAAGGGAAGGGGGTAGAAGGGGGAGTGCCAAGCATAGTTATTATAGTCAAGCAGAGGTTATTCATGATTGGCTCTAAGGGTTGACAAGGTTTTTCCAAGACAAGAAGTTAGATTTAAGGGTCACTCACCTGGATGAATAAGTATGTTCTTTTTATTTTTTTGGGTCTGGTCGTGGGGCCTGAACTCTGGGCCTGGGTGCTGTCCCTCAGCTCTTCAGCTCAAGGCTAGTACTCTACAACTTGAGCCACAGCGCCACTTCCGGCTTTTTTTCTTTTTGCTTATGTGGTGCTGAGGAATCGAACCCAGGGCCTCATGCATGCAAGGCAAGCGCTCTACCACTGAGCCACCTTCCCAGCCCCGAATAAGTGTGTTCTTACCAAGTATAGGAGCCAGGTGCTGGTGGACCAGGCCTGTAATCCTAGCTATTTAGGAGGCTGAGATCTGAGGATCATGGTTCAAAGCCAGCTCAGGCAGGAAAGTCTGTGAGACTCTTATCTCCAATTAGCCACCTGAAAACCATAAGTGGAACTGTGGCTAAAAGTGGTAAATCACTAGCCTTGAATAGTCCCCAGGCCCTGAGTTCAAGTCCTACAATGACGACCCCCCTCCCAAAAAAAAATAGGAGTTTAGGTATATATCTAGGTGTATAGATGGGTATGATTGCCATTTACCAGTGGGCACAGCTGATGGGTGTATAGATGGGTATGATTGCCATTTACCAATGGGCACAGCTGATGGGTGTATAGATGGGTATGATTGCCATTTACCAATGGGCACAGCTGATGGGTGTATAGATGGGTATGATTGCCATTTACCAATGGGCACAGCTGATGGGTGTATAGATGGGTATGATTGCCATTTACCAATGGGCACAGCTGATGGGTGTATAGATGGGTATGATTGCCATTTACCAATGGGCACAGCTGATGGGTGTACATAGGTGGCTCTGTCTTCATCCCCTTTAGTGATCTTCCAGCTGCTAAGAGCTGGCTATTACTGCCTTCATCTTGGGTCATTGCTCTTGTGTATGTTCAATAGGAGCACTCACAGCTTTCCAAGCCTGGAACAGAACTTTACCTATGAGTAACTACATGGAGCTCATCATTTGTTTTGCCGCAAGGTAGTCTGAAGCTATTAGGTACTCTTTGTCTGCCTCAGCACTTTTTTTTTTTGTCAATCTTAAGACTTGAACTTAGGACCTGGGTGCTGTCCCTGAGCTCTTTTGCTCAAGGCTAGCACTCTACCACTTTGAGCCCCGGCACCACTTCTGGTTTTCTGGTGGTTCATTGGAGATAAGAGTCTCATGGACTTTCCTGCTTGGGTTGGCCTTGCAACTTGATCCTCAGATCCTCAGGTCTCAGCCTCCTGAGTAGCATGGCCTGAGCCACCAGCATAGCCTGCCTCAGCACTTCTGAGTGGAAATACAGTTGTCCCTCTCTGTATCGAGGTTCACTTATTGTGGCTTCACTGTATTGTGGGTTTTTTTTAAAGTATGTAAACAGTGATTTCTCACCTATCGTGAGAGTTATGTTGCAGAGACCACTGCAAGAGGTGAAAATCTGTGAAGTAGCAATGAGTGAATGGTGATATAGGGAGGGATGACTATCTAATGCTGCTGTTGTTCCTGAGCTTTTGTGCTCAAGGCTAGCACTCTGCTACTTGAGCCACAGCTCCATTTGTGGCTTTTTGGTGATTAATTGGCGGTACGACTCTCACAGACTTTCCTTTATGGGCTGATTTTGAACCACAATCCTCAGATCTCAGCCTTTAGAGTAGCTAGGATTACAGATGTGAGCAACTGGCACCTGGCTCATAATTGCTTTAAGCTAGAATTTGTGACACTTGGTAAATGCAGATCTAGGAAATATTGATCTAGGAAATTCTCCCAAGAGGGCTGGGAAGGTGGCTCAGTGGTAGAGCGCTTGCCTTGCATGCCTGAGGCCCTGGGTTCAATTCCTCAGCACCACATAAGCAAAAAGAAAAAAACCAGAAGTGGCGCTGTGGCTCAAGTGGTAGAGCGCTAGCCTTGAGCTGAAGAGCTGAGGGACAGCGCCCAGGCCCAGAGTTCAGGCCCCACGACCGGACCCCCCCCCCACCAAAAAAAGAAAAGAAATTCTCCCAAGATAACACCTTCCAAAATGTCATTTGAACAAGAGTCCACACATCAGCCTTTGCTTCATAGGACCTTGAGCTTGACAGTTGGCACTAGGAATGGGCAGCCCTAATTACCAAGGCTGACTCTATGGTGGTACCACCGCTTTTTTGGGGGGGGAGAGGGCTTTGTTCTAGTACTGCAGCTTGAATGCAATGCCTGGATGTTGTCCCTTAGCTATTTCTCTCAAGGATGGTGCTCTACCACTTGACCACAGCTTCACTTATAACTTTTTGGTTGTTTATAGGAGGTAATAGTCTCTTGAGCCAGGTGCTGGTGACTCACCTATAAGCCTAGCTACTCAGGAGGCTGAGATCAGAGGATAGAGATTCAAAGCCAGCTTGGGCAGGGGACTCTTTGAGACTCTCATCTCCAATTAACTGGACCCTGAGTTCATTCCCCATAACGAACAACAACAACAATCTCTTGGATTTTTTTCTGCCTGGGCTGGCTTCAAACCTTAATTCTCAGGTCTCAGCCTCCTGAGTAACTAAGATTACATGTGTTTGCCACCAGCACCAGCTGATCTATATGTGTTGAAATGCCAAACTGTACCTCATAAATGCATAGCTACTACATGTCAGTTAAACATATACATTTATTAGTTTAAAAAATTGGGGGGACTGGGCACCAGTAGCTCACACCTGTAATCCTAGTTACTCAGAAGGCTGAGATCTGAGGACTGTGGTTCAAAGCCAGACCATACAGGAAAATCTGAGACTCTTATCTCCAATTAACCACCAGAAAACTGGAAGCGGCACTGTGGCTCAAGTGGTATAGCGCTCACCTTGAGCTGAAGAGCTCAGGGACAGCACCCAGGCCCAGACTTCAAGCCCCACAGCCGACAAAAAAGAAAAAGAAAAAGATTAGTTTTGGCCTGGCACCAGTAGCTCATGCCTATAGACCTACTTACTCAGGAGACAGATCTGAAGGTTCAAGGTTCAAAGATATCCCAGGAAGAAAAGTCTTCAAGACTTTATTTCTAATTAACCAGCAAAATGCTGGACTGTTGGCATGTCTCAAGTGGTAGAATACCAGCTAGCCCTGAGTTCAGGTCCCAGTAGCAGCACATACACAAAATTTTTTCTTGCAGTGCTAAGGAACAAACCATTGGCTTTGTGTGTGTTGGATGAAAGCTCTACCACTGAGCTTCTCAATTGTTTTGTTATTTTTGGTCATGGTTGTGGGGCTTGAACTCAAGGCCTGGGCACTATACTTGAGCTGTTTTTTTGCCCACGGCTAGTAGTTCTACCACGTTGAGCCACAGCTCCACTTCCAGTTTTCTGATGGTTAATTGAAGATGAGTCTTACAGCCTTTTCTGTCCAGGCTGGCTTTGAACCATGATTCTCACATCTTAGTCTCCTGAGTAGCTAGAACTATAGGCATGAGCCACCAGCACCTGGCTTTCATTTGTTTTAATTTAAAAAAGTCAGAAGAGCTGGGAGCTGGTGGCTCACGCCTGTAATCCTAGCTACTCAGGAGGCTGAGATCTGAGGATCATGGTTCAAAGCCAGCCCGGGCAGGAGAGACTGTGAGACTCCTATCTCCAATAAACCACCAGAAAACCAGAAGTGGCGCTGTAGCTCACGTGGTAGAGCGCTCGCCTTGAGCTGAAGAGCTGAGGGACAGCGCCCAGGCCCAGAGTTCAGGCCCCACGACTGACCAAAAAAAAAAAAAAAGGTCAGAGACATGATGGCTCACACCTGTAATCTTAGCTACTCAGGAGGCTGAGATCTGAAGATTGCAGTTCAAAGCAGCCTGGGGAAGAAAGTCAGTGAGACTCTTATCTCCAATTAACCAGAAAACTGGAAGTGGCGCTGTTGTTCAAGAGGTAGAGTGCTGGGGCTGGGAAGGTAACTCAGTGGTAGAGCACTTGCCTTGCATACTCGAGGCCCTGGGTTCAATTCCTCAGCACCACATAAGATAAAAGCCGGAAGTGGCTCTGTGGCTCAAGTGGTAGAGCGCTAGCCTTGAGCTGAAGAGCTGAGGGACAGCGCCCAGGCCCAGAGTTCAGGCCCCACTACCTACCGGACCTACCCCCCCCCAAAAAAGAGGTAGAGTGCTTGCCTTGAGCTGAAGAGCTCAAGGACAGTGCCCAGGCCCAGAGTGCAAGCCCTACAACCAACAACAGCAACAAAAAGTCAGGGAGCCAAAGGTTCTTGCTTAGTTTGTTTGCCTAAGGCTAGTCCTGTACCACTTGAGCCACACCTCTATTTGGAAATGGTTTGTTAGATGTGGCACCAAAAGTACAGCAAGCAAAGAAAAACATAAATTGGGCTTTTTCAAGATTTAAGTCGTGTGTGTGTGTGTGTGTGTGTGTGTGCGCGCGCGTGCATGGGCTCGCATGTGCACGCATATGAATGTCCATACTGACCTCTGAACTCAGAGCTTTGTGTTTTCCCCTTCTGGCCTTTTGGTGGCTAATTGGACATAAAAGTCTCACAGAAAGCCGGGCGCTGGTGGCTCACGCCTGTAATCCTAGCTACTCAGGAGGCTGAGATATGAGGATCATGGTTCAAAGCCAGCCCAGGCAGGAAAGACCATGAGACTCCTATCTCCAATAAACCACCAGAAAACCGGAAGTGGCACTGTAGCTCAAGTGATAGAGCGCTCGCCTTGAGCTGAAGAGCTGAGGGACAGCGCCCAGGCCCAGAGTTCAAGCCCCATGACTGACAAAAAAAAAAAAGTCTCACAGACTTTTCTACTCAGGGTTGGCTTCAAGCCACAATCCTTAGATCTCACCCTCCTGAGTAGCTAGTATTACAGGCATGAGCCACAGGTTCCTGGTTGTTTTTCACTTTTATGATGGAAGCAAAAGACCTAAATCTTGCCAGGCACCAGTCTGAAAGATCACAATTTGAAGACTACCCTGGACAGGAATGTTCATCAGACTCTTATCTACAATCAGTCACAAAAGCTACATGTGGAGTTGTAGTTCAAATGATAGTGCTCCAGCCTTGAGCAAAAAAAAAAAAAAACAACTAAAAGAGCACAAGACCCTGAGTTTCAACTTCATTACCAGTGCATGTACATATGTGTGCGCATGTGCGCGCTTGTGCGCGCAGACACACACATATAGAGTGAAAAACAGCCCATAGAATGGGGAAAATATTTGTAAATTATTTAACAGATATGGGACTGGTATACTGTATTGATAACGAACTCTCACAACCCAGTAATGAAGTGACAAATAGAGATAGAGCCAGGTGCCAGTGACTCACACCTGTAATCCTAGCTACTCAGGAGGCTGAGATCTGAGGATCAAGGTTTGAAGCCACCCTGGTAGGACAGTCCATGAGACTCTTATTTTCATTTAAACAGGAAAGGCCAGACATGGAACTGTGGCTCATATGGTAAAACACTAACCTTGAGCACAAAAGCTCAAGCCCTAGGATGAGTTCAAGTCCTGGACGAGATGGGGGGAGGGGAGAGAGGTAGGACAGAGACAGAGAGACAGAGGGAGAGAGGGAGAGGAGAGATCAGGTCTCTAGGATCAGTGGTTGGGGATATACCGGAAAAGCAAGTTACTGATCTGAAGGACCTCAACTTTGAGTAGAGCCCAGGATAGGAAAGGCATGGGCAGCAGATTCTGGCTGTAGCTCTAGCATTCCTAGTCTGTCCACGACCTGACAAAGCAGAGGCAAATCCTATGGCAGAGAAAAGTTTCCCTTCCCCCTCCCCTTTCTTCCCCTGCCCTTTCTCCCTCTTCCTCTCCCTCTCCCACACCTTCTCCTTCTCCCTCTTCCCCTCTCCCCCTCCTTGCTGATCCTGGGGCCTGAACTCTGGGCCTGGGTAAAGGACTTGCCTCTCCCTCTTGGCCCAATCATTTCATGTATATAAAAAGATGGAATATGAGGTGCATATCTAAGGTGCACACAGACCCCAGGTCTGCACAGATGTGCAGACACAGCAATTCACCTAAGCCTGGCTGTAAACATTCCATTGTGGGCCCAACTGAAAAGCCCCCCACTTCCCTAGACCTAGTGGCGTTTTCATTAACCTCTGCCTCCTTGTTCAGACCCGGTAAAAACCCAACTCCTGTCCCACTTCTTTGCACAGTCTTCAAGCCCTCGGGAAGGCGATGCCCCTCGTTGTTCCTCAGTGAACAGTCCTAGCCTGTAGATCGAGTCCCGCCTGTTTTCTTCCTTTCTCCTCCATTTTCCTAACACTGGGCACTGTCCCTGAGTTCCTAGCTTAAGGCTAGCACTCTGCCACTTGAGCCACAGCTCCACATCCTGCTTTGTTTGGTAGTTTAATGGGGATAAATGTCTCACAGACTTTCCTGCCCGGGCTGGTTAGGAAAGGTGATCCTCACATCTTGTCCTCTTGAGTATGTAGGATCACAGGAGTGAACCACCAGCGCTTGCTCCTAAACTTGAACTGTGATCCCCAAATCTCTGCTTCCCGAGCAACTAACCACCACACTCAATTTCATTTTCTTTTTTGTCAACTAACTAATGGTAAATTTGACTTTCTGTCATCTTCTGTGTGTTTTGGCACCTTTACTGATTCCGCCACCGTCAAGTCATAGCACAGTTTTTCCTCGCTACTATATAAATTGAGTAACCAACTATATAAATTGTTGGGGTTCACTGGCTTGATCCGGGGGGCTGCCGGGGTCCGGGTGTCCCTCAAAAGGGAAGATACCGGGCCCTGCTGGCAGTGGGGAGGCGACCCTCTGACTCCCACCCCCATCGGCGATTGCTGCCCACCCTGGACGCCAAGCCCTCCCCGCACCTCGGCCAGCCCCCCGCGCACCGAGGCGGAGCCGGCTCTCCCTCCACCGCACTCGGGGATTAGCGCGCTCCTGGCCCCGCGGCGGGATTAGCTCGCGTGGACTCCGCACCGGTCCGGGGATTACCGCGCGCTCCCCACGACGTGTATGTATATATATATGCCCGTGGCGGCCGCCCCAGGGCTGGATGGGCATGGCGGCGGCCGGGGGTGCGCCAAGCCGCGGGGGTCCCGGGCGGCCCTGCCCCTTCTCCATCGAGCACATCCTCTCCAGCCTGCCCGATCGGAATCCTGCGGCCCGACCTGCCCGGCCACCGCAGGCCAGCAGCCGCCAGAGCCCCTCCGAGCCCGAGGAGCCCGGGGCAACCGAGATTGTGCCCTGTGCCTGCTGCTGCTGCTGCGGCCCCCGCGCGGTGCAGCGTAGACCCCCCGAGGCGGCCGCCGGGCTGGGTGAGTGGGCGCAGGGCCGATCCCGAAGCTGATCGGAGGGGAGGGGAACCCAATTAGGGGTCCTGTCCCCCTGAACGTGGCGCAATCGGTGGAGACCTCAGTCCCCGCGTGGTCCCCTTACCACCCCGACCCCCCCGCAGGCTCACGTCTACCGTGGCCCTTGAGGCTGGGACCTGCGGCGCCCTTGCCCTTGGCAGCGCCGGCTGGAGGATCCGAGACGCTGTCCGGTGCTAGCGGACCCGGCCCGCAACGACGCACGCGACGCCACCGCACCATCTTCAGCGAGGAGCAGCTGCAGGCGCTCGAGGCGCTCTTCGTGCAAAACCAGTATCCGGACGTGGGCACGCGGGAGCGCCTGGCCGGCCGCATCCGCCTGCGGGAGGAGCGCGTGGAGGTGAGTGTCCTGCCTTGCGGGACTGCGATAGGGGCTGCGCCTCCCGCTCTTAATTTTCTATAATCGCCCGCCCTGATTGCCCGGAGGAAGCCCTGGAGGCCCAGCGTGGTGGAGGGAGAGGCTCCTCGGGGTGGCGCGATGGGGCGTAGGGCCAGTGCCCGGGCGGGAGGGGGGGGGGAAAGGGCGGGGGGAGAGAGGGACTGCACTGGTTAGGTAGGAATGGGCAGTTAAGTTTGGGCAGTTTATTTGCCTTTAAATCTCACTCGATGATAAAAGAGGCATTCGTTCAACGTTCCAGATTTTTGGGAAGTTCACAAATGCACAAATCTGCAAAGGGGCGTCCCAGTTGGCGCTGAGCAGACGCTGGGAGGGTGGGAAAGCGATTCCCATTCATTCCAGGAGCCACTGTCAACATCTGCCACAGTAAGGGGAGGTGAGGACTAGGCGCTGGTGGCTCACATCTGTAATCCAAGCTACTCAGGAGACTGAGATCTGAGGATTTGATTTGAAGCCAGCCTAGGCAGAAAAGTCTTTAAGACTTTTTTTTTTTTTTTTTGCCAGTCGGTGGGGCTTGAACTCTGGGCCAGGGCACTGTCCCTGAACCTCTCCGTTCTCAAGGCTAGTGCTCTACCACTAGAGCCACAGTGCCACTTCCGGCTTTTTTCTTTTTGCTTATGTGGTGCTGAGGAATCGAACCCAGGGCCTCATGTGTGTGAGGCAAGCACTCTACCGCTGAGCCACATTCCCAGCCCCTCTTTATGACTCTTATCTCCAATTAAACACCAAAAAGTAAAAAGCTGGGAAATGAAGCTGTGACTCAAAAGTGTTAGAGAACTAGCCGTGAGCAGAAAAGGCCAAGGGACAGTGCCCAGGCCCTGAGTTCAAGTCCCAGTACTGGTCCATGCATATACACATGGAAGGTAGCACTCACCCCTGTCCACCCACACCCTTATCTTTTTTTGTTTTTTTGTCGGCCATTTCCAGTTTTCTGGTGGTTAATTGGAGACAAGATTCTCAGGGACTTTCCTGCCCAGGCTGGCTTTGAACCCCAATGAACAGATCTCTGCCTCCTGAGTAGCTAACATCCTTATCTAAAGTCCTCTGTTCCTCTCTCTGGAACCAGTAGCATTTGACCACAGTCCTGGAAGCCTGAGTAGTCCCCTCTTCCTCCCTCTTTCTCCTTAGGTCTGGTTTAAGAACCGACGGGCCAAGTGGCGACACCAGAAGCGGGCATCATCATCTTCAAGGCTCCTGCAAGGCCCTAAGAAAGCTCCCAAGGAAAGCTGCTGCTGATCCTGAAAGCTACCCTTGGCCTTGGCTGTGACCTTAGGACCCCACACAGAAAGAAGACAGACCTTCTTCATGAACAAGGACTCTAGGGAGGAAGCAACCTCTTCCAAGAGTCTCCACACTTTCTGGTCACAGGAACTAGCGCTGGGTGTGTGTGCATGTATGTGTGGCAGAGACAATTCCCCCCTCAAGGGAGGGCATGCTAAGCACCTAGGTGCCCTCTCCTCCTGGATGACAGGAACTAGGAAGATTCCTTTGTAGGTGGAGTAAGGGCATGGAACAGGTCAGCCTCCTTAACACCCACTGCCCAAGGAGGCACTAACTCCACCCCAGAGCAGGAACCATTGCTTATCAACATAGGGCCCAGAATCTTCTCCAGTGGCCTCCACCCCAGGGCATACTAGTCTCCTATTTCTCCTCATGTAGACATGGACCCACTTTAACCCAGTATCTACATCATTTAGACTCATTGCCTCTTCAAATGTCCTGCACAAGGCTGTGGCATCTGCACCTGTTGAATAAGGTTGGAAGTAATTTCCAGCTTTTCACTTGCACCTTAATCTTTTTTTTTCTTTCTTTCTTTTTTCTGCTGGTCATGGGCCTAAACTCTGGGCCTGGGTGCTGTCCCTCAGCTCTTCAGCTCAAGGCTAGTGCTCTACCACTTGAGCCACAGTGCCACTTCTGGCTTTTTTCTGCTTATGTGGTGCTGTGGAATTGAACCCAGGGCCTCATGCATGCAAAGCAAGCACTCTACCACTAAACCACCTTCTCAGCCCTGCACCTTAATCTTTGAGCCCTGCTGATACCAAGAAATACACAAGAACTATAAATGCCACAAAGGCAGTCCAGAGTCCCATATTCAACTGAGCTCCATGTCCATACCCAGCCAGTAGCTGCCCCTCCTCCTTCCTTCCCAGGTTTTATGTGTGTGTGTCAGGGGGGGGGGGGGTTAGGGTGTTTTGGGGACCACAGCACAGTGAGTCATCCATATCCCATGCCAAATGTCCTCCAGTGAGTAGATGTAACATGGATAGTGGCAAGGTCCCCTGGGGGATACTGACCTGCTTTATGGATACAGGCCCTTGGTTTCCTCCTTCTGGGGATTTCCATGCCATCCTAGGCTTGAGCAAGATAAGGTTAGATCCAGGAACTCCATCCTTGCAGCTTTGGAAAAAGTTTCCCTTCTCTCTACCATCTTGACTAGTGGACCCCAAAGTTCCCAGTGCCCCATCTGGCTTGAGCATCTCATTCTATCTCCTTGTAGGTCCTGGTGGGTGTGGAATAGTATCTGTAAGAGACACGGTAACCAACACCATAGTTCTTGGGGATTTCAAAGCCTGGTGAGTTTGGATGACTCCCAAGTTGACATGTGTCCCTCAGCCAAAGCTTCCCCAATACTGCTGGGTGGCTTAAGGGCAGGTGCTGTCACTCCCATCTCCCTAGGACACACCATTATGACTGTCACAAAACCCTTCTAACTGAAGCTTGACTTTGCCTTTAAACACTGTCTTAGTAATGGAAAAAACTAGATCCTGGTCAGCTCCCTGCAGGCTGAGACACTCCATCTAGCTAGCTTCCAAGCCCCTTGTTCTCCTTAGCTAAACAGCCATTTGTCATCCTTTTTTGTTTTGTTTTGTTTTTTGGGTCTGGTTGTGGGGCCTGAACTCTGGGCCTGGGCGCTGTCCCTCAGCTCTTCAGCTCAAGGGTAGCGCTCTACCACTTGAGCCACAGTGCCACGTCCGGCTTTTTTCTTTTTGCTTATGTGGTGCTGAGGAATCGAGCCCAGGGCCTCATGCATGCAAGGCAAGCGCTCTACCACTGAGCCACCTTCCCAGCCCCCATTTGTCATCTTTTAGGGCAATCATGGTCAACCAACTGTGTCCAATGTATCTAAGCTCTACCTTCCAGGCTCTAACTGTCCTTCTGAATTGTTTCTTCCTCTCCAACTGCTCTTTGGCAGGCTGACTGCCCTTCCCCATCTACAAGCTGACATTAATGTAGACCTCTGGAGGCTTATCTCCTCATCCCCATTCTCTTCTTGGTTTATCTTTTCCATCCTTAGCTCCAATTCTATTCTCTTTGCCACATTTCTACTTCCATCTCCAACCCAGGACTCCTCCTTGGGCTAGATATTTATGTCAAACTGCCCCCAGACCACTCCTCTAGAAGTCTACAGGCTCATTGTCCACAATGAGTGCTCCCTATTCAATCCAAGTGTATGAACTGGAATCCCTTGTCCATTATATCTGATCCAATAGCAATTCAACTTTACTTCTAAAGAAACACATCAATCACTCCAGAATCCACTTTCTTTCAAATTCCAATTGCACTATCACCTCTCACTGTGACCATTGCATCTCTCTGCAACTATGTCTACTGGTACCTACTTTGGCTCCCTTTTAATTCAGAAAAAAAGGTGAAAAACTCACGAGCACCCATGAATCTCCCAGTCTAACAACTGCCTTTTTGGTAGCATCTCATACCTCACTACATTCTGTGTATATCCAAAAGTCTGCTTGTAACTTCCCTTGCTCCCTCCTACCACTAGATCTTTGAATATATTCTTTCCATACTTTCGTCCCATTGCAATGCCATTGATCTTTTGGATCTACAGTCACTTTGTCCAGGAAATGTCCTCTGATTTTCCCCACTAGATAAAGATTCTCTAAGTACAAATTCTTCTTGCCAGTTACAACTGCCACTTTACAATTTTATGTTTGTCTCCTCCACTAATTGAACCATCAGCTCTATGGAAGCAGGAACGTCACCAGAGTCCCCAGTGAATCCCAATGAATCAAGATGTGGTTGCATATCTAAAAGCAAGGTTGTATTCAATCATTCGGGGCTTGTTTGTAATAATTCATAACCTCCCTTTGGGAAGAAATTCCTGAAAAGTGCTTAGTAAGTTTTCTGTTTCATTTAAATGAGAAATGACCCTCTTCTGGGAAGAACACTCCGGCATTTAAAGGGGTAAATGATCACTAACCAGAAATTTCTTTACTGAACAACCACCTTCCCTACCTTATTTATCTTTTGTTATAATGATCTAGGAGGAATTAGCTTATTGTTCTTTCCTTGCATAAAGGTTGAAACTAGTATAAAACCAAGTTTTCTGAAGAGTGTTTTTGTTAATATTATTGAAGCGCATTGAGTGATTATTTGCGAGAATTTGGAAACCCAAAGCCTTCTGATTTCCTCCAGTGCTAAAATTGGTTTAACAACGCGTCCTATACGTCAAATAGCCCTCACAACAGCGCCCCATTGTGTCTACAGCCCAGACAACTCAGGGCAGGGAGAAAGACTACAACTCCCATAAACGCAAGTGCTTCCGTGACGTCACACGACGCGCCCTCTGGCACTAGAAAAGTACTGTTTTCCCATTGGTTAGCTGTTGTAGGCGCCTGCGCAAATGGTGAAGTTCCCGCTCCCCACCCCCCCCAACCTTGTGACGCGATGCGTCGCCCGAGCAGTTCTGGGATAGCGATGGGGACGCCGGGCGGATCGGCTCGGGCTATTTTGCTGCCCGTCGAGTCCGGGCACCCAAGGAAGCGCGCGGCGGGTGACACTGGAACTGCGAGGAGCAAGCAGCGGGTCCTGGATGAGGAAGAGTATATCGAGGTATGACCTCACTGCGAAAGTGGGCGACTTCCGGGTCCTTTTCTGTTTCGCATTCCTCTGGGTCCCGGCACTCGCTTCAGCTTGGGGACGTGTTAACAATTGATTCTCTTCCCTTGCGGCATAGAAAGTCTCCAGAGACAATTAACCAGTGCTGAGGGAAATGTCCTTACTTGGGGAGGCACTAGCAGGAGAAAGGGGGGGGGGGGGGAACAGTTCTGTTGTATGTGGTAAGGACCAGAAAACAAAGTTTTCCATTAAATTGTGAATTTCAGAAGGTTGATAAGTTTGAAGGATGATGGCAAGAAATGGCTTTCTAGAAGGCAGTGACGACACATGTAAAGGCCAGGACAGGGGATGTCCTGGAAATCAGCTGTTATTGTGGCAGTATCTTTGAGTGGGTGGTCCATGGATGTCCCTCGATGTAGGAGTTGGTTGTTACCACAAACACGCTGGACTCAGAAGGAGCTCTCTCAGGGATTAGAGGCGGGCAGTTTGATTTTAGGCTGGATGTACACATTTTGCAACTCAAGAGCAAGATCTGACTGGAGGTGATGACAGGAATTTCATCCGGTGGTGGTGGTGGTGGTGGTGGTGGTGGTGGTGGTGGTGGTGGTGGTGGTGGTGGTGGTGGTGGTGGTGGTGGTGGTGACTGGTTGAAGTCACTCAGGAGGACGGTTTGGATTGGAAATAAGCTCAAGGCCTAGTGGCTCACACTTGTAAGCTTGTAAGCTCTGATGATCTCCATTCAAAGCCAGCTGGGGCAGAAAAGTCTGTGACACTGATTAGCTGCCAAAAAAGTCTGGAAGTGAAGCTGTGGCTCAAGTAGTAAAGCACTAGCCTTGAGAACAAAAACTCAGAGAAAGCTGGGTATCTGTGACTCACACCCGTAAGCTACTCAGCAGGCTGAGGTCAGAAGATCATGGTTCGAAGCCAGCCCAGTTTTTTTTTTTTTTTTTGTCGGTCCTGGGGCTTGAACTTTGGGTCTGGGGGCTAGCCCTCAGCTCTTCAGCTCAAGGTGAGCGTTCTACCACTTGAGCCATAGCTCCACTTCTGATTTTCTGAGTGATTTATTGAAGATAAGAGTCTTTCGGGGGCTGGGAATGTGGCTCAGTGGTAGAGCATTTGCCTTGCTTGCATGAGGCCCTGGGTTCAATTCCTCAGCACCACATAAGCAAAAAGAAAAAAGCCGGAAGTGGCGCTGTGGCTCAAGTGGTAGAGTGCTAGCCTTGAGCTGAAGAGCTGAGGGACAGCACCCAGGCCCAGAGTTCAGGCCCCACAACCGGACCCCCCGCCCTCCCCCCCCCCCCAAAAAAAAAAAAAGAGTCTCTCGGAGTTTCCTTCCTGGGCTGGCATGTTGAACCACGCGATCATCAGATCTCAGCTTCCTGAGTAGCTAGGATTACAGGTGTAAGCTACTGACACCGGGGTTCCATGAGACTCTTATGTCTGATAAACTACTCAGAAAAAGCCAAAGTGGCAGCTGTGGCTCTAGTGGGAAAGCTCTGCCTTGAGCAAAAAGGAGCTCAGGGACAAAGCCCAGGCCCAGAGTTTAAGCCTTAGCACCAGCACCATAAACAAACAAAAACTCATGGATAGAAAGGAGTGGCAGCATCCACGTTGGTCTAGATGTTGTGGAGCTGGCTCCAGCAAAGGAGAATGAAAATGTTAGATGGGGCTGGGAAGGTGGCTCAGTGGTAGAGCCCTTGCCTTGCATGCCTGAGGCCCTGGGTTCGATTCCTCAGCACCACATAAGCAAAAAGAAAAAAGCCGGAAGTGGCGCTGTGGCTCAAGTGGTAGAGCTCTAGCCTTGAGCTTAAGTGCTGAGGGACAGCGCCCAGGTCCAGAGTTCAGGCCCCACGACTGGACCCCCCCCCCCAAAAAAAAAAAAAAAAGAAAATGTTAGATGTTGTAGAAAAGCTACAGGGAGAGCTGGGAAGGTGGCTCAGTGGCAGAGTGCTTGCCTTGCATGCATGAGGCCCTGGGTTCGATTCCTCAGCACCACATAAGCAGAAAAGCCAGAAGTGCCTCTGTGGCTCAAGTGGTAGGGTGCTTGCCTTGAGCTGAAGAGCTGAGGGACAGCGCCCAGACCTAGAGTTCAAGCCCAGGAATGGCAAAAAAAAAAAAAGAAAAGCTACAGGGATGTCAAGTTGGTTTCCCTAGAGAGTGTCTGTTGACTCCTTCACTGGAGCCTCCATAAATCGGTAGACAGATGCTGAAAGAGGTGCAGCTGAGCTTTGGCTGGCAGAAGAACAATGAACTATGAGGCAGGCCACTGAGGCCACTCTGTCTTTCATGTTGATCTCTCCTGATAGGGCCTCCAGATGGTCATCCAAAGGGATTTCTTTCCTGATGTGGAGAAGCTACAAGCACAAAAAGAGTATCTGGAAGCTGAGGAGAATGGAGACTTGGAACGCATGCGCCAGATTGCTATCAAGTTTGGTTCTGCGCTTGGCAAGATGTCACGAGAGCCCCCACCACCCTGTAAGAGGATTCTGTGGGTGGGTGGCAGAGGGGAATGTTCTTTGAATGTCACTATAGGCTTACTCCTATTTCTAACCTCCTTCTTGTCTCCCCCTAGATGTGACTCCAGCCACATTTGAAACCCCTGAGGTACATACCAGCACTGGAGCTGTGGGCAACAGGCCTAGGCCTCAGGGCCGAAGCCTAGAGGATGGTGAGTGATAGCTTATTCTTTTGGTCCTGTGCTCAGGATCTGAGGCCCTCAGGAATGGTCCAGGAGCTTCAGGCTACATGTTATCCCTGAAGGGTCTTCTTGCCTAAATAGCATCTTTGAATTAAATAGCACTGGTCTAGAAGCTGAAAGATCTGGGTCTAGTTTCAACTGTGAAGGTGTTCATTTGTTCAGTGTGTCAGCTCCTTCCCTGTGTGGGCATTAGAAGGCTCCTTTCACTGCTGTCCTCTGAAGACGCCTGGGGCCTTCGTGCTGGTTTTTTTTACACTGGTCCTTTCCCTCAGATAAATGCCTGGTTTGCTCTTTCTTTTCCTTCAAGTCTCTACTCAGCTATCTGTTCAAGGAAAATGTTCTTGACCTTTCTCTGTGTAAAGTTGGGACAAGCTTGGTGCTGTCTTTCAATCTGGGTCTGTTTTTCTTTTCTTTTCTTTTTGTTGCCAGTCCTGGGGCTTGAACTCAGGACCTGGCCACTGTCCGAATTTCTTTCTTTTTATTTGTTTATTTATTTTTGGGTCCAGTTGTGGGACCTGAACTCTGGGCCTGGGCGCTGTCCCTCAGCTCTTCAGCTCAAGGCTAGCACTCTACCACTTGAGCCACAGCGCCACTTCCAGCTTTTTTCTTTTTGCTTATGTGGTGCTGAGGAATCGAACCCAGGGCCTCATGCATGCAAGGCAAGTGCTCTACCACTGAGCCACCTTCCCAGCCCTGTCCGAGTTTCTTTTGCTCAAGGCTAGCACTTTATCGCTTGAGCCACAGTGCCCTTCTGGCTTTTTCTGTTTGTGTGGTACTGCGGAATTGAACGCAGGACTAAATGCATGTAGGCAAGCATTCTACCACTAAGCCACATTCCCAGCCCCTCTGTTTTTCTTCTTTTTTTTTTTTTTTTGGTCAGTTGTGGGGCTTGAACTCAGGGCTTGGGTGCTGTCCCTGAGCTCTTTTACTTAAGGCTACTTTAAGCCACAACCCCACTTCCAGTTTTTTAGTGGTTAATTGGTGAAGAGAGTCTCATTGGGACTTTTCTACATGGGCTGGCTTTACATTGTGATTCTCAGATCTCAGCCTCCACACTGGCTAGGATTACAGGCATGAGCCACTGGTACCTGGCTTTTTTTTTTTTTTTTTTTTTGACATCTCATTGTGTTGCCTAAAAATTTTTTTTATTGTAGGACATAACTGTGTGTGTGTGTGTGTACGCACGCGTGCGTGTCACACGCGCATGCTTTTATGCTTATGCACCAGTACTGGAGCTTGAACTCAGGGCTTGGATGCTGCCCTGAACTTCTTTGTGCAAGGCTAGGACTCTACCACTTGGGCCACAGCTCCACTTCTGGCTTTTTGGTGGTTAATTGAAGATAAGAGTCTCACAGACTTTTCTGCTCAGGATGGCTTTGAACTATGATCCTCAGATTTCAGTCTCCTGATATGGTGGTGTGAACCATCAGTGTCCAGAGAACATATTTTAGAAAGGCATTTCTCTTAACCTAATTAGCATCTACTCCAAAATGAGAAGGGACTTCTTTCTTCTATCTGTACGCTTCACATCTGGAGCAACAAGTGGTATGTGGTAGAACTTCATAGATATAGGTAGGATAGACGAATGAGTTGTCTTCAGTGCATTCACTGGGGCTGGAGACACACAGCTGAATAGGATCCAAGATAGCTTTAGGAGGAAATCTCTTTAGGGAAGAGTATCCTCTTTTAAGTGTTCTATATGCCGTGGAATTTCAGCTGAGTCAATTGATCTTTTGGTCAATAGAGAAATTTTGTTGCACCTACAGGTGGGCAAGATACTTTTTTTTTTGGGTCAGTTGTGGGGCTTGAACTCTGGGCCTGGGTGCTGTTCCTGAGCTCTTCATCCCACGGTGAGTGCTCTACCACTTGAGCCACAACAGCGCCACTTCTGGTTTTCTGGTGGTTAATTGGAGATCAGAGTCACATGGAGGCTGGGAAGGTGGCTCAGTGGTAGAGTGCTTGCCTTGCACGCATGAGGCCCTGGGTTCGATTCCTCAGTACCACATAAGCAGAAAAGGCCAGAAGTGGCGCTGTGGCTCAAGTGGTAGAGCTGCCTTAAGATGGAGAGCTGAGGGGTAGTGCCCTGGCCCAGAATTAAGGCCCTCAACCAAAAAAAAGGAAAAGCGTCTCACAGAGTTTTCTGCCTGGGCTGGCTTTGAACCGAGATCCTCAGATCTCAGCTTCCTGAGTAGCTAGGATTACAGGCATGAGCTACTGACGTCCAGCAATTTAAAAAAAAAAAACTAGGTTGTAGTCTAAATTATACTAGTACAGATGTGCAGTGTGGTCATACATGTTTTCTGCTTCACAGCCCAAGCTTGCTGCTATTAACACAGTCCTTGTTTTTGGAACTAGCTTCTCAATTGAAATGTAAGCTTCAAGTAATAGGTCTCTGTATAAGTGTGTTTATGTGCATGTGCTAGTACTGGGGCTTGTACTCTTGCTCAACTTTTTCACTCAAACCTACCACTTGAGCCACATCTTCACTTTTGAATTTCTGCTTGTTAATTGGAGATAAGACTCTCATAGTCCTTCCTTTTTTTGGGGGGGGTCTGGTCATGGAGCCTGAACTCTGGGCCTGGGCGCTGTCCCTCAGCTCTTCAGCTCAAAGCTAGCGCTCTACCACTTGAGCCACAGCGCCACTTCTGGCTTTTTTCTTTTTGCTTATGTGGTGCTGAGGAATCGAACCCTGGGCCTCATGCATGCAAGGCAAGTGCTCTACCACTTATCCACCTTCCCAGCCCCAAGATTCGTTTATTTTTGTAAATATGCATTTTCTATTTCAGTAACTCTGTGAGTATTTTCAGTAATCTTAAGTTGTAAAAACCATTGCTATTCTTATTTACAGATGAAGTAACTTCTATAGGTCTCAGCAATGGTCAGTGGTTGAATGGAGCTGGAGTCTCTCTCTCTCTTTCTCTGTCTGTCTGTCTCTCTCTCTGTCTATCTCTCTCTTTTTTGTGCCAGTCCCAGGCCTTGAACTTAGGACCTGGGTGCTGTCCCTGAGCTTTTGTGCTCAAGGCTAGTGTACTACCACTTGAACACAGCTCCACTTCAAACTTTTTGGAAGTTTATTCAAAATAAGAGTCTCATGGACTTTCCTGCTAGGCTGGTTGTGCTCTTCAGGTGTTTAGCTTAATAGCTAGGATTAATAAGTGTGAGCCATTGGGGCTGGGAAGGTGGCTCAGTGGTAGAGCACTTGCCTTGCATGCTCAAGGCCCTGGGTTCGATTCCTCAGCACCACATAAGAAAAAAAGCCGGAAGTGGCGCTGTGGCTCAAGTGGTAGAGTGCTAGCCTTGGGCTTAAGAGCTGAGGGACAGCGCCTAGGCCCAGCGTTCAGGCCCCACGACTGGAACAAAAAAAAAAAAACAAAAAAAAAATAAGTGTGAGCCACAGCGCCTAGCTCCTTTTCTTTTTTCCTTCCTTCCTTCCTTCCTCCCTTCCTTCCTTCCTTCCTACCTCTGTGCTGGGACTTGAAGTCAGATCCAGGGTGCTGTTCCTTAGCTCTTCCACTTAAGGCTATGAGTCTACCACTTGGCCACAGCTCCCCTTCTGGCTTTTTGCCAGTTAAAGGTGAGAGTCTCACAGACTTTTCTGTCCTGGCTGGCTTTGCACTGCAATCTTCACATCTCATCCTCGTGATTAGCTAGGTTTATAGGCATGAGTAATCAGCTCCTGGCTGTGTCCTTTTTCTGACTCCAGGTCTCAAACTCACACCCTGCTGCACTTTGTACTTTAACACTTAGCCAATGGTCAAGACTATCAGAACAGAAGAGAAGGATCTTCAGGTGATCCCACTGAAATTTGCAGTATTACCTTTGAAAGTACTATACCTCTCCGAGGGTACCAATTTCTGTGTTAGCTGGAGTGGTTGAGGTTGTGGCCTAGAATCTACAAACCCAGAACCATATAAGTCTTGCCTTAGAGACTAGGTGGCAGGCCTGGATGCTTAAGTTACAATCACACACTTATTATTTTTTTTTGTCGGTTGTGGGGCCTGAACTCTGGGCCTGGGCACTTCCGGCTTTTTTCTTTTTGCTTATGTGGTGCAAAGGAATTGAACCCAGGGCCTCATCCATGCAAGGCAAGCACTGTACCACTGAGCCACCTTCCCAGCCCCACAACCACATACTTATAAGTTCAAAGAAGGGAAGAACAATTAGGATAAGGAAATCCCAGGGAGGGAGAGAGTTCTCAGGGCTTAGAGTGAGGTCCTTGGGATCAGCAAATCCTGGTGACCAAGAGCTGCCAAACTTTGTCATCACGAACTCTTACATTAATGCCTCCTTCCTTCAGATTGAACACTTTTCTTGGCATCTAGCAGATAAGAATGTTGCCCAGGTTGCTGCAGAGAGCTCCCTGAGCAGTTGGAGGTGGCTAACTTCTACCCCTTTAGGGGTATCATCTAGCAGGGACAAGGATTCTAGCCCTGCTTTTGGGTGCTGTGATTCCAGGGTCTGGGTACACTGGCCTCTCTTCTGCAGAGTGGGGTTTATGCCATGTATGGTACTGTGTTTCCCCCACCTGCAAACCCTGAACAGGAGAGGCTGGAGAGGAAGAGGAAAAGGAGCCACTTCCCAGCCTGGATGTCTTCCTGAGTCGTTATACAAGTGAGGACAATGCCTCCTTCCAGGAGATCATGGAGGTAGCCAAGGAGAAGAACCGGGCCCGTCATGCCTGGCTTTACCAAGCTGAGGAGGAGTTTGAGAAGGTATTTCTGGAGTTTGGGGACATAGTCATTCTCTGTTGGGATTGAGGAGTTCCAGGGACACAGGTACTGTGTTTAGGGATGCTCCTGACCTTCACTTTCCCCCATTTGATTGTAGAGGCAAAAAGATAATCTTGAACTCCCATCGGCAGAGCACCAAGCCATCGAGAGCAGCCAGGCTGGGGTGGAGACCTGGAAGTACAAGGCGAAGAATTCTCTCATGTACTACCCAGAAGGTAAGCAGTTGGGGCCTGAGAGCAGGACAAGGAGCCAAGGAATACAGGTATATGTGCTTGGCTCTATTAGGGGGTCGTTGTTAGGGTTTGTCTGTTTTTGTTTTTTTTTTTTGTATGTTCCCCTACAACGTAGTCTTCAGAGCCAGGGGTTGTGGGTGTGTATGTACTCTTTTTTTTTTTTTTTAAATTTAATTTTATTGTAAAGCTACTATACAGAGGGTTACAGTTACATGAGTGAGGTAATGAGTACACTTCCTCTTGAACATTGTTACCCCCTCCATTGTTTTCCCCCTACCATCCCCTCCCTCCCTCCCTTCCCCAAGGTTCTTTTTTTTTTGATTGTGATTAAATGATTACATAATTTCAAAGCACAAGTTCATTCTAACTTCCCTGGAGCAAATTGTCTACCACGGTCTGTAATATATAACAGTGTTCACATGTTATATACCATGTTTGTGATCAGCAGCATGGGGATATTTAGTAGTGGTTCAACCAGATGAGCGGGAGTTCTTTGTTTCTTAAGTCCTGTTAGTTTTGTCGTATCACCTAATCTTTTGGATTTAGCATCCACTTATCAGGGAGACCATGTACCGTTTGTCTCTTCGTTCTTGGCTTACCTCGCTCAACATGATTCCTTCTAGCTCCATCCATTTCCCTGCAAATGCCATTATTTTGTCATTTCTAATGGCTGCATAATATTCCATTGTGTATAGATACCACAATTTTTGGATCCATTCATCTGTGGTGGGGCATCTAGGTTGTTTCCATATCCTAGCTATTGCGAACAGTGCTGCAATAAACATGGAGGTACACGTGTCCTTGTATATTGGTTCCTGTTGTTCAGGGTAGATGCCTAGAAGTGGTATGACTGGGTCGTAAGGGAGGTCAATCTTTAGCTTTCTAAGGACCCTCCAGACTGCTTTCCAAAGTGGTTGTATAAGTGTACATTCCCACCACCAGTGTAATAGGGTTCCTCTTTCTCCACATCCCCTCCAGCATTTGTCGTTGGCTGATTTGTGGATGTGGGACATTCTGACTGGGGTAAGGTGGTATCTCAGGGTTGTCTTTATTTGCATTTCCTTCACCGCCAGGGATGATGAACATTTCCTCATGTGTTTCTTTGCCATTTTTATTTCTTCATTTGAGAAGTCCCTCTTTAGTTCCCTTGCCCATTTAGTAATTGGTTTGTTAGGTTTGGGAGGGATTAGTTTCTTGAGTTCCCTGTATATACAGGATGTTAACCCCTTGTCTGATATATTGCTGGTAAATATTTTTTCCCAATTAGTTGGTTGTCTTTCTAGCTTAGTTGCGATAGATTTAGCTGTGCAGAAGCTTTTTATTTTAAGGTAGTCCCATTTGTCGAGTCTCTCTCCAACTTGTTGTGACCCTGGGACTCTGTTCAGGAAGTTCCTTCCTGTGCCTATTAGTTCAAGTGTCTCTCCTACTCTGTCCTGCAGTAGTTTCAAAGATTCAGGTTTAATGTTAAGGTCTTTAATCCATTTTGAGTTGATGTTGGTGCATGGTGATAGGCTGGGGTCCACTTTTAGTTTTCTGCATGTGGCTGCCCAGTTTTCCCAGCACCAGCGGTTGAAGAGGCTGTGTTTCTTCCATTGTATGTCTTTGGCTCCTTTGTCGAATATCAGCTGGCTGTAGGCCTGTGGATTTATATCTGGATCTTCTATTCTGTTCCATTGGTCTTCGGGTCTGTTTTTGTGCCAGTACCATGCTGTCTTTGTTATTATAGCTCTGTAGTAGAGTTTGAAGTTCGGCATGGATAGCCCTCCCATATTGTCTTTATCCCCTAGAATTGTTTTGGCTATTCTAGGTCTTTTGTTGTTCCATATAAATTTTTGGACTGTTTTCTGTATTTCAGTGATGTACGTCATTGGGATTTTAATAGGAATTGCATTGAATTTGTATATTAGTTTTGGAAGTATCACCATCTTTACTATATTAAGTCGGCCTATCCAGGAGCATGGGAGGTCTTTCCATTTCCTAGTGTCTTCTGCAATTTCTTTCTTTAACTTTTTATAGTTCTCATTAAATAGTTCTTTTACATCTTTGGTTAGGTTAATTCCTAAATATTTTATTTTTTGGGAGGTTATTGTGAATGGGGTTGCTCCCTTTATTTCCCTCTCTTCCTGTACGTTATCAGTGTATAGGAAGGCAACTGATTTTTGTGGGTTTATTTTGTATCCTGCTATTTTGCCGAAGTGACTTATGATTTCTAAAAGTTTGGGGATGGAGTTTTTGGGATCGTGGAGGTATAGTATCATGTCATCTGCAAAAAGGGTTAGTTTAACTTCTTCTTTCCCTATGCGGATCCCTTTAATGTCTTTTTCTTGCCTTATTGCCCTGGCTAAGGGTTCTAGGACTATGTTGAAGAGGAGTGGAGACAGTGGGCATCCTTGCCTTGTTCCTGTTTTTAGGAGGATTGGTTGTAGCTTTTCCCCATTAAGTATAATATTGGCTATTGGTCTGTCATAAATGGCTTTTATTGTTTTTAGAAATGTTCCTTCTTTTCCTATTTTCTCCAGAGCTTTTAGCATGAATGAATGTTGAATTTTATCAAAGGCCTTTTCTGCATCTGTGGCGATAATCATGTGATTCTTGACCTTGGATCTGTTGATATGCTGGATTACATTTATTGACTTACGTATGTTAAACCATCCCTGTGTCTCTGGGATGAAGCCTACCTGATCATAGTGTATTATTTTTTTTATGTGTTTCTGGATTCTGTTAGCTAGAATCTTGTTAAGGATCTTTGCATCTGTGTTCATCAAGGAAATTGGCCTGTAATTCTCCTTTTTGGTTGGGTCTTTGCCTGGTTTGGGGATGAGTCTGATATTGGCTTCGTAGAATGAGTTTGGGATAGCTCCCTCCTTCTCTGTTTCTCTGAAGAGCTTGAGGAGTATGGGTATTAGTTCTTCTTTAAAGGACTTATAGAATTCTGCTGTGAATCCATCTGGTCCTGGGCTTTTTTTTGTTGGAAGACTTTTGATAGCTTCCTGTATCTCATTATAGGATATTGTCTTATTTAATTGGTTAACTTCTTCTTTGCTCAGTGTGGGTAACTTGTATTTCTCTAAAAATGCATCCATTTCCGCCAGATTTTCTTCCTTTAGAGAGTATAGCTTTTGAAAGTAGTCTGTTAGAATTGTTTGGATATCTTGGGTACGTGTTGTGATGTTTCCTGTGGCATCCCTAATCCTATTAATATGGGTTTCCTCTCTTCTTTTTTTAATGAATCTTGCCAACGGGCCATCAATTTTGTTTATTTTTTCAAAGAACCAGCTTTTTGTTTGGTTTATTTTGGTTATGGTTTTCTGATTTTCTAATTGGTTAATCTCTGCTCTCAATTTGGTTATCTGGCTTCGTCTAGTAGCTTTAGGTCCCATTTTTTCTTGTTTTTCTAGCTGTTTTAGTTGCAACATGAGATTATTTACTTGGTCTGTCTCCATTCTCTTGATGTGGGCACTGAGGGCAATAAATTTGCCCCTCAGGACTGCTTTTGCCGTTTCCCACAAGTTTCTTTGTGAAGTGTTTTCATTTTCATTGTGTTGTAGGAAATGCTTTATTTCTTCTCTGATCTCTTCTGTTACCCAGGCCTTGTTAAGGAGTGTGCTGTTCAATTTCCATGTATTAGAGAAATTTCTGCGGTATGCTTTGTTATTGAAAGCTAGCTTGATTCCACTGTGGTCAGATAGGATACAGGGGATTATGTCGATCCCTTTGTATTTGCTTAAGTTCCTTGCATGAACTATGATATGGTCTATTTTGGAAAAAGTTCCATGAGCTGCTGAGAAGAATGTGTACTGTGTTGTTTTAGGGTGAAATACTCGGTAGATGTCAGTTAATTCCGCTTGAAGTATAGCCTCACTTAATTCGGTAGCTTCTTTGCCAATCTTCTGGTTGGTAGACCTGTCCTTTGGTGAGAGTGGCGTGTTAAAGTCTTCTAGTATTATCGTATTGGGATCTATTTTATTCTGTAAGTTTGAGAGCATTTGTTTAACATATCTGGGTGCACCAATATTTGGGGCATATAAGTTGATGATGGTTATATCCTCCTCTTGGATTGTTCCTTTTATTAATATGTAGTGTCCGTCCTTGTCTTTCTGTACTGATTTTAATGAAAAGTTTATTTTGTCAGATATCAGGATAGCTACACCTGCTTTCTTATTGGGGGAATTTGATTGGTAGATCCTTTTCCACCCCTTCACTCTGAGTTTGTTTGTATGTTTGGCTGAGAGGTGGGTCTCCTGAAGGCAACAGATGGATGGGTCTTGTTTTCTGATCCAGTCCTCAGTTCGTTTTCTTTTAATTGGCGAATTCAGCCCATATATATTAAGAGAAAGTATAGAGAGATGCATTGTTATCCCTGCCATTCCGTTTTCCTAAGTTTTTCTTCTTTCCTTTCCTCCTGTGCTTGCTCAGTTAGACTTTGAGTAATGCCTGTTTGGGGCAGGTCCCAGTTCCTGGTTGCTTTCTTCAGGTTGTGTCCCCCCTCTTAGAATTCTTTGTAATGCTGGCTTAATGTTTATGTATTCATTTAGTTTTTCTTTGCTATTAAAAGTTTTCAGTTCTCCATCGAATGTGAATGCTAGCTTTGCCGGGTATATCAGTCTGGGTTGGCAGTTATTGGCTCTCAGGGCTCGTATGGTGCTTTCCCAGGCTTTTCTTGCATTCATTGTTTGTGTGGAGAGATCTGCAGTGATTCTAATTTTTTTCCCGTTGTAGTATAGCTCCTTCTTCATTTTTGCTGCATGCAGGATTGTTTCCTTATTATTCAGATCCATCATTGTTACTATTATGTGCCTAGAAGTGTTTCTCCTGGGATCTTGCTTGTTGGGTGTTCGATAAGCTTTTGTGATGTAGTTAAGATGGTCGTTTTTGAGGTGGGGAAAATTTTCATTGACTATCTTGTTAAATAGGTGTTGCATTCCCTTGCTCTGGAATTCCTCACCTTCGTCCACTCCGATTATGCGAAGGTTAAATTTTTTAGCATTATCTGCTTGCTCTTGAATTTCCCTTTGGTTTAATTTGAGTGATTTTTCCATATCTGTCACTTTTTGGTCCAGTTGGTGTATTCTGTCTTCTGTATCTGACACTCTACCTTCCATTTCATTCACTCTGTTGACCGTGGCTTCTATTGTGGTTTGCATGGTGGAAATGGATCCCTTTATGGATTCAATGTTGGTTCTCAGAGTACTGATCTCACCTCTCAATGAGGTGAGATCATTATGCATTACCTCTAATTTGGCGTTTATCTCACTTCTTACTGAGGTTTGTGCAGCTTCTATTTTTGCATCCAACTTTTGTTTGATATCCTGTATATCTTTTGATAGTTCATCCTTGTGCTCTTTCAATTTCTGATCCATTTCTCGCTTTATTTCTTGAGTCATTGCCTCCAGCAACCCTTGGATGTAGCTTTTGTCTTCCATTCCTGCTTTGCTCCCACTGGGGCTCTCCCCTGCGTGGCTGCTGGCTTTTGAGGTGAGCTTGCTGTCCTGGGTAGTGGTAAACCTTGTGATTTTTCTCTGTGATTTTCGCATGGGGGTTCAGGAGACTGCTCTTCAATCTTGTTTTGGTGTGTCTGTCTTTGTTTGGTTGCTGATTCTGTATTGGTAGAGAGAGTCTGTGCCTGATCTGGATTTTGTTGGGAGCCTATTTCCAGCTGCTATTCTGACTTACTTAGGATTCTCAGCTCTCTGCTGTAGATTGCTGGCAATTCCCACCTTTGGAAGGGTTGAGCAGCCTAGACTGCTTGTGTTTGCTCCTGCGGGTGCTCTTGGGACGATCAGATGCTCTGGATGCACTCTCCCAAATACTGGAGTCTGCTATGGGCTCCTGATTTGTTTTTGTTTGTTTGTTTTGGGCTGATTGTGGGCTTGAACTCTAGGTTTGGGTGCTGTCCCTCAGCTCTTCAGCTCAAGGCTGGCACCCTACCATTTGAGCCACAGCCCCACTTCTGACCCTTTTTGCTTTGTTCAGGCGCCGGTCCCCGGGCCTGGTTCCGACCCCAGCCTGGAGCGTGCTCATTAGGCCTGTGCTAATGTGTATACCACCTAGGTTATGCAGCCTGGAGGACACAGTTCAAATTTCTTCTACTGTTGGTAGTCTTGACACAGGGGCGCTGTTCCTGGCTTGGGCATTTAAGCTCCCTTCCAGGGGCACTCTTGCTCTGGCCTGGCCAGCAGAGTGTACTCCACCGGCTGGTGGAGCTCTCGAACAGTTCCCAGTTTTAGTGGGTCCTGTGGTCCAGGTGTTGGGGTAGGGAGTCTAGGTCAGGGTCTGGGGATTCCCTCCAGCTCTGGTCTCCCTTGATGGATTCACTGTCCCCTGTGGGGTACTCACCCTGTAGGTCGTCAGTTGTTGTTCCAGTCCAAGTTCAGTTGGGGTGGTTGCGGGCTGGGTTGGGCGGCCCCCGCCGGGTCGTTGCGATCGCGATCGGGCGGGTGGTCTGCGGACAGGTCCCTTTGTCGTGCTGCTGGTGCCGGGCGGCTTTGGCGGGATGGAGCCTCTCTCCGCTCCGGTGGAGAGTGAGGGGTGGGGTTGGGATCCTCGTGGAGACTCCCGGCTGGTAGGTTTCTCTGTTCCTGGCGATCCGCTGTTCTGCAATCCGGTACCTGGTGATCTGCAAGCAGCCCCCTGTGTCTCTGTGGCTCCGGCAGCCCCCGCCGGGCCGGCTGGCCGGCGGCTTGGCGCACTGCCGCGCGGCCAGTAAAGGTTGGGGGAGGGGTCTTCGCTCTTCTCTGTTCTGAATTTCTTCTTTTCCTCTCTTTCTTTTTTTGTTATTTTCCACCTCTGGTTTTTCTCTGAGTGTTCGTCTTTTTGTTGTTGTCGGTCTCTTGGGGAGATTAAACGTTGGAACTCGAACTCTCTTTTTGGTTGGAGAGAGCTGTGGCGTTTCCCTACTGCCCCGTTGCCATCTTGGTCCGGAAGTCTCCGTGTATGTACTCTTGCAATGTAGGCCTCAGAGGGGTCCTGGTTTGCCTCCGATGGGTGATCTGGACCTTAGTTGGGGTAATAAGTTCCTTCCAGTTTTACCCAAGTTTTATGGTTGTGTGGAGTCTGAGATAGGCCAGTAGAGATGCTTCTGTTCACCTGGGAGTGTCTTGCCTGAAGAAAGTAAGTGTGTGTGTGTGTGTGTGTGTGTGTGTGTGTGTGTGTGTGTGTGTGTGTGTGTGGTGTTTTTAATCAGTTCTAGTTCTTCAACTCTGGGCCTGGCCACTGTCCTGGAGCTGTTACTTGAGCCACAGCTCCACTTCTGGATTTTTTTGGTGTTTAATTTAAGAATCTCACAGACTTTCTTCTCTGGCTGACGTCAAGCCATGATTTTCAGTTCTCAGCTTCCTGAGTAGCTAGGATGTCAGGTATGAGCCACTGACACTTGGCTTTCTTTCCTTTTTCTCTTCTTTTCTTCTTTTTTTTTTTTTTCTTTTTTGGTTTGAGACTAGGACTCAAACATGGTACCTCATTCGCTTTCCACCCACCCTTGGGGGTGGTAGGACTTCTAGAGGTTTCTAGAGGCGTAGCTCCAATCCTGGAAAGTGTTCTTAACCTTCAAGCCACAGAGCTACTGGCACTGGGGTTGGCTACCTACTGCTGCCATCTCTGCTTCCTCTTCTAGGTGTCCCTGATGAAGAGCAGCTCTTTAAGAAGCCCCGGCAGGTGGTGCATAAGAACACACGATTCCTCCGGGATCCCTTCAGCCAGGCCTTGAGCAGGTCCCAGCTCCAGCAGGCAGCTGCCCTTAATGCCCAGGTAAGCCAGCAGGGCCAGCTGTGGGCTGGGGTCACATATGTCTGGGCTAGTTGTGGGCAGGCATCCTGGCCATCCTGTCTGTCCCCTTTAAGTTAGAACTGTCCTTGGTGGGTGAAGTTAAATAGGCAGAAGTACTAGTGTCACTGTGTAGCAAGACCCTTTATGTCTTCTCAGCCTATACAAGCTGACCAAGACAGTGCCAAGCCAAGGGCATGGTCTTGGTCTGGCACATTCTGTGGGTCCAGATTCATGCCAGCTTTCTTGGTAGCAGGACCCAAGAAACTGGAAGCTTCTGGAAGCCAGCCCAGTCTTCTGTCTCCATACTGCACTTCAGGCATAGTTGTGGATAGACAATGGGCTAAGCAAGCAAAGGAGAGCAAGTGCTAGAAGGGAGCCTGATCCCAGAGGGCAGACCATGATGGGACAGTGTTTGTGGTAGCAGTGTGAGTTAGCTTGGGAGCAAGATGAGTACTTTTTTGATGGTGGTCATGGTTACAGTGTTGTTGGCCAGAGGTGGACAGACTTATAGGTAGGTGCCTTGGAGGAAAGAGCCAGCCCAGAACTGTCTTGTTAACATTGTACCCTGTTAGGCTGTGGTGTTAGCACTGCCCTGGATGTGGAGTGTAGGGGGGCATCTTGCTTGGCTACCCACTCTGACAGGCCCTCAAGGTCTTTTTTTAAAACTAGTCCTGGGGCTTGAACTCAGGACTTGTGTGTGCTGTCCTTGAGCTTTTTTGCTCAAGGCTAATGCTCTACCACTTGAGCTATAGCTCCAGTACTGCCATTTTTAGTATTTATTGGAGATGACTCCCTTGGACTTTCCTGGCCAATCTGGCTTCAAACCATGATCCTCAAATCTCAGCCTCCTGAATAATTAGGATTATAGGTCTGAGCCATTGGTATCCAATGGTGGGATGGGTTCCTCCTTTTTCCCCAAGTGGATTACCCACCCTAGAGCTCCAGTTTTGTCCTGAGGAGGGGAAGTGTTTCCAGCGGCACCTCTGTATCTGCTCTACTGGTTGGGGAGAGTCCCTCTGATGATACCTTTCTGCTTGTTCCAGCATAAACAGGGCAAGGTGGGCCCTGACGGCAAGGAGCTTATCCCCCAGGAGTCTCCTCGAGTGGGTGGATTTGGATTTGTTGCTACTCCTTCTCCTGCCCCTGGTAAGAAATGGATCAGGTACCCAGGCTGATTGGGGTTATGGGTGGGCTAGACTCTCAGCAGACCTGACCTGAGATGTTAGAGGTACTGTTTCCTGTTCTGGACCTGTCTGTGATATTAGCAGATCTGTGATATTCTGAACGTACAGTGACTCTAGATTTAAATACAGAGAGCTCTCTGCAGGGAGAAAGGTTCTGGGTACTGGGCATACAGTCTTCCTACATGGTGGTCTTGGGGGCCTTTGGTGCATGAAGCACCCCTCTGCCCTCCACACTCTATGATAGTTGCCATGAAAGGGCCTAAAGCATGTGGAGGTGCTACAAGTTGTTCCTGAGTTCTAGGAGGTGGAGAGACCAGAGCATCTCTTCCCTTGGGGGTGGTAGGACTTCTAGAGGTTTCTGTGGTTCTGTGCTAGAATAGGGTCCAGCTAACCCAGTGTCCTTAGGCACTTCTGTTTTGGGCCAGCCCACAGTGACTTAGCTTTCCCTCTCAAAAGATAAGGATCTTGAGGAAGGAGAGTGGGCCTGTGTCTAGCCTTGATTCTAGCTAGAATATACATAGGGGTAACTGGCTATTGTAGTGGGGAGGTCATGGGATCCAGTAAGATCCCCAACCTGAGATGACTCTGTGCTTTCCATCTGTAGGTGTGAATGAGTCTCCACTGATGACCTGGGGTGAGGTTGAGAACACGCCCCTGAGAGTCGAAGGATCAGACACACCCTACGTGGACAGGACCCCAGGACCAGCTTTCAAGGTGAGTTGTGAGAGGGGAGCAAGGGTGAGAGTCAGTGCAGGTGCCTTGGCAATCAGGTGCCTGCTGCTCAAGACTGAGCACAAGAGGGCAAAGCAGGCCCAAGTGATGGGGCCAGCACCTGTGCTTTGGAATGTCAGTGTTCGGGCATTCTGACAGGTGGGTCTTTTTTTGTTGTTGTTGTTGGTCCTGGGGCTTGAACTCTGGGCTTGGGTGCTGTCCCTCAGTTCTTCAGCTCTAGGCGAGCTCTACCGCTTGAGCCACAGCACCACTTCCGGTTTTCTAGTGGTTTATTGAAGATAGGAGTCTCACCAAGGTTCCTGCCCAGGCTGGCTTTGAAATGTGATCCTCAGATCTCAGCCTCCTGAGTAGCTAGGATTATAGGTGTGAGGCACCGGCACCCAGCTGGGTGGATCTTTTAAGGAGGATTTGATGGAGCAGAGGCCAAGGCAGGGAGTGGACTGGTCTCCCTTAGGGGTTTAAAAGTCCAGGGTTTGTTCACAGAATGTAGCAGGATAGCCACACAGTAAAACAGGAGCCTCATCTGCCTTACAGTCCTGAGAGCCTTGGGACATGGTTTGTGTCCTCAGAATGTTGTGTGCTGGCACAGAAAGTCTCTGGTTACAGAACACTCACCCCAAATGGTACAGTTGAAGCCTAGCATTATAGGAGTGGGTGAGTGGCGTGTGTGAGCCAAGGACAGGTGAGGAAGGCTCTTCATGATAGGGTCAAATGCAGCCTAGGGGGGCGGGGCGGTGCATTGTGTGATGCCCCTGAGTTCCAGGAGGGGTGGGAAACTGGTGACCTTGGATAGCAAGGTCATGAGTGAGTAGGCAGGTGTGGTCCCAAGATATGCTGGGAAGATAAGGTATCTTGGGTTGCAGGGTGTTTGCCAGTGAGACTGAATGACTGGGTTTGGAGGGGGAAGAAGAGACTGCTAAAACTTGGGGCCTAGACATGTTCTGTCCAGGTGCTATGTCAGCTTTGTGCTGAGTCATGATGTTGCTGGTGTCACAGAAACCCAAAAGAATTAGGTGTAGAATCTGGAATGAATGCACAGGTCTAGTTCTAGTTCAGTGACTGGGTCAAAGTTCAGTCATTTGAGCCAGTCCCTTCAAGCATTAGTGATGATCAGTTTGAGATGTGTTAGAAAGAAAGATCACTTGGTTAGCAATAGAAGCAGAACTAGAGCAACATAGCTTTCATAAAGAAAACCATTGGTCAGGCATTGGTGGTTCATACCTGTAATCCTAGCTACTCAGGAGACTGAGAGCTGAGGATCATGGTTCTATGCCAGCCCAGGCAGAATCTGTGGATCTCTGGTCTAATTAACTACCAAAAAACTGTAAGTAGAACTGTGGCTTAAGTGGTAGAGGGTTAGCCCTGATTGAAAAAGCTAAGGGACAGCACTCAGAATCACATGCACACATACACCCCTCTTCCTTCCCTGGTGAAGTGGCTTGTACTTAAAATCCCAGCTACTCAAGAAATATCAGGAGGATCACCGTTTGAGACCAGCATGGGCAAAAAGTTAGTGAGATTCCATCTTTACCAATATGAGACACTATTTGAAAAATAGTCAAAAGGGATTAGGGACTTAGTGGTAGAATACCTGCCTAGCAAGTCTTAGGCCCTGAGTTCAAATCCTAGTACTGCCAGGAAAAAAAAAGAAAACAGAAAGCACAAGCAGACTTGGACTGCAATGCTAGCTTGACCTGTGTTGTTCTTGTGCTACCTGTTCTTGAGCCTCCTCCAGCAAGGTACTCTGGTTCTTCCTCAGAGAAACTCATAAATGTACTATCTACCTGCACAAATGAATAACCACAGCAACCCAAGAAAGGAATAACCAAGATGCTGTCAAATATTTATCCTATGGTAGTTAGCATGTATAAAAATATAACAATAAAACTTGTTGAGGAGCTGGGAAGTTGGCTCAGTGGTAGAGTGCTTGCCTCGCATGCATGAGGCCCTGGGTTCAATTCCTCAGACCACATAAGCAGAAGAAAGCCAGAAGTAGCACTGTGGCTCAAGCGGTATGGTGCTAGCCTTGAGCTGGAGAGTTGAGGGATAGTGCCCAGGCCCAAAGTTCAGCCCCCATGACCGACACAAAAAAAATCCCCAAAACAAAAATCTGTTGAATTGTCTTAAAGAGGGGATTAAGGGTGAGTGATAGAGGGAGTTAGATTGGATGGAATACATTGCATATACTCATGAGTGCATGAAACCTTACACCGTATAACTAATGTATGCTAATAATAGCAACAACAAAAAGCATGTATTACAATCCTGGACCTACCATCTACTACCTACGAGCTATAGCAAAGGGAATTTCTGGCTGGGCACTTGTGACTCACACCTGAATTCCTAGTTGGTGTCTTGTTCCTTTTAATGGTTTTGAGATAATTTCTTGGAGCCAGATTCTGAGACCAAGGCATTTCACATTACTCATTGTCAGAAACAATTTGTGTGGATTTTATTGCCTTCCCAGTGTTATATGTAAACTTCCTGCTAAAGAGTAAGTGCGAATACCATGATTTAATTTGCATCTTTATGAAGACAGGAAGATTTTAGCAATTTTCTAAATGTTTCCATTCTTTTATATCATTTTGGAAGACACACCAGTGGGGCTTAGAACTCAGGGCCTGGGCAATGCCCCTGGGCTCTTTTGCTCAAGGCTAGCACTCTGCCACTTGAACTACAGCACCACTTCCAATTTCCTAGTGGTTAATTGGAGATAAGAGCCTCACAGACTTTCCTGTTTGGGCTGTCTTCGAACCATGATCCTCACATTTCAGCCCCCTGAGTAGCTAGGATTATAGATGTGAGCCACCAGTGCCTCGACAGCTGGGGGCTTTTGACAGAGTATTGGGAAGTGGTGATGGGTTGCTGGGATCATCGGCCTGGGGAAAGAGGCTAGTGCTCATATCAGCAGCTCTTCTGGGTGACGGACTGCCGGATTGAGTGTCAGGTCCAGTACAGACACCCCCATGCCTGCTTCCTTGTAGATCTTGGAGCCAGGCCGTAGGGAACGGTTGGGCCTGAAGATGGCCAATGAGGCAGCTGCCAAGAACCGAGCTAAGAAGCAGGAAGCTTTGCGGAGAGTGACAGAGAACCTAGCCAGGTAAGGGGCAGCCTTGATTGAGCTGGCATAGGATTAGGCTGGTTTCTGCCCTGACCCTGTTCTACCCACCCCAAGCCATGTGGACATAACGGTCTTTAAGGCACTGCTCCATAAGTAGCCACATGTGAAATAGGCTGTGGATCCCTCTCCATCTTTTTTCTTCCATATCTTCCTTAGCCCATCTTTAAGAGACACCACAGACCCTTTGCCCCATTCTGAGCCCTTGTCAGCCTTGTAGAGTCAGTGTCTTAGAGAGGTGGTACTCCAGCTCTGAGAGGTTTAGGATTCACCCACAGCCAGAGGCAGCACCATCACTGACCTTAGGTTTGACCTGTGTGCCAGGCTGCCTGTGTCATCCTGAGCTCTAAAGCACCATGTCTCGGATAGCTCTTCTGGAGGGGCTAAGGGATTTCCTGCGTAGGCAGTACTTGGCCTACTTAATACTGCTTCTCTCTCTAATCCCTCTACCCCAGCCTCACTCCCAAAGGTCTGAGTCCAGCCATGTCCCCAGCCCTACAGCGCCTCGTGAACAGGACAGCCAGCAAGTACACAGATCGTGCCTTGCGAGCCAGCTACACACCATCCCCAGCACGTTCTTCCCACCTCAAGACCCCTGCTGGTGGGCCACAGACCCCCACAAGTACACCAGCTCCCGGCTCTGCTACACGCACACCCCTCACACAAGATCCTGCCTCCATCACAGACAACTTGCTGCAGCTTCCGGCCCGGCGCAAAGCCTCAGACTTCTTTTAAAGACAGACCCAGGCTGAGCTTGTGGATGCTTATGGAGCCTGCAGGGCAGCTGTCTGGACACTCAGCAGAGGACTCCAGACTCTGGGACCCAAGCCTAAGCCAGAGGTGGACTCACAGATAAAAGGCACTATGTCATAGCCATGATGGCATGAAACATACATCCACTTCTTCTGAGGTACAGCACCTGTGCTGTTCCCCTGGACCTTACTGAAACTTTTCTATTTAATTCCTACTGAACTGTCATTAAAAAATAGAAGGCATAGTCTTGCCAGGATCTCTTCCATCCTGTTTCCTGAATGGCCCCTGGGGCCGACATTGAAATCCCAGGATTTCAGGATTTTGGGCCTTAAGGCAAGCATCCCTAGGGGACAAAACTGTGGGTGGCTGTGGGAATTGCCTTCTGAACTGAGATCACACGTGCCCCTCTTTGACCCTTATCCCTGGGTCTTTCTGCTTTGAAGAAGGTTGGAGCCCTTAGAATTTGTACCCCCTCAGGCAGTGGCACTGTGGCTCAAGTGGTAGTGCGCTAGCCTTGAGCACAGAGAGGCTCGGAGAGAGATCCCTGAGTTCAAGCCCCAGAATCAGGAGGAAAAAAGGTTGTACCCCTCAGGGTCACCTGGGTTCTGTCCTAGCAGGGTGTGGCCTCCTTGGTTTGCCGGTCACAGGCCAGGTCCTATCTATATATGAGCTCCCACACAGCATGAGTCATTTCCTTGTGGCATCAGCTGTTACCTATCAGCACTTGGCTTCCAGCTCATGTGCTATCTCCACTGTTGTGCCTCTTCTCTCCCACTGCTCTGGCTCTGTCCTCTGAGTTCTGTGACATGACCTGGGCCACAGTGTAAAAAGAAGTGGGACCAGTTTCTGTGCAGACACACCATATGCATTACAGTCCAATGTGTCTGTTGGCTGAGGGCACATTGAGGATGCAGGTGCTTGGCTTTTAGGGGGGTGGTAGTCAACCGGGCCCATGGGCTTGCTGTTTATAGAGCTGAGGGCCCCTTGCACTCTGGGCTTAGCTGGGTCCAACACCCTTGTCTAGCCCAAGCCAATGTCTTGAGCATCAAGTGTGTGTGTGTATGTGTGTGTGTTTGTGGGGCGGGGGTAATGTCACAGATTGTGCCCTGTGGATACCTAGGAGTTTGTGCTCAGGGGGCTTTGGTCACACCTGACTGCTTTGAGCCCTGTGTGTGGTGTCTGCTCCAGTCTTCCTGCATTGGTCCTCACCCTTTCCCTGTGCCCTGATGTTCCCTGGAAGCTAGTCTGGGGTCAGATACCTGCTACCTGTCTGGGGCCTCTGCTAACCCCCACAGTGAGTTCCTGCCAGCTTTTAGTGTAGGTGCCCTGGGATGTTCTGGGGGCTGGACCTTTGGATGCTTTTGCCTCCTAGGGAAGGTTGAACTTGAACTCAAGGGGACCCATAGGAAGTGGAAAGCAGAGAAGAGGAGGGTAAAGATGCTGTCCAAGTGCTGATTACTTACCTCAAGCCAATGTGAGAAATGTGTTTTGAAGAGGTTTGGTAAAAAGGAAAAATTGAGAAATGACCATCACCATGGGCTGTTTACTGGGGCTTTCAGATCCATGGGTGAGGGGTGCCCATAGGGAATGGTGGAGGTGGGGCATCAGCAACCAAGGGATACCAGTCTCAAGCCCCTGGGGTTAGTGGAGGCCCTGGAGCAAGGGGCTGTATGGGCTGCTACACTGCATGCTGAGGGAGAGGCACGGAGCTGCCTGGCAATGGAGGCCTTTGGAGACAAGGTAGGTCAGAGGCAGACAAGTGTGAGCCTACTGGGTAGACCACGTTAAAGGTCCTCTCCTTGCCATAGAGGCCTCCCCATGAATCTGCCTATGCCTGAATACTACACTGGAGACCCTCCGCGCTGGCTGAGTCCTAGAGAAAAAGACTCCTCACTGGGCACTCTGGATGCTTGTATACACTTTGTGGTTTATTTGGTGGTCAGTAGTTAAGGTCTTTGCTACTAAGTGGAAGAAAGCTAATAGAACGTAATCAAAATAGTGGTTTAATTGACGGATTTTACTTGTTCCTTGCACCTGTGCCTTCTTCAGCTCCTACTTGCCTACTTAGTTTATGTGAGTGCCAACTGCACCATGCCCCCCCGGGGCCCTGTCCACCACTAGGTGCTTGCCTTCCCCACCTCAGCTCCGGAGATGTGATGGTCTTTAGCTCTGGAGGTCTCGGCCAGCCTTTCCTCCATTCTGTCCTCAGTTTCAGGCCCCACCAGCAGCCGGTGCTGGGTTTTGGCCCCCAGTTTGTGATCAGGCCGGTGTTCGGGTCTTGAGCCTGGCCGGGTGTCCAATTTGCACTCAGCCCGGTACTTGCCCTCTCCCTCCCTCTTGAAGGAGGCAGAAGACATGGCTTTGGGCTTGGGGGGCTGCAGCCAGGAGTGGCTGAGGATCTCATCGATGTGCAGCCGCCGGTTAACGTCTGGCTGCAGAATGCGGTAGATGAGGTCCTTGCACTCGCCTGTCAGGTTCTTCGAGCGGGGGAAGTCCACGCGGTGTTCCTTCTGAATGCGCAGCATCTTTTTGATGTCAGAATCATCGTAGGGCATGGAGCCACAGACCATGATGTACAGGATCACACCAAGGCTCCAGATGTCATACACCTTGGGCTGGTAGGGGATACCTTGCAGCACCTCGGGGGCTGCATACGCTGCAGACCCACAGAAGGTCTTGCTGAGGACAATGCGCCCACTCCCATCCCGCAGGCAGCGCTTGGAGAAGCCGAAGTCTGACAGCTTGATGTTGAAGTCTTTGTCGAGCAGAAGGTTCTCACACTTGAGGTCTCGGTGGACAACATCCAGGTCGTGGCAGTACTTGACAGCGGAGGACAGCTGGCGGAACATCTTGCGAGCCACATCCTCATGCAGTGCTCCTCTGCACTTGATGAACTCAAGGAGGTCACCCTGGACGCCCAGCTCCATGACGATGTAGATGCGCCCATCAGAAGTCTCGAAGATCTCATACGTCTTGATGATGGAACGGTGGTTGACAGTTGCTAGGATGTCCATCTCCCGAGGAAGGAATCTCTCTACGAAGTCAGTGGGTGTTTTCTTGCGGTCGATGATCTTAACTGCTACATTGAACTTGAGGCGCTCAGAGTAGGCGGATTTGACTTTTGCGTAGGAGCCTTTGCCTAGATTGATTCCCACGATGTAACCCTTCTTCCTTAGGACCGCGGCATCGTCCATGGTGCCAAGAGCGGCCGGTGCCGCTGCCCTCTACATCTCCTCCCCACACGGGCCAGCAGGCATTGTCTTCATTTCCACTGTGGGAGGCGTCTGGCTGGGCTGGGCTTGGACTTGGGGGGGTGGAACGCTCAGCATTGTCGCCGGGTGACTTCAGCAAATGAAGTCATAAAGCCAGGCTGCCTGGAGTGGGGACTAGGCTGGGAGGAATAAGGCCTCTAGAACCCTAGAAGCCAGGCTGCCCTGGAAGAAGCACCCCCCACCCCACCCACTGGAATGAAGCTGGCACCCAGGCCTGTGGTAACCCTCCCTGCACCTCTTTCTTGCTGTGGCTTCCCCAATACAAGTTAGGTCCAAGGGGAGGTGGCCCAGGTCCAGCCAGAGTTCCAGCTCCATTCCCATTTCCCTCTCCTAACTATGGAAACTGACCCTGCATTAGTCCTCATCTCACTTGGACCAGTTTCCTGCAGCTACTTCAGGGGTATGGAGAAAACTCATTGTAGAGTTAGTCTGTATCCTTGGAATCAGTGGTGCTTGCTCTGGTCCAGCCAGGCCAGGGGTGGTTCCAAGCCTGTTAAAAGGACACATCTCTAGATTTGGGATGAGCTAGCAGGCTCTTTGGACTAGTACCCTGGGCAAGATAAATAGGTGGTGGGGGCAGGCAATGCTAAGGGATGTGCAGAATCCCCAGCTGGGTGGCCCAGGGTCCAAGCAGACAGGTGCATATCTGGAGGGAGGCCCGGGCACAGAGGATGGATCAGGAAAGTGCTTGCATTGTACAAGGCAGGAGGGAAGAGAAGAATGCTTTGTCTTTTTTTCTCTCTTAAGTAATGGGCCACTATTGCACAACCCAAGTCCTATTTTAAGATCGGATGAGTTTGAAAGCCAGTGCCTGGGACCAGGTCTGAGGAATCTGGGCTTCTATGAATCCGGGGAAGCCAGGCAAGAGCCAGCCTAGATCTATCTGGTCATTGGTGGGAAGTGGAGGGACTGGGTGTTGTCAGCACTTAACAAGCATTGCACATGAACAAGCTTTGAGGGGTGCAGGGCATCCATGTAATCCAGGCACTGTGGACATGTGCAATGGGAAGGGGTTACTTCAAGACCATCTTTTGTACTTGGTGCATATATATTGGCTTTGGAAAATGGCATTCTGTATGCCTGGTAGCCACTTGTCCATCACAGGCATCCTGTGCCTATGGGGAGCTGTTAGGACAGGTGAGCCAGCAATGCTGTGTTCTGAGGGCAAGTAAGGAAGACAATTTTTGAGAGGTGATGGGTGAAGGGGAGAAGAGGTAGTAGAGTTCAATGAGAAAGCGACATAGGAGCCCAGGTGCAGAAGATCAGCAGCACTTTAACAGGTGGACGAGATGGGCAGGGCATGTTAGCTGTGTCCCCACCCAAAGCTTACACTTGGTGAGTAATGCTCTAAACACTGCTCATCCCCAAGCCCTTTAGCACCAACTGTGCTCAACACCTGGGCATGTAGGGCATACTCTGTGGGCTGCCAGACAGAATGGATAGGAAGACCCCATGGTGACATCTTGCCAGCAGCACCAAGACCCTCTGGCTTTCTCCTGGGCATTTCACTCTTCTAGGACAATTTACCCCTTTGTTTTCCAGAAAGGACTGGCAGTTAAGAGCCATAGTCCAAGATTCAGGTTCATGATAATTCTCCCTCACATAATGGGCACCCTGGGAGCTCTGTCTGGGGCATCCCTTCTTTTCTATGGATATGGTTCCCTCAAATCCTGCCTTTGCCCAGGACAGCGTGGTTGGTCTCTGGTTCTCAAGGGATGTGCCAGAGGGTCAGTTTGGCACAAGCAGAGCTGCTAAGGACATGCCTGAAGGCCTGGGGTACCTGATATCTTCCAGGGAGTGGGTTAGATCAGACTGAAGACCTCCAGGGTGACTCTAGTGTTGGAGGCCTGTGGACCAGGGACCTGCCCACAAGGAAGTCCACTGCCCTCCAAGCTTGGCTTTTCCACTGATGCATCCATCCACAAGCATTTGAGGATCTTGTTCTAGGTGCAGAGGGACACTAGTGATTTAGAAACAGCCATTCTTAGAGCCTAGAGACCAGGGAAACAGCATTACACCAGCCACTGTTGAGTGCAAGATGGTAGCTATACCATGATACAAAGGACTGGGAGGGGTGAAGAGACATAACCTGGGACTGAGCTTCAGGATTCTTGGGGGTGGCTGACGTCTGAGGAACCAGCCAAGTGGAGGATGAGGACGGGTAATGCTTGTGATTGCCTGTGGGTCACAGTTTGGAGGAAATATGAACAGATCATGGGGCTATGCTTAAGGTTCTGGTCCTAAAACCTTTGAGAGCCATTAAAGTGATGAAGCCAGGGCTAAGCAACCCACAGTTGTTCAGCAAGATGACATTCGTGGTGGCATGAGCAAACCTGTTGATCCAATGCTGTGCTCTCCTTCACATCACCTGTAGAGCACATGGAGGGGCCTGTAGATGTTACTTTTGTTAGGGTCCTGTTCCACTATGAGTTTCTTCCTGGGATACAAGGCTCTTCCAGGGTTCCTTAGAGCCTGTTTTGTGCCTGGATCCTTGACATTCAGGCCTGCCAGATAGATAGAATTCACAAGAGTAGGCTGTGAAGAACTGGTAGCAATCCTCAGAGGGCTCTGTGGAGGCCGAGGCCTCTTGCCTGAGCTTGGGGAAAATGGGCAGCATCTGCAGAAGCAAGGATCTGAGGAAAGATACATCAACAGAGGGCCAGGCCTGGGAAGACCTACCTCAAAGGCTAGGCCCTGGAATCCTTGCAGATGCGGGAGCCACACTATAGGGGCTGTGTGTGGTCACTAAGTGCCAGGAGAGGCTGGAGGGGTGAGGGATATATGGAGGCAGATCCAGAATCATTCTGGACTCCTTTTCTCCTAGGGCACTGGGGGTTGAAGTCTTTCAAGGTGGAGTTAGGTGGGAAGTTAAGTTGAATCTGAATGCTTGCTCTCATGTTTTTTTGTTTTGTTTTGGTCTTGGGACTTAAACTCAGGGCCTGGACACTGTCTCCGAGCTTTTTCTGCTTAAGGCTAGCACTCTACCACTTTGAGTCATGGCACCACTTTCAGTTTTCTGGTGGTGAATTTTGGCGTATGTGTTTTGTTTTCTTGTTTTTTTGTGCCAGTCCTGGGCTTGAACTCGGCCTGGGCACTATCCCTGAGCTTCTTTTTTGTTCACTCTACTTCTGGCTTTTTCTGTTTATGTGGTACAAAGGAATCAAGCCCGGGGGTTCATGCATGCTAAGCAAGCATTCTATCACTAAGCCACATTCCCAGCCCATTTTTCTTTTCTTTTTTTTAAAATGTGTGTTAAACTCTTAGGTCCCCATGAGGTTGTCCAGAGCATGGTGAAGAAAAATGGGCCACCACATCGAGGTGAGGACCACCCTGCAATATGGAACAGGCAGAGGGAGTGGCACAGGGCAGCCAGTGGTGCCAGTGTAGGTCAGACACCCTTGGTGGCTTTGTACTAAGCACAGTCTCAGACACACTTTGTGAAGATGCCTATCATACTTGCTTCAACAACTCTGGCAAGGATGTCACTTCCAGGGGACCAGCTGGGATTTAGGGGTGTGGGGGGGGGTGGGATGTGGTCAAGGCCACATGAAACTATAGGATATGTATGCTGTTCTATCCAGTGGAACCCCTCATTAATCCTGGGCAGGCAACTCAGCATTTTTGTGAACTGAGTGTTGGCTTGATGTGAGGAAAGATGTCCCGTGGCAGACAGAGCAGAAAAACCAGTTACCCCACAGGTCAGGGAGCTCAAGAGGGAATACATGGCTGGACTACCTGATCTCTATAGTGTCCCTAACTCCTGCTGGCAGGCTTATGTGGCAGGGTGTACTAAGGTGATGACAGTATATCTGTCTGGCCTCTGAGCCCCAAATTCAGTCATCAGCTCTAGCTCTTCCAGGCCTCCTGTCTCTGCAAGCAGCCACCTCCCTCCCCTCCTCCTTTTTGTGTCAGTCCTGGGGCTTGAACTGAGGGCCTGGGACCTGCCCCTTACCTTTTTTACTCAAGGCTAGCACTCTACCACTTGAGCTACGACTTCACTTCCAGCTTGGTGATGGTTAATTGAAGATAAGAGTCTCACAAACTCCTGCCTGGGCTGGTTTCAGACCAGGATCCTCTGATGTCAGCCTCTTGAATAGGATTACAGGCAGGAGTCACTGGTGCCTTGTCACACCACCCTCTTTGGTCCTCTCCTTCCCTCTCTCCCCACATCTTTCTTAGGTTTCTACCCTGTACTCTGCCTCTCTAGCCTCTGACTGGGGCAGCTGCCTCAGCCTGATGCCAGAATTGGGGTTGGGTGCACTGAGATGTATTTTCCTACAAGTGAGGATTTGCTATTTGAGTGGGAAGATAGGGGGGGCCCAAGATTACAGTTAACTGGGCAAAGACATTCCTTCACATTAGGATCTGCACTAATATAGTGATTTATTGCTTCTTTAGCCATGTGAGTTATAAGTTCAAAGGGGGAGAGAAAAACACGAAAAAATAGCGGCTCATCCGGGACTGTCTACCTTCTCTGGTTGTCCCTTGACTTCTTCCTGGCTCAGGCTGCAAGCCAGGAGTTCTGCCTTGTTCCCTGCTGGCCCCCTGGGCCCACAGAGCCTTGCTAGGTGTGTGTCTCTGGAGGCTGTTGGGGTGGGACTTCCTCTTTCTCCCTGGGCAGCTGCTCACTGCTTAAGCCCAGGGGCTCTGGCTGCTTGGCCACTTGTGCTGCTTCTTCCTCGGGTTTTGTCTCAGGGCGGGCCTCTTCTCGAGGTTCCACCTTGGTGGCGGATTTCTTCTCAGGGCCAGGTTCAGGGGTCCATGAAGGTTCAGTGCCCCTGGAACTCTCCCCCTCTTTGTTGATGGCCGCAGAGGACAAACCTCGTGCCTTAGGCTGCACCCAGCAGTGGCTGAGGATCTCATCAATGTGCAGTCGGCGGTTGACATCTGGCTGTAGCATGCGGTAGATGAGGTCTTTGCACTCACCTGTCAGGTGCTTGGAGCGTGGGAAGTTGACACGGTGCTCCTTCTGGATGCGTAGCATTTTCTTGATGTTGGAGTCATCATAGGGCATAGAACCACAGACCATGATGTACAGGATCACACCAAGGCTCCAGATGTCATACACCTTGGGCTGGTAGGGGATACCCTGCAGCACCTCGGGGGCTGCATATGCTGCGGACCCGCAGAAGGTCTTGCTTAATGTTAGGCGGCCACTGTCATCCCTCAGGCAGCGCTTGGAGAAGCCAAAGTCAGATAGTTTGATGTTGAAGTCTTTGTCGAGCAGAAGGTTCTCACACTTGAGGTCTCGGTGGACAACGTCCAGATCATGGCAGTACTTGATGGCTGAGGAGAGCTGGTGGAATTTCTTGCGAGCATCATCCTCTTGCAGGGCTCCCCGCGTTTTGATGAATTCGAGGAGGTCACCCTGGACCCCGAGCTCCATGACGATATAGACCTTCCCATCTGATGTCTCAAAGATCTCGTAGGTCTTGACAATGGAGCGGTGGTTTAGCATGGCCAGAATCTCAATTTCCCGGGGAAGGAATTTCTCCAGGAAGTCCGTGGGGGCTTTCTTGCGGTCGATGATCTTGACCGCCACGTTGAATTTTAGGCGCTCAGAGTAAGCGGATTTGACTTTTGCGTATGAGCCCTCTCCCAAATTTATCCCCATGATGTAGCCTCGTCGCTTCAGGACGGCAGCGTCATCCATGGTGCTGGGAGCGCCCGGTGTCTCTGAGTCTGCCCTCTACATCCCTGCCGGACATGGGCCAGCAGAGTCCTCATTTACACTGTGGACAAAGAGTCCTTTGGGCTGGCCGGGCCTGGTGGCCCTGCCTCTTAAGACTCCAAGACTCTAGGATGGAACTTCAACACTGTCTCCCAGGTGACTTCAATGGGTGAAGTCACAAAGGAAGAGTGCCCTGGGGGAATGATGCTCTAGCCTAAGCCACTTGGACTTAGAACCCTGGAAGATCTGACATTGGGCTGGAGCAGACTGAAGATCCAGAGTGGCTTAGTGCTTGCCTTGCTTGACCCTGAGGTATAAGGGGGATGTGAGGGACATGAAGTTTTTATCAATGTTCCTAAACCTGAAGCCAGGGCTGTGAATGACTGCAATCCAGATCAATCTAGGGAATCTAGGGTTGGGGGTCCTATCAGTCAGGGTTTCAACAGGAAACAGAAGACAGTCCTCACAAAAGTGAGAGCAGATTGTAGGAAAGAGGAAGTTGATGGAGAGAGTATGGAGAAGTGTACAAAGAGGCAGTGACCTTTGGTGGAGGGAAAGAGCCAGGCTGCTGTTAACCCTATGGGACAGTGACAGGGAAGTCCCTGATCTCTTTTCCCTTCTCTCTTTTTTTTTTTTTTTGGGTCCGGTCATGGGGCCTGAACTCTGGGCCTGGGCGCTGTCCCTCAGCTCTTCAGCTCAAGGCTAGCACTCTACCACTTGAGCCATAGTGCCACTTCTGGCTGTTTTCTTTTTGCTTACATGGTGCTGAGGAATCGAACTCAGGGCCTCATGCATGCAAGGCAAGTGCTCTACCACTGAGCCACCTTCCCAGCCCTCCTCTTGAGTCTGTCTACATAGGCAGCACATAGATGTTGAGAAGGATAAAGGTGAAGCAGGATTGACAGAGACAGGCTGCCCAGTGGTTGCTGCAGCTTGGGAAGCCAGGACTCTGCCCTTTTGCTAAACGGTTTGGCTGGATTTGTCACCTCCCTTTGTTCTTTCTCATCAGAACCTTTGCTGAACTGCTTCTTACAGTGGCTCTACAGAGAGATGACTGGCAGGAATTCTGCTCTTGGCTGTGAGTCCGGGATAGATACCTACCCAGCCTATATCCCTGGTTAGGCTACCAGGGCAGATTTAGGGCTGGAACACTGTGTGTGTGTGGTGGTGGGGGGGGGGGGGGGGAGAAGAGGAGGCGGCGGGCCAAAGGCTGAGACTGGATCCTGAGCTGAGTACTCACAGCTGTCCCTGGTAATGCTCCAAAGAAAATGCAAGCTTCAGTGCCAGCACTGGACAAAATCTTTGTTTTTTCTGGTTGGCCTGCCCCTCTGTTTTGACAGGACCTTTGTCTAGCCCCTGTTCTGAGTCAAATGCTGGGAGTATAGGAGCTCTTAAAAGTCTGGCCTAACTTTGGAATTGACCTTGGCCTTATCTGCTTATGGTGAACATGTGTTCCTCCCTCATTCACATGATTCCAAGTGTCACAAGTTAGAAACCTGGGACCTTCTGGAGAATACTCAGGAGTGAGTCAAGAGATGGAGGTGAGTCAGGTTGGGATGGATCCCCAGCAGCTTTGGCCTTCTTTCCCCCTTTTCTCTACTTCTCATCTTTATCTTCTCTAGCCCTGACCATCTACTGCTAGGCCTATATGCATGGCTGGTGGTCTTTCCCCTGGACAATTTGTTTCTCCCTCTTGCTGAGGATTTGCCACCTGCCCTCTCCTCCCTATTCATGACGGTCAGCATTTGGAGCTCTGTTCTCAATGAACTTTCTACCTCCACAGAAGGGCAGCTTTGCTTCAGTCTCAAGGATCTGGCCTTCCCTGTGATCTCTCTGAATGATGTCCCGTTAGCCATCTTGACACATTTTGTTTTCTGTGCAGGTGAAGCCACAGCTATCCCTTGCCGTGGGGACTTCGCCCTGCTGCTTTTTTCCCCCTCCTCCATAGCAATTCAGCTTTAGGAAAAAAAAACAAACAACAGTTTAGGAGACACTTTTGGGTACTGGATGGGACCTGGATCTGCAGGTGTGAAGTCCCTTCGCGTTTCCAGGTCCTGTGCTTCACCACCTCGGTTTCTCACGGTGGGGCGGAGGGGTGGGGGGCATTCTGCCCACCCCGAAGCTGCAGCCCTTTCAGTCCCGCCCCCGCCCCGGCACCGTGGGACCCTATGCCTAGGCTCCGCCCCGTAGCCCCACCCCTCCTATTAGCCAATGGTACGCTTCCTTACTTATAGTCCCTCCTTCCCCTCCGGGTCCACCCCTTAGTCTCCACTCTCTGCTGTCCCGCCCTTAGGCCTCGCCTCTCCCGGGCCCTGCCACGTAAGCCCCACCTCCCTGCCCGGCGCTCATTGGCTACCGCTGGCGTCGCAGGCGGGGCGACGAGGGCCCGAACAGGACGGCCGCCATCTTGCGCGGAGCCGGAATAGGAGCTCGAGGCTTCGGGCCTAGAGTGCGCGTAAGTCCGTGGCCCTACCTTGCCGCGACTCACTGTCACCGCGGTTCTGCTGGTTCCTTCGCTCGCGGTCTCTCCGTGCCTGGCCCAGGCCCGGCTCCCAAGCCCTAAGCCCGGCCCGGTCCGGTCTCCCCGCGGGGTTACGCGGCCGCCTCGGGGACGATGAACGGAGGATAAATGGTGCCCAAGGCAGACAGCGGTGCCTTCCTGCTGCTCTTCCTGCTGGTGCTCACCGTCACCGAGCCGCTGCGGCCAGGTGCGTGGCGCGGTGGGGGAGATGGGGAGGACGGGGGCGCGGCCGGGGGCGGGGCAGGGAGGGCGGCCGGGGGGTGGGGCCTTGTCGGGGCCAGGGTCGGCCCGGGACCTCACTCCCCCAGCCCAGACCTCCAGCGGGCTCTGCGTCTGGCTGGGGATGGGGTCGGCCAGTTTTGATTTGCTGCTGGCCGCCAAGCGCGAGGGACCGTACTCCTGGGTTCGGAGCATCTCGCTCACTGCCTCTCTGCCCTCGAGGACGTTGCTTCTGGACCCACGTCCACCGGGCGCTGACTGCTCTGAGAGTCCCAGGCCACTTGCTGCGTCTGTGGTTCGCCTTCCTGCCTGCCGGCCGTCAGGGTTGAGTGGAGGGCTGGGGACTGTGAGCAGCTCGCAGAGGCACCTGGTTTCTCAGGCGTCCGCCCCCTGGGGCCTCATGCCAGCCTTTCAGTCCTGGACAGCGATGGCTGGGTGGCATGTTGTCACCAGTAAGGCGCTGCACCCGAGAAGTCCTCAGATCGGAGCCTGGTCCAAAGGATGTACTAGGAGTCCACCAAGCACTGTGTGCCCAGGGTATCCATCTTTCTGTGGGTGCCAGGCACTTGTAGTGGTTCATCTGTGTGATGTGATTAAATGCTTTTGGAACTCCCCCTTGAAAGTTTTTGTGTATGTTGCTGGTGGGGAAGCAGAGGGCTTGTTTCGGCCTATTTTGACAAGCACTCTACCACTGAGCCACCTTCCCAGCCTTGTTTCGGTCTATTTTGGATGCCCTTTAACTGAGCTAAGAAACCCTAACCATCTCCAAAGACTGATCTCCTTGTACAGGAGGAAGATACTGGGCCATGAACACTGTATTTTTAGGGGCTGGTAAAAATGTGTTTTGTTTTGTTTTTTTCGGTTGGTCGTGGGGCCTGAACTCTGGGCCTGGGCACTGTCTCTCAGCTCTTCAGCTCAAGGCTAACACTCTACCACTTGAGTAACAGCAACACTTCTGGCTTTTTTTTTTTTTCCTGCTTATGTGGTGCTGAGGAATCGAACCCAGGGCCTCATACATGCAGGGTACGCACTCTACCACTGAGCCACCTTTCTAGCCTGGGTAAAAATGTTTTATAATCTGCAGAAAAAATTAGGAGAAAAAAAACGTGTTAATACAGTCATCTCTGTACCAGTTCACTGGACAGTAAAGTTTTTACTATTTTTCTTTTCTTTTTTTTGGGTCCAGTCATGGGGCCTGAACTCTGGGCCTGGGCGCTGTCCCTCAACTCTTCAGCTCAAGGCTAGCACTCTACCACTTGAGCCACAGCGCCACTTCCAGCTTTTTTCTTTTTGCTTATGTGGTGCTGAGGAATCGAACCCAGGGCCTCAGTCATGCAAGGCAAGTGCTCTACCACTGCGCCACCTTCCCAGCCCCAGTTTTTACTATTTTTTAATGGAGGAAGGGTCTTGTGAAGGTAGAAGGTACCCATGGTTATCTTTTGTGAGTGACACTAGGCTGGATGTGGGAGCACAGATGTACACTCCTGTTGTGCCCTGGTCAGTGCATCTAAATTGCACCTCTTAGCTCTGCCTTTGCATGGAACGTCTGCATCCTCCCCAGTATTCCTGCCTGGGGGCCCCCTGAATACAACTGGTTGCTCACCTAACTGAATTCTCCCTGACTAGTGAGTGGTTGAGATTGTGAAATGGCTTTGGTAGGACCAGAAACCAGGAAAATAATGGGGATGGGGATGCTGTATTGCTTCTCTAGAAATAGAGCAAATGGGTTTGAGGATTCTAGTGATTGGATTTTTTGTAAACATGAATATACCTGTAGAGAGGTAGAATGTCATCCTGTTGTTTTCTGGGTCCCATTTTGCAGATGAGGTCACTGGGCTCCCAGATGAAGCTATACATTGTCCCTGTCTACCTCTGGTTCTAGGTACAGCATCACCTGCCTAGATCACATAGATGACCAATGTCCCTAACTCCCTTTCTCTTGCCAGTCTATTCACATATCCTGCCACCTGACCTGAAGCAATTGAGAAAGTATAGGTGAAATCCTGCTATCTATCCATCACTAGGGATGGGCAAATGCAGAGAACACACCCTTCCCTTTGGGAATGTCCAAGAGGAAGCTGGGTATAGATCAGTCATGTACCCCTTTGTATATATTTTTCCCACCCTTGAGTATGGGAGACAGTAAACAGAGGAAAGCTTCAAGGAAGACCTCATGTAGTACCTAAGTAGAACAAGGAATTTGCATGGCTCCTGGAGAGAGGAGGTGAAGTAATCTGTGTGTGTGTGTGTGTGTGTGTGTGTGTGTGTGTGTGCATGTGCATGCGTGCGTGCGTGCGTGCGCGTGCATGCCTGCGCATGCGACTATATTGGGGCTTTGAACTCAGGGCCTGGGCACTGTCAGTGTTTTCATTCAGGGCTAGTGCTCTTCCACTTAAATCATAGCTCCACTTCCAGCTTCTTGGTGGCTAATTGGAGATATGAGCCTCACTGACTTTCCTGCGAGGCTGACTTTGAACTGGAATCCTCAGATCTCAGCTTTCTGAGTAGCTAGAATTATAGGCATGAGCCACAAAGTGTCTTGGTTCTCTAGACCAGATATTTGCAACAGTCTCCTGGTAGTGTCTTCATTTGCCCTGTGAAAAGTGAGGTCCTTTAACTGGCCCCTTGACTTTCCTGGGCAAGAGAGCAGGTATTATTCTTAGCCAGACCTTATCCTTGTGTGCTTGTCTGAAAGTACCAGTTAGAGTCTGTCTGGTGCTTCTCCATCATGGTCTTTATGTTATCTGTCAGGATCCTGACTTTGAACAGTATTTTGGAGGTACTAGCTATCTCAGCCTCTTTAGTGGCTATGATTATAGACTTGAGCCTGATTTAAGTGGTGCCTGCTTCTAAGTTTCTTTTTGTTTTTGTTTTTGCCAGTCCTGGGGCTTGAACTCAGGGCCTGGGCACTGTCCTTGAGCTTCTTGTGCTCAAGGCTCACACTCTACCACTTGAGCCACAGCTCTACTTCTGGCTTTTTCTGTTTATGTGGTACTGAGGAATCCAACCCAGGGCTTCATACAGGCTAGGCAAGCACTCTACCACTAAGCCACATTCCCAGCCCCCTAACTTTCCTCCTCCTCCCCCCCCCCTCCTGCCCCTCCCCCTCCCCCTCCCTGCCTTCTTCCCCTCCTTCTCCTTCTCTTCTTCCTCCTTTTTTTAGTTGGTTGTGGGGTTTGAACTCTGGGCCTGGACACTCTCCCTGAGCTTTTCAGCTCCAAGCGAGCACTCTCTACCACTTGAGTCACAGCTACTTTCAAGGTTTCTGGTGGTTAATTGGAGGTAAGAGTCTCAGTCTTTCCTGCCCAATCTGGCTTTGAACCGTGATCCTCAGATCTCAGCCTCCTGAGTTGCTAGGATTACAGGCATGAGCCACCTTCTCCTGGCCCTAAGTTTCTTTTTAATGTACATTTGATGCTGGTTTATTAGAATGTATTATGTGTCAGACTCTGTCCTGAGCATTAAGTTATGTATTGATCAGTTCTCAACTGGTCCCTGCTAGACTCTTATTAGCCCTGTTTTACAGATAGAGAAGTTGAAATATAGAGCACTCATAAGGCTGTGACTCAGATGAGATTTTAATCTTAGGAGTCTGGCTAGTTCTGTCAGTATGCACCCTTGTCTGGGTCCCTGTCCACTCTTGCTCTATCTTATCTATCTTTGGCCTCAGGAGAACTTCATATTATGCATTGAGCTATTTTAACCCCTAGCAGTATAGCCCCAGGTAGCCTCTGTCCCCTAATGGGTCTCAGGGGTTCTCTAAGTAGATTCTGAATACTGTGGTCTGAGCATATTTCCTTCTGTGGTTAGTTATGTTGACCATGGGTGAGATGTGTTGTAGCTTTTCAGGGAGTGGCTAGAAAGATGGATCAGAACCTGTGAAGTTACGGACAATGAGTTGGGAAGGACTGCTCTGGGGAGCTACTGACTGACTTGTCTCAGTGGACTTTTTTTTCCACCTGTGCAGGAAATGAATCAATTGCTTATTGTAGAATTGGGTTTTTCTAGTTTTAACTGGGAAACAAAATTATGCCATGGTGACCCCATTATACATAGCTGAGGAAACTTGCTTCTCAGGAAAGTTGAAATGGAAGGAGTCCATCCCAATTGACCCTCTAAGAGGTGTATGCTCCCCAGGGCCTTCCAGGGAGGAGCAGGACTGGGTTCTGTCTTTCTTATATTACCCACAAAGCTAGTCGGGAGAGGCAAGTGAGTTAAGATCACACAGCTATGAGCAGTACAGCTTGGGTGAGCTGATGTCTTAATTTAGGGTTCTTTTGCTGTTGAAGCCCACAGTTCTTTTTCATGTGAAGTAGCACATATTGGCACGTTATGAAAAGTAGAAGGGCCAGAAGCTCTGGTAGAGCTAGGCAGTTAAGCTTGAACTGGCCTTACTGAATGCCTCTTGAGTTTTGAATGGTTTCCTGTGCATCCCAATGTCCTTTTTTTGTAAAATTTGGGTTAACAGCTGGCACTGGTAACTCATATCTGTAATCTTAGCAACTCAGGAGGTTGAGATCTGAGGATTGTGGGTCAAAGCCAGCCCAGCCAGAAAAGCTCTGTGTGTGTGTGTGTGTGTGTGTGTGAGAGAGAGAGAGAGAGAGAGAGAGAGAGGGTGTGTGTGTGTGTGTGTGTTTGTGTGTGGGGGTTGTGGGACTTGAACTCTGGGCTTGGACACTCACTGTCCCTGCGCTCTTCAGCTCAAGGCAAGCGCTATACCGCTTGAGACACAGCGCCACTTCTTGTTTTCTATTGGTTTATTGGAGATAAGAGTCTCACTGTCCAGGCTGGCTTTGAACTGAGATCCTCAGATCTCAGCCTCCTGAGTAGCTAGGATTACAGGCGTGAGGCACCGTTGCCTGGCTTAAGCTATGAGATTCTTACTTCTAGTTAACTACGAGGAAGCTAGAAGTGAGACTGTGACTCAAAGTGGTAGAGCACTCATCTTGAGCAAAAATAAAGCTTTGGGACAGTGCTCAGGCCTTGGCAAGCCCAATGACTTCTCCTCACCACCACCCCCCTTTTTTTCTTTTCTTTCAGTGTCAGTCCTGGGGTGTGAACTCAGGGCCTAGGTACTGTCCCTGAGCTATTTTGCTTAAGGCTAGTGTTGCATACCACTAGAGCCACAGCTCCACTTTTGGCTTTTTGGGTTATTAATTGGAGATGAGTCTCACTGATGATAAAAAAAAAAAAAAAAAGAGTCTCACTGATTTTCCTGCCCAGGTAGTCTTTGAATCATGATCCTCAGATCTGAGTCTCCTGAGTATCTAGAATTATAGATGTGAGCCACCAGCACCAGGCTCAGTTGCATTTTTTTTTTTTTTTTTTGAGTGTGGTATATAACACTCATTCCAGCTTCACTCACTAGTGAATTATCTTCTTTTAAAAAAGAAACCTTTGGAAGTGGTGCTGTGGCTCAAGTGGTAGAGCGCTAACCTTGAGCTGAAGAGCTGTGGGACAGCGCCCAGGCCTCGGGTTCAAGCTCTATGACCGACAAGCAAAAACAAAAACAAAATCAAAATAAAAGAAACCGTTACCAGGTGCCGGTGTTCTTGCCTGTATCCTAGCTACTTAGGAGCCTGAGATCTGAGGATCACAGTTCAAATCCAGCTGGGACAGGAAAGGCCGTGAGACTCTTATCTCCAATAAACCACTAGAAAACGGGAAGTGGTGGTGTGGCTCACGTGGTACAGCACTCGCCTTGAGCTGAAGAGCACAGGGACAGCACCCAAGCCCAGAGGTCAAGCCCCAAAACCAAAAAAAAAAAAAAAAAAGAAAGAAACCTTTTATTTGGAAATACTTTCAAACTCATAGAAAAATTTTAATACTAGAATTTCAGAAAGCATCTTCTGTACTGTTTCACCTTTCGTTAGCATTATACATTATTTTGCCTTGTCTCCTCCCTACCTTATATGCACTTAGCAGTATCCTGAAATAGTGTTTTTCATGAACTATTCAAGAATAAGTTGCATCCATATATCATGGTCCTTGACCCCTGATCATAGGAGTCATTGCAGAGAGAAGGAGGTGTCTCCTACCTGTCCTCACTAAAACCTGCTTCTGCCAAGCAGTGTATTATGTTAAATACAAAGACTTTGAGGGCACAGGAAGCCCTGTAAGTGAAGCTTAGGCCGGCCCAAGTATACTCAAGGAAGCATCAGTGCATATTAGGGTAATTGTTTGAGTTGGTCGTTTGGATCTTAGGAATGAAGACTGCTGCTGTTGTCTGTTGTTGGGCTGTGCTTTCTTTCTCCTCCTTTCCTGGGCCAGGCTGAATTATAGATATTTTATCCCAGTTATGGATGGTCTTCTCACCATTTTAAGTACTTAAAGGTACTGAATGATTATGTTCTATTAGCACTGGTAGACGTTACTCTAGGGTATGTGTGCCCTCCTATGAGTGATGGAAGATGATCTAGAACTGCTTGGGTCATCTTAGCAGCGGGAAGTGATCTATCTGTGTTCTCTTGTTGGAGGGAGATGATTTAGCTCTTAGTAGTAGTGGGATGTGATCTAACCCCAAGTTGGTTCTTTGGCAGTATTGGCCAGTAATCTAGCTGTGTGTTCTCTTAGTGGTGAGAGGGCTTTAGCTGTGTGTGGATCCTTTTAGCAATGGCTGAAGGTGATCTAGTTATATGTGGGTTTTCCTTAGTGATTGTAGTGATCTAGTGGTTGAATTTTCCCTTCTGGACCTGACCTTCAGAGAATTCCTTTGCCTAACTTGGTATTTAGCTTTGGAAACATACTAGTCCTGTTTCTTTGCCCCTTAACCTTACTGGGGCTTTGAACTTAGAGCCTCTTACTCTTGCTTAGCTTGAACAAAAATGAAAAAAAAAATAAAGCCACACTTCCATTTCTGGCTTTTTGCTAGTTAGTTGGAGAGATGAGTTTTGGATTTATCTGCCCAGGCCAGCCTCAAATTGTGATCAGGTATAAGTGATGGCAATTTACTAGGTTTTTTTTTTTTTGTTTTTTGGTTGGTCGTGGGGCTTCAATTCTGGTCTTGGACGCTGTCCCTGAGCTCTTCAGCTCAAGACAAGCACTCTACCACTTGAGCCACAGCACCACATCCTAGATTTTTTTTTTGTCGGTTGTGAGGCTTGAACTCTGGGCCTGGGTGCTGTCCTTGAGCTCTTCAGCTCAAGGCTAGTGCTATACCACTTTGAACCACAGTGCTAATTCTGGTTTTCTGGTGGTTAATTGCAGCTAAGAGTCTCACAGACTTTCCTGCCTGAGCTGGCTTTGAATTGCTATCCTCAGATCACAGCCTCCTGCATAGCTAGGATTACAGGAGTCAGCCACTGGCGCCCAACCTAGGTTTTTTTTTTTTTTTTTGCCAGTCCTGGAGCTTGAACTCAGAGCCTGGGCACTGTCCCTGAGCTTCTTTTTTGCTCAAGGCTAGCACTCTACCACTTGAGCCACAGTGCCATTTCCGGCTTTTTCTATGTATGTGGTACTGAGGAATAGAACCCAGGGCTTCATGAATGCTAGGCAAGCACTCTACCACTAAGACACATTCCCAGCCCCGGCCTTAAGACATAGTAGAACACTTTTACTGATTAAATGTCTTCCTTGGTTTGCTGCTGCAGTGTTTGCCCATCACCTGTTTTTATATTTGGATGTTGAGGATTTCATGACCATTGGTTTCCTTGCCAGCCTGCAGAGCAGATCAGCAATCCCCAAAACCCATATGGGTCCAGCAGTTGGCTGAGCACAGAGTGTGTGCTATGGGTATGGTTATTACATGACAGCTGTTTGTTTTTGTTTTGTGCCAATCCTAGGCTTGAACTCAGAGACAGTGCGCTGTCCCTAAGCCTTTTGGCTTAAAATTTTTTTTTTTTTGTCAGTCATGGGGCTTGAACTCTGGGCCTGGGTGCTGTCCCTCAGCTCTTCAGCCCAAGGCGAGCGCTCAGTGCCACAGTGAGCCACAGTGCCACTTCCGGTTTTCTGATGGTTAATTGGAGATAAGAGTCTCACCCCAGCTGGCTTTGAATCACGATACTCAGATCTCAGCCTCCTGTGTAGCTAGGATTACAGGCGTGAGCCTCCAGTGCTTGGAGGCTTTTTGTTTACAGTTGGATTTTGTTTCCAGTGTCATTTTTATCAATTGTCTTGGGAGGTAAAATAGAAGGCAGTTACAGCTTGTTTTGCCATTCCTTACTGGGCCATGTGTACTGTCAGTGCAGATGTAGTAAACCTGGGAAGTACAAGCCTAGGCTATAGGTGAATGGCTTGGGGGCCTGCAGTTGGAGTGCAGTGGGTGTGGGCCCAGATGTCCTGGGGCTCAGGAGGTAGGAAAGCCCATGTTTCTCACATAAGCTGTCTTAAAAGGATTATATGAAGGCTTTTTATCCAGGTGAACATTAGGTAATTCAAGTGATAGTTTAGAGTGTGGGCCCTAGAGATATACTACCTGAAGTCTAGTCTGCCCTACACTTCCCTTTTGTGATTTTGTTCCTCACTTTTTCTCATCCAAATCGTAGACATCGTGACAGGGCTTCATGAAGATGTTATGAGGATTAAAATGGGTAAGTAGAAAGTTCTAAGAAGCAGCTGATGTAAAGCAGGATTTCATACAAGTTAGTGTTGGAGTTATCCAACAGATGGACACTAGAGTACCCCTGAATCTGTGCTGATGATGTATGCATATAGACAGTGTTCCCTCTAGGAAGTAGCAGAGAGCACTGTGTGGTGGTTTTGAGGCATGTCTGCCACATAGCAAGTGTAGAAGTCTTAGCTATACCAATGATAGCAGACAAAGCTGTGTGACTTGCTGAGAGTCCCCAAAACAGCCACTATGCTTTGCATACTTCTAGGATTATTCACATTGTCAGTTTCTTTTTGTTTGTTGTTTTTGGTGGTCTTGGGGCTTGAACTCAGGGCCTGGGCACTGTCTCTGAGCTTTTTTTTTTTCAGTTGTGAGGCTTGAACTCTGGGCCTGGGCCTGGGCACTGTCCCTCAGCTCAGCTCAAGGCAACCGTTCTACCACTTGAGCCACAGCCACTTCCGATGTTTCTGGTGGTTAATTAGAGATAAGAGTTTCATGGACTTTCCTGCCCAGGCTGGCTTCTAAGGTCTCATCCTCATGAATAAGTAGGATTACAGGCATGAGCCACTAGCGCCTGGCAACGTTGACAGGTTTTGCCTTGTCACATTCAAGTGTATTCCTTGGGCTTGGTTAGGCACAAAGCAGGCAATCAGAATCAGTTTACTGATCTTGGTGCTGGTGACTCATTCCTGTAATCCTAGCTGCTCTGGAGGCTAAGGTCTGAGGATCCCCATTTGAAGCTAGCCGGGACAGAAAAGTCTGTGATACTCTTATCTCCAATTAATCAAAAAAGCCAGAAGTGGAGCTGTGGCTCTAAGTGGTTGAGCACTAGCCTTGAGCAAAGAAAAACAAAAAAAAAGCAACAACAACAAAAAAACAATCTCAGGGACAGTGCCCAGTCCATGAGTTCAAGCCCCAGGATTGCACAAAAAAGAAAAACCAGTTTACTGAACAAATGTACAAATGACTATATATATAGTATGTATATATAGTTATAAAAAATGTTTGTGTATATTTCTTTTTTTTTTTTTCCCAGTCATGGGGCTTGAACTCATGACCTGGGCACTGTCCCTAAGCTCTTGTTGCTCAAGGCTAGTGCTTTACCACCTTGAGCCATAGCATCACTTCCAGTTTTCTGGTGATTAATTGGAGATAGGAGCCTCATGGACTTTCCTACCCTGGCTGGCTTTAAACCATGATCTTTAGATCTCAGCCTCCTGAGACTATTTATATTTTGACATAAAGAGTAATAGCTCAGGACTGGGAATGTGGCTAGTGGTAGATTGCTTGCCTAGCATGCATGAAGCCCTGGGTTCGATTCCTCAAATAGAAAAAGCCAAAAGTGGTGCTGTGGCTCAAGTGTTAGGCTTAAGCAAAAGAAGCTTAGGGAACTGGGCACTGGTGGCTCACTCCTGTAATTCTAGCTACTCAGGAAAAGTCTGTGAGACTCTTATCTCCAATAAGCACTAGAAAACCGGAATTGGTGCTGTGGCTCAAGTGGTAGAGCGCTCACCTTGAGCTGAAGAGCACAGGAACAGTACCCAAGCCAGAGTTCAAGCATCACGACTGACCAAAAAAAAAGCAACTCAGGGACAGTGCCCAGACCCTGAGTTCAAGCCCCAGGACTGGCAAAAAAAAAGAGTAATAGCTCCTTTACAGCTTGCCTGGTTTGAGGTGATGAGGAGGATGAGGCCCTCGTGGCCATCCTGCAAGAATGTAAGGAGAGTAGGAGCTGGCCTGAGCTTCACGGTAAAGATTTCTCTTTTGCTGTCTGCTGGGCTGAGAGATAAGAAGGGCAAAGGCTCTTGCCAATGTGGGTCCTTCCTAAAACTGAGCAGCTCCAGTAGGGATGAGTGGGACTCCAGGGGATGGAGCTGATAAGCTGATGGGATAATTGGACTTCTATGCTCAACTTGCCTGGCATCTCTGCTTAGGAACAGCACTGCCCCTCATGAGGTTTTGGCTAGCTTCTCCTGGTTAGCTCATGTTTCAGATCACAATTGAGTGCTGGCTGGGTGTTAGGGCTACATACACATACTTTTGGCTTTTTCTCCCTTCTTAGCCTACAGAAGCTGTTGTCTGTTACCCTGGATTGGTTATCAGCCTTAGTACATGCTCATGTCCCTGTCCCTTCTAGTTCTCCCTGTAGACTGGCTTGTACTGTTCTCTGGCTAACAGCCATCAACGTAGCTTATTGTTTGCTCCCTCAGTGGACTCTGCTGCATATTGGACAGGATTGGGCTGAGGTTAGGGTATGCTGTCTCTGACAATCCCTGTCCCCCTTGTTCTCTGCCCCAGAAGAATTATTCCCTGAGGAGCTTGCCTTAGAAGTTTATCACATTTACATGTGTGCTGTCTCTATGTGTGCATATACATATGCACTTTTTTTTCCCCACGGTGGTGGGGCCTGAACTCTGGGCCTGGGCACTGTCCCTTAGCTCTTCAGCTCAAGACTAGTGCTCTACCACTTGAACCACAGCACCACTTTCAGCTTTTTCTCCTTATGTGGTGCTGAGGAATTGAACCCAGGGCCTCATGTATGTGAGGCAAGCCCTCTACCATGGAACCACCTTCCTAGCCCCTATATGCACTTTCAGTGCAGCAACTTCCTAGTAGCAACAACCAGGCCAAATACTATCTCATACAAAAAGGAATCAGTGCCCAGTGCTCCATGGGAAAATGCCCCACAATCTAGGCTGGGGCAGGAAAACTGAGAGAAACCTAGTAATAAGGACGTTCAAAGGGATGACATCATGTCAGAAAGACACAGAAGCCATCCTTAAGGAATTGTACTTGCCAAACCAATCATAAGCCTAAAAAGGAATGACAGAGCTGAGTGCTGGTGGCTCATGCCTGTTATCCTAGCTACTCAGCAGGCTGAGATCTGAGGATCACAGTTATCCCAATTAACCACCAGATAACCAGAAGCGATGCTGTTGCTCAAAGTGGTAGAATGCTAACCTTGAGCATAAAAGAGCTCAATAACAGGGCACAGGCCCTGTGTTTAAGCCCCACAACCTACAAAAAAACAATAATGACAGTAACCAGTTTGACACATTTATTAAAAACAATGTGTGAGTCGGGCACCAGAGGCTCATGCCTGTAATCCTAGTTACTCAGGAGGCTGAGATCTGAGGACTGGTTGAAAGCCAGCCTATGCAGAAAAGTCTGTGAGACTCTTATCTCCAATTAACTACCAAAGGAAAAAAAGACCAGAGTAGAGCTGTGGTTCTAATGGTAGAGCATTAGCCTTGAGCAAAAAAAGCTCACAGACAGCTCGCAGGACTGACAAACATACACACACTACACACACACACACACACACACACACACACACGCACACAATGTGAATTCACTACACACACACACACACACACACACATGCACGCACATAATGTTAATCCACTAAGCACACTAACACAAATCTATAATCCTAGTTACTGGGTAGGAATAAATTATTATGGTTTTGTTGTTGTTGTTTTGTTTATAGCAGTACTAGGGTTTGGGCTGTGGGCCTCACACTAGCTAGGTAGATGCTTTTACCTTTGAGCCATACCTCCAGCAAATCCTAAGTGGGATGTGGAGATCTGGGATCAAGTGTGTTAGTCATGAGCTTGGGTGCTATCCCTGAGCTCTTTTGCTCAAAGCCAGCACTCTACCACTTTGAGCCACAGCACTATTTGTAATTTTCTGGTGATTAATTGTAGGTAAGAGTCTCATGGATTTTCCTGCCCAGGCTGGCTTTGAACCACAATCCTCAGATTTCAGCCTCCTAATTAGCTAGGATTACAGGTGTGAGCCACCAGCATCCAGCTACTATTTTGTATTTCTAAGCATCCTGAGGCCTGGTTAGCCTAGATTTGCACCCCCCCTCCCCCTCCGCCCCACGGCTTAGATGTTTGGATTCAGCTGCTGACATTCTCTGAGCTAGTTGCTTGTTAACATTAGATTCCTCCATCTATTAATATTTATTTCCTGACCATCACCATCCAGTGTGTGTTGCAGCGTGGGAGCACTAGCTATAAGCAGGGAGTCCAGCCTAGCTCGGAAGTTTGTGTGTAGTTGTGCAAAGTTACTTGACAACCATGTTTTTTTCTTTCTTTTTTTTTTGGGGGTCCGGGCGTGAGCCTGAACTCGGCCTGGGCTCTGTCCCTCAGCTCTTCAGCTCAAGGCTAGTGCCCTACCACTTGAGCCACAGCGCCACTTCCGGCTTTTTCCTTTTTGCTTATGTGGTGCTGAGGAATCGAACCCAGGGCCTCAGGCATGCAAGGCAAGCGCTCTACCACTGAGCCACCTTCCCAGCCCCCATATTTTAGCTTTTAAGCAAAAGGAGAAAAAAAAACACTGATTTTACCTCCTGGACCAACCATAATTCCAAAATCATTTAGTACTGTGTGACTACAGAGCTAAGTGGACAGTCATCTTGCCTTGAACCTCCTCAGTTCTCCAGCTCTCCACCCCCTACTCTTACCACCTTCTTACTCTAGCCTTGGCTAACAGAGCCCCAATGCTAGCTCCTCAATCTCACCTTTTTCCTTCTCATTTCTGCATCTTGTCAGCATACCTGTCGGCAAGCCCTATATTTGACCTTCCAGGAGCTAAACATACCTCTTTCCTGCACTCTGCTAAATATAATAAGTAGCTGAGGTAACCCTAAAGTATAACTTCCTTTTTATGATAGAATTTTTTTGTACAATGAATCTTGCATTCAGTATATTTTTCTTTTTCGTTTCCTTTCCTTTCTTTCTTTCCTTCTGGGATGAGAACAGGGCTCAAACTCTGTACCTGATGGTTTTGCTCATTGGCTAGCACTCCACAAACTGAGCTACACCTCCAAACCCTTGCACTCAGTTTCAGTTTCCAAATAAGTGTGTGAACTGAAGCTTTCAGGCCATGTTACCTTTGAACAACCATTAGAGAGCCCAGAGTGGTATGTGTGCTTTTGGGAGTGAACTCCCTGTAATGATTCATGTATGCACTGGTATTTAGATCTAGGATAAGGGAGGAGCTGGGACAAAGCTGCCTTCCACTACTGAGTCCCAGCTTTCCTGAACCAGTTTTTCTTTACTCAGTTTTATTATTACCTTTATGTAGGGCTCAATAGTAGAGTACTAGTCTAGCATACACAAGGAGTCAGAGAATAGGGAGGGAAGGAGAGATGTGGGTGGGTAGGTAAGTAGGTGGATGAATTTTGTTATAAGGTCAGCCTGGGCTGATACCCATCTCAAAGGAAGAAAGATTTTGTTTTTGTCTTTTTTTTTTGGTTGGTTGTGGGGCTTGAACTCTGGGCCTGGGTGCTCTTCAGCTCAAGGCTGGTGCTCTACTACTTGAGCCACAGCTCCACGTTAGGTTTTCTGTGTGGTTTATTGGAGATAAGAGTCTCATGGACTTTTCTGCCCAGGCTGGCTTTGAATCACAATCCTCAGATCTCAGCCTCCTGAGTAGTATTATAGGTGTGAGCCACCGAGTGCCCAGCTTCATCATAACCATTTTTTTTGGGGGTGGGGGTCTGGTTGTGGGGCCTGAACTCTGGGCCTGGGCGCTCTCCCTCCGCTCTTCAGCTCAAGGCTAGCACTCTACCACTTGAGCCACAGTGCCACTTCTGGCTTTTTTCTTTTTGCTTATGTGGTGCTGAGGAATAGAACCTAGGGCCTCATGCATGCAAGGCAAGCTCTCTACCACTGAGCCACCTTCCTAGCCCCAATCATCATAACCATTTTTAAGAATACAGTTTTGTCATGTCACCATGACAGAAACTTTTAGAAAGTTTTCATCTTGCAAAAACAAAACACTGCCTACTGAACAACAGTCTCTCTTCTTCCTTGACTCCTGGTAACCACCAGTCTATTTCCTGTCTTTGAGAGTCCAGTGCTTTAGATACCTGATACATCATACTTATATATCAGATATATCATATTATATTTGCCTTTTTCAGTAAGTATAATAGCATCAAGTGTCAGTATCAACCATATTGTATTATGAATCATATTATGAATCATGTATATATATATATGTATATATATATATATATACACACACACACACACACACACACACATACATATGTGTATATTTGTGCTGGTACCAGGACTTGAATTCAGGGTCTCATCTAGTGTGCACAGCTGGCCCTCTACTACTTGAGCCACACTTCCAGTCCTACATTTTGCTGGTTAATTGGAGATTGAGCTATATAGACATTTTTTCCCAGACTGGCTTGGAACCTCCATCCTCCAGGCATAGGTATAAGCAACTGGCACCCAGCTTTAGTACTGTTTCATTGCACATTTACCACATTTTATTTGTCTAATTCACCCAACGAAGGACAAACACTTGGGTTGTTTCTACCTTTTGATTATTGTAAATAGTGCCACTGTAAACATTAGAGTAAATTTGTTTGTGTGTGTGTGTGTGTGTGTGTGTGTGTGTGTGTGTGTGTGTGTGTGTGTGTGTGGATCCTGGGGCTTGAACTCAGGGCCTTGGCACTGTCCTTCAGCTCTTTTGCTCAAGGCTAGCATCTATCACTTGAGCCACAGCTCTGTCTTTTTTGGTAGTTTAGTAGAGATAAGAGACTTTCCTGCCTGGGCTAGCTTTGAACCTTGAACCTCCTGAGTAGATAGGATTATAGGCAAGAGCCACTGTCACCTAGCCAGAATACAAGTTTGTTTTTTGTTGGTCATGGGTCTTGAACTCTGGGTACAGTTTTTTTAAGGACACTCCGTACTCTTCCATAGTGATACACCATTTACATTCCCATTATCAGTGCATAGAGTTCTAGTTGTTCTACATTCCCATTTAAGACCTGCATAGTGCTGGCCCCTCGGAAGTACAAGGTAGGGTGTGTTGAATGAGTAAGTAGGTTTTATCTTTAAGATTTAGGATATTTTCCAAGCACTTGGTACACCAAGTAAAACACAAAATGAACATTCAAAATCTGATTCTAGCTGGGCATTTCAGGCTCAGGCTTGTAATCCTAGTGACTCAGGAGGTTGAGATCTGAGAATCTCAGTTTGAAACCAGCCCAGGCAAACAAAGATTGAGAGTCCCTAACTCCAATTAACCAGACAAAAAGCTGGAACTGGAAGTGTGGCTCAGAATTGGTAGAGTACTAGCAATGAGGAATAAAGCTGAGAAAGAGCACAAGGCCCTGAGTTCAAGCCCCTGTATCAGCATGTGAGCGTGTGTGTGTGTGTGTGTGTGTGTGTGTGTGTGTGTGTGTGTGTGTGCGCACACAGAGACACAGACACAGACACACACACACACACACACACTTCCCAATTTTGCTGTGGCAGGTATTCTCCTTGAGGTGAATGGGTAATACTATACTGTGATCAAGCTGTCTGGGGAGTGTTGGATGAACTCAGGGCCTTAAATTCTCACTCCACTTACCACTAATGGTTATCCTCCATTGCTTGAACCATATTTCTACTTCAGACTTTTTTTCCCCCTGTCTGATTGGAGATAAGAATCTCTTGGATTTGTCTACTCAGGCTGGCTCCAAATCTCAATTCTCAGATCTCAGCCTCCTGAGTAGGATTATAGGTATGAACGACCACCTCTCATCCTGCCTCATGTTGTGCTGGCCTTTTTCTGAGTTTCTGAGCTCTCTTTTCTCTCCCATTAAGCTTCCACAAATTAGAAACGGAAGGATTTTTTTTTTTTCTTGAAGAATATCATTCACTTATGGACATGTTTGAACCTTGCCTTCTTTTGCCTTCTATGATTATTTCTGTTGCTTAGGGCAGGTTCGGGAAACTTTTTTGAGGGGAATGGGGCCTAAACTCAGTGTCTCATGCCCTTGCTTTTGGCCTGCTTGCTTAGAGCCTGTGCCCAGCCATGCGTCTAGTCTGGCATTTTGCTGATTAATTGGAGATGGAGTCTTGCAGACTTTTCTGCTAACGCTGGCTTCAAACTTCAATTCTCCAAGTCTCAGCCTCTAAAGTAGCTAAAATTATAGGTATGAGCCATCTGTGCTGGGCTAAAGGCCACCCTCCCCCTTCCATACTGGGACTTGAACTGGGCCTGGTGCTGCCCTTTGCTTTTTTTGCTCAAGGCTAGTGCCCACACTTGAGCTGCATTTCCACTTCCAGCTTTTTGGTGGTTAATTGGAGATAAGTCTTTTTTTTTTTTTTTTGGGTCCAGTCGTGGGGCCTGAACTCTGGGCCTGGGCGCTGTCCCTCAGCTCTTCAGCTCAAGGCTAGCGCTCTACCACTTGAGCCACAGCGCCACTTCCGGCTTTTTTCTTTTTGCTTATGTGGTGCTGAGGAGTCGAACCCAGGGCCTCGAGCATGCAAGGCAAGCGCTCTGCCACTGAGCCACCTTCCCAGCCCTTGGAGATAAGTCTTAATGGACTTTCCTGCCATGGGCTGGCTTCACACTGTAATCTTCAGATCTCAGCCTCCTAAGTAGCTAGGGTTACTATAGGCATGAGCCACCAGTGCTCAGCATAGCATATAGGTTACTTATTTTAAACTTATTTCTTCTCTAACCTGACTAAGAAGAAGCTACAGGACAAATGAGTCCATAGGTTCATGAGTATCTGTATAGGTGGTATGGGTGATAGTCATTGCATCTCATGTAGAAGATACAATTCTAAGAGATGAATACTTCCATTTTAGCCCTGTCACTTTGTTCTGTTTTTTTTTGGGTCCGGTTGTGGGGCCTGAACTCTGGGCCTGGGCGCTGTCCCTCAGCTCTTCAGCTCAAGGCTAGCACTCTACCACTTGAGCCACAGCGCCACTTCCGGCTTTGTGTGTGTGTGTGTGTGTGTGTGATGCTGAGGAATTGAACCCAGGGCCTCAGGCATGCAAGGCAAGCGCTCTACCACTGAGCCACCTTCCCAGCTCCTGTCACTTCTTTCTGGTGTGACATTCTCTAGTGTAATTCTTATGATTCCTGACGTAGGCCCTACCTAGAAGTCCTACCTCTACAACTGTCATAGCAGATTTGCTAGGTTTCCAGTGACAGGATATCGAGGAACTCTGGTCCTTGAGGTGGAGCCATTAGCCAGGTTGCCTGAAGGTATTTGGAAATGAGCCATGGTGACTGAGGCACTACTGCCATCTAGGGAGCCAAAAAGATCCTGAAGGCATTTCAAAACCATGGCAGGACTGTTTGTTTATAATCTCTCTCTCTCTCTCTCTCTGTCTCTATCTCTCTGTTTCTGTCTTTGTCTCTCTCTCCCTCTTTCCCCTCTGTCTCTGTCTGTCTGTCTGTCTGTCTCTCTCTCTCTTTCCTCTGTCTGTCTCTTTCTTTCGTCCCTCGTGAGGCCTGAACTCTGGGCCTGGGCACTGTCCCTCAGCTCTTCAGCTCAAGGCTAGTGCTTTACCACTTGAACTACTTCCAGCTTTTTTCTGCTTACGTGGAGGAATCAAACCCAGGGCCTCATGCATGCAAGGCAAGCACTCTATCACTGAGCCACCTTCCCAGCCCCTGTTTATAGTTTCTTACATCCATGGCCCTGTGGTCCCAAACTGTTGGCCAGGCATTAGTGCCTCCTGGTTTTCTAAAATTTTGTCCCAGCCACACTCCATAGGGACTCTATGCTTCCCTAAGCTTTCTGTCTTTTATCACAACAGAGAAAATGGTCAGAACTGGAAAGTTTGGACTCAGATTTCTGTGATGCAGTCAGAACATGGGATATTCTGATGGGAGAGCTCTGCTAAAAGTCATTGAGAACAGGGATTTGAGTGAAAGAGCCTTGTTTTTTGGGCCTGTTCTGTTGCCAAGTTAATGAGGGACACTGAGCCAGATAAGCAGCTCTTCCTTAATGTGTACCAACAAGATTAGATGGGTGCTTTGATAAGTCGAAGAACCTCAGGCCTTCTTTCCTTTCTGCTAATGAAATAGTTCTTTCGTTTTTATGAGTTGTGTACCATTGTCTGCTATGAACTATGGGGACTTCTGGGTGGCAGTTGCCTGGATGGACCCTGAATTCCTTCAGTTTGATGTTGAGTTGCTGGTGTCCTTGGGGCAACTTGGTGGCTGGCAGAGCGAGGGATGCCTAGATCTGCAGGCAGCAGCAGCTATCATCAGGCTGCTCTGTGGAGGGTCATCAGGATGACATGCCGGGCAAAGCCTCTGTCCCTAGTGTCCTGCCTCCATCTACTCTTCGCTGGTGTGGAACCTTCTCAGAGCATTTTTCTGTTTGGACGTCTCCTGGAAATATTCTTAGCTATGGAACATGCAAAAATATCACTGAGTGGTTTTCTTCTTTGGGCTTCCAGGACTACTAAGGAAGTCAGGAGGGTGGGCAGAGCAGGGACGGTCACCTCAATGTTCTACAGATGAAGGAATGGAGCCTGCTATAGACAAATAGTCCCGCAGTCCAGCTGAGGCAGCTGGGGCCTGTCCTTTGTCTTATGATGGTTCTGGAGCTTTTTTCCAACTGATCTCTCCATGTGTCATTCCAAGAAGCTACTGGCAGAGAAGTGGTAGTGACCAGGAAAGAATTAAGAGGTTGAAGTGGAAGAGTTACAGAGAACGACAAACCAGAGGCCAAAAAGATGGAAAACCTTGGGGAAAAAGCTAGAGGTGATCCTGGTCCTCATTAAAGCATGACTACTACTACTATAATGCCCTTTTGGGATGGTGGAGAGTTTGTAATATGATGACATTCGATTCTAGAATGGTCTGTGCACCATTCTGAATGCCCGACCATGCTTTGCTCTCTCTCTCGTTCTGACCAGCCCAGTCTGCTGTGGATACGAGGAAAACATTCTGATGTTACTGTCTTGTTTCCAGTTGCCTCCCTTCTTAGAGCCATAGTGCAGACATACATAGTGCAGACTTCCAGAGTACTAGCCACCCTGCCTACTGGGCAGACCTTGTTTAGGCTGCATTGTCATCCATTGGCCCGCCCCAGGGTCAATTCAAGGCTCTTCTTCAGCTTCTTATGTCAGGACAGAGGTGACAGCAGTATGCCCTCTGTTGTATGCTTTATTTTTTGTTTTTGGGGGGGATATTTTAGTTTTTGTGTTTGTTGACAGGGCTCTTTGTTTCTTTGAAGATGTCCTGAGAAAAGACTCCTGGCCCAGATTCTATGGTGTTGGGTATATCCCTGTATCTGTAGTTGGCCTCCTATTGCTGTGTGGCCACTTGGCCAGGAGCCCCAGCCAGCACTGTTTCCAAATCCTGTCTTCTGCTTCCTGTATCTTTCTCTTGTGGAAGTATCTTACAGAGAAGATGGATTGTGAGCTGGGGAGAGTCCTGACAAGAAGCACCCCCAAGTTCTGTCCAAGGTAGACTGTCTGGGCAATAGAAGGTTCACTGCTCAGCTGCTCACTGCCAACCAGGGACCCTAGGATTTCCTGGTGCTGGGATACTCCTGCTGGATGTGGATGCCCATAATTCCTGGTGTGGAAGGCTGCAGCCCAGATATCTCAATCTACCATGGTAGAGCCCCATCTGTTTGCAATGGAAGGAAGCCAACTAGAACTTTCTCTTCTATTTCCTTGCTGCAATTTTTTTTGATGCCTTTGTGATGTTAAGTGTGGATATGTGTGCTTCTGCTAATACTCTGTCTTCCTCTTGGACAAATGTTGAAGAGAAATCAATTCCAAACAATTTAGGCAGCATACTAAATTTTATACAGTAATTTGAGACAGCTCAGATTACATAATTTAGAATGAGGCCAAGGCTTGCTGACAAAGAAGAAATTGAATCCAGAGAAAGAATCTGTATTGCAGAGACTCCTGAATTCTACAGGACACCAATCCTCTAGTTCCCATGCAACGTGTAAAGCACTAGTTCTCCTAGTGCCCAGAGGCTTCTAGGGTGTTGTTGACCTTTTCAGGGGATCACGAAGAAAATCACTATCTTCATAATAAGTGGCATTTACCTCTTGAAAGTGCATGGTAGCATTTTCAGAAACTACATGACATCATTGCTTCTCTCTTCTCTCCCTATTTGTAATTATCAGGTACTGGGGTTTGAACTCATGCTTGGCAGCTGACTTTTTTTAAAATTCATATTTTAATTTTTTTTTTTTTTTTTCAGACATGGGGCTTGAACTCTGGGCCTGGGCATTGTCCCTGAGCTCTTCAGTTCAAGGCTAGTGCTCTACCATTTTGAGCCACAGCTTCACTTCTGGTTTTCTGGTGGTTAATTGGACATAAGACTTTCCTGCTTGGGTTGGCTTTGAACTGTGATCCTCACTCTGATCTCAGCCTCCTTAGTAGCTAGGATTACCAGTGTGAGCTGCTGGCCACCCAGTCCTAACTGACTTTTTGATGGTTATTTTGATGACTTTTTGATGTAATCTCTAGAACTTTTGTGCCTGAGATGATTGAACTGCAGTCCTCAGATCTCCGTCTCAGCTATGAGCTATCAGTGCTTGTCCCTCCCCCCCCCTTTTCAGTCCTATGAGTTGAATTTAGGGCCTGAGTGCTGTCTGAGCTGCTTTTGCTCAAGGCTAGTGCTCTACCACTTGAGTCGATAACACCACTTTCAATTTTTTTTTTTTAATTGGAGATAAGAGTCTTACAGACTTCCCTGCCTAGCTGGCTTCAAACTGCAATACTCAGATCTCAGCCTCTTAAGTATCTAGAATTACAGGTGTGAGCTACCAGCGCCTAGGCCCCCCCCCCCTTTATTTTTCCAGTACTGGGTCTTATATTCAGCCCCTGAGCATTGTTTCTGAGCTGCTTGCTTGCTTGCTTGCTTTCCTTTCTTTCTTTCTTTCTTTCTTTCTTTCTTTCATCTCTTTCTCTCTCTCTCTCTCCCTCCTTTCCTTTCCTTTCCTTCCCTCCTTCCCCTTCCCCTTCCCTTTCCCCTCCCTCTCTCTTTCTCTCTTTTTCTCTCTCTCTTTCTTTCTCTCCCTTTCTTTCTTTCTTTCTTTCTTTCTTTCTTTCTTTCTTTCTTTCTTTCTTTCTTTCTTTCTTTCTTTCTTTCTTTCTTTCTTTCTTTCTTTCTTTCAGCTTGAACTCTGGGGCAGGATGCTGTCCCTCAGCTCTTCAGCTCAAGGCAAGTGCTCTACCACTTGAGCCACAACACCACTTGCAGTTTTCTGCTGGTTTTATTTGGAGATAAGAATCTCACAGACTTTCCTGCCCAGGCTGGCTTTGAACTGTGATCCTCAGATCTCAGCCTCCTGAGTAGCTAGGATTACAGGCATAAGCCATTGGCACCTGGCTGTCCCTGAGCTGCTTTAGCTCAAGGCTAGCACTCTACCACTTAAGCCAACATTCCAAGTCTTTTTTTTTTTTAATATAATTTTATTCTTAAGGTTACCACAGTTATTAATGGTAACCACAGTGGTTACCATTTCACAAATTAGATAATGCATATATCACTTTTTTGGACAATGTTACTCCTTTGTTTGCTTTCCCCCAGTTTCCTTTTCCAATCTCTCCTGGCCTTTAAGTTGCATAATTTTTTTTCTTTTTAAGAATTTAAAAGATGGGTCTGGGAAGGTGGCTCAGTGGTAGAGTGCTTGCCTTGCAAGCATGAGGCCCTGGGTTCTATTCCTCAGCACCATAAAAGCAGAAAAAGCCAGATGTGGGGCTGACGCTCAAGTGGTAGAGCGCTAGCCTTGAGCTGAAGAGCTAAGGGACAGTGCCCAGGCCCTATGACTGACCAAAATAAAAAAAGAATTTAAAAGAAATTGTGAGCCAGTCATCAGTGGCTCATACTTGTAATCCTACCTATACAGGAGACTGAGATCTGTGGATCGTGGTTCCACACCACCCTGGACAGGGAACCCCATAAGACCCTAATATCACTAAAGAGTCAGAAGTGGAGCTGAGGCTCAAGTGGTAGAGTGCTAGCTTTGAGCAAAAAGCAGTACAGCACCAAACAGAAAACTGAGGGACAGCGAGGTGCTAGTGGCTCACACCTGTAATCCTAGCTACTCAGGAGGCTGAGATCTGAGGATCATGGTTCAAAGCTAGCCTGGGCAGGAAAGGCCATGAGACTCTTATCTCCAATAAACCACCAGGAAACCGGAAGTGGCACTGTAGCTCAAGTGGTAGAGTGCTTGCCTTGAGCTTGAAGAGCTCAGGGATAACTCCCAGGCCCAGAGTTCAAGCCCGCCCCCCCCCCCCAAAAAAAAACTCAGGGACAGCCATGCCCTGAGTTCAAGCCCCAGGACAAGCACAAAAAGAAAGAAAGAAAGAGATTGTGGAACCAATGTAACAGCAATATTCACAAGACACTATGTTGGAAATGAACTTTATAACTTAGTGGGAAGGGGATTTGGGGGGAGAGATAGCGGGAGAAAATGAGGAAGGGGCTAATACTGTTCAACAAGAAATGTATTCATTTCCTTATGTAACTGGAACTCCTCTGTATATTACTTTTACAGTAACTTTTTTAAAAAAGAGAGGTTGTGATTAAATACACATATATGAAATTTTATCATTTTAGCTGGGCATTGGTGGTTCACGCCTGTAATCCTAGCTACTCAGGAGGCTGAGATCTGAGGATCACTGTTCATAGCCAACCCAAGCAGGAAAGTCAGTGAGACTTTTACCTCCAATAAACCACCAGAAAACTAGAAGTGGCGCTGTGGCTCAAGTGATAAAGTGCTAGTCTTGAACTGAAGAGCTGAGGGATGGCGCCCAGTGTTCTTGTCTTGTTCTGATTTTAGAGGAAATGGTTAGTTTGTTTTTTAACAGTACAATGGCTGTAAATTTATCATCTATAGTCTTTATTATGTTGAAATATGTTCCTTCTATTCTTAGTTTTTCTGGACCTTTTTGTTTGTTTTGTTTCTGTTTTTGGGTCCGGTCGTGGGGCCTGAACTCTGAGCCTGGGTGCTGTCCCTCAACTCTTCAGCTCAAGGCTAGTGCTCTACTACTTGAGCCACAGCACCACTTCCGGCTCTTTTCGTTTTTTGCTTATGTGGTGCTGAGGAATTGAACCCAGGGCCTCAGGCATGCAAGGCAAGTGCTCTACCACTGAGCCACCTTCCCAGCCCGTCTGGACCTTTTTTTTTAAACTTTTATTTATTTTTTTTGGGGTCCGGTCGTGGGGCCTGAACTCTGGGCCTGGGCACTGTCCCTCAGCTCTTCAGCTCAAGGCTAACACTCTACCACTTGAGCCCAGCACCACTTCCGGCTTTTTTCTTTTTTCTTATGTGGTGCTGAGGAATCGAACCCAGGGCCTCATGCATGCAAGGCAAGCGCTCTACCACTGAGCCAACTTCCCAGCCCCCGTCTGGACCTTTTATAATAAATGATTGTTGGAGTTTATTGAAGGCCTTTTCTGCATCTTTGAGGTGATATGTGACTTTTTTTTTTTTTGTGGTGGGTTGTGGAACTTGAACTCTGGACTTGGGTGCTGTCCCTAAGGTCTTCAGCTCAAGGCCAGTGCTCTACCACTTGAGCCACAGCACCACTTCTGGTTTTCTGAGATAAGTGTCTCATGGACTTGCCTGCCCTGGCTGTGGCTGGCTTTGAACCGCAGTCATCAGATTACAGATTCCTGAGTAGCTAGGATTACAGGCATTAGCCATTGGTACCTGACTTTTTGTTTTGTTTTGTTTTTTGTTGTTGTTGGTTGTGGGGCTTGAACTCTGGGCCTGGGTGCTGCCCCTCAGCCCTTTAGCTCAAGGCTAGTACTCTACCACTTGAGTCACAGGGCCACTTCCAGATTTTTTTTTTTGTCAGTTATAGGGCTTGAACTCTGGGCTTGGGCACTGTCCCTGTGCTCTTCAGCTTAAGATGAGCACTCTACCACTTGAGCCACAGCTCCACTTCTGGATTTCTGGTGGTTTATTGGAGATAAGAGTCTCAAAGACTTTCCTGCCCAAGCTGGCTTTGAACCACAATCTTCAGATCTCAGCTGACTGAGTAGCTAGGATTGTAGGAGTGAGCCACTGGTGCCTGGGGCGTGTGTGTATATGGGGTGGGGGGGGGGGGGATATCTCAGGGCTTGGGCACTGTCCCTGAGCTCCTTTTGCTCAAGTCAAGCATTCTACCACTTTGAGCCACAGTTCTACTTCCTGTTTTCTGGAGGTTAATTAGACTTTCCTGCCCAGGCTAGCTTTGAACCTGAATCCTCTCTTCTCAGCCTTCTGAGTTAGGATGACACCTGTGAGCCACCAGCACTGAGCTGATCATTTGATTCTTGTTTTGGCTCTGTTAATGTGGTATATTGTGTTTATTGATTTATGTAAATTAAATTAGCCTTAAATCTGGGATAAAATTGATTTCATCATAATGAGTGTGGTTCTCCCCTCCTCCCCCCCCCCCTCCCCCAGTCCTGAGGCTTGAACTCTGGGTCAGGGTGCTGTCTCTGAGCTCCTTTTATTCAAGGCTAGTACTGTACTGCTTGAGTCCCACAGCACCGCTTTCAACTTTTTTTCTGTGATTAATTAGAGATAAGAGTCTCTTGGACTTTCCTGCCCAGGCTGGGTTCAAACCTGATCCTCAGGCCTCTTGAGTAGCCAGGATTACACAGGCATGAGCCACTGGTGCATGGCTTGAGTGATTTTTTTTTTAATTAGTAGTTAAATTTTGTTAGCAAATATAGACCAGAGATTGGCCTATACCCACCTCCCCCCTCTCTCATTATTATAAAAATGATGTACAGGGCTGGGAATGTGGCTTAGTGGTAGAGTCCTTAGCATGCAAGAAGCCCTTAGTACCACATAAACAGAAAAAGCCAGAGTAGGCAGCTCAAGTGGTAGAGTGCTAGTCTTGAGCAAAAGAAGCTCAGGGACGGTGCCTAGGCCCTAAGGTTAAGCCCCAGAACTGGCAAAAAGAAAAAAAAAAAAGTAATATACAGAGGGGTTGCAGTTACATAAGTCAGGTGAAGAGCGTATTTCTAACAAAGGCTGGTGGCTCATGTCTATAATCCTAGCTAGTCAGGAGGCTGAGATCTGAGGATTGCAGTTCAGTGCCAGCTCAGGCAGGAAAGTCTGTAAACAAACACTCCCCTGCCCCCCTCCCGGTTGTGGGGCTTGAACTCTGGACCTGGGCCGTGTCCCTCAGCTCTTCAGATCAAGGCTAGCACTCTACCATTTGAGCCACATACCACTTGCAGTTTCTCGTGGTTAATTGGAGAGAAGAGTCTCACAGACTTTCCTTGCCTGGGCTGGCTTTGAATCGTGATCCTCTGATCTCAGCCTCCTGAGTAGCTAGTATTACAGGCGTGAGCCACCAGCGCCCGGCATCTGTGAGACTCTTTTTTTTTTTTTTTTGTCGGTCGTGGGGCTTGAACTCTGGGCCTGGGTGCTGTCCCTCAGCTCTTCAGCTCAAGGTGAACACTCTACCACTTGAGCTACAGTGCCACTTCCGGTTTTCTAGTAGTTTATTGGAGATAGGAGTCTCATGGTCTTTCCTGCCCTGGCTGGCTTTGAACCATGATCCTCAGATTTCAGTCTCCTGAGTAGCTAGAATTACAGGCGTGAGCCACCAGTGCCCGGCTTTGTGAGACTCTTATCTCCAATGAGCCACCAGAAAACTGGAATTGGCACTGAGGCTCAAAGAGGTAGTGCATTAGCCTTGAATGAAAAAGCTCAGACATAGCACCCAGGCCTTGAGTTCAGGCCCCACAACCAACCCTTCCCCAACCCCCCCCCCAAAAAAAGTACATTTCTTTTTGGATAATGTCACCCCTTCCCTCACTCTCTGCCAGTTTTTTCAACCATCCCACCCACAAGTCATATAGTTCATTTTCAGCATAGTGTCCAGTGAGTACCATTACTGCATTTGTTCACCTTTTGTCTATAGTTTTCTTTTTTCCTTGGGTCCCTACCTGGTTTTGAGGTTTCATAGAATGAGTTACTAGTGATCCTTCCATTTCTACACCATGGAAAAGTTTTTTTTTTTTTGCCAGTCCTGGGCTTGAACTCTAGGTCTGGGCGCTGTCCCTCAGCTCTTCAGCTCAAGGCAAGCACTCTACCACTGAGCCACCTTCCCAGCCCCCACCATGGAAAAGTTTGAGGAGTACTGGTGTCAGTTTTTTTTTTTTTTTTTATTAAAAATTTTTATTTATTTTTTATTGTGAAAATACTGTACAGAGGGGTTACAATTACATGGGCAAGATAATGAGTACGTTTCTTATCAAGCATTGTAGCCTTCTCCTTTGTTTCCCCTTCCCATCCCTTTCCATCCTCCCCCATCCCCCCCTGGTGTCAGTTCTTTAATGGTCTTATAGAATTTAGGTGTGAATCCCTTGGGACCTGGACTTTTCCCTGTTGGGAAACTTACTATTTCCTTGGTCTCATTGCTTGTTATAAGTCTAAGTGGCTTATAACTTCTTGTTCCACTTAGGCAGCTCATATGTCTAGGAATTTATCCATTTCTACAAGCTTTTCCATCTTCCTTGAGTATAGGTTTTGAAAATAGTCCCACATAATCTGTTGAATATCTTGGATGTTTGTTGCAACGTTTCCTTTTTCATCTCTAATTTTGTTGATTTGGGTCTCTTCTCCCCTTTTACTCATCAAATTAGGGATTTGTCAATCTTATTAACTTTTTCAAAGAACCAGCTTTTTGTCTACAGCCTCAGTGGTAGAATGAAGTTTCACTGATCTTCTCTCTGCCTACATGGGATTTGGTAGTGGGACGCTCACCCTGGTGGTGGTGGTAGGAGCCTCCATCTCTTAAAGTTCCACAGAGCCTTCCTCATGCAGCCACCCACATGATAGTAAGAGCCACATTTCTGTAGTGTTACAACCTTCTTGGCCCTCCTTTGAGAATGTCCAGGACTTGTGACTAGTAGGGCCTTACATTCCAAGTTTCTTTTTTTTGGGGGGAGGGGGGTCCTGTCGTGGGGCCTGAACTCTGGGCCTGGGCGCTGTCCCTCAGCTCTTCAGCTCAAGGCTAGCGCTCTACCACTTGAGCCACAGCACCACTTCCGGCTTTTTTCTTTTTGCTTATGTGGTGCTGAGGAATCGAACCCAGGGCCTCTGGCATGCAAGGCAAGCGTTCTACCACTGAGCCACCTTCCCAGCCCGATTCCAAGTTTCTTATATCTATTGCTACTTCCTCAATAGTCTCTCACCCTTTGGTTCCACAGAGCTGCGGTGCAACCCTGGGCAGTTTGCCTGTCGGAGTGGTGCCATCCATTGCATCCCCCTCCTGTGGCAGTGTGACGGCTTGGCAGCCTGTGAGGATAAGAGCGATGAAGCTGGCTGTCCAGGTGAGTGTGTGAGTGTACCTATGGCCCACTTGCTTGTCCTAGTTGATCAACATGAAGGGTAGAAAGGTGTGACCTGGTAATCTGTGTAGTCTCTACCTCTCTTTTTCAGAAGCCAAATTCCTAGCATAGGCCCTCAGTTCTCACGCTGACAGGGCCTGAGGTATGGGGGGTGAGGTGAAATGATGCCAGCCCTGGGATCTGGTGACTCCTAGAGGTGTGTGCCCTTGGTACCTCTCTGATCTTCTCCTTGCTCTGGCTCTGGCTATAGTCCTGATGATTTTGTCCTTGCAAACTGGCCTTGGCAGTCTTGGTGTGGGTTCCTAAAACTGTTTGACAAGGCCACAAAAAGTCTGAACTATTTGTTCTCAGCTTGGGATAGGTGGGAAGGATAGCTTCTTGTTTGTGTATGTGTATGTGGATAAGTGTAAGATACACATACATGCACATGCTTCATGATCATAGATGGAGCCAGGCTCTGGCTCACACCTGTAATCCTGGCTACTGTGGAGGCTGAGACCTAAGGATCATCGTTTGATGCAAGCTCAGGTAATAAAGTCCTTGAGCCCCTTATTTCTATTTAACCACTAGAAAACTGGAGGTGGAGCTGTGGCTTAAAGTGGTAGAGCACTAGCCTTGAGCAAAAAAGTTTGGGGACAGAACTCAGGTCCCGAGTTCAAGCCCCATGATCACCACCACCACCACCACCAACAACAAAAAAGATCACAGATAGTTTTCATAAAGGTTAAAGAGGAAGCTGAGTCTTATCTCAATTCAAAAATTCTGTCCTGAGCTTTCTAGCTCAGCTTTCAAATTCTTTCACTAACATATAATTCATCAATCTGATTTATTATTTTTATTGTTGTTGGTGGTGGTCATGAGGCTTAGACTCAGGGGCTTGAGTGCTGTCCCTGAGCTTTTTCTGCTCAGGGATATACTCTACCCCTTTGAGCCACAGCTCTACTTCGTTTTCTGATGATTAATTGGAGATGAGTCTCATAGACATTCCTGCCCAAGTTGGTTTCAAACCACCATCCTCAGATCTCAGCCTCCTAAGTAGCTAGGATTATAGATGAGAACCACCAATGCCGAGCTGATTTATCATTCTTTTCCCTTCAGTGGCTCAGCTGAAATGTTTCCTTTTCCCAACACATTAACAATAGCTTAGCTGCATGCTGCCTTTATTTCGTTTTGCTTTCCTCAAATTCCCTTGTTTTGTTTCTGTTTAGACAGACCTTGGAACCTTGCAAGGCTTGCCTCAGATCTTACCACAGTGAGAGTGTTTCTGTCCCTCTGGTTAAGTTGGCTTTTGCCAGCACTTGATCTGTCCTTACATGAGTCATTAGTTTTCCCCCTTTTGAGGGCCCACTCTTGATCTCTTCTTATAGTTTATAAGCTCCCAAGTACAGGAGACTTTCCCTCTTCCTCATGGGACCTGGCCTAGGGTTAGAAAGTATGCCCTACCACTATAGTGAGCCACATACCTCCTGCTCTTTTTTGTTTGTTATTTTATGGATAGATTATTAAACTTTTTGCCTAGGTTTGATTTCAGATTTTGATCCTCCTACTATGTCTTCCTACTTAGGATCACAGATATGTACTACCACACCTTGCCCTGGCTGTCCTTGAACCTCGGTCTTCCTGATTGCTATCTCAAGTAGCTAGGATTACAGTAGTGAGTCACCACTCACAGTTGAGCATGAAAAATGGGTGATATGAGCCAAAGTTAATACAATAGTACCTATAATCCCAAGCTGAGGCTGGAGGAAATTCAAGGCCAGCCTATGCTACATAGTAAGATCCTGTCTCAAAAAAGGAAAGGAAAAAAAAAAAAAAAGGAAAGAAAATGGGTGGTAGTGTGCTAGATTGCACTCTCAGCATCTTTCCACTCCTTTCTGGGTTCTTCTGTATTTCAGATGCTTTAGTGTGGCCTTGTTTGTGATTATTTGGGTAAATGCCCAGGAGTGAGATTGCTGGATCACAGTCGAGCTCTATGTTCAGTCTTTTGTTGTTGTTGTTATGGTTGTTGTTTTTATTTGTCTCAGGGCTTGAAATCTGGCCTGGGTGCTGTCCCTGAGCTCTTCAGCTCAAGGCTAGTGCTCTTTAACACTTGAGCCACAACACCACTTGCAGTTTTTTGGTGGTTAATTGGAGAGAAGAGTCTCACAGACATTCCTGGCCCAGATCTCAGCCTCCTGAGTAGCTAGGATTACAGGCATGAGCCACTGGTGCCCGACTCTTTGTTTAGTCTTTGAGGAACTTCCATACTGTTTTCCAGAGTGGTTGAACCAGTTTACATTCCCACCAAACAGTATAGAAGCAGAACCAACTTTGATATAAATAGAAATGAAAGATGTTTAGGTTTGTTCTTCTTGCCAGGTGCTGGTAGCTTACACCTTTAATCCTAGCTACTTAGAAAGCTGAAATCTGGGAACCACAGGTTCAAAGCCAGCCCAGATAGGAAAGTCCGAGAGACACTTTTTTTTTGGTCAGTCCTGGGGCTTGAAGTCTGTCCCCCAGCTCTTCAGCTCAAGGCTAGTGCTCTACCACTTGAGCTACAGCACCACTTCTGGTTTTCTGGTGGTTTATTGGAGATAAGAGTTTCTTGGACTTTTCCTGCCCGGGCTGGCTTTGAACTGGGATCCTCAGATCTTAGCCTCCTGAGTAGGTAGGATTACAGGCATGAGCCACTGGCACCCGGCCTGTGAGTCTCTTTATCTCCACTTAACCACCAGAAAACCAGAAGTGGCACTGTGGCTCAAAATGGTAGAGCACTAGCATTGAGCCAAAAGAGCTCAGGGACAGTGCTCAGATTCTGAATTCAAGCCCCACAACTGACAAATAAAATAAAAATTGTGTTCTTAATGCTAAAGATGGAACCAAGGGCCTCATAAATGCTAATGTATGCACTGCCACTGAGCTACACTCCCAACTTGTTACCTAGGCTTCTGTTTTATTGCTCACAACTGGCACCCTACCACCTGGGCTAGACCTCTGTTTCTGGCTTTTTGCTGGTTAATTGGAGATAAGAGTCTCTTGGATTTATTTTTGCCTAGACTATCTCTGAACTGTGATCCTCAGATCTTATCTTCTTTAGTAGTTAGGTGTGAGCCACTGCACCCAGCAAATCCTAACATATTTGATGGAAAATAACTTAAAGATTTATTGAGATATTAAAGAAGACTCAAAATAAATAGAAAATGTTCTTGGCTAGGAAGACTCATCATACTAAAGCTTTTTATATTGCTCTGTGGATTCAGTACATCTTCATCTAAACCTCCAAAGGATTTTATGGGAAATGTGACAAGGTGATTATAAAATGTTGGGAATAGTACAGCAGACCACTTCAAAGAAGGATGGATATAATACTTACATATGAGGATCAAAGTTTACATTAAAGTTAGCTTGGACCCCCCCCCCCCAAAAAAAAAGGAAAAAAGATTGGTGAAAAAAAAAAGAATTACATATTATATTTTATTGTCTTCTTGCTTTGTTCTTTAATCTGGAAGCCTTCTACAGTCAGTATTGGGAATAAGAATGAGTCTTTCATGACATGTACATACATTTTTTTTTTACTTTTTTTTATTGTGAAGATACTGTACAGAGGGGTTACAATTACATGGGCAAGATAATGAGTACATTTCTTATCAAGCATTGTAGCCTCCTCCTTTGTTTCCCCGACATGTACATACGTATACACATGCATATGTATATAGAACGTATGTATGTGTTTCTGTGCAAATAAATTATATGTATATATAACTTAAATATATATCATATATATAAGATATATAAGATATATATATATATGTATCTTATATATATATATATCCTTCCTCCTTTCCTCCCATACTAGGGCTTGAACTCAGGGCCTGGTGTTCCTCAGCTTTTTTTTGCTCTACCTCTTGAGCCATAGTTCCACTTCTGGCTTTTTGCTAGGTTTATTGGAAATAAGAGTCTTACAACTTCCCTGCCTGGGCTGGCTTTTTTCTTTTTTTTTTTTCTTGTCATTTGTGGGGCTTGAAATCTGGGCTTGGGCACTGTCCCTTAGCTCTTCAGCTCAAGGTGAGCACTCTGTCTTGTGAACCACAGCGCTACTTCCGGTTTTCTAGTGGTTTATTGGAGATAAGAGTCTTTCTTGCCTGGGCTGGCTTTGAACCATGATCCTCAGATCTCAGTCTGCTGAGTAGCTAGGATTACAAGCATGAGCCACCAGCACCCAGCGTGGGCTGGCTTTTGAACTGTGTGTGTGTGTGTGCATGTGTGCTTGTGTGCGTGTGCGTGTGTGTGTGTGTGTGTGTGTGTGCGTGTGTGTGTGCGCGCGCGCATGCGCATGCGTGCACGTATAAGTGGTGGTCTGGGCTTGTACTCAGGGCCTGAACAGTGTCACTGAACTTCTTTGCTCAAGGCTATCACTCTACTACTTGACTACAGCTCCACTTAGGCTCTTCTAAATTGTTAGTCTCATAGGCTTTCCTACCTGGGCTGGCTTCAAACCACAATGCTCAGATCTCAGCCTCCTTAGTAGCTAGTATTACAGGCATGAGCTACCTGGTGACATTGACATATTTGGAGAATATAGGCTGTGTTGTTTTGTAAAATCTCCTTAGTTTAGATTTGTCTGTTTGTTCACAATTTTTTTTTGTATTAAGCAGGAATACTACATGCCACATGCTACTTGGCATGAGGTTAGTTTGTCTTATTAATAACGATGGGTTTCTTCAATTGACTACACTAATATCTACTAGAAGTTACTATCATGAATATTATTCCCCTGTCATAATAAAAAAGCAGTTTGTGAATAGGCATTGAGAAAGTAAGCCGTAGAATAGTATTCGAATCCCCTCCCACCAAGTTATGTTCATTTGTATTGATGATTTTTATCTGCATCCACCTCAACAGTAATGGTTGAAAACCCATGATTTCTGTAATTGTCACACACACCACATTTTATAAGTGACACTCTGTTTTGTTTTGTCTGTTTTGTTTAGACAAGATCTCACTATGAAGCCCAGATATCTCGATCCTTCTGCCTCATCCTCTTGAGTGTTGGGATTATAGGTATGTGCCACCACACTTGGCAATGATACTCTTTTTATAAAAAAATTTCCTACTTCTTCATTGCTTTCTGGCAGTACAAGGTGCTTCAGATTCATCTTTTACTTTACCTGCCCAGCATGGACTCAGCCATTTTTCCCCAGAAATACGCTTCTATTACGGGGAGTGGCATTGACAAACACTTAACATCTCAGTGATGGCTGAGCTCATTTTTACTAGAACATCTGTTGTTTTGTCTATGGATAGAGCTAGACACCTTTTTGTTGTTCCCAGTTGCAGTGGATTGAGGAACACATGTTTGGTTGCAACATGGCAGTGGAACTTAAAACTGCAGCTCCTGTGTTTTTAACTACTGATCAGGGTTTTGTTAAAATATCCACACAAGTTTATGGACCTATATCTAAATCTACAGTAGGATTAATTATAGGAAGAAGTAGTTGGACTTTAAAGCCCTAAAAGTTCATGTATGATTGACAAGGATTATGGCCTCAGCATTGTCTCCATTGCACATCAAAGCAGGAGACAGAATTGCCCAGATTCTGCTGCTCCCATATAAGGACCCCCCCCCCCCGCCCTCCCATCCCCCACATGAATAATCAGCAGGAAGGAGGCTTTGGCAGCACCAACAAACAAATTTGGTACAATATTATCATTGGGCCTGGCTGCTCTGAGTGCAATCTCATCATGAATCATAAAAGGTTCAGAGGATTTATAGATACTCTAGCAGATGTAACTGTAATTGCTCAAAAACACTGGCCTGTTGATTGGAAAAAGGAGAGAAAGGGCATTCAGATGTCAGGAGTAGGGAGTGTACAAGAAGTGGGGCCTCCATACTGACCTCTACAGGGCTAATTTCTCCATATTCTTTCTTTTCACTTGTATTCCTGACTGCCAGCAACATGCTCACCAGCTCAAGATACCTGGCCCCTTTGCTTTGAGCTAACCCTATTAATTACCCTGGCAGTCCTGAAGTGTGTCCTGGTGCCTATTTCTGGATCACAAACTCTTCAGTGTTTCAAATTCTTCAGTTCTCTGTTGTTCACCATGAGCCCTGTGCCCCATGTTGGGTGCCAGATATCATAAGAATTTAAATCTGTATGGTTGGTTCCAGGTCCTTCCTCCCACAATACCTTTTTTTATTATTTGCTCATATTTATTGATCCATCTGATTCTATTCTACATAAGAGTTCTTACCTCCCATTTCATATTTATTCCTCCTTTTTTCACAGCAAGACCCTGGTCCCCACATCTTCCATGTATTTATAAATTTGGCTAATTCTACAATGAATGCAAAATAGTTTTGAGCTTAGACTAGCCTCTCTATATCTACTAAGAGTCCACATCTGAGGATTCTACCAATCACAGACCAAAAATATTTGTAGAAAATACTGTGCCTTTACTCAGCATGTACAGGCTTTGTTCCTTGTCTTCACTTCCTAAACAATATAGTCTAACAACCATTCATAGCAGTTATATTATGTTAGGTATTATAAGTCATCTAGAGATGATTGCCAAGTATATAGAAGATTGTAGGAAGGTTATATGCAAATACTACACCATTTTATTCAAGGGACTTGGGGGCTCTTGGATTTGTGGGTACTGTAAGGGAATGAGGATACTGGGACAATCCCCAATTTTGAGGAATGGCTGTACTACACTACAATACCACTGCCCATAACAAACCTGCTAAGTCAATTTCAGCAAATATATTTGTAGGGCTGGGAAGGTGGCTCAGTGGTAGAGTGCTTGCCTTGCATGCATGAGGCCCTGGGCTCAATTCCTCAGCACCACATAAGCAGAAAAAGCCAGAAATGGAACTGTGGCTCAAATGGTAGAGGGCTAGCCTTGAGCTGAAGAGCTTGAGGGATAGTGCCTAGGCCCAGAGTTCAGGCCCCATGACCGACAAAAAAAAAGTCACTAGAATTACTGCTTTCTTCTTTGTGGTGTTAACATTTGGGTCTTGTTTGTAATTGGTCATAGGACTTTCATCTCATATTAATTCAAAGTTTTGAGCTGTGATTCATTTACTGTAAAAGTCATCTCTCTTTAAAATATACAGCTGCATTTTTGTTTTGTTTTAAGTATATTCACAAGGTTGTGTAGATGTTTAATTTACTTTTTTTTTTTTTTTTTTTTTTTTTTTTTTTTGGTCCAGTTGTGGGGCCTGAACTCTGGGCCTGGCCACTGTCCCTCAGCTCTTCAGCTCAAGGCTAGCACTCTACCACTTGAGCCACAGAGCCACTTCTGGCTTTTTTCTTTTTGCTTATGTGGTGCTGAGGAATTGAACCCAGGGCCTCATGAATGCAAGGCAAGCGCTCTACCATTTAGCCACCTTCCCAGCCCTTAATTTACTTTTGAAATATAAAAAATATAGGCAGCTGGGTATCAGTGGCACATACCTGTAATCCTAGCTGCTTAGAAGGCTGAGATCTAAGGATCACGGTTTGAAGCCAGCTCAGGCAAGAAAGTCTGTGAGACTCTTATCTCCAATAAAACTACTCAGAAAAGCCGGAAGTGCATTGTGGTCCAAGTGTTAGAGCACTCGCCTTGAGCTCTGGATCCTATATGAAAATATCATGTGAAACATGCTAATAAAAATACCAAATAAGGGGGGGCGAATGGTGGGGGAATGGGAAGGGATGGGAAGGGGAAACAAAGGAGGAGGCAACAATGCTTGATAAGAAATGTACTCACTATCTTGCCCATGTAATTGTAACCCTCTGTATGGTATTTTCACAATAATAATAATAAAAATAACCTGAGGGGTGGGAGTGAGGGAGGGGGTAAAAAGTTTGACATGTTATGTATTCACTACCTTACCCTTACTGCAACCCCTTCAATACATCACCTTGACAATAAAATTTAATTACAAACTAAAACAAAAAAACAAATTATCTGGGCACCAGTGGCTCATTCCTGTATCCTAGCTACTCAGGAGGCTGAGATCTGAGGATAATGTTTGAAGCCAGCTCATACAGGAAAGTCAATGAAACTCTTAATCTCCAAATAATCACAGAAAAAGCCAGAAGTGGTACTATGGCTCAAAGTGGTAAAGTGCTAGACATGAGCAAAAGGAGCCCAGGGACAGTGCCCAGGTCCAGAGTTCAAGCCCAGGAATGTGACTTAGTGGTAGAGTACTTGCCTAGCTAGCATGCATGAAGCCCTGGGTTCAATTCCTCAGTAGCACATAAAAAGAAAAGGCCAAAAGTGGTTCTGTGGCACAAGTGGTACAGTGCTAGCCTTGAACAAAAGAAACCCAGGGACAGTGCCCAGGCTCTCAGTTAAAGCCCCAAAATTTTGGGGGGGGGGGGGAATAAGTTATAGGAAAAAGAAAAGAACTTATTTCCTTTCTTGACCCTTTATTGTGTTCCTACTCATAAGATTAAGGTAATTTAATTAGTTTCTAACTTTTCAGGTGTTTTTTTTTTGCCAAAATAAGCACATATATCACATATTTGTACATACACACTCATACAATTTCTTTCTCTGTACCCATTTTTTCCTTTCTTTTTTTTTTTTTTTTTTGTTGTTGGTCATGGGGCCTGAACTCAGGTTTTGGGCACTGTCCCTGAGATTTTTCAATCACGGTTAGTGCTCTACCACTTTAAGCCATGATGCCACTTCTGGTTTTCTGGTAATAGTCTGATAATAGTCTCATGGACTTTTCTGCCCAGGCTGGTATTGAACTGCATTCCTCAGATCTCAGCTTCTTGAGTAGCTAGGATTATAGGTGTGAACCACCAGCACCCAGCTGCCCATTCTTTCTTATATCAAAAAGCGTCTTAGAGCCTGTGAGTGTAGCTCAGTGGTAGAGCATTTGCTTAGCATAGTCAAGGCCTAGGGTTTGTTCCTTAGTACATACATACACACAAAAAAAGTCTTACAATGTGATTTCTACAAAGTGTGAATTACACTATGATTATTCTTGAAATTTCTTTCTAAATAGTTCCAAGTTCTTTTCTCTTTTTTGGAGAAGGAGTTGATGTGAGAGTTTGAACTCAGGCATCATGCTTAAATAATAAGTACTATATCACTTGAGCTAAACCTCCAGCCTGACTTTTTGCTGGTTATTTTGGAAATGGAGTCTCCTGGACTTTTCTGTCCAGTCTGGCCTTGCACCTTGATCCTCCACATCTAATCTTTTTTTTTTTTGGGGGGGGGGGGGGGTCCAGTCGTGGGGCCTGAACTCTGGGCCTGGGCGCCATCCCTCAGCTCTTCAGCTCAAGGCTAGTGTTCTACCACTTGAGCCACAGCACCACTTCCGGCTTTTTTCTTTTTGCTTATGTGGTGCTGAGGAATCGAACCCAGGGCCTCATGCATGCAAGGCAAGTGCTCTACCACTGAGCAACCTTCCCAGCCCCTCCACATCTAATCTTTTTTTTTTTGTCGGTCGTGGGGCTTGAACTCTGGGCCTGAGCGCTGTCCCTCAGCTCTTCAGCTCAAGGCGAGTGCTCTACCACTTGAGCTACAGTGCCACTTCCGGTTTTCTGGTGGTTTATTGGAGATAGGAGTCTCACGGTCTCTCCTGCCCAGGCTTGCTTTGAACCGTGATCCTCAGATCTCAGCCTCCTGAGTAGCTAGGATTACTCAGCCTCCTGAGTAGCGTGAGCCACCAGCGCCCGGCTCCACATCTAATCTTATGAGTATAGCTAGTATTACAGGAGTGAGCCACATGTACCTAGTTTTTTCCTCCTCTTTTTTTTTTTTTTTTTTTTTTTACAGCTACTTTGAACTCCACTTCAAGATTCTACCATAACTTCAATCTCCTGTATGGGAGCCTTTCAGTTGTTCTCATTATTCTGCTATTAAAAATGATACCAATATTGCCAAAAAAAAAAAAAAAAGAAGTGCACTCATTATCTAACTTATGAAATGGTAGCACCTTAATAATAAAATTATAAAGAAAAAAGATGCCAAACAGCACAAAGACACTCAACAAAAGATCTTCGGATGTCAGTGGCTTATGCCTATAATTCTAGCTACTCAGAAAGCTGAGACCTGAAGATCAAAGTTCAAAGCCAGCCCAGGCATGAAAGTCTTATTTCCAATTAACCAACAAAAATCTGGAAGTGGAACTGTGGCTCAAGTGGTAAAGCACTTTACTGGTGTCCCCTTCCCCCCCAAAATTCAATAGAGAGATGAGAGGGAAGAGAAATAGATTCTGAGAGCAGGTGGGAGCAAGTGAGAGGGGAAGTGTGCCTAGGGGGAGGATAAAGAAAATTGAGGGGCTGGGAAGGTGGCTCAGTGGTAAAGCGCTTGCCTTGCAAGCCTGAGGCCCTGGTTTGATTCCCAGCACCACATAAGCAAAAAGAAAAAAGCCGGAAGTGCCGCTGTGGCCCAAGTGGTAGAGCGCTAGCCTTGAGCTGAAGAGCTGAGGGACAGCGCCCAGGCCCAGAGTTCAGGCCCCACGACCGGACCCAAAAAAAAAAAAAAAAAGAAAATTGAAGATGGTCCCTAGTGGCTCACAACTGTAATCCTAGCTACTCAAAAGGCTGAGATAGGATCACAGTTCAAAGCCAGCCCAGGAAAGTTCGAGATATTATTATCTCCTAGTAACTACCAAAAAAGATTGGAATTGGGCCTTAAGTAGAATGGTAGCCTTGAGCAAAAAAGCTCAGGGACAGTGCCCAGACCTGAGTTCAAGCCCCAGGATCAGCGCGTGCGCACACGCACACGCGCGCGCACACACACACACACACACAAAGATGTCAACATAGTCTTGGGTATACTATCACTCTTCCCCCTCTGAATTGTTGGAATATATCTTTCCTATAAGATTCCTAAATGCAGTATCACTGGGTAAATGTATTTGTAATTTTAAGTATTGCCAGATTCTATTTTCTGCCCATCTTGTTATTGGCTCAAGATTTGGCTTAATGTGCTAAGACTAGAGTGATCTATTTCTGCAGTGAAACAATTTCTTTTTTTCTTTTTTCTTTTGTGGATTGTGGGGCTTGAACTCTGGGCCTGGGTGCTGTCCCTCAGCTCTTCAGTTCGAGGTGAGTGCTCTATCACTTGAGCCACAGTGCCACTTCTGGTTTTTCTGGTGGTTAATTATAGATAAGTGTCTCAGGGACTTTACTGCTGGGGCTGGCTTTTGAACTGAGATCCTCAGATCTCAGCCTCCTGAGTAGCTAGGATTACAGGTAGGAGCCACTGACCCTGGGCTCAGTAAAATAATTTCAAGGCTGGTTAATTTCAAGGCTAGTTAACTGAAGACTTGTCTGTCTGAGGTGACTTTGAACTGCAATCCTTGGACCTCAGCTTCCTAGAATTATTGGTGTGAGCATTCAGCTTTCATTCAGCATTTTTCAAGAGGGCTTCTGCTTTTAGTCTAATTTCCAGATCATTTGTCTTGGCTCCTCCTTCTCTCTGCTTCCCTGACAGTCTGCCCTCAAGGCCTCAGCCTCACTTTTCACATGTGTCTCCTGGAGTGTGTTGAGGTTACCAATTGGCTGTACAAAGGTGGTGAAAGATGAAGGCCTTCTGGAATATTCTTACTGATATGGAGACTAGCCAGGGTAAACTCCAAGCCAGGATATAACATCTACAATGTGCCCTGTGATCCTGGCCTTCCCAGTGCAATTTCCATGTGCAATATGCAATAGACTTCAGAGTTTTTCACTGCCTGGGGTACCTGCAGGCTCCTAAATGCAGAGTTGCTGAGGCTTCTCCAACTACTCCTCCCACTGTCTGTGCCTGACTTCATTGCCAGAGTAGGAGGTTCTTCTAGTCCCTGACTTCTAGAACAAGCAGCTAGCTAGTCATTCTTACAAGGAGTGTAGAACCTATACCAGTTTGGCCTTGGTGACATGGGCTTTCTGTTCTTCTCCTGTAAAAATTTGGTGTGGTATATTATATTTCTTTGCAGCTTTTATAGGAAAATTTGGCTTAGAAAAGATTGTTTTGGGGGCTGGGAAGGTGGCTCAGTGGTAGAGTGCTTGCCTTGCATGCGTGAGGCCCTGGGTTCGATTCCTCAGCACCACATAAGCAAAAAGAAAAGAGCCAGAAGTGGCGCTGTGGCTCCAGTGGTAGAGCGCTAGCCTTGAGCTGAAGAGCTGAGGGACAGCGCCCAGGCCCAGAGTTCAGGCCCCATGACCGAACCCCCCCCAAAAAAAAAAAAGAAAAGAAAAGATTGTTTTGGGTTAGGAGTGTGGCTTAATGGTAGAGTGCTTGCCTAGAATGCATGAGGCTCTGGGTTCAATTCCTTGGTACCACATAAACAAGAAATAAAATTATTTTGTGCCAGTCCTGGGGCTTGAACTCAGAGTGTAGGTATTGTTCCTGAGTTGTTGGGTTTTGTTTTTGTTTTTTTCTTTTTCTTAAAGCTAGCACTCTACCACTTGAACCATAGTTCCATTTGCGGCTTTTTGGTAGTTAATTGGAGATAAAAGGCTCATAGACTTTCCTACCCCAGCTGGCTTTGAACCACAGTCCTCAGATCTCAGGCTCCTAAGTAGCTAGGATTACAAATATGAGCCACCAGCAGCCAGCTAGAAGTTTTTATAGACTTACCATGGTCATAGAGATGGTCCTGCTGGCTTCATTCCTAACTTGGAGACAATCTGAGACACAATTTTGCTATGGATCCTAGGCTGTCCTCTGACTTGCTGGCAAAGGCCTGTGTGTTGGCAGGCATGGGATGAATGTTGAATAAGTGAGGTGATAAATGTGAGTGGGTAGGAAGAGAGCCAGTAGAAATAAGGGCTGCAAAGTTGTCCCTTGAGCCATAGGAAAAGCCATTCAGCACAGAACTCCCCTGAAGACCATTTGGCTTTCTGGTTACTTAAATATTCCATCTAGTTCCCACTCCCAGGCTACGAATGGCTTCAATCTGTCAGCATCCACATACCTGTCTTCAGTGTCCGTGTGACTAACCAAGCAATCTCTCTGAGGAACCTTTTCCTTCTTTTCCCCTTCCTTTGTCCTGGATTCATCTTTTTGTGAGCGATTTGCCAGGTACTGAGTGTCTTTTGGGGAAGCTGCCAAGATACCAAGTGAAATCACAGGTCTTGCTCCATTGAGCTGACAGAAGGGAGATGTGCAATTTAGGTAGAGTGAAATATGCTTTAGCAATACCTGGGCTTGTCCCACATGTGCCTGCCTTTGCCCTTTTCCCTCTGCTGTAGAACCCTTCTGTTCCTCCTCCCACACTCCCCGCCCCTAAACTTCCTGTCTGAAGTCTGGCCATGGCTCAAAAGCTGCCAGCATGGGCGGGGGTGGGGGGGTGTTGAGGGGGTGCTCTTCCCTTCCCTAGCCAGCACTTGGACACCTGTACCAATGGGCTTCCTTTGTCTGCCTCCTGTGTCACAACCCATTGCTGGGGTGGGATGCTTTAGGACAAGAGATAGGATGCTCAGTCATGGAGAGCAGCATCAAATCAGGCCTGTCTTTGTGATGGGCTGTCCCACTAGCATGGCAATAACCAAGGTCATTACTTTGTATTTTGCATCAGTGAGGTACTTTTGTATCACTGAATTCAACAATGATTTCCAATCTAGTAACAAGTGAATTCCATCCATCACATACCTAAGGGAATCATGAAAACACTAGTTGCTGAGTGAGGGAAGGAAGCAAAAGTATGAGTATCCAGTAGTGAAAATCAGGAGGATTGAGGTTTCAAGCCTACTTGGGTCAACAGATTTTTGAAACTCATCTCAACAAATAGGCTATCCTTGGGAATACATGCAGGATATCCCTTACCACATAGGTGATAGGTGGTTGGGTCAGGAGAGACATCATCTCTGGCTCTCTGCAGTTCAATGGCCTTCGATAAATTACTTCTTCAAATATGCTCCTTAGCTTAGAGGTGGGAAGACAGTGGTTCTCAGGTCTCCCAGGGGTTGGAGGACTCCAAAAGAGACTGAAAAACAAAACAAAACCAGACCTGCAAATTATTTTTAGAGCATACTGCATAAAACTAGAATGCCTTACTCATCTTCTGCTTGCTATTCACATTGTTCAGATGCATACTGAAGCCTGTTGCTTACTTAGGATTTGTTAGATACCAGGTGCCTATAGCAAGATGTAAACATGCTAGGCCCTGGCCTGGAATCTCCTGCAAGCCTCAGGTAAACAGGTAGCTCAGACCTAGTGACTGACAGTGCAGAGGAGGGGTGAACATTTGCTTCCCCCCTAACAAAGCAGGAGGTGATGGTGAGGAGAAGGTAGCCTGGACAGAGCTCCCTTACCCAGCATCTCTGTGGGACTGCCACTGCTGAGGGTCCTGAAGCAGAAATGGCAGGCTCTGCTGGGAAGGTGGCTCAGTGGTAGAGCGCTTGCCTTGCATGCCTGAGGCCCTGGGTTCAATTCCTCAGCACCAGATAAGCAAAAAGAAAAAAGCCGGAAGTGGCGCTGTGGCCCAAGTGGTAGAGCGCTAGCCTTGAGCTGAAGAGCTGAGGGACAATGCCCAGGCCCACAGTTCAGGCCCCACAACCAGACCCCCCCCCCCCCAAAAAAAAAAAAAAAAGAAAGAAAGAAAAAGAAATGGCAGGCCCTCTGCTATGCTAGTAGTACTCATTAGAAAATACAATGGAAGAGAGACCTCTCATTTCATAATAGCAATTTAAAAAAGAGCTAAAGGCAGGCCAGACCCTGGTGGCTCATGCCTGTAATCCTGGCTACTCAGGAAGCTGAGATCTGAGGATCACGGCTCAAAGCCAGTTTGGGCAGGAAAGTCTGTGAGACTTTTTTTTTTTTGGTCCGGTCGTGGGGCCTGAACTCTGGGCCTGGGCGCTATCCCTCAGCTCTTCAGCTCAAGACTACCGCTCTATCACTTGAGCCACAGTGCCACTTCGGGTTTTTTTCTTTTTTGCTTATGTGGTGCTGAGGAATCGAACCCAGGGCCTCATGCATGCAAGGCAAGCGCTCTACCACTGAGCCACCTTCCCAGCCCAGTCTGTGAGACTTTTGTCTCCAATTAACTATCACAAAACTGGAAGTAGCACTGTGGCTCAAAGTTGGTAGAGCACTAGCCTTAAGCACAAAAGCTCAAGGACAGCTCAGGGCCCAGGCCCTGAGTTCAAGCACCACGACCAAAAACAAACAACAACAAAACAAAAACAAAGAGAAAGGCAGCCAGGCACCAGTGGCTCACACCTGTAATCCTAGCTACTCAGAAGACAGATTTGAGGATCACAGTTCAAAACCAGCCTGGGCAGAAAATCCATGAAGTGGTAGAGCACCAGCCTTGGGTGAAAAAGCCAAGGAACAGCACTCAGGCCATGAGTTCAAGCCCAAATACTGACACAAGCAAAAAGAGAAAAAGGAAGACTATCAAGGTAAAATTCTCATAAGAAGCACATGTGACTCATTTGTTATGAGCAGCAGCATCTTTTTGGAGATCCAAAGAAAACCAGAACAAATTGACTCTGCTGCCACATCCTGCATCTCCCTAGCACTTAACCTATTTCCAGCCCTAAGTAGTGTGAACTGAGTGGCTGTACAACTTGGCACTGGCTGAAGAACCTCCAGGCTATCCCCTGGTTGCTACACCAGTGGGGCTTACAGCACACATCTTTTTGCTTTCAGAAGTAACCGGGGAGGCACGTCTTTACCATGGGAAAGAGGCTGTGGATCCAAGACAGGGGCGGACCAGAGGAGGCGACCCAACACACTTCCACCCAGTGAATGTGGCACAGCCTGTCCGCTTCAGCAGTAAGTTGCAGACCTGCCCTAATTATGCTGCCCACTATATGCATTGCACTTCAAACTTGCAGCCAGAGACTCAGCCTATAGCTCTCCCATTGCATTATAGGAGGTGGGGTTGTTTGCTAAAGCAGCTTGAAGATGTTGGCAGGCATGAATGAGGCAGCATGGTGACTAGAACAAGATAATCCAGCTCTGGAGTATTAAAGTGAGACTTGTACCCAGTCTCCAAAGCCATAGCAGCCTGCAGGGCTAGTCCGCAACTGGCCCTGGGAAATTTCATAGCTAGCTGTGCTGTTCCCTTTTATAGATGAGAATCAGTTCTGAGAGATTAGGTAGAGCTGAGAGTCTGCAGAGGAAGTCTCTCTCTCCCTCTCTCTCTCTAAATTTTTTTTTTTTTTTGGTCATGAGGTTTGAACTCTGGGCCTGGGCGCTGTTCCTCAGCTCTTCAGCTCAAGGCAAGTGCTCTACCACTTGAGCCACAGCGCCACTTCTGGTCTTCTGGTGGTTAATTGGAGAAAAGAGTCTCACAGACTTTCCCGCCCTGGGCTGGCTTTGCATTGTGATCCTTAGATCTCAGTCTCCTGAGTAGCTAGGATTACAGGCATGAGCCACCAGTGCCTGGCTCTCTCTGAATTTTCAAGTAATTAATGACTAACCTGTGATGTTAAATTTTGAAAGGAGAATAACAAGGTTAAGGAAGGTTGAGGGTAGGAAAAGCCTTATGCTGAGCATACATGCTCATGATGAAACACTACAAATACCTGCCAGGTTGAGAACTGACCATTACTTGTCTGATCCCCAGACACAGCACTGGGGAGCATTTCAAAGGAACTTCAAGGTGCTAGCCTTGGGCTAGGCTGAGCCACAATGGTTCTTTGGAAACCTAACACTGTCAGGAGTAAAGAGGCCCTGGAAAGTCCCATACTTGCAGGCCCGAGCATTCCTCTTGGCTCTTACCCTTCAGTGAGCCCCAGTTCTTTGTCTGCTGAGGACTCAGTGAGGGTATGTGTTCAGAAAGAATGCATCTCGTAGGTGTGAAGGAATCTTTCAGTGTTACCCTGTTTACTCCCTCAGTTGGCATACCGTTCCAGTACCACCATACTACTCTGTCTCTTCTAGGGCTGGCAACTAGTCTCACACAGTCAAGTGTAACTAGCCAGACCTTAGCAATGATGCTGTCCAGTTTTTTATCTTTACCTCAGCTGCTCAGGGGCCTAACTTGCCATTTCCTTCCTATAATCTCCATGCCTTGGTTAGTTAGTCACAGGCATACACACTTATGTAAAATCAGCGTAAGTTGCACTCCAGTGGCTCACACCTCTAATCTTAGCTATTCAAGAGGCTGGGATCTGAGGATAGAGTTTTGAAGCTAGCTGGAAATGGAGCTGTGGCTTAAGTGGTAGAGGAAGTGTAAACGCTCCAAACCTGAGTTCAAGTCTTACTACTAGTATATGGAAACACAGAAATAAATAAATAGATAAATAAAATCAGCATAAACTCATAAGAAACTTTACAAGTTCTGTAGCACATAAGTGCATTTAAAAATAGCATTTTTTTTTCTTTTGTGCTAATCCTGGGGCTTGAACTCAGAGACTGTGCACTGTTCCTGAGCTTTTTGTGCTCAAGGCTAGCACTCGCCACTTGAGCCACAGCTTCACTTCTGGCTTTTTGGTGATTAATTAGAGATTTCTTAATTAAGTAATTGGAGATTAATTCATTAGTTAATTAATTGCCCAGGCTGGCTTTGAATTGCAGTCCTCAAATCTCAGCCTTCTAAGTAGCTAGGATTGCAGGCATGAACCCCAAGAACCTGGATAGCTTCTTTTTTTTTTTTTTTTTAAATTCAACTGGCTTTGCTAAAAGTTGATACTGAACCCTTCAGTATACTAATAGGAGGCATTGTAACATTTGAAGGTTATAGATTCCATAAAGCCAACCAGTTACATTATGTCTGGTAAGCTACATAGTATAGCCTTCCCTTTTCAGATTGACAAAATGAAAAGATGCCACCCCATCTCAAGGTGACAGGATTCTAGCTGGTCTTTGGTTTCCCCAGCTGTTGCAGCACCTGGGACATGGCTCAGGAAGCAGTGGGCTTGTTGGCAGCAGAGACAAGGATTCTAGGCATTGAGATTATTTCCTGCTCATTTTCAGCAGGACATCACTAAGAATATGTGGAGAATGGTGCTGTCTTGATACCAGATTTGATCAGAAGCTGAAATCTGTGTATAGAAATAACTCAGCAACTGTTGACTACTGAGTAAATTAAAAGACCTTATGGACATGGGACCAGTCACTGAACGTACATCATGGGTTAAACTTGCATCTGATAGAAATTTGAACATTTCTACAAGTATGTGACCATAGGAACATAAGCTTGTCACCCTGAGCCTTTGTTTCTCTAGAATGCTGAGAGGTCTGTCCCTGATGCAGCACATGTAATTTTGTTTCTGAAGTCAAGATCCTAATTTTGGGGACAACTCCCCTCCGACCTTCATGTTTCCTAGGAAAGTGCCCAACAGGGTGGCACCACTATGAAGGCACAGCCAGCTGCTACCGAGTCTACTTGAGTGGGGAGAACTACTGGGATGCTGCACAGACCTGCCAGCGTGTGAATGGTTCCCTTGCCACCTTCTCCACTGACCAGGAGCTACGCTTTGTTCTGGCTCAGGAATGGGACCAGCCAGAGCGGAGCTTTGGTTGGAAAGACCAGCGCAAGTGAGTTCTGGGGGATTGGAGTTGGTTTACCTAAGCTTCAGGTGAGGGTTTGCTGGACTCTGCCTTGTGGGACCATGATCAGTTCCTTTCATTGGTCCCTTCCTATGGGTGCAACTGATTTTATGAGTATAGCCAGAGTGTGCTGGCCTGTATCTCAAGGGCTACCCAATGGGGCTATATGAGCCTGGTATGAGGGATGCACGAGGAGTCTGGGTTTCTTCTGAGAGCTTTTCAGAACTCTACCATTTCTTTTTTTTTTTTTTTTTTTTTTGGGTCCCAGTCATGGGGCCTGAACTCTGAGCCTGGGCGCTGTCCCTCAGCTCTTCAGCTCAAGGCTAGCACTCTACCACTTGAGCCACAGTGCCACTTTCGGCTTTTTTCTTTTTTGCTTATGTGGTGCTGAGGAATCGAACCCAGGGCCTCAGGCATGCAAGGCAAGCGCTCTACCACTGACCACCTTCCCAGCCCAGAACTCTACCATTTCTGTGCGCAGTGCTTTTTATTCATTCCTCTTAGAAACCCAGGGTGGGTGCATATGTGACTGTAGTCTTACCCTAGGAGCCCTAATTCTAGCTCTACACCCCCAGGCTCTGTGCACAGAAATGGCAGCCGTCTGTACATCTTCCTAGTGCCAAAAACTTGGGTTGTTTATGGGACAAGAATGTGCTGAGGAGGCTGGGTGCCAGTGAGTCACACCTGTAATCCTACCTACTCAGGAGTCTGCGATCTGAGGATTGCAGGAAAGTCCATGAGACTCTTATCTCCAATTAATCACCAGAAAAACAGAAGTGGCACTGTGCCTCAAGTGGTAGAGCACTCACCTCAAGCTGAAGAGCTGAGGGAAAGCACCCAGGCCCAGATTTCAAGCCCCACATCTGACAAAAAAAAATATCATGTACATGGAGCTGGGGGTGCAGCTTAGTGGTACTGTCCCCATCTAGCATGCATGAAGCTCTGACTTCAGTCCTTACAACAAAAAAATAAACACAAGAACAAATAAATAGATAAACATCTTCAGCACCACTAAATAAATAAATGAAAATATATAGTCTTGGTTGGATGCCTCTCTCTTGGTGCTGAGGTATCTCTCTCTGTACCCTGCAGGCTGTGGGTTGGCTATCAGTATGTCATTACTGATCGGAATCACTCCTTAGAAGGTCGCTGGGAGGTCGCATTCAAAGGTAAGCCTTTGTTGGGTATACACTCAAAATAGTCAAAGTAAGCTTCCTAAAGAGATACCTACACCATGTTTATCAGGCATTATTTATAATAACAAAGTTATAGATTTAGCCTCATTACTCATCAGAAGATGAATAGATAAAAGAAAAATGTGGTTTATATACACAGTGGAGTTTAATTCAGCTGTTAAGAAAAATGAAATGAAGCTAAGCATCAGTGGTGCACTCCTATATCCTAGCTACTCAGGAGGCTGAGATCTGAGGATCATGGTTCAAAGCCAGCCCAGGCAGGAAAGTCCATAGACTTTTTTTTTTTTCAAACAAGAAGTTTATTTAAACAAGATGCTTGACTTGAAGGGAAAATTATCTAGGATTCTTTTTTTCTTTTTTTTTTTTTTTTTTGAGTAATTTACCCATACTTAAAGATAGATTGCCCTACATGTAATAGCTATCTATGTACAAAAACGTTACAAAATTGTCTTTGATTTTACAATAATAAATGAAAACATTAAAATTCTCCAACCAAACAAGGTATGCAAGGATTTTTGTTGTTGTTTTTTCTTTTTTTGTTAAAACAGGGAGAGCAAAATAACTTACTGAAATGTAAAGTTAAAAGCTGAATAGCATGCCACTAATAGAGAAGGGGGATATTTTCACAGAACCAGTATTTTTCACATCCCATCTCCATTTGATGTCAATCAAAATGTACCATTGACCATTTAGTTAAAAGAAAGGAAAAGAAAAAGAAAAAAAAGCAATATTCATGTACACATACACCAGTTACTTTATGTACAACAAAGGAATGGGAAGGGGAAAATGAAAGAATAGAGAAAACTATACTGTAGTAGTCAGGATGTGGTTGAACCAAATTGCACTTTTCTAATTAAGAATGTATTATTGGTCTATAAGAACAAAGTTCTGGCCGGGCGCTGGTGGCTCACGCCTGTAATCCTAGCTACTCAGGAGGCTGAGATCTGAGGATCGCGGTTCAAAGCCAGCCTGGGCAGGAGAGACCGTGAGACTCCTATCTCCAATAAACCACCAGAAAACCGGAAGTGGCGCTGTAGCTCAAGTGGTAGAGCGCTCGCCTTGAGCTGAAGAGCTGAGGGACAGCGCCCAGGCCCAGAGTTCAAGCCCCACAGCCGACAAAAAAAAAAAGAACAAAGTTCTGGAGCAAAGTAGTAGGTTCCCTTGTCTAGCAGATACCTCCTGTTGGCTACTGGAACACATCAGTTGTATCTTCATCTAACAACTGTGCAGGTGTGTCTGTTTCATTGATTGGCTGTGTGAGAACTTGAAGTCACATGAGAACATGATGCTAACATCACCACCATGCCCCCACTGGGGTGGGGACAGGGTGTCAAAGGGGGTCTGGCGGTGGGTAGCTTGGGTGGTGGGTCACCAGATATAGATAGGCAGGGGGTTCCAGAGAAGAGGGAGAGGAAAAAGGCATGTCTCCCGGAGCAGAGTGGAGCAGTGAGGAGAGGCCAGGCTGACAGAGAGGCACAAGAAGAGGCCCCAGGTCACGCCAAAGGAGACCTGGGCTGTTGGAGAGGCCTGCAGAAAGGCCTGTGAAGAGCTGAGAGGCCCACAGGAGGCCTGCAGAGATTTGAGAGGCCCTTGGAGAAGTGGAGAGTGGAGAGGCCTGCAGTGAAGCCTGTGGAGATCTGAGAGGCCTGTGGAGACCGGAGAAGCCTGTGGAGAGATGGAGAGGCCTGTGGAGAGGCCTGCAGAGATCGGAGAGGACTGTGGAGAGGCCTGCAGAGATTGGAGGGGCCTACAGAGATCAGAGAGGCCTGAGGAGGTGAGAGGTCTGCAGAGAGCTTAGAGACCTGCAGAGAGTCCTTCGGAGAAAGGCGAGGCCTGTGTGGAAAGGAGGAAAAGGCAAAAATCTTACCCCCTGGAGGTTGCAGCTGCTCCCAGCTCTGAGGTAGCCCAGGACAGGGCAATTGTAGACCGACTAATAAAACTTCCTTGCCACCTTTAGCCATGCCTCTGTGGATTTTCTCACTCTCAGGTTCCTTACAGCTGCCCATCAAATCAGAATCTGATATACCTCATTGACAAACCCTGTCATTCACAATAGGCTTTCATTAGTTTACTAAGTGTTGTGTGCCTCTTAATCTTAAACTGCACCACAGAATCATTCTGCCCTGCCACCTTCAAATGAATATGATCGTTGTTCTGTCTTGACTTCTTCCTTACGCTTTTCGTTGGCCATTGTGAGCGCCAGAGTCTCCTCAGATTCCGCTTCACAAATGAGGTCTGCACTGAATGAGAACATAGGCAGCACCACAGCCTCCATGAGACTCTTATCATCAATAAACTACTAAGAAAGAGCTGGAAGTGGTGCTGTGGCTCAAATGGTAGATGCTAGTCTTGAGTACAAATAGGCTTGGGGATGCAGGCCACACCCTGTGTTGAAGCCCCAGGACCAACAAAAAGTAATTTAAAAATTACATGCATCTATGGAAATATGATGAGATCCCTTACTATGTACATTTCATATATACCAGTTGGCTTAAAAAAAATTGACCAGGTACCCATGGTTCATACCTGTAATCATATCTACTCAGGAGGCTAAGGATCACAGTTTAAATCTAGTCCATGAGGCTGTTATCTCCAGTTAATTACCAAAACAAAACACACACACACCAATAGCAAAGCTGTGGCTCAGGTGGTAGAGCACAAGCCTCAAGCTGAAAAAGTTTAGGGACAGTACCCAGGTCCTGAGTTCAAGTGCAGGATCAGGGACAATAAATAAATAAAAAGGAATTGACTGGAATCAGGACTTTGCAGGCATCTCCCCTACTCCTTCCCACTATTTCCAGTCTTTTTTTTTTTCTTTTCTTTTCTTTTTTTTTTTTTTTTTGGGTCCGGTCGTGGGGCCTGAACTCTGGGCCTGGGCACTGTCCTCAGCTCTTCAGCTCAAGGCTAGCGCTCTACCACTTGAGCCACAGTGCCACTTCCGGCTTTTTTCTTTTTGCTTATGTGGTGCTGAGGAATCGAACCCAGGGCCTCAGGCATGCAAGGCAAGCGCTCTACCACTGAGCCACCTTCCCAGCCCCTCCAGTCATGTTTTCATGACAAAGAAATGTTAGGATGTTGAAAGAGATAGGTACATTTTGTTACACAATGTAAACATGCATGGAAACATCACTTGATACACCATTATTATGTATAAAGTGCTTGCCTAGTATCTGCAAGGCCCTGGGTTTTAATCTCAGAAGTACACACACACACACACACACACACACACACACAAACATATACACACATAAGAAGTAAAAAAGACTTTGGGATATGTAAGTGAGCAGTTAAAGTGTGCTGTTGACATGAACCAAGGAGGAAAGGACAACCAGGAAGTTAAGAATTACAGGTGTTGGAGGTGTGGCTTAATTGATAGAGTGCTGGTCAATGAACCCTCTTCTTCCTGAAGGGCCCTAGAGAAAGGCAAGTGGCTCAAGGGGCAGGTATGTCCAGGAGTCACCGCCAATGCAGTATGGAGAATTCTTGCCTCCTTTCACTCATGTTCTTCCTTTCTTTCTTTCTTTCTCTCTCTCTCTCTCTCTCTCTTTCTTTCTTTTCCGGTCGTGGGGCCTGAACTCTGTCTGGACCTGGGCGCTGTCCCTCAGCTCTTCAGCTCAAGGCTAGCGCTCTACCACTTGAGCCACAAAGCCACTTCTGGCTTTTTTCTTTTTGCTTATGTGGTGCTGAGGAATCGAACCCAGGGCCTCAGGCATGCAAGGCAAGCACTCTACCACTGAGCCACCTTCCCAGCTTACTCATGTTCTTTCAGATCTTCTCAGGATCTTAACACTAGTCATCAACCTTGAAGTCCCCATCCAGTTATCATTCACCTATGTACTCCATATTCCCTCACGCACCTGCTGAAAGTCTTTCTTCTCAGCTCTAGTCCTTCATGCCTCTGATTTTTCACAGCCACAGCCCTCATCAAGGCCAGCCTTTGCCCTCTGCCCACACTCACCACCCCTGCTCTCCTCTCCAGCCCCAATGCTGCTTTCCTCTTTGCTCCCACTGTGATCATTTCCTAGGATGCTCTTTCCTGGAGTCTCAAGAGCCCTACACAAGTATAGGTCTTGATTGTGTCTGGAAATTTGGCAGCAACTTGCTAGTGCTGACCAAACCAGCCTCAATTGCACAAGCCACGTGACTTACAGCAGATGGTCAGTCTGCACGTTGCGGGGGAAGGGGCTGCTCATGTGATGAGCACAGTCAGCACCTTGGACCGATCTTTCTGATCTTTCACAGCATCCATGAGTAGACATGATACACACATGTTGATGAGATTTTCAACCTGGAAGTGGAGGTTTTTGACCTTTTTCTGCTTGTCTCCATGTGGCTTTGTCTAAGGGTCTTATAGGAACCCAACTCTATTGAATGCTGGAGCCATCCTCCAATGTCCTGACAGGTCATTTTTGGCCATTTTTTGGTACAAGCAGTTGTGCTCAGGAACTCTGAGATGGCATTTAGCCTCAGCCCTGAATACTGGTATTTTTTTTCTTTTCTCTTTTTCCTTTTTTCTTTTTCTTTTCTCTCTTTCTCTTTCTTTTCTTTTCTTTTCTTTTTTGCCAGTCCTAGGGCTTAACTTAGGGCCTGAGCACTGTCCCTGAGCTGCTTTTGCTCAAGGCTAGCACTCTACCACTTGAGCCACAGCACCATTTCCAGCTGTTTCCATTTATGTGATACTGAGGAATGCAACCCAGGGCTTCATGCATGCTAAGCAAGCATTCTACCACTAAGCCACATTCCCAGGCCCTACTTGTATTTTTTTTTTTTTTTAAAGGAAAGGGGAAGACTTTTTTTTTTTTCAGCAGACAAGAAATCAAATAGTGGTTGGGTATGATGGTGCATACCTGGCTGTAATCCCTATAATTCAGAAATTCAGAGGCCAAGACAGGAGGATCTCAAGTTTGAGGCCAGCTTAAACTACATAGCAAGACCCTGCCCCAAAAATATATGTGAAGAAAGCATAGGAATCAGTTTTTAAAGGGGAAAGCCTACCCAGGGATCCTTGAGGCACAGTTACACAGTGTGTTGGTGCAGCCCCCTCTCTGCATAGTGTGACCCTCCAGATGGTATAGGAGGAAGACTCCAGGGAGCTGGCCTAGTCCTCTGCCTGTAAATCTGTTTCACACATTAGGCAGGCAGGACACTAGCCCAGATGCCCTGCCATTGTGGCTGTGCCTGCCAGCCAGGGACAGGCCTTTGTCTCCTGAAAGCTAGTCATCTTGTCCCTGAACACAACCAGCCTCAAGACATGATAGCAGTTGGCAAAGTGAGTTTTGTGTTTGCTGCTTGCAGGAAATAGGTCAGGAAGGTGTGTGTGGCAATCTCTGTGTCCTGTGGAAGGGATAGATGGCATTAATGTCTTCGGGAATGAGCTTAAGTTGTTTTGTCTTAATTCTGCTTTCTGGGAAAGGTGGCATTTGTATTGTCTTGATCTGTATTGGAGTAGACAAAAGGAATCTTGATGGCCTGGTCTTGAAAGAGTTGTTGAAGGTTAGCAGTCCCTTCCGAAGCATGCCCCATGACTGAGTTTCAGAACACTCAGTGGGAGCTAATTAAATAAATGGCTGTTTGCCCTGAACTGGGACATTGTCCTAGGGAGCTGGCCAGCTGATGGCCCAGAGGGTAGTTGGAACACAGATACGTGGAGAATTTGAGTACTCCATATATTTACTGAGTATGTTAGTTTTTCATCATTGTAACAAATACCGGAGAAAGACAACTTAAAAATGTTCCAGTGCCTGGTGCTGACTTTCAGGTTCAAGGGGGATGGTTGGGCATACCTGTAATCCCTGCATTCAAGAAGTCGAAGGAGGGTGCTAGGAATGTGGCTCGGTGGTAGAGTGCTTGCCTAGCATGCATGAGGACCTGGGTTCAATTCCTTAGTAACACGCAGAACAAGCCAAAAGTATTGCTGTGGCTCAAATGGTAAAGTGCTAGCCTTAAGCAAAAAGCTCAGGGATAGTGCCCAGGCCCTGAGTTCAATCTCAGGACTGGCAAAAAAAATAAAAAAATAAAGTTGAAGCAGGAGGATGACATATTCAAATTCAAGGCCATCCTGAGTTTCATAGTGAGATTCTGTCTCAAAAAACAACAAAAAGAGGTAATATCAACTTATTGTCAATTACAGTTTTAAGGGTTTCAGGCCAAGGTTAGCTAAATCCATTGTTTTGGACCAAGGCAAAGCAGAAGAACATGGCTGCAGGAGTGCTTAGCAAAGGTTGCTCAACTCATAATGGCCAGGAAGTAAAGACAGCAAGGACCTCAGGACAAGATACAACTTCCAAGAACATGCCACCAGTGACCTGCTAACACCAACTAGGGCCTACCTCCAAAAGTTCCTACCACCTTCCAGTAAAGCCCTCACATTATGAAATCATAATTCATTGATAAAGACTGATCCCTCATTATCTAATCACTTCTCAATGATGTACTAGCTGGGACCAAGTCTTCAATAGATGAGCTTTTGGGGATATACTTCATATCTAAACCATAAGCCTGGGTGCTCATGTCTTAGAAAACATTCCCCTTTTTGTTCCCTTGTTTGTATGAGCATCTGCATTTTATCCAGTGTGCTGAAATTCAGTATTTATTATGTTGTTGTTCTTACTTTAACAATCCTAGCATATCACTATCCCACACCCTCTTTCTTGGGTTCTGCTTGTCACCAGGATTTTACTTTCTTTTTTTCCTTTTTTTTTTTTTGTTGTTGTCGGTCCTGGGCTTGAACCTCAGGACCTGGGCACTGTCCCTGCGCTTTATTGCTCAAGGCTGGTGCTCTACCACTTGAGCCAGAGCTGCACTCTGCCTTTTTGGAGTAGTTAATTGGAGATAAGAGTCTCAAGAATTTTCTTGCCTGGGTTGGCTTTGAACCTCGATCCTCAGATCTCAGCCTCAGTAGCTAGGATTACAAATGTTGTGAGCCACCAGCGCATAGTAAGCAAGATTTTCTTCTGTGTTTGTTGAGGCCCTATGAGGCCCACTATTTGGATGTCACAGGAGTTAACAGAGCTGAAGCCACAGGGACTACCAGTACTTGGTGGTCAGTAAGCTCTCTGGTTGATGGTGGTGTTGACACTGTAGTCCCCTTGCAGACTGCATGTGACTGGCTACTAATGTTCTGTTGTAGCCAGTCCCATCATTTTTCTCCCTTCCAGGTTCGTCACAAGTATTCCTTCCACCAGACCCCATCTTCACCTCTGCCATGTCTGAGAATGACAACGTGTTCTGTGCCCAGCTTCAGTGTTTCCACTTCCCCACTCTCCGACATCATGACCTGCACAGCTGGCATGCTGAGAGCTGCTACGAGAAGTCTTCATTTCTGTGTAAAAGAAGTAAGTTACTGGAATCTGCCTTCTTAGAAAACCATTAGGTCCCTGGGGTCAGCCTCTACCAGCTGTTCTAAGGTGGAACCAACCCAGGTGGTCTCTGTAGTTCTGTGGCATGAGCAGTGTGAACATTTTTCCTGAGGTAGAGGCCATAATTCCTTCCCTGCCCACTTGAGTGTTGTTAGGAGATAAATTGGAACTAGTGATCAAGGACTTAGCAATACCCGGGTACCTGTGGAGCATCTGAGTCCCCCTATCATCTCTCCTGTTTCTCCATGATCCTTCCTTCTGCTTTTCTCTTTGCTTTATCTGGATAATTCCTTCCCTAAGTTGTGTTATCACAGTCACCCAAAAGGCCTCTTTCAGCTTTCAGGGTTTAATAGTATGGTTGTGCTAACCAGGGGAATAACTCACCTCCACCCGTTCATCTGCATTGGGAGTAAAAAGGATATAATCAGCTTTGGCAGCTGCTGACTGCTGCTGATGTAGGAATCCTGTTGAGCTAATGATCTCAGCTCTCCTCAGGTGGACAGTTCTCCCTCCCCTGCTAATAGGTCACACACTAGCCTCCCACATATGTCTGAATCTGTTTCTGTCCTCCATTCTGACCCTTGGCTCTCTGTCAGTCCTGTGTCGGTTACAGTTTCATCCATACAGTAGCTCATGATGGGTCTGGATAGCATTATTTCTCTTCTTTTTGACAATCATGTTGCCTTTTCTTGACCTTTCTCTCTTCTAAAATTCTACATGAATTGTAGGATTTTTTTTAAAAAACTTCTCTATTTTTTCAGGGTGTACATTTTCCTATATTAATGTAGATAAGTTTGTTTCTTTCAATTCTTAGCCTTTCACTTCTTTTCTACTTCCTCTCGCCAGTGTTCTTTGGCTGATGTATTGAGCACAGTTGATCAAATAGGGTAGTGTGAGCAACTTAAAAATTTATACTTTTAGGAAGTAAACATTAAACATGCTTTCTATAGCATTTTAGAACATTTTTAAGGAAAATATTTACATTTTTAAGGCAAAATAAAAGTTCATTTTTCATATTCTTAGTTGAAGTACCAGTAGTTTGATCAAAATAACATATTTAGGGCTGGGAAGGTGGCTCAGTGGTAGAGCGCTTGCCTTGCATGCATGAGGCCCTGGGTTCAATTCCTCAGCACCATATAAGCAAAAAGAAAAAAAAGCTGGAAGTGGCGCTGTGGCTCAAGTGGTAGAGCACTAGCCTTGAGCTGAGGGACAGCGCCCAGGCCCAGAGTTCAGGCCCCATGACCAGACCCAAAAAAAGAATAACTTATTTGGAAATTATAGGTAATACATGAATAAAGTAAATAATAGTGTTGTAAAGATGGTAAAGTAAAATGAGAATATTTTGCTACCTCCTTCTGCAATAAAGCTTCCTTCCTTCCCTAGTTCTAGGGCTTGAATTCAGGACCTAGGCACTCTCCCTGAGCTTTTTCACTTTAGGCTGATGCTCTGCCACTTGAACCACACTTCCAGATTTTTGTGGTTAATTGGAGATAAGAGTTTCGGGGCTGGGAAGGTGGCTCAGTGGTAGTGTGTTTGCCTTGCATGCATGAGGCCCTGGGTTCGATTCCTCAGCACCACCTAAGCAGAAAAAGCCGGAAGTGGGACTGAGGCTCAAGTGGCAGAGCGCTAATCTTGAGTTGAAGAGCTGAGGGACAGTGCCCAGGCCCAGAGTTCAGGCCCCACAACTGACCAAAACAAAAAACAAAAACAAAACAAAAAAACAGAGTTTCACAGACTTTCCTGAACAGGTTGTCTTCAAACCAGGATTCTCAGATCTCAGCCTCCTGAAATAGCTAAGATTACAGGCATGAGCCACCAGCATCTAGCCCTTCCTTCTTTTTTTCCTTCTAGAATGTGTCTTTATAAGGTTTAGAAATTACCTTGGTAGCAGATGGCTCATGCCTATAATCCTAGCTACTCAGGAGGCTGAGATCTGAGGATCCTGGTTTGAGCCAAGATCCTTAGGCTAAGACCTAAGGATTTAGTTTGCCATCCCAGGCAAACAAGTCCAAGAGATTCTTATCTCTAGCAAAATCTCAAGTGGTAGAATAGAAAAACAAACAAAAACCGAATGAGAGCAGGAGGCCCTAGTTGAAGCCCTAGTACTTAGGCAGGCATATATGTCCATGCATGCGTACACACACACACACACAGCCAACCCAGATAATAAACTAGCAGTTCCCCCATTTCAATCAATAAGCCCAACAAGATGACATGAACCTGTGTACTCAGCTACAAGAGAGGCCAGTGGTAGGAATATCATGGCAGAATATCAAGACGAGAATATGAGACCCTACCTAAAAAAATAACTAAAGCAAGCCAGGTGCCAGTGGCTCACACCTGTAATCCTAGTGGCTCAGGAGGCTGAGATCTGAGGATTGCAGCCCAGGTAGGAAAGTCCATGAGACTCTTATCTCCAATTAACCACCAGAAAACCAGAAGTAGCACTGTGGCTCAAGTGGTAGAGCACTAGCCTGGAGCTAAAGAGCTAGGACAGTGCCCAGGCCCAGCGTTCAAGTCCCACGACAGACAATAATAAAAAATAATAACTAAAGCAAAAAGGGTTGGAGGATATGGCTCAAGTAATACAGAGCCTGCTTAGTAAGCACAAAGCTCTGAGTTCACAACTTAGTAACACCAAAAATAAAAAGAAATTACCTGGGCTGGGAAGGTGGCTCAGTGGTAGAGTGCTTGCCTTGCATGCCTGAGGCCCTGCGTTCGATTCCTCAGCACCACAAAAGCAAAAAGAAAAAAGCCGGAAGTGGCGCTGTGGCTCAAGTGGTAGAGCGCTAGCCTTGAGCTGAAGAGCTGAGGGACAGCGCCCAGGCCCAGAGTTCAGGCCTCACAACCAGACCCAAAAAACAAAACAACAAAAAAAAGAAAAGTAGGAAAGCTAGGTTCCAGTGGCTCACACCTGTAACCCTAGCTACTCAGGAGGCTGAGATCTGAGGATCATGCTTCAAAGGCAGCCCAGGCAGGAAAGTCTTGAGACTTATCTCCAGTTAACCACTAGGAAACCAGAAATGGCACTGTGGTAGAGTGATAGCCTTGAGCTGAAGCGCTCAGGGACAGCGCCCATGCCCAGAGTTCAAACCCTATGACCACCACTACCACCAACAACAACAAAAGTAGGAAAGGGCTGGGAATATGGCTTAGTGGTAGAGTGCTTGCCTAGAATGCATGAAGCCCTGGGTTCAATTCCTCAGTACCATATAAACAGAAAAAGCTGGAGTGGCGCTGTGGCTCAAGTGGTAGAGCACTAACCTTGAGTACAGAGAAGCTCAGGGACTGCCCAAGCCTTGAGTTGAAGCCTCAGACTAGCAAAAAAGAAAAAAGAAAAAAGTGTATACACACACACACACATATATATATAAATATGTAAATATAATATAAATTTATGTTTTATACATATATGTATATGTGTATATATTTTATACATATATGAGCAGTAAGAAACCTTCACAGTTTTATTGATTAAGCAAGCAGGCAGTCAAACAAAGAGGGGGAGGCTTTTTTGGCAACACATCTGATTTTAAAATGACTAAGTGTCCATAACAGCTGCAGCTAGAATTTAGGAAATCTCCCAGATTAACTACTTAAAAACAAATGCTTACCAGGTGCTAGTGGCTCATGCCTGTAATCTAGCTACCTAGGAGGCTGAAATCTGAGGATTATGGTTCAAAGCCAGCCCAGATAGGAAAGTCTCTGAAATTTACGTCTAACCACCAAAAAGCTGAAAGTAGAGCTGTGACTCAAGTAGTAGAGTACTGGCTTTGAGCACAAAAGAACAGGGACAGTGTCCAAACCCAGAGTTTAAGTCCTAGCAGCAGCAAAAAAAAAAGGCAGCCAGGTACTGGTAGCCCACATTTATAATCCTGGCTACACAGGAGATTTGAGATCTGAGAATTGAAAGTCAAAGCAAGCGAGAACAACAACAAAAAAGCAAATGCTTTTGCAGGATCCTTCACTCTAGAGTGTGATGCTATACGTCCTGGCCCCCTGGGCTCTGCGGGTTCACTTGCTGTGACTGGGAGTGCTCTGTTGTAGCGGTTGGTTGCAGTGTCTGCTCTCAGACAATCCCTCCCTGTGCAGTGGAGCAGAAACCACCACACCAATCTAGCTCTTAGAGGACTCTCAGACATCCGGCCAACTCCTCAGTTTTCCTTTTGTCTCTAAAGGTCTAGTGATGGGGGAGGGGGGAGAGCATGGAATGAGGGCTCATTTTACTAATAATGTACACCTGTGCCTGTTACAGGTCAGACATGTGTCGACATCAAAGACAACGTGGTAGATGAAGGATTCTATTTCACTCCCAAGGGGGATGACCCATGCTTGAGCTGCACCTGCCATGGAGGGGAACCTGAGATGTGTGTTGCGGCTCTCTGTGAGCGGCCCCAGGGCTGTCAACAATACCGTAAAGATCCTAAGGAATGCTGCAAGTTCATGTGTCTGGACCCAGGTGAGACTGGTGAGAAGAAGTCAGCCCCCTTTTTCTGGGCCAGAAGCTAGATGTCCCTTTACTTTTCAGACGACAACCAGTACAATAGAGCAGATCCACAGTATTGTAGCCCAGGAAGGACTCTCAAACATGATCTGGCCAGCATGGTGGGATTCACAACAGGTCACTACACATGACACAGCAGCAATGGCAGTATTTCCTCCCAGAGCTGGCCCTGAGGCTTCAACAGCCAGTTTGATCATGTCCCTGACCCTTGTGACTGCCACCCTTCACATTGTGTTATTCCTATTCTCAGGTAGCAGATTCTGTTCATAAATGAACTTGAACTTGAATTTGCACCTGATTTTTTATACATTATCTGCAACTGGCAGCTTCAAACCTCTCTTCTCTTTATAAGACTCAGAACTAGGGCTGGGAAGGTGTTTCAGTGGTAGAGTGCTTGCTTGCATGCATGAGGCCCTGGGTTCAATTCCTCAGCACCACATAAGCAGAAAAAAGCCGGAAGTGGTGCTATGGTTCAAGTGGTAGAGTGCTAGCCTTGAGCTGAAGAGCTGAGGGACAGCACCCAGGCCTAGAGTTCAGACCCCCTGACTGACCAAAAAAAAAAAAAGACTCAGAACTAGACTTGCAATTTATGTCCACATATTTTTTCCTTAAACAGTATGGTATAGAAGGTAGTAACAATTGTCCTTTCTCAGTGTTTACTGATAGACCCTTCAAGAAGAGATTCAATATTACCTTCAGTTTTAAGACACAACTCCTTACCACTAGGTGGTGCTTTAAGAAGATGCTAAACAGGATTCTGGTTTCAGGATGAACTTCGTCCCTCTTCCACTTACAACAAAATAGCTATAGAGGCTAGGTGTATAGTTTGTGTGGAGTACTTACCAACACTTCAAATAAATAAATAAATAAATATAAGCCAGGTGGCAGTGGCTCGTACCTATAATTCTAGCTACTCAGGAGGTTGAGATCTGAGGATTACAATTAAGTCAGCCCAGGCAGAAAAGTCCCCATGAGACTCTTATCTCCAATAAACTATTCAAAAAGAAGCCCTAAGTGGTGGATCGTTAGCCTTGAGTGCAGAGGCCCAAGGACAGTGCCCAGGCCCTGAGTTCAAGCCCCAGGACCAGCCAAAAATTTTAAGAAAGAAAGAAAGAAACAAAGAGAGAGAGCAAGTGGAGTCCAGCTCCCTGGGCTCATCAGCACCCATGGACACTTCGTATGGCACATTTCCTTGCCATACCCCCGTCGCTGGCAGCTCTACGTGAATTCAACCTTCAATGGAAGTATGATTCAGAAGCATGAATTTGTTTCTTTCTTGGTACCACAATAAGAGATTGATGTAGTAGAGACTTGTGGAAGCCCTGGACGTGTAGATCCTGCAAAATGGCAACTTAGGCAAGCTATCTCCCCTACCCCACCCCCACCCCCGCCCAGGGACCCTGTGGAACAGAGCACTGTAGTGTGAGGTGTCAACAATGAGAGCTTCCATGAGTAGTTACCATCAGCCTCCCTCACAGCAGGAAGGCTGCTGAATGGAAGAATAGAGCCATCCTTCAGAGGCTATGTCTGAGGCTTGGTAGAAGCGGGCACTCTGCACATGTACCACTAGACATGTACAGCTGATGAAGTCATGTCCACTGAGAAAGCCCAGAAGTCGTGTTTGCAGGTGAGCTCACCAGGGGACAGTCAAGGTGGTTATTTGGCCTATTCTCTTCCCACAGAGTAGACAATTTTCTGCTCAGGTAAGGTAGTAAAATAATAGTGATTGAGTGCATACCATGTTTTGTGCCCCTAGCTATATCACTTCAAGACTCCAGCTCAGTTACCACCTGTGGGAGTCAAACTCTGTCTTTCACAAGCCATGTCATCCTGGTTCCCCATTCCATTTTTCAGAAGCTTCCCAGTACTTTACCTTTCTGTTCTGTCCAAACTTTGTAGAAAATGACCAAGATTATAGAGGATGGTCCTTCTATGGCATATATAGCCTCTTGGGCCTGCCCAACCAAGAATTTCTCAGTAGAGTGAGATTCACAGTGTATCTGGATAGGTCCAGTGCTGCTGCAAGCCACTTTGCTGCACTGTCAGAGCAGCATAAACAGAATCCACTCTGTCTGTGAAGTTGCTGTATTTCCATAGGCTCTTGACTCTCGCAGAAATCCTTTCCTGGAAAGTGCCAAGGAACAAAACTCTGCCACCAAAAGTGAAGAAACTAGGAATAGGATATCTATTACCTTCAAGGGTATTTGCTCTCACCTCTCCATTGAGTATTTACTTGAGGCCACAGGAAGCCATGTCAGGAGGCAGGAAGAAATGAAAGGCTTTTAAATTAGAGGGGTAGAATTGAAACCATTGTTCTTTGCAGATAAAGTGATTGCAATAGAAAATCCTAGAGGATCTATAGGAAAGTTAATAGCACTAGTAAGTGTATTTTTTTGGGGGGGGGGTCCGGTCGTGGGGTCTGAACTCTAGGCCTGGGCACTGTCCCTCAGCTCTTCAGCTCAAGGCTAGCGCTCTACCACCTGAGCCACAGCGCCACTTCCAGCTTTTTTCTTTTTGCTTATGTGGTGCTGAGGAATTGAACCCAGGGCCTCACGCATGCAAGGTAAGCACTCTACCACTGAGCCACCTTCCCAGCCCTAGTAAGTGTATTTTTAAAAGCCTTCAGATATAGGGTCAATATTCAAAATCCGTTTTATTTATTTATACTATCTGTAACATTTGGGAATTGAAATTTCTAAGAAACGTATCATTTATAACAGCATCCACAAAGCATGAAATTCTTAATTATAAATCTTATATGTCTATGCTGCAAATATAAAACACAGGAAAGAAAGAGACTAAAGCTTTAAAATAAAAGGGGATATACCATGTCCATGGACTAAAAGGTTTAATATAATTTGTAGATTAATTCTCCCCCAAAGTACCTATAGTTAGATTTCAGTCCAAATCAGAATTCTAGTAGATATTTTTTGTAGGCATTAATAAGTTATGTCTAAAATATATGTGTAGGGCTGGAAAGGCGGCCCAGTGGTAGAGTGCTTGCCTTGCATGCATGAGGCCCTGGGTTTGATTCTTCAGCACCACATAAGCAAAAAAAAAAGCCAGAAGTAGTGCTGTGCCTCAAGTGGTAGAGTGCTAGCCTTGAGCTGAAGCGCTCAGGGACAGTGCCTAGGCCCAGAGTTCAGCCCCCACAACCAACCAAAAAACTAAAATAAAATAAATGTGTAATGGCAAAGAAACTAAAATAAAATAGCTAAAACAATTTTTACCTTCCCAGCCAAGAGTACATTTCTTTTTGGACATCACCCATACAAATTTTTAATTTTTATATATAGCTTTAGTAATCAAAACATTGTGGTATTGATGAGAATACAGATTAATGGAACAAAATAGTCCAGAAGTAGTCCAACACTGGTCAAGTAATATTTGACAGGTATGTCAAATGTAATTCAACGAAGAGAGGACAGTCTTTCAACAAATGGTGCTGGAATAGTTGGACATCCATATGCAAAAGAAGGAGAAAAAGACATATTTAAATTATACTTCACGGGACTGGGAAGGTGGCTCAGTGGCTTGCCTTGCATGCATGAAAGGCTGGAATTGGTGCTGGGGCTCAAGTAGTAGAGTGCTAGCCTTGAGCTGAAGAGCTGAGAGACAGCGCCCAGGCCCAGAGTTCAGGCCCCACGACTGGCAAAATAAATAAATAAATAAAATAAATTATATTTCACCAAAAACATATATGATGACAATGAAACACTTGAAAAGATGTTTAATATTGGTCATTAAGGAAACATTGAATCCACATGAGACCTACTCAGAGAGCTTAAAATAATAAAACCTAAGGTACCAAATGCTGGCTTAGAACAGCTGGAACTCTCATGCCCACCCTCTCCTATACTGTTTTGAGGCAGCCCTGGTATCTTAAGGCCTCTAGGGCTGAACATAGATGCCCAGATAGTGGTATAGTGGGGTCCACTTTGAGATCCAGGCCCCTGACCTTTGATCTTCATCTGCCATCTCTGACAGATTTTGAAACTGTCATCATGTAATCATGCTCTTTGAAATTCAACTCATTACTGCAGCTCTTACACTGACTAAATGGCTACCTGGGGACATGGATGGTGCAGGCATCAGATTAAGCATCAAGCTGATCGACTTAAGGGCTCCTTTAGTTCCAGATGCATCTACCCTAGCAGGCTGTGTCTTCTTTTTAGGAACCCAGGGTTTCAGTGAGGAAACAGCTATGTCACAGGTGCTTCTGGACCTCTAGATTGACCTTTGGGTCCTGAGACAGGTTCTCTTCTTTATGCCTCACTACAACTGGCTTGGTTTAAGAGATGCTTCTTCTGGTCTTCATTGTGGAAGGACCGTTGGGACCTTGACCATACCCTTGAGTTTATTTTAGGACTGATTAGGAATTATTCACTGCAAAGGGGCTACTTTCTTAGTTGCTCCTCTGGGATCTCTGAGCTGGCTGCCAATTAAAAGACATGTCACCAGCCTCTTGGGCCAATGGCTTTCTTCCCAGGGGCAGGAATGAAATGTTGGTGGAGGTCAAGGCCTGGAGAAAGCAGCTAATTAGTGAGTGTATCTTTTTCACACATGTGCTTCACAAGTGTTGTCAGCAACAAATGTAGCTTTCAGAGATACTTCCTGATCACATAGGAAAAGGGGGGCAGTAGCCAGCTCTTGCCACCTGTGTGGTGGAATGAGTTGGACAGGCAGGAATGACTTAAGCGCTCTGAGAGCCAGTCACTTTCATGTGGGTCATGAAGCATTTTTCAAGGCTGGCCTTGGGGGATATGCTTGCTTGGAGATAACCTGTTTCCTTCTTCCTGAAGTTTGGTAGGGTCCTCCTGCTTCTAGGAGCAATAGGCAGCTCCTCCCACTGAAGCCTGCCATCAGTCTGTGACTTTGTGTGAGTTACTAATCTCTACGTTGAGAACAAGTGGAATTGTAGTCACAGTGTAGGCACTTAGTCAGTATAAGTCCCCTCCTTTCACATCATTCTTCTCCTACCATAGTAGCTCATGGCTGACACCTAAGGAGACTCCAGTATGGCTCAAAGCAGGGCAAGGTGTCACTTCTACTTCCTGACGTACTGGCCTGGGCACATTAGGATATCAGTCAGCACCCCTAACCTCTACTTTCACTAGGTGCCAGTAGGACCCCTTCCCAAGCAGTGATTACCAAAGGGATGGAGTGATGGATAAGGTGCTGGAAAGGGCTGAAGAAGGCTCCACAGTCTGGACCTGTTGCTTCTTAGCTCCTGGACCAGCTGGAGGTCAGCTTGATGGCCCAGCAAAAACACACAGCTGGTGCCACACTAGCCCCTCCTATGCCCACATAGATGCACAGGTGTACTACTTGGGCCAGAGAGAATTTCTTCATCATGTATCTGTGGGGAAGGCCAGCTCAGTGTTCGGCTGCACTGGTGTGCCAACACTGGTATTTAATGAAACAGTGTTTTCTCTACTGCGGCTTGCTAAAGAATGACGACACATTCACAGCCACAGTGGATGCCCATTGGTGAGTGATCCAAGTTGACTGTCCTTTGTTTTGTTTTGTTTTGTTTTTGTCGGTTGTGGGGCTTGAACTCTGGGCCTGGCCGCTGTCCCTGTGCTCTTCAGCTCAAGGTTGAGCGCTCTACCTCTTGAGCTACAGTGCCACTTCCAGTTTTCTAGTGGTTTATTAGAGATCAGAGTCTCACGGACTTTTCTGCCCAGGCTGGCTTTGAACCATGATCCTCAGATCTCAGCCTCCTGAGTAGCTAGGATTACAGGCGTGAGCCACCGGCGCCAGCTTGACTGTTCTTTGTGAGCCTTGTCCCTGACAGTTGTTGGAAGGACAGTTGCCTCGGGTTCCTGAGGGAAGCCCAGACTGCTCTTTTGCAGTTCTCCCCTTCTCTCACTATCCTGTCCTGGCCTCTGGCATTTCCTCTTTTAGATGCCATGGAGGCTCCTCATGGATTCCCTGACCCCATGCTCCTCTGTCCATGATACAGCACCTTCCTTGGACCAAGTTCTGCAGGGCCATCACTCCCAGTCCACACCCCACCCTGGGTCCTTCCTTCAAAGCACAGTAAGCCTCAGATAGCAAAGCAGCCTGGCCCCCACTGCCCTTTGCCTTTCTCCCTTGGTCCTGCTTCCTTATTTTGGGGAAAACATTGGGGGAAATAATGTTGGGGGTCACATCTGTTTCTTAGACAAGTGAGGAGGGGAGGCAGGGATGGTGATATCATCCTTATCAAGAGGGCACAGGCAGTGACCTTGTGTGCAGCCTTGCACTTGGGGAGAAGCAGTGGAGCCTCAGCAGGTGTGTTGCACTCCAGCTGCACTTGCACATACAAGTTCATGTGCTTGGTCCCCTAGAAATTCCAGTCTTGAGACAGAAGTCTCCACTTGGCTTGCCTAAGTGACAGGTGGAGGGCATTTGTGCATGTAGCCATCCAAGGCCTGGAGCTTTTCAAAGGAAGGTGCTCAGAGAGAACAAGCCAGGTGAGCAGGACAGTGACCCTAACAAGCAGCGCTGTGTGAATTCCTTTTTCTGCTTTCTGTGTCATTTCAGTATTCTCTTTTTGAGTTTTATTTCACCATCTAGCGTACAATTATCAAGTACAGCAGTGTCCTTCAGTGCAAGCTTGTCTGCATGTGTGTTGTTAGGGCCAAGTCCAGGGCCTCATGTATGTTAGCCTTTGCTCTACCACTGACCCACCCCTCTAGCCCTGCAAGGTCTTTTTCTCAGAGCCATCGGCTTCCTTCCTCCTCACAGACGGCAACAGCCTATTCGACTCTATGGCCAGCGGGATGCGTCTGGTCGTCAGCTGCATCTCCTCCTTCCTCATCCTATCGCTGCTGCTTTTCATGGTTCACCGGCTACGCCAGAGGCGCCGGGAGCGTATCGAGTCCCTGATTGGAGCAAACTGTGAGTGCCCTCTAAAGGCCACAGCCAGGGCCCTAAGCCAGTGCCTCTCTGGGTCTCAGGACTCCCCTGTCCTGGGTTTTTACTCCTTAGGAAGAGGGTAAGATGAGGTGCGGTAATTTTCTTGGTGAACGAGTTGGAGAGGAAGGGGAAGGTGAGCCCATCTATGTTGGTAGAGAATGCAGGGGTGTCCCTGGGAAGGCAGAGACACAAGCAGGCACTTTGCAAAAGCTGTCCATGGCTGAAATTAGAGGCAGGCCTTCCATCTTCAACCCTTAAAGCAGAAAGAACAATTTGTTCATTTACACAGTGATGTCCCTTTTCAGTGACCTGTGCTGTTGAGTGGGAGCCACTAGCCAGAAAAGATGCTCCTGACACCAGTGGCAGCTTGCAGTGTGTCCAGCCTTCTTTACCCTGAGTTCCTCAGCAGTCCATATGCCTGGCCAGCAGGTTTATCTGCTGTGTGTGAAGGGAACTTTGATGCCTCCTATGGCACCTAGGCTGAGTCTGGAAACCTCCCATCCCCAGGGTTTGCCAGTTTTCTACCATGGGCAGGAGCCTTCCTCGTGAGCCTCCTTCAGGCTCACTGAGCTCCAGGGTGGGTAGGACTCAAAAACCTTTGAGGGTTGGACACCAAGAAGAACATTAGAGCTGGAGGGTGTGACAGTCCTAAGACTTCGCCTTGTCCATGAAGGGACAGGACACAGTGACAGATTGCATGTGGTTGAGGGGTAAGTGCACATTGGTGGAAGGAACTAAGGATAGGAATGATCAGGAGAGGCTTTGCGCTAGGGGATGATGGAGTGGGAGAGTACTGGGCCCTGAACTCAAGGCCTTGTGCTTGCTAAAACAAGTGCCCTACCACTTGAGCCACACTCCTAGCCCTTTTTGCTTTTACTTTTCAAATAGTCTTCCTTTTTGCCCAGGCTGGCATGAACTGCCATCTTATAGTTCCTGTGTAGCTGAAATAATAGGCCCCATGGTACCTCACCCAACATTTTATTGCTTGAGATGGGATCTTTTTGCCTGGGCTGGCATGAATCAGGATCATCCCAATCTAAGCTATCAAGTCTGGCTCCAAGTTAGGCTTCTTAATATGACATGTAGGCTATCCATCTGGTTATAGGAGTGTGGCACGCTGGTGGCAGGCTCAGTCTTGGGAGGGAGGCTCAGAAACCAGGAAGCCTGCCTCCAAATGACACAACTCTGCCCCTGTTTCTCACTCTCCATGATCCAGTGCACCACTTCAACCTTGGCCGGAGGATCCCTGGCTTTGACTATGGCCCAGATGGGTTTGGCACAGGCCTCACCCCACTGCACCTTTCTGACGACGGGGAAGGTGGGACTTTCCATTTCCATGACCCTCCACCTCCCTACACAGCTTACAAATACCCAGACATCGACCAGCCGGATGACCCACCGCCACCTTATGAGGCCTCCATCAATCCTGACAGCGTGTTCTACGACCCTGCAGGTGCCTGCCCACCCCAGGGAGGGGACACAATCCAAGTGGGCCAAGACCACTGGCCTTTTTGAGCTTCAGAGTCCTGGGGAACCCCTGTTTCTTTCTGTCCTTCCTTTTGGTTTTCCATTAGGGGCTCTTCCCAGGATTGGTCTTACAGAAAGGACTTGGCCTCTAGTACATGGGACCTTCCTTTCCTCCCTCCCATAAGCACCTGTTGAGCAGTTTTCAGTACCCTCTCTGCCCAGCTTTGTGAAGCAGTGGGGAGCCAGGCCAAGGTGGTCATGGGGACAGCGCTGGCCCTGACCTAGGCCAAAGAGCTAAATCTCTTGGCTGTATAGACTACCCATGTATGTGTGGAAAGATGAAGAGACACTGTTGGAAGAGTCCCTCACATAATAGCAGGAAGAAGCTCAGGAGGTAGGCCAGTTGCTTGAGTCTGTTCTGCATCTGACCCTGAAACTCCTGGGACTGTAGCTAAGAAGAAATATCTAGTATGTTCTCTCTCTACCCACTTCCTGCTCTGTTGCTGTTTCTGGCCTGAAGTGAAGGTGTTCTGTCCCTATTTCCTATGGGCCTGCACACAGCACAGTGGGCATCCAGAGGTGTGCTCTGCTGTATGGTGTGGGGTTTGCAGGAAAGCCTTGGATTTGATCCTGCCAACAAAGCAGATTGTCAAAGAGACCAGGATAGGGGCTACAGGTATAGCTGTATAGTTCAGTGGTAAAGTGTTTGTCTGGTTTTCACCCACCCTGAATTAGGTCCCCATGCCCACACAAGGGGTGGGAGGGGTAGGGGAGACAGAGTGGGATAAACTTCCTACAAGAGTGGCAACAGGTCCCAGACACTATAAACCAGGTTGTCAGCTAGGGAGTCTGGAGAGTTTGCCAGGAGAAAGATGCGTTAGCAGAGCCTCTTTCCACCAGCTTTCTGAAGCAGCTCGTAGTAATGGGCAGGCAAAATTTAGCAAGTGGATTGCCTCTCCCCAAACCTCCCTTGAAACAGCTCTCTGCTGACCTCTGGGTGCCTTACACAGGCTGCCTGCTTCAACATTGTTATTGCTATAATCCAGCTGAAGCCCTGGCAACCAGTGTTCCTGCCTTTCTGCCGAGTCTCACCTCCCTTTGTCACTATGTCTTACCCTCCTCAAGCTATGATGGCACAGAGAAGCTATGCTGCCTGAATGTATGGGCCTGTGCATCTACTACTGACCCCAACTCTCGGGAGCAGCAGGCACTCCAGAGGCCGTGTCAGAAGGGCCCTCTTCCCAGCCCTGAGGTTTAGGGGGTCAGTGTACTACTCATCAGTGGTAGGAGTGTTCAGGCAGGGGAGTCCCCAGTCTGCCCAGCTTTGCTGTGTCCCCATGAGAGTCTGTACTTGCTTGGGACATCTCCTGACACCCCCTTTATCTCCTGCAGATGACGACGCCTTTGAGCCTGAGGAGACTGGCCTGCCAACCCCAGGAGATAGTAGCATTGAAGGTGCATTGCCCAGGTGCCTGGAGCAGCCTCTGCCTCCTGCTGGGACCTCCCTGGCAGACCTGGAAGACTCCACTGACAGCAGCAGCACCCTCCTTGTGCCCCCTGATTCTGCACAGATTGGTAGTGCCCCAGCTGCAGAGCCACCACCAGGAGGCAGCCATCACAGCCGTGGCTCCCTCAACACTGTGGTCTAGACAGCCCAGCCCAAAGCTCCAAGTGGGTTGGGAGCATCTCTTTGCTGTTGAGAAAACATCCATCCCTGCAGGAAACTTGGAGGGGCCCTGGAACAGCCTGGATCCCACTCCACTGCCACTCTTCCACCAGTGAGCCCATGTGTACATAGAGACTACAGCCAGCCTCCCTCTGGGAGGAGCAAGCACCTGCGCTGTCTCCTTGAGGGCTTCACAAACATGCATAGCTGCAGGTCACTGTCTCTTTAAATGGCAGAAGAATGGCAAATGTGTTCACATCACACATTTCAGAGGAAGGGAACAGGAGGCACTGGGCCATGCTCAAACAAAACATCTTGGGTTGGCTTGCTCACTGCACTGTGCCACTCAGATAATGTGGCTGGCTAGCCAGTCACCAACAAGTCACTGAGTCCTAGAGTGGGTGATGTGTGGGGACCTCTGCAGTGCATCCTATGGTAGCTGCCCTGAGGGGTGCCTGCAGACCATCAGTGTTGATGTAGGGGGTCTGTTTCAAGTAGACAGCCCAAGAGTACAGCATCCTCTGGGGATGGCCTCTAGTGCAACAGTGGACACTGAGGTACCTGAGGTGCTGAGTCGGGGCTGGAAAGAAGTTGATCTCACTGCCCTCTCTAGCTGGGCCTTGCAAGCCTGGCTCCATAGCAGGAGGCCCCAGCCCACCCCTTTCATCCCTATGGCATTGCTCTGCATGGCTCCCCCAGGAGTCTGGACCTCTCCTGAGGCCTGGGCCGCGCTGGCTCCTCTCTGTCACTCTGGAGCCCTGAGACCTTGCCTCCTGTTGAATGGCCTCCAGGTCTGAGGCCCTGTCCCCATCTTGTTTGTGCCATAAAGGATTATTTCACTGGGAGAGGGGTGCAAAAAGGAGCATCCAGGGCCATACCATCTCCACCACTGGGTCCAGCGCCTGGTGGCCACATGCACGCTTCCCCACCCCACTGCAGCTCTGAGTGTGGGACCTTTTGCCCAAGGGACCCTGTTGCCTGCTGCAGGCAGTGGTCTTGTCTCCTGACATGGACCTTTAGCATTTCTGAGGTTTGGAGATGAAGCGGGTTCTGTGCGATTTTTTAGCACATCCATATCTTTTCTACGTTGAATGTCTGGATCTTTTCTTTTGTGTGCGTCCATATGTGTCTTATTTGTGGCCAAATGTTTTCAAATAGTGGTGGCTCCTAGGACCTCAGTGGAACCCCACTGTATGGGGTCAGCTGTTTCCGTGTGGGCTGCTGTGAGGCAGCCATGTCTGAGCCTTTGCCTTTGGCAGTGGTTACTAAGGAATCTGGGTAGGAGGGGTGATGTCGTGGGCAGTCATGTGGTGCTCACATTCTCACACTAGCTGGAGAGCCCCAGAACTTCATCTCAGAACTGGTGGGAAGTTTATGGTTTGTCGCTGAACAGCCTGTCCCTAGGCTTGGCCCATAGGAACTAGATGCTGCTGGCAGTACTCCCCTTGCCAAAGGGCACAACTTCCTTCATATCACATGGCGGCCACAAGAGCCTCACCTTTACTACAGAGGACAGAGCAGGAAACCTCTCATGCCTCTGGCATGTTCTGGGTGCTGGACAGCCAGGCTCCAAAAGGGCAGTCAAGTCTTATTAGTGTCCAGAGATTTATGAGGGTCCTGAGGGCCACCCCAGGAGAGCCAGTGGGAGCCTGGCCCCACAGCTGAGAAGGGCCTTACCAGGCCTCAGCTGTTTATAGGGCAAGGCAGCTGTTAGGTGTATGAAATAGTAAGCTTCCTTTGGGGACCTAAGGATGGACACATAGGAGGCACTGAGGAAGTGGCTGGCTTTCTTCGGGACTGGCAAGGGTTTCTGTCCAAGTAGTTCTCAGGGTTGCCGGGTGATTCCCTCCCCTGGGAACCATCAGGCCTCCCCAGGGTGTTCAGCCCACCGGCTCCTGAGGCCAGGCAGAGGGACCACTGCCCATTGCAGCTGCAGGCATGGGGATCTGCTCATCTGTCCTCACCTTGCCATCCTGTCTGCTGCCTTGTCAAGAGCTAATTGATCCCAAGGCTAGCATTTGCAGAGTCTTGTGTTCTTGTGAGAGATGTGCTCAGTGCCAGTCCCAGAGGGACAGGCCAAGCCCCTGGGAGGCCCCACCCCTGGACTCCCTTGCCACTGTTTCTGACACCAGGTGCCCTCTGACCTGCCTGGAGGTAGAATTTGATACTGTACATTGTCTCCATGCCTGTTTTTATGTTTTCCTTTCACTAAGGGTTTTAGTTTGGGTGTATTTTTGGTCGGGTTGGCACTAATCCTTTTCTTAAGATGCTGTGAGAACCATTTCATCCAAATGCCAAATAAACGTGTTCTGGAAGAGGCGTGGTTGATCCTTGGTGTGAACCAGCTCCCCATGGTGGCAGCAGCTAGGGCACCATTTTTCAGCTGGATTCTCCTGGAATTTACAGGCATCCAGAACACCCCCTGATGTCCTTCGGCTGAGGACCAGGTGGAGCTGAGCTTGGCGCCTCTGAGCAGAGTATACAGTAAGAGGGGTTGGCCCTGTGTTCACCTGCACCCCCTGGCACCCAAACCCTGTGCCTCAGAAAATGCTGCTTCATATGGGGTCCACACTTGTGGACTTTCTCATTCTATTTAACTAGGCTGCCGTGTCATCTGACTGTGGAGAGCCAGTGTGAGGAGGGGTGTATATAAAGGAAGGTTTGGGACTTGGCCTAGACTTTTTTCTAGTCTCTCTCCTGGTAGCTGTGAATATTCCCTCCCTGCAGTACAAGTGATCTGCCTCTTTCAGGCCTTTTCATACCTGTTCTGAAACCCAGCCAGAATATCTATAGGCCTCAGGATGGGGGGAGGGGTGTGGCTATAGCCCAGAGAGCTGGGATAGCACATGTCTCTTATCTCCTTAATGTTTATGATATGGACGGAGCTCCCTCTGTGGGAGTCATCTCTAAAATAGGCTGGACATTCTTGCTTTTCTGGCAGAGTCCTGTAGAACTAGAAGAAGCAAGAGTCAATGATGGGCTTGACTCTCTGTTAGGGCTCAGTTGGTGGGAAGTGGGGGAGCCAGGCCCTACAGCACACAAAGAAGCTAAGGCCACAGGCCCAGCTGAGTTGTAGCCCTGAAGCGCTCACACAGGTTGGGCACGAGGAGCCTAGTGGAAACTGACGGGGAAATCTTGGACTCTCGGGCTCTACTGTCTTATCCCACTGCTGTACTTCCAATAAAATACACTCAACTCATGATACAGGAAGGAAGGGTCCTGGGTGACATGCCCTGGGAGGGAACCCTCAGGCTCACTTTTCTCCACTGGGAGGTGCTGTGATAGGCCAGGCTATGCAGGTGGAGGGGGAGGCAACTAGGCTGAGTGAAGGTAGTAAACTGGAGGCAGGATGTGGAAGGGCTTAAAGGTTAGGAAGAAACTTGAGTCCTTTGACAGGGATAGAAGCGTCATTCTGCCCATTCTGTCATTCCTAAACTGATGCTGGTGGCTCATGTCTGTAATCCTAGCTACTCAGAAGGCTGAAATCTGAGGATTGCAGTTCAAAGCCAGCCTGGGCAGAAAAGTACCCATGAGACTTAACCTCCAATAAACTACTCAAAAAAGTCAGAAGTCGGGGCTGGGAAGGTGGCTCAGTGGTAGAGCGCTTGCCTTGCATTCCTGAGGCCCTGAGTTCGATTCCTCAGCACCACATAAGCAAAAAAAAAAAGCTGGAAGTGGCGCTGTGGCTCAAGTGGTAGAGCACTAGCCTTGAGCTGAAGAGCTGAGGGACAGCGCCCAGGCCCAGAGTGCAGGCCCCACGACCAGACCCAAAAAAAAACAAAAAGAAGTGTCTGTGGTCCAGTGGTAGAACACTAGCGTTGAGCACAAAGAGGCTCAGGGACAACGCCCAAGTCGAGTTCAAATCCCAGAACCAAAAAGGGGAGGAAAAAAAACAAAACAGCTTCATCTCTTTGCTAGAACACATCTGTCATGGCTGGTAGGGATTCCTTGAGCCATGCCAACACCATGGCCATGCCTGAACCCCTTCACTAACATTGGAAAAGCTTGACCCCTAGCAGTTTTCCCCAGGAGGAGGGATATCAAGGGCCTTGCATGTTCCAGGCAAGCGCGCTCACTGAGCTGCACAGGAAACTAGAAAGCTGTGGCCTATTCTCCAGCACTGAAAACTGCAAGCACACCCAAGTTGAGCTGACACCCACAGGCACATGGGTGTGCAGTTGTGGAGCTCTCTCCAGGCATGTTTCCTCTCCTGGATACATTGAGCAGCAGAGGAATCACAGACCACTTTCAAAAGACCGCCACCTAGGCTCAAGCCCAGGCCTCTGCAACTGCTGCCCACCTGTGCCAGGCAGGGGCAGAGCAGGAGAGGAACAGCTTCCCTGGGATCCTTGGATAGGGTAGTTCTTGCAAAGAGATGTCAGTAGGAAGGAGGTTGTGGTCTTGGGATGGGGTTAGTGTGAGAAATATCCACATACACCCTACCACCGTTGCTCCTGATGACAACCATTTTAACTAACTTCCTTCCTTGCTGGTGACTTTAGCAAGTCGCTCCTGATCCCATCTCCATTTCCTCTACTATAAACAAGAAGGGTAGGCACACACACACGATTAATCCTGGGCATTATGCTGGCTTGCAGCACATGCTGGAGAGTAGCCCTAGGATCAGAGTGCATGCCTGGTGAGTTTAGAGCACTCCCTGGTGGCTGTGATTGAGTACAACCCACTCCCACCCTACCCAGGACTGTCCTGAGATAGCCACGCCTCTAGCCCACCCCACTAATAAATATGTAGCAGTCTCGCTAGCAGCCTGGCTCCAAGGTTTTCTGCCGCTTGCTAGTTCTCCCTAGTCACAGCTGCTGTGGCACCATGCGGGCCCTGGGTTTCCTGCTCTTTTTCCTTGAGGTGCAGCTGGTGGTGCGATCAAACTCTGAGGGTGAGCACCATAACCTTACCCATCTGGTCTCCAATCTACCCAACCCTTTGGTACTCTCTGCCACCCACTGGGTCCTACTGGTGGTGGTGGGAGGGGGAGGTAGTTTCAATGACAGGAAAACAGGTTCTGAGCCAGACTACTGGGTAAGCTTGCTTCTCACTCCTGGACCCTGGCTAGGAAGGGACTTGAAGATCCAAATGGTCTCTCAGCTCACTCTCCTGCTCACTGTCTGCAGATGCCTGGTGCTACGACTCCCAGGACCCCAAATGTGGTAAGGACAGTGTTGTATGAAGCTGTGTGAGATTGGTCTGTGTCCTGAAGCCACTAGAGGGGTTCAAACATGGCTATCATACTTCTAGGGTCTCTGCAGGCTCCTTGGTGTTCCACATGTGACTGTCCTTTGTGTGTGTCCTCATTTGCTGTGATCCCTACTCCTACTCTTACTAGTCAGGGTCTCTGAGCCTATTGGTAAGGAGGAGGTACCCAATGAAGGGTTGTAACCATGTGCCAGAATATTCTATTCTGTCTTGCTGTGGGCCAGTGGGTTTACAGACTTAGTGACTAGGTCAGATGTAGGTAAGAGGTGGAGAGGTGACCTGTCCAGGGAGCAAGGACTTCCCCAAGCCTCGGCTATTTTGGGGGGGGTTGGGGTCCATGCTCTGAGATCCCTCCCATGCAAACTTCAGATCTTATTTTCTCAGGCCCCACCCATTGGAAAGAACTAGCTCCTGCCTGTGGGGGCCCAACCCAGTCTCCCATCAACATTGACCTTCGTCTGGTCCAGCGGAACAGCACTCTAGGACCTTTCATCTTTCGAGGCTACAACTCGATACCTCCAGGCCCTTGGACTCTAGAGAATGATGGCCATACAGGTCAGCATCCTGGAGTCAGGACCTCCCTCACCCCACAGACCATGGCAGGAACTCCACACACGCTTAAAAGAACTCCCATGGCTACACAGAATCAGAGCACTCACACAGGAGCTGAAACATCAAACAGAGATCAAGTTACCCACGGAGGTTACAAACCTCTATGAGTCACTGATCCCCACACATGGGCTAAAAAGCTCTATACCGCTCCCATAGGAATAACAACTTCCACAAGAAGGCAGAACTTCCACATACAGTGGCCAACACATCTCTCTCTAATAGGTGCCAGAATTCTCTCTACAAATAAAAACTGGGTGAGCACTGAGCTCATGCCTATAATCCTGGCTACTCTAGGAGACTGAGATCTGAGCATCACAAGTTTGAAGCCAGCCTGAGCAGGAAAGTCTATGAGACTCTGTATCTCTAATTAATCACCAAAAAAGTAGGAGTGTGGCTCAAGTTGTAGAATGCCATCTCTGGGTGGAAAAAAAGCTAAGGGACTATGCCCAGGCCCTAAGTTCAAGCCCCAGGGTTGGAACACACACAAAAAAGAATTGGCTTTGGCCCCTGAAGACAGGACACACAACAGTGGGGATCCCCCTTCCCCTCAAGATCAGTTCATCTGAAAAAGTCTCGACCGCTCCACTCCCACCACCATATAGCTGGAGCCATGTCCCTCCCTTGCCCAGCTGGTGGTCCTGCAGTTCAAGCAGGGAGAAAGCCAGCATCATGTGTGCTCCCTTTACTTTAGTGCTGCTCCACGTGGATGCTGGTCTGCAGGACCACCTGGAGATTCAGGGAGGAGGGCTGCCCTCACCTGCTTACCGGCTGCTGCAGCTGCATTTCCACTGGGGAGCCTGGAGGCACACAGGCTCTGAGCACAGCCTGAATGGGCAGCGGCACTCCATGGAGGTGGGATGCTAGGGGGAGGGCTACATGGAGCTGAGGGAGGTGGGAGAGGGCAGCCAGGCACCTTCTAGGTCTTCACCTCCCCAGATGCACCTGGTCCACATGAATATAAAGTACCAGAGCATGGCAGAAGCACGAAGCCACGCCAATGGAATTGCAGTGCTGGCAGTGCTGCTGGAGGTGAGAGAGGAGCCTGGCAACTCCATGTGTGTGTTCAAAAAGGGGTTCTCTAGTTGGGTATGAATGGCTCACACCTGCAAGCCTAACTATTCAGGAGGCTGAGATCTGAACATTGAAGCTCAAAGCCAGCCAGGACAGACGCATCTCCAATTAGCCAGCAAAAAGCCAGAATTGGCCAGACACTGATGGCTCACACCTGAAATCCTAGCTACTCAGGAGGCTGAGATATGAGGATCGAGGTTTAAAGCCAGCCCAGGGAAGGAAAGTCTGTGAGACTCATCTCCAATTAAACACCAGAAAACTGGAAGTAGTGCTGTGGCTCAAAGTGGTAGAGTGCTAGCCTCAAGTAGAATATCTCAGGGACAGCTCCCAGGCCCCTGAATTCAAGCTCTATGACCAAAAAAAAAAAAAAAAAGGCTGGAAATGGGGTGTGGCACAAGTGGTAGAGCATCAGCCTTGATCAAAAATGCTGAATGAGCAGGAGGTCTTGAGCTCAAGCCCAATACCTGCACAAACAAAACCAAAATCAATAAGGGGGTTCTAGTGAGGCAGAGGTATCAGGGTGGGCCTTTGGCATCTCTGGGGGTAGTGTGAAGAGTGCTTCTCAAATCTATAAAGTGCTAGGCACCAGTGGCTCACTCCTGTAATCACAGCTACTCAGGAGGCTGAGATCCTAGTTTAAAGCCAGCCCAGGCAGGAAAGTCTGTAAGACTCTTATCTCCAACTAAGCACAAAAGACCAGAAGAGGTACAGAAGAGCTGTGGTACAAATGATAAAGTGCTGGTCTTAAGCGCCTCGGCCTGAGTTCAAGCCTCAGGATGGACGTGCGTGTGGACACACATACACACACACACACACACACTATTTATAGGGTTTGTGGGATTTAAAGGATTCCGTGGGAAGGGTAACAAGGGGAGGTGGCTTTTTCCAGGTCAGTGAGGGTAACCCATCATCCCTGGAAGCTTTCCTCTAGAAACGTCTCCCTGCTCCCAGCGTCCCTATCTTTGGAGACTCCCTCATTCAGAGACCCTCATTGAAATCCTCCTTCCCAGGAACAGGACCTTGACAACCCCAACTTCTCTACCATTGTGGCCAGCCTGACAAACGTGTCTTTACCTGGTGAGGAGCAGCACCCACTTGGGCTGGACATTTCTGGGGGCGAAGGGCAACAACATAAGACAGCAGATTCCAATCTCCTCTCTCCTTCTTTGTCCAGGGGTTTCAAATCTGACATCCACCTTCCCACTGGCCTCGTTACTGCCAGGCACCTCTGGACTCTCCAGATATTACCGCTACATGGGGTCCCTGACCACCCCGGGTTGCGAGCCATCAGTGCTCTGGACAGTCTTTGAGAACACTGTTCCCATCGGACGCTCCCAGGTGAGGCCATGATCACGAACCACTGACCACCATGGTGAGCCAGGGCCCTCCTGCTCACAGCATTACCCCTTCCCTGCCTATGTCCTTCTTGTCTTGACCAGTCTTTTCCTTGAACTCTCAGGTAGCCCAGTTCCAGACTGTGCCCCAGACCCAGCTACCAGGTTTGCACCCCAGGCCGCTCACGGATAATTTCCGCCCCCAGCAGCCTCTTGGGGGTCGCAGGATCTGGGCCTCTCCCGGAGCTTCCATCCGTGGTGCAGCAGGCCCATCCTCCAACCACACTCAGGGAGGGTTGCACTGGGTTCTGCTGGGCTTGGGGCTCAGCCTGTGGCTCTGGCATGGCCCCTAGATCCAAGCATGGCAATAAAGAAGGCTTAGAGTGACTCTGGCCTATTGTGATTGGGGAAGGGGCTGGGCTGGGCTGGGCGGAGTTGCCTCCCTCCAGGGAGGATTCCTGCCCCAATCCCTGTAGCCTCAGTTTGCTGTCTGTATAATGAGGAGACTCCTGAGAGAGCCTCCGATTCCCCCACCACAGCCAGCTCGTACCCTCTACCCAAATCTCCAGGACCACCCCTAGATCCTTCCAGAGTCACCTGGTCAGATGGGAGGAAAAAAGACAGAACATCTTAGAAAAGCCTGTCACATCTGCAATCCTAGCTCCTCGGGAGACTGACTCAAGGTTTGAAGCTAGCCCAGGCAGAATCTGTGAGACTTCATCTCTAAAATAGTCATCAAAAAGCAGGGCTAGAGGTGTGGTTGGGGCTGTAGAGTACTGACCATGAGCAAGCAAGCTGTGGGAGAGCTTGAGTCCCTGAGTTTAAGCCACAGTACTGGCAGAAAGAGAGACAGAGACAGAGACAGAGAGAAGGAGGAAAGTAGGGAGGAAGGAAGGAAGGAAGGAAGGAAGGAAAGAAGGAAGGAAGGGGACACAGATCACAGTGGCTCACTGTGATCTGAGGATCGTAGTTCAAAGGCAGCCTGGACAGAAAAGTCTCTGTGAGACTCTTTTCTCCAATTAACCACTTAAAAACTGGAAGTGGAGCTGTGGCTCAAAGTGGTAGAGCACTAGCCTTTAGCAAAAGAGCTCAGAGACAGCACCCAGGCCCTGAGTTCAAGCCCCACGACCACCACCACTAACAACAACCCAACTTTATTCCAAGATCATGCATTTTATTTAAAAACCAAGCTGGGTGGGGCTGGGAAGGTAGCTCAGTGGTAGAGTGCTTGCCTTGCATGCATGAGGCCCTGGGTTCGATTCCTCAGCACCACATAAGCAAAAAACGAAAAAGCCGGAAGTGGTGCGATGCCTCAAGTGGTAGAGCACTAGCCTTGAGCTGAAGAGCTGAGGGACAGCGTCCAGGCCCAGAGTTCAGGCCCCACGACCGGACCCCCCCCCCAAAAAAAAAAAAAAAAACAAGCTGGGTGATCAACCTAGGGAAAATATGCCTAGTTAAATGACAACCCCAGGAGAGGAAGTAAAAGGTTGCAGACTCTGGTGGGCCAGGCTTCACTGTGTTAGTGGTTCCTGGTGACAGATAGCTAGCCAAGTGGTGAAGCCATGTCCCTGTACAGTCTGGGAAGTCAGGCTGTGGAGTCTTGAGTACAGAGCCACACTGTGGGGGAGATGCTGGCTTGTAAGCAACTGGTATAAGTGTTCTTTGTGTCACTGCCCAAAGCAAACTGAGTCCAAATGACATAGAGTAAATGAGACTGTCCAGTGAGAGGAGAAAGCCCGCAGTCAGCAGAGTAAGGCAGGCAAGCTAGGCTGCAGCCCAGTTGATGGCATGTGGAGCGTGTGTCGATGTATTGGGGTTGCACTGACTGCAGGCCACAGTGTCTCAGCCACCCACTTGCGCCACATCTATTACATCGCGTGTGGACATTTGAATCCAGAAGCTGTTTCCGCCCTAGAACTTTCTTATTTGTAATCACACCCCCCCCCCACCCCTAGGAGTCAGATTGCAGACCCCCAGGCTATGCCTGCTGCCACTCCCTGGTCCCCCAAAAAGGGCTCTATGGGCCCCGGCCAGCCCACACTCAGTTTCCAACGGTGATCATCTGCCCCTGCCCGCCAGAGCCATTCTCCGCCAGAGGACTGCCAGGCCGGGCAGCATCTGCCCCCCACCCTCCAAAGGCACAAGCTCTGGCTAGTAGTGCCTGGAGTCTCCCCGTGAGCCGCGGAGAGGGCGGATCTGCCTCTGGGGATACCAGAGCCTTTTGGGCTAGCAGGCAACTTCTGCACCTCTCCCAGGTCAGCCGTAGGTGTGCCCATCCTCAATCTCCTCCACCTTGCTGGGCTCCAGGTGGCACTGGAGTTTTCTTATGGTTCTTGCGTGCTGGGATTCGATTGGCGCCGCCGTCGGCAGGGTCATCAAGGGTGTCGTCCGCAGGTTTCGTGGCTGCCACGAAAGCGTTGACCGTGCCTAGAGCCCGTAGCAGGGAGGGGCCGCGGTGCGCGGCGCGGGGAGCCGCCCGGGGCTCGCGGCGCGGGGCCGGCGGCGGGGGCTGCGGTGGCAGCAGCGCGCGCAGGGCGTCCAGCTCGGCCCGAAGCTCCGCGCGCAGCGCCTCGAGCCCCACGCCCAGCTCGGCGCGCACGGCCGCCAGGCCTTCCTGCAGCCGCCGCTCGCTCACCTCGAGCACGCCCGCGGGGTAGGTGGCCCCGCCGCGGGGCTCCCCGCACACGGAGCACACCGAGCCACTGCTGCGCGCATCCGTCCTCTCGCTGATCCCCGTCGCGCCAGCGCCCGCGCGCTCCACCACCCGCAGCAGCCGCGGCGCCTCGGCCCGCGCCGCCGCTGCCTCGGCCCGGAGTTGTCCCCGCAGGCGAGCCAGTCGGCCTGGGGCGCGGATGTCCTCCGAGACTATTGGCCCATTGGTCTGCGATCCCGGGTCCTGCCGGCGGCCTGCGCCTCGCCGCAAAGCTTCGCTGGCACCATAGACGCTGCGCGCTTGAGTCCACGAGCGTCCGGACTCCGCCGCCATCCTGCGCTGCCACCAATCCACGACTGCCACCAGCACCTCTGCCTGGCCCCAGCCCGCAGCCTAGCGACCGATCGCGGGGTGGGGAGGAGTGGGGGCGGGCGACGCGCCCTGGAGAGGGCCTCTGGGACGGCTGTGGGAACGACCAAGGTAGCCAAGGGAATCCGGCCCGGGGCCCGGGGAACCCGGGCAGGGCCAGGCCCTAGGCAACTGGGGTTCCAGGGAGCCCTGGGGGACAAGGTCTATGGGACCAGGCATGGGTGTGTGGGACTTGCCCACGGGGATCACACTGTCCATTGGGGCCGAGCTGGTTTCTGCAAGACATGACAGGACTTGGAGGAACTGGCTGGAAAACGCAGGCACCCCCAGACTGAACCCCAGCTCAAACCTATTAGAAGCTGCGGTCTCCATCATAGAGACCACACAGACCTCACTGGCTCAGTTATCACCTCTCTCCAGGTGAAGAGGAGCCCCAGGGCCTCCTGGGTGCTAGACAAGCTCTCTGCCTCTGAGCTACACCTCCAGTCCAGGCCACTGTAAAGGGTGCCTGTGTCCACACGTGGCTGCAGAATTCCATCCTGCTCTGCCTTGCCAACTTCTTCAGGACTAGATGTGTCCCAGTGCTCTCTAAAGTTTTCTGAGGCCCAGACACTGGGGGCTCACACCTATAATCCTATCTACTTGGAAGGCTGAAAGCTGAACATTGTTAGTTTGAGACCAGCTTGGGCAGCAAAGTACAAGAGACATCTCCACTTAACCAACATAAAGCCAAAAGTGGTGCTGTGGCTCAAGTGGTAGAGCACCAGACTGAAATGAAAAAGCTACAGGACAGTACCCAGGCCCTGAATTGAAGCTTCAGTACCAGCAGCAAAAATAAATAAATAAAGCTGCTGAGGTCCTAATGCTTCACACCGTGTCCTAACTTCACCCCCATGCCTTTTTTCATCTTTTCTTTATTGGTACTGGGAATTGAACCCAGGATGTTGCACTTGCTAGGCAAGTGCTTTGCCACACAGCTACATCCCAGCCCTGGCCTCACCCTTTTAAGCTCTCCTAACTCAGCAACAACCTTCAACTCTCTCTGACTTTGCATAGGCCCCTGCTGCCCTTGACCATCATTGTTCTGTGGTTCTCATTCATCCCACTGAGGCCTGAAGCACCTCTCTCTCCCCTTTCTTCTTCTTCTTCTTCTCCCCCTTCCCCTCTCTTTTGGTGACAGTGCCAGGACTTGAACTCAGCCTGGGCATTGTCTCTGTGTTTTTCTTTTTCTCAAGGCCAGCTCCTTACCACTTGAACTGCCGCTCCACTTTGGCTTTTTTGTTTTGGTAGTTAACTGGAGATAAGAGTTTCAGAAGCAGGGCTGGGAAGGTGGCTCAGTGGTAGAGCGCTTGCCTTGCATGCATGAGGCCCTGGGTTCGATTCCTCAGCACCACATAAGCAAAAAAAAGAAAAAAGCCGGAAGTGGCGCTGTGGCTCAAGTGGCAGAGCGCTAGCCTTGAGCTGAAGAGCTGAGGGACAGCGCCCAGGCCCAGAGTTCAGGCCCCACGACCGGACCCCCCCCCCCCCAAAAAAAAAAAGAGTTTCAGAAGCTTTCCTGCCTGAGATGGCTTTGAACCACAGATTTCAGTCTCCTGTGTAGCTAAGATTACAGGTGTGAGCCACTGGCACTCGGCTTCCAGAGGCCTTTCTTGACCACCCATTCCCATAGCAGGTAACACAAGTCCCTTATCCTAGCACAGCTCATAGCCTTTTTATTTTTATTTTTATTATTTGGTTGGTGGTCCCAAGGTTTGTCCTTCTTGCTGCTCTCTACCACTTGAGCCATGCCTCCAGCTCTGCTTTTTATTGGTTATTTTAGAGATGGAGTCTAGTGAGTTTTTTTTTCTAGAGAGAATAGGTTTAAAGTTATAAGCCACTAATATTCAACCACAAGCCTTTTGTTGTGAGACAGGGTGGGGTTTTGCTACATTCCCCAAGCTGGCCTCAAATTCCTGAATTCAAGTGATCTCCTATGCCAGCCTCTTGTATAGCTGGCTATTCAACCACAGTGAGGGCTCTGAACCGAGGGCTAGGGTGGCCTTTGAACAGGAGGCCCAAGACCACGTCCTGGGTGTTCACCAACTTCTCTCATGTCCTCTAGCCAACTGGTATACCTTCTCATCTAGGCATCTAGGCCCTCCTAGCTGTCCCTGCAGAACCCCTCCCCTGAACACCCTATTCTCACTCCCTCTGTACATGCCCTTCATTCTATGCCATCATGGTGGGCTGTGAGACCCTCTAAAGGGCAGCATCTCCCCACCAGGCATGTTGTTTGCACCGCATCCCTAGGGGCTAGTTAGGACTCTGGGTGCTCTGGCTCTGAGGCCTCCCCAGCAAATTGTGAGGAAGGAGGGACTGGCATAGAGCCAGGTGGGCTGGATAGAGAAACTGTAAGACAGCTGATGGAACCTAGGTCCCTAGAGGGCATGGAGGCTGGCACAGAGTGTCTGGCTATGTGTATGTATATACAGGGACTAAGGGATGCTGTTGACTTGTTCTTGGGCAGCCACTTCAGAAAGCCACTGACTCCCTTTACTTCACTCATTCCTTCATTGCAGCTATATGGAAGGTGCAGAGGGTAGATGAGAATTTGGTGTTCTTCAACCTCTCAGACTCCCCTCCCCCATTCCCGCTGAGTCACCTGCTCCCCCAGGGGCCTTCAGCATCTGGCTTTGCGGATCCCTAGAGCCTCATTAACCATACCCCCACACCAACCCCAATGCTGCTGCCTCAAGAGTCCTAGGTCCTTCCCCGGGTCTGCCGGAGTCAGGCTGTGTGACCCAGGGGCTCTGCCTCCTGTCATCCAAGTGTGCACCCATGAAGTGCAGGAGGATCCTAAGATCCCGGGATGGAATGGCATGGAAGTCAAGAGGTGGGAAGGTGGGACTCTAGGTTTGCAGACCAGCAGATAGGAGTGTGAGAAATCAGGGAGCTTGGAAGGGGCAAAGGCTAGTTTGATCTTGCTGCTCCTGTCTAGGAGGTTTATGGACAGGCTGGGATACAGGCTCATCTTTTTCCCCCTTTCTTTCTTTCTTTCTTTCTTTCCTTCCTTCCTTCCTTCTTTCTTTCTTTCTCTCCCTCCTTCCTTCCTTCCTTCCTTCTCTCTCTCTCTCTCTCTCTCTCTTTCTTTCTTTCTCTTGCCTGTTATGAGGCTTGAACTCAAGGCCTGGGTGTGGTCCCTGAGCTTTTTCACTCAAGGCTAGTGCTCTACCACTTTGAGCCACAACACTACTTCTTGTTTTCTGGTGGTCTCACAGACTTTCCTGCTCCGACTGGCTTTGATTTATAATCCTCAAATCTCAGCCGCCTGAGTCGATAGTCTTACAGGCATGAGCCACCAGTGCCTGGCTCAGGCTGAATCTTTGCCAGGAGTTCAGGTTGGGGCTGCAGATGTGAGACCTTACCCTGGAGGCAGAGTGTCCCAGAGCCATGGTTTGTACAGGAAGGAGGGAGGATATAAAGCAAGTTAGTGACAAGGAAAGGATGCTGAAACCAATTTACCCTAGGACACACTTATGAGTTCTATCTCCTAGGTTCTATCACTTCTCTAGTTCCTTCCATGGCCATTCGCGTAATTAGTGGTCTAGTTGTGGTTAGGACTTCTCCAGAGGGGTAGAAAAACTCTGGGCCGCGCCGGGCGCTGGTGGCTCATGCCTGTAATCCTAGCTACTCAGGAGGCTGAGATCTGAGAATCGCGGTTCAAAGCCAGCCCGGGCAGGAAAGACTGTGAGACTCCTATCTCCAATAAACCACCAGAAAACCGGAAGTGGCGCTGTAGCTCAAGTGGTAGAGCGCTCGCCTTGAGCTGAAGAGCTGAGGGACAGCGCCCAGGCCCAGAGTTCAAGCCCCCCAACCGACAAAAAAAAAAAAAAAAAAAGAAAAACTCTGGGCCAATTCTAACAAAACTGAGGCTCCTGCACAATGGAAATGTTAGTGTTCTTAGCCTGCCCTTTGCACAATTCCCCTACTGAAGTTACGCATATGGGTCACATTTCATACATATACAAAACTGCAAGGCATCCTTATGCATGGCAGATCCTTTCCCAAAAAATCTACCCAATTATGTCCTTCATTTTCTTTCTTTTTTTATGAAGTTATGTTTTTATTACTAAATCAGCAGGATCAGTTCATTACATTGATGGATTTTATTGCTGAAAATGCTTAGAAATGGGGTTGAAGGAAGCCCAAGGAGAGGGTGCTTATTTCACATGGGAGGCCTGGGGCTGGTCCCCAACACCTTCACTATGATTAAAAAGAGGAAGATCTGGATGGGTACTGGGGTCTCACGCTTGTAATCCTAGCTTACTCAGGGCACTGAGATCTTTGGATCGAGGTTTGAAGACAGTTCGGACAGGAAATTCTGTGAGACTCCTATCTCTAATTAGCTTGAGTTAATGGCTCAAGTGGTAGATGACCAGCCTTGAGTACAAAAGCTCAAGAATAGTACCCAGCCAGGCCTTGAGTTCAAGCCCCAGAACCTGCACAAAAAAAAAAGAAAAAGAAAAAGAAAAGCCAGGCACCAGTGGCTCAAGCGTGTAATCCTAGCTACTCAGGAGGCTGAGATCTTAGGATCATGGTTCAAAGCCAGCCCAGGAAAGAAAGTCTGTGAGACTCTTATCTCCAATTAGCCACCAGAAAACCAGAAGTGGCACTGTGGCTTAAGTGGTAGAGCGCTAGCCTTGAGCTGAAGAGCTGAGGGACAGCACCCAGGCCCAGAGTTCAAGCCCCACCAAAAAAAAAAAAAAGTTTGTGTGACTTCAGCTATAGGCTGGTGCTCTGAGAAGACACTATGAGTTTTGTAGGAGGGCCTTGAGGTCTGCAAATGTTTTGCTGTCATGGAAGGGTGGGGCCCTGAAAACATTCCCCTGAGAACAAGCAGAGACAGGATCTGGGTTTCAGATGCTGTGGGGTTTTTTTTGTTTTTGTTTTCAATTTTTTTTATTGTGATTAAGTGGCCACATAATCTCCCAAATTTCACAGTATTGTGGGATAGTGATGCTTAGTTAAAGTCACAAACACATTTTAACTTTCATGGGGCAAATTTTCTATCATGGGGTCTATAAGGTTTATGAGTTCTATGAGCTTTGCAATACAGTTATTTCTTCCACATTGGGTGATATGTACATTTCTTTTGTTTTGCATAGCATCAGCTGTTCCCTCTTTCCCACTTGTTCCCTCCCTCCCATCGCTGCCGTTGAGTTACTTAGTAGTTCATTTTGGTCAATGTCCAGTGCAGCTGATGGGTGTCCTTTATTTTCTTAAGATCAGCCCATGATCATTACCATAAACTATTTCATAGCATTCCTGAATGCTAGAAAACTGTTTGTTCTTGAACTACTTAAGGCCCACTGTTTTCCCTTGATGTTCTACTTTTTCTGTTAAATTGTTTGCTTTGCCCCTCTGTGTGTGTGTGTGTGTGTGTGTGTGTGTGTGTGTGTGTGTGTGGTGTATTCAGTTGTTTGAGATGCCAAGAATATGGGATTTTTACTTCATGATCACCCATTCTCCTCCAGGCTTTCCTATGCTACCTAAAATATCATCCTTGATGCTATTAGCTGAGTATTCACCTGAGTAGACCACTTTGAATGGTAAATAGCCTCTGTAGGATACCGACTGACAAATGAAGTAACCCACACCCAACAGGGATTCTATCCCTCTCCTGGTTGCAGGTATTTGACCTCTAGTAAAGAGACCCCAAGAGTTAAACCTTCTAGGCTTAGAGGTCACCTTTTATTTCTTCATGAGTCAGGATTTAGCATTGCAATGGGGTTTTCTACCTGGTTGTAATAAAATTCCAGCAGATCCTGGGTCATAGAAGGGGATACCTGATGGGACCCTAGGACTCCCTCCATATTAGTCATAGAGGGTTTCACTTTCCTTTCTGGAGCTGTCCTCTAGAAGCTTCTCTGGGTTAGTAATAGGGGTAGCAACTCCTCCCCTGCTTTCTAGACTTACTGATCTTCCAGATTAATAATTAAGATTCTACTCTACTTTCCTGGAGCTGCTTCTCCTCCAGAGATGTAATAGGGATGTCACCTGCCCCCGGCTTGCTTCCTTCCCTCCTAATACAGAGGGATCTGGTTCCATTCCTGCAGAATCTCCATTTAGCAGTATTTTAAGCATTTGCACCACTTTGATCTCTGTACCTTGAGGAACTGCCTCATCTTTTACTGAAATATAACCTGAACCTGCTATCAGCTAAGGGAACATGAAAAATGACCCTCCAGGCCAGACGCTGGTGGCTCACACCTGTAATCCTTTCTCTTCAGGAGGTGAAATCTGAAGATTGGGTTTGAAGCCAGCCAGAGCAGGAAAGTCCAGGAGCTTCTTATCTCCATTTAGCCATCAGAAAACCAGAAGTGGCACTGTGGCTCAAAGTGGTAGAGAGCTAGCCTTGAGCAAAAGAGCTCAGGAATAGCATCCAGGCCCTGAGTTCAAGCCCTATGACTGACCAAAAAAAAAAAAAAAAAGACTCCCCAAGTGAGAATCTAAGTGTTAATACCATCATGCAATTAGATCTCTCTTGTAAGAAAAAGGGGAAGTAGATCTAGGTACTTAATGAGCCTGTACCAGAACCTCTCTTCTGTCAGAAAAGAGAAAACTAAAAGAGGAAGACATAAACATCCTTGCTGATTCCCTTCTTGGAGGGTCACCTGTCTCTTACTCATATTCACAAACACTTGAAGCTCTATTGCCACTCTTAGAGGTGGCGGGGTTAGAGGGTCCCATTAGAGTTCAGATCCTCCCTCATCAGTGGCTGATACCAAATGGTACAAGGACAATTTAAGTAATTAAGTATATATTAGGGGATCCAGATTTGCATCTGGATTCGAAAGCCTCACATTAGCCTTTGATTTGTCCTGGAGGAACACCTAGTTCATCTGGGCAATCTGCTGCACTTCGCATTTTCTAAGGCCCCAGCATTTTTTCCCTTCAATCAGCCTCAGACATGAGACAGAAGCTCCAAAGGCTTAAGCTAGACCCACAAACTACGAAACAACCATAAATTGGGGGAGCAAAAATAGGGACCAGATACAGGGGAAAGGTGAGCCAGAGTTGTGGCTACCATGTTTAGGGAAGCCCTCAGAGGCCCGAGGCTGTCCCAGAGGGAGAAAGTGGCAAGCCCAGAAAGTCTAACTGCTTCGAATGTAAAAAGCCATGGCATTTCATGAGGGGTTGCTCAGTGGCCCCTGCCAGTCTGTGTTTGCTACTCCTAAGAAATGGGAGAGAAAATGTGACATTGGAGATTTGATTATTCCTGCCTTCAGGGTGAAAGCCAGCCAGCTAAGATTCTAGTTACAAAGACACACTCAGAAACAAACTGAGAAGTACCGAAACACTCTTAGCAGCCCCTGTAAAAACTCTGTCTCCTATGAGGAAATTTTAATAATCCTAGACATCCTGGGTAAGCAAATACCTAGAAATTCTCTCATACTGACATTGTAATTGGGGTAGATGGAAAAACCAAATATCTATGACCTGTCTTGCAAAATTGGGGATCAGGCATTCTCACATAAATTTTCATTATTCTAGGTTAACCTGCTCCTCTTCTGGGTCAAAATATAATAAGCAAGTGATCTTACAAACCTTTGCTAACAAGTCAGACCTGACAGACAAGCTTCTACTGCACCTAGATTGTGAATGATTCATGGAGAAAAGTAGTTATGTACTAAATGGAGAATGAAAAGCAGGAAATTCAGCAGTTAGCCAGAAGGAAGTCAAAGACGTAGTAAAAGTCCTCTTTAAAAATAAAAATAATTCTCAAGTTTGGATAACGTCAAAGCATTCCAACTGGCAATGGCCCAGCATTCATTTCCCAGGACTTACAAGGTGATGCCAGGACTTTGGGAATTAACTACTGCCAGCACTCTGCCTGGAGACACCAAGCCTTAGGGAAAGGTAGAAAGAGCCAACCAAATCTGAACTTTAGTCAAAGCTGTTGACTAAACTGTGTCAAGAGAACTTAGAAAATTGGTTCACTCTCTTGCTTATTTGCCCTGATCAGGGTAGGAAAAACTTTCAGGCCTGATGTTCAACTCAGCCCTACTGCAATGTTATATGGCTGGCTATTGTTCCACTCCAAAGACTTTCTTGTTGATCTGAGATTGAGGCTTAGGGCTTGAAATTCAGGGCCTAAGCTGTTTTGTTCAAGGTTAGTGCTCTACCACTTGAGTCACAGCTCCACTTCTGGCTTGTTTTTGGTGGTTAATTGGAGATAAGAGTCTCACACACTTTCCTGTTGGGGCTGGCTTTGAATCTCCATCCTCAGCTGCCAGTCTCATGAGTAGCTAGAATTCACAGGTATGAACCACCAATACCTAGCTGTACAATTCATTTTCAGAACCAGCTCCTAAAATGGTTGTGGTCATTTATTATTCCTTTAATCCTCTTGTTCATTTTCTTCAGTTTTGGACCATGCTTGCTGTATCTTCTTATTGAAGTCCTCAGGAGCCAGGTTATACTCATACATAAGACAATTTCTTCTCTGACAACAATTTCAACCTGTTGTTCAAAGTGCCTGAACTCTCCCTCAATGGTTTCAATTACTCAGGACAACAGTGCAAACATCGAACAACCAACCTCTTCCTCCTCCTCCTGGAGACAGTGAAGGATGAGAGACTGAATTCATGATAGATGTGGTCTACAGCCCCATCTTAGCAATGAAGTTACAGAAAAAGATCATTCTATCCCTTCTGCACACCAAAAAAGAAAATGTGAAGATCTCATCTCTTAGGAAGAAGTGGAAGCAGATTAACTACAGGGAAAGAATGCTGGTCCCAACCCGCTCAACTAGTCATGCCCCAGGAACACCCCTTTGTCCCATCTCCTCCCTACTTCATCCCATCAGCACTCCTTCTTGAGGATCAGTTTGCAGTTAAGATTTCTCCCTAGGAACAGAAAAACTCTGGGTCAGTTCTAATCCCACTGAGGTACCTGCACCATGGAAACAAATACATCCTTATGCTGAGCCTTGTACTTAAGGCTACATGCATATGAGTTGCATCTCATACATGTACAAAATTACAGGATGATATCCTTGTACGTGGGGAGATCCTTTCCAAAAATCTGCCTCAATTTATGATCCCTCATTTCCTTAAGATCAGTCCACTATCATTGCTATGAACGTCTAAACTCTTACTCTAGAAAAACTGAAAATGTAGGGTTGGAGGTATAGCTCAGTTGGTAGAAGGCCAGCCAATGAGCTAAAGTGTCAGGTACCAAGTTTGAGTCCCAGTCTTGGACCTTAAAGAAAAACAACAAAAACTAAAAATGTTCATCACATGCTTGCTCTTAAACCATCTAGTACAAGCTTACTTTTCTATTATTATTTATTTACTCTTGTCATTCATGGGGCTTGAACTCAGGGCCTGGCACTGTCCCTGCGCTTTTTTGCTCAAGGCTAGCACTCTACCACTTTGAGCCACACAGCTCCACTTCTGGTTTTTAGATGGCTACGTGTCTCACAGACTTTCCTGCTTGGGCTGGCTTTGAACCATGATCCCATGATCCTCAGATCTTAGCTTCCTGAGTAACTAGGATACAGGCATGAGTACCCAGCACTCCAGCTACTTTCTCTCAGTTAAATTCCTTGTTTTGCCACTTTGGGAGAGAGAGACAGAGACAGAGAAAGAGAGAGAGACAGAGACAGAGAAAGAGAGAGACAGAGACAGAAAGACAGGCAGACAGACAGAGATAGAGACACAGAGAGCGAGACAGAGAGAGTACCTTCATTCGATTTTTCATTTGCGACTCATATGAATCTAGGATCTTCACCTCCTTGATCACCCACCTGTAGCAGGTGACTTGGAAGGGAGGCCCATGATGGCTCTGCGATGGGATACTCAGGTGTTTATGCAGGGTGATGCCCACCCTTGAGCTCCTAAGCTCAAGTGCAGGGTTGTGGAGACCTTGGCCCAGGCATCAGCAGTGGTGGCAGGCCAAGTGGAGGCTGATGTCTGGGGTAGAGTGGGGTGAGGTGGGATGTGCAGGCTGGCTGGGAGAGCAGAGATGTTAGCCTTAGGGAATGGATAGAAGGGATGGGCAGAGGCAGGGGCAAAACGAGAAGGACAGAGGAAAGAGGGAGCAGGCCTGTCTTCTGGCTTGCTTGCTTGCTTGCTTGCTTTTTTCTTTCTTTCTTTCTTTCTTCCTTTCTTCTTTTGGTCATGGGGTTTGAACTCAGGACTTTGGCAATGTCTGTGAGCTTTTTGCTCAAGGCTAGTGCTCTACCACTTTGAGCCACAGCTCCACTTCCAGTTTTCAGGCGCTTAAGTGGAGAAAAGAGCCTCATGGACTTTCCTGCCCAGATTGGCTTTGAACCATAATCCTCAGATCTCAGCATCCATACATAGCTAGGATTATAGACATGAGCCACCAGCCCTGCCTCCTTGGCTTTTCCAGGAACCATGCCTACCCTGGTAGCTACTTGTATTGAGGACCCTTGAGCCAGACACAGTGGAGGTGCGGGCTGGTGGGCTGTGTGATGTCCCCACTGACCCCTGGCTCCAGCTCTGTACATTTAGGCAGGATCTTCTTTTAGGACCCAGGGCCTCTCATTCACTCATTAACAATGCAGGAGGAGGACCTGGCACAGAAAACTTGGCACTCCAGGAAGGGGTCTGAATGGGGCAATCTTCCTGTGGGGCAGTTGTTCGTCACTAGTGATTACTATTGCACTCTTTGCCGTAAAGTCCTGCAAACCACCAGGATCAGGGAATTTTATTTCCCACAGCCTGAGGGCATCTGGGAGCCAGGAGAGCACTCAACCATGTTGGGGAAGCTTTTGGGGGCCTCTCAGGAGAGAGCAGCCTTAGGAAGCTGGCTGGCCAGAGGGGGAAGGGAGCAGCAGATATGACTGCAGCTTTACTATCTCTCTGGTACCTGTGAGGTAGAGGCACATCTTTGTCTCTCCACATGTCTGACCACCAAGTTCAGCCAATGAAGTTTGGGGGAGGCAGGGTCTAGACAAACACTTGAGTCTGGCACAATATTAATTCCTGGGCTGGCTCTGGGGAGCAGAGGAAAGCCTCAAGGTTGAGCTGGAGGGGGATCTGTGAACTGGCTGGTAGAGAACCCCAGGGGAGGGATACAGAAGACAGGGAATACTAGTTAGTATGTCTGATCTGTTCTGGTTCAAGCAAGGATCCAGAGACCCAAGGGGCTTTGTATAGCTGAGGACCTTTTTGTTGTTTTGTTTTGTGTTTTTAAAAAAGTATTTCCAGGTTAAGTTGGAATTCTGTGGATGGATTGATGTGTGTGTGTGTGTGTATATATATATATATATATATATATATAGCACACATAAATCTGTACATGCCCATATCTGTTGGGATGCTGTGCACAGATTCCTTATAGATTGAATAGTCTGGAAGTGAGACTTCTGGGCACTATGGTGCGTATGCACTGAGAAGGAGGCCCTGCTTGCTAGATGAGCCCCCTTAGTTATCAGAACCTTGTGCCAGCTTTATCAGCATCTAGATCAGCACCTTTACTGTTCCCTAGGGAAGATCATTGCCAGTCTTGGGATGCTGCTTAATGAAGATGTATGTGTCTGTGAGACAGTCAGTGGTCCAAGTCTTGTTGCCATGGCAACCAGGAACCCCCATGCTTGCTGCCTGCCCTCACTTTGTCTTAGTTTCCCCACCTGTCAAAGTGTTATGGAGGAGGAGGACAAAAGAAGTCCCTTGGCTCCTCTGTTTCCATGCAAATCACAGGGACTTGAGACCCATGGTGGAAGCATTTCAAGGGATCTCACCAAAAGAAAAACCTTTGGAGTCAAAGTTTCACAGGGCTTTGTATTAGTAAAACAGGAGAAAGTAGGGAGAGACAGGAAAGAGGGAGACATCCCATGAAGGCAATAGGAATGAAGAAACAAAGCCTCGAGATAATGATGATTCACTCTCTTTCTTTCTTTCTTCCTTCCTTCCTTTCTTTCTTTCTTTCTTTCTTCCTTCCTTCCTTTCTTTTTTTCTTTTCTTTTTTTTTTGTCAGTTGTGGGGCTTGAACTCTGGGCCTGGGCGCTGTCCCTCAGCTCTTCAGCTCAAAGCTAGTGCTCTACCACTTGAGCCATAGTACTGCTTCTGGTTTTCTGGTGGTTTATTGGAGATGGGAATCTCATGGACTTTCCTGCCTGGGCTGGCATTGAACCATGATCCTCAGATCTCAGCCTCCTGAGTAGCTAGGATTACAGGCTGAGCCAACAGCACATGATAATATTTATTATTTTTTATTTCCCTATTGCCTCATCTCTCCATCCTGTTTCATCCTGGATGAGTCTAAAATGGTCGGGAGATGATGAGGGCAGCAGAAGGAAGGTGGGAGGGAGTGTGTGTCTACGTGGTGGGCAAGTTTATTAATTCTGGGAGATCCAGCCTCTTGGACTCCTGGGCTATAGGTAGGCTTTGTTCAAAGAAGCAGTGAGAGTCAGGTGTTGATAGTACATGCCTATAATCCCAGCTACTCAGGAGGCTGATATCGAGGATCATGGTTAGAAACTAGCCTGGGCCAGAAAGTTCATTAAACTACTCAAAAAGCCAAAAGTAGCATGGTGGCTCAAGTGGTAGTGTGCTAGCCTTGATCAAAAGAAGCTCAAGGACAGTGCCCAGGCCCTGAGTTCAAGCCCCAGGACAGTCAAAAATAAAAAGAAGCAGTCAGAGAGAAGTGACTTGCTCCATGCTTCATGGCATGGTCCGGGGCTTCCTATGGGGACTGAACTTGGAGCACATCTTGCTCTGGAATGCCTCTGGGCTCTGGCACTGTTTGCGCCCTCACCTTCTGATGGCACTCTGGATAGAGCTGAGACCAGGTGGTTCTGTGGGGGGCGGGGAGGTAATTCATTACACAGTAACGACCTTGTCTGACTTCTTAATGACTTCATTAACTGGTAATGGCTTTGTTTGCCTGGTCTTGGCGTCAGCAGCTGCACCCTCCATATACCCCAGGAATGTCTGGACTGAGGTGGCCCTGACCAGTCCATGCCATGGCCATGCCATGGGCCTCAACTCTGGAGCCTGCCCCAGATGGGAATGGGACATGGGACCATCAATATTTGTGTGGGCTCTGAGGGGCAGCCTCCTGACAGTCCCCTCTCATCTGTACAACCAAGTAGGTAACGCTGTATCTTCCCACCCCACCATAGGTGGGAGTGGTAGAGCTCCTTTGCTTGCTCAAACTTGATACAAGCTCCCAACACATCACCTAAACTGTCTTCTAGGCCCATCTATGCATTTCTCTTTAAAATCCAGTTTTAGCAAGAACCCTGCCAAGTCATTTAGCACAAGTCCCCTCCCCCAACAGCCCACCCTCCCTACTCAATCAGTTTTCTGGCCTCCATCATCCCTCAGGTGATATCTAATCGCCTGGCCTGCCTCCAGCTACAACACCTCAAACCTCTCATTTACTTTCCATCACTAGCCTGCCATATTCCCTGGCCCTAAGTTCCCTTCAGCCATCCATGTCAGAGTTGAGTGCCATCTCTCCCTGTTGGGAAAATGGAAGAGAATGGAAAAGAAATAGGCCGGACTCAATCATCCAGAGACAAGGACTGTTTATTGAAGAACAGCGAAGGACACAGACCTTCCCAGGGGTGTGGAGGTTGTACCCGAGAGTTGGGACAGGAGCTGGGTTTTTATAGGAGGTCCGAGCAAGGAGGCAGAGGTTAATGAAAAAACCACTAGGCCAAGGGAGGTCTTTTCAGTTGGGCCCACAATGGGATATTTACAGCTGGGCTTATGTGGATTGCCCTGCCAGCCCATCAAGCAAGTTAGCACATACCTGGGATTTTGCCTGGCATCTGTATGTGCCTGGGATAATGGAGAGGGAGCAATCGTTCACTTCCCACTGTAAAACTGCATTGCCTCAGTTCCTGCTTCTCATACTGTGCATCTGAACGGAGTCTTCCTCACTGTGCTTGTTTGAAAGAGTGTCATTCAATTGATTCCTTTTACCCTGGAGACCAAAGAACATCAGCATGTAAGATGGTTGCTGGGCAGTGTGGAGACACCATGGAAGGCTATGCCATGCCAGTATAGGGGTCTCTCAGTGGCTCCTCATCCCCCTTTGCCTGTGAGGCTGAAGTCCCTGGGCCAAAGCCATCTCCAAGATGACCAGACCCTGGAGAAGAACCTGGTCCATTCTGCTAGATCAGCCTGCTCAGAGGACGTGACTATGCCCTCAGTGACACTGACATATGCCCACGTTCACCTGCCTGTCAGATCCCACTCTGGGCCTTATGCACATCCTGTTGCTGAGGACAGTTCTCCTGCTACCCCTCGAGGGCCTCCTGTGTTCTCTGCCCTTCTCCATGCTGGCCCTGTGTCTCGCTGCTTGGAGCTCTTTTCTCTTTGTAATTCTTCCTGACACTGTGGTCTTTGTCCTCCTTTGGCTTTGGTATCCAGGCTTTGGTTAGGACAGGGACTTCCTTATGTCCTATGCCCTCTGGGAAAGGAGCTGGCACAAAACATGCATAACAAATACTTGTCTACTGCCAGGAGCCGGTGGCTCACTCTTGTAATCCTAGTTACTCTGGAGGCTGAGATCTGAGGATTATGGTTTGAAGCCACCATGGGCAGACAAATCTGAGAGACTCTTTGAGTGTGTGTGTGGGGGGGGGGGGGAGGGTCTGGTCACAGGGCTTGAACTCAGGGTCTGGATGCTGTCCCTGAGCTTTTGTGCTCAAGGCTAGCACTCTACCACTTTTGAGAGTCTCAGCTCCACTTCTGATTTTCTGGTGGTTAATTGGAGATAAGCATCTCACAGACTTTCCTGCCCCAGCTAGCTTCAAACCACCACCTTCAGATCTCAGCCTCCTGAGTAGCGAGGATTATAGGCATTAGCTACCAGTAGCTGGCTTCTGAGAGGCTCTTATCTCTAGTTAACCAGAAAAAAAGCTGGAAGTGGAGGTTTGGCTTAAGTGGTAGAGCAAAAAGAGCAAGCAAGAGTGCAAGGCTCTTAGTTCAAGCCCCAGAACCAGCACACACACACACAAAATTTGTCCACTGTTTATGAAAGAAGTTGTCTGCCCCGGGCTTAGCATTCAGTAGACATTGTTGGCTTTCTTTTATTTGTTGTTGTTGGTTGTGAGGCTTGAACTCAGGACCTGAGTACTGTCCCTGAGCTTTTGTGCTCAAGCTAATGCTCTACTACTTTGAGCCACCGCATCACTTCTGGTTTTTTGAATGGTTAATTAGAGATAAGAGTCTCATGGACTTTTCTGCCTGAGCTGACTTTGAACCGGGATCCTCAGATCTTAGTCTCCTGAGTAGATAAGATTACAGGCATGAACCACTGATGCCCAGCTTTTGTTGCCTTTCACATTTAGGGGCTTGTTTAGGGGTGTGTTTGGGCCTCTCTTCCTCATAGTGGGGCTGAGCTGTGGGGCTGGTTGCATATCCAGCCTAGTGCTTTGAAGCGTCTGAACCAGGGCAGGACCCTCCCCAGCCCATTTGAGGTTTGAAATCCTCTGTCTTCATTTTGTGGTTGCAAAGTTGAAGCTTCACCCACAGAGAGAAGGACACTGTAGCCCCACGGGTGGGTGTTCACAGAAGCAGAGCTTTTGCCAATTCCCACCCACCCCACTGAACCTTGGTGGGTGGGAGTGAGGCAGAGCAGAGATAGACCTGGAGCTAAAGTTTGAATCAGATTTATAGATCAGCTCATAGCAGACATTGTTCCGTGACCTTGTAACCAACCCCCCACCAAGGTCTTTTCTCTCCATCCTCCTGTCTCCAGTCTTGAAGGTGGTTAATTATTCTCTTTATTATGTGCTTACTGTAATGTGATAACACACAAAACACTACCTAACATCTACCTAAGCTAAAAGCATCCATAACAAACACCTAGGAATCAGCTTCTCAATCATGAACTTCCCCTTAGTATTAATGACTCTTCTTCCTCCTCTGTACAGGGACCTGTTTGCTTGTCATGATTTACTTGTGTGTGTGTGTGTGTGTGTGTGTGTGTGTGTGTGTGTGTGTGTGTGCGCGCGCGCGCTCCCACACCAGTTCTTGGCCTTGAACTCAAGGCCTAGGCACTGTCCCTGAGCTTTTGTGCTCAAGGCTCTCTCTACCACTTGAGCCATAGCTGCACTCTGTCTTTTTTGGGTAGTTAATTGGAGATAAGAGTCTCAAGGACTTTCCTTCCCCAGTCTGGCTGTGAACTGTGATCCTCAGACCTTAGCCACTTGACTAGCTAGGATTATAGGCATGAGCCACTGGTGCCTGGCATGTGTGTGTGTGTGAGTGTGCGTGTGTACACGTGTGTGTGCACACACACTACTACCATATCCTCCGTTGGCTTGCTTTGCTCATAAGTTCATCTCTACTAATTGAGCCACACCTTCAGCTGTGATTTTTGCTGGTTATTTTATTTTTTGGGGGGGGGTCTGGTCATGGGGCCTGAACTCTGGGCCTGGGCACTGTCCCTTAGCTCTTCAGCTCAAGGCTAGCGCTCTACCACTTGAGCTACAGCGCCACTTCCGGCTTTTTTCTTTTTACTTATGTGGTGCTGAGGAATCGAACCCAGGGCCTCAGGCATGCAAGGCAAGAGCTCTACCACTGAGCCACCTTCCCAGCCCTTTTGCTGGTTATTTTGTAGCTAGAGAATTATGAGTGTAAGCCACTGGCGTCTGGCTTTCCTGGCTTTTTATAGATTTATTTCTGTGTGCCACATGTGACTTGATTCTACTTGCCTTTGCGTGCTATAAAAGTGTTCCTACTGAGTGTGGATCTTGTTATGTGGCTATAGTTCATTTCACCATTGTGTAACATTTCAATGGATTATTTTTATCGATGGACATTTGCATCATTTCCAGGGTTTTTTTGTTTGTTTGTTTTGCTCATCCTGTAGGGCCCGTATGTGAATTTCTCAGAATATATTGAGGTATAGAGTTGGTGTTTCGTAGTTTATGTAAATATTAGAGAATGTGGCAAGTTGCCTCCCAGCTCCCAAATTCATCATGGTTTGACGGATACAGATATATTTTTTAAATTTATTTTTTGGTCAGTTGTGGGGCTTGAACTCTAGGCCTGTGCACTATCCTTCAGCTTTTCAGCTCAAAGCTAGTGCTTTACCACTTGAGCCACAGTGCTACTTCCAGTGTTCTGTGGCTAATTGGAGATAGGAATCTCATGGACTTTTCTGCCCGAGCTGGCTTTGAACTGAGATCTTCAGATCTCAGCCTCCTGAGTAGCTAGGATTACAGGCATGAGCCACCAGCACCAGACGGATATATATTTTTTACTTTAATTTTTTTTATAACCCAGTACTGAGGGTTGAACTCACACTTGGTGTTCTTGGGTTATGCCTAAGCCTTTTTCTTTCTTAACATTTGTTTTTGAGATAGGGTCTTGCTATCTTTGCCTGGACTGGCCTTGAACTCTTTTTTTTTGGGTCCGGTTGTGGGGCCTGAACTCTGGGCCTGGGCGCTGTCCCTCAGCTCTTCAGCTCAAGGCTAGCCACTTGAGCCACAGCGCCACTTCCGGCTTTTTTCTTTTTGCTTATGTGGTGCTGAGGAACCGAACCCAGGGCCTCATGCATGCAAGGCAAGCACTCTACCACTGAGCCACCTTCCCAGCCCCTGGCCTTGAACTCTTGATCCTTCTGGTTCCACAAAGTAGCTTGGATTACAATTATGAATTACCATACCTAGCTGCAAGGATGTCTTGATTCAGAATTCTGGTTTTGCTTTTTTTTTTTGGCTAGTCAAGTAGGTGTAAAATGACATTTTAATGTGTGTGTGTGTGTGTGTGTGTTAATTTTCCTTCTTACTGGTAAGGTTAAGTATCTTTTAGAATGCTTGCTGATCACTTATGGTTTTTGCTTTCTGCAGAAGTGTTCATGACTTCTATGTTTCCATTGTTATTTTTTTCTTATTAAATTATGCTTTATTTAATTAAGATAAGACTTAAGGGAAGTACAATGACTAGGTGCACTGGTCCAGGCCTGCCATCCCCAGTGGCATGGAGAAACATAAGTAGGAGAATCTCAGCCAAGGCTGTCTGGGGCATAAAACAAAAATAACCAAGGCATGGCTGGGTGTTGGTGGTACATGCCTGTGATTTTAGCTACTCAGGAGGTAGAGATCTGAGGATCATCGTTCAAAACCTGCCTGGGTAGAAAAATCCATGAGATTCTTATTTTCTCTTATTCCTAGCAAAAAGTAGAGATATAGGCCAAGTGGTAGAGTGCCACCCTTGAGCAAAAATGCTAAGTGAGAGTGCAAGTCCTTGAATTCAATTTCCAATACTGGCACGCACGCACACACACACACACACACACGCACACACACACACGCACGCACACACACACGCACGCACGCATGCACACACACACACACACGCACGCACGCACACACACATAACCAAGGCACAAAGAGGCTGGGGGCAAAGCTCAAGTGGTAGGACACCAAAATAGCAAGCACAAAGCACTGAGTTCAATCTCTGATATCAACAAAATATTTTATTTTTGGGGGGGTCCGGTCGTGGGGCTTGAACCCTGGGCCTCGGCACTGTCCCTCAGCTCTTCAGCTCAAGGCTAGCGCTCTACCACTTGAGCCACAGCGCCACTTCCCGCTTTTTTTTTTTCTGCTTATGTAGTGCTGAGGAATCGAACCCAGATCCTCATGTATGCAAGGCAAGCGCTCTACCACTGAGCCACCTTCCCAGCCCCTATTTTATTTCTTTGTCAGTCATGGGGCTTGAACTCAGAGAATAGGCACTGTTCTGACCTTAATCACTCAAAGCTAGTGTTCTACTACTTCGAGACACAGCACCACTTCCAATTTTTCAGGTGGTTAATTGGGGATAAGCATCTCATGGACTTTCCTGCCCGAGCTGGCTTTGAACTGGGATCCTCAACTCTCAGCTCCCATGTAGCTAGGATTTCAGGCATGTGCTATTGGTGCCCATCTAAAAAAACATGTTTTTAGTGGCTTGCATACAGTATAATACACACAGAGTTCACATGCACTTTTACATTTATGTTCAATCATCTAATAAACACCTCAATCAAAACGTGTATTTTCTGCATCCAAAAAATTCCTTCCATGGGCTGAGAAGGTGGCTCAGTGGTAGAGCGCTTGCCTTGCATGCATGAGGCCCTGGGTTCGATTTCTCAGCACCACATAAGCAAAAAAAGAAGAAAACTGGAAGTGGCACTGTGGCTCAAGTGTGCTAGCCTTAAGCTGCAGAGCTGAGGGACAGTGCCCAGGCCTAGAGTTCAGGCCCCACGACCGGACCAAAAAAAAAAATTCCTTCCAGTTGGGTGCTGGTGGCTCATGCCTGTAATCCTAGCTACTCAGGAGGCTGAGATCTAAGGATATCAATTCAAAGACAGCTCGGGCAGGAAACTGTGAGACTCTTTTTTTTTTTTTTTGGTCAGTCATGGAGTCTGAACTCTGGGCCTGGGCGCTGTCCCTCAGCTCTTCAGCTCAAGGCTAGCACTCTACCACTTGAGCCACAACGCCACTTGTGCTTTTTCTGCTTATGTGGTGCTGAGGAAGCAAACCCACAGCCTCTTGCATGCAAGGCAAGCACTCTACCACTGAGCCACCTTCCCAGTCCTCCGTGAGACTCTTATCTCCAATAAACCACCAGAAACCTGGAGGTGGTGCTGTGGTTCAAGTGGTATTCTCCTTGAGCTGAAGAGCTAAAGGATAGTGTAAGGTTTTTAAAAAGAGGCTGAGTAAGAACATCACCACACGGGCTGGGAAGGTGGCTTGAGCTGAAGAGCTGAGGGACAGCGCCCAGGCCCAGTGTTCAGGCCCACGACCAGCAAAAAAAAAAAAAAGAACAGCACCACGCACGTGGTATTCAGGTAAGGGGTAGGTTTATTCATCGTTCCACCTGGCACCAGGCCATGTTGGCACATCACACGGCTGGGAAAGGCCTGGGAAAGAGGGTGTCTGGCCCTGGGCTAGGCCTTATCTAGGGTAGGGCCACATCGAATCCATATGTGACCTCAGCGGATGCAGATGTGACCTCTTCCAGGTGTGCCAGTTGCCTAGGTAACGTAGGTACTGGGCGGAGACTTTGCTGCGAGGAGTCTGCTCGCCATCCAGGAACCATCCAGGAGTGGACCTTACAGATGGCACCCAGGCCCAGAGTTCAAGCCCCACAACCGACAAAAAAAAAAAAATCCTTCCAGTCAAATATTACCCCAAAAGTAATTGCTATTTAGTCAGAAAATTTTAGGTATTTACTGTGCTTTCTTTTGTCTACTTTGTGTATATATGTACACATTTCCCTTCTCAGTTCTACCTGTAAATGGTTTATGTATTGTCTCTGAACAGAGGTTTTTTGTGCGTGTGTATGCCAGTCGTGGGGCTTGAACTGAGGACATAGGCACAGTCCCTGAGATTTTTATTTTATTTTATTTTTACCAGTCCTGGGGACTGAACTCAGGGCTTAGGCACTATCCCTGAGTATCTTTTGCTCAAGGCTAGCACTCTACCAGTTAAGCCACAGCATCACTTCTGGCTTTTTCTGTGAATGTGGTACTGAGAAATAGAACCCTGGGCCTCATGCATGATAGGCAAGCACTCTACCACTGAGCCACATTCCTGGCCCTAGCCCTGAGCTTTTTCACTCAGGTATGACACTGTACTACTTGAGGCATCTGCTCCACTTCTGGCTTTTTGATGGTTAACTGGAGAAAAGAGTCTCAAGAACTTCAAACCATTATCCTCAGATCTTAGCCTTCAGAGTAGCTAGGATTAAGAGGGAGCCACTGGCACCTAACTAAACAGAAGGTTTGAACTTTAATGTGATTGAAGTTAACAATCATTTATTGTTAGCACATATTTCTGCCTTAATAAAAGTTGTCTTAATATTTACCAGCAAACAGTATTTTAGGCCTGGGAATGCAGCTGAGCGGTGTTAGATTTTTAATGAAGTGGTAGAGTGCTTGCCTTGCATGCATGAAGTTTTGGGTTGGATTCCTCAGTATCACATAAACAGAAAAAGCCAGAAGTGGCAGTACAGCTCAAGTGATAGAGTGCTAGCCTTGAGCAAAAGAAGCTCAAGGACAGTGCCCAGGCCCTGAGTTCAAGCCCCAGGACTGGCAACAAAACAAAATAAAACAAAAACAGTATCCTACATTTTCATGTGAAAGTCAAAAGTTTTGTTTTTACTGCTTGGTCTCGTATCTGTATAGAACTGATTTTTTGTGGGGGCAGGGAGGGATCGGTTGTGGGACTTGAACTCAGGGCCTGGGTGCTGTCTCTGAGCTCTTTTGCTCAAGGCTAGCTCTCTAACACTTTGAGCCACAACTTCACTTTCAGTTTTCTGGTGGGTAATTTGGAGATAAGAGTCTCACAGATTTTTCTGCCAGGTTTGGCTTTGAACTTTGATCTTCAGATCTCAGCCTCCTCCGCAGCTAGGATTAGAGGCATGAGCCACCAGGGCTCAGCCATCTTTCACTTTTTTTGTTTCTTTTCTTTTTTTTTTTTTTGTGCCAGTCCTGGGGCTTGAACTCAGGGCCTGGGCACTGTCTCTGAGCCTCTTCTGTGCTCAAGGCAAGCACTCTACCACTTGAGCCATACTTCCACTTTTGGCTTTTTCTGCTTATGTGGTTCTGAGGAATAGAACCCAGGGCTTCCTGCATGCCAGGCTAGTACTCTACCACTAAGCCACATTCCAAGCCCCATCTTTCACATCAAAACAAAACAACAACAACAAAAGCCTAACTACTTAGGAAGCTGAGATCTGAAGGTCACAATTCTAAAACAACCTAGGCAGACAAATTTGTGAGACTCCAATTAACAAGCAAAAAGCCAGAAGAGGAAGTATGGCTTAAGTGGTAGAATGCTAGTCTTGGGGTGGGGGGGGGTGGGGGGAGGGAAGCCAAGCAAGAGTGTGAGGCCCTGAGTTCAAGCTCCAGTAAAAAAAAAAAAAAGATGTTAGTCCAGAAGCCTCCTCCCTGTGACTTACCTTGCTCTTTCCCTAGGCAACACTAAGCCCAGGTAGTAAAGGCAGCAAATGATCAGCCCCTACCCCTTTTCCCTGAGACAGCATCCTGTGGGCTAGCTATGACCATATAAGGCAAGAGATCCCCAAATCCTGGAGGTTATAAAAGGTCACCTGAGACAATATCTGGCTCTTCTTCTCACTTCCTCTCACCTGGTGAGAAACGGTCTTGCCAATCCCTTTAGTGGCAATAAACCTTTCCTTTGTTCTTTGTACCTGGATGTCTGCATGGTTTTCTGGCAGAGACTAACTCTAACAAAAATCATTTTAGCATTTAACCCTGGCAATTGTTTTTTTTTTGGTTGTTGTTGTTTTGGGGGTCCGGTCATGGGGCCTGAATTCTGGGCCTGGGTGCTGTCCCTCCGCTCTTCAGCTCAAGGCTAGCGCTCTACCACTTGAGCCACAGCGCCACTTCCAGCTTTTTTTCCCCCTGGTTTTGTGATGCTGAGGAATCAAACCCAGGACCTCATGCATGCAAGGCAAGCGCTCTACCACTGAGCCACCTTCCCAATTGTTTTTTAGCCTGTTTTGGTATCCAAGAAATAGTTTTATCTACTCCATGGGCCAGTGCTAACTCAGGTATATATGTAATAGCGTGAGACTCATTTTTGATAGAAACTCAATGTCTGTAATCCCTGGGTGTGTGTGCCTGTGTGGCCGTGTGTCTGACTGGCTGCTGCATGCCCAGAAATCCATAGGATCCAGCCTTGTGTCAGAGCCACATCTGACACCTACCCTGAGCTTTCCCCCTCCAGCCAGCCAGCACCACTGGGCCTGCATGCCACTACTGTCTATCTCTAAATCCATGTAGGATTTAGGGTGGAGGTTTTCTCAATTGATTTTAATTTGATCTCTTTCTTTCTTTTTTTAATCCTTGACAATCTGAGTTGAGATTGCTGATACAGGCTGCTACACCATCAACTTCTGCCCAGGTGACAATCTAAACTGTGCAGACTAAATACTCAGTGCTGTGGTGCAAGTATGCCCTCTGATGGTCCTTGTATTGAAATTTAATCCCCATTGTGAGGAATGAAGGGGATGGAAACTATCTGAATATAGTGTTTAGTTAGAAGTGGGAGCTTTGGGAGGTGATTAGGAGGAAGTAGAGTCACCAGAGGGAGCTCTTCATGATTGAATACTGACAGCTTTGTAAGAAGAGAGAGCTAGGTGCCAATGATTCACATCTACAATCCTAGCTACTCAGGAGGTTGAGATTTGAGGATCCTAATTTGAAGCTAACTAGGAAAGTTTGTGAGCTCCTCTGTCTCACTGTCTCTCTGTCTCTGTCTCTGTCTCTGTCTCTGACTCTGACTCTCTCCTCTTTCACTGATCTTGAACATAGAGCCTGGGTGCTGTCCCACCCTATCAGTTGAGCCACAGCTCTACTTCCACTTTCTACACATACAGCTTTTTGGTGGTTAATTGGAGATAAGAGTCTCACAGACTTCCTACCGAGGCTGGCTTTGAATGGTGCTCCTCAGATCTCAGTCTCCTGAGTAGTTAGGATTATAGGCATGAGCCATTGACACCCAGCCCTATTAATAATTTTAGTTTGGGGGCTGGGAAGGTGGCTCAGTGGTAGAGTGCTTGCCTTGCATGCATGAGGCCCTGGGTTCAATTCCTCAGCACCACATAAGCAAAAAGAAAAAAAGCCGGAAGTGGCGCTGTGGCTCAAGTGGTAGAGCGCTAGCCTTGAGCTGAAGAGCTGAGGGACAGCGCCCAGCCCATAGTTCAGGCTCCACGACCGGACCCCAAAAATAATAATAATAATAATTTTAGTTGTTATTTTTTAACTGCATTTTTTTTTCCTCTTTTCTTTTTTGACACTGGGGATTGAATCCATGATGTTGCAATTGCTAGGCAAGTACTTTGCCACTGAGCTACATCATAGCCCTATTAACAAAAAAATTATTTTTGTTTTTGCTTGTGGGTTTTGATCGTTTGCTTTGATTTTGTTTTGTGGTCATGGGGCTTGAACTATGGGCCTGGGTAGGATCCTAAGCTCTTAAGTTCAAGGCTAGTGGTCTACCACTTGAACCACAGCACCAGCATCACTTCCGGTTTTCTGGTGGCTTATTGGATAGAAGAGTCTCAAGGATTATTCCTTCCCTGGGCTAGCTTTCAACTGTGATCCTCAGATCTCAGCCTCCTGAGTAGCTAGGATTACAGGCGTAAGCTACTGGCCCCTGGCCTCCTATTTTTTTAAAACAAAATTGTTATTACAAAACTGGGACAAGCTGGGCGCCGGTGGCTCATACCTGTTATCCTAGCTATTCAGGAGGCTGAGATCTGAGGCTCATGGTTCAAAGCCAGTCTGGGCAGGAAAGTCTGAGAGTCTCTTATCTCTAATTAACCACCAGAAAACTTAAGTGGTGCTATGGCTCAATTGGTAGAGCACTAGCCTTGACCTGAAGAGCTGAGAGATAGCACCCAGGCTCAGAGTTCATGCCCCACAACCAACAAAAAAGAAAAAAAGAAAAGTTGAATCCAAAGTAAATTTGTGACAGATCGAAACATATTATGATTTATCCAAATAATCAGTTCCCAAGATCTAAATTGTTATTCAATTCTAATGTCCTACTTTTTCTTTCTTTCTTTCTTTCTTTTTTTTTTTGCTTTGGGTTAAGCCTGAAATGTTTTGTTTTGTTTTGTTTTGTGGTCAATAATAGGGCTTGAACTCTGGGCCTGGGTGCTATCCCTCAGCTCTTCAACTCTACCACTTAAACCACAGCACCAATTCCAGTTTTCTGGTGGTTAATTAGAGATATAATTCTCATGGGCTTTTCTGCCAAGGCTAGCTTTGAACCATGATCCTCAGATCTCAGCCTCCTGAGTAGCTAGGATTACAGGCATGAGCTACCAGCTCCCTGCCTGAATTGATTTCTGAAAGCCTATATTTTGTTTAGAACTGATTGAAATAAGGTAACTTTTCTCCCCCAGTCATGGGGCTTGAACTCAAGCCTGGACATTATCCCTGAGCTTCTTTTGTTCAAGGCTAGCACACTACCACTTGAGCCACAGCTCCACTTTTGGCTTTTTCTGTTTATGTGGTACTGAGGAATTCAACCCAGGGCATCATGCATGCTAGGCAAGCACTCTACCATTAAGCCACATTCCTAGATCAAGATAACTATTTTTTTTAAGAGTACAATAGTGTTAGCTAGGCACCAGTAGTTTACACCTGTAATCCTAGCTACTCAGAAGGCTGAGATCCAAAAAAAAAAGAGAGAGAGACAAAGAAAGACAGAGAGAGAGAGAGAGAGAGTACAATAGTTTTTTGTGTTTTTTTTTCTAGTCCTGGGACTTGAACTCAGGGCCTGGGCATTGTCCCTGAGCTTCTTTTGCTCAAAGCAAGCTCTCTACCACTAAGCCACATTCCCAGCCCTTCAATAGTTTTTCTATTAACTGTAAAATAGGAGTCTAAGGACCATCCTTAGACTCTCTCTCTCTTTCTCTCTCTCTAACACATACAGAGTTTTGGCTTAGGCATGACAAGACTAAAGTGTTCTTTTGGTAGGCTAGCATTCTACCACTTGAGCCACAGTGCCACTGCTGCTTTTTCTGTGTATGTGGTACTGAGGAATCAAACCCAGGGCTTCATGCATCCTAGGCTAGCTAGCACTCTACCACTAAGCCACATTCCCAGCCTCTGAGTGCTACTCTTGAAGAAATGGAGCCAAGGACAGTGCCCAGGCCCAGAGTAAAAGCCTTAGGCCCAGAAAAATAAAAAAAAAAAAATATATATATATATACACACATACATATATATATACATATATATATCACGTATAAGCAAGTTTATTAGTTTATATTTTAGCCCTAGGTTAGTAGAATTTTCCCTAGAAGTTAACGAGATGGTGCAGACCCTGTGTCTGCTATTGTGGTGCCATCAAGGTGGAGATGGCTACTATAGTTGGCTTGGTAAAAGTGTGCCAGCCCAGTCATGACACAAACATTTTTCCCCAGCTTGTTCAGTCCATGATCACTGATTTTTCCAAAATATTTTATTTTATTGTTGTTGTTGTTTGCCAATCCTAGGGCTTTAACTCAGGGCCTGGGCACTGTCCCTGAGCCTCTCTGTGCTCAAGGCTAGCACTCTATCACATGAGTCACAGCACCACTTCTGACCTTTTCTGTTTATGTAGTACTGAGGAATCAAACCCAGGACTTTATGCATGTTAGGCAAGCACTCTACCACTAATCCACATTCCCAGCTCTCCAAAACACTTTCATATGAAATATATATATATATATACACATATATATATGTATATATATATATATATATATATATATATGCCATGCAATACTCAACATATAAGCACAGAACAAAGAACACATGAACAAACTGGATTTTTTTTCTCATTGGGGTCCCCCAGAGGCTGAAGGCAATGAAATTAATTTAAAAAGCTTTTCCAGACTAGTGAGAATGTCCTTTTCTTTCTTATGGCTTAAAAACAGATTTGCTGTGATCTTTAATCAGCAATACAAAAAGGAGAGTGAAAAACTTTCCCTCAGGGCACAGAGTAGAACAGCTAAGTCTTTAAAGAGTTCCAGTGGGATCTGCAGAGAAAGTAAGAGCACAAGCCACTTTTTTGACTAGTGACAGACAGGCTAGTCGACCAAAGGGCTATACAGGTTGAAGACAGGTACACAAGAGAGCTGGGTATCATCTAGAATGTCATGCACAGGAGAAGACCTATCTATTTTCTCTTTTGAAGGTCCATATCTTGCAGAAATGCATGAAGTTCTGGGCAAAAGGGAATTCAGACTATTTGGAGGCATTATAGCAGAAAACTTCAAGTATGATCTGGGAATGTGGCTTAGTGATAGATGGCTTGCCTAGCATGCATGAAGCCTTGGGTTTGACTCCTCCATACCACATAAACAGAAAAGGCCAGAAGTGGCGCCATGGCACAAGTGGTAGAGTGGTAACCTTGAGCAAAAGAAGCTCAGGGACAGTGCTCAGGTCCTGAGTTCAAGCCCTGGGACTGGTGGAAGGAAGGAAGGAAAGAAGGAAGGAAGGAAGGAAAGAAGGAAGGAAGGAAGGAAGATGGGAGGGAGGGAGAAGTAAGAGTGCTGTCTTGAGGCTAGACTTTTTTTTGGTTGTTGTTTTTTTTTTTGGGTCCGGTCATGGGGCCTGAACTCTGGGCCTGGGCACTGTCCCTCAGCTCTTCAGCTCAAGGCTAGCGCTCTACCACTTGAGTCACAGTGCCACTTCCAGGTTTTTTCTTTTTGCTTATGTGGTGCTGAGGAATCGAACCCAGGGTCTCAGGCATGCAAGGCAAGCGCTCTACCACTGAGCCACCTTCCCAGCCCTAGACTTTTGTTTGGTCAGTCATAGGGCTTGAACTCAGGGCCTGGGCACTGTCCCTGAGCTCTTTCACTCAATGCTATTGCCCTACCACTTTCAGTTACAGAGCTACTTCCAGTTTTCTGGTGGTTAATTGAAGATAGAGTCTCATGGCACCTGGTTTGAATTGAATTCTTTGTAATATGGCCTGGCTAACTTACACACTGTGAGATCAAGAAATCTAGCCTCTCCTGGAGCTGGTGGCTCATACCTGTAATCCTAGCTACTCAGAAGACTGAGATCTGAACTTTGTGGTTCTAAGCCAGGCTGGGCAGATTCAGAAAACTGGAAGTGAAGCAAGGGACAGCACTCAGATCCTGATTTCAAGCTCCACGACTGACAAACAAAAAGAAAAAAGAGAATACAATCCAAGAATGAGTCTGTGAGAATGGGTAGCCTGGCCTCTGGAGAAGAAAGGGAAGGAGTCTTCATTGTTGTCTAAGCAGAACATCCTTTACTTGAGAGACAATCCCATGAATTTTTTTTTTTTTTTGGGGGGGGGGAGTCGGTCGCAGGGCTTGAACTCTGGGCCTGGGCACTGTCCTAAGCTCTTCAGCTCAAGGCGAGCGCTCTACCACTTGAGGCCACAGCGCCACTTCCGGTTTTCTAGTGGTTTATTGGAGATAGGAGTCTCATGGTCTTTCCTGCCCGAGCTGGCTTTGAACCGAGATCCTCAGATCTCAGCCTCCTGAGTAGCTAGGATTACAGGCATGAGCCACTGGTACCCAGCTCCCATGAAATTTTGAAACCTTGGGCTTAGGCAGAGGGAAGGATTTCTCCCTAGGCCACAATCTAGGCAAACTTTGGGGGAACACTTAGTAGTAATGTGCGGATACATTCTATTTATTGCCCTATAGGGTGAAGCAGTACACACACTCTGCAGCCCTCCTCCTAATGCTTCTATTTATTCTAGCATATTAGTTATAAATCTTTAGATATTTCTCAAGGAATAGAGTGTTTCATATCATTGAATCAGAGATAGCATGAAGGGAAGCCCTTGAAAAGATCCAGTAAGCCAACAACTAAAGAAATGTCTTTTTTTTTTTTTGAGTCCAGTCGTGGAGCCTGAACTCTGGGCCTGGGCGCTGTCCCTCAGCTCTTCAGCTCAAGGCTAGCGCTCTACCACTTGAGCCACAGCGCCACTTCTGGCTTTTTTCTTCTTGCTTATGTGGTGCTGAGGAATCGAACCCAGGGCCTCAGGCATGCAAGGCAAGCGCTCTACCACTGAGCCATCTTCCCAGCCCTAAAGAAATGTCTTAATAATGGTGGAAAGTCATACTTGGAATAAGTTTTGTCTGGGGTAAGGATCTATTTTTAAAAAAACCTAGTTCTATCCAGAAGATTGAGGAGAGGGGAGATCTATAAACAGAAGACTAAAGCAAAAATAGAAAGTAAAGTAAAGAGTAAAGTAAAATGGAAAGTTCACATTCTGGATGGGATATTGGAAGATAGATAATTATCTCAGAGGTCTTCTATATTTAATGTAAAAGGAATTCTAGAGATTACTTGGATAAAATTCTATTTTTTTTTTTTTTTGGTGGTTTGTAGGGCTTGAACTCTGGGCCCGGGTGCTGTTCCTAAGCTCTTCAGCTCAAGGCAAGCACTCTATCACTTGAGCCACAGTGCCACTTCCAGTTCTCTGGTGGTTCATTGAAGAATCTCACAGACTTTCCTGCCCAGGGTAACTTTGAACTGCAATCCTCAGATCTCAGCCTCATCAGTAGCTAGAATTACAGGCATGAGCCACCAGCACTGGCTCTACTTTTTTAACCAGGGACAAACAACTACAGCTTTGCATAATATTGGAACAGAATCAGTTCAAACAGCATCTAATAGGGAAAGAGCAGATAGGAGAGACAAATGAATATTTGGTAAAAGAAAGAAACACCTGGCAATTAATAGCCCTGAAAGAAAGCAAGTAGCAGTACATGGGGGAAAACAATCTCAAAGCAAGTCATGCCTAGCTGAGCTGCCTAAAGACAAAATTGGGTAAGGAAAAGAGAGTCAGAGTGCAAATGGTAGAAAAGTGCTTGCAGAGAGGAGCAAACATGGAGACAGAAGTGGGGAAGGTGGATCTGTTTCCTATAGAAATAGATGTGATAGATACCAGAAACACAAGAAAAGATCTGGGTCAGAAACAAGAAAGTAGGAGACTCTGGGTAAAAGGAAAATGTCTGAAAGAGGAGGAGTCAGTGAGTTACCTGACAGTGGACTGGAGTCAGAGATAGTCATATTTGATGTGAGTCAAGAAGTCATCCAACTGATAACCCCAAACATTACCAGAAAGTCAGTACTGCTATCTACCTCAGTCCTTGCACATAGTGAGAAAAGAACTCAGGGAAAACAAATGTAGTGGCAGGAAAATTTATTAAGAAAGGAATACACTTTCAGTAGGGTGACTCTTTCTCATGACCTCTCACCTATAACCTTAGCTACTCAGAAGGCTGAGATCTGAGAATCAAGGTTCAAAGCCAGACTGGGCAGGAAAGTCCATGAGACTTCTCCAATAAACTACTCAGAAAAAGCTGAAAGAGGCGCTGTAGCTCAAGTGGTAGAGTGCTAGCCTTGAGAACAAAGAGGCTCAGGGACACAGCCCAGGCCTTCAGTTCTAGCCCCAGGGCTGGCAAAAACAAAATGTTAGCTAAATGAGTCTCTTCCTATAGCTTAGTCCACTCCCTCCCTTCTCCACAACTTAGCATGCTCTCTTCCTATGCAACACTAGGCCCAAGAAGTATAGGCAGTAAATAATCAACTTCCATCCCCCTTTACTTTGGGATGGTACTTCTCTGGGGCAGCTACCACCATATAAGGCAACAAGAGCCCCCTGGAGTGACCTTCAGGTCGGGGCAGCTGCAGGACCCTACTTGGATGGCAGCCATAAATCCTAGTCAGCCCTGATGAAGCCCCTGGCCCACATGTCCACACCAGGGTCTCCGCCTCCTAGCCCCTTCTAGCCCCTCCTAAACCTCCTGGGTTATATAGATCACCCCAGACAATAGCCGGTGCTGCTTCTTACTCCTGTGAGAAGAGCTCCTGCAGGTCCAGTTGCTGGCAATAAACCTTTCTTTGTTCTCTGTACCTGGATGTCTGCGTGGTTCTCTGGCAAAATCTATTAATCTTAATTTGCTATTACAAAACAAAATAAAAACAAAGCAAAAACAAAAAACCCACTGTGCCAAGGTTGGGCCACCATGCAGGCCATGGTTTCCAATGTCTTGAGGGTAGATTGTGATCCAGGGCCACGCCTGGGGCTATCTGTCCTGTGAGGGGGCATTCCCCCCAGGTCTCAGGTGTGTGGCTCCGAAGCGACAGGACTCCTGGGAAACTCTGGAGGGCTGGCCTGTCAGTATTCCTAAAGCCAGGAGGCTGAGCCTTTCCTGCAGGAAGATCCGAGTGAGAGCCCACTCTCCCAGTCTGGAGGTGTGGAAGGATACAGGACTATGCCAACCTTTTAGTCTCCGGTCTCCTACAAACGCAAATTGACCCCTGCGCAGTCATCCACAGGAACTGTAATCCGTAGGGAAGCGTAGCTTTTTTTTTTTTTTTTAAGCAAGGAACCAGGAGGGCTCAGAGCCTGCGCTGTAGTGCCCCTAAACTACATTTCCCAGAAGCCTGTGCTTCTCCTCGGCGGGGACTCCATCACCCTCTTGGGAAATAGGCCAGCCGCCTGTGCGGCGCAAAGGCTCCTGGAAAATGTAGTTTGAATCCATTGTGCGCATGCGCATTTCCTGAGTCGGCCGCGGGGTTGCTCTTTGTGGTGGTCGCTAGTGCTTTCACCGGAGTGTGGTTCGCTGGCTGGGCAGTCCCGCGGACGATCTCTGCGGGCCGTACCCCTCGCTTACTAGCTTCAAAGCCTGACCCTGTCTTCCCAGTGTTCTTCCGAGGAGAGAAAGACGGGGTGATGGGGGCGTGTGTGGTCTGCAGAGGACGATGGGGTGTGTTTAGTTTGGGGTGCAGCGTGTCGTTGAAGCGTCCGCGGCCGGGGGCGCTGTGAGCGCGCGTACGGCCCGCGTCGCCGCCCTGCGGGCCAGGCCGTCCTCCCTGAGCCCCGGCAGCGCGACCCGAGCCTCTGGACCTGACCTGGGGTCCGCGAGGTCACGGATCTGCTCACTCCTTCTTGAAGCGCTGCTTAGGGTCGCCATGAAAACCCCAGCCCCGACGCCCGAGGCTACAGGTACAGCTTGGCTCCCGTGGTCAGTAGGTTTGTGGATTGGCTTCTGAGATTGCCACACCGTACAGGTCAGAAACACCAGGAGATCCGCTTCGTCCCGAGCCCTTCCCCACTCTCAAGAGCGAAGGGAAAAGAACGACCTCGTTTTCCTCATTTACTAAAGTGCCTAGGGAAGCTGAGAAACAGAATTACATCTTGATGTTGGACTAGGTTGTGCCAGATTTGGGGGCTCTCTCCCGCCCCCCGACCTGCCTCCTCTCTGATTCCTCACTGTGCCAGCGGTGGGTGGGCTTTAAGTCAGCCGTGACCCCTTGGTTGTGGGCAGATCCGACCCATTTCTTGATTCCTTTTTCTGTCCCCAGGCCTTTCTGTTCAGAACCTTGCTCTTTTCTCCAAGGAGAAGCCAGAGGATAAATCCAGTAGAGGTCTCCTGGAAGCCAGAGCTGAGGTAAGTAACATTGTTCTCTCCTTCATGAAGAGGATGTGCACATTCCTTGCCCATCTTTGGATATGCAGGCAGCCATTGCCCCAGACCTAGCATCCTGTTCTCTTGGGTAACAACAGCTCTAGTTGAAGATAATTTGGATTCCAGCAGGTGGACACAAGGCAAACTCTCCTGAATGTTCTTGTCAGCCAGATTTAGTCCACCAGGCCCTCGAGGTCCAGAAGTTGTGTTCAGAGCCTTGAGAAGTGAATTTAGTGGAACTCAATCTAGTGGGAGGTCACTTTGCCCACTTCTGCTATCACCCAGGATCTGGTACAGATCTAGAGCATATTGGGGGAGTTTACCAGTCTGGGATCTGGCAGGGGTGCATGGAAGCACTGGGTAAGAGTAATGGCGGTGCATTCCTGGGTATAGGCTCCTAGAAGTTTAGAGAATCTGCAATGATCCACTAGGGATTGGCCATAAGATCTGCTGCTAAGTGTGGAAGAATTTTCCTCTTTTGGAAAGAGATTGTGGATCATAAAAGATTTAGAAGATTGATGATCCTTTGATTTCTTTCTTTTTCTTGTGCCAATACTAGGGCTTGAACTCATGGCACTGACCCTTGGCTTTTTCATTAAAGGCTGGTGCTCTACCACTTGATCTACAACACCACTTTTTGGTAGTTTAGAGTCTCATGGACTCTCCTCCCTGGGCTAGCTTTTGCTAGGAGCCTCACATCTCGGTATTCTGAGAAGCTAGAATTACAGGCATAAGCTACCAGTGCCTGGCTATTTGAAGTTTTGTGTTTTGGAATTCTCAACCCCAGAAAGCACACCATCTCACCCTGCCACCTGCAGACTCTAGCCCCCCAGAGTAGCCAGGGTCACCGTATCCATTTAGCTCTTACTTCTAGTACAGAAAGTGGGGTAGGAGTGTAGGTCAGTTCTCAGCTCCCGACCTGTTCCCAGCCCTTAGCCCAGCCATGGTCAGATTTTTGTGTTTCAGAGGCCGGCTGATGTTCGCTTTGTTCTCACAGGGCATTTATCTATGGCGTACTTGAGGCAATCTGGGACCTAGAATCCCTCACATCCTGGGTGAGTGAGAATGTGTGTGTCATTTCAGGAATCAGTGACATTCAAGGATGTGGCTGTGGACTTTACCCAGGAGGAGTGGGGTCAGTTAGACTCTCCTCAGAGGGCCCTTTACCGGGATGTAATGCTGGAGAACTACCAGAACCTTCTTGCCCTCGGTGAGCCAATATGCCTCCCTCCACCAAAGCTCAACTTTGCTTTCAGCTTCCTTCCATGTGGTAGCTGCTACAGAGGAACCCTTCAGCACTACTTCTGGTATCCTACATGGCATGACTTAGGAAACATGGTCTCAGACTCAGGACAACTAGGGTTAGGGGCTCAACCATACCAGAAGTTCCCACAGTGCAGCTGGTAGCTGACAGCATCCTGGCTTGGAGTTGTGGTGGCACCAGAGCAGGTACATCGAGGGGAGGAAGCCCTGTTGAGGGGAGGAAAGGGGACTGAGGATACTTTTTTTTTTTTTTTTTTTTTTTTATTTTATTTTATTTTTTTATTGTAAAGCTACTATACAGAGGGTTACAGTTACATGAGTGAGGTTATGAGTACACTTCCTCTTGAACATTGTTACCCCCTCCATTGTTTTCCCCCTACCATCCCCTCCCTCCCTCCCTTCCCCGAGGTTCTTTTTTTTTTTTTTTTTGATTGTGATTAAATGATTACATAATTTCAAAGTCACAAGTTCATTCTAACTTCCCTGGAGCAAATTGTCTACCACAGTCTGTAATATATAACAGTGTTCACATGTTATATACCATATTTGTGATCAGCAGCATGAGGATATTTAGTAGTGGTTCAACCAGATGAGCGGGAGTTCTTTGTTTCTTAAGTCCTGTTAGTTTTGTCGTATCACTAACCTTTTGGATTTAGCATCCACTTATGAGGGAGACCAGGTACCGTTTGTCTCTTCGTTCTTGGCTTACCTCGCTCAACATGATTCCTTCTAGCTCCATCCATTTCCCTGCAAATGCCATTATTTTGTCATTTCTAATGGCTGCATAATATTCCATTGTGTATAGATACCACAATTTTTGGATCCATTCATCTGTGGTGGGGCACCTAGGTTGTTTCCATAGAGGATACTTTTTTTGAAATTTATTTTCATTTTATTTTTTGCTGCCAGGACTGGGGCTCGAACTTAGGGCCAGGATGTTCTCCCTTAGTGGCACTTTGTCATTTTAGCCACAGTTCCACTTCCAGATTTTTGTTGGTTAGAAATAAGAGTCTCATGGGCTTGCTTGACCTGGATAGCTTTGAACCTTGATCCTGAGAGCTCAGCCTCCTGAGTAGCTAGGATTACAGGTATGAGCCACTGGTGCCCAGCCATGACTAATGATACTTAAAACCCATCTGCTTGGAACTTTCCTTAGGAGATAAAAAGGGAAGATGTTCTCAGAGTGTGCACTATGAATTGGGTCTGCCTGTTAGACAGGAAGCCCTCGCCACTTTGGGGCTCAGAGGGCTCCTTGTCCTTTAGAGATGGCACATAGTTTGTAGTACCTTGTCTTTGTCCAAGGGTCATGTGTAAGCTCAGCTGGGCCCCAGAGCTACAGCCCCACCTAGCACCACCCCTCTCTCCCCATGAGCAGGGCCTCCTGTCCACAAGCCAGATGTGATCTGCCACCTGGAACGAGGTGAGGAGCCATGGAGGGTGTACAGAGAAGTCCATACAGGGATTTGTCCAGGTGAGTAGGGTGATAGTCCCCTTAATCCCCGCCTGCCCCCCCCCCACCTATATGGCCCTCCCCATAACATTTCTCATTTCCTCCTCGGTCCCACTGCTCAGGCCCCATCTGTGCCTTCCCCATATCCTGATAAACCCTCCGTCCCCTCAACATTTATTAAGCACTAGCTATACGCTAGGAACTGTGCTGGGAATACAGCAGTGAGCAAAACTGGCTAAACAAGCACCTGGCCTCTGATGGTGAGAGGCAGAAATACATCTGTATTTTGGGGAGGGATATTATGCCAGCACTGGGGCTTGAACTCAGGACATGGGCATTGTCCCTTAGCTTTCTCACTCAAGGTTAGCTCTCTATCCCTTGTGTCAAGCTCTATTTCCAGCTTTTTGGTGGTTAACTGAAAAGAGTTTCAGGGGGCTGGGAAGGTGGCTTGCCTTGCATGCATGAGGCCCTGGATTCGATTCCTCAGCACCACATAAGCAGAAAAAGCCAGAAGTGGCGCTGTGGCTTAAGTGATAGAGCACTAGCCTTGAGCTAAAGAGCTGAGGGACAGCACCCAGGCCCAGAGTTCAGGCTCCACAACTGACAAGAAAAAAAAAAAAAAAAGAGTCTCAGGGATTTTCCTGCCTGGGCTGGCTTGGAACTGCAATTCTCAGATCTCAGCCTCCTGAGTAACTAGGGTTGTAGGCATGAACCATCAGTGCCTTACTTACAGCTAGGTTTATGTGAGGTGCCCTGTCCTCTGTGACTGAAAGGGAGCTGTAGGTAGGTCTAAGCAGGAAATGGCATGGCTTCTTCTTGACTGTTTCTCAAAAAGAGAAATTTCTGTGGCTCAGTGGTAGAGTGCTTGCCTCACATACATGAGGCTCTGGGTTCGATTCCTCAGCACCACATAAGCAGAAAAAGCCGAAAGTGGCACGGTGGCTCAAGTGGTAAAGCACTAGCCTTAAGCTGAAGAGCTGAGGGACAGTGCCCAGGCCCAGAGTTCAGGCCTGCCCCACCACCAGAAAAAAAAAAAAAAAAAGCTGGAAGTAGAGCTGTGACTCAAGGGGTAGAATGCCATCTTTGAGCAAAAAAGTTAAAGGGCAGCATCCAGGTCCCCAGTGCAAGCACACACACACACACACAAAAAGAGAAAATAAACCCACCTTTGGTTCACATCCTAGCCTCTCCATCTAGCCAAAATTACCTTAAAAAAAAAATCACAGTTTTGTTCAACTCAGATATTATGTATCCTAAGAATTAGGATAGCACAGAGAATTGAGATGCCCCAGAATCTTTCCACTCAAAGATAACTGTGTATTACTTCCCATTGCCTCTCAGGTGATCCTCCAAACAGCCAGCCTGCCACCTGTGCAGGTATCTTTTTTCTTTTTTCTCAGTCGTGGGGCCTGAACTCTGGGCCTGGGCGCTGTCCCTCAGCTCTTCAGCTCAAGGCTATTGCTCTACCACTTGAGCCACAGAGCCACTTCCAGCTTTTTCTGCTTATGTGGTGCTGAGGAATCGAACCCACAGCCTCATGCATGCAAGGCAAGCACTCTACCACTGAGCCACCTTCCCAGCTCAAGGGTTTTTTTTTGTCAGTCGTGGGGCTTGAACTCAGGGCCTGGGCACTGTTCCTATGCTTTTTCACTCGAGGCTAGTGCTCTACCATGTTGAGCCACAATGCTACTTCTGGTTTTCTGAGGGTTAATTGGAGATAAGAGTCTCATGGGGACTTTTCTACCCAAACTGGCTTTGAACTGTAATCCTCAGAGGTCAGCCTCCTGAGTAGTTAGGATTACAGATGTGAGTCACTGGTGCCTGGTGACCTGTGCAGGTTTTATACCTGCAAGTTCAATCAACCTCAACTCAGAATACTTAAAAAAAATAAATGTCACCTGCCCTATACATGTACAGACTGTTTTCTTACCAATATTCTCTTAGCACTATAGTATAATACCTATTTACATAGCATTTACATTGGATCAGGTATTCTAATTCATCTAGACATGATTTAAAGTGTACACATAGGCTAGGTACCCCTGGCTCTTGCCTATAATCTTAGCTACCCAGAAGACTGAGATCTGAGAATTGCTGTTCAAAGAAAGTCCATGAGATTTCTCTTTAATTAACCACCAAGAAGCTAAAAGTAGAGCTGTGGTTCAAGTGGTAGAGAACTGGCTTTGAGTGAAAAAGCTAAAGGACATTGCCCAAGTCTTGAATTTAAGGCTCAGTACCGGCACCAAAAAAATAAATACAGGGGACATGTGTATGTTGTATAAAATACTGTACCATTTTATTTAGGACCTGAGCATCTGTAGGTTTGTCTGTATATTTGGGCCAATACTAGGGCTGGAACTCAAGTTAGCTTATTGTTCCTAGCTGATGCTCTATGACTTGAGCCTTGCCTCCTGTCTGACATTTTGCTGGTTAATTTGAGATGGAGTCTCACAGACTTTTTTTTTTTTTCTTTTATCAGAGATCATGACTTGAACTGGGTATCTGAAACTTTTGCTGATTGGCAGGCTCCAATTAGTCATGACTCCAACCCCTCTCACAGACTTTCTGGCTGGCTTTGAACTTTGATTCACCAAGTCGCAGCTTCTAGAGTAGCTAGGATAATAGATATCAGCCAGGAGCATCCAGCCATTTGATCTTTAGTGTCTGAGAGATCCTGGTACCAATCCCAAAAGTACTGTGGGATGAATCCATAGATAGGTATGTTTTTAAAACACACACCTGGACTGGCCATGTACTTCGCCATTTCACTGGTTTTATGAACCACTGTGCTACGTGTTGGGATGTGCTTGTTACTAGTTATATAGTATACCTTCTTATGGATGCTGTCATTCCATCAGCCCTAATTGTTACCATACCTCTTTTTTCCCTAACCTGGACCCCTTCTTCTTTTTTTTTTTTTTTTTTTGGTTGTTCATTGGGTTTGAACGCTGGGCCTGGGCACTGTCCTGGAGCTCTTAGCTCAAGGTAAGCACTCTACCTCTTGAGCCACAGCATCATTTCTGGTTTTCTAGTGGTTAATTAGAGATGAGAGTTTCGTGGACTTTGCTGTGTGGGCTGGCTTTGAACCGCGATCCTCAGATCTCAGCCTCCTGAGTAGCTAGGATGACAGGCCTGAGCCACCGGCGCCTGACGCCTTCTTTTTGTTGTACTCACCTTCTACAGACTTGTCAACTACTTGGTAGCTGGGATTAGTGTGCTTTACCTTGGGTTGGAGAGAATGCTTTTATTTATTTATTTTTTGTGCTGGGGGCTTGCCCTCAGGGTGCGGATGCTGTCTGCTGTCTCTAACCTTCATTTCGCTCAAGGCTAGTGACCTACCACTTGAGCCACAGCATTACTTTCCGCCTTTTCTGAATAGTTTATTGGAGTCTCACAGACTCTTCTGCCCTGGCTGCTTTCAAATCTTGATCTTCAGATCTCAGGCTCCTGAGTAGCTAGGATTACAGGCATGAGCCAGTAGTGCCTGGTGCTTATTTCTTTAGACAAGTATACATCAGTACCTGATATTTCTGCTGTGGCTACTTGGCAGTCCATCACTGAGTGACATTGTATCTTGACCCCCAGACTCCCTGAGGGGACCCTTTCTCAGCCCCTTGTTACTCAGTGAGGCTGCTCATTGTGGGGATCTCCATGGCTTCTCCATCTCACTGCATCTTCACATTCTTCCTCGCTCCTTGTGGTTTTCTCCTTTTTCCTTCCTTGCTGATTCTGTGCATAGTTTACCTGGGTGTCTTCTTTGACCCTTTGTGTCATATATTTGAGCTCGTTGTCTCTCTTGGTGTCTCCAGTTGGGATTCCCAGGCCACCCTTCCCCCTGCTCATAGAAAATTCCCTTTTGGATCTCTTACAGAATGGGAACCCAAACCTACAATGAAGGAGGAGGACTATGCACAGCAGAACAAATGCAAAACACAAATGGCCCAGGAGTGGCTTCTGGAGCAGCTGCAGAGGCCCAGTGTGGGCAGGGTACAGGCCTGGGAGGCTGTGCCCCGAGGGGACATCATCCTCCCAGAGAGCTGGGGACACGGTGGGTCCGAGGAGCGTACCCCCGGCCAGTGTCCCCGCACCGCCACGCCCACCGACCTTGCAGGAGGACACTCACCTGTCAGATGCCCCCCAGGTGCCCAGGGCACCCGGGAGCTAGACCAAGGCCACCAGAGAGAGTGCCCAGGCACCGAGGACTTGCGATCGGCCATGTCAAGGCAATCACCGCCGCCTGAGCACAGGAGGCGGAGCCGGGCGGTGGCAGGGCCTGGCGCGTTCTCGTGCGCCGAGTGCGGGAAGGCGTTCCCGCAGAGCGCAGCCCTGGCGCTGCACCGGCGCTGGCACCGGCGCGAGAAGACCTACACGTGCGGGGAATGCGGCAAAGCCTTCCCATGGAGCACCAACCTGGTGGAGCACCAGCGGCGCCACACGGGCGAGAAGCCGTTCTCGTGCGGCGAGTGCGGCAAGGCCTTCAGCTGCCGCTCGTCGCTCAACGTGCACCGCCGCATCCACACGGGCGAGCGGCCGTACAAGTGCGGCGCATGCGCCAAGGCGTTCAGCTGCAGCTCGCTGCTCGCCATGCACCTGCGGGTGCACACCGGGGAGAAGCCGTACGCGTGCGGCGAGTGCGGCAAGGCCTTCAACCAGCGCACGCACCTCACCCGCCACCGCCACGTGCACTCAGCCGAGAAGCCGCACAAGTGCAGTGCCTGCGGCCGCGCCTTCACCTGCCCCTCGTCCCTCGCCGCGCACCAGAAGACCCACAGCGGGGACAAACCGTTCCAGTGCGGCGACTGCGCCAAGGCCTTCCGCAGCCGCGCGCGCCTCACCCTGCACCGGCGCAGCCACACCGGGGAGAAGCCCTTCCCCTGCCCCGAATGCGGCAAAGCCTTCAGCTGCCACTCGTACCTCGTGGTGCACCGGCGGATCCACAGCGGGGAGAAGCCGTTCAAGTGTACCGACTGCGGCAAGGCCTTCAACTCGCACTCCTACCTCATCGTGCACCGCAGGGTGCACACTGGAGAGAAGCCGTTCGACTGCAGCACCTGCTGGAAAGCCTTCAGCTGCCACTCGTCGCTCATCGTGCACCAGCGGGTCCACACCGGGGAGAAGCCCTACAAGTGCCCGGTGTGCGGCAGGGCCTTCAGCCAGAACCACTGTCTGATCAAGCACCAAAAGGTCCACGCCGGGGAGAAAGCCTTTCAGTGTAGCCAATGCGGCGAGGCCTTCGGCTGGAGCTCGCACCTCCTGGAACACCAGAGGCTGCATGCTGCAGAGAGACCCTTCTCCCTGCAGCTGGGCGGCCACTTGCTGAGCACCTACTATGTGCCTGGAGACCTGCTAGGCACGGAGGACACAGGCGATCGGGATGTGGATGCCGTGAATGCACTGGATGTGGCAAAGCTCTTGTGTGTGGTGCAGCCACCACCTAGCAGGACTTCACCGCTGGGAAGTAAGGCGGGCAATTAGGGAGGGTGCCCTTGGTCATTGGAGCTGTCCTGAGCTCCACCATCCCTAAGGAGCCTTCACCGCTTCTATGTTTTTGGACTCCCATTGCAAGGCCTGGTCTCTGGTCTCAGATGAGACCCACAAGCCAAGGCTCCACGGCCGTCCCACCCCCCACCCCCTCGTTAGAGCTGACCACTTCCAGTCGCTTCCATCCTGTTTTCCTTGGATTGGAGGTCATTAACAAGGAAGGTGTAGCCCGCAGACAAAAAAAGATATTCTGGGCCGTTGGCTCACACCTGTAATCCTAGCTACTCAGGAAGCTGAGATCTGAGGATCAGGATTTGAAGCTAGTTGAGACAGAACAGTCTGTGAGATTCTTTTTTTTTTTTTTTTTTTGGGGGGGGGGTCCAGTGGTGGAGCTTGAACCCTGGGCCTGGGTGCTGTCCCTCAGCTCTTCAGCTCAAGGCTAGCGCTCTACCACTTGAGCCACAGCACCACTTCCGGCTTTTTTCTTTTTGCTTATGTGGTGCTGAGGAATCGAACCCAGGGCCTCATGCATGCAAGGCAAGCGCTCTACCACTGAGCCACCTTCCCAGCCCCAGTCTGTGAGATTCTTATCTCTCATTAATCACAAAAAAAGGAGCTGGAAGTGGAGCTATGGTTTAAGTTGTAGAGTACTAGCCTTGAGCAAAAGAAGCTCAGGAACAGCAAGCACCCAGGCTCTGAGTTCAAGCCCCAGTATTGGCACACACACAGAAAGAAAAGAAAGAAAGAAAAAGACATTTCAGGTGTGCAGTCTTTGAATAGTGTTATGGTTTTCCATCAGTAATTTCCTCCTTTTTTTTTTTGGCCAGTCCTGGGGCTTGAACTCTGGGCCTGGGCACTGTCCCTGAGCTGCTTTGCTCAAGACTAGCATTCTACCACTTGAGCCACAGCGCCACTTCCAGTTTTTTCCGTGTATGTTGTACTGAGGAAGCAAACCCAGGGCTTCATGCATGCTAGGCAAGCACTCTACCACGAAGCCACATTCCCAGCCCTTCCATTTTTGTTGTTGTTATTGTTGCTGCTGCTGCTGCTGGTCCTGGGGCTTGAACTCGGCCTGGGCACTGTCCCTGAGCCTCCTTGTGCTCAAGGCTAGCACTCTACTCTACCACTTAAGCTACAGCACTACTTCTGACTTTTTTGACTAGTTTATTGGAGATAAGAATCTCACAGGGACTTTTCTATCTGGGCTGGTTTCCAATCACAATCTTTAGATCTCAGCCTCCTGAATAGCTAGGATTACAGGTGTGAGCCACCAGCACCCGGCTAGGGATTCCCTTGTAAACTTACATTCAGAGTAATAATAGAACAAGAATTACCAACAGTACAACCCCCACTGGAGGGGAGAAGAATCTTAGAGGGTAGGTATTTGGAATGAAGCAGATTTCCCAGACTTGCTTCAGGCAAGTAGCTCTGGGCTAGAGCTGCAGTGAGTTAACTAGTGGGTCCCCATGGCAGAACCAGCATTGCCCTGCCTCCTGTGACCGCATCTTCATGTGTCAACAACATCATACCTTGGCATTTAATCCCTGATCCCAAACTGAGAGCCCTCAAGAGAATCTTAGCGTATCCTGGCTTGGAAGGTGGGCACATGCCTGGGGCAGATGTATCTAGAAGCTGGCCTTCACTGGTTAGTGCAAGGCAGGTACCTCACACTACCAGCACCCTCCATCACCTCTCCTTTCCCTCATTTAGTTTTTTGTTGTTGTTTTGTTGGTCATGGGGCTTGAACTCAGGGCCTAGGCACTGTCCCTGAGCTCTTTTGCTCAAAGCTAACACTCTACCACTTTGAGGCACAGCTTCACTTCTGATTTTTGAGATAAGAGTCTCATGAAGACTTTTCTGTCTGGGCTGGCTTTGAACCATGATCCTCAGATCTCAGCCTCCTGAGTAGCTAGGATTACAGGCGTGAGCCACCAGCGCCCGGCTTCCCCCACTTAGTTTGTCAGAGGGAAGGCTCCTCTATAGGCCTCAGTACGGCAGCTGACTGCATGCCATCGCACAGTGGATTGTGGGAACAGCAACCCTCCTCTATCCCCATGCTCCACCCACACGAAGACAGGATAAATGTCCCAGCATTTAAGATAAAGTTTTGTCCTGATAAACCCACTGTAGATTGAAAACATGTTTTGTGTGTGTGCCTATACTGGGCTTTGAACTCAGGACCTGTGTGCTGTTCCTTAGCTTTTTTTTTTTTTGCTTTTTGGCTCAAGGCTGGTGCTTTGTCACTTGAACCACTGCTCCACTTCTGACTTTTGCTTAAAGAATGACACTGTAGTATATGATTGTTTACCCTCATGATCATATGACCCCCTGAGAGCTGCAGCTCAGTGACACTGCCTGGCATTTAAGAGAGAATCAAAGGGCATAATCACTAGCCCAAGAATAAAGCAAAATTCAAAGTATGGTTTCTACTGAATGTGTCACTTGAACACCATCATAAAGTTATAGCATTAGAAACTGAACTATTGAAGTCACGTTTCATGGATATTAATCTGCAATCTATTTCTACCTAATCCTATGCAAATATGAGCTGCCTTTCTCCATGGTAATAGTTTGAGTTTTGTACAGAATGATATAGTTAATAAAAATGCTTTTCTGTGAACTTTTTTAAATTACAGAGATAAAATAACCATGTTTTAGAAAAGTGTAACTTAAGGAAAATAAAACACCAGGAATTCTTTGCACCTTGATGCATTAACTTTGTTTTTTCTTTTTCTTTTCCTTTCTTTTTTTTCCCCAGTGTTGGGGCTTGAACTTAGGGCCTGCGCCCTGTCCCTGAGCCTCTTTGTGCTCATAGCTGGCAATCTACCATTTGAGCTATAGCACCACTTTTACCTTATGCTGAGTAGTTTTTTCAAGATAAGAGTCTCTGGGACCCAGGTATCAGAGACTTATGCCTGTAATCCTAACTACTTAGAAGACTGAGATCTGCAGATCTGAGGATTGTGGTTTAAAGCCCGCCCAGGCAGGAAAGTCCATGAGACTCATATCTCCAATAACTACTCAGCAAAAGCTGAGAGTGGCACTGTGGCTCAAGTGGTAGAGTGCTAGCCTTGAGAAAAAGGAGCTCAGAGACAGTGCCTAGGCCCAGAATTCAAGCCCAGTACTGGCAAAAAAAAAAAAAGTCTTTTCTGCTTGGGCTGGCTTCAAACTGTGATCCTCAGATCTCAGCCTCCTGATTATAGGCATAAGCCACTGGCACCGAGCTCATGTAACAGTTTTACAATACTTTAATGATAGTGTGGAGTGCAGGCATAGGGGTGCAGGCTGCAACTTCATCTAGCTACTTGGGAGGCAGAGGTAGAAGGATCAAGGTCTAAGCCTGGCCCAGATTAAAGCACAAGACCCTATCTGAAACAGAAAAGAAAGCAAAATGAGTTGGAGACATGACTGAAGTAGTAGAGAATTTGCCTGAGTTCAAACCCCAGTACTGCCCCCAAAAGGGCTTATAGATTATTTTTTTTCTTTTTCTTTTTTTTTTTTTTTTTTTGTCGGTCATGGGGCTTGAACTCTGGGCCTGGGCGCTGTCCCTCAGCTCTTCAGCTCAAGGCTAGCGCTCTACCACTTGAGCTACAGCGCCACTTCCAGTTTTCTGGTGGTTTATTGGAGATAGGAGTCTCACGGTCTCTCCTGCCCGGGCTGGCTTTGAACCTCGATCCTCAGATCTCAGCCTCCTGAGTAGCTAGGATTACAGGCGTGAGCCACCAGCGCCCGGCCTAGATTATTTTTTCTTTATTCACTTAGCTGTGTAACTCTCTTTTCCCTAAATAATTAAATGTCCTTGTTATAAGTTTAAATGGCAGCATGCTGGTTTATTGGATATTCTTTTCTTAGATGTACATGTTATTTTACTCCTTATCATTAATTATGTTACTCAAAGAGCCCCTTTTGCCTTATAGTTAATGTATGTGCATGCAGTGTATGTCCATATCTGGACTTGAACTCAGGGCCAAGTTATACTTCTTAAGAGTAGATTTCTAGAAGTGAAGATTTTGAGACAAAGGAAATGCACATCTTAAGGGATTAAGGTTTGTTTCATTTGGTTGTATGCTTTGAAAGCATATAATAATTCATACAATAAGTCAAGTTGAATTATTGAGAAATCGGTTTCAGAACCAGGCCTTGCTATACATGCCTGTCTTCCTAACTATGGGGAGGCTGAGATCTGGAAAACTGTGGTTCCATGCCATCTCAGGCAAAAAATCCCCTAGCTTCCACCTCAATGAAAAAAGCTTCCTGGGTTCTGGTGGTTCACACATATCTATAATCCTAGCCATTCACAAAGGTGAGATCTGAGGATCATGGTTCAAAGCCAGCCAGAGCAGAAAAGTCCCCATCTCCAATTAACCACTCAAATACCAGAAGTGGCCCTTGTCTTGAAGTGGTAGAGCACTAGCCTTGAGCAAGAGTCAGGGAAAGCACCCAGTCTCTTGAGTTCAAGCCCCACAACTGACAAAGAAAAAGAAAGAATGAAAGAAAAAAGAAAAGAAAGGGGGGGCAGGGGGAGGATGGGAAGGGGAAACAAAGGAGGAGGCTACAATGCTTGATAAGAAATGTACTCATTATCTTGCCCATGTAATTGTAACCCCTCTGTACAGTATTTTCACAATAAAAAAAAAAAAAAAGAAAGGAAAGGAAGGTGCTGGGTGCCAGTGGCACACACCTATAATCCTAGCTACTCAGGAGGCTGAGATCTGAGGTTTGTGGTTCAAAGCCAGCCTGGGCAGGAAAGTCTGTGAGACTCATCTCCAGTTCACCACCAGAAAACTGGAAGTGGTGCTATGGCTCAAAGTGGTAGAACAGTAGCCTTGAGTAAGAGTCAAGGACAGCACCCAGGCTCTGAGTTCAAACCCCACAACTGACAAAAAAAAAAAAAAGACCAAAAAGAAAGGAAGAAAAGGAAGGAAGGAGAAAGAAAGAAGAGAGGAAGGAAGGAGAGAGAAGGAGGGAGGGAAACATGTATTAATCGGATGGGAAGTTGGCTCATTGATGTCGTGAGAGGGGGCTTTTGGAAGTTGAGGGTCCAGGGCAACTTGGTCAATGCAGCATACATGGTGCTGCTACCTTGCTCGAGGTGCCCAGGCCCTGGCCTCTCATACATGGGCCACATGGTAGCAGCTCCTTTCTCCATGACAAGTAGGAAGAGTCACACTCTGCATCTGCATTGATTCATTATTGACTTGACTCATTATTATCACATTAATTCCTCTTATTTTATAGAAATTAAAATGAAAGTTATTTGTGGGTCCCGGATGACATGCTAGCTCTCTGCCCTGCATATGCTAACATAATCAGCTGAAAGTGGCACCTTTGATAACCAATGGGATTGAACATATTTTTATTCCTGATAATCCTTCTTTTTTGTTGTTGTTGGTTGTGGGCCTTAAATCTGGGCCTGGGCACTGTCCCTCAGCTCTTCAGCTCTAAGCAAGCACTCTACCACTTGAGCCACAGCACCACTTCCAGTTTAGGCTTCTCTGCCCAGCTTGGCTTTGAACTGTGATCCTCAGATCTCAGCCTCCTGAGTAGCTAGGATTACAGGCATGAGCCACCAGTGCCCAGTCTGGTCTTCCTTCTTAAAAAATTGTTTTATATGCCTTTTGTCCCTCGTCCTAAAAGAATCTTGATTTTTTTCTTTTTCTTCTTTCCCTCCCTCCCTCCCTCCCTCCTTCCCTTCCTCTCTCCCTTTCTTCCTCCCTCTCTCCTTTCCTTCCTTCCTTCCTTCCTTCCTTCTTTCCTTCCTTCCTTCCTTCCTTCTTCCTTCTCTCTTTCTTTCTCTCTCTCTTTCTCTCCTTCCTTCCTTCCTTCCTTTCTTTCTTTCTTTCTTTCTTTTCTTGTGTGCCTGTACTAGGTCTTGAACTCAGGGCCTGAGCACTGTCCCTCAGCTATTTTGCTCAAGGCTGGTGCTCTACCATTTGAGCTATAATTTCTCTTCAGACATTTTGCTGGTTAATTGGAGATAAGAGTCTTGTGGATTTGTCTGTCCAGTCTGGCTTCAAATCATGAATCTCAGATATTACAGATATATGAGCCACTTAGCCCCTACCTAGGCCTACTTTCTTTTTTTTTTTTGGTTCCGGTCGTGGGGCCTGAACTCTGATCCTGGGTGCTGTCCCTCAGCTCTTCAGCTCAAGGCTAGCGCTCTACCACTTGAGCCACAGCGCCACTTCCGGCTTTTTTCTTTTTGCTTATGTGGTGCTGAGGAATCAAACCCAGGGCCTCATGCATGCAAGGCAAGCGCTCTACCACTGAGCCACCTTCCCAGCCCCTAGGCCTACTTTTTAATTAATCAATAACTAAAAATCTTTTGTGCCAGGTGCTGGTGGTTCACACTTATAATCTTAGCTACCTAGAAGACTGAGATCTGAGGATCATGATTCAAAGCCAGCCCAAGCAGAAAAATCTGTGAGAGATTCTCATCTCCAATAAACTACTCCAAAAAAAAAAAAAAAGCCAGAAGTGGTGGTGTGAGTCAAGTGGTATAGCACTAGCCTTTAGCAAAAATCTTCAGAGACAGTTCCCAGGCCCTGAGTTCAAGCATCAAGACTAGCGTAAAACAAAAATCTTTTGGAAGGTTATTAATTAGACACCATGTCTAGATGGAGTCTCTGGTAAATTCTACCAAACAATTATGAAAGAAATTATATTAATATCTTTCAGAAGATAAGAGCAGACTCGTGTGCTGGTGGCTCATGCCTGTAATCCTAGCTACTCAGGAGGCTGAGATCTGAGGATCACGGTTCAAAGCCATCCCAGGCACAAAAGTCCGAGAGCTCTTATCTCCAATGAACCACTCAGAAAACCAGAAGTGGCGCTGTGGCTTACATGGTAGAGCACTGGCCTTGAGCTGAAGAGCTGAGGGACAGCACCCAGGCCCAGAGTTCAAGCCCCACAACCAAAAAAATAAAAAAAGATATGAATCCAGCAAAAATCTTAAATTAAGGGGCTGGGAAGGTGGCTCAGTGGTAGAGCACTTGCCTTGCATGCATGAGGCCCTGGGTTCGATTCCCCAGCACCACATAAGCAAAAAGAAAAAAAGCCAGAAGTGGTGTTGTGGCTCAAGTGGTAGAGCGCTAGCCTTGAGCTGAAGAGCTGAGGGACAGCGCCCAGTGCCAGAGTTCAGGCCCCATGACCAGACCCAAAAAAAAAAAATCTTAAAACCAGAGATTGAAAGCCTGTGCTAGTGATTCACGCATGTAATCCTAGGTATTCAGGAAGCTGAGTTCTAAAGATTGAGGTTCTAAGCAAGACCAGGCAGATAAATCCGAAAGACTCATATTCAGTTAAGCAGCATAAAGCTCAAAGTGGAAACATGGCTCAAATGTAGTGTACCAGCCTTGAGTGGAAAAGCTGAGCCAGATTGCAATGACTGAGTTCAAGTCTCAGTACTGGCACAGCATCTCTCTGAATATGGGTGACAAAGTCCTCAATAAAATACTGACAAATTGAGCTGGAAGCTAGTGGCTCACACGTGTAATCCTAGCTACTCTGGAGGCTGAGATCTGAGGATCACAGTTCAAAGCCAACCTGGGCAGGAAAGTCCATGAGACTCTTATCTCCAATAAACCACCAGAAAACCAGAAGTGGTGCTGTGGCTCAAGTGGTAAAGCAGCAGCCTTGAGCTGAAGAGCTGAGGGACTGCGCCCAGGCCCAGAGTTCAAGCTCCATGACCAACAAAAGAGAAAAAAATTAATTGACAAATTAAATCAAGTAATGTATAAAAGTAACTTAATAATATGATCAAGTAGGATCTATTCTAGGTGTCCATGGCTGATTTTAAATATGTTTTGAATTTTTTGGTGCCAGTCCTGGGGTTTGAACTCAGGGCCTAGGCAGGGTCTCTGGGCTTCTTTTGCTCAAGGTTAGTATTCTGCCACAATGCCACGTCCAGCTTTCTCTGAGTAGTTTATTGGAGGTAAGAGTTTCATGGACTTTTCTGCCTGGATGGCTTTGAACCATGATCCTCAGATCTCAGCCTCCTGAGTAGCTAGGATTATAGGTGTGAGCCACCAGTGCCCAGCATATTTTGAATATTTTTAACGAAGTGCTATGTTTTTTGTTTTTGTTTTTATTTTGGTTGGTCATGGCGCTTGAACTCTGGGCCTGGGCGCAGTCTCTCATCAGCTCTGGGAATGTGGCTTAGTGGTAGTGCTTGCTTAGCATGAAGCCCTAAGTTCAAGTCCTAGTACCACATACACAGAAAAAGCCAGAAGTTGCTCTCTGACTCAAATGTTAGAGTGCTAGCCTTGAGCAAAAGCAGCTCAAGGACAGTGCCCAGGCCCTGAGTTCAAGCCCCAGGACTGGCAAAAAGAAAGTAATTGTAATAATTACATCAGCAGGCCAAAGAAAAACTATATGGTTATATCAATGGGGACATAAAAACCATCCTAACAAATCCAATACTCAGGGCTGGGAATGTGGCTTAGTGCTAGAGTGCTTGCCTAGCATGGATTTGATTCCACCGTACCACATAAACAGAAATACCTAGAAGTGGTGCTGTGGCTCAAAGTGGTATAATGATTAACTTGAGGTTAAAAAAACAAAGTCCAGTGACAGTAACCAGGCCCTGAGTTCAAGCCCTAGAACTGGCAAAAAAAAAAAAAAAATCAATACTCATTCATGATAAAATTCCCAACAAACTAGACATAGAAACTGCCTTAAGCTGACAAAGACCATCTGCATTAAAAAAAAAAAAAAAGAAAATGACCGGGCGCTGGTGGCTCACGCCTGTAATCCTAGCTACTCAGGAGGCTGAGATCTGAGGATCGCGGTTCAAAGCCAGCCCAGGCAGGAGAGACCGTGAGACTCCTATCTCCAATAAACCACCAGAAAACCGGAAGTGGCGCTGTAGCTCAAGTGGTAGAGCGCTTGCCTTGAGCTGAAGAGCTGAGGGACAGCACCCAGGCCCAGAGTTCAAGCCCCACGACCGACAAAAAAAAAAAGAAAAAAAAAATGTAGTTAGCATCCTATTGAATAATCAGAAAATAAAACCTCTCTTGCTAAGATCAGGAAGAAGACAAGGACATCACTTTTCACAATTCCTTTACTACATCATTTTAAAAGACCTAGCTAATGCAACATGACAAGAGACAAGAAAAGGAAACGAAGTGCTGTGATTTTTGTTTTTGTTTTTATTTTGGTTGGTCATGGCGCTTGAACTCTGGGCCTGGGCGCAGTCTCTCATCAGCTCTTCAGCTCAAGGCTAGCGCTCTACCACTTGAGCCACAGCACTACTTCCGGTTTTCCAAGTGGTGTATTGGAAATAAGAGTCTCATGGACTTCCTTGCCTGGGCTGGCTTTGAACTGCGACCCTCAGATCTCAGCCTCCTGAGTAGCTAGGATTACAGCCACAGCCCCCAGCTACAAAATGCTATGTTTTGTAAGTTCTTGCCTTCCTCACAAAGGTTCATGTATTGGAGGCTTGGTCCTTGGGGTGGTGTAGGAGGCAATGGGCCTTTAAGGGGTGGGACATCTTGGGAGGGAAGTCTTTAGGTCATTGGGTCGTATGTCCTCAAATGAGTTAATAGGACTCTTTCTACCATTCATGCCCCTCTTCTTTGTCTGTCTGTCTATGTGTCTGTCTGTCTCCTCTTTTTGGTGCTGGTCCTGGAACTTGAACTCAGGACCTGGGCACTATCCCTTAATCATTTTTTCTACTCAAGGCTGGTGCCATACCACTTGAGCCACAGTTCCAATTTTGGAGCTTTTTGCTTGTAAATTGGAGATTAGAGTCTCCTGGACTTTCCTGCCTGGGCTGGCTTTAAACCATGATCCTCAGACCTCAACCTCCTGAGTAGCTAGGATTACAGGTGTTAGCTACAGACATCTAGCTTCTTCTTTCTTTCTTTTGCTTCTTTGCCACGAGGTAAGAGGTTTTGTTTTACCATGCTGTCTGTCATTTCCCTCTAGCTCCTCTCCCAGATGTCTGTAAGCAACAGGTCTGCCTGGTCATAGACTTTTCAAGGCAAGCGCTCTACCACTGAGCCACCTTCCCAGCCTGGTCATCGACTTTTCAAAGAAAATTATGACTGTAAATAATTCCCCCCCCCCTCTTCCCCACCTCCTCTTTCCTGCCCAGGCTGGCTTTGAACCATAATCCTTAGATCTCAGACTCCTAAGAAGCTAGGATTATAGGCATGATCCACAAATGCCTGGCAACTCTTCTCTCTATAAGTTATCTTAAATATTTGTTATAGCCATCAAAAGCAGACATGGTCACCATTTCTGAACTTCCTTGGCCATACATCCTCACTCCACCTCAATCAATATTGGCACCTTGAAATCAGATTTTGAGTAAGACTTCAAAGAGCTTCTCTAAAACAAGTTATAGAAATCATCCAAACTGAAAATCTCAAGTTATGGGCTCCTGTAACATTTCTTGAACTCAGGCAATGGTAGCCACCCAGTGCTGCACAGTGTGACCCTGCCTACCACTGAGAGAAAATACTTTGTACAAACTTAGTGGTCCATTGGTTTCCACCTACCCAGAAACCTTTTTGGTCTTCAGTGACACATTTTCCCAGACTCCACTAACTATAAGGAAGGAAATTTCTACATTCTAAGGGCACTAACACAAATTAGAGCTGGACACTGGTGACTCACACTTTTCATCCTAGCTACACAGGAGGCTGAAATCAAGGATCCTAATCTAGAGCTAGCCCAGAGACATTCTATCTCTAGTTAACTAGCAAAAAGCTGGACTGAAGGTGTGCCTCAAGTGGTATAGGACCAATCATGAGCAAACAAACTGAGTGAGTAAGGTGGCTCATGCCTGTAATCCTAGCTACTCAGAAAGCTGAGATCTAAGAATCCTGGTTTGAAGCCAACCACCCCCCACAGGAAAGTCCATGACTCTTATCCCCAGTTAACCACCAGAAAACTAGAAATGGTGCTGTGGCTCCAAGTAGTAGAGTGCTAATCTTGAGCAAAAAAACTCAGAGACAGTGCCCAGGCCCAGAGTCCAAGCCCCATGACCCCAAAAACAAAAAACAAAACAACAGCAAAAAACCACACTCCTCTGAGTGAGGAGTACAAGGCCCGGTGTTAAAGACCCAGTACTGTCACAAAAATTAAAAATGGAGTCCCATGACATACACTTAACTGCTTTGTCAAATAGCCCAGTACTCTGGCTCCCTCTCCTCTTGCGTTTCTCAATGTTAGAATCAAGGCTCTGATTGGAATATAAAAGTTTACCCCATATTTTTTTTTTTTTTTTGGTCCGGTGGTGGGGCCTGAACTCTGGGCCTGGGCGCTGTCCCTCAGCTCTTCAGCTCAAGGCGAGCGCGCTACCACTTGAGCTACAGCGCCACTTCCAGTTTTCTGGTGGTTTATTGGAGATAGGAGTCTCACGGTCTTTCCTGCCCGGGCTGGCTTAGAATTGTGATCCTCAGATCTCAGCCTCCTAAGTAGCTAGGATTACAGGCCACCAGCGCCCGGCTATTACCCCATATTTTTTCAAACAGAACTCTAGAATCCCGTCCATGTCCTAAAATGATTAGTATGGTATAATATAAATTAAAAGTTTACATAGATGAGTGAAGAGAATAGGCGACTACCCCTCTGTATTTTATTCAACTACTTAATTCGCTCTATTGCTAGCCCTCAGGGCAACAGCACCCCCATGATATATCCCCATTAGGTTTCAAGGGGCTAATATTTGGGGTTATAGTTTGCTTACAATGTTCCATACAGAACCTATTTCAACAGTCTCTGTTTGCATTCACTATTTTTCTTCAGTTTTCTTTTCCTTTTGTCAGTCAAGGGGCTTGAACTCAGAATCTGGGCACTGTCCCTCTATTTTGTTCAAGGCTAGCTCTCTACCACTTTGAACCACAGCCCCACTTCTGGTTTTCAGGTGGTTAATTGGAGATAAGAGTCTCATGGACTTTCCTGCCCAGGCTGGCTTTAAACTGCAATCCTCAGATCTCAGCCTTCTGGGTCGTTAGGATTACAGGCTTGAGCCACCAGTGCCTGGCTCTAGTTTTCTTTTCATGGCAGAATATACATCACATAAAATTCACCATTTTGACTTTTGGGGGGTGGTGCATACTAGGGTTTGAACACAGGACTTCATGCTTGCTAGACAAGTTCTCTACCACTTGAGTTGTGTCCCAGCCCTTTTTGCTTTCATTATTTCTGACATGAAGTCTCATCTTTAGAAGAACTGGGTTGAGATACTCGTCTTTTTACTCACTGGGTAGCTGGGATGGCAGGCATGTACCCCAGACCCAGCTTTTTATTGCAGAAGGGGTGGTGTCTCACAAACTTTTTTGCATAACCTGGCCTTGAACATTGATCTTTCCCATCTTTGCCTCCTTAATATCTAAGGTCACAGGCATGGGCCACTACTATGCTCATCTTATTTTTTTTTCCTTTTTGTACTGGTATTGGGGCTTGAATTCAGGGCCTGGGCACTATCCCTTAGCATTTTAGCCCAAGATTGATGCTTTCCCACTTAAGCCACAGCTCCACTTCTGGCTTGCTTGTTTGTTTTTGTCAGCCATGAAGCTTGAATTCGTGGCCCACGCACTGTCCCTGAGATTTTTTGCTCAAAGCTAGCATCCTACCACTCTGAGCTCTAGTGCCACTTCCAGTTTTGAGGGTGGTTAATTGAAGGTAAGAGTTTCACAGGGACTTTCCTGCCCAGGCTGGCTTTGAATTGTGATCCTCAGATCTCAACCTTCTGAGTAGCTAGGATTACAGGCCTGAAACTCTGGTGACCAGCTCCAGCTCATTTTGGCTATTTTAAGCACATAGTTTACATTAAGTACATTCATCACCATCTATTTCCAGAAATCTTTATCATCACAAGCTGAAACTCTCACTAGCTCCCATCTATAGCCCCAGACAACCACAATTCTACTTTCCATTCAGATATGACTATTTAGAGTAGCTGTAGAAGTAGTCCTTCTTGCCAAGTACTGGTGGCTCATGCCTGTAATCCTAGCTACGCAGAAGACTCAAATATGAGGATCATGGTTCAAAGTCAGCCCAGGCAGGAAATCTACGAGACTCTTTTTTTTTTTTTTGGGGGGGGGGGGTCCGGTCATGGGGCCTGAACTCTGGGCCTGGGCGCTGTCCCTCAGCTCTTCAGCTCAAGGCTAGCGCTCTACCACTTGAGCCACAGCACCACTTCCGGCTTTTTTCTTTCCAGCTTATGTGGTGCTGAGGAATCGAACCCAGGGCCTCTGGCTTGCAAGGCATGCGCTCTACCACTGAGCCACCTTCCCGGCCCCTCTACAAGACTCTTATCTCCAATAAACCACTCAGAAGTAATGCTGTGACTCAAGTGGTAGTTTACTAACTTTGAGCAAAAGAAGCTCAAGGAACAGTGCCCAGGCCCAGATTGGAAAAAAAAAAAAAAAAAGCAGTCCTTCCTCTTCCTCCTCCTTTTTTGTATAAGTACAGGGGCTTGAACTCAGGGTCTCACATTCTTGATTAGCTTTTTCCACTCAAAACTAGTGCTGTACAAGTTGAGCTATGCATCCACTTCTGGCTTTCTGCTGGTTAAGTCAAAATAAGAGTATCTTGGGCTGGGCATGGGTGGCTCATGCCTGTAATCCTAGCTACTCAGGAGGCTGAGATCTGAGGATTGCTGTTCAAAGCCAGTCCGGGCAGGAAGGTCCAAGAAACTCTTATCTCCAATAAACCACCAGAAAACAGGAAGTGGCGCTGTAGCTCAAGTGGTAGCATGCTAGCCTTGAGCTGAAGAGCTGAGGGACAGCACTCAGGCCCAGAGTTCAGTCCCCCAACCTAAAAAAAAAAACAAAGAGTCTCTTGGATTTGTCTGCCTGGGTTGTCTTTGAACTGGGGCTCTCAGATCCCAGCCTTCTGAGTACTTAGGATTACAGGTATGACGCACTGGCCATCTGACATAGCCATCCTTCTTTTACTTAATGAGGCTCATCCATGTAGTATGTGTGAGAATTTCCCTTCTTGGCCATCACACTGTCTTCTAAAGGCCCATCACTCACCTTGCTCTGGTACCCACCAGGTGGCACACTTGTGCTGGAAGAACTTGTCTCCAGCAATATCTGGAAAGAAGATAGCCTAGTTACAACGCTTTTCACTACACATAGTGCTCAAAATCCTGTTCAATTCTATTTATTTATTTATCCATTCGTTTATTTGTCAGTCATGAGCTGAACTCAGGGCCTGGTGGCTGTCAATGAGCTCAAAGCTAGTGTTCTACTACTTGGAGCCACAGCACCACTTTTGACATTCTGGTGGTTAGTTGGAGATAAGAATCTATGTTTTTTCTTGCCTGGGCTGGTTTTGAACCACCATTCTCAGCTCTCAGCCTCTTGAGTAACTAGGATTACAGGTGTGAGCCATCAGCACCTGGCCCCTGTTTGCTTCTTATACATCTACTAGTGTACACAGGATCTTTTTTTTTCTGGTCTGGGAAGGAGCCCAGGACTTTCAGGACTTATTTGGCAAACATTGTTTTACCCTCTGAGTTATGTTCACAGTCCAATTCAGCAATATATTCATCAAAGATTGCCTGACACCTCGGGTTATAGCACTTTCATGCAAATCCTTCCCCTTTGGCTCCTGGATTCTCCACTTGGGTATGCCTACTCTAGGGAATAACATGAGTTTAGGACCCCACACTCCCTCAACCAGGCCCCCTTTGGCTGTACAGGCAATGAAATTGATGTAATTCAGCAGAGGTGGTGGTACCCAGTATCGGCTAAGATGTTGCCACAGATAACCACTAGGTGACGCAAGGAGACCACTTCTACCTCACCTGCTAGTTTTCAACCACATCCCAACGGCCTGTCCAAAATCTGCAAGGATGTCGTAGGCACAGGAGGCAGCAGTGTGCTCGGAATGCCTACTGGAGCCTCTAGAATGAATGGTCAGTACATGTCTCTTGCCTCTCAAGAAGCACATTTGACTGTAATAGAAAGAACTGGAATATTTCCCTATAGGAAACACTCCTGTCACCACTCAGCTACAGTGAAAGATTTCTGTGACTCTCTGATCAGGCTTGTTTCTAGCTCCATTATTTAGCCCAAGGTTATCACAAACCAAGGGGATCCGTGACCTTATTCTGACCTAGAATTTCCCCCTCCTGTCGTGCAGTGCTGGGGATGAAACCCAGGGCCCTGCCTACACTACGCATGCGTTCTATCCCTGAGCCACACTCCAGCCCAACCACCTTTTTTTTCTTTTTTTCTCCTTCTTCCTTCCTTTCTTTCTTTCTTTCTTTCTTCCTTTCTTTCTTTCTTTCTTTCTTTCTTTCTTTCTTTCTTTCTTTCTTTCTTTCTTTCTTTCTTTCTTTCTTTCTTTCCTTCCTTCCCTTCTTTCTTTCTTTGTTCTTTCTTCTTTCTTTTTCTTTTTTTTATTGTGAAAATACTGTCCAGAGGGGTTACAATTACATGGGCAAGATAATGAGTACATTTCTTATCAAGCATTGCAGCCTCCTCCTTTGTTTCCCCTTCCTCCCCCTCCCCCTCCTCCCCCCCCCCCACCAAAGTTGTAAAGTTCGTTTTCAACATAATGACTTGTACGTCTCATTGTTGCAGTGGGTCCACCTGTATCCCTATTTAAACGATTTGTTTTTTCCCTTCCCCTCCACAAATTATAACAACATCAAATACAGTGAAAGCAGGGGTTCTTCTTCTTCTTCTTTTTTTTTGTTAGCTGTGGGGCTTGAACTCTGGGCCTGAGAACGCTGTCCCTCAGCTCTTCAGCTCAAGGTGAGCGCTCTACCGCTTGAGCCACAGTGCCACTTCCGGTTTTCTAGTGGTTTATCGGAGATAAGAGTCTCATGGACTTTCCTGCCCAGGATGGCTTTGAATCATGATCTTCAGATTTCAGCCTCCTGAGTAACTAGGATTACAGGAGTGAGCCACCGGGGCCCAGCTCCAACCATCTTCTTGACAAACAACCAAGTGACCTCTGTCCTGCAGCTGCCTCACCCTGTTGATGGTATCACTTAAGGTGATGCCTGCATCATGCCTATGAGCCTGTTCCCAAAGGTAAACATACACGGTTCCATGGCCTTCTGTACCCCTGTCAAAGGTTTCTCCCACCTTGATACTCTGTCCAATTGTCCCCACTTGTCCTTCTGCCCCATGCCATTCATTCTCCATATATTCATTCACTGTCCTTTTTTTGGGGGAGGGAGGGAGATCGAGGGCCTTGGCACTGTCACAGGCCATGTTTTGAAGCAAATGAATTGTACATATTGCTTTCCTATGCATACTGCTGTCAATTCAACCCTGTGACAGCGCATCTCTATCCATCTATTCAGCTGGCCACATCTCCAAACCAACCACAGTATCCATAAATCCTTTTTTTTTTGGTGTGATAGGGCACTGGATTTGAACTCAGCCTTACACTTGCTTGGTGTGTTTGTTCAGCTGGCATTCTGTGCCCTGCTTCCAGCCCTGGTTTTTGTTGTTGTTGTTTTTAGTGCTCATAGTGGGGCTTGAGCTCGGGGCCTGGCCCTTAGCTTTTTCACTCAAGGGTGGTGTTCTGTAACCTTAACCATACCTCCACTTCTGGCTTTTTGCTGTTTAATTGGAGCTAAGAGTCTTACACACTTTTCTGCTTGGGACTCCTGAGTAACTCGTATTACAGGCAGCGCCCAGCCCACCCTGCTTTTAGTTGATTATTTTGGAGATGGATCTAGCCGATTTTTCTGCCCAGGCTGGTTACAACCCTTGTTTTGTGGATCTTAGCCCTCGGAGTAAGTAAGATTACAAGAGTAAGAAACTGGCTGCTGACATAAATTCCTTAATGGATCTCAGCTCAAAATAAGCAAGCAAAACACATACTTACTCAACAGAGGCAAGACCTGTTGAAACCATAAGCCTTTAAAAAGATCATCAAGCTGGACACTGCTGGCTCCTGCTTGCAATCCTAACAACTCAGGAGGCTGAGATCTGAGGATCCTCATTTGAGGCCACTCAAGGCAGCAAAACCCATGCCACTCTTACTTCCAAAAAATCATCAAAAAATTCAGAAGTGGACTGTTGCTCAAGTGTAGAGCATTAGCCTTGAACACAAAAGTTCAGGGACAGTGCCCAGGTACCATGTTCTACCCCAGGACTCTCTCCTCTCTCCTCTCTCTCTCTCTCTCTCTCTCTCTCTCTCTCTCTCTCTCTCTCTCTCTCTCTCTCTCTCACACACACACACACACACACACACACACACACACACACACAGATCATGAAAGAAGTGGCGCTATGGCTCAAAGTGGTAGAGTGATAACCTTGAGCAAAAAGGCTCAGGGACAGCACCCTGGCCCTGAGTTCAAGTCCCACATCTAGGAGGGAAAAAAAAAAGATAATCACTCATACAAGAAATTCAGATTGCCTGGCTATTTGGGAGATGTGGAGAAAGAAGAATTGCAGTTTAAAACCAGCCTAGGCAAAAAGTTTAACAAGACCCTCTTTAAAAATCAACCAGATCACCATGAAATCCCTTTGTACAATTGATATATGGACATGTATATATTGTGTGTGTATACACATATATGTGTGCATATATATGCACATATATACATGCGTTCACACACACAAGTCAGACATGATGCCTACACTTGTGATTCCAGGTACTCAGGAGGTACAAATAAGAGGATCACAGTCTAAGACTAGTCTGAGCAAAAGCTCAAGACCCTATCTGAAAGCTGAATATACCAATGGCTCACACTACAGGTGTGAGGATTACAGGATTACAGATCCTAGCTACTCAGGAGGCTGAAATCTGAGGATTGCAATTTGAAGCCAGCCCAAACAGAAAAGTCCATGAGATTTCCCTCCTCCTCCTCCTCCTCCTCCTCCTCCTCCTCCTCCTCCTCCTCCTCCTCCTCCTCCTCCTCCTCCTCCTCCTTCTTCTTCTCCTCCTTCTTCTCCTCCTCCTTCTTCTCCTTCTCCTTCTTCTCCTTCTCCCTCTTCTTCTCCTTCTCCTTCTTCTCCTTCTTCTCCTTCTCCTTCTTCTCCTCCTTCTCCTCCTTCTCCTTCTTCTTCTTCTTCTCCTTCTCCTTCTCCTCCTTCTCCTTCTCCTTCTCCTTCTCCTTCTTCTTCTTCTCCTTCTTCTCCTTCTCCTCCTTCTTCTCCTCCTTCTCCTCCTCCTTCTCCTCCTCCTTCTCCTCCTCCTTCTCCTCCTCCTTCTCCTCCTCCTTCTCCTTCTCCTCCTCCTCCTCCTCCTCCTCCTCCTCCTCCTCCTCCTCCTCCTCCTCCTCCTCCTCCTCCTCCTCCTCCTCCTCCTCCTCCTCCTCCTCCTCCTCCTCCTCCTCTTCCTTCTTCTTCTTCTATAGGTCATAGGGCTTGAATTCAGGGCCTGGGAACTGTCCCTGAACTTCTTTATGCTCAAGGCTAACACTCTACCACTTTGAGCCATAGCTCCACTTCTGATTTTCTGGTGGCTAATTGGAGATAGGAGTCTCATGGACTTTCCTCTCTGGGCTGCCTTTAAACTGTGATCCTCAAATCTCAGCCTCCTGAGTAGCTAGGATTACAGGTGTGAGCCACTAGCACCAGGCTCCATGAGATTCTTATATCCAACTAAACACCAAAAAGTCAGAAGTAAAACTGTGGCTTAAGTGGTGGAGTCCTAGTCTTGAGCAAAAAATGCTCAGGGATATTACTCCAGCCTTAAGTTCAAGCCCCAGGGCTGGCATAAAAGAATAAAGAAAGGAAAAACTATATGAAAACAAATTAAAAGCAAAAGTGACTGGAGGCATGGCTCAAATGCTAGATCATTCACCTAGCAACATGAGATCCCGAGCACTGCCAACAATGGCTCCCACCTATAATCCTAGCTATTCAGGAGGCTCAAAACTAAGCATCATTGTTCAAAGCCTAGACAGAAAAGTCTGCAAGACTCTATCTCCACTTAGCCAATTTGAAAAAAGCTGAAAAGCTGGAGTAGAAGCATGATTCAAATGGTAGAGTGCCAGCTGTGGGTGAAAAGGCCAAGGGAGAGCCCAAAAACCCTAAATTCAGCGCGCGCGCGCGCGCACACACACACACACACACACGTGCACCCACACGAACCGAAATCAAATTTTCACGGTGCTACCTAAAAACAAAATAAACAAGAATGAGAAATGCACAGTAAGGAGTGTCTCACAGGAAGGGCCCCTTGTTGCCTCTGATGCGGGCCATGGCAGACACATGAAATCCACCAGACACATTTTGTTCAGAGTGAGTCTTCATATAGACAAGGCAGTCCTTCAGGCTTGGTCATTTCTCAGTCAGGGGCTCTCATCCCTACCTCCAAGGTTTGATGGATCTCAGCACTCAGCGGGTTTGGAGGACTGTGAATTGGTCTCCATCATGTGTCCTCCTATGTGGGGGGTGGAGGTCTGCTACAATGAGTGGGTTTCAGAGGAAATGATCATCTCTGTGCTCTCCTTGTTTCAGGGGTGTGTGTGTGTGTGTGTGTGTGTGTGTGTGTGTGTGTGTGTGTGTGTGTGTACTAAGGGCTTCAACTCTGGACTGGGTGGCTGTCCCTTAGCCTTTTTTCCTCAAGGCTGGTGCTCTACCACTTTTTGTTGGTTACTTGGAGATAAAAAGTCTCATGAAGTTTCTCACCAGTGCTGGCTTCAAATCTCATTCCTCAGATCTCAGCCTCCTGAGTAGCTAGGATTACAAGTGTGAGCCACAAGTGCCTGGCTGTCTGCGTTTCTATTTGTCTATGGGATGAGTGTGCCTCTTGGTGATTGTGCATCAGGTTTTGTGTGTGCACACACTCATTTTGCAGGATGGTGTGTTGCTGAATGTGTAAGTGGATGTTTTTGTTTGTTTGTTTTTTAATCAGTCATGGGGCTTGAACTCTGGGCTTGGGTGCTGCCGCTAAGGTATTCAGCTCAAGGCCAGCACTCTAGCACTTGAGCCACAGCACCACTTCTGGCCTTTTCTGCTTATGTGGTGCTGAGTAATTGAACCCAGGGCCTTATGCATGCAAGGCAAGCACTCTACCACTGAGCCACCTTCCCAGCCCTAAGTGGATGTTTTGTGTGTGATGGCATATTATGTGATGTGTTTGGTGAGTGTGTTTGATGTGTTTGTTCCATGTTTCTGTGTCTGGTGCTAATGGGACCAGGACTTGTCTCTGGTTTCAGTGTGTGAAGAATTGCATATAAGCCAGGCATTAGTGACTTGTGCTACTCACGAGGCTGAGTTGTTAAGGTTCACAGTTCAAAGCCAGCCCAGGCAGGAAAGCCCATGAGACTGTTATTTCCAATTAACCACCAAAATAACCAGAAGTAAAACTGTCTCAAGTGATAGAGGACTACCCTTGAGCAAAATTCTAAGGAACAGTACCCAGGCCGTGAGTTCAAGCTGGTACAAAAAAAGAAAATGAAAAAGAAGTATGTGTGTGTTTGTGTTTTGCTGGGAATCTGTATGTCTCAGATAGTCCATTTGTGTGTTGTTTCTGGTTTTCAGCAGTCCTGATGAGGTATGTGTACTTCAATATATATTTGTCTTTGTGTTCCTGTGTTGTCTGAGTAAATTGTACAATGTAGTATGTAGCTTTTCTGTTTCAGTGAGTTGTGCTTCTTTGTTTCTTTGGGTCCAGTTGTGGGGTGGGGGTTGGGTCCATGGTGACTGTATGTTGTTTTGTCTTTTGGGGATTCTGATAGTTTGTATGTATGAATATGTGTATTTCAGGTTGAGCATGCTGATGTTTCCATAGTGAGTGAGTGTGTGTGTGTGTGTGTGTGTATGTGTGTGTGTGTCTACAGGGTTAGCAACTACTGGTTTGGCTGTGTATGTATTATGGTGTGTGTGTGTGTGTGTGTGTGTGTGTGTCTACAGGGTTAGCAACTACTGGTTTGGCTGTGTATGTATTATGGTGTGTGTGTGTGTGTGTGTGTGTGTGTGTGTGTGTGTGTGTACAGGGTTAGCAACTACTGGTTTGGCTGTGTATGCATTATGGTGTGTGTGTGTGTGTGTGTGTGTACGTTGTGCAACACAGCCTCTCTGTGTGATGTGTGCCTCCATCCATGCTGGAAACCAGACTGGACCCAGGACCTTCTCCAGTCCCCACATTCCTTTGTGCTCTGTGCTACAAAAAAATATTTGCGTTTTCCACGACTCATAATTTTTCCTCCTCAATCGCTACCAGATGTGGGTCCTGTGGTCCTGTCCCCATGACAACGGAGGTTCCAGCAGCCGCGGTTCCCTTTTGTGGCGCCTGCCCTGGGAGCTGGCATTGCTCTAGTTCCAAGGGGGTGGGACATGTGGGTGGGTTGGGGAGGGCAGACTATGGTGGAGGGGGCCCTCCTGAGGGGAAGGCAGCTGCTGAAGGGGAGTCCCTGCTCTGGGAAGTACTCACAGAGGAGCTCCTCAAGACTGAACCTCAGATGCTTGGGGGGCTTCCAGGTTTGAGAGAGAAATAGAACTGGACTCCCCAAATCATGCTGTTCCAAGCTTTGGGAGTGGCAGAGCCCAAGCTAGGGGTTTGGGGTCAGAAAGAGGCATGGGGTGACATGATGGCTCTTGGAGGGGGGGCATAGTTTGGAAGGGCAGAGCCTGAGCCACTGTGCTGCTCATCCCTCAAGTCTCTGTCCTGAGCTTGCTGAGTCCAGCTGAGCATCTGTCCCATCCTGGCAAACCTTGTGCCTGTGTCCTTAACCCAAGTAGCACATGACTTGGGGCCTGAATGGATTTGAAGCCAGACAGCAATAGGGCCATTGCTGGGAATGTGCCTCACTAGCTCAAGAAAAGCTGTGTGACCCAGAAACAAGCAGCCTGTGATCCACACGTGCTACCTGACTCTGCCAGACACAAGGACTGCTCAGATGCATGGTGTCTCCCACTACCCCCCTCATGATAGGAGGCTACTTCCACTAAGGTGGCTGAGCCTATCAGTGATCAGTGTAACCTCATGAACTATCTGACTTAATGGCAAGAGTGCTGCCAGGAGCTGGGCATTGGTGGCTCATGCAATCCTAGCTACTCAAAAGTTTGAGATTCTGAGGATTAGGGGTTGAAGCCAGCCTAGGCAGAAAAGCATATGAGATTCTATCTCCACTTAACCAGCAAAAATGTTAGACCAGAGGCATAATTCAAGTGGTAAAACACCAGCTGTAAGCAAGACAGTGAGAAGCTCTGAGTTCCAGACAAAGGAATGGGAAAGGGAAAGGGAAAGGAAAGGAAAGAAAGAAAAAAGGAAGGAAGGAAAGGAAGGAAGGAAGGAAGGAAGGAAGGAAGGAAGGAAGGAAGGAAGGGAAGGCAGGCTAGAAAGGAAGAAAGAAGCAATAAGACAGCTCTTCTCCTAAGCAGTTTAGAGACCTGCTAGGAACAGAAAGGTACAGATGGGGGCTAGGAGACAAATGATCAGAGATGATCAGGCCAGAGTAAGGTCTGGTCAAAGCCTCTGAGTAGTGAAGTAGAGGATTGGAGGGATGGAGAGTGGCTCTAGGCCAGGCTGGCTCCCCTCTTCCCCCGCCCCCTTCCATCTCTCCAGAAGGCAGGGGCAGCCAAGGAGTTTCCGGCTGAGGACAAGGAGCTCATTGAGAGGGACAGCAGGACCCCTTGCAGCAACAGACCTTCTTGTTTATGCCACATGAGGCCCAGCTTGAGGCTGCAGCCATGGCCCACTGGCCCCTTGGCCCTGGCCTCTGGCCCACCCCAAACAGCTCTGACCTCCACGTTTAACAGTGACAGCTTATGAGAAAGGTTCAGATCAGAAGCAAGCCCCATCACCTGTCCTTTCCAATCAAGGGTCCCTGCTTCCTCCATCTGTTATAATCCATCCTTCCTCCCAGGCAATCAGTTTAGGACAAGGCAGGCCTGGGCAAGGGCCTCATAAGCTTGGCAAACAAACACACGATGGATGGCTCACTATCTATATGAACCATGGAGATCCATACTAGGGTGCCAAGGCTGGATTTGGAGGAAAGGGTCCTGGTAATGAGTTCAGGCCACATGCAGGGTTTTTAGTGGTACATCTTGGCCAAAGTCTGCAGGAAGTAAGCAATCAAAGCACAGGAAGGGGGGAAAGGCACTTTATTAAGAAAGCTTTGGCTGAGCCCCTGCTAAGAGGAGCCCATCCTGGGGCTCCCAGATGGGACAGGAGCAGCCCTGTTGGGGGCCTATAAATACATCTCCTCAGGCCACTGGAATCACTCCTGGGGTTTCCAAGACATGTGGGATGGTGGGAGGCCATCAAAACCAGCTTGACAGCCAAGGGACCAGGCACAGGAGAAGGAAGATGTGACACAGGCAACAGGGCTCCAAGTCCCCTAAGGAGCAGAGACCAGCCCTCCTCCCCAGACTGGTCAACCAGATACCCTGTAGCCCAGTCAGTGGTAGCCTCTAGCTACCTACAAGGAAAGGGATCTCTAGCCAGAAGCACCAGGCCCTGGCCTATGAGAGGCAGCCGGGGCAGAAGGGCTTCGGGGCCTCAGCCAATAAGATGGTGAGCCTAGCCAAGAGTACGCTTGGCCTACTGTAGGAGGCAGTCTCCAGGCAGAACCCTCCTGACTTTGGCCAATGAGACACGGGTTGCTCGAAGAGCTCTATAATTTGGCCAATGGGAAGGGAGTAGCCTGCTAAGCGCCTGTCAGGCCTCGACCAATAGGATGGGGACGACTGCCCCTGAGCACTGCTCCAATCAAGAAGCAGCTGCTGGAGCCTGAGCCAATCAATCACAGCCTCCCGCCCTGCCACTGAGGGGGTTGGCCAATGAAAGGCTGTCAATGCCCAGGCTGCGTGGGAAACACGGGGACGCGGAGCTCAGGGTGGCAAGCATGGTGCTAAGCCAGGGGAAGCAGCTGTGGGCGCGATGGGGCCCAACGCCTACTACAGAGTGGGAGCGCCCACCCTAACCAGCTCTCCGGCCGCCTCCCTGCTCTTCTTGCGTGGCGGCTTCTGGATGGGAATCTTCTTCCGAGGGGTTTCATTGGCCGGCGTGCCAGACCCCGCCTTGTCTGGCTCTATAACCTCCGTCGCAGGGGACACGCGGGCCGGCGAGGCGGGCGGCACTGACCGCTTGGCCTTCTGCGGCGGCGCCGGCTTCTCCCGGGGGCTCTGGGCTACGAGCGCTCCCTCCGTGCGACCCAGACTTCGAGTCTTGCCGCGCAGCTCTGCCGCCAACATGGAGGCGGCCTCGGGCGCGCTGCGCGGAGGACCACTGGCGTCCGTTGATTCTGGGAGACCGGGTCCGCGACCCCGAGCTCGAGCCCGGGGCGGTGAGGGCGCCGCCAGACCTGGTAGCTCCTCGGCCAGCCCCGGGGGCCGCGCCGACGTGTCGCTGGGTGTCCGTTTCCTCTTGCTGGGACTGGGTGCAGCCTCAGGACCCGGAGGTGGAGGCGAGGGCGCGCGGGCGGCGGCGGCGGCTCCGTGCTTGCCATGGATCCAGGACACTTTGGGCTTGGTGGCAGGGTCGGGTGGCGGCGGTTTCCTGCGCTCGGGCGATGGCGAAAGCGACAGGCCCCCAGCCTCACCTCGGGCCCGGACCGGCCGGGCCTCGCGCCGGGCTACGCGTGCATACAGCGCCCCGCCAGGCCCCTCCACACTGGACGCTGAGCGCTCGCTGTCAGAGGACGCCGGGAGGGGCGCTGCTTCCTCTGCGGACGCCCGGGTGGTCAAGGTCGCCGGGGAAGGCGCTGGTGCGTCAGTAGGCAAGGTTGTGGCCTCTGGTTCTCGGCTCTCGGTTGCGGTCTCTAAGGAAGGAAGAAGGCATCCAGATCACCACCTCCAAAGGTGACTTTCCCTCTTCACAAACCAGAGCTGGGCTATCGCTATGTCGCCCTGGCATTTAGGTGAGCCTGGCATACTCATGTCACCAACCACAAACAGTTTAGAGCCACAAGGTGTGCTACTGACTGCTGGAGAAATGGACACATTTTCTGGGCTGAAGCCCAGATTTGTGCAGACTTTGTACCTGTTGCCCACCAGACCCCCAACCTCAGGAGGCACCATCATCAAATTTACCTCCTTCTTTTCTAAGAAGGCTCCTAAGGCTCAAAGATTAGGCACCTGCCCAAGGTCACTCATTGCTATGGCCAAGAGAAAAGAGAGGCCAGCTTTCCAGCTATTCAGTGTTTAGGTCAGTGGGCTGGAGGCTGCTGGCAAAGGTGGCCTCCCTTTACCCAACGGGTCCACTCCCATCTGCCTTCCACTCCCTATCCAGGTCCAGAAATTTCTGTCTGGCTTCCCCTAGAGGTGAAATTGATCTATGTGTAGTGACAAGAGGGCCTACCTATTTCCCCAGACCCCACCCCAGACGGTTGCTGAATGGTAGAGAGGCTTGACTGCAGCTGGAGCTCTGGCCAACCCCCAGTTCCCAGCATCACCTTGGCCTTGCTCCCTGTCTGCAATCCTGTTTAGCAGAGATCTTAGGAACATTTCGCTGTGCTGGAAGGATGCTCAAACAAGACCATACTCACCCTCATGCGGGACACAGTACACAGGGCCTTCATCTGTGGTGTCAAAGGATGAGAAGGAAGCTCGGGAGGACCATGAAGGTGAAGGCTGTTCCAGTCCTGAGGGTGGTTCCAGGAAGCTGCAGTTGAGTGTGTTGTCCAGGTCATGATGAGCCACTGGGAAGGAGTGAGGCAGAGTTGCCAGGGGCTCAGCCTTGCCCCAGTCTGTGCTCTCATTAGCCAATTGTGAATGAAATGATAAAGACCAGCTCTTCTGTAAGACTGTAGGCAGGGCAAGAAACTTAACAGGTAGGGATAGCAGCAAACTAGAATTTAAAAAGGGACAATGTATGTAATGATGGAAGGCAGGTATGTGCAGACAGGGAGCTGGAAAAGGTTGGGCTGAAGTGTGGATAAAGGTTAGAAAGAAATAACTGGAGCTAGGTGCTGCTGGCACAGGCCTATAATCCCAGCTACTCAGGAGTTATAGGATCAAGGTTCAGAGCCAGCCTGGGCAGAAAAGTTTGTGAAACTCTTATCTCCAGTTAACCAGCTAAATATTAGAAATGGAGGTGTAGCTCAAGTGGCAGAGTACCAACCTTGAGAAAAAAAAAATAGAAGCAAGTGCCAGACCCTGTGTTTAAGTCCTAGTACCAATACACACAAAAAAAGACAGGTGTAAAGAATTGGACCACCAGGGTTTCAAAGCTATGCTTTGGAGTCTATTTTGTGGAACTTGGGGAGCCTTGAAGCATACCTTTTTGAGCCCATCTCAGCTGCCTGTATCCCATAGGCTTAGCCTTCAGGGATGCAGACCCCACATTGATGAATGTCAGAGTTGTGTTGGCCTTCTCTGTCTACAAGCCCTGCACCTGTGTCCATAGATGTCATGCTGCTTTGTAAACCAGAGTTTTTCCTCAGCGTTCTCCTTAACTTTGCAATAGCCTGAACAACCGCCCCCCCCCAATCTATCTTCAGAAACAAGTGCAAAACAGAGAGTCCATCTCATTGTGTGTCAGCACAGAAAGGAGCAGCAAGACACCTGCCTGAGGGCCTTTGGGGTGGGGAGGGCAAAGAACCAGCTTGCCACTTCCCTGGAAGGGCTTCAGAGCACTGGTGGGAATCCAAGAAGGAGAGTGGGTCTTGGGACAGAATGTTCCCATTTCTACATCCCTGTGCATTCCTGGCAGCTCCTCATCAGGATGTATATATTGTACCATCCTTCAGCTGGGTTGCTTGACAGTTCTGTCATTCACACAACGCTAATGCAACCACTCACAGCGCCCCATGCCTCCCCCTCACACACACATCTGCTCTGGCATCTAGGACTCCTGCATGGTTCTCTGGCCATGCCCCTAGCAAGTGGGGCACACCTTCACTCTGGTCACACTTCCTCCAAGCTCACCCACATTAAAACCCCGTACATCACCTTTACAATAGCACTTTTTTCTTTTTCTTTTTAAGGGGGGGGTCCGGTCGTGGGGCCTAAACTCTGGGCCTGGGCACTGTCCCTCAGCTCTTCAGCTCAAGGCTAGCGCTCTACCACTTGAGCCACAGCGCCACTTCCGGCTTTTTTCTTTTTGCTTATGTGGTGCTGGGGAATCGAACCCAGGGCCTCATGCATGAAAGGCAAGCACTCTACCACTGAGCCACCTTCCCAGCCCCAACAATGTTTTCTTATTGAAAACCATTTTTTAAAACATTAAAAAACGCTTTATCCCTAAGGTCCCCTCACACCTGTTTCCCAGAAGCCTCCTGCGCAGGGAGGTGTTTTCTCCTGAGACTCCGAGCTCTCATCCTTACCTACGACTTTGGGCAACTTTTGCCTGCGAAGTGGGATCCGGGGCAGCTTCATGCTGATGCGGCTGAAGCGTCCACACAGGCGTTGTGGAGCCTTCTTCCTTCCAAGCGAAAGCTCCCTGCGGGGGCAGGGCCTGAGCGAAGGGGAGGGGCTGGGAGGGGAGGCTCGATCTTCCCGGGCGCTTTAAGGATGGGGCTGAGGTAGTGGAGGGCGGAGTCTGGGCCCAGAAAGCGCGAGGGTGTGGCCTGAGCCAAGTGGAGAGTGGGGGGCGGGCCTCACCGACTCACGGGGTCCTTGCCGCGGCAGGCGCAGCAGCAGCCGAGTAGCGAGAGCAGGAGGCCCAGGAGCAGGGTGAGCAGCGCGCCCGCGCCCATCACGCCTTTGCGTTGATTGGTTTCTGCGGGTGTACCAGGTAAGTGTGGGCACCAACAGCCCCCGTGTTCCCTAACCCGATGTCCCTCATGCACTCACCCAAGCGGCAGGCACCAGTGACCGGGTCACATGAGTCCTCGTGGCAGCTACAGGCCTGGGCGCAGTCCACGCCGTGGAGCCCTGGCGGGCATGTTACGTTACAGCTGCAAGGGTTCTAAGTGAGACGGAGCCACGGAGGCCCACGGAAATGCTTCCCCTCCCTTACCCCAGCCGCTAGCAGGCCCAGGCCTGGCTATCCAGTTCCATTATGTAGGGATTGAAGCTCACTCCTACCTGCGGCCAGGCACACACTGGATGATCAATAATTTGGAAGTGATTGTGTGCGCCCTCAGTAGGAGCAGATCTGGAGGATGAAGGGTTGTCACCCAGCCTCAGAATCTTTTTCTGGAGCTAACTGTTGTGTGGGTTGGAAGAAGGGCTGCCAGTGCAGACTGCTGACTAAATGTTAGTCCCTACTCTCTATACAGCATCCTGGTACCACATCAGGGCAGGAAACTTACCCCCAAACTCTTTGCCACTCCCTAGTTGAGTTAGGGGCTAAGGACGGAGAGTCCAGCCTGGGTCCCACCTTGTCTGTCCCTGAGGTCTGGATGGAGCCCCCCGTGTCCGGCACATACTTTCTAACCCCTACGAATCCCGAGGACACTCACTGAGGCCCGTGGACACCAGGGCTGCAAAGGCAGCGCCCTGACTGGAAGTCACAGTGGCCGCTGCCGCAGTCCGCGCACACGAAAGCACAGTCCTCGCCGTAAGTGCCATTGCTGCACTTGGTCTCACACCTTGCAACGAGAAGAGGCATCAGCGGAAACAGAAGCGAAAGGACCCCAAACCGAGAGTCCTCCGCAGAGGGCCTTCGGGGGCAAGGCAGGCCTTGATGCGGGGAGGCTGCATGTCTGGGTCGAGGGAGGCACGGGCTGCTCACCGGTCGCCAATCCAGCCCGCGTTGCAGCGTGTGCATTTGCCAGTGACGTGGTTGCAGGCATGCCCGTCGCGACAGGGCGGGCAGCGGTGTTCACAGCCCTCCCCGTAGAAGCCGGTGGCGCAGGGCTGGTCGCATTTGGTTCCGTTCCAGCCTGGCTCGCAGGTCAGGCAGCGGCCCTCGGCTACGGTGCACGGTTGCTGGCCTTTACACTGGCCGCACCTAGGGCGGGGTCAGGAAGTGGGGCGGAGCGGGAACCCCCCTCGTCCCCGCCCCCCTCGGCGGCCCGCCCTTTTCCCCCTCGGCTTTCCTAGCAGGCGGGACCCTCCTCCCCACGCTTACCGGCGGCGACAGCCCAAGCCGTAGAAGCCGGCGGGGCATGGCTCGCGACAGTACTTGCCACGGTAGCCCGGCTCGCAGGCGCACGTGCCGTCCACGGGGTTGCAGCGGCCGCGGAAGCACTGGCAGTAACGATCGCAGCGAGCGCCGAACGTGCGCTCGCGGCACTGGCAGCGGCCGCTCTGCTGCTCGCAGGGCGAGGAGTTGCAGGCGCACTGATTGTTGCAGCTGCGGCCCCACCAGCCCGCGTGGCACAGGCAGGCGCCGGTCTGGGGGTCGCAGCGCGACGTGGCGCTGCAGTAGCAGGCGCTGGCGCACTGCGGGCCCCACCAGCCGGGCTCGCAGCGGCACGCGCCGGTCCGCGGGTGGCACGTGCCATGCTGGCACTGGCACGCATGCTCGCAGCGCGCGCCCCAGCGCCGCGCGTGGCACGTACACTGGCCCGTCACGTCCTCACACTGCCCGTTCGGGTGGCAGCTACACCGTTCCTTGCAGTCAGGACCCCAGAATTGGCGCGGGCATTCTGCAAAGACGCGGGAGTGGGAGCCTCCACTTTCTGCGTGGATGGCGTCCCCGCCCGCATCCTCCCACCGTCACTTCAGGGGGACTCAACGCCAAGACTCTATACCGTAGTGGAGACAGACTTCGCCCCGCCCCGAAGCTCGCTTAGACCCCGCCCCGTCTCTCCAGCGTGCAGCGCAGGCGCCCAGTGCCCTCCCCACCCCGCACTCACTAGTATCGCAGTTGGCACCGAAGTAGCCGTGGCGGCAGCGGCACTCGCCCGGCCTCACGCACACCTCGTTCTCTGAGCACGTGGAGTTGCCTTCGCACACCGCTGCGGGAGGACCCAGGCCGAGCTGTGGGCACATGCTCCCCCCACCTCGAGCCCTCCACCCCCAGTTCCCAGGATGAAGAACTCACCGATCCCACACTCGTCCCCCTGCCGCCTCCAGCCAGCGCAGCACGTGAACACCTGGGGACTGTGAGCCGAAAAAGGACGACTGAGCGTGACCTGACTTCCTCCTCCCTACAACCGCTTCCCTAATCTTCATCTGCACTGGGGTTCCCCTCTCCCCACCCTCCTCCCACCCCCAGCCAGTCCCTACGTGGCCTCCCTGGGTACTGCCTTAGAAAGGTAGTTATGGCCTTGATGTGTGCTGGGCGCCATTACAGATGTGGAAGACTCAAGTTTTGGTGCTCAGGAAGTAGACCCTGGGCAGAAAAGGAATAGTACCACAAACAGCTCATCTCCAGTCCTACCTACCTACAAGGGCTCCCCCAGTTCTCCCATGCCACCTAACTCCCCTGTGCTCTCCTGCAGGACACTAGGCTGAGAAAAGGAGTCCTGAGTTCCAGAAGGTGCAGCACAAGGGGGCAGGGGTGCTAGAGAGCAGATCCTAGTCTCAGGACCCCTGAACAGGGGCTAGGTCATCTCTTAAGGTTTGGGCCTGGCCAATTGCATGTTAGTAACTCCCTTGTGAAATGACTGGGAGGGTACCAGAACCAATAGACATACATGGATGCCCAGGTGGGGCTAAGCATCAGGGTGGATGGCAGCCTCTAAGCAACATGGGCTGTGTACACAGTTCTTTTTCAGGGGAGGCTCGTGGGGGGGGGGGGCAGAAGGGGGAAGGGTCATCTATCTGCTAGGGAGAGGGGCACAAGGGAACATGGGAGTTCTCCATGAGCATAAGGTATAAGTAAAACAGAGCCTGGGGTGCCAGGGTAGGAGTTGAGGTAGAGGAAAGGGAGATTGATGAATCTACTTGTATTTATTGTCTCCCCCCCCCCCCCCCCTCTGGTCGTGGGGTCTGAACTCTGGGCCTGGGCGCTGTCTCTCAGCTCTTCTGCTCAAGGCTAGCGCTCTACCACTTGAGCCACAGCGCCACTTCCAGCTTTTTTCTTTTTGCTTATGTGGTGCTGAGGAATCGAACCCAGGGCCTCTGGCATGCAAGGCAAGCGCTCTACCACTGAGCCACCTTCCCAGTCCCTTTATTGTTTTATTATGAAGGACTTGGTATTATATTACTCTAGTAGAAGATCTTGGTTGTTCTGTTTTAGCCATGTGGAAGTGGGGCTTAGGCCTCACACATGCTAGCAAGCATTCACCATTAGCTACACACTCAGCCCCTAGAAGGTAATTTCTTTTCTTTTCTGTCAGTTTTGGCCATGTGGAAGTGGAGCTTAGGCCTCACACATGCTAGCAAGCATTCCACCATTAGCTACACACCCAGCCCCTAAAAGGTAATTTCTTTTCTTTTTTCTGTCAGCTGTGGGGCTTGAACTCTGGGTCTGGGCGCTGTCCCTCAGCTTTTCAGCTCAAGGCTAGCACTCTACCACTTGAGCCACAGTACCACTTCTGGTTTTCTGGTGGTTAATTGGAGATAAGGGTCTCACGAACTTTCCTGCCTGGACTGGCTTTGAACCGTGATCCTCAGATCTCAGACTCCTGAATAGCTAGGATTACAGGTGTAAGCCACTGGTGCCCAGCTCTATTACATTTTTTCTTGTGCCAGTCCTGGGGCTTGAACTCAGGGCTTTGGTGCTGTCTCTGAGCTTTTTTTTTTTTGTCTTCCTCAAGGCTAGCACTTTACCACTTGAGCTACCAATCCAATTATGGCTTTCTTTGGGGGGGAGGAGGGGTTGACAGAAGATAAGTTTCATAGACTTGCTTATCTTGGCTAGCTTCAAACTCTGATTTCAGGTCTCAACCTCTTGAGTAGCTAGGATCACAGGCATGAGCCACCAACACCTGGCCTAGAAGGTAATGTCTAACTATAGTATTTCAGAGTGTCGTGGCTTCTAAAACCACACCGATGCCAGGTGAAAACCCATAGTGGTTAGAGAGATACCTGGGGACTGTGGATGTCATGGAACTGCCCAGGTTTTTTAGAGGGTAGAGGCTGAAAAAGGACAGCCAACGAGGCTGCTGGATCCTACAATCCCATCAGACACAAAATTTTGCCTCAGTCCTACAAGAACAGAGCATCCATTTACTCTTCAGAGAAATCTAGAACCGGGATGTGATGGGAGGGGGCCTGGAGAGCTGGTGGAGTAGGAAGGGCTGAAGGGAAAAACCAAGCTACCTTCACCATGTCCTATACATGCCACCCAGACTTCAGACGCCTCCAACTTGGTCAGGGTTCTGAGGCCCAATAACAGTCCCTTCCTCACCAAATGAGCTACTTCTCTGCCAGGCCAAAGGTGAGACCTGGTGAACAGGATCAATAAAACCCTGAACTAGGGGTTTTACTTTGTACACACACACACACATGCACACGCACACGCACACACAGAGGAAATCATAGACTAAAACACACAACAAGCCTGGATTTTCCTGCTTTTATTGTCTCACCTACCCAATCCTGACCCAGAGGCTTCAAACAACACATTTGCAGACAGAGCCTACCAGCTCATCCCCCTGTCACTTCTGCCTGACCCTTGGCCTCAAGATGGAGATCTATATATATACACACACACACACACATATATATATATACATACATATATATAAAGTTGTTCCTCTTTTAAGAATCCCGGCCAGATGAACTGCTAAGTTGGACTCAGAAGCACTGACTACCCCTTTCCCTGGATAGCCTGATACAGGATGCTGTGACCAGGAGCCTGTGCTTTTATGGCCACAGCCAACTGAGTTTGATATCCAGGTCTACTGCTTGTTATGTGACCTCAGCAAGGAGCTTAACCTCTCTGAGCTGTATGTTCCTTACCTATAAGAATATGGCTTATGGATTTGGCAGAAAGATTAGGAGGAAGCCAACTGCAATGTTTCACATCTTCTAAGAGCTCTGCCATGGCTGTGGTAGTTTATGTGATTATCTGCTCTCTAGTTCCATGTAGACCTCGGGGATTCTGCAAGTAGGCTTGAGGAAGCCTCTGAGTACAGCTGGTCATTCTCAGCATGGCTGGCATCCAGGCCTCACACAGCAGAGCTGACACTACCAACAGACAGAGCCTATTTGGGTTCACCAAACACAAGAGTTTCCTCGGAAAGACTGACAGTAAGGCTAGGCTGGGCTGGTAGGTTAACTGGTCAAAGATCTTAGGAAGATGAGATAGAGAAGACAGCTGGTACAGGGCACATTTCCAGCTTGCTTTCTAGTTGGTGAGACTTAGGGAACCAGACCACAGCAACAAGAATGGCAGGCTGTGGGTTGCCCCTTTAGAGACCACTGTTCCTGTCATGATGCAAATGTGCTGTGATTTCATCTGAGATGTAGCTCACTGCATCTGCACATAGCCTGGATTGCTCCCAAATCACCCAGGGAGGTTTTTCTACTAGCCATGCAGCCACTAGAGACCTCACCTATTTGATTCTTCCTGCCCCAGGACCCCTCTTGTCTGGTTCTGTCCCAAACTTCCCATCTCTCCAGTCCTCATTTCCACCTACCTTTACCTTCTTCAAGGAATTTGCCAGGTCACATTAAACAACAATTCCTTGGAGACCTCCTCAATTCCAGACTCGAAAATCCAACTGTCTACTGGACAATGTCACCACAGGGAGAACTCAAGAGTGTCTCAAAACTGACCTCCTCTGTATTCTAAGTCTTTTCTACCTCAAGTCACACTGGTCCTTCCAGGTTGGGAGGCCAAGATTCTAGGAGACACCCCTGACTCCTCTCTATCCTCACTAGAGCCACTGAGAAACACCTGCTTTCTCTTCCCAACCACATCTGGTGGGGGGAGCTGATTGTCCCTTGTCCTATCCCAGCCTCCAAAGACCCACCTCCTATTTTCATAGTGTCTGTCTTCTGGCTGACCCCAGCTTCTGCCCTTCTGCCACCAGAGTGCCTGCCACCTAGAAGCCAAGCCTGGTCAGAACCACTTGCTTCTGCAAACCTCATTTGACCACAGGCTTCAGAGAAGAAGTCCAGGTCTTCAGAAAAGTGGGTGAACTGTGGTTTCTATTTCTCCTCCATCATTTCCCTGGGCTCTGCAGCCCCAAGACTCCTAACTGTGATTCCAAGGAGCCTCTGGGTTGGGTCCTTGTCTGGAACACCGCTAGGGTGTCTTTCGCCTCTGGATTTGTGTACTCACCACCTTTTCAGTGGATTTCCCCCAAATCATCACATAGAAAGTAGCACCCCAAACTCAACAACTCTCTCCCAGGCCTTCTTAGATGTCTAGACACTTTTGCTTCCTGAGCTGGTAGTCTCCTCTGTCCCTGGCACAGGGGTTTGGTATCTGCTGCTGGGTCTTCAGTAACACAGGCTCCTCACCCATTAGGAGCACAGCATTTTGTTGGCTGAGTGCAAGCCCTTCTCTCTGGCCACAATAACAAAAGGGAGGGTCCAGAATCCAGGTAGGCAGTGTCCAAAGTGACTGTCCTTGTTTGGAGCCCTCCCCTTCCCCCACAAAACCACAGAAACTCCTCCCCTCCAAACTCCTCCATGAAGTAATGCTCCATCACCGACCCCATTTTACAGATGTGGAGCAAAGCCCAGAAAACTGAAGGACTTGCCCAGGTCCACACAGCTGGGAAGAACTAGCACCAGGATGTGAATGCAAACCCAGGCTCTTGGCTACAGACACAGCCTGGCGTCTTGGGGAGGTCTTCTGGCAAGGGGACCGGGGGCTTTAAGGGATCCCACGCTCCAGCTCCCAGCAGCTCCATCCCGCTACCAGATCCCCATCCCCGGACGGGGCCCCGTCGCGGGACGAGGCCTGGGCGCGTAGTCAGAGCCAGGCGACCATCGCGCCCTCCCCCTCTCCAGGCTCGGCCCCGCCCGCCGCCGCCGCCGCTGCATTCCTGGGGCTGGGGAGGCCTGGGAGGCGGTGGCGGCGGCGTCGATGCGAAGCAGATGGCGAGCCAGGCCGGCCCCCGCCTCGGAGGCGGGGCTCGCAGGGGGAGGGGCCTGTGCGCCTCCCGACCCCAGTTTGGAAACCCCGCGCGGCCCCCCGAGTAGCCCCTTGTCTACCTTGATTTCCACCCCCACACCCCCAGCCGCTGGACCGGATCTCGGCCTTTCCCCGCCCTTCCATCCAGAGCGTCCGGAGGGGATCCAGCCCAGAGTCCCACCGTTGCCTCTCCAGCTGCCCGCGGGTGCGGCACCCCTCAACATCCACCAACTCGCCTCCTCGTCCCGGTGCAGAAGCCCATGCCCTCGCCCCGGCCTCACACTCCAGTGCCCACTTCTGGCGTCCTGCCTTTGGCTTTGCTCACCACGAAAAGCCCTCCAGCCCGCTGTCCTCTGACTGGGCCTGTCCCACACCGACTTCCCCAGTGGGCGCCTCGTAGCAACCCACCTCTGTCGCCCCTCCACACATCTCCTGTCGCCACCCCGGGAGTCGCCACGAGTCCCCACAACCTCCAGGCCCCCCGGCCCATCACTGTCTTCTTGGCTTCCATTTCTGATCCACTCTGAGCTCTGACTCTTCGATGATCACCCTCCCCCGCCCCCCCCTCCCCAACCATCCTCCCACCCTTACCCGTTCTTCCTAAAAAAAAACTGTCCTTCCTTTGGCCTGTCTCAAAACTTTTCTGGATCCTTCCTCCTTCGCCTCTCCTCTTACCCCACTCCAGGCTCAAACCACTCGTGCCCAGAGCTTTTGCACGTTGTTCCTTCTGCTTGGAATGCCTTTTCTCTCCCTCTCCTCTACGGCCTTCACAACACAACACAGCTCCCCCCACCCCCCTGTCGGGTTTATGGCATTGGTTATCCCCTCAGGTGACTTCTGGTCCAGGGTATCCTTGGATGCACCGTCGTGGCGCAGGGCCCAGGTCTGTCTGGAAGGAAGCCAGTGTGGGCGAGGGTGATCGAAGGGGCCCACGCGTGTGACACAGGGAGATCCAAGGCGCCCCACAACCAACCACCAATGCCTAGCGCCGCCACCCTCCTAGTCCCGAGCGTCTCCCTCCTTCTGCTCCCCAGGCGAGCTGAGGTCCTACCCGGACGCGCGGCACACGTTGCGGCCTCGCGGGTTCAACTCCTGGGGCGCCGCGGGGCCAGGCAGCAGCCAGAGCAGCAGCACCAGCAGTGGCGGCAGCGACGGGGGCGACAGACCTCCGGCTCCCTGGCGCCGCGCCGGCCCGGCCCCCCGGGACCCTGCGCCCTCCATGCGGCGCGGGGCAGGCGCGGGTGGGCGCGGGTGCAGCCGCAGCGAGAGCGGCCGGAAGCGGAGTGCGAGGCCGGGCGGGGGGCGGCAGGAGGGGCGCCGGGCCGGGCAGGAAATTCCACATCGGCTCCCTGATCCTGGGCCAGCCGCGGCCGGCCAGGCGGCAGCGCCCGCCCCGTGCGCCAGACCCCACCCTCCGGCCGCGCCGCCGCCCCTCCGCGTGGCCCCCACCCCCACCTGGCCACTCACAAACTTAGGGGCGAACTTGGAGGAGGCCCGCCAAGTGTTGAGAGAGGGAGGGGCAGTGGTGGCCCGCCAGCGGAGCCCCTAGTTCCCGCTCCTTTTCCTTGCCTCTCCAGACATCCACGGGAACAGCCGCCCCTGCGCGCTCACTGCGCGGCCCAGCCCCGGGTGGGGAGGGGGATGGGGGACCCGGCGCGATGCCCCAACCCCCCTCCACGCCAGCGTGCTTAGGCACTGGCCAGGGGAAGGTGGCCCTGGGAGCGAAGCCATTGTAGTTCCCCAGTATGCAGTCCAGCTTGTGTATACTGGGGTTTGAACTCAGAGTGCGAAAAGAACCGACTGAGCAAGATGTTCCAGGCCTGTGGCTAGATTTGGTCGGGACCAGAGGCCTGGGAAAAGAGGATCTCTGCGGGGACGCGAGAGATGGGGGTAGACTGGCCTAGCTATGGGCTCTAATAGGATATGAAAGGTAAAGGTAGAAGAAGACAGAAATGAGACCTGAAAGCCAGCAGTCCTAGTCAAGGGTGAAAACAAACTGGGGGAGCCTAGATGAATGCTGCTATTGCCCTCCACCCATGGAAAGGTGCAGGTGGCAGAGTGGAGGCTGGAGAGTGGAAACCCCTCCAATGAAGCTAAGTGGGTTGAAAGTGAAGTCACAAAAATGGGTTAACTTTTCCCAAAAAAAATCTGGGTTTCATTCCCCAAGTAACCACTAGTCAACCTTATCAGGAGGAGACCAAGAAACTTTCAGTCATTAACTTCTCTTCAGTCAGTAACCTCTTCAGATTTGTAGAAACCAAGAGAGAGTCCGGTGACCTTAAATAATATCCACATGCTTGTCTGAGAAGCTACTTGCTACAGAATTAGTACCCATCCAGGTTCCCACATGGTGTGCTAAAGAGAACCCCCTCCCCACCCCAGGTCTCTTGCTTTAGCTTAGTTCTGAGACCCCTGGGGAAGAAAGAACTTTAGAGTCAGAACTCCTTGTATTCCAGCTTGCCCATATGTGATCAGTAAAGGTCTTCTGTCACTCTGTGTGTGTGTGTGTGTGTGTGTGTGTGTGTGTGTGTGTGTGTGTGTGTGTGTGTGTGTGTAATGGAGTTTGAACTCAGGGCATACCTGGGTGCTATTCCTTAGCTTTTTTGCTCAAGGCTGGCATTCTACCACTTGAGCCACAACTCTACTTTTGCCTTTTTGCTGATTCATTGGAAGTAAGAGTCTGATGGACTTTCCTTCTCCAGCTGCTTTCAAACTGCAGTCCTCAGATCTCAGTCTCCTGAGTAGCCAGGATTACAGGAATGAGCCATGGATACCCTGCTCTACTCTGCCACTGACTGACTCTTGAGTCAGTGACTCACAGAGTGGGCAGTGAACCTTTTAGGTTTACAATAGCATAGGTCGGAGAGGCAGGAGGAGAGAGGAGCTGAGGGCAAAGCACAGGCCCAGGAGCCAAGGACTAAGTGGGAACCTTGGATCTGAAGAACAGCAGAGCTCTGGTGGTGAGGGAGATCCACACTAGGTCCTCAAGGCAGGGAGATGAGATGGGAAACATCAATGGCTCCTGAGAGCAGTCAGTTTTAACAAGGGAGAGTTTGCCTTTTAGGATTTAAGGTGAGCCCAAGCAGGGAGTGAACATCTGTTTTCTCTTGGGTAGCAGGCACATGCACATTAAAAGCCCTACAGGAATATACAGAGTGTGGCTAGAGGATAAAGCTTGGAATCAGAGCCTCTGACAGGCCTCAAGACTCTGGGCATTAACCAGCTGTAGGCTGGCAGTGAAGGGTGAGATGAGGAGCAGGGCAAGAAGTAGAGAAGCTAGGGCTTGTCACTCAGTTCTTTAGTTGGGCTGGTGCAGGAAGGAGGCAGGGTAAAAAGGGAAGAAAGGGAAATCCTTCCAATGTGGTCATGAATGCAAACACTTCTCTGGGACAAGTAAACAGTCCAGCCACTTCTGGGCAGCTCAGCCTGGGCACAGTCCTGACCTCAGCAGTGCCCTCCCAGGCTGGGGCCGCTCCCTTCAGTCTTGATGCCAACAGAGGCCAGCAAGATTCATGTAGCTGCAGTTTGTGCTAGGTGAGCACTGGCTTTATAGGCAGTGACTCCCTGGGCTGAGGCATTCACCTCAGCTAGACCAAGTTCACGCATAGACACCACAACATGTTAATTTCACCCCTTCCTCCAGATCTACTCCCCACTCATCCCTCATGTTTGTGAGGAACAGAATCTGAATCATTTATCTTCAGTGGCTCAGATCTCAACTTATCCTTGTCATCTGGTTCCCTCAGGACAAAGGCTGTCCCCAAGCCTCCTCTCAGTCAGTTTCCTGCATGGGATTCACCTTGCAGTGGCTGCTGACTAGTGTTGTCACTGGCAGGTTCCTCATCTGTCTTTGTCACCATGGCAGCCCACACCCCCAGCAGGAGACTAAGCATAGGTAGAACCCAGGTTCATCCCCTGCCTTGGCTTGGCTCCAGATAGACACCAGAATGAAGAAACTATAGGTCCACAGGTGCTCATAAATGACTGCTCATTGAGCAGACAAACTAAAAAGCCCAGTACTGGCCGGGTATTTCTGGCCAGATGGCTTCCAAAAGGAGTTGGGCTTGAATGGTCAGAGGATTTTGCATGAGAGCAGAGCCTGAGAGCCTGGCCACACTAGAAGGCCTAGGCTGGGCCGCCAAGGCCTAGGTGTGGAAGGAGATGGTAGCCATACATACTGAGCAGGGCCTCCACATGTGACAATGGCAGGCCTGGATGCCATCTAGCCCCAGCCAAAGCACTCTTAACCTCAGCAGGAATCAGCACACGCCCCAATGTGTGTTATGTTATGTTTCCTCAAGACCCAAGAAAGTGAGGAAGGTTACACAAGCTATCCCAAGGGTAGAGTCTCCATCCCACAGCCCTTAGCGACCAGAAAGGGAAGGCCAGAGCTTGTTTCTTCACTCACTCTCCTTCAGTGACAGAATGCCAGTGTAAAGACCCATGCTCTGTTCAGCTGATGGGAGAGAAAGTCTCCATCCTTAGGAAGTCTTAGGAAGCTTCCATCATCTGCGGGGTGGGGTAGAAGCCTGCAGGTGCAGACCCGGTAGCAGGCAGGAGGGGAAGATGTTCAGATGGAATAAAGCTTTGTGTGGCTCAGGGCCAAGTGGCCTACTGGTGAAGGTGGTGCAAGTTATCCAGCCTATCAGTGTCAGGACATGGGCTATGCCTGATGGCTCAAAGAAGGTGGAGAGAGTTACCTGTAAAGGTGGTTAGGGGAAGGTCCTACATGCTGCACAGATGTAGCCTTGAGACAGAGAATGTGCCCAAAAGTTATCTGGTAAACCTTCAGGAAATGTAGTCAGGATGTGGGGAGAAGCCCATACAAGATTCCCCCAATCAGGACTGTGCCTCATGCTCCCTTCCAGTGATCCATGGGGCTTTCCTCCCCAGCTGCTGAGGCTCCATTTCTAGACTCTCAGGGTAGGATTTGACTTTGCCCTGCCCCACACTGATTTGATTTTTGTAATTCTGGGGATTCAACCCTGGGCCTTGCACATGCTATGTAAGTGCCTTACTACTGAACCCCCAACTTCAGCCCTTAAAACATTTTTTTTTTTGTAGTTGTGGGGCTTGAACTTAGGGGTACTGTCCCTAAACTTTTTCACTGAAGGCTAGGGCTGTACCACTTTGAGCCACAGTGCTACTTCCTGTTTTCTGGTGGTTAATTGACAGTAAGTATCTCACTGACTTTCCTGCTGTAGCTGGCTTCTAACCTCAATCCGCAGATCTCAGCCTCCTGGGTAGCTAGGGTTACAGGTGTGAACCACTGGTGCCTGGTTTTCCTTAAATATTTTTTAACTGGAATTGGCTAAAAAGACTGGTGACCCAAGCACTCCTAGGGAGTATCAGCCACAGCCTTTGGGAACATTTCTCTTGTAATAAGCCACAGCCAGTTTGCAGTAGCCTGCAACAGGCTGGCCAGGGGCAGAAGTAGAGAAAGGGTGGCAGAAGACACAGATACCAGAAGTTCAGTGGCCTGGTTGGGAGAACTTCTTACCACAGAAAGTGCTCTAACACCAAGCAGGGCAACATCCTGCAATCCAGAGCAGGGCAGGTTCCAGGTTCCTAGTGACCCCATTCCAGTGTAGGGAATTTAATATGCTTCCCTCTGAGGCAGGGAGGCAAGGTCCTGACCTCTTGCCATTCAGCCTAGGAAAGGCCTGGCTCCTACATCACAGCTGTCCCCCAGGACACCCCGACACCTGTGCTCTACTACACTGAATTATAAAGAACCCCGGCTGTGACCACAGGAAAACAGCTAGTATCTTTTGTGTAATGCTTTATTTAATTTATCAACAACACGGGATCAGAAAAACCCAGCGGTAGGGATCTCCACCACTAGAACCAGTCCCAAGTAACTTTATGCACCTTTGCTCCTTCCACCCCTGGGAGTGCCCAGTCCCTGAAGGCCCTGGCTGCTGGTGTGCTGGCAGCTGTAGCTGCTCACCAGCCAATCTGTTCACAGAAAGAAGGGCTTTGACCCCTGTCACCTGGGCTGCCAGCTCCCAGGATCTTTTGGAGAAGAGAGCTTCTCAGCCTAGTAGGGACCAGATCCAGGGAGGGAGAAGGCCAAGACAGCTGGTGACACAAGTCCTCTCAGGCTGTGAGGAGGACAGGTCTGGTCACTCCCTCAAAGGACCAAAACCTTTCAGGAACATTTTCCATTATAACACAATTCACAGCCAGAGTCAGCAACAGTCCTCATATGCAAGGTAGTCAAGGGCTGGAGTGAAGAAAGGGTGCCAGGAATGGTAAGCCCCAAGGGCCTGAGGAAGGACCACCCACTATCCCAGATTCAGATGCTTTGGCCCAGGCCTCATTGGCCTGGCTACCCACAAAACCCCTGCCACCCCTCCCCAATGCCAGGCACCAGAACCCTAGTCCTCGCTGGAGTTGTCAAACTCCTCCCAGTCTGACACACTCATCACTTCAGAGGCGAAGTCTGCATCACCCTGGCTGCGGTCAGGGGTCCCGCGAGGTGGCTCGCGGAGCAGGGAGCGGGGCAGAGTGAGCACGCAGGCTGCCAGGCCTGAAATGGAGTTGTCCAGCTGGGGCCCCTCCTCCCAGCAGTCCTTCTCCATGTCATAGATGTGCACGTAGCCCGTTCGGCTGCCACGGTTGTGAGAGCGGCCACCCAGCACGTAGATCCTGTTGTCCAGCACGGCAATGCCAGGCTCGCCGTGCCCAGCCGGAAGTGGGCAGACGGATGACCACTGCCCAGATGTGCAGCTATAACAGGCCACCTGCAAAGTCAAGGCCAGCGTCAACTGGGCACTAGCTGGGACAGGCTACCAGCCCCCACTTCTGTCCAGGCAGCCTTAGTTACCCACCAGTCTCTGACAGTCCACTAGAAGACTAGCACGGGGCCAGTGTTGAGACCATTGCAGAGAAGGGACCCACTGTTGCCCCCACTTGGAGCAGCACTACTGGCATTCAGGCATAGCCTTCCTCCAGCCTACCCAGCCCAACAGCAGCCTCTTGCTCCCATGCGTGGGGACATTTCCTTCCAACATGTTCTGAGGGACCAGCTTCTCCCCACTCCACAGGAGAGTATAGAGCCCACTGTTCACCACCCCCTCCCCCCCATACTCATCACCAATAGGGTACATGTGGAAATAGTTACTTGCTGACGAATCATGACCATCAACCTTCTCTTTTCTTCAAAATTCTCCCAAACTGTAAACAAAGACTTGGAAAAATGTTCGACCTACTTGCAAGACCAAAATGTCAACCATTAACTAGCAACCACTAGGAGAAGAAAAACATCACAAAACCCAATGCTGGTGGGCAGTGATAAAGCCACACTACTTCGTGACATGGTAAGAAAGGAACTTGCCAATATGTATTAAGACAAATCTGGTGTGGTACACAGCTGTAATCCAGTACTCTGGAGGTAGAGGCAGGAGGTCATGAGTTCAAGGTCAACATAGGCAAGACCTTGTCCTCCACAAAAAGGTAGAGGCACAGGCCAGCAGTAGAGTACCTGCCTAGAATCTGTGGATATTACCTTACATGGAAAAAGTGACTTTGCAGGTGGGATTAGGATATGGATCTTGAAGTTGTCCCATTTACTGAGAGTCCCTGGTTTATGATGTTTTTGGTTTTTTGTTTTTTTTTTGTCGGTCGTAGGGCTTGAACTCTGGGCCTGGGCGCTGTCCCTGAGCTCTTCAGCTCAAGGTGAGCGCTCTACCACTTGAGCTACAGTGCCTCTTCCAGTTTTCTAGTGGTTTATTGGAGATAGGCATCTCAGGGTTTTTCCTGCCAGGGCTGGCTTTGAACTGTGATCCTCAGATCTCAGCCTTCTGAGTAGCTAGGATTACAGGCGTGAGCCACCAGCGCCCGGCTTATGATGGTTTTGGCCTACAAATTTTCAGCTTTTTGATGATTTAAAGATTATAATATGTTCAAAAGAAACAGTACCAGTACTGGGGCTTAAATTCATAGCCTCATATCTTCTGCTTAGCTTTTTTACTCACAGCTGGTGCTGTACTACTTGAGCTACATCTCCACTTCTGGCTTTCTTTTTAAAGGTTAATGGGCATTAAGAATCTCTCTGATTTGAGGCTGGGAAGTTGGCTCAGTGGTAGAGCGTTTGCTTTGCATGCATGAGGCCCTGGGTTCGATTCCTCAGCACCACATAAGCAAAAAGAAAAAAGCCGGAAGTGGCGCTGTGGCTCAAGTGGTAGAGCGCTAGCCTTGAGCTGAAGAGCTGAGGGATAGCGCCCAGGCCCAGAGTTCAGGCCCCATGACCGGACCCCCCCCAAAAAAAATAAAAAAAAAAAAAGAATCTCTCTGATTTATCTGTCCAGGCTGGCTTTAAGCCAAGATCCTTAGATCTCAGTCTTCTGAGTAGCTAGGAGCTATAGTGTGAGCCACTAGAAATTTTGTGCACTGGTGGTACCTGGGATGGTCCTCTTGCAAGATGCAGGGCAGAGGGAGTGAGCTGTAGCTTCCAGTCAGCCAGTATATCTCAAGGGAATCAACCGAGATGCCAGGATACTGCTGCTAAGCTGTAAGGCTCAGTAGAATAAACAAATTTCTTTTTGATAGCATCAGGATTTGAATGAGGGTTTCACACTTGCTAGCAGGTGCTCTGCCACTTGCTTGAGCTACATCTCCAGCCCTCTGGAGAATTTTTTGAATAGGATCTCACTATTTTTGCCCAGGATGGCTTGGACTGCAATCCTATTTATGCTTCTCACCATAGCTAGGTGCATACCTCCATGGTCAGCTTTTACTAGTTGAAATAGAGTCTTACAAACTTTTTTTTTTTTTTTTTTAAACTCAGGGCCTGGGTACTGTCCTTGTGCTTTTTTGCTCAAGGCTAGCACTTTACCACGGCTCCACTTCTGATATTTATGTGGTTTTAGGTAGAGATAAGAGTCTCACAGACTTTCTGCCCAGGCTGGCTTTGAACTGTGATCCTCAGATCTCAGCCTCCTGTGTAGCTAGGATTGCAGGCGTAAGCCACCAGCATCCTCTTGCAAACTTCTTGCCCAGGCTTGCCTAGAACTTCAGTCTTCCCAATTATAAGCACAGAATAGGACCCTCTTCTACTTTTGAGGCCTGTGAAATTATATTCATTCATGATGGGGATGGGGTTATATTCTGATAGTCCTATGGTAAATGGGAAATACTCTAACTCAAAAGTGTGTTTGACCTCGGTATGATGGTTCACTCCTATAATCCTAGCTACTTAGGAGGCTGAGATCTGGAGGATTTCAGTTCAAAGCCAGCCCAACCAGAAAAGACCATAAGACTCCATTTCCAAAAAGGACTGAAGACATGGTTCAAACCAAGCAGGCATAAGGCCCTAAGTTCAAGTCCTATACTGTGAAAGAAAAAAAAAAAGAAAAAGAAAAGAAAAAAGTGGAAAGGGGAAGACAGACAGAAGCGATAGGAAGTACAGGGGCAGGGCCCTCAACCTGTTCTGGCTGGCTTTAAAGATGAAGTGGCCCTGAGTCCAGAAGTCTCAAGAAGCTGACAGCCAGCAAAGAAACCAGGACTTCTTCCTACAACCACCAGCGTACACCCTGGGTAAGGATCCTTCCTAGTGTCTCCCTGAAGGAAATACAGCCTGATGACATCTTCAACTTTCATTTCAATCTGCCAAACTTAGGAAGAATAAATTTATGTGAAGTTGCTAAGTTTGTTGTGATTTGTTATGCATCAATAGGAAATTCAAAGGCTAACTCAGATTCTCACCAGGGGCAAACAATCAAACTCCAGCCCCACTCTCCAAATTTCTGAATCAATAGTCTGAAGTGGGACCTGAGATCCTGCTTTCCTAAGAAAGCTGTTCCCAGGTAAGAGATGCTGCTGATCTGGGACCACACAATTAAAAACCACTATGTGAACCTATAGAGAGAATCTAAAATACTTGAAAAGCTCTTTAAAGCAGATATTACTCATGTGATGTGAGACTAGTCAATGCCAAATCTGATGAGGTACTCACAGCCAGTTGGAGGGTGGGGGCATGTAGTGGTTATTTAGACTGAGCATTTGCCTAGACAAATGTCAGTGAGAGAAACATTCCAGGATGTGGTTTTTTTCCCTCTCTCTTTTGTCAGAGACCAGGACTTGAACTTGGTATCTGACAATTATCACTCATTGGCAGGTATCACCTGAGCCATGCTTGCAACCCCTGGGATGGTCTTCTGTTTGTTTTATGTGTAATGGAGTCTTGCTATATAGTCTAGGATGGCCTCACATTTGCAATCCTCCTGGCTCTGCTTCCCAAGGGTAGGGATCACAGGTGTGGACTACTACATCTAGCTTGGAGTGCTCTTTGAATACAAATAGGCAGAAAGTATTCATAAGTAGAAACAGAAATCCCGTGGTGCAGGAGCCCAGGTATAAAGGCTTTTCCTTAGCCTTCATTATTTTGTGTAAACCCACAGAATGTGTAAAACCAAGAGTGAGCATCACAGGCACTATGGACTTGGGATGATAGTGTGGCAGTGAGAGTTCACTGACTGTAACACGCTCCCCCAGTAAAGACACCACAGCAGGAGAGTTAGGTGTCCATGGGGTCAGGAAACACATGGCAACTCCCTGCACCTTCCACTGTATTCATGTCACCCTTAAACTGACTGAGTGGGCATCCTCAGCCCCAGCTCACCTGGTGCACGTCCCTCCTGTAGCCGGCATCATTGTTGCTGCCCCCAATCACATACAGCTTGTCAAAGAGAGTGGCCATGCCATGCCAGGCACGCCGCACAGGCCCGTCAGCCAGGGTGTGCCAGATGTTGTTGCTTGGGTCATAGCAGTGTGTTTCTTTCAAGTAGTCCTCCCCTCTGCGGCCACAGGTAATATACATCTTTCCTTGAAGCGTGGTGCCTGCATGGGCATACACCTGTGTAGAGCCACCAAGAGAGCAGGGATGGGCAAGAAGACAGCAAATAGAACAGGTGGGCAGTCCAGAGGCTGCTAATCACAATCTCAAATTGCCTGAGTACACTTAAAAGTTTTACGACAGGGAGTGGGGGGGAGGGAAGGGAGATGGGAAGAGATGGGAAGGGGAAACAAAGGAGGAGGCAACAATACTTGATAAGAAATGTACTCATTATCTTACTCATGTAATTGTAACCCCTCTGTATGGTATTTTCACAATAAAAAAATATTTAAAAAAAGTTTCACCACATCTGGACTTGCTCCTCACACAATGGGGAGAATGCTCCCAGGAAATACTGTACTATTCATTAACCCAACCTCTTCCCAAGGGAGACAACACCTCTATACGTAGAGATTAAACACAACCTTTGTCTTTCCTTTGCCCTTAAAGGAAATACGTGGATTCCAGAAGAAAATAAATGTACCCTTTTCAGAGCCATTAGGGAGAAAGCCTGAGTTTACAGGCAATGATGACCAGTCCTCAGTGGACTCCATCCTTTCCCCTACTCCAGGGGCCAAGCAACTCTATCCCTGCTGAACTGGCTTTCCAGATTTGTCTGCAGATACCATCTACAGACACTAAATATGATGTGGTCATGAAAGAAATGAGATATTAAATCAAATAGAGTTGAGGCTCTGTATCTATGTGTTCCTTAACTGCAAATTCAATTAACTGCAGGTCAAAAATAGCCAAATAAACATATCTGTAGTGAACAAGCATAAACTTTTTTGGTAATTATTTCATAAATATAGTATAACAGTTATTTGCGTAGTAATTGAGAGATGATTTAAAGTATGAAGGAGGATGTATGCAGATTTTATGCAAATAGTGTTCATTCAAATCTGGAATTGTGTTAATTCCAATGTTGTTCCTTTGACTAGGATTATTTTTGTTATGGTGTGGTCTTTTTGCTTCGATCTAAATTTTAGGACTTATTTTCCTTTTTTTTTTTTTTTGTCGGTCGAGGGGCTTGAACTCTGGGCCTGGGCGCTGTCCCTCAGCTCTTCAGCTGAAGGCTAGTACTCTACCACTTGAGCCACAGCACCACTTCCAGCTTTTTTCTGCTTATATGGTGCTGAGGAATCGAACCCAGAGCCTCATGCATGCAAGGCAAGCGCTCTACCACTGAGACAACTTCCCAGCCCCTCCTATTTTTTTTTTTTTTTTTTTAAGAATGAAAATTAGGATTTTTTTTTTTGGTCAGTTGTGGATCTTGATCTCTGAGCCTGGGTGCTGTCCCTCAGCTCTTCAACTCAAGGACAGCACTCTACTACTTGAGCCACAGCACCACTTCTGGTTTTCTGGTAGTTAATTAGAGATAAGAGTCTCATGAACTTTCCTGCTTTAGCTGGCTTTGAATCCTGATTCTCAGATCTCAGCCTCCTGAGTAGCTAGGATTTCAGGCATGAGCCACTGGTATCCGGCTACAATTAAGATTTTGATTGCACTGAACCTGTAGATTGCTTTTGGCCCTATGGTTACTTTGATATTGATTCTGCCAGTCCATGAGCATGGAAGGTCTTTACATCTTCCAGTGTTACTCAATTTCTTTCTTTAAGGTTTTACAAGTTTTTTTTCTTTGTTATTATAAATTACTGTTTTGTTTTTGTTTTTCTGTGCTGGACCTAGGCTTGAACTCTGGGCCTGGGCGCTGTCCCTCAGCTCTTCAGCTCAAGGCTAGTGCTCTACCACTTGAGCCACAGCACCATTTCTGGTTTTCTAGTGGTTTTATTGGAGATAAGAGTCTCACAGACTTTCCTGCCCAGGCTTTTAACTGAGATCCTCAGATCTCGGCCTTCAGTGTAGCTAGGATTATAGGCGTGAGCCACTGGCATCTGGCTCTTTTTAGTGTTTAATTGGACATAATAATCTTATGAACTTTCCTGCCCAGGCTAGCTTTGAACTACTATCCACAGATGTTAGCCTCCTGAGTCATTAGGTTTACAGGCATGAGCCACTAGCACCCAGTGGTTTTATAGTTTTAATAGTAGAGGTCTTTCCTTTCTTCAATAAAATTTATATGTAGGTGATTTATTTTTTGAGGATATTGTAAATATAATTGGCTTTTTTCTTGGCTTTTTTCTCAGCATATTCCTATTGCCACTCAGAAAAACTATGACTTTGAGTGTTGATTTTATATCATTATACATTGCTGAAACTGTCTATCGGATTTATGTTTTTCGGTGGAATCCTTAGGGTGTTTAAGTATAGGATCATATCATCTGCAAAGAAGGATAATTTGACTTATCCCTTCTCTATTTCAATCCCTTTCATTTCTTTTGTCTTATTGCTCTAGCTAATAATTCCAGTACTTTATGAGTTAAAAGGCAGAGAGTGAACATTCTTATTCCTGACTTTAACAGAAATGATTTATTTTTTCTCTCTTTAGTATGATGTTGACTATACTTGTCATATGTAGCATTTAACTTCAGATACACTCCTCTTATGCCTAATTTTTTTCAGGTATTTTATCATCAAAGGATATTGAATTGTGTCAAAGTCTTTTTCTATGTCAACTGAGATGACTACGTATATTATTGATTATGTGCATTGAATGTACTGAACTATCCTTGCATCCTGGCATCCTGGGGATTAAACCAACTTGGTATTTCTTGCCCTTAATCTAATGGAGAAAAGTTTGAGGAGTATTGGTGCTAGTCATTCTTTAAAAGTCTGAAAGAATTTGGCAGTGAAACAATTAGGTTTTGGACTCTTTTTTTGTTGTTGGTAGTGGGGCCTGAACTCTGGGCTTGGGTGCTATCCCTCAGTTCTTCAGCTCAAGGCGAGTGCTCTACCACTTGAGCCACAGCACCACTTCCAGTTTTCTAGTGGTTTATTGGAGGTAAGAGTCTTTCAGACTTTTCTGCCTGGGCTGGCTTTGAACCGTAACCCTCAGATCTCAGCCTCCTGAGTAGCTAGGATTACAGGGGTGAGCGAGCCACTGGTGCCCGGCTGAACATTCTTTTTTTTTTTTTTTTGTAAACTACTGTGGCTTCAATTTTAGATTTGCATAAGTGACTTATTTCTCCTTAGTCTACATGCATCTAGAAATATACTCATTTTTTTCCTAGATTTTTCCAGTTTATTTGAATAAATTTTTTCCAAGTGATCTGAATTTTATTGGTATTTATTGTGATGTTTCCTACCACCACCCTCATCCTTTTTCTCTGTTTTTCTCTTGATTTTGGGTCTTTTAGTTCCTTCTTTTGACCAAATTAGAAAGAGGTTTAACAATATTATTTATTTTTTTTCAAAGAATCAGCCTTTTGTTTCATTGATTTTTTTTTTTTTGGTCAGTGGTAGGGCTTGAACTCAGGATGGTCTGTATGCTGTCCCTAAGCTCTTTGGCTCAAGGCTAGTGCTCTACCACTTTGAGACATAGCTCCACTTACAGTTTTCTGGTGGTTAATTGGAGGTAAGAGTTTTATGTGCTTTCTTGCCTGAGCTGGCTTTGAATCACAATCCTCAGATCTCAGCCTCCTCCATACCTAAGATTACAGGCATGAGCACCTGCATTCAACACCACTCTTTTTTTTTTTTTTTGGCCCAGTCATGGGGCCTGAACTCTGGGCCTGGGCGTTGTCCCTCAGCTCTTCAGCTCAAGGCTAGCGCTCTACCACTTGAGCCACAGCGCCACTTCTGGGTTTTTTTCTTTTTTGCTTATGTGGTGCTGAGGAATCGAATCCAGGGCCTCAGGCATGCAAGGCAAGTGCTCTACCACTGTGCCAACTTCCCAGCCCTCTTTTTTTTTTAAGTCTTAATTAACTTCTGTTCTAATCTTTATTGTTTCTTTAGTGAATCATTAAGATATTTGAGATCTCTCTCTCTCTCCCCCCCACTCTTTTTCTCTCTCATGGTAGGTAGTAGGGTTTGAATTCACAGCTTCACTCTGTTGTTTTTTTTTTTGTTGTTGTTGTTGTTGTTTTTGGCCAGTACCAGGGATTGAACTCAGGGCCTGGGCATTGCTTCTGAGTTTCTTTTGTTCAATGCTAGCACTTTACCGCTTGAGCCACAGTGCCACTTCCGGCTTTTTCTGTTTATGTAGTTCTGAGGAATCGAACCCAGGGGATCATGAATGCTAGGCAAGCACTCTACCACTAAGCCAAATTTCCAGCCCTCACAGCTTCACTCTTAAGGATGATACTCTTACCACTGAGTCATACCTTAATATCTCCCCCCACACACCCTTTTTGTGCCAGCCCTGGGTGCTGTCCCTGAGCATTTTTTGCTCAAGGTTAGTGCTCTACCACTTGAGCCAGAGTTCCACTTTTTACTTTTTTGGTAGTTGGTTGGAGATAAAAATCTCATGGATTTTTCTGTCTAGGCTAGCTTCAAACCTCTATCCTCAGATCCCACCTTTCTGAGTGGCGAGGATTATGGGCATGAGCCACTAGAGTCTGGCTTGGGTCTTGTTTTTTTGTTTGCTTTTGTTTTTGTTTTTGTCTTGGGGCTTGAACTTTGGGCCTAGGCACTGTTCCTGAGCTCTTCAGCTCAAGGCAAGAGCTCTACCACTTGAGCCACACCACCACTTCAGGTTTTCTGGTGGTTAATTGGAGATAAGTCTCACGGACTTTCCTGCTTGGGCTGGCTTTGAACCGTGATCCTCAGATCTCAGCCATGAGCCACTGGTACCCAGCTTCTGCTATGATTTTAACATAGGTTATCTATATCTTTAGTTTGCATCTCTTCGACACCCATGACTCATAGATTTGGTCTTTTGATGGTGCTCCAAAATTCTTATAAATGCCATTCTTATTTTCTTAAGTGTTTTTAAAATATTTTTGATTGACTGACCTTCAATCCCTGCCTTTTTTTTTTTGACAATCCTGGGGCTTGAACTCAGGGTCTGGGTGCTGTCCCTGAGCCTCTTTGTGTTCAAGGCTCTACCATTTCAGCCACAGCACCACTTCAAATTTCTTTTGAGAACTTTATTGGAGATGAGAGTGTCACAGGGACTTTTCTGCCCGGCCTGGCTTTGAATGGAGATCCTCAGATCTCAGCCGCCTGAGTAACTAGAATATAGGCATAAGCCACCGATGCCCTGCTCCCTGCCATTTTTTTTTTTTTTTTGGGTCTGGTCATGGGGCCTGAACTTTGGGCCTGGGCGCTGTCCCTCAGCTCTTCAGCTCAAGGCTAGCGCTCTACCACTTGAGCCACAGCGCCACTTCCGGCTTTTTTCTTTTTGCTTATGTGGTGCTAAGGAATCGAACCCAGGGCCTCGAGCATGCAAGGCAAGCGCTCTACCACTGAGCCACCTTCCCAGCCCTCCCTGCCATTTTTTATGCGGCTATTGAGCACTTCATTTACAAGATTTCAATTTGATTTTCCCCCCATGATTTCCTTTAGTGATTTCCTCCTTTATATCCCACATTGTTTACTTTATTTTGTTCATTTGTTTCTTTTCTTTTCAATAATAGGTATTAATGTTGTGGCCCTGCACTTTTTTGTTTTGTTTTATTTGGGGCTTTTTGTTGTTGCTGTTGATAGTGGGGCTTGAACTTATGGCCTGGGTGCTGTCCCTGAGCTTTTTTTGCTCAAGGCTAGTGCTCTATTACATTAAGCCACAGTGCCATTCTGGTTTCTTAGTGGTTATTTGGTGGTAAAAGTCTCACAGACATTCCTGCCCGGGACGGCTTTGAACTGTAAGCCTCAGATCTCAGCCTCCTGAGTAGCAGCGATTACAGGCCTGAGGCACCAGCCCCCGGCTTGCTTTCTTTTAAAAATATAATTTTATTGTTATTATTAAGGTGTTATACAGAGGGGTTATAATTTCATAAGTCAGGTAATGAGTATATTTCTTTTTTTTGTCGGTCGTGGGGCTTGAACTCTGGGCCTGGGCGCTGTCCCTCAGCTCTTCAGCTCAAGGCAAGCGCGCTACCACTTGAGCTACAGTGCCACTTCCGGTTTTCTGGTGGTTTATTGGAGATAGGAGTCTCACGGTCTCTCCTGCCTGGGCTGGCTTTGAACCGCGATCCTCAGATCTCAGCCTCCTGAGTAGCTAGGATTACAGGCGTGAGCCACCAGCGCCCGGCCAGGTAATGAATATATTTCTTTTGGGGACATTACCCCTTCCTTTTCTTCCCCCAGTTTCCCTCTCTGTCCCTGCCCACAAGTTATAGTTTGTTTTCTACATAGTATATACTGAATAGCTTTCATTTCTTCTTTCCTCCCTCTCTGAGCCCACTCAAAAAGAAAAAAAACTCAAAAGCAAACATAAATACCACCACCACCACCACCACCACCACCACCACCACCACCACCACCACCACCACCACCACCACCACCACCACCACCACTAACAACAAAGAAAAGCCCATGTTTCCATTTCCTGGTATTTGTGGTTGTTTCCCCTAGCCCCTTCCAGTCGTGGGACTTGACTGGGCACAGTCTCTGAGCTCTTTCACTCAAGGTTAGTGTTCTACCACTTTGCAACACAGTGCCACTTCCAGTTTTCTTGTGGTTAATTGGAGATCAGAGTCTTATTTACTTTTCTGCCCAGCCTGGCAGATCTCAACCTCCTGAGTAGCGAGGGTTACAGATGTGAACCATCAGTGTATGACTTGGAATTTGTTTTTCAAAACAATATTTTAAATGTTCAGAGGAGTTACACTTTTGCAATCTTTCCTTAAGGATAGACTAAATGGTATGCTCCTTTAGTCTGACTGTGTGAATGCCTAGAGTCCTTTATAGGTTATCATGTCCAGTTATATTTTAGATTTAGCTTCCATATATGAGAGATAATATGCACCATTTGTCTCTGAGTTTGCCTTATCTCATATAACATGATTTGTTCTAAGTCCATCCATTTCCCTGCAAATGAATCTTATTCTTTCTAATGGTAATGTATACATACCACATTTTATTCATCCACTCATCTATTGAAGGGCATCTGGGCTCTTTCCATAAGTTGGCTCTTGTGAACAGTGCAGCAGTACACATGGATGTGCAGGTGTCTACTGTATCCTGACTTGTAATGTTCTGGGTAGATGCCCAAGAGTGGTATGGCTGGGTCATAGGGAAATTCTGCCTTCCAGAGCGGTTTACATTCTCACCAACAGGGAAATAGAGGTCCTTTCCCCCCCCATCCCCATCAGCATTTGTTGTTCAAATTGATGATGTTGACCAAATTAACTGAGGTGACATGGAATCTCAGTGTTGTTTCAATTTGCATTACTCTTTTGTGGGCCTCACACTTTTACTTGTTTTCTTCTTCTTCTTCTTTTTTTTTTTTTTTGCCAGTCATGGGGCTTGAACTCTGGGCCTAGGCACTGTCCCTCAGGCTATCATTCTACCATTTGAGCCCCAGTGCCACTTTTGGCTTTTTGTTTATGTGGTGCTGAGGAATTGAACCCAAGGCCTCATGCATGTGAGGCAAGCACTCCACTGAGACACCTTCCCAGACCCATACTTGTTTTCTTGTTCATGGCAGATGCTCTATTACTTAAGCCATGTTTCCAGTCTGGCATTTTGCTGGTTAATTAAAGATGGAGTCTCAAAGACTCCTGACTGGGCTTGCTTTTAATTATTATCCTCCAGGTCTGAGACTCCTGAATAACTAAGATTATAAGCATGAACCAGCTGCACTGGTTATATTGTTATATTCTGAATAGAGTCTCATCTTATGCCTAGACAGTGATTCTCTTACTGGTCCATCCTCATGTCACAGGGGATGAAAAGAATGCATCACTGTACTCAGCCAATAGTTGAGATTCAGTCTTCGGAACGTTTTTCCCAGGTTGGCTTTGAAATGCAATACCCTGATCTCCTCTCAAGTAGCTGGGATTACAGACTTGAGCTAAGATACTCAGTATGTTTGACTTCTTTTTGAGTTCACTCATATGTTTGATTCCCTTCGAATTTGTTCAACTGTTTAGACATGTCTTTAATTTTATTGAACATTCTTGTCATTGTTTGAAATTTCTTCTTCACTATCATTAAAGTCCTTTGTTATAGTACTGCTGATCTTTGAGGGGAATATGTTGTCTTGTTCATTCATAAATTTTTTGTGTGTGCTGGTCCTAGGGCTTGAACTCAGGGCCTGGGTGCCCTTTTGCTCAAGGCTAATGCTCTACCACTTGAGATACAGCTCCATTTCTGGATTTTTTTGTAGCTAATTGGAGATAAGAGTCTGGTGGATTTTCCTGCCCTGGCTGGCTTGAACCGCAATTTTCATATCTCAGCCTCCTGAGTAGCTAGGATTACAAGTGTGAGCCACCAGAACCCAGCTTTTATTCTAAAATGTTATGACTTCCTGCTAGGATTTACTTATCTGGGGCCTAGATTTTAGGCTAGAGGTTTAAATCTGCTATGTCCTTTAAGTTGGTGATTTCTTGGAGATTACCTAAGACTGGGTAGTGAATTGGTTCTAGTGTATTTCCCTGTTTACTTGGTAGTATGCAGACCTCTTCTTTACTCCCAGTGAAAAAGCTTGCCTGCAAAAGCTATCACAGTTGATAAACCATAACCTTGTGTTTGCAGTAATCTTTAATGAAGATCACCAAGGCTCCAAATCTTTAGATCAATATAGAAGCAAAAGTGCACCTGATGATCTAGAGAGAACTTGGTTAACCAAGGTGGTAATAGAAAGGATAGCAGGAATAACAATAATGAATAATTATAGATTAGGCTATATTAGATTAGACAGGGAAGGAAGGGGTGGCAGTTAAGCTGAACAGAAGTGGTTAATAAGAAAGTGGAATGAGATAAATAGAAAAGATGTGGTTAATATGTTGAGAGAGGAGAAAAGTGAAATAAAGAAAACTAAACAGATAAACACACATAAAAACTAAAATAAAGAACAACTGATGGCTGGGCAATTTAGTTACCAGCTAGATGGAGGAATATGGATGTAAGAAAATATGGGCAAGAGAACAATTCTTTTTTTTGGGGGTGGGGGGGTCCGGTTGTGGGTCCTGAACTCTGGGCCTGGGCACTGTCCCTCAGCTCTTCAGCTTAAGGCTAGTGCTCTATCACTTGAGCCACAGCGCCACTTCCGGCTTTTTTCTTTTTGCTTATGTGGTACTGAGAAATCGAACCCAGGGCCTCATGCATGCAAGGCAAGCGCTCTACCACTGAGCCACCTTCCCAGCCCCAAGAGAACAATTCTAATTATACACAGAAGGAAAGTATAAATGGGGAAGAGCAGGGCTGGGAAGGTGCCTCAGTGGTAGAGTGCTTGCCTTGCATGCATGAGGCCCTGGGTTCGATTCCTCGGCACCACATAAGCAGAAAAGGCCAGAAGTGGAGCTGTGGTTCAAGTGGTAGAGCACTAGCCTTGAGCTGAAGAGCTGAGGGACAGCCCCCAGGCCCAGAGTTCAGGCCCCATGACTGACAAAAAAAAAAAAAAAATGGGGAAGAGCAATGGGAAAGAGAAGAAACTATGATTTGAGATTAAAAACTGAGGAAGTGGCACTGTGGCTCAAGTGGTAGAGTGCTTGCCTTGAGCTGAAGAGCTGAGGTACAGCACACAGGCCCAGAGTTCAAGTGCCACCACTGACCAAAAAAAGAGGAAAAAAGAGAGAGATTAAAAACTGAAAAGCAGTTGTTGTGGATTAGATATGATGACTGCAGAGAAAAGAAAGGGAAAGCAGAACTAAAATGAAAATGCAAGGCAGAGGGAAAATTTATCTATAATTTAAAACAACCAAATCAAAAGAACAACAAAAATCTTATGTAAAACAAAATATGAATTTTCAATTGTTCCTATGTATATGTGTAAATAAGTATATAGACATCTTCATAGGGTGCAAGAAACTGTGAATATTGCATGACTGAAATGAACTGAATGGGAAAGCTCTGACCCACTCAACAGTCAACACTTGAAGGTCAGGGTCTGTCCCTGAAGGTTGAATACTTGGCAAGCCTCAGGCTTCAAACTTTTGTTGCTGCCCTGGCTTTAAGCAGTGTTGAGTCACTCCTGGCCTAGGAGTTTGGGACCTCCTACAATTCCAGTGTCCAAGTCATCAGAATCTTAACTGCGGACATGGCTGTACTCCTCTACAACCCACTAGAGTGGCTGTCATATCCAGGCCTCTTCTGTATGCCTTCAAAGAGAATCCTAAGCCTCTATCACTTATCTCTTCCAGGAGTCTCAAGCAGCCACCCCAGGATCTCAACTGTCAGTGCAAGGTCCTCACAGCTTAAATTTCTCTGTGGGGCCCTGTGAGATACTCTCCCTCACTTTAACTTATACTCAATTTCTATGCCAAGGTGTTCCCAGACTCCTTGAGCTGTGATTGTTCTCAGGCCCCCAGAGCAACTCTAAAATGCTTTCAAGAGGACATCTTCAATGTTTGACAAGAAATATACTCATTACCTTACTTATGTATCTGTAATCCCTCTGTACATCACCCTTACAATAAATTTTTTTAAAAAAGAGGGCACTTAGCATCTACCCTCTAAAAGGAGAGATTAAATGTCTTTCTTTATCAAGGCTAGCCTTCCACCCTGGAGCAGTCACTGTCTTACAAATCCCTGTGCTAGGATTAAGGCTTTCAGGTGTTTCCCTGAGATAGAATTAGCAGTCACATTGCCAGTGCCATCTATTTTAGCCCCATCTCACTTACTGCAGTTATAACTAATTTACTGACTTTGGAGGTTGTTACTGATAGTATCTCCTGTAAGGGCTGAAAACTTATTAGGGGTGAGGCTTGTTATTTTTGTCACTATTAGATCTCCAGGATTTAAAATGTGGGAACTGGTTAGTAACTCATGCTAATGGAAGGTGAACTGGCCATTAGGATGAAGCTGGTTGAAGGTCACGCCTGCCCCTCTGTGGTCAAGAAGGAGAACTGCAACTGCCTTCAGCATAGAAAACGAATGGATTCCAAATAGTATCCACCAGGCCTCAAGGGTATCCTGAACTTTTCCATGAAAAGCCTTCTCCTTTCTCTAGGACTAGGTTAGGGAGTGCCCCTTCAAAAAGACCTCCTTTCCCTGACAAAGCTGAGGAGCAAGGGATAGGCCTTGACTGGAAGTCCACAGCTGCCTGGAGGAAGAATGGTAGGAATCAACTGGGAGAATGGCAGGAATGGCAAGAATGGGCTAGCCACCTAGGTAGAGGAGTTGGACACATTGGGGTGGTGAGGGGAGATCCCAGTCCTGATCTACAAGGATTGAAGTCTCAGTCCCTGAGGAAATTGAGGAAGGGTGAGGGAAATATGGCAGGCAGTGGAAAGTTCTCAAAGGCCACCAGGTCAGTGCAGGCCAATATGTGCTCACATGACTCTGCCTTTGGAAGGTTTGAGATCCCAAAGGTGTCTGCTTGTAACAAGTGCTTTGCATACAGCATGGCTGGCCCCAGCAGAATGTGGGGCTGGGCCTTGGGAAACCTAAGACCAACAAGGCTTCTTCCTTTCTAGGATCTCACACTTGAACTATGGTTCAAGTACCTCAGAACCATAGGATAAACGAGAACTGTACCAGGTGCTGGTGGCTCATGCTTATAATCCTAGCTACTTAGAGGCTTAGATCTGAGGATCGAGGTTCAAAGGCAGCCCAGGCAGGAAAGTCCATAAGACTCTTATCTCCAATAAACCACCAGAAAACCAGAAGTGGCACTGTGGCTCAAATGGCAGAGTGATTGCCTTGAGCTGAAGAGCTGAGGACAGGCCCAAACCCCACAACTGAGAGAGAGAGAGAGAGAGAGAGAGAGAGAGAGAGAAAGTGCTTCCCTAAAGCATCACTTCTGATAATGAATATAATTTTAAGGGTCTCCAAATTGGAATAAACCAAGGTAGTAGTATACAGGCTGCATGTCATTTTTTTTTAACATAAAAAAAATAAAATTTCAGGGCTGGGAATGCGACTCAATGGTAGAGTGCTGTTTGATTCCTCAGTACCACTTAAACAGAAAAAGCTGGAAGTAACTCTGTGGCTTAAGTGGTAAGAGTGCTGGACTCGAGTAAAAGCAGCTCAGGAACAGTGCGCAGGCCCTGAGTTCAAGCCCTAGGACTGGCAAAAAATAAAATAAAATAAAACTTTAGTGGCATAAATAATCCCAATGATAGCTGTTGGAAGAGAGGATAGGGACAAGGAAAGAGAAAGCAATGGAGAGGTGTTTTTCCTGAACAAAACATAATATATGCACACATGAAATAACAAAATAAAGATCCCTTGGTATAATTAATACATACAAAACAAAACAAAATGATGAGAAAGTAAACCAGACTGCGTTGCAGTGGTGGCACCAGCGGGAGGGGGTTAGGTTAACAAAGGGAGTAAAAGGATGAATATGGTTGAGGTTTGTTTGTATGTATGAAAATAGAACAATGAAACTGTCAAAATTGCTAATCAAGATATAATATATAGGAATGATACAATGAAACTTCCCCTTATACAATTAATGTATGCTAATAAAAAGAAATTTTTAGAAAGGATAAAACTTCAAACCATTTTTATGCCTTCTAGAAGGCCTCATCCTCCTCTGAGGACTTGTGGGGCATAAGTCCAAGCCCAGGCCTGTGAGGCAGGCTGCTGAGAGCCCTCCTCTCTCAGGGTCCCTCCTATTTGACATTTCTGAAAATGTTCTAGCTAGCTCATCTCAGCTAGCTAGACTAGACTAGCTAGGCTAGTGGACAGTAAAGGGGGAGCTTCTTCTCTACATGGAACTACTGGGTTAAACAGCTTACTTTGCCAAGGTGGTATAGCAGCCTCCACATGTGAGACTTAAGAGGAGGGAACATCAGTCTGAGGAATGCAGCTCCTCCCCTGGTTTCCTGGCTGAGCCTTGGTAGGTTCTATATCATACACAGTGCAGGATCTTGGGAAGTATGTGGTGGGCTCTGCTCAAGCCTCTGTGCCTAGCCTGGGGAAAGCGACCTAGCAGAAGGCATCTCCTGGAGGGCTTCCTTACCTCTCTCTTGAGTGGAGCCACATAGGCCCAGGAGTTGGTGGCGGGATCATAGCGCTCTACTGCATTCAGGTCGTTGTGGTAGTCTCGGCCTGCCACAGCATAGATATACCGGCCCACGACACATACACACAGGTCTGCGTGTTCCTGCTGCAATGACTGGATCTGGAACCAGCGGTTATGCCTTGGGTCATACCTTTAAGGAACAGGAGGACAGCATGTCACTGACCTGGAGGGCAGCTTGATCTTCAGGGCCCACACTTCCTACTCCTCTTTGTTTTCCATGCCAGAACCCACTCTGAACATCCCCTCTCCATTCACAAGAACACACTGACCTAGAGCTACCCCAGGAGGTTTTCTACAGCTAATCACAGACAGCCTGGAAGATGTGGTCAGAACATCCTGTGTTTCCACCCATGATGCTGGCTCCTTTCAGGTATACCCTTTGGAGTTGTTTAGAGCTCACCCAATTGCTCACCCCAGGCTGCCCAAAGGCTGCTCTTACAGCCATCCTTATCTCATCTGTCCCTATTCAGGAAGGTTCCTTAGCTATAGCTTTTCACCAGATAGGCACATAGGCCTCCCATAATATTTCATCATATGTGGTCTGCTCAGGTGCACTCCAGGAACAGTGAGTGTCACCATACCTAGTTTTATCACTATTCATTAGCAGGTACCCTCCCTGTTCCCTGTCCCCATGGCTTTTCTAGTCTCCACAATTATGGTTTCCTCTCCACCAAATGTCTCTCTACTATGGAAGTGGGCAGGCTAACTCCCATGTGAACTGTGGGCTCTTGAGGGCAGGAAGCTGTGGGATTCCAAAGACCCTATTGGAACAGATTTGGAGCTGGCTACAGGAGGCCCCAAAAGTCTGTCTGGGCCCAAAAAGCCTGCTGGCTAGCTGCCTAATGAATCATGCTCAAGCTGCATGGAGAAGGAAAGGGGTGCAAGGCAAGGAGGTCACTGACCTTGCTGACATTATTTATTTATTTATTTATTGTCAGTCATGGGGCTTGAACTCAGGGCCTGGACACTGTCTCTGAGCTCTTTGTGCCCAAAGCTACTCTACCACTTTGAGTCAAAGGTATGAGGTGCTAGGATCTGTGAGCCTGAGGTGCTCCAATCTTACTCCACAACCGATGTCCAGCCACCAGCATCTGCCCAGCTCTTGACCAAGGCTTCTTACAGGTACAGTCTCTTTCAGACAAATGGTCTGATTTCTCCATAGGAGACCAACTCCAGTAAGAATAAATCTGAGGGGCTAGGAAGGTGGCTCAAGCTTGTCTTGCATGCACTAGGCCCTGGGTCCGATTCCTCAGCACCACATAAGCAGAAAAAGCCAGAAGTGGCACTGTGGCTCAAGTGGTAGAGCACTAGCCTTGAGCTGAAGAGCTGAGGGACAGCACCCAGGCCCAGAGTTCAGGCCCCATGACTGACAAAAAAATAAAGAAAGAAAGAATTGTCTTACTTCAACTGGCTCCAAAGACAGTAGCCAAGAGTTTCCTTTGCCCTGTGCCCAGTGGTGGCCAGTAAATACATCAGTTTCATTCTTTGCCCAAAGTACAACTTAGATGTGCCCTGTAGCTGATGCTTCTTACCTCTGTGTCTTGGATGGCCTCACCCTAGTAGCCAGGAAACAGGGATCTGAGGATATGCAGCCACCAAAAGAAAACCCACATATGGGTGACTATGACCTACTCTGTTTAGTTAGATACACCCAGGCATCACTTTCCTGTTTCCTCACTTGCCCAATGGGATAGCATTGCCTGCCCAAAATAATCTGGCTCCTACAGGAAGCCAAGTATGGGGTACATATCTGTAATCCCAGCATTTAGATGAATAAGGCAGAACAATTGTAAATTTATGGCCAGCTTGGGTTCCATAGAGATCTTGTATCAACAATTTCCAAGTCCCTCAGAAATAAAAGCTGTCCAGAGGGATCATAAAGGACAAGGAACACAAAAAGAGTCCTTGTTAACTTGTGGTCAGAGTTCACTTCTGCTTTCCTGGGTCTCTGGGTATCACTTGACATAGGTAGCACCATCTGCTATGAAGAAAAGGAAGAACCAGGCACTGGTGGCTCAAACCTGCAATCATAAGTATTCAGGAGGCTAAGATCTGAGGATTGTGGTTTGAAGCCAGGCCAGGCAGGAAAAGTCCATGAGACTTTCATCTCCAATACACTCTCAGAAAAAGCTGGAACTGGCACTGTGGCTCAAGTGGAAGAGTTCTAGCTTAGAGAAAAATAATCTCAGGGACAAAACCCAGACCCTGAGTTCAAGCCCCAGGGCTGGTACCAAAAAGAGAGAGAGAGAGAGAGAGAAGGAAAAAGGTAGGTTACAAAAGAAAGGATATGACTACTCACAAGGAGATGGGTGACAGTGTCTCATACTTATAGTCCTAGCTACTAAGGAGGCTGAGATCAAACCAAGGTTTGAAGCCAGTCTGGGTAGGAACATCCATGAGACTGTTATCTCCAATTAACTACAAAAAGCTGGAAGTGGAGTTATGGCTCCAGTGGTGAACCTTGAGAGAAATAGCTAAGGAAGGGGGCACTTGTTTTCTCCTTTGCCTACTGTCCTTTACTCTTTCTGGATCCCCACACTGAGCACCATGCCTCATATACACTTTGGGTAGCAAGGGTTTATTTATAGTGTGACAAGTGATTTTCTAGAGAGTAATATTGTATGTGTATGTCCACATGTGTGTGTATGCATGCACATGTGTGTGTGCATGTGTGCGGACACTGGGGCTTGAACTCGGGGTCTGCGAACTGTTCCTCAGCTATTTGTTTTTGCTTTGGGGATTTTTTCCCTTTCTTTTTTTTTGTCGGTCATGGGTCTTGAACTCTGGGTCTGGGTTCTGTCCCTGTGCCTGTCCCTAGGCAAGCACTCTACCACTTAAGCCACAGCACCACTTCTGGTTTTCTGGTGGTTAATTGGAGATAAGAGTCTCCCAGACTTTTCTGCCCAGGCTGGCTTTGAACTGAGATCCTCAAATCTCAGCCTCCTGAGGAGCTAGGATTACAGGTGTGAGCCATTGGCACCCAGCTGTTTTGGGGATTTTTGTTGTTGTTGTTTTAGGGGAAGCAAAACAGGGCACAGAAATCCAGGGAGGAAGAGTGAAAAAATTGAATCATGGTATTTAGTATACCCTATGTGGAAAATAAACTATGTAACTTGTAGGCAGGGATGGGAGGGGGAAACTGGAAGAAAGCAAAGGAATGAGTGACATTGTTTAAAATCAGTTGAATTGTACTGATTACCTGACTTAAGAAATGGTAACCTATCTGTTGGGCGCCAGTGGCTCACACCTATAATTCTAGCTACACAGGAGGCTGAGATCTGAGGATTGCGGTTCAAAGCCAGCCTGGGCAGGAAAGTCCATGAGAGTCTTATATCCAATAAACTACCAGAAAACTGGAAGTGGCACTGTGGCTCAATTGGTAGAGCACTAGTCTTGAGCTGAAGAGCTGAGGGATAGTGTCCAGGCCCACATTTCAAGCCCCACAACCAACTACAACCACCAAAAAAAATGATAACCCCTCCGTACAATACCTTAATCATAACAATAAAATTATATTTAAAAATTAGTTTTAGTAACACATAGAAAGGCATAAATTAGTTTTAATCACTACTTGACTGTATCCCATAAAATTCCTAATGCCCAGTGTGACAGCATTTAGAGTTTGGGGCTTCAACTCAGGGTCTAGGCACTGTCCCTGAGCTTTTTCAGTCAAGGCTAGTGCTCTACCACTTTGAGCCACAACACCACTTCTGGTTTTCTGGTAATTAATTAGGGATAAGAGTCTCACAGACTTTCCTGCCCAGGCTGGCTTCAAACCACAATCCTCAGATCTCAGCCTCTTGAGTAGCTAGGTGGCATAAGCCACCAGTGCCCGGAAAAGTCTTTTTTTTTTTTTTTAAATACTGGGTCTCCTACTTACTCAGCTTGCTTGCCTATCTGGAACTCTACTACTCAAGCCATGCCCCCAGCCTGGCCTTTTTGCTGGTTATTTTGGAAACAGAATCTCAGAGACTTTTTTTGTTAGAGCTGGGCTTAAACTATCATCTTCCAAATTTCAGCCAGGACTACAGAAGTGAGCCACCAGTGCCTGGCTGGTAATCAGGTTTTGAAGGTGTTCCCAGGTTGGTATTAATGCCCTTGGGAGAAGATGAGGCTAGAACTTACTGTTTCCTCCAAGTGAGGACACAGAAAGAAGGTGCTAAAACCTGGCCAGAACCAAGACCTTGGAATCCAGACTGCGAAATACATGTTTGGTATTTAAGCCACCCAATCTTTGGTATTTGTAATAACAGTCTGAATAAACTACGGTATTCATTTTAGTCCAGATATTGGACTGCAAAACCATTGTAAACTTGGAGGTGAAATCTCAAGTTGGTCAAAAATGTTCTGCTAGGTTCTTCTTAAATTTGTTTCTTGTTAAATTATTTTTCTTCTGTATTTCTAGGACTTCAAGCATTTCCATGATATAAAGTTTTAAAGTTTACTAAAACTTTTTAGAACTTTAAATGTATTTTCAAATACTAATAAGAGCCATGGAAATACCTAAAGAAAAAGCCAAGTTATTCTTTTAGGTAGGGACAGGGCACATGGCAACATGGGACTGGCTCCCAGGCACAGCACATGCACAGTGTTCACTGGCTCAAGGTACAAAGAATGATATAGGTAAATGTTATAGTTTGGTTAAGTGTCCCCCAAAGGTTCACGTGTAATACCAGGTGGTAGGATAGCAGTACTGAGAGGCATTTTGGATCTTTAAGAGGTGGGGCCTCCTGGAAGATCTATAGATCCCTGGGATGTACTCTCAAAGGGGACTATGGGACTCTGATCTCTTTGTCTTTCTCTGCTCTCTAATTCAAAACGTGACTTCCAGATCTAATATGTACTCCTGCTATTGTCCTGACAAAGGCCAAATCAAGGGGTACACCCTCACACACATACATGCCTGATCATGGACTTTTAACCTCTCAAAACTCGAACTAAATAAAACCTTTTAACTTTAGCAATTAGTGAACTCAAAGAAGGAGAATAAATGAGAAACTATAGAAACTAAGACAAAAAATTATTCACTTTAATAGAAGTAATTTTTATATATAGTTTCTGTATCCAAGCTTTAAGATGCATCATAGTAAACTCCTCAGAACGCAAAGACTAAAATCTAATATTTTATATTCTGAAAGCCTAGAGGTTCTAAGGCTGATAAGCTATAAAAAGGGAAGGAGAAAGAACCAAACTCTTAAAATATTCAAAATTTGAGATTCAGGGCTTAGTTCAGGGACAAAGCACTTGCCTTCATGTGGAAGTTATTTTTTGTTTTTAGAGAGCTAGAGGCTGAACCCAGGGCCTTGGAAATGCTAAGCAACCTACTACCAGTGTTTTTTTTTTTTTTTTTGTGGGTCGTGGGACCTGAACTCTGGGCCTGGGCACTGTCCCTAGGCTCTTCAGCTCAAGGTGAGCATTCTACCACTTGAGCCATAGAGCCACTTCCCGCTTTTTCTGCTTATGTGGTGCTGAGGAATCAAACCCAGGGCCTCATGCATGCAAGGCAAGCACTCTATGACTGAGCCACCTTCCCAGCCCTACCAGTGTTTTTTTACCCCAGCCCAGCACTAGTGTTTCAGTCCACTGGAAAATGAAGCTCTTGCTGGGCGCTGGTGGCTCACGCCTGTAATCCTAGCTACTCAGGAGGCTGAGATCTGAGGATCATGGTTCAAAGTCAGCCCGGGCAGGAAAGACTGTGAGACTCCTATCTCCAATAAACCACCAGAAAACAGGAAGTGGCGCTGTAGCTCAAGTGGTAGATTGCTCGCCTTGAGCTGAAGAGCTGAAGGACAGCGCCCAGGCCCAGAGTTCAAGCCCCACGACCAACAAAAAAAAAAAAAAAAAATGAAGCTCTTATTCTGTCGAGATGACAGGCATTCGGGTTAGCTGGCAAGCAGGTCATCAGGTTGTGACCTTCCAATCACCTTACCCTGTTAGTGCCTGCTCCTTTGAGGCAAATCTTGCCAATGGAGTTGATGCTCCAGCTCCAAGAATGGAGTTTAAGACTGACTATTATTAGCTAATATTAACTTTATCCAGAGTTTAGCTTTGGTCTTAGAGTAGGGGAATTTGTAAAGAGTTGGGGAATTTGAACCACTCTCTTAAGTGAAATTGACATTAATATTCTATAACAGGAGACCTGAGTGCAGGGAGAGGTGGTGTCCCCAGCTGTCACCTCCAGATATAACCCCATAGAAAAGCCCAGCCTCCCTATTGGTCACACAGCTTCCACTACTTTCTCCTGAGGGAAGAGACAAAGGCTGGTATCCCAGAGAGATCTGTTTCGTAGGTCTATGAGTTGCTCTAGGTGGGAAGTGTGGCCTTGGCCCCACACCTACCAAACTACATCACCTAAAAAGACCTTCAAGGTTTGACCAGAGGGAAATCTGAACCTGGTGTAACCACACCCACTGGGAACAGCTTTCAGTAAGGAAGAAAACTGAGGTGGTTGTTTTCTCCTTTCTGAACTCTGCCACCCTTCATATTTAACCACAATACATTACTAGCAAGCTCATGAGCCTCAGTTCAACAAAGGCTACTGCTTCCTAGGGCTAAGAGAGCAGAAACTACCTGAGGATTGGCCATCTCCTCCTTAGAAAGGATCACCATACTTGATTCCAAGTGGTATGATTAGGCCCATCCTTACCCAAAAAACAGAATGGGTATAGGAACTGAGTCAGCACCTAGATCAGGGCTGCTGGAAGTGGTTGGCAATCTCTCTTCTCTCTCTCCTTCCTCTTTTTCTCTCTCCTCACTCTCTTTTTCTCTCGCTGTATGCCACTATCCCCCAGCCTGCAGGGTAGACATATGGCCCATATGCATTACAACATAGCAGAGAGGCCTTTGGAAGCCAACTGTGCTGAGGCTATGGGGACCTGACCCACTGCTTTGAGTCCTGGAACATGGATCCCTGGTATCACAGTCCAGCCAACTGATAAAATTGGAAGTATACAGACCAAAGCAGTCCAAAAAATCCCGTTGGAAAATTGCCTTCTTCTAGAGGACCTTGTGCCTACTCAGCTAACTAGAGGGCCAGAAAGAAATTTAGCAGGAACTTAGCTATGTTTGTTGGCCTGTCACTCTCCTGGGCTGAGTGAGCTGTGGGCTCAGGTAGCATCTGGAAGACATCCTATACCACAGGCTGGTGGTTAAAAGAGAAGAACATAGAAAACTAGGAAGGAAGCTGAAATGAGTCACAATGGAGCTCAAGAAAGGGAAAGATGGCTCAGTAGTAGACTACGTATCTAACAAACACAAGGCTTTGAGTTTAAATTCCAGTGCCAAAAAAAAATTGATTAAATTTTAAAAAGCGAGAGCAAGACAGAAGCAGCAGCAACCTGTCCCATGCAGCACTTACTAGCTCCCTCCTGCTTTCTATTGGGCTGCTGTTCTTTTACCTGGCCAGCCAGAGAGCCCCATTTTGCTGACAACTGCCCTCCCCCACAAGGCTGGAAAGTAATCCTGGTACCCTATATGTATCTAGTGTGTTCTAAATTCTCTGAATTTATCTGGACTTTATCCTGCAAAAGAGGTGAACCTCTCCCATGTAAAAACCTGATAGTGAAACCACAATATGACCTTCAAAACATGTCCCCTGACCAACCCTCTTAACTCATAACTCCTGCATCACAGTGTTACCTTCAGACCAAGGTGCTGAATTGCCCTCTTACCTCCAACATCGGGACTCAGCTCGGAATCCTTGGACATTGTTGTCCCCTCCAATCAAATACACAAAATTGTTGAGTACTGCTATGCCCTGGTTGGACATGCGGGGAGCCAAGGAGGCTGTGAAGTGCTTCCACTCTCCCACCATGGGGTTCAGATACTTGGCTTGGTCACTGAGGACCGTAGATGGTGTGGAATGAATGCCCCCGAAGCCCACAACACATTGGAAGTCTGAGCGTAGCTCTGTCTGTGGGCCCTGCAGGCTAGGCTGCAGGCTCTCATTCCGGTGGTACATGAGGGCACTGGCCACTGTATTCCTCAGTGGGCTGGGGCCCAGCTTGTCATACAGCCGCTGCAGGACCTCAAATTCCATCAGTGGAAACCGTACAGTCTCAAGGAGCTTGGGGGGCTCATGCAGGGAGATCTGGTCAGCCTGCACCTGCTCCAGGGTGTAATGGTAGAGCAGGGCCCCTTCATATACCTCGGTCTCACAGGATACCTCCAGGCGATTGCTGCTGAGGAGGGAATAGACCTTCTCCAGGGGAAGCTGGCGGTATTTGTCAGTCCGTGAGAAGGCCACAAAGTTTTTGAGGATATAGGTGTCCAGCTGATCTGTCAGGCGGCTCAAGTCAAAGAGCTCTGCTAGCCGGTAGACATCGAGGATGTTTTCCTCATCTACCCAGGACATGAGAAAATCACAGCAGAAATGGATAATTTCTGGAATCTGCAAAAGAGGATAGTCATTGAAATCTGGGCTGGAGAAGAGTGTCTGGGGATAAGAGAAAGGATAACAACAATAATATAGCTTATTATTACACAGCTTACACAACTGGGTGGCCTCTGTGCTGGCAAAGAAGGGGGAATTCTCCTCAACCACCCCAAGCCTGTCCTGACACACTACAGCTGACTGGGACTTAAACCTTGCAGACTGACTGGATTTAACCTTAGCTTAGACATGTGGCATATTCTTAAGTCTGTTTCCTTTTCTCCCCACTCCTTTTTTTACATTTTTTTCCTCTCTCTGTTTCCTAATCTATGAAACAGAAATAAAGTAGAAGGACTATGTTGAGAATGAGGCACAGGAACTACCTGGCACAGACAGACCCTTGATATACGTTAATTGTCCTTTAAATAAAAAGTACTAGCTCCCAGAGAAGCAGGAAACAGCATCAACCATCACTATAACAGACATCCCTGGTTTGGAAGGGGCCTGGGAATACTCCTTACTCTAACCCTAGGACTTTCTAGAAGAGCCTGTCTCTTCAGAAGTATTGGAACCAAAAATATACCTAGCCTTCTCCTGCCAGACCTCCGTAGCTGAAGCCACAAGCCCCACACCATCACCAGGCTTTACCAGGTCTGGCTCCATGCCATTAGTCACTCATATGCTCAGAGCTGCAAGCAGGGCGCTACTTAACCAATAAAATCTGGGTATAGTATCAAGTTCTTGTCATCCCAGGTCCAAAGAAGCAGAAACAGGAAGATCACAGTCCAGGCCAGCCCTGGAATAAATCTAGATCATATTTGAATAATAATAAAAGCAAAGTATGGTTCAAGTAGTACAGTGCCTACTTAGCAAGCACAAGGCCCTGAGTTCAGATTTTAGTATCACCCAAAGAAATCTTTTATGTTTTTTTTTTATTTTTTTATTTTTTATTTTTTTTTTTGGGTCCGGTCGTGGGGCCTGAACTCTGGTCCTGGGCACTGTCCCTCAGCTCTTCAGCTCAAGGCTAGCGCTCTACCACTTGAGCCACAGCACCACTTCCTGCTTTTTTTCTTTTTGCTTATGTGGTGCTGAGGAGTCAAACCCAGGGCCTCAGGCATGCAAGGCAAGCGCTCTACCACTGTGCCACCTTCCCAGCCCCTTTTATGTTTTTTTTTTTAATCGTGAAAATACTGTACAGAGGGGTTACAGTTACATGAGCAAGGCAATGAGTACATTTCTTATCAAGCATTGTTGCCTCCTCCTTTGTTTTTCCCCTACCATCCCTTCCCTCCCATTTCCACAATTACACACACCCCCCCCACTCCTAAATTGTAAAGTTCATTGTTCATTGTACATCTCATTGTTACAATGGGTCGACCTGTATCCTTATTTAAACATTTTGTTTTTTCCCTTCCCCTCCCCAAATTATACTAACATCAAATACAATGAAAACAGGGGTTATATTGTGGGGGAAGAACATACAAAGCAACAAAAAAAAATCAGATGGTACCTTATAAATATGTTAGAAACAATAGCAAGAAAGGAAAAACCACTTGTGTCTCTTAGAGTTCATTTTGCTTAACATCATCTTATCTGGTCATATGTACATAGCTTTTGACCTTTTCTGCTTGTCCCAGACATATGCTAGTTATTACAAATAAGGGAAACTGTAGGACCTATGTTTCTTTGGGCTTGGCTTACTTCACTTAATATAATTTTTTCCAAGTCTTTCCATTTCCTAACAAATGTATAAACTGTATAAATGTATAAATTATATAAATTTTCTTAATAGAGACCCAGAAACACAACAAATCAAAGAAAGGTTGGACAAATGGGATTGCATGAAGATGCAGAGCTTCTGATGGCAAAGGACATAGCTAGCAAAATAAATAGAAAGCCCATGGATTGGAAGAAGATCTTTACTAGCCATACAATGGATAAGGGTCTCATATCTAAAATATACTTGGAACTCAAAAAATTAAATCTCTCAACAACAAATCCTCAAAGGAACAACTGCCCGATAAATAAGTGTGCTAAAGACTTAAAGAGAGTTCTCTGAAGAGGAAATAAGAATGGCCAATAGTCACATGAAGAAGAAATGCTCAACCTCTTTAGCCATAAAAGAAATGCAAATCAAAACAACACTGAGATTCCACCTCACCCCTGCTAGAATGGCTATAATGAAGAACTCTAATAACAACAGATGCTGGAGGGGATGTGGCCAGAAGGGAACCCTACTACATTGTTGGTATGAGTGTAAACTTGTTCAACCACTTTGGAAAGCAGTATGGAGGTTCCTCAAAAGTATCCACATAGAGCTCCTCTATGACCCAGCAATCCCACTTTTGGGCATTTACCAAATGATAACAAACAAGACCATACTAAAGCTACCAGCACAACTATGTTTATTGCAACATTATTTACCATAGCTAAGATATGGAACCAACCCAGATCCCCTTCAATAGATGAATGGATCAAGAAAATGTGGTATACACACACACACATATATACAAGAAATCTTTTTTGAAATAACACATTGTATCTCTAACTAAATATGTATAGATATCTTTTTTGCCATTATTCCCTAAACAACACAGGGAAACTATTTACATAGCATTTATATTGGATTAGCTATTACAGTAATCCAGAGATGATTTAAAAACTCTCTCTCTCTCTCTCTCTATATATATATATATATATATATATAGGTTATATAAAAATTTTATATGAGAGACTTGAGCACCCTCAGATTTTGGCATTTACAGAAAGTCCTAGAACCAGTCCCCTAACATCCCAAGGGACACTGTGCTGACTTACCCAGCATCATTAACGAAGTAACCACTGGGAGGTTTAAAATCCATTTTCTTCTTAACACAAAATATATCTCACACCTATAATCCTAGCTACTCAGGAAGCCAGCTGTTTCTCCCAAGATGGCCTCTGCAGCACTGGAGCAGATGGCTTGATACTCTCACAGATAATAGCCAAACCAAAAAGAAAGCCTGTAGGTCTCTAAGCTGATGCTGATGGAAAGGAATGTTGGAAAGATGACTTGGTGTCAGTGTGCATGAGTGACACATGGAGAAAGAGGAGAAGGCAGACCAACTGAGAGGCAGAAATGGAAAAATGGGAACCAAGACAAAGAAGAAGGAAAAGGAAATGGAGAGTAGAGACATCTACAAACAAGACTAGAGAGGATGATTTGTCCAAACTTAGATATAGGGAATGGTAGAAGGGCTTAAGGAGCCTGAGGTACTGAGCCTAGGGCATTAGTATAATGGTTTCAGGACAGGAAGACTGAGGGAAGAGTGGTAGGCCTGGAAGATGAGATGGAGGACAAACCTCAACTGCACTGGGGAGATGTTCTGCAGTAGCTAAGGAGAGGCAGTACCAGGAGGCCTGAGAACTGGGTAAGGGTCCCAAAGTGACAATGATAGGGAGGTTGGAACAGAAAAGATCATTTCTGAACCAAGAACATGGAAAGCCTACTGTTATAAAGCCTGTCCTGATTCAATGCCATCCACCCCTCAAGCAAGTACAAGGCCAGTTGTGCTCAGACCAACTCAACAAACACATTATTGGAACCTGCAAACAGGACACAGGGCTATGGCCCTGTGCTAAATGGTGCCTCCAGACATCCCCCAAATAGGTTTTCCTATGACTTGAGTCATAGCATGATTGCATGAAATCATCTGAGGAAAAAAGTTAGAATGGTGAACAACTCAGTATAGCATTTCCTTTCACTTTCAAGGAAAGGGAGAAGAGGTAACTCAACCTAGACTAGGTCTCTGGTTGACAGCTCAAAAGCACTAGCAGGCCTAGCTTTCTGTGGCTGTACCCACACTATTAAGATTCAACAACTTCCAAAACCAAAATACCACTAATGCTCAAAAAAACCTTTTGACTTGTTAAAGACAAGTATTTTAAAAAGAAGACTGTTTTTTTAAAAAGATAGGCCCTATCTGGTGAGGCATGGCTATAATCCAAATACTTAGAAGGTTGAGGCAGGAAGATTGTGATTTTAAAGCCAATGTAGATCCGGTGCCAGTAGCTCACGCCTATAATCCTAGCTGAGGATCTCAGGAGGCTGAGATCTGAGGATCGTGATTCGAAGCTAGCCCAGATAGGAAAGTCCATGAGACTCTTATTTTCAACTAACCACCAGAAAACCAGAAGTGGTACTGTGGCTCAAGTGGTAAAGCACTGGCCTTGAGCTGAAGAGCTGAGGGTCAGCGCCCAGGCCCCGAGTTCAAGCCCCACAGCCAAAAAAGAAAAGAAAAAGCCAATGTAGATATCATAGTAAGACTGTTTCAAAAACAGAGTAAGCAGAAAGGGCCTGCATGCCATGCAGGTCTTAGAGAGGGTCACCACTGCCAGACACCATAGCACATAGCTATCTCTCAAAGAAGCACACAGTCAGTCCATTTGTCTCTTATCTCTGGATTTTCTTTCCTGGCAGGGAAACCAGGCCAGAAGGACACAACAAGAGTAAAGGGTGGAGAAGCCTGGCCGCTGGTGGCTCACGCCTGTAATCCTAGCTACTCAGGAGGCTGAGATCTGAGGATCGCAGTTCAAAGCCAGCCCGGGCAGGAGAGACCGTGAGACTCCTATCTCCAATAAACCACCAGAAAACCGGAAGTGGCGCTGTAGCTCAAGTGGTAGAGCACTCACCTTGAGCTGAAGAGCTGAGGGACAGCGCCCAGGCCCAGAGTTCAAGTCCCACGACCGACAAAAAAAAAAAAAAAGAGTAAAGGGTGGAGGCAAAAGAGGAAGGTTGGCCAGGGGAGCTGGGAGCTGCTCTGCTTTAGCTCCCAGGCTAGAAAGGCACCTTCACAGCCTCCTTCTGTTTGGCATCCTGGTCTTCTTGACCTACCCCATGCCACTGCAACTGCTCGTGAACAGCAAAGGTATGCAAAAGCCCTCCAAGGAATGGGTCTGCCTTGCTTAATGAGGCAAGCCTTACCTGAAGCTGGCAGGCAGCAACCAGAGTTTCCTGCACGTTGCTCAGGTTGAGCTCTAGCTCAGAGGTGTATATGAAGTGCAGAATTTGGCACATGGCATTGTAGGACACACCATGGATCAGGACCTCTTCCTGCTCCATCTCCTTCAATCCCCCAGCAAACATCCCTCTGCAAAGCAAAGAGACAAGGCAGTAGGATTATACCAGTCAAAGAACATTCGGAGAAGATTAAGTGTAGGTAGCAGGGCTGGCAGGGGAATAGACTGGCTGGAAGTATGCCTGATGGAATGCTGACTGCTCTGTGCTCTGAGTAAATCAGCCTGTGGAAAGAGTCTGACCAAGCCTGGGCAACCATTCTAGAAGTTGCCTGTCTACTTTTCATGGGCTCCATATGTACCCTATGAAGCCAGGCCCATGCTCAGCTTGCTTGCTGCTTCATGCACAGGAACAGCTCCCAGGTCAGTAGCCAGCAACTCCAGAGTATGTTAGAAATAATATGTTAATTAATGGGAAACAAGGAACAAATCTCATCCTGGCAACCATCATTTATTTGAGGACCTCCTACTGCCAGGCAGGAAAAGTCATCCCAGGTGAGATGACAGGTGTACAGATCTCAGGGCAAAGAACTTGGCACTTGAGACACCCAAAACAGGAGGACATAAGCAGAAAGTGAGATAGAGCTAGGCAAGTGAGGGTAGGCCCTCCTGCCTCTAGTTCAGTATATTATAAGCACTGAAATCCCAACTGGAATCTGCTACAGGGGAATTTTACAGAGTAGCCAGAGCTGATGGTTTATTGGACTAGAAGAGAGGGCTGGAGAAAGGGCTGGAGAAGGGGCAGGAAAAGCAGTTATATGGGAGTGACCCAACTGCTCTTATGGGTGAACCTGGTGCTGGAGAGGACAGTGTGGCTGTAGAGGTGCAGCTGAGACAATCTTGAGGCAAAGAAAGCACCTGTTAACACGGTGATTCCACAGGATGAGTGGTGCTCTGCTGGACAGGGGGAGATTCAGAAGAAACTGGTATAGACAGGACAGTTGGGAGTTGTGTTATGGCATAGCCAGTATGAGACATCTGTGAAACATTGACAAAGTGGAGGCACTGACTAGGAATTATGAGGTAAGGAAGGGCAGGTGACCAGGGCTGAAGGTTTATTTTATTATTACTATATGGTGCTGGGGTGGAACCCAGGGCCTCAATCTTGTATTCTACTTCTAAGCTATACCTCCAACCCCAGGTTAACACCAAAGATTAAAATGACTGCCAGCAACTTGGAGATGTCAAAGTACTATTTGTACATTTTACTTGTGTTTTGACCAGGTAACATGCATGTTACAAGATTTAAAATTCACAAAAGGCTGTGGTAGAAATGCTGATGACTCAAATCCAAACATTGTCAGTTCCCTCCCAAGGCAGCACCCCTTCATAGGGGCAGCTGTGTTCTGCTCTTTACTTTTGTTAATACTTAACAGCACATCTTGGAAGCACATCTAGCTGTACATAGTTTGTCTTTCTTGCAAAGGCTGTCAGGATTTGTTTAACCCTCTCTTCTTGGGGGTACACTCAGTTTACTAATGTCTTCTTATCACACACTCACTCCCAGAATATACTATCTATACCTGGTAGGTTTAATTCCTATTAATGCAGCCACTGGGTTAAAAGAGTTGACACATTCACACAAAATGGTGCTGCCCACATGCTCTCCTTACACACTGAAAACAGGACCTGCCTCCAACCCCAGCCTCATAATCCAGAAAGGTAACTGGCTGTGACTCTATCACTATGATGGGAAAAAACCTTATTAGGAATGGGATAAAAAAAAAATCTCATCATAGCCAGGCACTGGTGGCTCACACCTGTAATCCTAGCTACTTAGGAGGCTGAGATCTGAGGATCGCAGTTCAAAGCCAGCCCGGGCAGGAAAGTCCATGAAACTTTTATCTCCAATAAACCACCAGAAAAACAGAAGTGGCACTGTAGCTCAAGTGGTAGAGCACTAGCCTGGAGCTGAAGAGCTGAGGGACAGCGTTGAGGCCCAGAGTTCAAGCCCTACGACCGACAAAAACAAAAAATAAAAACAGAAAAAAAAATCTCCTCATAAACTTGGTGAAGGTAGCTTATACCTGTAATACTAGGAGGCAGAGATCTGAAGATCACAATTCAAAGCCAACCTGGGAAGCAAAATCTGGAGACTCTTTTTTTTTTTTTGGGGGTCCGGTCGTGGGGCCTGAACTCTGGGCCTGGGCGCTGTCCCTCAGCTCTTCAGCTCAAGGCTAGCGCTCTACCACTTGAGCCACAGCACCACTTCCGGCTTTTTTCTTTTTGCTTATGTGGTGCTGAGGAATTGAACCCAGGGCCTCAGGCATGCAAGGCAAGCGCTCTACCACTGAGCCACCTTCCTAGCCCATCTGGAGACTCTTACCTCTAATTAACCACCAAAAAAAAGCCAGAAGTAGAACGGTGGTTCAAGTGGTTGAGCAGCAGCCTTGAGGGAAAACCAAAACAGTAACAACAACAACAACAAACAACTACAGGACAAGAGACTAGGCATGAGTGGCTCCTGCTTGTAATTCTAGCTACTCAAGAGGCTAAGATCTGATGATTGTGATTTGGAGCCAACCAAGGCAGCAAAAGTCCATGAGACTTTTATCTCCAATCAACTATCAAAAGGGTTGGAAGTGGGTCTGTGGCTCTCAATGGTAGAGCACTAGCCTTGAGCACAAAAGCTCAGGGACAGCAGGGCTGGGAAGGTGGCTCAGTGGTAAAGTGCTTGTCTTGGATGAATGAGGCCCTGGGTTTGATTCCTCAGCACAACATAAGCAGAAAAAGCCAGAAGTGGCACTGTGGCTCAAGTGGTAGAGCACTAGCATTAAGCTGAAGAGCTGAGGGACAGCGCCCAGGCCCAGAGTTCAGGCCCCATGATGGACCAAAAAAAACCCCCAAACACTACAGGACAGTGTCAAGACCCCCAAGTTCAAGCCTCACTAACACACGAGAGAGAGAGAAGGAGGGACGAAGAAAACAAATGCATCAATGGTACTCACTAGACTAGACACTATGTTGAAAATGAATTTGTGAGTAAGGACAGGAGGGAAAAACTGAAGGAGAGGGAAGGGGTAACACTGTGCAATAAAAAATGTAATGTTGGGGCTGAAAATGTGGCTTAGTGGTAGAGTGCTTACCGAGCATGCATGAAGCCCTGGGTTCATTCCTCAGTACCACATAAACAGAAAAGGCCAGAAGTGGCATTGTGGCCCAAATGGTAGAGCACACTAGCCTTAGCACAGAGGGACAGAGCCCAGGCCCTGAGTTCAAGTCTTAGGACTGGCAAAAAAAAATGTAATGTACTCATTACTAGATTATGTAACAGTAACCCCTCTATATATCACCTTTATAATAATAAAAAAAGAAAAAAGGAACATATGAACTCAAAAAAAAACTTCATCATGTCTGTAAGAATCATTTCTGTTTTCTTTACTGAACATTCTAGAATCTTTGCTAGTTTTCTATTAGACTCTTATGGGAAGATAATTGCCCTTTTCTTTGATTTCTTTTCCACTTTTCTAAGGTCAGTTGTGGGGCTTGAACTCAAGCCTGGGTGCTGTCCCTGAGATCTTTTGCTCAAAGCTAGCACTCTTCCACTGTGAGCCACAGCTCTACTTCTCATTTTTGACTGAAGGCCATAAAATGAGTCATAACCACTGGAGATAAGAGTTACACAGGACTTTCCTGCCCAGGCTAGCCTCAAACCACAAGCCTCAGATATCAGTCCCTGGAGTAATTGGAATTGTAGGCGTAAACCACCAACACCCTGCTTTTTTTTTTTTTTCCATTTTTGATTTTATGAAACTTTCTGCCATATGATCTGAGTTATTTATTGGTTGGTACCAGTCCTGAGGTCTGAACTCAGGGCCTGAATGCTGTCCTGAGCTTTTGTGCTAAGGGTTAGTGCTCCACTAATTGAATCACAGTTCTATTTCTGGCTTTTTGGTGCTTAATTGGAGATAAAAGTCTCAAGTACTTTCCTCCTCAGACTGGCTTAACTGTGATCCCTAGATCTCAGCCACCTGAGTAGCTAGTATTATGGGTATTAAGTCACTGGCACCCAGATGTTTTTGTTTTGTGGAGATAGGCTCACAGGTAGCCAATATTGACCCTCAAACTCAATATTCTTCAACCTCAGCCACCTGAGTGCTTGGATTATAGTAGGAACACATAACCACCACTGGCTTTGTTTTTAATGCAGTCAAGTTTAGCATCTTTTCTTGCTACTGAGGTTTTTTTTGTTTGTTTGTTTGATTTTTTTTTTCTTTTTTCTTTTTTGTCTGTCATGGGGCTTGACCTCAGGGCCTGTGTGCTTCCTTGGGCTTTTTACTCAAAGCTAGAACTCTACTAATTTGAGCCACAACTCCACTGCTGGCTTTCTGGTGATGAGTCTCAGGGAGTTCCCTGCCTGAGCTGGCTTCAAACCATGATCCTCAGCTCTTAGCCTCCTGAGTAGTTAAGATTTACAGTTATGAGTCAACAGTGCCCTTGCCACTGAATTTTATGAAAAGATCTTCCTTTTAAGATTATATTAGAAAACATTTATGTTTTCTTCTAATTTACTGTTTAATCTTAAACACTTAAAGTCAGGCACCAGTGGCTCACACTTGTAATCCTAGCTACTCAGGAGGCTGAGATCTGAGGCTCTTGGTAGGAAACCTCTTGAAACTCTTATCTCCAATAAAGTACTCAAAAAAGCTGGAAGTGGTGCTGCAGTTCAAGTGGTTAGAGCACTCACCTTAAGCAAAGGAAGCTCAAGAACAGCACCCAGGCCCATAGTTCAAGCCCCAGGACTGACAAAAACAATTAAAACTGTTGATCAGTGGTAGGGCATGTGTTAAGCATAGGTGAAATCCCTGGGTTTGATCTCTAGCACTGTTAAAAGGGAAGAGAAGGAAGGAGAGAGAGACAAAGACAGAGAGACAGAAAGGGAGAGAGAGGGAGAGGCTAGTGGTTCATGCTTATAATCCTAGCTACTTGGGAGCTGAGAAAAGGAGGATTGCAACTCCAGGCCAGCCAAGACACAAAAGTTATTGAGATCCCTTCTCAACCTATAACTGGCACAATGGTACATGCTTGTCCTCCTAAGATACACAGGAGGCTGAGATTGGGAGGACAGTGGTTCAAGGCTCGCCTAAAGAGAAAAATCTACAAGACTTCATCTCAATAGAAAGAAATTGGCACTTTTATCACTCCAGCTATGACAGGAAGCCTCCTAAGATATAATTAGATCATGTTCCAGGTACATGCTTGGATATCTCATAAGCCATCAGTGCACAAAAGAGCTGGAGGCATGACTGGGTAGTAGAGTCCCTTTCTAGCAAGCATAAGGCCCTGAGTCGAACCCCAGTACCCCCTTCCAAACAAACAAACACAAATAACTGTTGATCTACTTGGTATTAATTTTGTTATAAGGTATGCAAGAAGGGTCTAACTTTATGGACCTTGAGAGCTTGTTTGGAGGTTCTAGCAGGGGAGCACAGCTATTTGTATACTCTTGACCGAAGACCGGTCCTCCTGTATCGGGGATGGTCGTCCTCTTCCACCCAGCGTGCAGCTTCAGGAGGGATGCACATGGAGCGGTGAGGGAGGAAGGGGACACCCGCCTAACCAGCCAGATCAGCCGAATCAACCCTGGCCATCAATGGGGTGACAGATGTCACAGCCAGATCGCCCTCACATCCAGGGTCTAACTTTATGCTCTTACAGATGGCAATCTCGATGTTGCTCTGCCCTCTCCCATAGTTTATGATTTACTTTTATCACAGAGTTCCTGATGTATTTGTGATTATTTCTGAGCCTCCTAACGTTTCTCTATATTTCTATCTCTTCTGAGAGCAGAAAAAGAGCATGACTACTACTAAGATTCTACCCCTCTAATAGAGGTTTTATCACAATGGCCTTGAACAGTGCAGTATGTAGGCCCCTAGACATCACATCATCATGGCCTAGAGCTGTTGTGCATGTAGGCCTTTGAGAATCCCAGCCCATTGTCCTGGGAAGACTTGCATGTGAACAGAAGACTGGTTGTACCCTCAGAAATTGTGCACTAGAATGGACACAAAAGACCTATGATGCATGAAGAGCTAGTGGAGGCTACATGGAGCCTCTCATTGGGTTTGGAGACTAATATGGCCCACAGGCTATCCAATGATCTCAAAGATCATGTACCTCTCTCCTAGAGATACCTTATTAACCATTGCAGCAGGCACCTAAGATGCACCTTCCCATAAGGCCCATCCCATCTAGTGAGAGCTCTGCTTATTTTTTCTTCAATATACCTTTGCCATTTTACTTCTCCTCTGTGTCTGTGGACTCCTTCTTGGAGACCACAGAGACAAAGACCTCCATCTAGGTGTTAGGTTTTTTTGGTATTACTTCCACCAGAATCAGTCTCAAATATTGCAGCTTCATAGTATCTCCAATAAAGAGTAGGGCTTGAACACAGGGGTTGTGCACCATCCCTGAGCTTTTTTTATCAAGGCTAACACTCTACCACTTTGAACCACAGCTCCACTTCCAGTTTTCTGGTGGTTAATTAGAGATAAAAGTCTCATGGATTTTCTTACCTGGGCTGGCTTCAAACCACAATCACCTGGTCTCAACTTCCTAAGTAGCTAGTATTACAGGTATGACCACTAGTGCCTGGTGAAAGTAGTTTTAAAGGTGTAGATTGTGAAGATTCTTATCTGACAAATTGAGGGCAAGCTGCTGTGAAGTGTATATGGTAGTCTGTTCTTATGTTATCTACAACATTTTACTGAAATTCAAAAGTTTATATTGTGTAACAGTGTTCTAAAATTCATTCATCCTGAATGAAGCATTGAAGAAACCATATTTATTTAACATGTTCTATTTTTTTAGTATTATGTTGGTTATATGAAACTGACAAGTAATTGGGCTACAGTTCTACTTTTGGCTTTTTGCTGGTTAATGGGAGATAAGAGCTTCTTGGACTTTCCTACCCCTCTGGCTTCAATCTTCAATCTTCAGGTCCTAGCCTCCTGAGTAGCTAGGATTATAGGCATAAGCCACCAGTGCCTGGCTGCTACTCTCCTTTTATTACCTTTGTCTTCACAATTTCCCGACCACTGCTTGCATTTTTCATCTGAACTTTGGAATCAGTTTATAGAAAACCACCTTCATCATAAACCCTGTGGGGAACTGGTTAACATCTAAATTAATGTACAGCGCCATCTTTGAAATCTCTGTATGTCCAGCCATGCTTAGGGTCTTTTTGGAAGCCTTGTAAATCATTTTTCTACAGATCTGGCATATGTGTGGTAAGTTTATTGCCAGGTATTTTTGTTTGGTTTTTTTTTTGGGGTCCGGTTGTGGGGCCTGAACTCTGGGCCTGGGCGCTGTCCCTCAGCTCTTCAGCTCAAGGCTAGCACTCTACCACTTGAGCCACAGCGCCACTTCCGGCTTTTTTCCTTTTTGCTTATGTGGTGCTAAGGAATCAAACCCAGGGCCTCAGGCATGCAAGGCAAGTGCTCTGCCACTGAGCCACCTTCCCAGCCCTGCCAGGTATTTTATTCCACATGTAGCTAACAGCTTGAGGGTTCCTCATGCACTTTAAAGTGGTCTAGACCTTACAGCACTGTGCTAGTGTACACAAGTCCTTATGCAATTGCTTTGCCCAGTACCTGCAGGATCAGGCTGGCAACCATAGGTTGGTGACACTGGAAGCACTGCCCCTGGAGTAGGAGGTGAGCATATGGATTGTCACAGATTCTATCATCTTAAGAAAAGATCCACTTGAGTTGGAGGTGTGGCGTAGGTAGGAGAGCACCAGCCAACAAGTGAAATCAAGCATCAAAAAGTGAGTTCAAGGGCTGGGAAGTTGGCTCAGTGGTAGAGCGCTTGCCTTACATGCATGAGGCCCTGGGTTCGATTCCTCAGCACCACATAAGCAAAAAGAAAAAATCCAGGAGTGGTGCTGTGACTCAAGTGGTAGAGCTCTAGCCTTGAGCTGAAGAGCTGAGGGACAGTACCAGACCCAGAGTTCAGGCCCCACAACCAGACCAAAAAAAAAAAGTGAGTTCAAGCTGGGTGCTGCTGGCTCATGCCTGTAATCCTATTCAGGAAGCTGAGGTCTGAGGACATGGTTCAAAGCCCGGGCAGGAAAGGCCATGAGACTCTTATCTCCAATAAACCACTCAGAAAACCAGAAGTGGTGCTATAGCTCAAGTGGTTGAGTGCTTGCCTGAGTTGAAGAGCTAAGGGACAGCTCCCAGGCCCAGAGTTCAAGCCCCACAACTGACAAAAAAAAAAAAAAGTGAGTTCAAGTCTTCATCTCAGACAATTGAAAAGATTCACTGAATAAACCTTGTTTGGACCCTGAATGGAGGAGGTAGGGAGGAGATAGAAATGAGACATTTGGAGATGACCAGTAAAATCTGAATGTAATGAAAGCATTAAATGATTACTTTTACTTATAATAGCATTATGGGCATATGAGAGAGTATCCTCAGAGAGGATATACACCAAGCAAGTATTCCATCATTATATTGCAATTTCCCACCTTTTTTGCTATAATTTCTGTGTTACAAAAATGTAACAATATGCTGGGCACCTGTGGCTCATGCCTGTAATACTAGCTACTTAGGAGGCTGAGATCTGAGAGTTCAAGCCCCATGACCAACATTTTTTTAAAATGTAGTCATATATGCAAAAAAATTAAAGTACAGGGGCTGGGAATGTGGCTTAGTGGTACAATGCTTGCTTTGCAGGCATGAAGCCCTAGGTTCAATTCCTCAGTACCACATATACAGAAAAAGCTGGATGTGGCACTGTGGCTTAAGTGGTAGAGTGCTAGCCTTGAGCAAAAGAATCTCAGGGACAGTGCCTAGACCTTGAGCTCAAGTCCCAGGACTGGCAAAAAAATTAAAGTACATCATATGCATGTATAGAAATATCACAATGAAACCCCTTTATAAAATTAATATTTGCTAATGAAGAAAATAATTAAATGTCCAATCTGATACAGTAGTTCACAATTGTCTTAGCTACTTGGGAAGTAGAAAGAGGACAATTTCAAGTTGAGGCTAGTCCAGAGAAAGTAAGACCCTATTTCAGAAACAACAACAAAAATCTGTGTATCAGGCCTCAAGAGGTCCAGAACTTGGCTGGGTGCTAGTGGCTCACACCTATAAACCTAGCTACTCAGGAGGCTGAGATCTGAGGATTGGGGTTTGAAGCCATCTGGGGCAGGAAGACCATGAGACTCTTATCTCCAATTAACCACCAAAAACACCGAAATGGGGCTCAAGTGATAAGAGTACTGCCTTGAACAAAAAAGCTAAGGGGCAGTACCTAAGCTTTGAGTTCAAGGTACAGTACTAGCAAAAAAAAAAAAAAAAAAAGGTTACAATGGTAAAATAATATTGAAATGGTTACCATGGGTTGGGAAATGAGGTGCAAGGATAGAGTAAGTTGATCCTTCCCTGAACATATATTTTCATCTATTCAAAAAGTTTTTTAAGTATAGAAATGGATGTTCAAGGTTATCATATGCCTGCTAACTGTGTCAGTAGATGTATGTAGATACATGCTAGGTCACTATTGGTTGATTAACAATATACATTTTTAAGAAAGATTCTCTTAACATGGAACTATATCATTCTTTCTGAGAAATACCCATCTTGCTACTACTCAGAAAGTTCTATTAAATGCTGTGGAACTCAGTAAGACAAGAGTTTCACTGAGGATTTTAATGAAATCAATAAGTTACAGTTTTATCTCTCCATGTGGAATTGTCTGTCCAATTTTGCTACGCAAGATGTAAAAATTTTTGGAATCCTGTGTGTGTGTGTGTGTGTGTGTGTGTGTGTGTGTGTGTGTGTGTGTGTGTGTGTGTGTGTGTGTGTGTGTGTGTGTGTGTGTGTGTGTGTGTGTGTGTGTGTGTGTGTGTGTGTGTGTGTGTGTGTGTGTGTGTGTATGTGTATGTTTGGGTTTTGGTTTTTTGCTAGTCCTGGGGCTTTCACTTGGGGCCTAGAGTGCTGTTCCTGAGCTTTTATGCTCAAGGCTGACACTCTACTACTTGAACCACAGCTGTACTTCTGGCTTTTTCCATATTTAACTGGAAATAAGTGTCTCATGGAGTTCACTGCTCAGGTTGACTTTGAATTGCAATCCTCAGAACTCAGCCTCCTGAGTAGCCAATATTGCAAGTGTAAGCTATTGTGCCTGGGTTGGAATTCACTTTTTTTTTTGAGAAAGTATCAATGGTATTAGAGGGGCCAGGTATGTGAATACAGGCTTGTAATCACAGATACACAGAAAACAGGTATGGGGGAATCAAAGTTGCAGGCTATCCAGAGCAAAAGGTTCCTGAGACCCTATGTCAACCAATAAAAAGGTGAACCATGGTATACACCTGTCATCACAGATATATGGGAAACATAAATAAGAGGATCATAGGTCAGGCCAGCCAGGCAAAAGTAAGATTCTATTCAAAAAATAAAAAAGGAAAAAGGACTAGGACTGGAGGGTGAAGTCCTGTCAACTCTAATTTTCTAGTGGTCAACAATTTTGTTCAGTTTTTCAAAATCACAGGCATCAAGTTAAGCAAAATAGTCCTGTGTAATTCACAATGGTATGAAACAAAGGGAAGAAGAAATGACCCAGAGGGCCATATACAGGACAGAGTTTTTTGGTCTTAAGGATCCAAAAACCAAAGAGGTCCGGGGCCAGAGGTACTAGCTCAGATGTACATAGAATGAAGCAGGTAAGAGTAAGGACAGAGGAGCAAAGAGAGATATGCTGTAGAAAGCCACTACCAGAAGAAGACATAAAATTCAGTGTGATCATCCAATTCCTAAATCATGCTGTCTAGGGCAAGAAAGTATGGCTCTCTGCTTCAAGAGGCCTGTAGCACATTGCATAAAGAATGAGATTCCTTTGGCTGGGAAAATATGAGAGACAATTAGGCAAATGTCCTCAGAAGATGTGCCTTGGACAGGTTCTGACAAAATTCCACATCTGCAAGTAGGCAGAGTAGGGGCTGAATATGCTGGCTCAAGCACATAATCACTACATGGTGGGGAGGCAGAGATTGGGGAATTGAGGTTCTAGGCTAGCCTAGGCAAAAGAAACTCAAGAGGCTCCATTTCACTATGTCTGGGTGAAGTTAAGAACACCCCAGAGCATCAACTTTCAATTTGTGTCACCATGTACAGGGCCAGTCCTATCATCTACCAGGAGTCTCACTTATTAAGTAGAACTCTTATAATATAGCCAGGCCTGGGGTGTCATGATCTAGGCATGATCTAGGTTACATAGCGAGTTTGAGGCCAGCCTGGGCTGTCTAACAATACCTTGTTTAAAAAAAATTCAGAAGCCGGGCGCCGATGGCTCACGCCTATAATCCTAGCTACTCAGGAGGCTGAGATCTGAGGATCACGGTTCAAAGCCAGCCTGGGCAGGAAAGTCTGTGAGACTCTTATTTCCAATAAACCACTAGAAAATCTGAATTGGCACTGTGGCTCAAGTGGTAGAGCGCTCTCCTTGAGCTGAAGAGCACAGGGACAGCACCCAAGCCCAGAGTTCAAGCCCCATGACCGACCAAAAAAAAAAAAAAAATTCATATGGTGGCTAGGAAGGTGGCTCAGTGGTAGAGTGCTTGCCTTGCATGCATGAGGCCCTGGATTTGATTCCTCAGCACCACATAAGCAGAAAAAGCCAGAAGTGGCGCTAGGGCTCAAGTGGTAGAGCACTAGCCTTAAGCTGAAGAGCTCAGGGACAGTGCCTAGGTCCAGAGTTCAGGCCCCACGACGGAAAAAAAAAAAATTCAGACAGATCTAGAGCATCTATGTGGGCAATCTCTTCTTGTGCAATATGGTGGATGCTGTCCTTCATTAAGTAACCTAGAGATTATAAGTATTTCATGTGATAATGAAGCAAGGATGAATTATAAGTCATAATCAATATTAACAAATTGATTAGAGTTGATGATATCACTTACACATGATTCCTTTACAATGTCACCTGGTTCTTATTTTTGATATCATAGCTGGCACCTGATGCTCTCAACAATATTAATTGTCAAATAACAGTTACTTGCTATGTTCTTAACACTGAATTATGAATTTTTTTAAAGTAGTACACTAGTACTTAATATTCCTTTAAAAAACTTTCAGTGAGCCTAAATTTTTCTATTATTGAGGCTTTTTATATTGAAAGCTGATGGTTAGTTTTGTACTATTTTATGTTTAGTTTGTATGCTTTAATGGTTGTGGAGATATGAAAGATTAAGAGACAATTTGAGTCAGTTTTTTTTTACAGTGTGAGCTAATCTTGTGAGCTAATACAGTCTATATCCATCTTTTCCTTACCTGTTCCCACCTGTAAGATTTAGAATAGAAGGGTTTTCAACAGTCTGTCTGATTGCTAGAGTGTAAATGAGAAAATACTTCATTCCTTTTTTGTTGATGTTATTCCAAGACCAGGACTTGAACTTAATACCTGACACTTTGCTTACTGGCTGGTACTCTACCAACTAAGTCAAGCCTCCAATCCCAAAATAATTCATTCCTGAGAGGCTCAGAATAAAGTGGGGTCTAGAACAGGGTTTCATTGAAACTATTCAAGTGATTAGAACCCAAAAAAAGTTGTGGTACATGTAAATGGCTCCATCCTTCATTCTACTTTATACTCTGGATAGGCTCTTCTTTTTTGTTTCTGTGTTAAATCTTCTATAATTTTAAGATCCCTCAACGTGGTTCTACCTACTGAGATGAAAAATTAAAGTGGGTTAAAAAGGAAAAAAGAGAGGAAGGGAAGGGGTGACATTGTCCAAAAAGAATGTTCTCATTACCTGTCTTACATAATTGTAACCCCTCTGTTCATCACCTTTAATAATAATAATAATAAAAAGTTAAAGTTAAAAAAAGGATGTCAGGTGCCGATGGCTCATGCCTGTAATCCTAGCTACTCAGGAAGCTGAGATCTGAGGATCACAGTTCAAAGCCAGCCCATCCAGAAAAGTTCCCATTAGACCCTTATTTCCAATTAACTACTTAAAAACCAGAAGTAGCACTGTGGCTCAAAGTGGTAGAGTATTAACCTTAAGCAAAAGAGCTCAGGGACAGCACCTGGGCCCTGAGTTCAAGCCCCATGGCCAACAAAAGAAAGAGAGAGAGATTACAACTGAGAGGGGCTAGAGAGGCCACTGGGAATACCAGAGGCTAATATCCCAGGATGGGAGAGATGAGCTGGAGGATGCATTGCCAGGGAAGGAGTGACTTAAAACAATATATAAACAGTAACAATCACCTGGGTTTTGGCTATTTCAGTCCTACTAGAGGACTGATCAGGACTCACATAGACCCCTTTGGTGGTATTACAATAAATAGAGGAGGGAGTTATTGATAGATATGGGGTAAAGTATTAGAACATCTTTTTAAAAAGTATGTGTGGCATATGTGGAGAGAAAACAATGTAGCAATGTTAACAACTGATACATAGTCATGTTTACCTTACTATTCTTTAGACTTTCCCATAGACTTCATATTTTTTTTAAATAAAAATGGGGATGGAAACCAGAGTAAAGGAAAACAAATGTTTGTAAAATATGTTTGCAGCAAAATACTAATTTTATAAAATGCAACATTACTTGTAATTATTATCTTTTTATAATATAATATTAGTAATATTAGCATTATTATCCTTTTTTTGGGGGGAGGTCCGGTCGTGGGGCCTGAACTCTGGGCCTTGGTGCTGTCCCTCAGCTCTTCAGCTCAAGGCTAGCACTCTACCACTTGAGCCACAGCTCCACTTCCAGCTTTTTTTCTTTTTGCTTATGTGGTGCTGAGGAATCGAACTCAGGGCCTCATGCATGCAAGGCAAGTGCTCTACTACTGAGCCACCTTCCCAGCCCAGCATTATTATCTTTTGAAGAAAGAATATGCCCAAGAGACAAGACAGCTAAAAGAAAAACTCTTCTGTGTCACACTTGTTGACTGCATCTCCATAGCAGGCAACAGGAGAGGCTCCAGGAAGTGTGGGAATCAGTTACCATTAGTGCCAGCCAGCACACCTGCCTAGTAGAGGAATAATCACCTGTGTTCCTATCCTTATAAAAACAGGTGTAGAGCCGGGCACCGGTGGCTCACTCCTGTAATCCTAGCTACTCAGGAGGCTGAGACCTGAGGATCACGATTCAAAGCCAGCCTGGACAGGAAAGTCCATGGGACTCTTATTTCCAATAAACCACTAGAAAACCGGAAGTGGCACTGTGGCTCAAGCGGTAGAGTGCTCACCTTGAGCTGAAGAGCACAGGGACAGCGCCCAAGTCCAGAGTTCAAGCCCCACGACTGACAAAACAAAACAAAACAGGTGTGGGTAACTTACCTGAAGTAATCGCAGGATGCAGCCAACAGGATGCGATGGGCCTCGATGTGTCTCCCCTCTACCACCAGGACAACATCAAATAGGATCCCACTGTCCCGGAGAGCCAGAAGTCCCCTGAGCAGGGCCTGGGAGTGCTGTGTGCTTCGGTAGGTATTGTTGGCACAGTGCGGGTTGGATGGTTGTGTAGGCAACTTGCACAGCTGGGTGAACACCTGTTCCTCCGCCATCCTGACAGCCACACCAGCCCTCACTACTGCGGCCCTGTCAGCTGGCAAGACAGAAGAGACAAGGAGTGAGCAGGCGGTAGTACCTTACCACACACACACACACACACACACACACACACACACACACACACACACACACACACACACACACACACACACTAGTTCTATATTCTACTATGCCTCATATCAGCTCACCTATGCCTTCCCTATCACCCCAAATCCTCTAGCTCCTGGTTACTTCACAGCTCTAATCCTACTTGGCTTTCATCCTATTTTGTTTCCTTCAGCACTGCAGTAAAACAGAGGGTTTTGAGCCAGTTATGGTGATGCTTGCTTGCAATCCTAGCTACTTAGGAGACTTAGGGAGAGTATTTCAAGTTTGAGACCAGCCTGGGCAACTTAGCAAGACTCTGTCTCAAAATATAAAAGGGGTTGGAAGCCAGGCATTGGTGGCTCACACCAATAATCCTAGCTACTCAGAAGGCTGAGATCTGAAAATCGCAATTCAGCACCAGCCAAGGCAGGAAAGTCCGTAAGATCATTGTCTCCAATAACCACTTCAGGCTTGGAATTCTCCCCTATGTAGAAACTCTACCCCAGAGCAATTTCCTTCCCCACCTTTTCACTTCCTTTGATCCATCTATTCCACTCAGTCCATACCTTCGCCCCCTACCCCCAGCCTTTCATTCCAAGCATACCACCAGCTCAGTCCTTAGTCCAGCCAACTGGCCTAGTTTCATAGGTGGCACATCTACCAGTTTGTTTTACCATTTTCTTTTCCTTTCTTTTCTTTTTTCTTTTTTGGTCACTCATGGGGCTTGAACTCTATGCCTGGGTACTGTCCCTAGGCTCTTCAGCTCAAGGCAAGCACTCTACCACTTGAGCTACAGCACCACTTCTGGTTTTCTGGTGGTTAACTGGAGATAAGAGTCTCCCAGACTTTTCTGCCTGGGCTAGCTTTGAACCACAATCCTCAGATCTCAGCCTCCTGAGTAGCTAGGATTACAGGCATGAGCCACCGGCACCTGGATTTTTCTTTTCTAAGTCTTGTGTTCTTCAGCCCACTGGTTCTGACTCCTCCTCTCTCCTATTCAGAGAGCCACCCTCTTACTCTTCAATTGGCTACCTCACTGGGTGAGGAGCACAGAAATGATGCTCCAACTGATTTCCCTAACTCTTGCCTCATTCTTCTCAGCTCTTCTGTCTAGACTGCATGAAGATCCCAGAACAACCCCAGGAGTATACCATCTGACTTCCTAGACACTGGCCTCCATGTGACCTCACTCAAAACCTCTTTCAAACCAAGCGCCAGTGGCTCACTCCTGTAATCCTAACTACTAAGGAGGCTGAGATCTGAGGGTCACGGTTCAAAGCCAGCCTAGGCAGGAAACTCCATGAGACTCTTATCTCCAATTAACCACCAGAAACTGGAAATGGTGCTGTGGTTCAAGTGGTAGAGCGCTAGCCTTGAGTTGAAGAGCTGAGGGACAGTGCCTAGGCCCAGAGTTCAAGCCCCATGACCTGGGGGGGATTCTTTCAAGATCTTTTTTCTGTCCAGACACTAGCTAGTCCTTAGACCAAAAGAGGTATCTGTCAACCCCTCAATACTTTCAGTGCCCCTCCTAGACCTCTTACACAAGTCTGTATTGTCAGGATCTAGCTTCTACTCCATCGCCTTAGTGGGAATAACAGAAATATGCCCCACCCCACTGGAATCAATCTTACCTATATACAAGGAAATTTAGGCTTCTGGAGGGCTTTGTCTAATAAACACCTCAAAGTTCCTATGGCCAATTTGCTACCCTTGGCTCCTATCCCCAAACCACAACCAACCATGTAGTGGAGACAGATTGTATCAATAGGCACTAAGTCACATCTGTGAGCATAATAAAGCACAGCAACCCACCTAACCCAGGAATGGACAGATGATAGCTACTCCCTGAACACCCATTGCAAGAATAAATATGAAGCTATGTGCTAGGGGTTCATGTCTATAATCCCAGCTACTCAGGAAACTGAGACCTGAGAATCAAGGTCCAAAAGCCAGCCTGGGCAGATAAATCAAGACTCTTGTCCCCAACTAACCAAAAAAGAAAAGAAAAAGCTGGAAGTGAAAGCATAGTTCAAGTGATAAAGCACCAGTTGTGGCAAAAATGCTAAGGGAGAGCTAGAGTTGAACCCCAATATTAACACATACATAAGAGAGTGAGAGAGTGAGAGAGAGAGAGAGAGAGAGAGAGAGAGAGAGAGAGAGAGAGAGAGAGAGTATGTCAGTGGCTCATACCTATAATCCTAGCTACTCAGAAGGCTGAGATCTGAGGGTCACATTTCAAAGCCAGCTTGGACAGGAAATGCATGAGACTCTTGTCTTCAATTAGACACCAGAAAGTAGAGCTGTGGCTTCAGTGGTGGAGCTCTAGCCTTGAGCAAAAGCAGCTCAAGTACAGCACCCAAGCCCTGAGTTTAAGCCTCAAGACTGGCACATGCACAAGTGCACATGCACATGCATGCGTGTGCACGCGCGCGCACACACACACACACACACACACACAGAAAAGATGAATACTATTTTTTTTTAAAGGCTACTTCCTTGGGCATGCAAAGCACGTTTACCATTTGTCAAGCACAATTAAAGGAATTTAGTTAGGTATTGAGTAGGGCATAAAACAAGTTCATTGCTAGGGAGGAGAATAGCCTTAGAGTGCAACAAAATTAATCCATGTGACAGCCAGAAGTATTGTCCAACACTTATGAGCATAATCCCAACACTTATGAGGCTGAGACAGGAGGATCCCAAGTTTGAGCCTGACTAGGCTATACACCAAGACCTTGTTTCCAAAAAAGATGTTTTAAAGATTGTACAATGCACTGATCATCACCAAAACATCTGTCCTTGAGTGGACACATATTAGGTCCAAGAAAGTCAACCAAGCCAGTGCCAGTGGCTCACGCCTGATATCCTAGCTACTCAGAAGGCTGAGATCTGAGGATCGTGGTTCAAAGCCAGCCCAGGAAGGAAAGTCCATGAGACTCTTATCTCCAATAATCCACTCAGAAAAACGGAAGTGGCTGGCGCTGTGGCTCAAGTGGTAGAGCAGTTGCCTTGAACCGAAAAGCTCAGGGACAGTGCCCAGGCCCTGAGTTCAAGCCACACAACAACAACAACAACAACAACAACAACAACAACAACAACAACATCAACCAAACCACAGGCAACAATTAAAATGAGCAAATTCAGGATTTAGCCATCAAAGTTGAAAACACAGAAAGCGAAAACAAGTTGCAGAATATGTATAGTATAACCTTATTGTTGTCAAAATCTTTTAAAATAATAAAAGCCAAATTTGAGGTCATAATTATCTTCAGGAAAGAAAAAGGGAATTTAAAGAAAAAGACTAATTATTATCTGATTTAGTTCCTAAATGCAAACTATTTAAGTGAAATTCTTTTTTTATTGTGAAAATACTTTACAGAGGGGTTACAATTACATGGGCAAGATAATGAGTACATTTCTTTTTTTTTTTTTTTTTTTGTCGGTCATGGGGCTTGAACTCTGGGCCTGGGTGCTGTCCCTCAGCACTTCAGCTCAAGGCGAGCACCCTACCACTTGAGCTACAGCGCCACTTCCGGTTTTCTGGTGGTTTATTAGAGATAGGAGTCTCACAGTCTTTCCTGCCTGGGCTGGCTTTGAACCGCGATCCTCAGATCTCAGCCTCCTGAGTAGCTAGGGTTACAGGCGTGAGCCACCGGCGCCCGGCAATGAGTACATTTCTTATCAAGCATTGTAGCCTCCTCTTGTTTCCCCTTCCCATCCTCCCCTCCCCCCCCAAGTGAAATTCTTATATATATTTCTGAACCTGTAATACATTCACAGGATTCAAAATCAAAAGGCAAAGAAGGTTATATTAAAACATTTTAACTGCCTCCCTCTTTTGCCCCAACAAGATCTTCTCCTATTGAAAGTTACAATTTCACTGGGTGCCACACCTATAATCCTAGATCATGGTTTGAAGCCAGCTGAGGTAGGAAAGCCCATGAGACTCTTATCCAATTAGCCACCAAAAAAAAAAAAAAAAAAAAAAAACAGAAGTAAAGCTGTGGCTCAAGTGGTAGAGACCTAGCCTTGAGCACAAAAACTCAGGGACAGTGTTGGAGCCCTGAGTTTAAGTCCCAGGACTTAAAAAAAAAAGGAAGGTACACAAAAAAGTTACAATTTCACCCTCCAAAACACCTGTCCAGAGGGCATCTATGGAGTATAGATACAGTATATCTACATACAGTATAACTGTTACCTAACAGTAGACATACTGCATTCCTCCACAAATCCCTCCCACAGCCCATTGTTTGGATAAACATGACGTATTTAAACAATCCTAGTGAGTCATTTGGATTAATTCCAATAGTTTGTTATTACAAGTAAATGTTGCATTAAAGTTTAGAAGTGCCATATTTGCAGCAGATACCCAAGGAAAAAAATTCCTAGATACAGAACTGCTGGGACATTTTAATTTTAATGTGTATTTGTCACTTTTAACGAATGCTACTAAATTATCCTCCCTGAAAGTTGTGCCAATTATTCTCCTACCAGAAAATCATAGAAATATTTGGGCAACTTCTAGCTCACTAAGAAATGTTTCTTTTATATCTTTGCTAATTTAGACAAACTATCTTTTAAAGTAGTACATTTTTATAATAAATGAGGTTTTGTAAAATAAAGCATTAAGTGGAAAGATATCACACCCTTCTTTATTCCTTCTAGATTATGCCTGTCCTTCTATAATAATAATAAAATGCTCTTAGAATCTCACTCCCTGACATTCTCATCTACATTTTCATTTGTCAGAGACTTATTCTATCTTTAAGGCCTTTCCTAAGTCCTTCCCCAACCACAAATCTGTAACATCTCCAAGCAAGGTCCCTCCATTCTGAACAGTTAAAGCTTTTGGGAAAAACAGAAAGGAATTTTTCTATCCCAAATAGTTACAACGTGAAGGTAAAATTACTTTTCGTATAAATGTAGAAATGAAAATCAAATGCATTTTAAGGAATTTTCGACTCTACCATTTACTGAGTAGTCTGCTCTCAAGGCCCCCTAGTCCTGGACTAGTCTTGATCAAGGCAATGGAGACAGTTTGTGAAGAGCAGAAAGAGAGGGTGGGTTCTAATTTCCACAGGGAGCGATGGTCTGCAATTGAATGAGTTAACAGACAGCAGATTTGGAGCATCTTAAATACTCAGGTTCAGGCCCCTCAGAGGCCTGGAAAAGCGCGGGGGGGGGGGGGGGGCGCTCAGGGAGGAGCCCAGGGCTGAAGGTAGTGATGCCCCCTGCATTTTCAGGGCCCAGGTCTGTTTGTTCAACTCGTGCAGTATCTAAAATAACTGGGACCCTAACGCCAGATGCTTCAGGACCAGGCGATTTTGCACTGGAGGAGGGATCTATCGTCAGCGTTTTGGACCAGGTGATTTTGCACTGACAGAGGGATCTCTGGATCTCTGTCGTCACTCAGAAAACCGGGAAAGACAGCCGGGCCTGGCGTCTGCGTCTGCAGCCCTTAGCCCCACCACCCCCAGTTCTGACGCGCGGCTGAGGAAACTGAGGCTCCTCAGGCCAAGGTCAGAAGTCAGGCCAGGTGGCAAGCTTGGACAAGACCCACCCGCCTGTTGCAGGTCCCACCTCAGCAGCGCCTACCGTTGCGCGGCCGGGTAAGGCCACACTCGGACCCGCCACAGGCGACAGGACCTGACCGGAGGCGACAAGGCCAGTCTGTCTGCAGCGGCACGGAAGCCTCAGACTCCCAGCCCCCAGCAAAGCACCAGCCCGGACAGAACGCGCCCGGGGGTCCCTCCTGCCGCGCCCCCCGCCACGTCAGGCCGCGGGCTCCTGTCAGGCCGCTGCCCCCCGGGCCTCCGGCCCGCGCTCGCCCTCACACGCCTCTCGCTGGTCCGGGACCCCGCACCCATCACCCTGCCTCCAGCCTCCTGCAGCCCGAGCTCACCACAACCCGCCCACCCGGCCCACACGGCCCAAGCCTCGCAGCTGACCTGGTGGCGCCGCAAGCTGAGGCCGCTCTCGTAGGAGGCGGAGGCGGGGCGGGGCTTCGGTAGTCACGTGGTACCATGCGCCTGCGCAACCTCAGGCCTGCGGGAGCCGCCGGCGCGGGGCGGGGCGGGGCCGCAGCGCCGTGTTCTCAGCTACCCCGCGTCTAATGTATGATTGGTTGTCTTGTGACTCCTTAGGCGGCTCTCCTTTCCTTCGTTCTTGAAGGAGATGTGCGATCCTTTTGCGAGCCGGTCTTGGCACCTGACACCTGCCAGAACAGAAGGAATGATTAAAGAATGAGTAAAGAAACGAATGTCTTGGAGGTGTAAATCACCTTCGCCAGCTCTCTCGCTCAGTCTCTCTTTAGCTCTGTCATCTCTCCCGTACCTTTGCTCATCCTACTTCTCTTAGACCTGTCCTTGGGAGATCGCGCGCCCCCTGCTGGGTGTGGGGACGGTAGACAGCACAACAGCCGTTTCTGTTTTCCAGGATTCTAGCTGGAGTAAATCTGATTCCCAACATCAAAGCCTGTCACCAGCCGTCTTGAGGAGGATTTTATTCATTTTTTTTACTCCAGAGGATCCCATTCTGGATCCAAGGTTGCAGCTGCGGAGCCTCCTTATAAATGGGTGTGGAGTGTCCCACACCAGTGAAGTTTATGGAAAGGAAGCTGATGGCGCATATCTGTAATGCTAGCAACCCCAGAAGGTTGAGATCCGAGGATCGTGGTTCAAGGACAGCCTGGACAGAAAAGTCCATAAGATCTTATCTCCAGTTAACCACCAAAAAGATGGAAGTGGAAGTGTGGCTTAAGTGGTAGAATGTCAGCTTTAGTGTCCCCCACCCCTACAATTCCTAAATTGGAATATAATGCCCAGTATTACATTTTGAATATGAAATATCCTTCAGAGCATTATAAGCTCAAGATTCAGTCCCTAGCTGGTTCTTTGTGAGTATGTGTGTGCTGGTACTTGGGCTTAAACACTGAGTCTCTCTCTTTGGGTGTGGCTTTTTTGCTCAAGACAAGCAATCTACCACTTGAGCCAGACCTCCACTCCTAGACTTTTTTTTCCGGTTGGTCTTAGGGCTTGCATTCAGGGCCCGAGCTCTGTTCCTGAGTTCCTTTGCTCAAGGCTGTGTTATACAGAAATTCAATCAATAGAAACAGAAGCCACATTTTGAAAGGTCAAATTGGGAGTCTTTATTAGAAAGCCAGGGACTGGGCTGGGAAGATGGCTCAGTGGAAGAGCACTTGCTTTGCATGCTAGAGGCCCTGGGTTCGATTCCTCAGCACCACATAAGAAAAAAGCCAGAAGTGGCGCTGTGGCTCAAGTGGTAGAGTGCTGGCCTTGAGCTGAAATGCTGAGGGACAGCGCCCAAGCCCAGAGTTCAGGCCCCACGACCGGACCCCAAAAAAAGAAAGCCAGGGACTGCAGGTGGACTCCGGTTTCAAAGACCTTCAGCCCCAAACGCATCTTGCACAAAGCCTTTAGAGACAAAAACCACCTGTTTGGGGGTGGAGACCCAAGCACAACAGAAGCAGACCATACAAGGGAATAATCAGGGGTGAGCAAATCAAACCATTTAGGGAAAGAGGGAAGAGCATCTGTAGCAAAGCTTTCCTAGAGCTAAACATCCCGACATCTGCAATCCAAAGAATGGCCTATCTCACCTCCAGGAGTGAAAAGCCCCCTCCACCCAGAAAGTCACCACAATCTACCACTTTGAGCCACAGCTCCACTTGCAGTTTTGAGTTAATTAGGAATAAGAGTCTTATGGGGAGTTTTCTGCCTGGGCTGGCTTGGAACTGCAATCCTCACATCTAAGCCTCTTGAATAGCTAAGGTTACAGGTGTGAGCCACCTGTAACAATCTCACTACTGTGATCAATCCACTCATGAAGGCAGAGCCTTATGATCCAACCATTCTTAAAACTCCTACATCTCTATGCTGTTGCATTGAAGCCTTACAATGCTTCAATAAGCTACAACACTCAGTAAGACGTAATTTAAAAAGAGAAAACAGGGGCTGGGAAGGCGGCTCAGTGGTAGAGCGCTTGCCTTGCATGCCTGAGGCCCTGGGTTCGATTCCTCAGCACCACATAAGCAAAAAGAAAAAAGCCGGAAGTGGGGCTGTGGCTCAAGTGGTAGAGCGCTAGCCTTGAGCTGAAGAGCTGAGGGACAGCACCCAGGCCCAGAGTTCAGGCCCCAGACCGGACACACAAAAAAAAGAGAGAAAACAGCAGCTCTCTAGCTGGATGCCAACGGCTCTCGACTGTAATCCTAGCTACTCAGGAGGCTAAGATCTGAAAAGAACAATGTTAGTTATTATCCCCACCTCTGGTCCTCAGCTCCACCCAGACCTGAGCTTTCCCTGCCCTAGAGTTCCCCCCATACAGCTGGCCACTCTCTCTCTACCCAGACCTACTTCACTACCTGCCCCAGACTTACTTGCAACCTGGATAGGGGCAAATGCCATGTGCTCCCTCTTCCAGGAGATATGGCCCCTCTAATAAACTTTATAATAGTCTTTCTCCTATGGCTGCCTGCCTTCATGTGGTCCCCTGGGATGGTCATGAAGGATTCTTACAAACAGCCCTATCCTTCTGACCTTTACTGCTTACCCAAATTATTAGTGTGCTGTAAGAACTGAGCAAGAATGTCTTAAATATACTTGTCCCGGGTGTGAGAGGAAAACACTTGGAGGTAAAAACACTTGGGTGTAAAACATGTTTATCTTAAGGTGCTGAGTGCTGGTGGCTCACACCTACTAAAGAGGCTGAGATTGGAGGATCGACATTCCAAGCCAGGACAGGAAATTTTCCTGGCAGGAAAATTGGCAACTCATCTCTAATAAATGAAAAAAAACGAAAAAAAGACCAGAAGTGGAGCTATGGCTCAAGTTTAGAACATTAGCCTTGAGCAAAAGAAACAAGAAGCTCAGGGACAGCATCCTAGTCCTGAGTTCTAGCACCAAAATTGACATTCATGGGAGAGAGAGAGAGAGAGAGAGAGAGAGGAAGGGAGGGAGAGAGGAAGAGAGAGAGAGAGAAGGAAAGACAGAAAGGAAGGAAGGATGGAAGGAAGGAAGGAAAGGAGGAAGGAAGGGAGGAAGGAAGGAAGGAAGGAAGGAAGGAAGGAAGGAAGGAAGGAAGGAAGGAAGGAAAAGAAGAAAAAGAAGGAAAAGAAGGAAAAGAAGGAAAAGAAAAAATATCTTAAAAATAGACACTTGTTTTGAAGGGAGGATATGTTTAAAGGGTTGTTCACACATCTGTGAGCAGACTAGCTATAAAACCTCTGAAACCACGCTGGGCACTGATGACTCACACCTGTAATTCTAACTACTCAGGAGGCTGAGATCTGAGGATCATGGTTCAAAGCTAGCCCAAGCAGAAAAGTCCCCATGAGACTCTTATCTCCAACTAACCACTTAAAAACTGGAAGTAGACGGGAGGGTGGGGAAGGCTGGGAAGGGATGGGAAAGGGAAACAAAGGAGGCTAGCTGGGTGCTGGTGGCTCACGCTTGTAATCCTAGCTACTCAGGAGGCTGAGATCTGAGGATCGCGGTTCAAAGCCAGCCAGGGCAGGAGAGACCGTGAGACTCCTATCTCCAATAAACCACCAGAAAACCGGAAGTGGCGCTGTAGCTCAAGTGGTAGAGCGCTCGCCTTGAGTTGAAGAGCTGAGGGACAGTGCCCAGGCCCAGAGTTCAAGCTCCACGACCGACAAAAAAAAAAAAAAAGGAGGAGGCTACAATGCTTGATAAGAAATGTACTCATTATCTTGCCCATGTAATTGTAACCCCTCTGTACAGTATCTTCACAAAAAAAAAAACAAAAAAACTGGAAGTAGAGCTGTGGATCAACGTGGTAGAGTGCTAGTCTTGAGCAAAAGCACTAAGGGACAGTACCCAGGCCCTGAGTTCAAACCCCACAACCAATAAATAAATAAATACCTCTGGGACCAATTGATTAACCAATTTTTTGGGGTCCGGTCGTGGGGCCTGAACTCTGGGCCTGGGCACTGTCCCTCAGCTCTTCAGCTCAAGGCTAGCACTCTACCACTTGAGCCACAGTGCCACTTCCAGCTTTTTTTTTTTTTTTTTTTGCCTATGTGGTGCTGAGGAATCGAACCCAGGGCCTCAGGCATGCAAGGCAAGCGCTCTACCACTGAGCTACCTTCCCAGCCCCTGATTAACCAATTTAAAAGCAAAAATGATTACCTGCACCAGGTGTTGAATCAAAGGGAAACACATTGAGCCAAACCTCAACCTACTTTTCCATTATAAATACCTGTTAGAGCCAGACTTGTTATCTGATGTGTCTACACACATTTCTGGGTTGTGTATTATCTTTTTAATCCTTCCATTGTTTACTGAAAAAGCTTCTTGATTTCTACTTCAATGTGTCCTTCAATTCTCTCTTTTTTTTTTCAACAACATCACAAACTTGGTACCCAAAAACTCATGAAGTTTGTCTGGCTTCTGCAGACCTCCTTCTTGGAGCATCACTGTTTCCTGTTCTGGTAAAATAATTGCTGAAAGGGTAACTTTGCCAAAGAGAAAACATTTAGGACTAGATGCTGAACACTGAGATTGAGGGATAAAGCTGAGAGATTAAAAAACTGCAAACGATCTGGATAATTTCATTTCTCCAATTCTCATTCTACCAGTCCAGGAACACCCATGACTGACTATCTAAACTATTTTGTTGTTGTTGTTGTTCATCATGGAGCTTGAACTCTGGCTTGGGCATTTTCTCTGCACTCTTCAGCTCAAGGCTAGCACTCCACCACTTGAGCCACAACACCACTTCTGGCTTTCTGGTTATTTGAAGATAAGAGTCTCACGGACTTTCCTGCCAGGGCTGGCTTTGAATCACGATCCTCAAATCTCAGCCTCCTGAGTAGCTAGGCTTATAGGTATGAGCCACTGGTGCCTGGCTTGGAATTGCAAGTTTTTGAGAAAGAGATTTAGATACCTCTGAATGAGTATTCTGAAAGAGGCAGACATGTGGAAGTTTATATATGTAAACAGTTACGATTTATTATAGAGCAGCAAATATCCTTTGTAAAAAACTTCTATTGAGTGTTGAGAAGAAACAGAAGCTATGTGTCTGACATAAGATAAAGAAAAGAGCTGGGGAACCTGTGGCTCAGGCCTGTAATCCTAACTTTTCTGGAGGCTGACATCTGAGGATTGTGATTTGAAGTAAGTCAGAGCAAGAAAGTCCAGGAGACTCTTATTTCTAATCAATCACCAAAAAGCCAGAAGTGGAACTGAGGCTCAAGTGGTAGTGCAAGCCTTGAGCAGAAAAAACTAAGAGATAGTGCCTAGATCCTTAGTTAAAGCCTCAGTACCGGCACACACATAGAAACAAAAAATACAAAGAAAAGAAGATACATGCTGGACACCAGTGGCTCATGCCTGTAATCCTAGCTACTCAGGAGGCTGAGATCTGAGGATCACAGTTCAAAGCCAGCCCAGGCAGGAAAGTCTGTGCAACACTTATCTCCAATAAACCACTAGAAAACTGGAATTGGCTCTGTGGCTCAAGTGGTAGGGACAGCGTAGGGACAGCGCCCAATCCCAGAGTTCAAGCCCCACGACCAACTAAAAAAAAAAAAAAAAGAAGATATACATTTATAATTACGTATATATGTAATTATATCATATATAGTTTTGTGAGTATCTTTTATATAATATATATGATGTGAATATATATCATACCTAATGTATAGTATATATGATACATAATAAATCATATAACATATGCCTTCTATAATATATTATATTCATAAGCTATATTTAATACAAATATGTTATAATGAATATTATAATATATATGATATTCATAAAACAGGCATCTGATAATTTTTGACTCATCTCTCTTTTTTTTTTGCTAGTCTAGGGCTTGAACTCAGGACCTGGGCACTGTTCCTCAGCTTTTTTTTGCTGAAGTCTAGTGCTCTACAACATGAACCCCCACACCACTTCTGGCTCTTTCTGTTTATGTGGTACTGAGGAATCAAACCTAGGACTTCATGCATGCTAGGCAAGCACTCTACCACTAAGCCACATTCCCAGCCCCTTGACCCATATCTTAGGTCTCTGAACTCAGTGTAATTATCTGGTGGTTCCAGATGTCTACAGTCAAGGGCCGAAGTTCCCACTAGGAAGCAGCAGTCTGAGGTATGCATAAGTCTGCTTCCTTAACAGCCTTCAATTACATTGTAAAAAGCTCTTTCAGTGTTACATTCATTGTGTTTTTCTTCTTATTTTCATACCAGCTATAAGAGAACACCTTGGGCTGGGAATGTGGCTTAGTGGTAGAGTGCTTGCCTAACATGCATGAAGTTCTGGGCTCAATTCCTTCAATTCCTCAGTACCATGTAAACAGAAAAAGCCAGAAATGGTGCTGTGGTAGAGTGCCAGCCTTAAGCAAAAGAGGCTCAGGGAAAGTGCCCAGTTCCAGAGTTTGAGTGCCAGGACTGGCACAAAGAGAGAGGGGGGAGGGAGAGGGAGGGGAGAGTAGGAGAGAGAGAGAGAGAAAGAGAGAGAGAGAGAGAAACTACTGTGCAGGTATCTTCCAGCCCCAGCAAAGTCTCCAGGTAACTATAGCCCTGGCTGGCAACTGCTTAGGCTTTGTGTCTCAGAGCCATGTGAAAACTCCTCTAAATCCCAGACTTACAGAAAATGTGAAATAGGGGCTGGGAAGGTGGCTCAGTGGTAGAGCGCTTGCCTTGCATGCATGAGGCCCGGGGTTCAATTCCTCAGCACCACATAAGCAAAAAGAAAAAAGCCGGAAGTGGTGCTGTGGCTCAAGTGGTAGAGCGCTAGCCTTGAGCTGAAGAGCTGAGGGACAGCGCCCAGGCCCAGAATTTAGGCCCCACAACTAGACCCAAAAAAAAATGAAACAGAAAATGTAAAATATAATAACTGTTTATTGTGGTTGTTTTAGGTTGCTTAGCTGTATTAGAAACACAATGACTTTCCAGTGTCAGAAATGAAGACTCATGGGGAATACAGGAGATTTCATCAAGGGTAGGAGGGTGAAGTGCTGTTATTCTACTAAGAGCTAGGCAAGGCAGGGCTTTTATCCTAGGTTTTTATCCCAATCTGAACTGTCTCTCCTCCTTGTCAAGGAGTTAGGTTCACAATCGATCACCAAGGTTAGAAAGGGGGCTATTCTTCCATTCTTATCAAAGGTTTGCATTTTTTCTCATCAGGCTGGAAATGGGGCTGGGAACTGGGGGGCTGACAGATATAGATGGAGGAAGTTGATGAGGTCAGTGGAAAGCTCAAAAGGGTCTTATTCCTTTTAACTCCACTGACAAAGATTTATCTTCCTAACATGACTAGTTGGTCACAAACAGTACAGATAATAGTTACAATTGAAGTAAAAAAGCAAATAATTCTAGGAAATATCAATTCTGGGAAATATCAATACAGAAGATGGAGACAGTTTGGTTTGACAGAAAAGACTGCTTTTTCTCACATCTGTGGTATAATTTGTTATACAGGAGCATTAAGTAACTCATATAGAGGATACCTGGCAGCAGCTATTAACAGAGAAATGAAAGGTAAAGTGGGCTTTGCAAACTAGCAATTCCATTTTGAGGTCTTTGTATTACAGAAATATCACAAATGGGAATAAGACAGCATAGTAAAGGACGTTTATTGCAAAGAGGTCTGTGTGAGTGAGAGTGATTTATATATTTTGGTTGTTTGTTTGTTTAAGATAGGGTCTTGCAAAGTAAACAAGACTCGAGAAACAAAGGACCTCCACTCATCTGGTCATATCATTACTAAATGACCCCATGCTGCTGACCACCTATATGGTATATATGTGCACATCTGAGGGAAACTAGGAGGAAGACACAAAAACAGAGGGAAACAGGGGAAAACATGCAACAGCAGGACCCATCAGCTGCATGAACACTGATTAAAACGAACTAAGCAACTCAATGGCAGTGATGGGAGGGAGGGACTGCTGACACTAAGCAAAAGGAAAGAAATGTACATATCACCCAATGTGGAATCAATAGCTGTATTGCCAAAAGCTCATAGAATTCACAAACTTTATAGACTATGATAAAGAGAATTTTCCCCATGAAGGTTAGAATGTGTTGTTCAAGAAAATGTGGTACATATACACAATGGAATTCTATGCCTCCATCAGAAAGAATGACATTGCCCCATTTGTTAGGAAATGGAAAGGCTTGGAAAAAATTATATTAAGTGAAGTAAGCCAGGCCCAAAGAAACATAGGTCCCCTGGTTTCCCTTATTTGCAATAACTAGTATATGTCTGAGTCAAGCAGAAAAGGTCAGATAAGATGATGTTAGGGAAATGAACCCCAAGATATGTATTCAAATTTTTTTCTTTCATGCAATTGTTTCTAACACATTTATAAGATTATTTCTTTGTTGCTTTGTATGTCCCTCCCCCACAGTATAACCCCTGGTCTCACTGTATTTGATGTTGTTATAATTTGTGGAGGGGAAGGGAAAAAACAAATCGTTTAAATAGGGATACAGGTGGACCCATTGCAACAATGAGACATACAAGTCATTATGTTGAAAAGGAACTTTACAACTTCGGTGGGTGGGGGGGGAAGAGGGTTGGTGGGAGGGCGGGGGGAGGATGGGATGGGAAGGGTAAACAAAGGAGGAGGCTACAATGCTTGATAAGAAATGTACTCATTATCTTGCTCATGTAATTGTAACCCCTCTGTACAGTATTTTCACAATAAAAAATGAAAAAAAAGAATGTGTTTGTAACTTTAAGTATCACTAGCTCACAAGACTATGAAATTTGTGAAATTTATGTAATCAATCACAATTTAAAAAATAAAAAAGATAGGTTCTTGCTAGGTAGCTCAGGTTGAAGCTCATGATCCTCCTTACCAGGTATAGTGGCACATATCAGAAATCCTAGTACTCAGAAGTCTTGAAGTAGAAGGATTATGTGTCCTATAAAAATACGGCTGGCTGGGAGCCGGTGGCTCACACCTGTAATCCTAGCTACTCAGGAGGCTGAGATCTGAGGATCTCGGTTCAAAGCCAGCCCAGGCAGGAAAGTCTGTGAGACTCTTATCTCCAATAACCACCAGAAAACCGGAAGTGGCGCTGTGGCTCAAGTGGTAGAGCGTTCGCCTTGAGCTGAAGAGCGCAGGGACAGCGCCCAGGCTCAGAGTTCAAGCCCCATGATCAACAACAACAAAAATAAGACTGGAGGGACTAGAGATGTGGCTTAGTGGTACAGCACTTGCTTAAAGCCCTGGACAGCACCCAGGCTCAGAGTTTAAGCCCCACGATCAACAACAACAAAAATAAGACTGGAGGGGCTGGGGGTGTGGCTTAGTGGTAGAGCACTTGCCTAGCATGCATAAAGCCCTGGGTTCGATTCCTCAGTACCATATAAACAGAAAAAACAGGAAGTGGTGCTCTAACTCAAGTGGTAGAGTGCTAGCCTTGAGCAAAAGAAGCTCAGGGACAGTGCCCAGACCCTGAGTTTAAGCCCCAGGACTAGCTAAATAAATAAATAATTAAATAAATAAGGCTGGAGAGCTGAGTGCTCTCATATCTGTAATTAATCTTAACTATTCAGGAAGCTGAGATCTGAGATGACAATTTGGAAACAGCCTTGGCAGACAAATCTGAGTGGTTCATAATTTCTTTTAACTATCAAAAAGCCTGAACTAGAGCTGTAGCTCAAGTGGTAGAACATCAACTTTGAGCAAAAAAGCTCAGGGACATAACCCAGGCCTTGGGTTCAAGCCCCAGGAGAGGAGAAGCAGGAGGAGGAAGGTGCGGGGTGGGGTGGGGGGAAAGTACTGGGAGAGGCTGAATGATAGAGGATAGGAGGTTGATTGTGAACCATGGAATAGATTGTGGAAACATCACAATGAAACTCTCCAGTACCACCAACTACCTCTACCCCTACCACCACTACTACTACTACTACTGCTAATAGCAATAATAATAATAAAGCTTTGAAGATTGAAGTCTTCTGCAGATATGAGATGACCTGTTATAACTATGTCAAGTTAGCAAACAAGATTTGAGTACTGGGGAAGAGGAGATTGCAAGTTAACAGCATTGTTTCTTTCAGAAACTTCCTGAGAACTCATTTATCTGAACAGCAGCAACTCAGTAGTCCACCCCTCAGAACAGGGACAGCTCAACTGGGCTTTTTCTTTTTTTTTTTTTTTGCCGGCCATGAGGCCTGAACTCTGGGCCTGGGCGCTGTCCCTCAGCTCTTCAGCTCAAGGCTAGCGCTCTACCACTGGAGCCACAGCACCACTTCCGGCTTTTTCTGTTTATGTGGTGCTGAGGAATCGAACCCAGGGCCTCATGCTTGCAAGGCATACACTCTACCGCTGAGCTACCTTCCCTCAACTGGGCTTTTTCAAGGACAGCTTATACTTTAGGGCCATTTATTTTGTTTTGTTTGTAGTGACGAGGTTAGATTCATAGCCTCTTACCTAAACTCTACAAGGCATACCTCCAATCCCTTAGGGCTGCTTTCAAATCCTCTCAGGCTCAGAAATTTAAAGAACTGCCCTGAAAATCATAAATATATTGCTTCTCCTGTACACAATTGTATTCATCCTTTTTTTTTTTGGTCCGGTTGTGGGGCCTGAACTCTGGGCCTGGGTGCTGTCCCTCAGCTCTTCAGCTCAAGGCTAATGCTCTACCACTTGAGCCACAGCGCCACTTCCGGCTTTTTTCTTTTTGCTTATGTGGTGCTGAGGAATCAAACCCAGGGCCTCATGCATGCAAGGCAAGCGCTCTACCACTAAGCCACCTTCCCAGCCCTGTATTCATCCTTTTACACCCAAAATCCACAATAACTTTTTCCTCCTCCTTGTTGTCTTCTTCTTCTTCCCCTCTCCTCCGTCCTCCACGTCCTCCTCTTCTCCTCCTTTTCCTTTTCCTTCTCCTTCTCCTCCTCCTCCTCCTCTTCTTCTTCTCCTTCCTCCTCCCCCTCCTCCTCCTTGTACTGGCTTTGATTAATAGTTGCTGGATGGTATGACCAAGTATATTTATCCAGTTCAAAAAGCATAAAGATCACAAGTAAGAGCCACTATTTTGAGTTTTTATTCTCATTTCCTGTGTAAGTATGAAAAACCCATTCAAACTCAAAGAAGGGATTTGGGAGTCACAAAATACAGAGGAAAGGAGATTTTAATGGTTAATGCCATTAAACTTAATGGCAGTCTTGTAAGATCCTGTATCTGATGGGTGGGCATACCAAGAACAACTACATTTTATCTTCTTAGTATTCAGATCCCTCTCCCCAGTTCTTCATTGGCTGAGTATTTTGGGGTGTACAATCTTCCTGACTATCACCTATGTTTCATCATTTTCCATTGTTTTTAGTTGTTTTTTTTTTTTTTTTCAGTCCTGGGGCTTGAACCAAAGGCCTGGGCACTGTCCCTGAGCTTCTTTTGCTTAAGGCTAGCACTCTACCACTTGAGCCACAGTGCCACTTCCAGCTTTTTCTGTGTATATATATGGTACTGAGGAATTGAACCCAGGGCTTCAGGCATGCTAGGCAAGCATGCTACCACTGAGCCACCTTCCCAACCTTTTCCATTGTTTTTTTTCCCATTATTTACTAATTGAGATTGGTAAAATTTTAGGAAGGTCTCTATCCCTCTTTGTTCTGTTGTAGTGGGAAGGTTTTGGGGTATGTGCTTTCTGCCACATATACAGTTTTTACTTATTTTCTCATTTCATTGTGGCCCATCCTTCCCCCAGATAGTTGACCCCCTTCTAACATCCTGTTTGCCTAACCTGTTTGTCTAGGAACCTTCCAGGTGCATGGAAGTTTGGGAATGGCATAGCAGCAAGATGTTAATTCTTTTTTTTTTTTTTGGGAGGGGGGTCGGTCATGGGGCTTGAACTCTGGGCCTGGGCACTGTCCCTTGGCGCTTCAGCTCAAAGCTAGCACTCTATCACTTGAGCTACAGTGCCACTTCCAGTTTTCTGAGTGATTTATTGGAGATAAGAGTCTCACAGCCTTTCCTGCTCAGGCTGGTTTTGAACTGAGATCCTCAGATCTCAGCCTCCTTAGTAGCTAGGATTACAGGCGTGAGCCACCAGCGCCCAGTGATGTTAATTCTTCATATAAGTAAGCTCCTAGTAACTTTCCACTCAGGGTAAGATATTTTGTCCTGAGAAAAGATCACTACCGACTATCTATCGTCCCCAAGAAAGGAGAGTAGGGAATGTTTTCCTCTTTTATCCAATTTTTCCGCACTTTATTCTGTCACACACGGTGTGGGGGGGGCATGTGGGCGTGAGCGCGCACACACAAACACACACACAGAGTCCTTGTCAGACTAGTACATCCATCCTATAGGAACGCTAATGCTGTCATCTTAGAAAAGAGATTTGATGGGCTAGGAATGTGGCTTAGTGGTAGAGTGCTTGCCTTGCATCATGAAGCCCTGGGTTCAAACTCCTCAGTACCACATAAACAGAAAAAGCCAGAAGTGGTGCTATGGCTCAAGTGATAGAGTGCTAAAGAAGCTCAGGGACAGTGCCCAGGCCTTGAGTTCAAGCTCCAGGACTGGCAAAAAAAAAGTTAAAACAATAACAACAAGGAAAGAGATTTGAAGCCAGACAGGGGTGAGGCATGCCTGTAATCCTAACTACTCAGGAGGCTGAGATCTGAGGATCCAGGTTTGAAGCCAGCTCAGGCAGCAAAGTGTATGACACTGTCATTTCCAATTAACTATCCAAAAAGCTAGAGGTAGAGCTGTGCTCAAGTGGTAGAGTGTTAGCATTTAGTACGAAAGTTCAGGGACAATACCTAGGTCCTGAATTCAAGCCCCAGGACTGGCACAGAGAGAGGGGGTGGGGGAAGTGAGGGGAGGTGGAGGGAGAGGGAGAAGGAGAGAGAGAGGTTGAGCATTATGTACTAGCTGGAATACACCATTCGGTTTTATCAGGGTTATGTCCTTGGTCTAATATATTATTCTGTTCCATTGTTGGTAATTGTGATGCAAAATAATTCTTGTCTATAGTCATATGAGTTTGTCAGGTGAAAGTTCAATTATTTCCTTCCTCTTCTGTGGAAAAAGGGCAAATTGTTTCAGTTTTCACATACTTCTTTTCTTTTCTTCTAGTACTGAGATTTAAACTCATAGCCTTACACTCTCGATCTGTATTTTCACTCATGACTGAGTATCGCTTGAGCCATATGTCTTTTCTCAGTATTTTGCTGGTTAATTGAAGATAACTGTTTGAAAGAGCTGGGCAATGGTGGTTCCTGCTTTTAATCCTAGCTACTCAGGATGCTAAAATCTGAAGATTGCTTTTTTTTTCCCCCGTGAGGGATTGAACTTAGAGCCTAGGTGCTCAAGCATAGCACTCTAACACTTGAGCCACAGTGCCACATCCGGCTTTTTTGAGTAGTTTATTGGAGATAAATGAGGACTTCTCTGCACAAGCTGGCTTGGAACTGAGAGCCTCAGATCTCAGCCTCCTGAGTAGCTAGGATTACAGGTGTGAACCACTGGTGCCCAGTTGAGGGTTACTTTTTGGGGGGGAGGAGGGGGTCCGGTTGTGGGGCCTGAACTATGGGCCTGGGTGCTGTCCCTCAGCTCTTCAGCTCAAGGCTAGCGCTCTACCACTTGAGCACAGCGCCACTTCTGGCTTTTTTCTTTTTGCTGGTATGGTGCTGAGGAATCGAACCCAGGGCCTCAGGCATGCAAGGCAAGCGCTCTACCACTGAGCCACCTTCCCAGCCCGAGGGTTGCTTTTTGAAGCCAGCCCAGGCAGGAAAGTATGAGACTTACCTTTAATTACCAGAAAGAAAGAAGAAAGAAGGAAGGAAGGAAGGAAGGAAGGGAGAGAGGGAGGGAGGGAGGGAGGGAGGGAGGGAGGGAGGAAGGGGAAAGGAAAAGGAAAAGGAAAGGAAAGGAAAGGAAAGGAAAGGAAAGGAAAAAGGAAAGGAAAGGGCGAGCTGGAAATAGAGCTATGGCTCAAATGGTAGAGCATTAACCTTGAGTTCAAAAGCTCAGAGACAGTGCCCATGGCCCTGAGTTCAAGCCCCAGGATCAGTACACACACAAAAAAAGAGATTGGAGGATTTGTCTGACTGGGTTGCCTTCAAACCATGCTTCTAAGATCTTAGCCTCCCGAATATCTAGGATTATAATCATGAGCTACTGGTGCCCAGCTGATGTGTGTGTGTGTGTGTGTGTGTGTGTGTGTGTGTGTGTGTGTGTGTGTGTATGTGTGTATCTGTGGTTTTTTTTTTTTGGTCCCGTTGTGGGGCCTGAACTATGGGCCTGGGCGCTGTCCCTCAGCTCTTCAGCTCAAGGCTAGCGCTCTACCACTTGAGCCACAGCACCACTTCCGGCTTTTTTCTTTTTGCTTATGTGGTGCTGAGGAATAGAACCCAGGGCCTCATGCATGCAAGGCAAGCACTCTACTACTGAGCCACCTTCCCAGCCCCTGTATCTGTGTTTGTATCTGTGTCTGTGTGTGTGTGTGTGTGTGTGTGTGTGTCTGTGTATGTCTGTGTGTCTGTGTCTGTGTGTGTGCAGTCCTGGGGCTTGAACTCGGGGCATGGATACTGTCCCTGAGTTTTTTTGCTCAAGGCTGGTGCTCTACCACTTAAGCCAAGCTCCACTTCGACCTTTTGATGGGTACTTGGTGATAAAAGTCCTACAGACTTTCCTTTCTGAGCTGACTTCAGTCTCCTATATAGCTACCTAGGAATATAAGCATAAGTCACTAGTGCCTGGCTTGAAATTTTTTTAACATGTTAATGATACTGAAAAGCTGTGACACCTAGATAAGGTTCTATATTCCTATGGTCCACACAGAGTGAGAAGTAAAATGGCAACACTTTATTGAAGAAAAAGATAAGCAAGCTGGTTGCCTGTTAATCTTAGCTACTCAGGAGGCTGAGATCTAAGGATCACAGTTCAAAGCCAGCCTGGGCAAGAAAGTCTGTGAGACTCTTATCTCCAATTAACCACCAGAAGATTGAAGTAGAGCTGTGGCTCAAAGCATTAGCCTTGCCAGCACTGTGGCTCTAGTGGTAGAGCCTTGAGCACAGTGAGGCTCAGGTACAGAGCCCAGGCCCTGAGTTCAAGCTTCAGGCCTGGGAAAACAAAACAAAACAAAAAAACCCAACAAAACGTTAGCCTTGAGTGAAAGAGCTCAGGGAGAGTGCCCAGGCTTTGAGTTCAAGCCCTACAACCAGAAAAAAAAAGTAGAGCTCCTGGTAGTCAGGAAGGATCCTAAGGGAGGATATCATTTGCGGTGCAATGTGCAGGGGTTTAAAAAGTGTTTTCAGGCAGGCACCAGTGGCTCAAACCTGTAATCCTAACTACTCAGGAGGCTGAGATCTGAGGATCACAGTTCAAAGCCAGCCTGGGCAGAAAAATCCGAGAGACTTATCTCCAATCAAAGCCAGCCTGGGCATGAAAGTCTGTGAGACTCTTATCTCCAATAAACCACTAGGAAACCAGAAGTGGCACTGAGGCTCAAGTGGTAGAGTGCTAGCCTTGAGCTGAAGAGATGAGGGACAGCACCCAGGTCCAGAGTCAAGCCCCACGACCAACAAAAATAAAGAAGAGAAAAGAAAAAGTATTTTTAGGAGAGAACTATGTAACTCTCAAGATGATTGGATAGTTTGCAGGACATATTTTCTCCAGACCTGATCAAGATTCCATGCAGCCTGCGTGAATTCTCCATGGCTTACTTAGTCCCTCTGATTGGGTGTCCATTCCAGTGCACACCTCTGAGATCTAATCACTTCACATGCAAATCTTACTTAGTCAATGTGCCATAAGGTGATGTTCAGGGATGGCATGCACAATTGCTTAAGATATGATGTCTAGAGGCCTACATGTGTGACTGCTCAAGGCCATGGTGAGGGATACAAAACATCTATGAAAAGGGGGCCTTCACCTAAATTATCTAGCTAGCTGCCTTTCCTGCTCTCATTAAGAGTTACAGTTTTATCTATTTTTGAAAATTCTGCTGTAGTATATATAACAAATAAAATTATACAGAAAATATGGAACACAACACATTTGCCCCTGGGACTTAGGATGCTCTTCTGAAGGCTACATTAATACTATCAGAAATGCCTCTATACAAAGATGTTTACATATTATGTATAGCATGGGGTAAAAACACTGTCAATCTACATGCTGAAGAACCCAAAGATGAGTAAGATACATATTATGAGGAAATTATATGTTGGAATGATATTGTTATTAAAATAATCTTTTGAGGGTTTGATGTATAGCACAGTAGTACTTGCCCAATATATGAGGTCAGGGGCTTTATCTTCTGTGAACGTGTGCACACACAAACACACACACACACACACACACACACACACAGAGTCATCTATTACATCTGTTATACTTAGTTGTATGTATGTTTGGCCATGATATAATTCTCCAATCAACAAAATAATCATAAAAATTCAGTTAATAAAGAGTTGTTAGTAGCCAGGCACCTGTAATCTTATTGACTCAGGAGGCCACAAACAGCAAAATGGTGGTTTGAGACCAACCTAAGTAGAAACATTTTGAGAGACCCTTCTCAACTCATAGCTGGCTGTGGTACCATGCACTGGTCCTTAGGTCTTTGGAAGTGTGCCTTCAAAGTGGACTGTAAAAAACTCTCATGTGCTCTATTTATCCTCCAGTTTGAGATATGGCTGTGAGATGAGATGCTTAAAACCTGCTTTTATTTGCTAAGAAATACTAACTCCTTACTTGAGTCCATGAATTAACTAGGAGTAGGATAAAGGCTAGGCATACCAGATTCCTCCATTTTGTCTCTTCTGTAGTCAAGGCAAGCCACCTCAGAACCTAGGAAAAGCCCGATTACCTGATACAACTTTTGTCTGAACATATCTTTTTTTTTTTTTTTTTTTTGTCAGTCGTGGGGCTTGAACTCAGGGCCTGGGCTCTGTCCCTGAGCTCTTTCACTCTATCATTTTGAGCTATAGAGCCACTTCCAGTTTTCTGGTGGTTAATTGCAGATAAGAGTCTCGTGGACATTTCTGCCCAGACTGGCTTTGAACTGTGATCCTCAGATCTCAGACTCCTGAGTAGCTAGGATTACAGGCAAGAGCCATTAGTGCCTGGCTTTTTTTTTTTTTTTAATCTCAAGGCTGACATTTCACCCCTTGAGCCACACCCCTACTCCTGGTTAATTGAGGATTAATGTGTATTGGACTTTCCTTCCCCAGGCTGGCTTCCAACCTCAGTCTGCAGATCTCTGATCCTGAATAGTTAGGTTTATGTAAGTGTGACTGACCATTTTGGTCAGTGTGAGGATAAAAGGATGATAGGATTTAGGATTTTCAGAGCTCAAACCTGTTAGTTTCTGAATAAAATAGGACACAAAGTGATCTTCCTGGGTACAGGTTTTAGTCAGTCTACACCCTTCAAGGGCCAACCAAATTGGTTGCTCTTCAACTGGTGCTTGTAAACCACTTAAGTCTCAGGATTCCATCTTCTCACTTTCTTCCAAGGGACACAATTACAGCCCCCTCTAAGGTTCAATGTGGCAAACATTTATTCCTTTAAAGTACTCTCATGAATCCATCTCACTGGCCTCCACTGAGCAAGTCTATCTGCCCTCAAAATCCCCACAAATCAGGGGTGGGAAGGTGGCTTAGTGGTAGAGTGCTTGCCTTCCCTGCATGAGGCCCTGGGTTTGATTCCTCAGCACCACATAAGCAGAAAAAGCTGTAAATGGTGCTGTGGCTCAAGTGGTAGAGCATTAGCCTTGAGCTGAAGAGCTGAGGGGCAGTGCCCAGAGCCAGAGTTCGGGGGAAAAAAAAAAATCCCCACAAATGCAGTCATAGGTAGGATCTGAGATTCCAAGTCAAATAGAGATTTGGGGGTGGCAGGTAGATAGTCGCAGAAAGGCGGGGCCTAAGTACTTTATAGGGCCTAGCATAGCATATAATAATAGAGCTGGAACTCAGTAGAGACTCAGTAGAAGAGCAGATTACAGGAGTCCAGCAACACCAGGTCCTCCACGCAGCCACCATTTCCCCCAGTCCGAGTATCTGAGGTTGCAGCCACGCTAGACAACCGAAAGAGAAGCAGAGAGACTGGCCTCTTGAGCACCAGGAGATGCTTAAAGGCAAAGCGGAAAGGGCGGGATCAAGACAGCCCATCCACACAGCTGGAACTCCATTTCCCATAGGATCTTGCGCGCGACTCAATTTCCCACAATCTCTCCATGCTTCCGGCACAGCAGCAGAGCCGCGGACGGCTTCCGGGTTTGGGCCTGGCGCTGCGGTAGAGGCGACCGCGGCGGAGACGAGGAAAGCACGCTGTGAGGAGTGGGACTACCGGCATGGACGTTTCGGGTCAAGAGACCGACTGGCGTAGCGCCGCCTTCCGGCAGAAGCTAGTCAGTCAAATGTGAGCCGGGGCCTCCGGGGGGCTGGGGGAGGGGGCGGGATGGCTGGACCTTCCTCCCGGGGCGGGCGAGGTCCGTGGTGGACCGATGTGTCGGAGCCTGCGGGGTCTCGGGGGCGCCGGTAGCCCCAGGGTGACGGGGACCAGGCTGAGTCTCAGGGTGTGGTCCTCGGCTTTCTACTCCATTCTTTGCGGACTAGGACTGCTTGTTGGCTTTCCTGGGGCCGAACTCTTGCAAACCAACGAGCTCTGGCTTATGAGTCATCGTCCTGAGCGTTCTCATTCGTCGTTTGTGTGCTTTGGGTGCAGACTTTCTCCTGCTTTGATTTACACTGAATACGGAAAGGGAACGAAGCGGTCCTTAGTGGGTTTACCAGTCTACGTGATTCGTGGTTTCTTCTTCAAAAAAAAAAAGCGCATCAGGATGAGAGGAAAAAATTGGTGGAGGGCATATTGAAGATGCGGTTGGGAGGGTAGAGATTTGGGCATTTGGGAAGGAGACTCATCGGACCCATCAAAGGAATATGAACTTTGCCAAAGGCGTACAGACAGGAAGCTGCTGTCAGCAAGCGATCATGGGTTCTGGAGGAGGGAGTGAAGAGCTGGGCTTAGTGCTCCAGTTCCAACAGAACTCCAGCCTCTCACTGCCAACTGCTTGTTTCACTTAGCAGTTTTTACTGAGCTTTCTGCTGTGTTGTGCCCATCTGAAAATTGCCCAAGACACAGCGCCTTCCACAGTGAATAAATGAACAGACAAAATACAGCCTTGCCAGTGCTTTTGTTATGAGGATGCTAAAGGGGTAAGTTAGCTTTAGAAAGCTGGGAGCAGCCTGTGGGGGAGGGAGGGGGGAAGTACGTTAGGAAAAATTGAGTCCTAAAAGGACTGGTGGGAATGTGAAGGGCAAAAATCCTAGCCGCGAATTGGAGACATGTGACCACTTACTGCACAAAGGACCTTGTTGTAGTCTGAGTTCTGGGGTCGGGGAATAAGAAGTTTGAGAGCTAATGAAATGAGGATGAGCAGGTGCTGGTAAGAAGTGATAGGGCTGTTATGTTAATTTGAACCTATATTTGGTGGTATGTGATCTGTTTTGAGGTGGCAAAATGCCAGTGTTGGGAAGATTTCCCCAGTCCCCTTAGGTGAGTAAGAACAGAAGAGATGACAGTTATTTGGAGTTTTTGCTCTTGGGGATGGGGCTCTTCTGTATGTCCCCACTGCTAGATCACTGTCAAAACATTCCATAAAATGGTGTGGAATGACAGTCCCACAGGAGAGATAATAAAAGGTGGTCTTAGTTGTAGAAACTGAAAGAGGAAGACAGATGTCAGCGGAAGGGGAAAGTGTGAACAATAATGACTAGCTGGATGGAGGGGGTAGATTGCAACAATGTGGAAGGAAGGAAGCTGGGCTGAATGCTGGGGGAAAACTCCATATAGAGGAAGGAGTGGCCCTGCCACAAAATTATGCTGGGGCTATTGTGCAGACTTTTCAAAGTTGCAAGCAAGTGTTTTGTCAATGCACTTGTCTTATCCCTATGTGAAATCTTAAGGGATAACCTACTCCTAAGTTTTTATTGGAAAGGCCCCCTAGGACAATGGTTTTTTTTTCTGGGAAAGCCCAGTACTGAAGAACCAGGAAAATAAGTTTGTCTTAATCAGCAGTATAGAGAGAGGATTGAGGTAGTGTTGGGCTGCTGAGAAGAGTCCAGTTTCTGGATAAGATTGGCACTAGATAAACTTCATAATTCACCCTCTTTATTTTCCCAGGAAATGCTCTCTTTTCTCTGCCAGATATTTCTGCTTGCATGTTTTTCTGCTGCAGTGACAAATAACTATACATTTAGCATCTTAAAACAACACTAAGTTTGTATTTGGTCATTTTTATATACATTACAGGTTCAGGTAAGCACTTGCTTATTTGAATCTCCTACAAATTAAGATGTTGTCAAGATACGCTTTTTTGTTTGTTTTCTTCTGGTACTAGGGCTTGGATTCAGGGCCTTTCACTCTCACTCAGCTTTTTCTTCTCATAGCTATGCTCTACCACTTGAACCATACCTCCATTTCTGGCTTTTTTGCTAGTTTTTTGGAGAGATTTGTCTTCCTGGATTGGCACTGAACTACAATCTTCAGATCTTAGCTTCCTGAGTAGTTAGGGTTATAGGTGTGAGCCACCAGCATCTAGCTATTGGCAAGATAGATTTCTTGTTGGAGGCCCTGGGATCACATTTGCTTTCAAGTCCATTTACCTTCCTGGCTAAATTCTGTTCTTTGCACTGAGGTATCCTCTTTCCTTCCTTCTTGGCTGCTTGCCAGGGGTCAATTTTTGTTCAGATTGTTCCTTCTCATTTTTCTGTGGCCCTTTCTAGCTGGTTCCTCTAAGTCATTTCTGACTTAGAGAAAATTTCTAAATTTTACAGATTATACCTGTCATGCCCAGTATAATCTCTTTAAAGTTTGTATCCTTAATTACATTGTAAAGTCCTTTTTGTTACAGTATGTAGCATATTCATAGGTTTCAGAGATTAGGGATTGTATCTCTGAAGGGGAAGGGGAAGGGACATAGTCCTACCACAACTTGGTTGCTTTCTGATGTGTTAGGGGTGTTTTCAATTCTGAAATTTGTTTCCTCTGTAGGGTTCACTTTCCTGTTCCCTTGATTGTGTTCCAGGGTTAAAGAATATTTGTTTTAGGTATTCCACACGTTAGTTGTGACTTTCAGTTCTTATGCTGTTGCTCAAAGTTGGCTGCTTAAAGAAGCACTTTGAACTCAAGTGATTTATAGTAGGTGAGAAATGAAAGCACAGAGCTGGAGTCATAGTTCAGTGACAAAACATGAATTCCTGAAGTCAGTAGTTAACACTGCTTTAAAAAAAAAATGAAGGGGGTGGGGTGGGGGGAGGATGGGATGGGAAGGGAAAACAAAGGAGGAGGCTACAATGCTTGATAAGAAATGTACTCATTATCTTGCCCATGCAATTGTAACCCCTCTGTACAGTATTTTCACCAAAAAAAAAAAAGAGCAAAAGCCAGGTGCTGGTGGTTCATGCCTGTAATCCTAGCTACTTAGGAGGCTGAGATCTGAGGATCATGGTTCAAAGCCAGCTTGGGCAGGAAAGTCCGTGAGACTCTTATCTCCAATAAATCACTAGAAAACTGGAAGTGGTGCTGTGGCTCAAATGGTAGAGCGCTCGCCTTGAGCTGAAGAGCTGAGGGATGGCGCCCAAGCCCAGAGTTTCAGCCCCACAACTGAAAAAAACAAAACAAAATCTGGGCAGTTTCAATAGCAGGGAAAGCCATGTGATCATCAATTTGCTTGTCTCCACTCAGCCTTTGAAGATCTACCATGAAAGAGCCTGGGAAACAAGGCTTAAGAGCATAGGTTGATCAAGTTTCTAGCTCCCACTGAGAAAAAGTGATTTTGTGTTGGAGTTGCTTAGAAGAGTTATAATAAACTATCCAGCCCATGTGAGGAGTCTCTGTAATCTTGTTTGTCCTCTATTGTGACTGCCTTTCTGGGCGTGTGCACGCGCGTGTATGTGTGTGCGTGCCAGCCAGTACTGGAGCTTGAATTCAGGGTCTTTTGCTCCCGCCTCCTTCCAACTCCTGCTTAAGGCTGGCATTCTACTACTTGAGTCATACTTCTAGTTCCCCTTTTGAACCTTTTAGAGTGCTACTTCGCTCACTGTTCTCTGTTAGTCCTTCCTCCCCCAGCAACACAGGTGAGGATGATGATATGTAACCCAAGGGGCTCATGCCACTACTCACCAATGACATAGCACTACCAAAAAAAACTCCAGCTGCTGAACTAGCCCCTCAGCCTGGCCTCATTTATCCTCTTACATTTCCCACCCTGTTCCACTCTCATGTCCTTCTACTTTTGTTTTTATAATATATATATGTAATTGTAATTATCATTGGCTAACTTTGTTCAGAACATTTCTCTTTTTTTTTTGGTGGTACTAGAGTTTGAACTCAGGGCTTTGTACCTGCTAGGCTGCGATTTCACCACTTGAACCACACCTCCAGCCTCCTTACACTTAAAAAACAATTTAAGCCAGGCACTGGTGGCTCATGCCTGTAATCCTAGCTGCTCAGGAGGCTGAGATGTGAGGATCACGGTTCAAAGCCAGCCCGGGCAGGAAAAGTCGTGATACTCTTATCTCCAATAAACCACTCAGAAAACCGGAAGTGGTGCTATGGCTCAAGTGGTAGAGAGCTAGATTTGATCTGAAGAGCTGAGGGACAGCACCCAGGCCAAGAGTTCAAGCCCCAGGACCAACAAAAAAAAAATATTAAATTTCTTATTGTGGTGGTACCAGAAATTGAACTCAGGGCCTCTCATTCTTGTTCACTGATGGATCTCTGCCACTTGAGCCATACCTCCAATCCAGACTTTCCTGCTGAGACTGGCTTTGAACTTCAATCCTCCAGATTTTAGCCATCTGAGTAGCTAGAATTACAAGTATGAACATAGCTTTCCTTCCACTTCCTTTTTTTGTCGGTCCTGGGACATGAACTATGGGCCTGGACCCTATCCCTGAGCTCTTCATCTCAAGGAAAGCACTCTACTATTTGAGTCACAGTGCCACTTCTGTTTTTCTGGTGGTTAATTGAAGATAAGAGTCTCACAGACTTTCCTGCCCGGGTTGGCTTTGAACCTCCATCCTCAAATTTCTGCCTCCTGAGTAGCCAGGATGACAGGCATGAGCCACCAGCACCTGGCTCCTTCCACTTCTTTTTTTTTTGGGGGGGGGGGTCTGGTTGTGGGGCCTGAACTCTGGGCCTGGGCGCTGTCCCTCAGCTCTTCAGCTCAAGGCTAGCGCTCTACCACTTGAGCTACAGCGCCACTTCCAGCTTTTTTCTTTTTGCTTATGTGGTGCTGAGGAATCGAACCCAGGGCCTCATGCATGCAAGGCAAGCGCTCTACCACTGAGCCACCTTCCCAGCCCCTCCTTCCACTTCTTAAAGATGCCAACCTCTTTCTTTGGTCCCTCTGTCTATCTACTTATTTGTTTATGGTGCCAGAGGTTGAACTGAGGGCCTTGTTCATGCTAAGCTTTTACACTCCCCACTGCGCTCTACCTCCAGTTCCTGTTCTCTTTCAAAACAATATTATCAATGTATTTAAGATATTCAGAAACAGGTACTATTCTTCCCACTGTTTCTTGAGAAGCTTCTTGTCTTCCTTTAGGTATCTGCCTCAGTATCAAATACTTAGGATCCTTTCCTGCCCCACTCCAGCCATGTCTGCAGTGGGTCATCCCTCTGATAGGTTTTAATCAGCTCCTTTTAGTTTTCCATGGGACCCCAGTACTTAGTAACATGGAAGAATGCAGGAGAAAGCCCTTAGGGGCTACCAGAGTCCTCTCTCATACTACAGTGGGCATTCTTTACCTGAACTATTGTGTGTTGTAAAGTTCTTGAACCCCCTTTCCCCACCTGTTAGCTGTGGGGCTTTGAAACTATTTAACCTTTCTGAATGTATCCCTTACCTGTGAAATAATAGGAGTCCCTGGGAAGGACAATGAATAAGTTTCTAGCTGGGTACCAGTGCTCATGCCTGTAATACTAGCTAATCAGGAGACTGAGATCTGAGGATCTCAGTTCAAAGCCAGGCAAGGCAGGAAAGTCTGTGAGACTCTTATCTCCACTAAACTACCCCTCCCCCCCAAAAAAAAATGGAAGTGGGGCTATATGGCTCAAGTGGTAGAGTGCTAGCCTTGAGTAAATGAAGCTCAGGAACAACGCCATGAGTTCTTGTCTAAGGACAAGCAAAAAAAAAATAGCTACTCAGGAGGCTGAGATACGAGAGTTCTGGCCCAAGGCCAGCCCAGTCCAGAAAGTCCCAGAGACTATCTTCAATTATTCACAGAAAAAGCCAGAAGTAGAGCTGTGGCTCAAATGGTAGAGTGCTAGCCTTGAGCAAAAGGAGCTCAAGGACAGGAACCAGCCCCAAGGTTCAAGCACCAGGACTGGGGGGGAAAAAAATCTATGCAAGCTGCTGCAGAAGCCTGAGGACTCTGTGTTGAGCTCTCTAATGCTTCCTTCTATATCCTTGCAGGAATAGGAGATTCCTTATCATTGATCAGTGAAGACGATACCCCAAGTCTGGCTAGGGGACTTGACTGTTAAGGAAATTTATAGGAGGCAGGTAGGAAGAAAACAGTTGATTCAGATCAGCTCTTCATCGAACACCACCTCTCCCTGTAGAGACCTTGGGATAAGGTCCCCTTAGTGCCCCTGAGTAGGGCTTTGGGGGGGCTTGAAACTTAGGGGATTTCTGGGTTAAACCTAGCATGTCTGTAGACTTCAGACTCCTAAAGAACAAATGTATGTCTGTTGCAATAGTGCTATGTCTGCTGTAGAGAAAGTTTGCAGAAAATAGGTATACAGGGAATGAAAAAAGATTTCCTCACATGTCCTGCCTTCCTATTCTTGAGGCTTTTATTTCTTATACCCCTCAGTTCATTAGATTATACTTAGATTACAAGTAAGTAAATGCTTGTTGAGCTAACCAGTAAATGTTTTTTGGAAGATACAGTTAGGGAAGGACAGCTCTGTATTGAGTCTCTGGTTCAGTGCCAGGAGAGGCCGGGAGGAGCATGAGGAAAAGCCAAGGCAGATGAGAAAGCCACCTGTTCTGATGAAGCTCCTGGGGAGATGTGAGCTCCAGGTTTCACACCTAGAAAATGAGTTTGGCTTGGACCACAAGCAGAAAATCAAGTGCTTTTTAGGCAGAAAGAAAACAAAGCAACACAAGGAGCAAAGAAAACTAACAAGGAAATAGCAGCTTCACATAGCTTGGGAGGCCTTCACTTGAGGGATGGGGAGTAGCACCCTTAGACTTGCAAGTCCAGATCCTGCTTGTGGGTCCTTACAGGGCAGAGGCCAGGAAATCTTGACCAAGCTTTTTCTAAGGCTTTTCTACTCAGGTCTCCCAACAGTCTTAGGCCATTTTGACCCTTATTTTCTAGCAGGGAGGTTTCTGAGTCCCTTGTCTTGTTCATAGCCTAGTGTCAGTTTAAGTGAGTGTACTGGCTTACAGACGTCTGTGTGTAACCCATCTCCAGCATATGTGCTCTCTGGGGTCAGATACTGTGTCCTTTTGCTCATCTCTACAGCCCCAGTTCCCTGATAGCGCTGCTCCTGATGGGTAACCCAAAGTGATTTTTGAGTCAGTAGATGAATAGTGATGAGTGAAGTGATGCATTCTCAGTCATTTTCTCAGGAGTCCTGAGTCTTTTCAGCAACAGTGACTCACATAATGTATGTGGGCATCTTTGTCAATCCCTGTGGCAGGAGTAGATTTATGTTGACTTTACCTCTTCATACTTGCCCTAACAATAGATGTACTTTTTTCTGTTTTGATTTGTTGTTAGTTTTTGTGCTGGTACTGGGGCTTGAACTCAGTGCTCTTCACTGTCAGCTTGGTTGCTCATGGCTGACCCTTTATCACTTGAGCCTCACCTCCAGTGTAGCATTTGACTATTTAATTGGAGATGGAGTGTCTCGGACTTTTTTTTTGACCAGGACTGGCTTTGAACCACAGTCTCCAGGTCCCCACCTCTTGAGTAACTAGGATTACAGGTGTGAGCCCCCAGAACCTGGCTGGTTTATTTAATTCATAAATTTATTTATTTATTTGAGTCAGTGTCTTGCCATGTAGGTGAGGCTGTTCTCAAGCTTGAGATTATTCTGAGTGCCAAGATTATGGGTATGTCCACCACTCCTAAAGTTAGATGCACTTAGATGCATTTGAAAGACAGGAAAACTTAAGGATTCAGCTTAGTGCACTGGGGGAAAGAGCCAGCTATTTGTAATTTTAGCAATTTCCCTTGTATCATTAGACTCCAAAGAGTGGAGGAAGAGCTAGCCTATAAGCCCCCATTGATCTTTGACCTCTGCTATAGGCTACCGCCTGTCCCTGAGCCCCACCACCAACTTTTGTAAATGACCCCAGCAACGTGTTGCTGCTGCCTATCTGTCTATCCATTTTCTGCTAGATGAAAAAATGCTCCTAATTTTTGTGTTCCTAGTTGATTTTGTAGTTTGCCTACATCTTCATGTGTGTTACTGCCATCTCTATCCCCTACCCAGTAGGTAAGCCCCATCACCATGTGATCATGCAGCTGTGGCTAAATGGAAACTCTTGCTGGGTGATCTCAGGTAGAAAGGACAGGGACTTAAATGATTATCTGCCTGTTATTGTCATGAGAGGACCAGAAATCCCTGCAGTCTTTCGGCTAAAAGTTTCAATTACATACCCAGGGAAAATTTTTTAAGCAATTCTAATTTTTAAAAAGACCTTTATGGCCACATACCACTCAGCTTCAGCAATTACCAATTACTGTTTCTTATATTTGACATTCTACCAATTGTCTGAGTCTTAGAGCCTTTTAATGATTGTCCACAGGTATGGATTCTACTCATGAATCTTGATCCTTTCTCCAGAGTCTGTATTTGCCTGCCCTCCACTCCACAGGGTATCCTACCAAGCTTCCTGTGGATCCTCAAATGAACTCAGCTCTAGCCCCTGGCTGTTCTGAATGTAGTTTGTTCCCTTAACTGAAAGACCCCATTCTTCCTGCAGCTAAGTATGCAGACCTCCTTCCCAAGAGACTAAACGTCCCTACCCTGCCCCCTACTTCTGCCCACACAATAGGTAAAGAGGTACGTTTGCCATTAGATTGTTTGAAAATTTGTTTCCCATTAATCTCAGGGAAGGGACAGCATGATTGGTTTTTGAGCCTATGTGGTTTTGAGGATTCATGGATCCATCAGCATAGGGTTTCAGAGCACCCATGTGGTGATTGGGGCTTACCTATTGGGGGTAGTTATCTTTGGTGAAGATGGCAGTAACATACTTGGTTGGTAAGCAGGCTAACCAAATCATGAATTAGGGCCATTTTTTGCTATCAGGCCTTTGTAATAGTCTTTATTCTGGTAATCTTATAATAATGTCTTATTTCCTTAGGCATTTCCCCAAAGACATGATATTAGGAGGGGATGAGGATAACAAATCATCTGAGAAGATGAATGTTTAAACAAGTGATTAAGGGAGCTTGGTTAGCTTAACTATAGATGATAGATTCTATGTACCTGGTGACAGTGACCTGGGAGGTTTTTTCTTCTTCTTCTTCTTTTTGGTACCATCCGGAGCTTGAACTCAGGGCCTGGGCACTATCCCTGAGCTTTTTTTTTTTTTTTTTTTGGGTGGGGGGGAGGGTCCAGTCATGGGGCCTGAACTCTGTCCCTCAGCTCTTCAGCTCAAGGCTAGCATACTACCACTTGAGCCACAGCGCCACTTCCGGCATTTTTCTTTTTGCTTATGGGGTCCTGAGGAATCAAACCCAGGGCCTCAGGCATGTAAGACAAGCGCTCTACCACTGAGCCACAACTCCACTTTTGACTTCTTGCTGGTTAATTGGAGATAAGAGTCTCATGAAGGGCTGGGAAGGTGACTCAGTGGTAGAGTGCTTGCCTTGCATGCATGAGGCCCTGGGTTCGATTCCTCAGTACCACATAAGCAGAAAAAAAAAGCCAGAGGTGGCACTGTGGTTCAAGTGGTAGAGCGCTAGCCTTGAGCTGAAGAGCTGAGGGACAGCGCCCAGGCCCAAAGTACAGGCCCACGACCGGCAAAAAAAAAAAACAAAAAAAAGAGTCTCATGAACATTTTCTGCCCAGGCTGGCTTTGAACTGCAATCCTCAGAACTCAGCCTCCTGAGCAGCTAGGATTACAAGCATGAGCCACCAATGCCCAGCTCTGATCGCCTATCAGAATGAGTAAACTAGCAAAAGCAGGCTGAAGCCAGGTGCCGGTGGCTCATACCTGTAATCTTAGCTACTCAGGAGGCTGAGATCTAAGGATCATGGTTCAAATCCAGCCCGGGCGGGAAAGTCCGTGAGACTCTTATCTCCAACAAACCATAGAAAACCAGAAGTGACACAGTGACTCAAATGGTAGAGCATTCACCTTGAGCTGAAGAGCTGAGGGACTGGGCCCAGGCCCAGAGTTCAAGCCCCATGACCGACAAAAAAAAAAAAAACAAACCAACAACAAAACAAAAAACACAGTCCAAATTCTCTTAGTGATCGTTAGCTGGTCACAAGTAATTTCAATTTAGTTTTCTTTGCAATTTTTAAGACAAACCTAAGCTTATGCATTTTTTTAAATGAATATAGGTTCCTTTTATATTCAGAACTTTTTAATGAAATAAATCTTGTCCGTGCCACAGCTAGCTGGAAAGTCACCCTGTAGGTCCTCTGCAGTAGACCATCCTTTTAAGATAGCTTCTAACTTTGTCCACCTCTGAGGAACTTCAGACTCTTTCTCTTTGGGTCCAGTCGTGGGCCTGAACTCTGGGCCTAGGCGCTATCCCTCAGCTCTTCAGCTCAAGGCTAGCGCTCTACCACTTGAGCCACAGCGCCACTTCTGGCTTTTTTTCTTTTTTTTGCTTATGTGGTGCTGAGGAATCAAACCCAGGGCCTCATGCATGCAAGGCAAGCGCTCTACCACTGAGCCACCTTCCCAGCCCCTTTTTCTCTTTTAGTCAGAAATTGCCCATTCTCTGTTCTGTTGGCTCAACCAACAAAACCAACAAAAAAAAAAACTAAGGGAATACCAATTTATATCCCTCCAGTAATGTGGAGGAGTTTCATATTGGTATCAGCACCTAGCATTATCAAGCACAAACAAACAAAAACTCTTAAGTTTTTTGTTTTGTGTTGGGAGTAGGTGGCTTGAACTCAGAGCCTGGTGCTCTAGCTTGGCTGGTTTGCTCATGACTAATGTTCAACTATTACTTGAGCCATGTCTCCAGTCTAGTATTTTGCTAGTTAACTAGAGATAGCTTCAAACCCACATCCTCTGATCTTAGCCTCCTGAGTAGCTAGTTTCAGGTATGAGCCACTGACACCCAGCAACCTTGTTGATTTAGAGTACACATTCACATTTCATACACCCCCTGGAAATAGTGGCAGTAGGATTGGAAAAATAGTTTTATGACACAGAAAAGAGAGTCTACAAGGAAGGGAAAAGGTGGTATGTTGTCCTGATTTTGTGTGTATGTGTGTGTGTAAAAGGTGGTATGATGTCCTGATGTGTGTGTGTGTGTGTGTGTGTGTATGTCAGGGGTACATGCAGGAGCTTGCAGAACAAAGGAGGAGGAAGATAGGTATGCATTCCTGTAGGGAAATAGCCCTGACTACTGATTGTGAGATTTTATGGGGAGTGGGTGGCATTGCCAACTCTTCCTAGGAGACATGGCCAGCAGCCAGTTGTGCAAAAAGCAGGCCTGAAAGATCAGCTCCCCAAAGGAACATGAATCTTCCTGTCTACCCAGTTGGAGGGGGCATACCTAAACTAAAGGTCCTAGAGTGGTGCTTGCTGTGGTAGATAGAGCAGATGTGGAAAAGGACTGTGGGATCATAGGCTGGGCACATTGCAGCTAGGCTATCAGTCTCAAAGAAGCTGCTCAGCATCTGCAGCGGCCTGTTTTGGTTAGAATCAGGGCTTTGGGTGTAGTGCTTTATTCCCTTCCAGATAACATTGTAGAGGACTGAAAAACAGGAAGGTGTTTTCCATAATCTTTCCTTCCAGACGTGGCCAGTCCTGACATATTAATATATTTCCTCCAACTCGGTGTTTGTTTATAACTTCATATGAGTATCTATTAATAAGTAGATACATACACACATATACTTTGTAAATGGAACTAGGTTGTATGTCTGGTTTTGATTTGTGGCTTTCTCACAGCTCAGGCTGTGTTCTTTGCCTAGATGGGCTCTGGCTCTTGGTTCCTGTGTGCCCACAGCCCATGTTCACAAAAGGTGTGGACCATATATGCCCATTCTACAAGCTTGAGATAAGCATTTGACTTTTATGAGCAAAAGTTCCACTGTGATTTTTTTTTAAAGCATTTCCAGAAATAAAGATAATAGAAAAGTGGTTTCCCAGAGAGTTAACATATGGCCAGTGTTTGTTACACCCACTCACCCCCCTCCCCCTCCTGAACTATTTTAAACTGTGTTCCAGACACCATCTGATTTCAACTGTGAGTGCTTGAGCACAGATCTTCTCTAAAAGCTGGGGCTCCCTATCTCAATACCACAAAACCACGTGAGAAGCATTTCCACAATGTCTTGGGCTAGCAGACCACATCCCTGTCATGTGCTTGCCTAGTGGCAACTTTTCTAGCTGGAACTGGGGGTGTGGGGGGGGGGTATAGTTCCAGACTAGCACCAAAATAGAGATTATAGGGCTTCTTCAGCTCTTTTAGTTCTTTTAAGGTCAAACCAGTATATTAGAGTAAATGTCAAAAGCTTGTGGAGTCTTTTGAACCAGCTCAAATAAACATGTGCCATTTTAAGGATAGTGGTCTCTTCATCAGGTTACCTCTTTTTTTTTTTTTTTTTTTTAAATTTTTGTTGGTTGTGGGGCTTGAACTCTGGGCCTGGGCACTGTCCCTCAGCTCTTCAGCTCAAGGCTAGTGCTGTACTTAAGCCACAGCACCACTTCCAGCTTTTTCTGTTTATGTGGTACTGAGGAATCGAACCCAGGGCCTCAGGCATGTGAGGTAAGCATTCTACCACTGAGCTACCTTCCCAGCCCCAGGTTACCTCTTTAATAATCTCCTTCATTGGGAGTTCTTGGGAGGAGGACAGCTTAGTTGAACAACTAAGAAAAATGTGAACAAAAAGTGTGTCAAGTCTCAGGAATTGGTATGATTAGAAGATTTCTTTCAGAAGGACCAAAATACCATTCCACATGTAGGTGGATAAATAAGCTTTGAGATATTTTTATCTTGTGGGGGAAAAATATGTTTCTTTAAAAAGTCAAGGAACTAGCATTATAATGTTTGCTAACATTTGCTATCAAAAGAAAGAAAAAAGTTATGATCTGTTTGGGATATAGTTTGGCAAACATGCCAGCTACTTGTGAGGTCCAAAGGCCACGTGTTCTCTTCAGTTACTGTGGGTACCCAAACCATTGTGTCTGTTTCCTCCTTCAGAGGTGAAACACCTAGGCACTAGGGCAATAAATTAGCTGCAAGATCCTTGGAAGGCCAAAGGTGGTGTGGGATGCTGCTCTGGAGACTCAGTGAAAATCTCAAGCAGGCTTGTTCTAGTGGACAGGCTTTTCCACTGGAATGTTAGGCATTGGAGCTGCAATAAGAAGGCATCTCTCAGGTGTGGGTGGTGTGTTGGCCTCACTTACCCCAAAGTCTCTGCCAATTCCTACTCTGATTATGGGGCTAGCTGGTCTGGGGATATCCCTGGTGGTCAAAATTGCTGGCAGAGCTTCAATTTTTTTTTTTATTTTTTTTTTTAATGTTGGCTGGCACAGGAAGGTTAAGAAAAACAAATCAGAACCAAGCATGGTGTCTTACTTCTATAATGCTAGCTCGTTGGGAGGTAGGGACAGGATAATGGATTCAAGGCCAGTACAGGCAAAGTTAATGAGGCCCTGCCTTATAAACATAAATACATGTCAGTGGCCACTGACTCATTATTATTATTATCCTAGCTGCTTAGGAGGCTGAGATCTGAAGATGGAGGTTAAGCATCAGCTTGGGCAGACAAATCTGAGAGAAGAGACCCTGAGTTCAAGTCCCAGTATTGGCACAAAATGAAAATGTATGCCTAGTTTTCTTTGTCTCTGTTGCCATCAGTTTGCACATCTTTTCTGCAGTTAGTGTGGATCAGGTCACTTAGCTATGTGCTTTCTGAGCTTGGTAAAAAATTTTTCTCCTGCTGCTACTGGGATTTGAACTCAGGATCTTGCCTTGTTGCTCAGTCCTTTCCACTTCTACTCATAGCTGGCACTCTATCACTTGAACTATAGTTCCATTTCGGGCTTTTTGCTAGTTAATTGGAGGTAAGAGCCTTTGGATTTGCCTTCCTAGCTGGCTCCAAACCTCAATTCTCAGATCTCAGCCTTCTGAGCAGCTAAGATTATAGGTGTGAAGCACTTGTTCCTGACAGCATAGTAGATTTATTTTCCCTCTAGTTGATGTTTTTCTAGAGAGTAAACTTCTAGTTGAGTCCTGGTGCAAGGATGATTACACATAGTGTGAAGTGGGGTATAGCAGGATCTAGGACAACAGACAAGAAACTGGGCAGCCAGGGCTTCTCCTTCAAATGCCACGGTGGCCTTGAGCAGCTGAAAGCACAGAACACAGGACTTGTTTTCCTTTCTGTGGATGGCTGATAGATTCTTTCTTTCTTTTTTGTTGGTCCTGGGACTTGAATTCTGTGCCTGATCACTGTCTCTGGACTCTCTTTGCTTAAGGTTAGCACTCTACCACTTGAACCACAGCTTCTGGCTTTTTCTGTGATTAATTGGAGATGAGAGTCTCACAGACTTTCCTGCCCCAGCTGGCTTTGAACCGCATTCCTCAGATCTTAGCCTCCTGAGTAGCTAGGATTACAAGCACCTGGCTTGACTTCTATTTTTCCTTTTTTTCTTTTTCTTTTTCCTTTTTTGTCGGTCATAGGGGCTGATCGCTGGGCCTAGATGCTGTCCCTCAGCTCTTCAGCTCAAGGCTAGTGCCCTACCACTTGAGCCACAGAACCACTTCTGGCTTTTTTCTGCTTATGTGGTGCTGAGGAATCGAACCCAGGGCCTCATGCATGTGAGACAAGCACTCTACCACTGAGCCAACTTCCTAGCTCTTGGCTTCTTTTTTTAAAATGTCAAAAAAAATTTTTTTCCTTAAACCTTTTTTTCCTTTTTGTGGTCTACTTCTGATGATATACTTGATAATTGTATAATTTTCCTCTTTAGGTCTTTATGATTTTATTTTAGATACACAGGGTAAAAAGTCCCATATTCGCCGGGCGCTGGTGGCTCACGCCTGTAATCCTAGCTACTCAGGAGGCTGAGATCTGAGGATTGCGGTTCAAAGCCAGCCCGGGCAGGAGAGACTCCTATACCCAATAAACCACCAGAAAACCGGAAGTGGCGCTGTAGCTCAAGTGGTAGAGCGCTTGCCTTGAGCTGAAGAGCTGAGGGACAGCGCCCAGGCCCAGAGTTCAAGCCCCACGACCGACAAAAAAAAAAAAAAAGTCCCATATTCAAGCTTCTGATTCTTCGAAGTTTTTTTTTTTTTTTTTTTGTGGTGGGGCTTGAACTCTGGGCCTGGGCATTGTCCCTCAGCTCTTCAGCTCAAGGATAGTGCTCTACCACTTGAGCCACAGCACCACTTTTGGTTTCCTGAGTGGTTTTATTGGAGATGAGTCTCATGTACTTCCCTGCTCGGGATGGCTTTGAACCGTGATCCTCACATCTCAGCCTCCTGAAGAGCTAGAATTATAGGCGTGAGCCACCAGTGCCTGGCTTCTGATTCTTTTAGATGGGTGAAGAGATTCTATACATGCTGGTTGCAGTCTGCCAGGAGGTTACTTGGGTATAGTGAGTGCCAAAACATGAATGGCCACTCCTCTATCTCCGTCTTCTCAGGAGGGAGATTTCCTGGCTTTTCTGCAGCTAGAGTGAACAGAAGGAATTCTGAACAACACTAGTGCTGTTCTCAAGGTATGCTGGGTCCTGACCACAGCCACTCACAGATTGATTACCTGAGGTCTCAGTGTGAGTAAGGGAAGGCCAGACATAACTACAAGTGAGGATTGGGAGGCCCAAGAACTGGAGCCGGGTGGAAGGGTTACCAGGGACAAAGTACAATATTAGCAAAGGCGGAAATGCCTGTTTTGTTTGGCTTGTCTTCTATTTTATAGCACATGATCTTCAAGCTATAATTAGGAGCAAAACCTTTTTAAAAATGGTTTGCAGTCGGGCACCGATGGCTCAAGCCTGTAATCCTAGCTACTCAGGAAGCTGAGATCTGAGGATCAGGGTTCAAAGCCAGCCTGGCCAGGAAAGATTGTGAAACTCTTACCTCCAATAAACCACCAGAAAACCGAAAGTGGTGCTGTGGATCAAGAACGCTAGCCTTGAGCTGAAGAGCTGAGGGATGGCACCCAGGCCCAGAGTTCTAGCCCCACCACTGACAAAAAGAAAAAGAAAAAAAAAAAAGGTTTGCAGGACTGAAAACAGTGCTCAGAGCATCTTGGTTTATGTTTTGGCATCAAACATGAAAGGGCTATCTGAGCGCCACTGGGCAGAGGACGTGGGAGTGGCGGCATAGAACTGACCTGCACAGCCCTGGGGCCTGGCTGCAGGAAAGCCTTCTTCCTTCTTAGCTGCAGGCTCTCACGGCAGTTCCTTGTTCATAGAGCTCAGCAGAACTGGCCTCTGCTTCTTAGTTTCTTGCTGTTAAGTGGTGTGTTCTAGTTCAGTATAGGCTTGTTTTTGGCCTCTAACCAGGTTGATGCTTTTCAGACTCTTGAGTCATTAACAATTCTCATACCAGCCATGCCACCTGTGATGTTGCCCAGGCAGGATAGAGTAGGGCTCATCCTCATCATAAGCCCTGACATCTGATGTTTTTTACCCATTCCTCACTAAGGATGTTCCTTTGGCACAGTTGCTAATTGTGGTTGTCCCACCATTCAAAACTATTGCTATGTGCTATGTACTGCATCTGGTCTCTATACATACACCAGGCATCTTTGCTGTGGTAGAGATTCAGTGTGTCTCCTGGGACCTGCTAGTCTGCTGACTGGAGCAAAGGTGGTATAATATTCAATGACTGCCCAGATGCCCCTGTGCTGCCAGGTCCCCCTCAGACCCCAATGTACCCCTCTATTCTTGTGTTAACACTTTGTCAGTTCTGTTGAAAATACTCAGTGACTTCTTAGAGCCCACCAGGAGATGTTTCCATTTCCAAGATGGAGCACCTGACCCCAAGCCAACTTCAGCACAGCACACCAGGTCATCACTAGTGCTCCTTCCACCCCCATGTATGGCTCTCTGTTGCTTGCCCTTAATTCTGATCCTGCACTTCATGTGGAAGCTTTTGTTACTATCCTACATCATTATTCTTAAGTCTCTTTGTGGCCCCAGAGACCTTCTCATGCATCTGTTCCTTTCCCCTGGATTCCTTGCAAGCAAGAACCTGTTTTTGGCTCTTTGCTTGAGTTCAGGCTTCAGGAAGCTGATGAGGAGGGAGGAACTTGAGCTCTGGTTGTTAAATGAAGAATCTAGAAGTGTGATAGGCCAATATTGTTTTATATTATTTGTCTCAGTTTTCTTTCTGTGATTTTTGAGGATCATGGACCTGATACTACAGCTCTTGTGTCCAACATTCTTCAGTACCCTGGGCTTAGTTGATTTGTGCTTTTGAGCACAGACAGGTTTAACTAGGTTTATTTTCGGAACTGAGGCTAAAGAGCCCTGGCATACTAGTTTGTTTATCATAAAACCTAGTGCTGGCAAGACAGGTAGGGAGGAGACCTGCCCTAGAGGGAAGAATGAAGGCTGAGAGCGGAGTAGAGCAGCCAGTGCCTTAGGAGACAGGGGACAGGCCACAGAGCCCAAGTCTGATACGCCCTTCCCTTTCTAGCAGGTACACTTTTTGTATGTTATACTCACGTGTTAGAGGCACAGTTTACACCACTCTTATTCAAGAGGAGCTCTGCCTGCCTCATATGTACAGTGTTTATCTCTGGAACAACATGTGATAGAAAAACTTTAATGGGATTTCCTGTTTTCATACGTTGTGAATTGTCTCCTCATCTCCCACACTAGAAATTGTTGACATTGGGGCTGGTCTCTTTGGTCACATCAAGAGACATGCATTGTTCTACATAGGAACTGGGGGATGACTTCTGTGGCCTGTTTACAGAAGAGGAATCTGGAACTAGGCTTCCACTGTACTCAGTGGCACAATTAGGGAGGGACCACTAAGAGGCCAGGAGACCAGGTCTAACACATACTTGATTTTGTGCTGATTGTGGGCAGTCTTTAGGGATGGCTCTCAGCCTGCTTATGGAGCTTCCATTTTACTTCGTGATAACCACTTTTCCATTCCTTCTCATGGTCCTGCCCCTTTACTCCCAAACTCAGCCTCTTGACATTTCTCTACTAAGCATTCCCTTTCATGCATGCAAGGGACAATACCTGGGCCACCTAAGGGCAGTTGTACAGGACTCTGGTCAGGCCCCTGGAAGCAGATTTACTGTGTAACACTCTCTCTCTCTCTCTCTTTTTCTCTCTCTCTGTATTTCAGTGAGGATGCCATGAGGAAAGCTGGTGTGGCCCACAGTAAATCCAGCAAGGATATGGAGAGCCATGTGTTCCTGAAGGCCAAGACTCGGGTAAGGCCCTGTTGTGTAAAACTCCTCAAGAAAGAGGGTCTGGGAGAGGAGTGTTACAGAATCTGAAAACTATACTGGGGTCCTGGGGAGTGGGAAGGTTCTCTCTCCTGTGTGTCCATGCAATGGGAAGGACACTAAGTTGCCATCTTGGATATGGGCTCTGCCTCTGGACCTCACTGTTGGCCTTTGCTGTATGTGGTCAGCCCAGTGAGTCCTGTGAAGGAGATGCTCTGCCCTTGGCCTCAGAGTCAGTGTCGTCCTCCTTGAGCCCTGCAGGACCCTGATGCATGGGTTAGAGAAGGGTTTCCTCTGTTTAATGAGGCAGGGAATATTTGTCGGGGTTGAGGCCTGGAACAGGTGGTGTAGGGAGAGGGATTTCTATTGTAGACTCTTGCTCTGGGCCAGGTGTACCACCTTGGGCTTTAAGTGATCCTCTTTTCCCATCTGTGGCTCTCCTTGGAGAGTGAAGCAAAATAACAAAGTTTGGTAGCGAAAAAAATGTGTGTGTGCACATGAATGCACATGGAAGAGCCCTTAAGAGCATACTTAACTGAGGTGAGTAGAAGTAGGTTGTGGAGCTTGAACCCAGGGCTTGGGCACTGTCCCTGAGCTCTTTTTTGCTTAAGGCCAGTACTTTACCACTTTAAACCACAGCTCTATTTCCACTTTCTGGTGGTTAGTTGGAGATAAGGGTCTGGACTTTACTCCCTGGGCTGGCTTTGAACCACAATCCTCAGATCTCAGCCTCCTGAATAGCTAGAATTACAGAGGTGAGCCACCAGCACCCATCTTTTTGTTGTTGGTGGTGGTGGTTGTGGTTGTGAAGCTTGAACTCTGGGCTTGGGTGCTGTATCTCAGCTCTTCAGCTCAAGGCTAGCGCTCTACCACTTGAGCCACAGCGCCACTTCTGGTTTTCTGGTGGTTAATTGGAGATAGGAGTCTCATAGACTTTCTTGCCCGGGCTGGCTTTGAACTGCAAGCCTCACATCTCAGCCTCCTGAGTAGCTAGGATTATAGGAGCGAGCCACCTATGCCCAGCTGTCCCAACTCTTTTTGAGGACTGGCTTTGAACTATGATCCTCCTGATATCTACCTCCTGAATAGCTAGGATTACAGAGGTGAGCCACTGCACTTGGCTTCATTTGCCTATGGATTTTTTTTAAACCATTAAGTCATCAGTCTTTTTATTTCTGGGCTTTACTAGTTCTTTGTAAATTTGAATACAAATCTCTTACTAAATATATAATTCTCAAATATTTAGGGGATGAGATTTTAAATTTTTGTATATTTTTTGTGCTCACACACCTTTTTTTCTTTTTTGATCTTGGTTAGAACACTATTTTTTTTTATTTTTTAAATTTTTATTTATTTACTTAGTTGGTTGTGGGGCCTGGTCCCTGTCCCTCAGCTCTTCAGCTCAAGGCTAGTGCTCTACCACTGGAGCCACAGTGCCACTTCTGATTTTTTCTACTTATGTGGTGCTGAGGAATCGAACCCAGGGCCTCATGCATGCAAGGCAAGCACTCTACCACTGAGCCACCTCCCAGCCCAGAACACTATTTTTAAAAAATATATTATTGTTATTGTAGAAGTGATATACAGAGGAGTTACAGTTACATAAGTCAGGTAATGAGTGCATTTCTTTTTTTTCTTTTTTTTTTTGTGGGGAGGGGGTGGTCATTTGTGGGCCTTGAACCTCCTGGGCACTGTCCCTGAACTCTTTAGCTCAAGGCTAGCCCTCTACCACTTGAGCCACAGCCCCACTTCCACTTCTGGTGGTTAATTAATAATCTCACAGACTTTCCTGCCCATGCTGGTTTTTGAACTCTGATCTTCAGATCTCAACTTCCTGAGTAGCTAGGATTACAGGGGTGAGCTACTGGTGCTGGCTTAGGAGTGCATTTCTTTCTTTCATTATTTCTTTTTTTTTTTTTTTTTTCCGGTCGTGGGGCCTGAACTCTGGGTGGGCCTAGGTGCTGTCCCTCAGCTCTTCAGCTCAAGGCTAGCAGTCTACCACTTGAGCCACAGCACCACTTGTGGCTTTTTATGCTTATGTGGTACTGAGGACTCGAACCCAGGGCCTCATGCATGCAAGGCAAGCACTCTACCACTGAGCCACTTTCCCAGCTTGGGAGTACATTTCTTTTTGAACCATGTACCCCTTCCCTCAATCTCTTCCAGTTTTTTCCTCCTATTTTCACCCACAAAATAGTGTCCTGTGAGTACCACTGCTATAGTTGTTCACCCTTTATCATACCTTTTCTGTTGCCCCCCCTTTCCCCCTCCCCCCCAAAGACAAACTAACAAAAGGAGGACAAAAACAGCAACAACAGCAGCAACAAAAAATTCTTGTTTCCATTTCTTAGAGTTAATTTCATAAAATATTATTTATATGTTCAAATGTACATAGTTATTGAGCTTTTGTGATCCAGTCCTATGAATATTCTCCTTTGGTCTCACTGTATGTCTGTCTAGAAACCTGTATAATTTATCATATCCCAGTGTAATTTCTTTTTTTTTTTTGCCAGTCCTGGGGCTTGAACTCAGGGCCTGGACACTGTCCTTGAGCTTCTTTTTGCTCAAGGCTAGCACTCTACCACTTGAGCCACAGCACAACTTCTGGCCTTTTTTGTTTATGTGGAACTGCAGATTTGAACCTAGGGCTTCATGCATGCTAGGCAAGCACTCTACTACTAAGCCACATTCCTAGCCCTAGTGGGGTTTTTTTTGTTGTTGTTTGTTTGTTTTTTTACCACCTCATGTGTTTACTTGTAGATTTTTTTTTTTTCAGTCATGGGGTTTGAACACAGGGCCTGGGCACTGTCCCTCAACTCTTCAGCTCAAGGTGAGCACTCTTATCACTTGAGCCACAGTGCCACTTCCAGTTTTTTGGTGGTTAATTGGAGATAAGAGTCTCAGGCACTTTCCTGCCAGGGCTGGCTTTGAACCGCAGTCCTCAGATCTCAGCCTCCTGAATAACTAGCATTACAGATGTGAGCCACTGGCGCCTGGCTTTACTTGTAGATTTATTTTATTTCATTTTATTTTTTTTGTTGGTCGTGGGGCCTAAACTCTGGGCCTGGGCGCTGTCCCTCAGCTCTTTAGCTCTAGGCTAGCACTCTACCACTTGAGCCACAGCACCACTTCCTGCTTTTTCTGCTTATGTGGTGGTGAGGAATGGAACCCAGGGCCTTATGTATGCAAGGCAAGCACTCTACCACTCTACCATCTTCCCAGCCCTCCATGTAAGTAGTTGTACAAAGAAGTTCCCATACTACAAAACCGTATATGAATACAAAGTGTCTGATAACATTGTCACCCACCACTCCTAACCCACCCCTTCTCTAAATTTTCTTCTTTTTTTTTAAATTATGATTAGGTGATTACATAAATTTCACATATTTCACAGTATTGTGGAATAGTGATACTTAGTTAAAGTCATAAACACATTTTAGCCTTCACAAGGCAAATTGTCATTATCATCATCTATAAAGTTTGTGAATTCTATGAGCTTTGACAATACAATTATTTCTTCCACATCAGATGATATTTACATTTCTTTCCTTTTGCTTAGTGTAAACTGGTTGAACATTTCTTCATGTCTCTATTTGCTATTCTTCTTACTCTGAGAAGTCTCTAAGTCTTTAGCCCATTTATTAATTGGCTTGACTTTTGTGTGTTGGTTGTCAGCTCTTCAGCTCAGCTCAAGGCTAGCGCTCTACCATTTGACCTACAGCACCACTTCCAGTTTTTTGAGTGGTTTAATGGAGATGAAATTCTTGTCTGATGCATAGCTGATAAAAATCTTCCTTTTTATGGGCTTTCTGTTTATCTTGTTAGCTATGTCCTTTGCCATGCAGAAACTCTTCAGTTTGATGCAATCTCATTTATCTAGGCTTTCTTCAATTTGTTATGAGTCTTGATTTTAGGAAATTTTTGGGTTTTTTGGTTGTTGTTTTTTTTCCCCGTTTCTGTTTTTTTTTTTTTTGCCAGTCCTGGGGCTTTAACTCAGGGCCTGGGCACTGTCCCTGAGCTTCTTTTGCTCAAGGCTAGCAGTCTACCAAGGAGCCACAGCACCACCTCTGGCTTTTGTGATACTGAGGAATCGAACCCAGGACTTCATATATGCAAGACAAACACTCTACCACTCAGCCACAGTCCCAGCCCTTTACTTAGGAAGTTTTGACCCATGCCTAGGAGCCCTAGTGTTTCTCCTACTCCTTCCTGTAATACTTTAGTGGTATCTGGTCTTACATTGAGGTTTTTTTGTTGTTGTTTGTTTTGTTTTGCCAGTCCTGGGGTTGAACTCAGGGCCTGGGCACTGTCCCTTAGCTTCTTTTGCTCAAGACTAGCAACCTACCACTTGAGCCACAGCGCAATTTCTGGCTTTTTCTGAGTAGTTTATTGGTCATAAGTCTTACAGGGGTAACAATGCTCAATAGGAAATGTACCCATTACCTTACTCATATAATGTAACCCCTCTGTATAGTATCTTTACAAGAAAGAAAGAAAGAGAGAGAGAGAGAGAGAAAGAAAGAGAGAAAGAGAGAAAGAAAGAAAGTCTTACGAACTTTTCTGCCTGGGCTGGCTTTGAAACTTAATCCTCAGATCTCAGCCTCCTGAGTAGCTAGGATTATAGATGTGAGCAACCAGCACCCAGTTGTGTGTATTTTCTTACAGTTAATCTCAGCTTCTAAAATATAGACCTTATTGGTTTGGTATTATTATACATTAATTTATAATCATATTGAGACTTAGTGGCTTACAGGAGTGACATATTACTCCTACTTCTGTGATTTAGGATTGGGTCACTTTGAATTCCCTGGCTGGGCTGTTCTACTGAGTTTACTTCTCATTTCCCTTGCAGCTGTCTGTAGTGGGCAGGTAGGCTATGCTGGAAGTTCTATACAGGCTTCACTCTCTGTATGTATGTCATGTAGCATTCATATTGATATCCTTAACAGAATAGCTCAGACTTCTTCGCAGTACTCTTCAAGGGAAAGAGTAGAAGCTGCTAGTATTCAGAGGTTGTAGAACATCATTTGCATATAGGTTTAAAGGCCATCACAGATTCAAGAGAGATTTACAGTACCTTTTGGGCAGTGGTCTGCATGTGTAGGGAGTCCAGTGATGGTTGCAGGGTCATCATGGAGACAGGCAACCTCAGAGATCCTTCCAGTGACAGAGGAGTGAGCCTTCCATCTCAAACAAAGGTCCTAGAAGCACAACAGCTCCTCAATATTGTAGTTTACTCTACCTTAGTATTTGAATTGCTTCATGTTGCATTATATATACTATGTCTTGTTAATATCAGACCTTTGATTAAGGTGACTTTAAATCTTTTTTTTTTTTTTTTTTTTTTTGGTCGGCCGTGGGGCTTGAACTCTGGGCCTGGGCGCTGTCCCTCAGCTCTTCAGCTCAAGGCGAGTGCTCTACCACTTGAGCTACAGCACCACTTCCCGTTTTCTGGTGGTTTATTGGAGATAGGAGTCTCACGGTCTCTCCTGCCCGGGCTGGCTTTGAACCGTGATCCTCAGATCTCAGCCTCCTGAGTAGCTAGGATTACAGGCGTGAGCCACCAGCGCCCGGCAATGACTTTAAATCTTAAACTACACAAGAAACCCTGACTAATTAGATAAGAATTATTAATGAGAGCAATGATGGGGAATTCTTGGGTTTTACACAACAGACAGTGTACTTGAACACTGTATCTGATGTCCATCTTTGTGTGTGTGTGTGTGTGTGTGTGTGCGCGCGCGCGCATGCACGCGTGCATATGCTTATATGTCAGTACTGGGGCTTGAACTCAAGGCCTTACCCTTCTTTTCCCCCTCCCCCACCCTGCTATGAGGACTTGAATTCAGGGTCTGGGCACTGCACTGAGCTCTTTTGCCACAGCTCACTGCCTGTTTTCTGTGGTTGAACTACAATTCTCAGATCTCAGCCTCCTGAGATTTAGCCTCCTAGGATTTAGAGGCATTAATCACCAGCACTCTGCTGGCCTTGCCCTCTTGCTTGGCTTTTTCTCTCATAGCTGATGTCCTTCAGCTTTAGCCACATCTCCACTTCCGGTTTTTTGCTGGTTAATTAAATAGAGATAAGCGTCTTATGAATTTATCTGCCCACATTAGGTTCAAACTGCAATTCTCAGATCTCAGTGTCCTAAGTAGCTACGATTATAGGCTTGAGCCACCAGCATCCAGCTTTAATTGTCCATTGTTTTATCTACTTACTGCTCAAGTTCCAAACGGCAGATCCCAACTAGTACAGTTGAGGACCTTCCTACTACCAGGGTCATTGTGGGAGAACTTTCCAGGTTAGCTACACAGTTGTACCTGCCACTGCTGTCTAAGACCACATTAGAATAGCTGTAAAACAATTTTGTTAAAAGATGGGACCCAGAGCAAGGAGGATGGGGAACAGTTTTCTCTGCTAGGATACCAGGAGAAGCTGGGAGGTTTTGCATCATAGAGGAGGAATATGCTCTTCCCTTGCCTAATAAGGTTGTAGGTCTAGGAATGCCACCTTTAAGGGAACCAGGGCACTACTGGGCATTTCAGGTTGTCAAAACAAGGAAAGTCCTTGTATTCTTTTTTTTGGGGGGGGTCCAGTTGTGGAGCCTGAACTCTGGGCCTGGGCACTGTCCCTCAGCTCTTCAGCTCAAGGCGAGCGCTCTACCACTTGAGCCACAGCGCCACTTCTCACTTTTTTTTGTTTTTGCTTATGTGGTGCTGAGGAATCGAACCCAGTGCCTCATGCATTCAAGGCAAGAGCTCTACCACGAGCCACCTCCCAGCCCCTTGTATTCTTTTTGTTTGTTTTTTGTTTGTCTGGGTTTTTTTGTCGGTCATGGGGCCTAAATTCTGGGCCTGGGCGCTTTCCCTCAGCTCTTATGCTCAAGGCTAGCACTCTACCACTTGAGCCACAGCTCTACTTCAGGCATTTTCTGCTTATGTGGTACTGAGGAATCCAACCCAGGGCCTCATGCTTGCAAGGCAAACATTCTACCCCTGAGCTACCTTCCCAGCCGTCCTTGTATTCTTATCTGAAAGAGTTTACCAAATGACTAGTGTCCTCCATTGTTGGTGTTCTCCAAGTTGTAGCTCTTTCTATTCTGACAGTGTTTTGTTCCAGGTCTCATGGCCAGATCCTGTTTGCAGACTCTAATGTGTTGTGCCCATCAGTCTGTGTTCTTCATGTGTGGTAGCCTAGTTGAAATGCTAGACTCTATCCAGTCTACAAACACAGATAGTAAGTAACTGCCTGCCCAGAATGTCACAAGGCTAGTTAGAAGAAAACTGGGATATGATATTTGAATGCCATCCTTGCACAGAGGACACACCAATATACCTGAGTCTAAATGCCTCTCTATGCCACCTCTCTCTCTCTCTCTCTCTCTCTCTCTCTCTCTCTCTCTCTCTCATCGGTCATGGGGCTTGAACTCTGGGCCTGGGTGCTGTACCTGGGCTCTTCAGCTCAAGGCTAGAGCTCAGCGCCACTTCCGGTTTTCTGGTGGTTAATTGGAGGTAAGAGTATCATGGACTTTCCTGCCCAGGCTAGCTTTGAACCACAATCCTCAGATCTCAGCCTCCTGAGTAGCTAGGATTACAGGCATGAGCCGCCAGTGCCTGACTATGCCCCTTCTCTTATTGAAGCCCATCTACCAAAACAAACAAAGACACTTGCATTAATCTCTGAAGATCTTAAAATTCCTATGAATGGGACTGGTCTTCTAGAGATGGCTGAGGGAAACACAAATAGCTGTGCCTAGGAATGCTCTACACACACAGGCCAAAGTTCAGGAGATTGCTACCCACTAATTCAGATGGCAGTCAAGAGGCTTGGCACTTGTCAGCCCTAAAAGGGCATTCTGGAGAAATGCTTACTAAAATTGGATGCATTTTCTCTTTTATTTTAAATATGGACCACTTCACAGATGTATATATCATGTATACACCAGGGCCACACATATCTCTGAATTGTTCCAGTTTTATTCTATGTGCTGTTGAAGCAAGCAAGAACTGATGCATATCCTATGTTTACTTTGTTGATCTTTTAAAATTAACCTTAAATTGTTCTTCCTGTTATCTATGGGTTATCATCAAGGATACCAGAATCCACAGATGCTCATATCACTTCTATAAAATAGTTCACAATTTGCATAGTATCTATTTACATCCTCCCATATTCTTTAAATCATCTAAATTACTGTAATACCTAATCTAGTGCAAATGCTACGAAATAGTTAATACTGTATTGTTTAGGGAAGAATGATGAAAAAGTATGTATGTTCAATATAGACCCATTTTCTAAAAAGTATTTCCTGTCTGTGTTGGTTGAATTTATGAATGCAGAAGTGGCTGATACAGAGGGCCAATTATGTTAAACACATAGTTAAACATCATGTTACGCAAAAGTTATATTTCTGGCTTACAATAACTTGTACAAAACTGAACCCTGGGTCAAGGTGAAACTGGGGACCATGGGGGGAGAATATGAAAGCTCATGGCCACTTTGAACAAATCACAGAACATGATAGCCTGACTTCCAACAAACAATCAGGTAGAAAAGAACAGAACAGCCGGGCACTGGTGGCTCATGCCTGTAATCCTAGCTACTCAGGAGGCTGAGATGTGAGGATCATGGTTCAAAGCTAGTCTGGGCAGGAACGTCTATGGGATTCTTATCTCCAATTAACCACCAGAAAACTGGAAGTGGTGCCATGGCTCAAGTAGAATGCTAGCCTTGAGATGAAGAGCTGAGGGACAGTGCCCATGCCCAGAGTTCACACCCCACAACTGACAAAAAAAAAAAAAAGAGCAGAACAAGGTGCTAGCCTTGAGTGAAAAAGCTTAGGAACAGCGCCCAGGTCCTGAGTTCAAGCCCCGTGACCAAAAAAAAGAAAATAAAGAAAGACAAAAGAATGAAACAAGGGAAGAGAGGGAAGATAACACCAGCAAACATCAAGTAAAAGGAGATACTTTCCTACCATCAGCCTTTCTAAGAGACCTCAAAAGTCCAAAGCCCTGCCTAGTGAGAGATGTTAAAGGTCTCTATTCATAACATTTATAGGCTGTGGAAGAAAGAATGTGAGTTTAAAGCCAGTATGAGCTACATTGCAATTTCTAGACCAACATCAGCTCTATAGAGAGACCATTTTTTGAAACAGAAAAAAAAGTTACAGCTTTTCTCCAAATCTGCATATATATATTCTGCTCTACTATCTGTTAATCAAGATCAGTTACTTGCCCAAGAGTTTAGGATATGAGCTGGTGGCTCATGCTTCAAATTCTTGCAGCTTAGGAGACTGAGGTCTAAATTTGAAACCAGCCTGGGCAGGAAAATCTGTGAGACTTTTACCTCCAATTAACCAGCTAGAAAAGCTCAAAGTGGAGCTGTGGCTCAACTAATAGAGCACTAGCTTTGAGCAGAATAGCTTAAGAACAATGCTAGGCTCTGAGTTCAAGTTCCAGTAAAAGCACACACACAAAAAAAGAAATAAGCTGGGCTGGGAAGGTGGCTTAGTGGTAGAGTGCTTGCCTTGCATGAATGAGACCCTGGGTTTAATTCCTCAGTACCACATAAGCAGAAAAAGCCAGAAGTGTGGCTATGGCTCAAGTGGTAGAGTGCTAGCCTTGAGCTGAAGAGCTGAGGACAGCAGCCTGGCCCAGAGTTCAGGCCCCACAACCGACAAAAAGAAAAAGAAATAAGCTTTTGCCAGGCGCCAGTGGCTCATGCCTATAATCCTAGCTACTCAGGAGACTGAGATCTGAGGATTGTGGTTCAAAGCCAGCCCTGGGAGGAAAATCTGTGAGACTCTTATCTCCAGTTAACCACCAGAAAACTGGAAGTGGCACTGTGGCTCAAATGATAAGAGTGCTAGCTAGCCTTGCACTGAAAAGCTCAGGAACAGCACCCAGGCCCAAAGTTCAAGCCCAATGACACCCACAAAAAAATAAAATAAGGGTTTATAGCTATGGTTACTTGTCAACATGAGTATTAAAAGAACTCAGTGGAGAAGGATTGTTCTTTCAACAAATGGTACTGGGACAACTGTGTAAGCACATATCCAGTATCGAGTCTGGAGCCCAACCTTGTACCTTCTATGTACAGTCACATTATGATAAGTTTGAGCAATAAAACCAGGGTGCCAATGGTTCATGCCTATAATCTTAGCTACTCAGGAGCCTGAGATCTGAGAATCAAGGCTTGAAGTCAGTTGTAAGGTCTGTCCCCAACCAAGCAGGCCCTTTGCAGACACCTCTCTCCTTCTTGGCTAAGTTTCCGCCCAGAATCTGTTACTTATGTAACTGGCACACCTGGAAGCAGTCATCTCCCTCTCCTGCTAGGTTACATCCTGGGCCGCCTCTGGTCACGCCTCCCATCTGACCATAGGAGGGTCCCAGGCCCTGAGGTCACAGCCAGATCCAGTGTGGCCACACTTTTCTCCCACCTGGCCAGACCTCTTCCTGTCCTTTGGCCAAGATAAGTCCTGGCCTGGGAGTGGGTATTCCCTTTTTGGCCGTGCCTCTCCACCATGCATGGCAGGGGCAGCAATTCAGTAAATTAACTTCTTTTCCTGCCTGAATAGCACATGGTGTTCTCTTCATCGGCCAGTTGAGTAATTTTATCAGCCTGTTTCCTACCTGTAGTATGTTGGGAATCTAACACTTGATTTTTTTCTTTCCTGTCTAAACCTTTTAGTCTGAGCTGGAAGTGTTTCTGCTAGTTCATTTTCAAAAACCTCACGGATCTCATGCATATGTGATATGCATACTATTGGATGAGCTTTCTCCATAGAGCTGAGATAATTTTATCCCTTGGCATAAAGAACAAATGAGGGAATTCATGAATTTTGGGTCTGCTCTCTGGCACTGGCAAGATTGCCCAGTCATATTCTTAGCCTCTCCAGAATACACCACTACTACTACTACTGCTACTTCTTCCTCTTCTTCTTCCTCTTTTTCTTCCTCCTCCGCTGCTGCTGCTTCTTCTTCTTCTTCTTCTTCTTCTTCTTCTTCTTCTTCTTCTTCTTCTTCGTCTTCATCTTCTTCTTCTTCTTCTTCTTCTTCGTCTTCATCTTCTTCTTCGTCTTCGTCTTCATCCTCCTCCTCCTCCTCCTCCTCCTCCTTCCTCCTTCCTCTTTCTTCTCCTTCTTCCTTCCTCTTCCTCTTCCTCCTTCTTCCTCCTTCTTCCCCCTTCCCCCTTCTTCCTCCTTCTTTCTTCTCCTTCTTCCTTCCCTCCTCCTCCTCCTCCTCCTCCTCCTCCTCCTCCTCCTCCTCCTCCTTCTCCTCTACCTCCTTCTCCTCCTCCTCCTCCTTTTTCTTCCTCTTCTTTCTTCTTCATCTGTCAGGGGTTTGAACTATCTGGATCCTGTCCCTGAGCTTTTGTGCTCAAGGCTAGTACTCTACCACTTTGAGCCACAGTTCCACATCCACTGCAGATTTTTTCTTGTGGTTACTTGGAGATAAGAGATGACCTTTCCTGCCTAGGCTGGCTTGGAACTACAATCCTGAGATCTCAGTCTCTTGAGTAGCTAGGATTACAGGTGTGAGAAACCAGCACCCAGCTCTCTTTCTTTTTTAGTGGTACTGGGGTCTGAACTCAGGGTTTCATACTTATTAGGAAGGCACCTATGTTGAGCCACATTTCTAGCCTGGTTATTTTGAGATTAGAGTCTCGCTTTCTGCCTGGACCTATGTCTAGACTGTGATCTTCCTGTTCTATGCTCCCACCATAGCTGGAATGACAGGTGTATTCCATAATGCCCAGCTTCTTTTGTTGAGATGGAATCTTGGAAGTTTTTTGTTTTTTTGGGGGGTCTGGTCGTGGGCCTGAACTCTGGGCCTGGGCGCTGTCCCTCAGCTCTTCAGCTCAAGGCTAGCGCTCTACCACTTGAGCCACAGCACCACTTCTGGCTTTTTTCTTTTTGCTTATGTGGTGCTGAGGAATAGAACCCAGGGCCTCATGCATGCAAGGAAAGCACTCTACCATTGAGCCACCTTCCCAGCCCGGAATCTTGGAAGTTTTTTGCCCAGGCTGGCCTGGAACTTTGACCCTCCCAGTCTCAGCTTTCTGCATTGCTTGAATGACAGTTGTTCACCACTGTTCCTAACTATTAGTTAAGGACATCTTACAAACTTTTTTGCCTAGGGTTGGTTTCAAGCTATTATCTTCCCAATCTCAGCTTCCTGAGTAGCTAGGATTTTAGGCATGAGCTGCTGATCCTGGCTCATAACACATTTTCTATGAATCTTCATTTTTAAGCATTTTATCTGCTTTTGCATGCTTGCCTTTTCCAATCTGAGTAACTTAGAATTTCTAAAATTAAGTGCAGTTTCTGTTTGGCCTAACAGTTTTTCTCTCTGTTGTCGTGTTCCTTTTACATTTTACTACATGAAATAAGAAGCTGACCTTCAACCCTTTGATTGGAAACCTACTCAGCCAAATAAGCAAATTCTTTACATATTATTTTACCTTCTGTAAACTGTAGGGAATAATACAGTTGATCTTTGACAATGTCTGGCAAGATGATCTTTGCTACTGTGTCTAATAGCATGTTCCCGTTTCCTCTGTACTTTTCTGAGAATTAACGTTATTAATATTTCTACCAGTATCTTTGGTGGTAGGAGTGGAGGGAGGTTTGTTTGGTTATTTGTTTGAAGTGCTGGGAATTGAACTCAGGGCCTGTGTATGTTAAATAAATGCTCTGCCTTTGAGCTACATCTCCATCTCCAGCTATATCAACATTCTTTTTGATGGTATATGTGTTCTTAAAGATAAGCTAGCTAGGTGCTGGTGGCTCATGCCTGTAATCCTAGCTACTCAGGAGGCTGATATCGGAGGATCGCGGTTCAAAGCCAGTCCAGACAGGGAAGTTCAAGAGACTTTTATCTCTAATTAACCACCAGAAAACCAGAAGTGGTGCTGTGGCTCAAATGGTAGAGTGCTAGTTTTGAGCTGAAGAGCTCAGGGTCAGCGCCCAGGCCCAGGGTTCAAGCCCCATGACTGACCAAAAAAAAAATCTAAATTTTCTCTTATCTTTTTTTTTTTTGGTCAGTTGTGGGGCCTGAACTCTGGGCCTAGGTGCTGTCCCTCAGCTCTTCACCTCAAGGCTAGCGCTCTACCACTTGAGCCATAGCACCACTTGCAGCTTTTTCTGCTTATGTGGTGCTGAGGAATCTAACCCAGGGCCTCATGCATGCAAGGCAAGCACTCTACCACTGAGCCACCTTCCCAGCCCCTCTCTCATCTTTCAAAACAATTCCTCATTCCCTTTATATGATCAAATAACATTCCTGCATATGGATGCAATCACTTGATAGGTCTTTCACTTGAGGCAGAGACTAATATCCCTATTTCTACCAACAGCTTGTTTAAGGCAATCTGGACCTTTTCTCAGAATTCTTCCAATACCTTCTCATTATCCAGTCCCAAAGCCACCTTCAAGTTTTTACCCGTTCCTGATAACAATCTTCCTTTGTTTCCTAATACAAGGAAGAGTTAACTTGTAGTAGAAATTACTATAGTTTGGTTCCTAGAAAGAACAGAATCTTGGTTTCCTCCTTTTCAAGGCACAAAGTCTAAAATTAATACTATAGCACTGGGTCAAAATAACCATGTCAGCAAGGCTGCTCTCCCTTGGAAGCAGGATTCTCCATCTTGTTGTAACTACTGGTATTCCTTGACATATGGCTGTGTTTCTCCAGTCTCTGAAGCCTATGACTTCATCAAAGGATGAAATCATTCTGTGTGCTTTCCATCTTCTCTCTCTCAGTGTGAAATTTCCCTGTTTATGAGGAAACTTTTGATTAAGGCCTACCTGCACAACCTAGGCTAATCCCCTGTCTCAAAATCCTAAATTTAAACAACTGCAAAGAGTAAGTAACAGGTAACATGTGAAGATTCCAGGGAATTGGACCTAATATATTGGGGTCTGTTACTTATAAACGAAAAGTTGATTAGTTGGTTGTTTAGGGCCGAGGATGTTGTAGGAGAAACTGAGTTTCCTTTTGGAGTGTTAAAAATGTTCTAAAATTGACTGGTAGTGCAGTATAACTCTGAATATACCAAAACAATTGAATGGTATACTTCACCTTATCTTCCTCACTGCCCATTTTGTTTTGCAACGCTGGGATTAAACTTAGGACCTCACAAATGTGGGCACTCTACCGCTCAGCTACATCAAACCTTATACTTTAAATGAGTGGCTTTTATGGAAAGTGAATTGTCTCTCAGTAAACCTATTACATTTTTCAAAAAGAATCAGTGAAAATGATGGAAGAACAGGTCTGTGGATCCTCCACAGCAGGGCGAAGCAACATGATTTCTTTGGGTGTGGAGAGGCAGAGGACACTGTCAGAGCTTCCATATATGAGGAAAGCCTAGGGATTTCTTTTTTGTTTTTGTTTTTTTTTTGGGTCCGGTCGTGGGGCCTGAACTCTGGGCCTGGGCGCTGTCCCTCAGCTCTTCAGCTCAAGGCTAGCGCTCTACCACTTGAGCCACAGCGCCACTTCCGGCTTTTTTTTCTTTTTGCTTATGTGGTGCTGAGGAATCGAACCCAGGGCCTCAGGCATGCAAGGCAAGCGCTCTACCACTGAGCCACTTTCCCAGCCCAAGCCTAGGGATTTCTAGCAGCTTGCCCTTCTGTGATCTGGGGCCTGAAGATACTGACTGGGATTACAGCTGTGCAAGATTACACTTGGTTGCTATATTTGAAAATGTATTAGGAGTGCTGGGAAGGTGGCTCAGTGGTAGAGTGCTTGCCTAGCATGCATAAAGTCCTGGGTTCGACTCCTCAGTACCATATACACAGAAAAAGCCAGAAGTGGTGCTGTGGCTGAAGTGGTAGAGAGCTAGCCTTGAGCAAAGCAGCTCAGAGACAGTGCCCAGCCCCTGAGTTCAAGCCCCAGCATTGGTAAGAAATAATAATAATAATAGGGCTGGGAAGGTGGCTCAGTGGTAGAGTGCTTGCCTTGCATGCGTGGGGCCCTGGGTTAGATTCCTCAGCACCACATAAGCAGAAAAAAGCAGGAAGTGGTGCTATGGCTCAAGTGGTAGAGCGCTAGCCTTGAGGTGAAGAGCTAAGGGACAGCACCCAGGCCCAGAGTTCAGGCCCCACGACCGACAAAATAATAATAACAATAAAGTCTACAAGCATCTTCCATCAGAAAATAACAGAACACTAATATACACACACACACACACATACATATATATGCACACACACACACATATATATATTACAAAAACTTTCAGAAAGATATAAAATATCTAGCCTGGAACTACAACTTGCTGTGGTTTGATAGGCCTTCCCATGTCCATATCCCTTCTTATAAGTGTCCAGGGAAGATCCCAGTTTTCACATTGCTGATGCCTGTGTAGTACAGTTTGTTTATACATTGGACTTCCTTCACATTTCTTCTAGTGGCTGGCTTATTTGAATCAGAATCCAAATGAGCATCTGCTTTTCCCTTAGGTTCTCATAATAGGTTGAAGTGCAGTGATAAAAGTGTTCTAAAAGTTGATTGTGATGGTAGTATCCAGATGAGGGTCTATTGTCTTCCTCATGCATCCCATGGCCAACAGTAACAACCCAACAGTCTTTTGTTGTTGTTGTTGTTGTGGGGCTTGACTCTGGGCCTGGGCGCTGTCCCTCAGCTTTCCAGCTCAGCGAGTGCTCTACCACTTGAGCCACAGTGCCACTTCTGGTTTTCTGATGATTAATTGGAGGTAAGAGTCTCATGGACTTTCCTGCACAGGCTGGCTTTGAACCATGATTCTTAGATCTCAGCCTCCTGAGTAGCTAGGATTATAGGAGTGAGCCACTGGCACCTGGCTACAACACATTTTTATAATAGCAACAAGAAAGCCCCATAATTTCTCTCTAATGTTTCCAATTAAAATTAACCATAGAGTTTTTACTTCTTTCATTTTTGGTGTTGTTGTTACTTGTCTTTTTTTTTTTTTTTTTGTCCTGGGGCTTGAACTCAGGGCCTTGGCACTGTCCCTGAGCTTGTTTTGCTTAAGGCTAATGCTTTACTACTTGAGCCACAGTACCACTTCCAGCTTTTTCTTTTGAGGAATCAAACCCAGGGCTTCATGCATGCAAGGCAAGCACTCTACCATTAAGCCACATTCCCAGCCAACTTGTCTTGTTTTTGTTACTATGAACATCTTGGCTTCTTATGTCATTGTTTGCTTTACTCTTAAATAGTTTCAGGATAAGTAGGTTAAAATTAGCTCTTAATGACAAGGTGTAGACTAAAAGCTTAAGATCTCTTCACATCTCTGCTTGTTCTTAAAATACCCCCTTTATACTGAGAACATGCAGTTTGGCTTTTTGTTCCCCCTTTTAAAAAGCAAAAAGTCAGCCAAGGCACCGGTGGTTTACGCCTGTAATCCTAGCTACTCAGGAGGCTGAGATCTGAGGATTGAGATTTAAAGCCAGCCTGAGCAGGAAAGTCTGTGTGACTCTTATCTCCAATTAATCACCAGAAAACCAGAAGTGGCACTGTGGCTTAAGTGGTAGAGTGCTTGCCTTGATCTGAAGAGCTGAGGGATAGCGTTCAGGCTGAGATCAAGCCCCATGACCGACCAAAAAAAAAAAAAAAAGCAAAGAGGCGTCTCAAAAATACTTCTACCACCAACTTTATATCAGACTCATTTGTCTCAATTTATTTTGAGGTTTTAGGAATTACATGTTTTTCTTTGGATTCTAATTTGTTGTCTTAGTGATGAAAGCTTTGCATGATTTCAAAGTGAAAACTAGTAACTCAGTAGATTTGGAAAAGATCCCAATATAACTCAGTTTTAATACTTGCTGTTTACCTATGATTGTGGTTTGTCCTTGCAATATTTCTTTTGGCAGATCTAAACAATTGTGTTTTAGATTTCTCAGGTCCTATATGAAAGGTTCCATGTTTCCCTCCTGCTTTTTCCTTCTGCAGCTCACTCCATGGCATGTTATTGTGCAAGTTACAGGCACCAGTTTCTCACACCTGTAATCCTAGTCATTCTGGAGGGTGAGATCCAGAGAATTGTAGTTCAAATCTAGTCCAAGCCAGGTGCTGGTGGCTCACGCCTATAATCCTAGCTACTCAAGGCTGAGATCTGAGGATCACGGTTCAAAGCCAGCCTGGGCAGGAAAGACCGAGAGACTCTTATCTCCAATAAACCACCAGAAAACCAGAAGTGGCGCTGTAGCTCAAATGGTAGAATGCTCGCCTTGAGCTAAAGAGCTGAGGGATAGCACCGAGGCCCAGAGTTCAAGCCCCACGACTGACAAAAACAAAACAAAACAAAAAAAACACTAGCCCACACAGACAAGTCTGTCTCCAAAATAGCCAGCAAACAGTAGGGCTAGAGGAATAGCTCAACTAGTATGTTACCAGCCTAGCAAGTAGATGGCCCTGAATTTGAACTAAAAAAAAAAAAAAAGAATATCAAGCAGGAGTTGAAAAAAATTTATAAAGCTCTCTCTCTCTCTCTCTCTCTCTCTGTCTTTCTTTTTTTGGTCCATCATGGCCCTTGAACTTAGGGCCTTGGTGCTATCCTGGAGCTATTTTGCTCAAGACTAATGCTCTACCATTTTGAGCCACAGCACCACTTCCAATTTTCTGGTGGTTAATTGGAGATAAGAGTCTCACAGACTTTACTTTCCTTCCTGGGCTGGCTTTGAACTGTGATCCTCAGATCTCAGCTTCCTGAGTAGCTAGGATTACAGGAGTGAGACAGCCATCAGGACCTGGCTTTTTAAAGCTTTTTCTATGAGTGTAGTAGAAGGTACTAGGAATTGAACCCAGGGTCCCAAACATATATTGAGCACATGCTAAGCTACCAAGCCATATCTCAAGCCTCTAAATAAATCAGTTTTAACATTTTGTTGGTAATTCAAGCATGTCATTGCTTGCTTCATTGGGTGGTTGGGAGAATTAAAGGTATTAATACAACCTAGTGCCAGTGGAGTATTCCTGTAATCCCAGCTACTCAGGAGGCTGAGGTCTAAGGATCTCAGTTTGAAGCCAGCCTAGGCAGGAAAGTCTGTAAGACTCATTCCTCCAATAAACTACTCAAAAAAAACCATAAGTGGCTTGGAAGGTGGCTCAGTGGTAGAGTGCTTGCCTTGCATGCATGAGGCTCTGGGTTGGATTCCTCAGCACCATATAAGCAGAAAAAGCCAGAAGTGGCACTGTGGCTCAAGCAGTAGAGCGCTAGCCTTGAGCTGAAGAGCTGAGGGACAGGGACCACGCCCAGAGTACAGGCTCCGTGACCGACCAAAAAAAACCAAAAAACCATAAATGGCATTGTGGTTCAAGTGGTAGAATGCTTGCCTTGAGCAAAAGACACTGAGGGAGAGCATCCAGGCCCAGAGTTCAAACCCTACAACTGGCAAAAAAAGACAACTAAAAAGGCATTAATATATATGAAGTCTTTTTAAATCTTTTAAGTAATTTACAAAGGAGTTTCCAATCAACATATCATTTTATAAATACAGTGCATCTTGATCAATGTCACATCTTCCTTTGCTTTCCACCATCTCTCCCATATACTCAAATTACCTGGTTCCATTTTCATGTGTGCACTGAATATAATGGTTGTATTTGGTCATATAAAGTTTTTACAGCTGTACCTGACAACTGTTATTTTGCCTGCTCTTTTGCTATAGGTTAGCTTTTTTTTTGTCGGTTGTGGGCCCTGAACTCTGGGTCTGGGCGCTGTCCCTCAGCTCTTCAGCTGTTGACTAGCGCTCTACCACTTTCACTTCCGGCTTTTTCTGCTTATGTGGTGCTGAGGAATCGAACCCAGGGCCTCATGCATGCAAGGCAAGCACTCTACCACTGAGCCACCTTCCCAGCACCTAGATTAGCATTTATAGTATTATAACATCCAGCCTTAGGTGCAGCCTGGACACTTAAAGTTTTTCGGTTTTTTTTTTTTTGGGTCCAGTTGTGGGGCCTGAACTCTGGGCCTGGGTGTTGTCCCTCAGCTCCTCTGCTCAAGGCTAGCACTCTACCACTTGAGCCACAGCGCCACTTCCAAGTGCTGACAGAACCTTCTTATTGCTCTGTGCTCCAACGCAAAGCATTCTCTGTCCCTACCACCTTGGTGGCAGATCTAGCAGCTCTCCCTTGGGCCTTCCTCCATTCATGTTACACTGTGCTAATTTTAGCTAGAAAAACAGCATGTGGGGTGGAGGGTAAATGGATGAGGGATGGCAGAGATGTAGACCATGTCCTAAAATTTTTCATACTTATTCAGTTATCTTCATTTTTGTACCTCTCCCCTTCCATTATATGTTAGCTATTTTGTGAGTCCTCAGTGCCTTGAAGACTTAACAAGACAGTCAGGTGTTCAGACAGGGCAGAAAGCGCAGGGCTTTGTCCTTTGCTGCCCTGCCAGAAGGATGGGCATTTCCATGGAGGGAAAGATGCGTCACAGAAATAAGATTTTACCCAGACATCCCTTCACTGACCACAAGACATGGTAGTAATTTCTGTGGAAAATCAAATAATGCTGTTTTGGGGTGCATAAAGGATAGTCAGAGGCAGGCCCTGTTGGGCATTTTCAAAAATGTGACATGGTGGCTTTCTCCTGCCACCTTCAAGTGGTGCATTGCTCCCTTTGCTTATATGGTCAGCAAAAGAGCACAATTCTCAGCAGGCACAGCTAGGGGCACTCCATGCAGGTTGGCTGCACATATTACGTCAGCAGGAGGAAGGCAGCAACAGGCTGAGCATGAAAGTGAAAGCACTTCCATACCAATAGTGGAAAGGCAACAGCTGCCTGCATCTGCTTCTCAGAGGCTCTGTGCTGCTCTCAGGCCAGCTGCTGAGTGGAGACTTGAGATGCCTGTCTACCTCCTTTTCCACTGAGTGTCCTTCCTATTAGGTGGAGTAGCTGCCTTTTGAAGGCCCTCAGTACCCCTGTTGCTTCTTTATTTCTTTGTGTCTTTTATTGACCTCCAAAGGATCACTGACAGCTCTCTGGGAGATAGATTCCAGAGGAGGCTGAGCTGAGCTGAACAGTCTCAGTCAGCCCCAGAGGCCAGTAGGGGGGAAAGGAAGAGCCTCAGCTGGGTGGCAGGGCAGGGTGAGGGGGTGGGAAAAAAGAGTCACATGGTTATGCTGCTTATTTTTGGCATTAAATTGCTTCCTGTTTTTTTTTTATTTTTAGGACGAATACCTTTCCCTGGTGGCCCGGCTCATTATCCATTTTCGGGACATTCGTAAGTAAGATTTTATATTTCTGGGTTGTCAGGAACTCTGTGAGAGGCCAGCTCTGTTGCTATGTGTTGAGATTTTCTTTTTTTTTTTTTTTTTTTTTCCGGGTCCGGTCCTGGGGCCGGAACTCTGGGCCTGGGCGCTGTCCCTCAGCTCTTCAGCTCAAGGCTAGCACTCTACCACTTGAGCCACAGCGCCACTTCCGGCTATTTTCTTTTTGCTTATGTGGTGCTGAGGAATTGAACCCAGGGCCTCATGCATGCCTGCAAGCGCTCTACCACTGAGCCACATTCCCAGCCCTGTAATGAGATTTTCTAGGCAAGGCTTTCTGAGTAAGCTGTATGAATTGGAACATCTGTATCTGTTTGCCTGTTTCTGGGAAGAGCCCTACTGTGCAACACTTGATTCTAGATTACCTCCCACCTCCCCCCCCCCCCCCCAAAAAAAAAAAGCCTCAAAAATGCAGATGCTAACACATTGGAAATACTGGCCTCCAAATGGTCTAAAGTAGACTCCTATTTTCACTTGTCCACTTCATTTTCCTTTGTATAGGAATTTTGCTGTTTTCTCTAAACAATTCTTACACAGTTTACCCTAGAACACATACTTTCTTACCTAGATGGTTTTATTGATCCACAAAGACCTGATCTAAATATACATTTCTGTGAAGTTGTAAGCTTTAGGGGTCATCTTCTTTTTTTTGGGTCCGGTCGTGGGGCCTGAGCTCTGGGCCTGGGTGCTGTCCCTCAGCTCTTCAGCTCAAGGCTAGCACTCTACCACTTGAGCCACAGCGCCACTTCTGGCTTTTTTTCTTTTTGCTTATGTGGTGCTGAGGAATCGAACCCAGGGCCTCATGCATGCAAGGCAAGCACTCTACCACTGAGCCACCTTCCCAGCCCCAGGGGTCATCTTCTTAAATCTTCACTTCTTGCTCTTTGCCTTGCTGAAGGGCCCTTCATGTACTATGGTGGCCTCTTTGATTCAGAAGATTCTGCTTTGGTGCTGTTGGCCTGGCAAGGCAGCAGCCCTGACTCTTCAGAAATGAGTTTTCAAAACCAGTGCTCCCAGATGGACACAGCTTATGAAGGGAATCTGGGCTGTTAGCCATTCTGGGTTTTAGCCAGCAGCCTTCCTAGCCACCATAGTTGTATAAGCATTGGAGACAGGCTCTTCTTGACACCAAGCATTCCCCTGTGGTTTAACAACAATTTCAGTGTGGGTTGTAGAAGCAGCTACAGCTTTAACAGTCATTGAGGCAAATGGGGACATTTGAAAACCTCAGTGGGGTTGGTGACAGCACTGTAGAATTCAGATGGTCTCTCTTTGGGGGTGTTCAGAAGGACCTGAGAAATGTAGGAGAAGGAGCCAGAACCTAGAGAACATACAACCAATATCCTGGTATGGACCCTTATGCCATCCTCTTTAGGACTGTGGCCTGCTAACTCACACAGCCCATAGTTTCATGGATTTACATGAAGGGACTGAGTAGAAGACTCTGGGTCATCAGCTGTTAGGTCATTTCCTGTCTCATTTCTAGGCAGGATCAGTTTAATTTTAGCAAATGACCTCTGTTTGGATGCCTACAAAACTGATCCAGGGAAATATGTGTTTAAGTAAGACTGCTTAGCTGGCCTTTAGTGGCTCATACCTGTAATCCTAGCTACTCAGGAGACTGAGATTTGAAGATTGGGGTTCAAAACCAGCCTGGGCAGGAAAGTTTATGAGGCTCTTACCTCCAATTAATCACAGAAAAAACTGGTACTATGACTCAAGTGGTAGAGTGTTAGCCTTGAGCAAAAAGGAGCTGAGAGACAACATCCAAGCCCAGAGTTTAAGTCCCATGACCAACAACAACAAAGTAGAAAAGAAAATTTTTTTAAGTAGGACTGGGAATGTGGCTTAGTGAGAGTGTTTGCCTTGCATTCATAAAGCCCTGGGTTCCATTCTTTAGTACCACATAAACAGAAAAAGTCAAAAGTGGTGCTGTGGCTCAAGTGCTAGAGCACTAGCCTTGAGCACAAAGCTCAAGGATGGTACCCAGGCCCAAAGTTGTAGCCCCAGCACTGGCCAAAAAAAAAAAAAAAAGCAACTGGGAGTGTGGCTTAATGGTAGAGAGTCCTTGCCTAGCATGCATGAAGCCCTAGGTTCCATTCTTTTTTTTTTTTTTTTTTGGGTCCGGTCGTGGGGCCTGAACTCTGGGCCTGGGCACTGTCCCTCAGCTCTTCAGCTCAAGGCTAGCGCTCTACCACTTGAGTCACAGCCCCACTTCTGGCTTTTTTCTTTTTGCTTATGTGGTGCTGAGGAATCAAACCCAGGACCTCATGCATGCAAGGCAAGCACTCTACCACTGAGCCAACTTCCCAGCCCGCTGGGTTCCATTCTTAAGTATCACATAAACAGAAAAAATCCAGAAGTGGTGCTATGGCTCAAGTGGTAGAGTGCTAGCCTTGAGCAAAAGAAGCTCAGGGACAGTGCCCAAGCCCTGAGTTTAAGCCCCGGGACTGGCAAAAAAAAAAAAAAAAAAAAGGTAAATAAGACTGCTAACTTGATTTTTTTGTGTGTGTTTTCTATAGATAACAAGAAATCGCAAGCTTCTGTCAGTGGTAAGAGTTTTTCCTTTTGAACTAAAGTATTTTCAGAAAGCCTCAGATTTAGAGTGGCAGGAATGCTTCATGTGTCTGAGCAAACTTGTTACTAGAGGGGAATAGTCAAAGGATTCAAAAAAAATGACCAGCCTCTCCCAGCCTTTGCTCTACCCTGTCATATGCAAATTAGTCAGTCAATGCTTCTCCATCCCATGTCCTCCAGCAAAAGATTATACAAACTCACAAAGTTATTAATTCATTACCTAAAAGTTGTGAGCTCTGCCGGGCGCTGGTGGCTCACGCCTGTAATCCTAGCTACTCAGGAGGCTGAGATCTGAGGATCGTGGTTCAAAGCCAGCCTGGGCAGGAAAGACCGTGAGACTCCTATCTCCAATAAACCACCAGAAAACCGGAAGTGGCGCTGTAGCTCAAATGGTAGAGTGCTCGCCTTGAGCTGAAGAGCTGAGGGACAGCGCCCAGGCCCGGAGTTCAAGCCCCACGACCGACAAAAAAAAAAAAAAAAAAAAAGTTGTGAGCTCTCTGGAAGAGAACTATCATGATACATTTAGTGTAATAATATATAGTAGCATGTCATACAGAATAGCTTTGAATTCACTTCCTCAAGTTAGAAAATTTGTGAGTTCAGAAATCTTTCTACTTTAATTTCAAGATTCTTTTTTTTTTTTGGGGGGGGGTCTGGTCATGGGGCCTGAACTCTGGGCCTGGGCGCTGTCCCTCAGCTCTTCAGCTCAAGGCTAGCGCTACCACTTGAGCCACAGCGCCACTGACAACTTTTTTCTTTTTGCTTATGTGGTGCTGAGGAATCGAACCCAGGGCCTCAGGCATGCAAAGCAAGTGCTCTACCACTGAGCCACCTTCCCAGCCCTAATTTCAAGATTCTTGTTGGTTTGTTTTAGTCTTTGTTTTTAGTGCCAGTCCTAAGGGCATGAACTTAGGGCTTGGGCACTGTCCCTGTGCTTGTGTGCTCAAGGCTAGCACTTTACCACTTGAGCCATAGCTCTACTTCTAGATTTTTGGTGTTTTATTGGAGATATGAGTGCCATGGGCTGGTTTTGAACCACAATCTTCAGATTTCAGCCTCTTGAGTAGCTAGGTTTACAGGTATAAACCTCTGCTGCCCACATAATTTCAAGATTTTATCATATAAAAGGAGTTATGTCAATTGATCTCCTGTTTCTGCTTACTGAGCTGCAGATACAGGCTTGCTGGCAATTCTGTAGACTGTCAGATATGGCTCAATGTTAGAATGCCTGCTTGCCTAGTATGCAGAAGGCCATGAGTTCAAACCCCAACAACGCATAAATAAGTAAACAAACAAACAAATAAATGGTGTCATAGGTTGTATGGCTGAAAATGCTGGATGCTCGTGTCTGTATAGGCCAGTGCTAACCAAGGCTGGACAAGACCAAGTACATGAGGTCTAGAGATTGCCGGGCTTTGTGAAGGATAGGATCACTGGGTACTACCTAATTATGTGGTGAGGCAACCCAGCTAAGACACACTTACCTATAGGTAACTGCTATGAATTGTGATGATGGTATCATGTTCCTTGTCCTTGGTTGTGGCATTGCTCACTGAGCTGAGTATGTTGCCCTGAGGCTTGTACACACAACTTTTCCTCAGTGCTCTGTGGAGCCCTGTCATAAACCCCCCCTTCCCACCCCCCACACCCCTGCCCCGGTAGCCTGTCTGGTATGCTCCTCTTAGTATAGAGCCATATTGGGGCTGTGTCCTGCAAAGATTTGGCAGAAGAGGTAGTGCCTAGTTATATCAGCCTACTTGTGAAGAGTATCTGTCTGGCCCCTCCTGCTTCCCTGCTCTTGCCTGTGTGATTACCCAGTAGGAAAGCTGGATAGCCAGGATGAGCATGGCTGCTAATTGCATTAAAAGCCTCTGTCCAACTTTTAAGTTATTTGTGCACACATCAGAGGAATTGTCACTCAGTATTAGGACTTTGTTACAGGCTTATCAGGGGTACAGGGTATATTCTCAACTCTCAGGAGGTTCATGTTTTGACAGCAATGACTGACATGCCCAGAGTCCTAGTTTCAGTATTTGGGAGGCTCCAGGATTCTGACTTTTGCCACTTGGGATTTTTGAGTAGATGAAGTCTGTGGGTTGGAGGAGGTCTGTGCCCCATCAGCCTCATACATGTGAGCCTGCCCAGTTCAAGGTGTTGTCCTATGACACTGTGCCCTTGTTTCCATAGATCCAATGAATGCACTGCAGAGCCTGACTGGTGGACCAGCTGCAGGAGCTGCTGGGATTGGCATGCCTCCTCGAGGCCCAGGACAGTCATTGAGTGGAATGGGTGGCCTTGGGCCTATGGGACAGCCAATGCCCCTCTCAGGGCAGCCACCACCTGGGACCTCGGGAATGGCTCCTCACAGCATGGCTGTTGTGTCTACAGCAACTCCACAGAGTGAGTACCGTTCTTCCTGAAGAATTTGCTACTTTTTTGTTTACAGTGGTATTGAGAAAAATGGAGAAGCCTCATGTATTATGTGTGATGGTTATAGAGAGAAAAAACTTTTAAGTCCTCTTTGAGCTACCAGGAGGGTTGAGTGATACTGAGCTTATCCTGCAAGGTAAGGGTGGGGGAGGGAAGACTTGTTATGAGGCTGAGGAGGGCTTGTATTTTGTTACTGAGATAGAAACATTGCATTTCAAGGGACTCAGCCATCAATCAGTGCCACGAAGGGTCCCATATCCCCACAGCCTTGTCCTGAAGGATGTCTCTTTTGACATTGCTCCTGCCCTTGAGTCAGTGCTGGCTGTGGCTCACAGCCATGCCTTCATCAGGCTCTCTTTCCTTAAAGGAAGGAGGTGTTTTGTCTTCTTTATCCTCATTATCCCTGCACACTGTGCCTTGGCTAGAAGTAAGCTGGCTTTCTTTTTATCATCAGTTTCTTTTTCTTTTTTTTTGTCAGTCATGGGGCTTGAACTCTGGGCCTGGGCACTGTCCCTCAGCTCTTCAGCTCAAGGCTAGCACTCTACCACTTGAGCCACAGTACCACTTCTGGTTTTCTGTGGTTTTATTGGAGATAAGAGTTTCATGGACTTTTCTGCCTGGACTAGCTTTGAACCATGATCCTTAGATCTCAGCATCCTGAGTAGCTAGGATTACAGACGTGAGCCACTTGCTCCTGGCATCAGTTTCAATTTTATAGTAAGAAATGATTTTGAAATGTATTGGTTTAGGGTACCCATATGATGCCAGTTGCTGGTTGGCTCATCCCTATAATTCTAGCTACTCAGAAGGCTGAGATCCAAGGGTGGAAATTCAAAACCAGCCATTAAATTCTTATCTCTAGTTAACTACCAAAAAACCAGAAGTGGAGCTGCAGCTCAAGTGTCAACTTCGAGTGAAAAAGCTAAGGGCCAGTGCCCAGGCCCTGAGTACAAATCCTAGTATTCACATGCACACATACACAAATGCTCACATGAGTAATTCTCCTAAAACTGTCCTAAAGCACTTAGTCACAAGTTGAATGATGAAGCTCTGGTATCCTGCCCATACTCTCCCCAGCCTGACCCTAGCCCACATCCTGTTTTTAACTTCTATGAGACCTGGTCTACTGGGTGGCACTAGCTGAAAGTTGAAGTGGTTCTCAACTACATCCTGTTGCTCTCTGTTAGAGACCCTCTCTACACTGACTCCTTGCCTTTCGATCTTCCTGAAAGGGATAGTGGTACCCAGGGAGTGTTTCTCCCTAATGCCTTCTGTAAACACCAACACACAATTAAGGTCAATTCAGGCCTTTATCCAGTGTCCAGACTTTGTGACAGACTTTGCCAGAGAGTCTCAGAGAGCAGGCTTAGCTGGGTGCTGGTGGCTCAGACATATAATGCTACTCAGGAGGCTGAGGGTTACAGTTTGAAGGCAGCCCAAGCAGGAAAGTCCATGAGATTCTTACCTCCAATTAACTACCAACAAAAGCCAGAAGTGGAGCTGTGACTCAGGTGGTAGAACACTAGCCTTGAGCACAAAAGGTCAGGGATAGTACCCAGACCCTGAGTTCAAGCCTCAGGACTGACATACAAAAAAGAAGCAGGCCTGGAGACACTGGTGGTCTCTATGTGACACTGGTTAGCTGTGGTAGAAAGTTACATAATCAGCTCAAATAACACTTTCTACCTGATCGCCCTGTCTGATAAATGAGAGTTATTGAGGATTTTGTTTGCTTTTTGCTTTTAACTGCCCTCAGCAGCCTGAGAAGCTGTGACAGTGACCTTGCCCTGTAGTTCAGGCAGTCTGTGCGGTGGTCTAGGGCTGCATCTCTTAAGTCTGGATCTCTTTTCCAGCCCAGCTCCAGCTCCAGCAGGTGGCGCTGCAGCAACAACAACAGCAGCAGCAGCAGCAGTTCCAGCAGCAGCAGGCTGCACTACAGCAGCAGCAGCAACAACAGCAGCAACAGTTCCAGGCACAGCAAAGTGCTATGCAGCAACAGTTCCAAGCAGTAGTGCAGCAGCAACAGCAGCAGCTTCAACAGCAGCAACAGCAGCAGCAACACTTGATTAAGTTGCATCATCAAAATCAGCAACAGGTACTAGGTTTCCCTGTTCCCACAGTGAGTCTCTGTCTTGAAGTTCATGAGCCCAGAAAGTTGTCAGCCTCAGTACTAGATGTGGGGAACTTAAGCTGTCCCTCCTCCATGGGCTTCCTGAAAAATATGGGACAGAAGATACTGTACTGTCTTGGGAAGAGGATGCTACATAGTTCAGAAGGTTCTCTCAGATAGCCCTTGGCTCTGGATTGCAGACCTGCCGTATGCCAGGAGAACTGGAAGTCTTTCATATTAAGAGTTAGCTCCCACCTGTAATCTTAGGAGGCTAAGACCTGGAAAGATCATAGATTAAGCCAGCCTGAACAGAAAAGTCCACAATACTGTATCTCCAATTAACCAATAAAAATACTAGACTGGAGGCATGTCTCAGGTGGTTGAGTACCAGGCTGTGAACAAGAAAGCTAAGCAAGCTCATAAGACCCTGAGTTCATGCCCCAGAATGGGCATGAGAAAAAAGGAAAAGAAAAAACAAAGACACTAACTGAAGCAAGAAGAGCAAGAAGGAATTCTGAGATTCAGTTTTCTTCAGAGAATATATATGCGTTCAGTTTTGTTTCTGCTGCTCTTTGGTACAATACCAGTTCAACTCTCCAGCTGTTTGTTAGGTCAGTGGCAATGTCATCTTAGGGATCTTGCTGGCCAGAAGCTGCTTTGTCTTCACATGGCTTGTGTTCAGAAGTTAGACATGTTCAGTGTCTATCCTCTTGGAAGGTTGAGGGAAGAAAGCCCCAAAGGGGCCTGCTGGTCCTTGGATCTTAGCAATACCTCTCCCAGAGCTGACAGTGTTTGCTCGCTGTCCTCATCCTATAGAGCAGACTTTGAGATCCTCACAAGGCTCATACTGCTGACTTCTCACTCTACTCCAAAGTAGCATTAGAAGAATTCTGCAGCTTCTAGCCCACCTGCTATGGCACTGTACCTATTATTTTACCTCTTACGAACCTTAGATATTTCTCTTGAACCATCCCAGAGACAGACCAGTCTCTATTGTCCAGGGCACAGGCACACACTTGATGTGTCTTTCATGACTGGAAGATGGCTGGCGTGGTCCTCAGAGGCACAGAGCCCTTGTGGTAAATGTGCTTCCCTCCCTGTGTCAGAGGTCAGCCAGGCAGGCCTTCCTGAAAACTGAATTTATGCCTCCAACTGGACTCTATGGGATCGAGGATGGCATAAGGAGCAGCTGAAGCCCCAGAGGCTTATGGGTAGTAACCCAGTGCTATTATTCTCTTTTTAGATACAGCAGCAGCAGCAGCAGTTGCAGAGAATGGCACAGCTGCAGCAGCAGCAGCAGCAACAGCAGCAAGTGATGCAGGCCCAGCCTCCAATACAACAGCCTCCAATGCAACAGCTGCAGCCTCCTCCTTCCCAAGCCCTCCCACAGCAGCTGCCACAGTTGCATCACCCACAGCACCACCAGCCTCCGCCACAGACGCAGCAGCCCCAGGTTGCTCAGAACCAACCACAACTCCCGCCACAGTCACAAAGCCAGCCTTTGGTTTCACAGGCTCAAGCTCTCCCTGGACAGATGTTGTACACTGCTCAGCAGCAGCTGAAATTTGTGAGTACCTAAGGTCCACTGTGGAGCACATGCTTCTCTCCTCATGGTGTCACATATAATCAGTGGCTCTGTTAGCAGCAGTTCTACTAAGGCTAACTTGAGTTTAGGAAGGTTTCTTGCTGCAGTGGGCTTGGGGAGCCCCTCCCCAAGCCAACCCTCATATCTGGCTCCATAGTACAGGCCAGCAAGAGAGATACTTCCACATGCTACACAGAGATTCACAGATATGTGGCTATGTGGAAAGTTGTAGTAGTGTCCATTGGGCATTAAGACGGTGATGGTTAGATTGATATATAATCGCACCACGTGGGAGGATGTGCTGGGTATCAGGCGTCCATAGTGCTTTACTTGTTGCTGGGAGCTATGTTCTATGCCAAGATTTATTTTTATTTTTATTTTTATTTTTTTTTGTGTGTGTGTGTGCTGGAAATTGAAATCGGGGTCTCATGTAAGCTAAGCATGTGCTTTTGCACTGAACTACACCTCCAGCCTTGAGCCAGGTTCTTTTAGCCTTGTCATTACCATATTTTTGAGAGGCATATTCACACAAAATACTATTTATTTTCAATCTCATTGTACATCTGTGTACAAAACGAGTCCTATTTTAACAAAGGACAGAATATTGCCACCAAGCAACAAGGTCCATTTGAACATCTTTTGAGCTACTCTGAGTTTTGCCCTTTTCTATTTGTGATTCATTGAATGGCATGAGGACAAGGGCCTTGCCTGAGCTGAGTGAGAGGCCTTGCAGAGGCACAACATCCTGGGGTGTAGTGAGGAATGGATATGGTCCCTTACTTGTCACCTGAACCTTTGTGAGCTTCTTGGTGGGCTGTGCTTCTTGTGGGGATTGGTTCTGGCATCCACAAATGTCTAGGGAGGAGTTCCCTATTTGCACCTGGCCAGTGTGAGTCCCTTGTGGAGACTTCTCCACGTGGAGGTCCCACAGTTGTCTGCTTTTCCTGCCTCGCTCTGTTGCCACATTCATCTTTCCAGCTCAACCTGCTACAGGCTGGCAAGCCCTAGTTTCCTTCAAGGTGTCTGGGCTCTGAATGAGGCTCTTGTGAACTGTCTGTGTTTGACCAGAAGGATGAGTGAGCTGGGCTGTGGACTTAGCTTTGGAAACCATCGCTTTGCTCCCATGATGGTTGGTGTGATGAGTATATAGAGAATCCCAGTGGAGTTCTCAGTGCTGAATCCCAGTGCAGTCTCTCTCCAGAGTTAGGAAAGTGGGGCTTGGCCTTGCAAACTTGATATTTCTGATTACTTTATGGGACCAGGAATGGAAAGTAAAGTGACATCATAGTCTGAAATCGTGATAGTATCATCCCCCACCTCAACAAAAGGCTTATCAGTTCTCACAGCTCCCACACAGGTAGTGGGTGCCCTGCTCGCTGCCCTGGGTAGCTCCAAGTTGCATTCTCCATTCCTCCCTCAAGGTCCGAGCTCCGATGGTGGTTCAGCAGCCGCAGGTGCAGCCCCAGGTGCAACAGGTACAGCCTCAGGTGCAGCAGCCGACAGCAGTGCAGACAGCTCAGGCTGCCCAGATGGTGGCTCCCGGAGTCCAGGTGAGGGCCTTGAGAGCCAAGGGCTTCTTTAGTCACTAGCAGGTACATGTGCAACCAAGCACAAAGCTCAACAATGAGGGTCCTGGTTGGATTAGGGGCCACATTGGTAGTATGGGGTCCTCTTCCCCTTAAACTCTACAAGATACTCCTAAGGTCCTCAGGGTAGCTAGCTCTGCTCAGGTCCAACTGGGACCTAGTAGTTGCATAGTGCATGTTGTTCCCACTTCCTTGGGCTCCCATCATCTTTGCCTCCTTTCTATTACCCTGAGAGGTGATTAGAGATGAGTACCAACTTCAACTTCCCTCAGCTTCCACTGAGCTAACTGGGGTCAAAGGCAACTTTCTAGAAACTAGGAAGAAGACAGGAATAGCACTAGGCATCTGGCTTCAGAATGCTTGCATGAGCATGTGCTGCAGCAAGTAAATGAGAGAGGGCATCAGAAGCTTGCCCACCACTAGAGACTCCAGTACCTTGTGGGAAAGGTGTGCACTGCCCTCATGTTGCTAATTGGCTTGCCCCATTCTCTGAGTGTTAGATACCTTTGGGACAATGGAATGCAGGAAGCTTTGCTTCCTGTGGGTTAGTTTCTTCAAGATGTAGCATATCTTGTGTGTCAGATGTCATTTCACAGCGGAGATGTAAGCTTGGTGACAGCCCTTCGCTCCCACTTTACCATTTAGTCTCTGGGACATAGTCCCAAGAGAAGCATATTGATGAAGGGGGCTGAGGTAACTGGCAGCTTCCTGTATCACCTGCTCAGATGTGGCTTTGTGTGAAACATAAAACAGATTTGAGCTTTGTGGCCAGGGCAAGCTAACCCCATGTGCTACTGTAGTATAGGGTATGTCCTTAGGCATTGGAGAGGCAACTTCTTTTGGTCTGTGCAGAAAAGGATGTGGCATGTGTTTCAAATCGGTTCAGTAGTGGAACATTGTGCTTGTCCTGCCAGTGGAAGTTATTCCCCTTATTCTTCATGACCTTCCTCCCTACTTCATGGATACCTCTGTACCTCTGTTCTGACCAACTAGGAAAAGGAGCAGCTCTTTTCTGGTCTCTTGAGTATTCGAAAAGTAGGCAGCTAAGTAATGGGCAGTGTACAGCTAGCATGTTCACAAGCTGCTAGCTTGAAGTGTGTGACCTGTGGCGTGGCTGGTATCTCATCAGCTACCAGATGCAGGATGCTTCCTTCTGTGTGTGCTCAGAATCCTGTACTAAAACCAGTGTGTAGGGCACTGCTCTTCCAACCTGCGTGCTCCATAATTCCCTGCTTCAGGTGGAGGCCTGTTCTGCTAGCATAGGGCCAAGTCTAGGCAAGTCACCTCTGGAGCACATGCCTTGTGCAGTGTTGAGGGTTAATGGCAAGTGAAGCCAAGGTGGCTTCAGTCCTCTCTGTTCAGATGGGGACCATAGAAATATTGCAGGTCTAAGAGAGGGAGAATTTTTTTTTCTTTTTTTCTCTTCTTTTTTTTTTTTGGTTGGCTGTGGGGCTTGAACTCTGGGCCTGGGCACTGTCCCTCAGCTCTTCAGCTCAAGGCAAGTGCTCTACCACTTGAGCTACAGCGCCACTTCTGGCTTTCTGGTGGTTTTATTGGAGATAGGAGTCTCATGGTCTCTCCTGCCCGGGCTGGCTTTGAACCGAGATCCTCAGATCTCAGCCTCCTGAATAGCTAGGATTACAGGCGTGAGCCACCAGCGCCCAGCAAGAGGGAGAATTTGCTTTATTTCCAAGTGGGTTTGGATCTTTTATATGTATACCAGTAATAGGACTTGAATTCTGTGTCTTACATCTTTCCTCAGCTTTTTCACTCAGCTGGCACACTACCACTGATCCATACTTCCATTTCCAGCTTTTTGCTGACTGATTAGAGAGGTTTTGCTGCCCAGGATAGCTATGGACTTTTGATTCTCAGTTCCCAGCCTTTTGAGGAGCTAGGATTATAAGTGTGAACCATTGGTACGCAGTGTGAGTTTGGATTTTTGACAACTGCATCATCAGTGTTTTAAGGAGCGTGGTCCAAGGCCCTGTGGCACACTGTGCCTTGGGTTGTTGGCAGTGGGATTCCTAAGCACTGGTGGCAGAAGCTTCATTAATTCTCAAAGTCCAAGAACAAGTTATATCCATCTATGTTTGATTTTTAGTCCAGATTGTGACCACCTCAAGATTCAGTTTTCCTGAAGGCTTTCTTACAGTTCTTTATCTTACAATGTCAGTTTAGTGAAGCTGGTTGACCAACCTTTCTTTTGTTTTTATAGTAATGGGATTTGAGCTCAGAGATTTGCACGTGATTGGCAAGAGTTCCAACCGTCACAATACTGTTCTACTAAAAACAAAGTTCTGGGCTGGGAATGTGGCTTAGTAGTAGAGTGCTCACCTAGCATGCATGAAGCCCTGGGCTCAGTACCACACAAACAAGAAAAGCTGGAAGTAGTACTATGTCTCAAGTGGTAGAGTGCTAGCCTTGAGCAAAAGCAGCTCAGGGACAGTGCCTAAGCCCCAGGACTGGCTAAAATTAAATAAATAAATGAATGAATGAATGAATGCAAGCTTCTGGAGTATAGCTAGTTTGCTTAGGTTTGAAAAGTCCTCTTTGCATTCATGGCCTTCCATTTAAACCCAGCTTGCCATAGTTGGAGAACTGCTCTGAGCCATAAACCTTAACAAATGTGTAGTAACTACAGAAGAAAGTGGAGAGAAATATGAGAAGCAGCCTAGAATAGAAGAAACTGTTCAATGTCCTTTCTGAAGTCTTATTTTCATGTACTGTCTTCTACATTAATATAGAGTAAAATGTTTTCTTGAATATTACTTAGCTTTCTGTTACTGTAACAAAATACCTGAGATGAGAAATAGAGAGAGAGGAAAGATTTATTTCAGCTCACAGTTTTGAAGCTTTCAGTGCATTGGTCTCTTGGCCCCTTTGCTTTTGGACTGGTGGTGAGCAGCATATGGCAAGAAGCATATAACTTCATGGTAGCCAGGAAGCAAAAGAGAGCATATAGACTTTATTCCACAGTTGTCTTCAAGGTCACACTTCCAATGACTCAAAATCTACTAACTCCCATCTCTTAAAAGGTTTCTACCAACTTTCAGAAATGCCAAGTTGAGAGCCAAACTTTAAAAAACTTAAAAAAAAAATTTGTTTTGCACAACTAGAGGTTGAACCCAAGACCTTTGTATGCTAACCAGGCATTTTATTATACCTCCAGCTTAGGATCAAGCTTTTAGTACATGAGCTCCAGATCCCAGTAATAGTATCCTGTAATTAATCTCTTGCCAACATCATCATCATCATCATCATCATCATCATTGTTATCCTGAGACTTGAACTCTGGGTCTGGGCATTGTCCTTGAGCTCCCTTTGCTTAAGGCTAGTCTCTACCACTTGAGCCACAATACCACTTCTGGCTTTTTCTATGATTAATTAGAGATAAGAGTCTCACAGACTTTCCTGCCCACGCTGGCTTTGAACTGTGATCCTCAGATCTCAACCTCCAGAGTAGCTAGTCACCGGCTCCTGGCTCCAGTCAACATTAGCTTGTTTTTTTTTTTTTGTTTTTTTGGGGTTTTTTTGGGTCCAGTCATGGGGCCTGAACTCTGGGCCTGGGCGCTGTCCCTCAGCTCTTCAGCTCAAGGCTAGCGCTCTACCACTTGAGCCACAGCACCACTTCTGGCTTTTTTCTTTTTGCTTATGTGGTGCTGAGGAGTCGAACCCAGGGCCTCATGCATGCAAGGCAAGCACTCTACCTCTGAGCCACCTTCCCAGCCCTCAACATTAGTTTGAATGACTGTAATATACTGTGAATGTCTCCTGCAGTCCTTAAGTGTTTTCTTCTTAGAATCTCCCCCCTTCTACCTGATAGCCCTGTTTGAACTCAGGGCCTCACCCTCCTTTTTGTTCATTTCTAATACTCTACCACGTGAGCCATTATTCCAACCTAGCTAGTTAGCTAGAGATGGATTCTCCCAGACTTTGTGCCCAGCCTGGCTTTGAACTGTAAACCTCCAGAATTTAGTCTCCTGAGTAGGTAGGATTACAAGTGTGAGCCACAGATGCCCTCTGCATTCTTTTATTTATTGATTGATTGTGGTACTAGAGTAAGAACTCAGGGCTTCACACTTGCTGAGAAGCTCTTTCCTGCTGAGTCATGACTTCAGTCCTATTTTGCACTTATTTTTGAAATAATCTCTCACTTCCTGCCCTGTTATGCACTTGTACTGCAGTCCACCTGTTTTAAGCTTCCTGTTGTAGATGGGATGAAAGATATACTTCACCATCTCTAGCTTCCCTTTCTTGAGATGTAGATGCCATCTCAAGGACTTGTCTCCCTGAGCTAGCATCAAACCACAATCCTGTTCTCAGTCACCCAAGTAGCTAGGATTTCAGGCATACAGTTTGGCCCTATTACAAGTGATGGATGTATTAGTACATAGTTCTTAGAAGCAAGTCAGAGGTGCCAGTTGCTGGTGACTCACACCTGTAATCCTAGCTACACAGGAAACTAAGATCTGAGAATCACCGTTCAAGCCAGTTCAGGCAGGTAAATTCATGAGCCTCTTATCTCCAGTTAACCACCAAAAAGCCACAAGTAGAGCTGTGGTCCAAGTAGTAGAGCCCTATCCTTGAGCAAAAAAGTGACATTGCTTATCCCCTGAGTTCAAGCCTCAGGACCAACCTCAGTACTGGCACCAAAAAAAAAAGAAAAGAAAAAGAAAAAAAAGAATTAGCATTGACCAGATGTCTTATCTGATATTATTTGTGTAGTTGCTAAAGGAGTGGAGAGGGAGTATTACATCACCTGCAGAAAGATTTACTAGGACCCAAGAGTATGTGAAAACAGCTAAGCTAAGTCACAGGTTTCAAAGAATTACCATCAAAGAAAGACATCTGTTACAAATGTACATGTGGCATAGCTGGCTGGCGGTTATCCTCTAGTTGGGCCTAGGCCATCCACAGAGGACCCCTCTGTCTTCCCTCTGAGCCTTTCTGAACAGTGGACATAGTAGGGAGATCTTTTCTAGATAGCTGTGGCCTGGGAGTAGTGAAATATTATCACTTGACAATGAGTTACTGCTTGATGACTGCATGGCTCCTCTGATCCACTAAACGTTGATGTGTTTTCTTCTGTAATTTCTAGTCGCAAGAAAATGAACTTTCCCTGTCAGGAATTCTCCCTTTTTAAATAAACCACTCAACTTTAAAGTAGATTTATATTTTTATTCCTTCTTAATTTTCTTCTTCCTGGGTAACATTCATGTTCACCTCTTGTACCACTTGACTTCCAGTTCTTCTCCCTTCGAAAGAGCTCTGTAGATGGATTCCTGACTGTGGCCACTAGTTTTAAGTGGATATCCCACATTTCTGTCAGGAGCCCAGGAGAGAGTTTTAGCCCCTCCTGCAGTGCAGGCAGTACCCTCACACCCCTTCCAGTCTCCTTTGTTTCTGAAATGGTAGTGGGCCCTGCTTTCCAGGGACTGGGCTCTACCCCTAGAACTGGAGTAAGGGTGGCAGGACCCAGAGCCATGGCAAGTGCAGCCTGTCTTGTCTTTATAGTTGAAGAAGTAGAAACTGATGGGAGATTATCCTAGTTGGTACTGGAGTTCCTGCTTCTATAGTCATCTTTGATGCTTAGGAACAGATCTGACTGGTATCCCTGTGGAGGAGAACTTCCTCATAATAGAGAAAGCCCACCAGGTAGAGGTCCAGACTCTCCTGCCATCCCTGACTTCTCCTGTTATTAGTTATGAAGGAAACCAGTTCTGCTATAATCACCAGGACCAATAGTCCTTGGAGGAGACAGGATTTGGGTTTGGTATGGTAATAAGACTTATCTGGGCTCCTTTCCTATTTCAGTAATGGCTGACTTTTCTCATAGCAAGCCTTGTTGGCATGTACTCTTTCCAAATCTGTCCCAAGAGCCTGGTCTCCCAGAACTGCCTCAGTCCTGGAGGGCTATGGGTCACAGGATTCTGATCTGTGGCCAGGACAACCAACAAAGGAGTGTGGCCAGTAAGAAAGAAAGGTCTGGATGCAGCATTCTTGGTCACTTCTACATTCCTGATGTCTAGCTGCACCTGGAGATGCTGTAACCTGGAACACATCAGCAAGCCTCCCCTCTTTGTGGGCTGCCTGAGCTGCCCAAGGGTGCCTTACTTTGGCCTTCTTCCTTGAGAGTCTGCACAGCCCTACCTGCCATGCACTGTGATTCTTGTTGCGATCACCTTGTCTGTTGTCCCTCTGTCCTCAAAGATGATTGCTGAAGCCTTGGCCCAAGGTGGGACGCACGTAAGAGCCCGGTTCCCGCCCACCTCCACCATGTCTGCCATCCCGTCGAACTCCATCTCTTTGGGCGGACAGCCCACAGCACAGGTATTTACGGGCCGGGTGGCGCACAGGGCTCGGCCAGGAGCTTGGGGTTCCTCTGAGCGCCTTTGTAAAGCGCACCTGTCATCATTGGTGACTTCCTTCATGGTGGCTTTCAGAGTGCCAAAGCAAGTATCATAATTTTTTTGTTTGTTCAAGTAAGGCTAAACCCAGCTGGTATTTCTTGAGGGGCTATGAATAAATCTGGGGTTTTGTGGGCTTTGGGGGCTTTTTTTCTTCCTAGTTTAAAATAGTCATAGTACTGCTATTTTCATAGTAAAATAAAACAAGCCATGCAAATAATTTGGCTTTCTAGAACTGTGCTATCTAATCCTGTGGTCACAATGTATAGCTACTTGCACTTAAATTAATTAAAATTAAACTAATAATTCTCATGGCAACAGTTACATTTTGAGTACCTCACAGCTCTATGGGAAAGTGCCTGGCTGCTGAACTGGACAGCACAGATCACAGGCAATGGCCATTGTGTAGAGATGGTGTTGGCCCAGTGGGCAGGGAACTGGATCCACACATGCCTTATGTGGTAGATGTAGCCTCTGGGAACCTTCTACTTTTCAGAGGAATTAATCCCTGGTTTTCCATTATCATGGGAACTTGGACTTGTCCTTGTGTTCTTTTGTTTAACAGTTGTCACCCATGTTCTGTGGGCCTAGTTATTCAGCAGGGCTGAGAATAAGATGGGCTTGAGGTTCTTTCATCATAGAGGCTCTACATTTTAGTGAGTTTATCATGAAAACCTCAAATTTGCCAAAAGACCCTTAAAATTCCTTTTCCTTTGCAGGGAAGTGCTGCTGTAAATCTTTGCCCTTTCCTGAGGGCCTGGCTATAGTCAAACCGTGGGCAGTATGGTGTATAGCCGCCTCCAGAGGAGCTGTGGCTGAGCTCCCCTGGGATTCACAAGTGTCAGGTGGGGCTGTGGAGGGAGTGAATGAGCAGTAGCATAGAAAGCAGGACTTATTTGAGGGGTGACATATGCCAGGCCTTTGTGTTGAGCAGGTTTAGTTCAAACTGAGAAGGGCCCATAACAGAAGGGCTCAAATGAAACTCAACACCTCTGCTTCTCAGTAGGATTCCTCATCAGATCACTCCTGTTGGTCTGATGACATAACCTGGCTGGCCAGGCTTTTGCATGCTCCTGGATGAGCTTCCCCACCTCTGAAGCTACAGATTCCACCAATGCCTGATCTGGATTAGGGTTTTTCTTGCCATATTAAGTTGGGATTGCTCTTCGCCATGTACCTAGTGGCTAGTATTTCCACTGGGATTTCTCACAGGCACCTTGTCCCTCCCACCTGCTTCCAAACTCATTCCCTTCCCAGCCTTCCTGGCCTCCTGTGACATATTAGCAGTGACTTGGTGACTTTCAGCAAGTCACCTCTTTCTGAGCTTCCTTGTCACCTGTGATTTACAGGTGACATGTGCAGGGTTTGTGGCAGGCAATCAAAAGCTCTTTCCTGAAAGATGGGCTCTTTTCATCTTGACTTTTGCTAGCAGCTGTGTCCATGCGTAGGACATTGATAGAACAGAACTGGAGACGGCATGAAGGGCATCTCCCTCCCACCAGGCTCATTGCTCCCATTCCTGGGACTGGGTCTCTTCCCACCACATTTTGCTCATTGGGCTAGTTATGTCTACAGGTGGGTATTGGGGACCATTCTTTAGACCAGATGTCTGCTAGGACTGGGATGACCCAATGCTGGACCCCTGGAGAGCTCTCTAGGACTTCCTATTCAGAAAATGAAAAGGTGCTCTTGAATTGTTTTCCCTCCTGCTGGAAGTCTCTCCCCAATCTCCATCCTTTGGCTGCTTCTGTGCCACCCAGCCCCAGTGAGGTGCAGAGGAAATTTAGGGGACGGATGGCTTCTCAAATGTGTCTGGAGGGGACTCCTGTGTGAAGACATCTATTTGTTAACACATAGGAGGATGCTTTCAGGCTGTGCTCAGGGTGAGGAGAGAAGTATGACCAAGATCCCTCCACAGGGGAAAGATATTTCTCTCTGAGGGCATGACCCTATACAGGCCTGGGTGTTCTGCCTCTTTGAGAGCAACCAGCTGCCCTTCCCCATGTCTTAGATCACAGCCTCATATCTGAGGGAATCTCCTCATCTCCCTCCCTGCCCTGGGAGTTGTTGGTATGTGCCCCAGGCCCTCTGGTTAGGTACTGAGGTGGGAATATGAGGTACACTTCTGGCCGTAGCTCCCCAGCCACAAGGCCCTGTGGGGAATATTCTGCCTCACAAAGAAGCATCAGTCTTTAGCCACAGCCCAGGGCTGATGGTCTCCTGTCTTACAAGGAACAGCTGCTTAAACAGGGACTGGGTACAGGTGAAAGAGAAGGGGTAATAGTATGTCCTGGGACTTGAGAAGGGCTAGGCTAGACTGTTCAATTCTTTATACTCTATATTATTTATTTTCCTTGGTACCATCTGTAATTTTCTGCATGGAAATTTACTACTCTGTAGTTTTTGTGAGCACATGGATTGATTCTTGAGCATATTTTCTAGTGGGGGGACATGTGCCTGCACTAGTGTTCCCAGGACCCAGTTTACCCCAGCACCACGAGTGCGTGTTGGACCTATATGTCAGAAACCTTTTACAGTTATTCAGCTCAACATAGCAGTCCCATGTCTGACGCTAACACAACATGAATCTCCATTCAGAGTGACTAGGCCCAGCAGCTAGAGGCCTGTGTTCTCTTAGTCTTCTTTTCCCCTCCCCTCTCTCTCCCCATCCCTTTTCTGCCTTTTCCCTTCTCCCCTCTTCCTTCCCATCTAGGGTTTTTTTGTGGGGGTTTTTGGTGTGCTTTTTAAAAAAAAATCACAAAGTAATAGAAACGGTTCATTCCATCTGTTCCTCTCACTGGGCCAGTGACTTTGCTTGGGGGCACAGACCCAGCCTTGTGGACAGCACACCTGTGGGGAGAGGGGGTTTGCCCTGTGTCTTGGTGCCGCCTGCCACCCCAGTGCATACAGCATGGGTTGTGAGGAAGCCTCCATTTGCACTCTGGGCATCTCTATCTGGAACTCTAAGTAGAGTCATCCTTAGCTAGCACTCCTGCCATGGTGAAAGTATGAGTGCAGAACTGTGGCCTCAGAAGGCTATGGGCTGGCCCCTCAGAAGGAAGGCTTTGAAGGGGTGCTCAGCAGGTTGTATAATGTGTGGGAGATGCCACCTTGGGCCCTTGACAATCTGGAGTTTTGCAAGGCCTCAGGTTGGTCCCAGTGTGTCAAGGGACTGGCACAGCTATCATCTTGTGCTTTTCTGATGGAAGGAGTAACACATCTATCCCTCCATGCCAGACACTGTGGTTTCAGCTCTTGGGGTTCATGGGTGAAGTTGGTGCTAATAGCGGTGCAAGAGGCCCAATTTGTACCATCTGGGATGCAAACTAGGGAGCAGAGAGCAGCCCTGTACTGTGGACAGGCCCGGCCTCTGAGGAGTCGAGGCCTGCATTTCTGGGGCAGAGTCACATACTAAGCCTGGCTTCCTGACAGTCACTTGCCCCAGCCAGTGGGTTCTGCATCCAGAGGAGGTGCTGGATGAGGCTCGAGCAGGTGTCACCTGTGTATTGGCCTCCTTGGACATACAGTTAAGCAAATCCAGATGGACAGAGTATAAGACACCATGTCTCCATCAAGCAAAAATCAATCAGAGGATAGAAGACTTTTGTGGCTGACTGTGTTTTGGGGGACCATCAGCCTGGTGGCTTGGGAGGTCTCGTAGAAGCATGCAGGAAGACTGGCCCATGGATAGTAGAGCAGGGCCTTATTGACCTACAGATAAGAGCATTGCAGGCATGACACAGGCCATTGCATTCCCAGACCTTCCTCTTTCTTATAGCCCCATGCCACAGAAGCAGGGGAATAGTCATGGCTGTCCAAGCCCAGAGTCCTCGTGTTCTCCACCAAGAGGCCAGGCTACCCTGCCTGGTATTCTTGCCAGCCCCTCAGACACTGTACCCAGAGGTGGTGCTTGTGCCTAGTCGTGTATGGGAGCAGCATCTGAAAGAAGGTAGTGGTATAGGGTGAAACTGCAGAGGACAAGCCTTTGGGTGCAGTGGGAAGCTGGGAACAGGTGGCAGTGAGCCGGCTGAGCCCCTCCACTTGCAGGTCAGCCAGAGTGGCCTCACCATGCTGTCCTCGCCGTCGCCAGGCCAGCAGGTACAGACCCCACAGTCAATGCCTCCTCCTCCCCAGCCGTCCCCACAGCCTGGCTCACAGCCCAACTCCAACGTCAGGTAGGCTGACCAGGGATACCCCTCCTTGCCCAGTCCCTGGGGCAAGCCCACTCAGATACCCCACTCAGACCTGCTTTCTTTCATTTGACTGCAGCTCTGGCCCTGCCCAGTCTCCCAGCAGCTTCCTGCCTAGCCCCTCCCCACAGCCTTCACAGAGCCCAGTGACAGCCCGTACCCCGCAAAACTTCAGTGTCCCCTCGCCTGGACCTTTAAATACCCCTGGTAAGCTGGACCTGGGGCTGGACCTGGGGTGGACATACCACAGGGGGCCAAGAGTCAACCTCTCCATCCCAGTCCTCAACTTAGAAGGGGTGCATGAGCTCTTGGACCCTTCAGAGCATCTGCACCCCACAGAGGTTGGCAGAGAGCTAGCCTCACCTACTGTGTCCTGCAGTGAACCCCAGCTCTGTCATGAGCCCTGCAGGCTCCAGCCAGGCTGAGGAGCAACAGTACCTGGACAAGCTGAAGCAGCTGTCCAAGTACATTGAGCCCTTACGCCGCATGATCAACAAGATCGACAAGAATGAAGGTGAGACTCAGGCTGGGCGCAAGGCCCTGCGGACCCCCTGTGCCCTGTGTCTCAGTATCCCCTCTTTGTCCCAGACAGAAAAAAAGACCTGAGTAAGATGAAGAGCCTTCTGGACATTCTGACCGACCCCTCTAAGCGGTGAGCTTTGCCCTTGGGCCCTGAGCAGGAAATGGAAGGTCCCTAGAGCTTGGCAATGTAGGCTTAGCAAAGGAGCCAACAACTCTATGACCCCTGACAGAGGCTACACATAGGAGTCCTGCTGTGCTTCAAGCCCAGACTTCAATTCCTTCAGCTTTTGCTCTGTTGAGGGCTCCTACTCTGATCCATGCTTCTACCCTGTGGCCATGACAGCCTGGCTCATCCGGCCATTTTCCAAGGCCTAGTTTGTAGTGGCCTTTCTGTCAGCTGCTATGATAGGCTAACTTTGTCACCCATGCTCAGCAGAACTAGTTATGGTCATACATGATGGTGACGGTGCCTGTGAAAAGCATATGGGGGAAGTAGCTGGTCAGGTTCTAACCTTTTCTGCCTGCTAGCCTCCTGCTGCTCTGAGCATGTGTCTTGGGTAGCACCACAGACCTGTGCATGTGGATGGACCTTCTTCTGTCTCTGCCTCACCTCAGCTAAGGTCTGCTTCCTTTCTAGACACATCCCTCATTTGCATACTTGGCAGGGAGAAGGCCCCCCCCCCCCCCAAGTATGAGCTTGTTGGAGCTGGACAGCTGTCCAGGCCCTCCTGGGTTGATCCTTCATTGGAGTTGTAGGGATTGGCCTAGAGGAGGCTGAGGTCTTCTCAGTCTGGGTTGGGAGTGGCTGTGGACTGGCTGGGTTCTGTGGTTGTGGCCCAGGAGTCTGGATCAACACCCAAGCATCACCTGCTTCCCTGGCCCCCCAGCACAGAAGGATAGCCCACATGTTCTCTCCCCTCAGGTGTCCCCTAAAAACCCTGCAGAAGTGTGAGATTGCCCTGGAGAAACTCAAGAATGATATGGCAGTGGTGAGTAGAGCCCCAGGGTTTGTACATACACTGTAGCTAGAAGGAGCTTTTATGCAAAGGCCAGTCTGCTATAGAGAGTGAGGACCTGAAAGAGGTCACCCTCGCCTCCATGGGTATTCGCATGCATTTGCCAGCCTAGCACAAGGCCCTAGCCCAGGAAGGAACCTGGGTGGGAATGAGGTTGTTGGGGCAGGATTCTTTCCAGGAATACTGCAGGAAGCTGCTGTGATGAGGGACCTGGGATCTGGAAGACCTGTTCAGGATGGGTTGAGGCCACAAGCCCAGGCTGGTGACCTTGCCCATCTTGTTCCCAGCCCACCCCCCCACCCCCACCAGTGCTACCAACCAAGCAACAGGACCTGTGCCAGCCACTCCTGGATGCTGTCCTGGCCAACATCCGCTCGCCTGTCTTCAACCATTCCCTGTACCGCACATTTGTGCCTGCCATGACAGCTATCCACGGCCCACCCATCACGTATGTGCGGCTGGGGTTAGGTCTCACGATGGGCGGTAGGAGGACCAAGGCTACATGTAATCATGTCACCATGGTCCCCATCCAGGGCTCCCATGGTATGCTCCCGGAAGCGAAAGCTTGAGGAGGATGAGCGCCAGAGCATCCCCAACGTGCTCCAGGGGGAGGTGGCCAGGTTAGACCCCAAATTCCTGGTGAACCTGGACCCTTCCCACTGCAGTAACAACGGCACTGTCCATCTGATCTGCAGGCTGGGTGAGTGTTCAGGCAGGGTTGGGTGGCTTAGGAGAGCAAGGCCTAATCTATAGCCCCAGGGCTTACCTTCCCATACCAGGCCTTCAAAACACTGGTACTTGCCAGGTAGGTGCTGGTGGTGGCTCAAAGCTATAATCCTATCTACTCAAGAGGCTCAAGTTCATAGGATCCAGTTCAAAGTCAGACAGGGCAGAAAATTTACTAGGCATTATAAACTTGGAGGCATAGCCCAAGTGGTAGAATGCTAGCTGAACAAGGGAGTTGAGCAAGAGCACAATACCAGCCTGCTAAGCTACCTCCTCCGTCCTCACTCCCTTGGAGAAGTGGCTCTTGTCTGAGGTTGTGAAGGGAACTGTGTCAGCACCCCTGGATACCCATCTTCACAGGGGACTCCATGACCCAGTGTTCAGAAGTCCCAGAGGCATCCAGGCCTGCAGCAAGGCTCCCTGCAAGGAGTAGAGAGCCAGTTCAGGAGCAGGGCTGTGTGTGTTAGGGCTTGGGCCAGATAATAGGTGCAGCCTTATGTGTTACAGATGACAAGGACCTCCCGACTGTGCCACCGCTGGAGCTCAGTGTGCCCGCTGACTACCCTGCCCAGAGCCCCTTGTGGATCGACCGGCAGTGGCAGTATGGTGAGCCAAAAGGGGACACCTGGGGGCCAGGACGTGTGGGGCCAGCTCTGTAGGTCAGGAGCACTTCGCTGTCCCTCCTACCTCCCCTGCACGGGCAGGAAAATGTTGCTCACTGGTCACCTGGAGACAGCCTGCATTGTGTCCTTCACTCTCTGTTTCATGACTCCAGGAAGCTGTTCGTTAGGGGAGGGGTGAGCAAGCCCATGGCTTCAGGACAGACCCAGATGTTCCTGGCAGCCACCACAGAGCTCTGTAGTGCTGACACAGGGCCACTCCCAGGAGCTTGGGCTCATGATGATCCATCTGAGGGAAAGATGAGTCTCTTCGGTAGACATTTTTTCCCCCCACCCTGGCATACAGCAGAGCTAGGCTGAGTCCCTAAGAGTGTCAAAGAGGAAAAGCCAGGGACTCCAGATCCAGTTCACATTCCAGTTCTTCACTGAGTTTGTGACTATGAAGACAGCCCATCTCAGAGCCAGGCAGGAGCAGGAGACCAAGACCAAGGCAACTCTTCCCAGAAGTGCTTTCCGGCCTAGGGCTCAGGTCCAGCTGCTCCTTGCAGAAGGCTTGGCACTTACTAACCCACTGCTCTCTTGCAGATGCCAACCCCTTTCTGCAATCAGTGCACCAGTGCATGACCTCCAGACTGCTGCAGCTGCCCGACAAGCACTCAGTCACGGCCCTGCTCAACACCTGGGCACAGAGCATCCACCAGGCCTGCCTCTCAGCTGCCTAGCCAGGAACTTGAGGACTGCCTGCAGCCTTGTTGGGCTGCAGGCCCACACCGCCTCTTGAACATTTCTAGGTGTTGGCTTCCTTAGAGCCTGGGGTTAAGTTAGCTTTCCTACTTTTATCTCCTGCCTTGGGGACCTACCAGACATTTCCCCATACTTGTGCAGCACAGGGCCAGGTGACTGGAGCTGGCTGCCCAGGGAGTGAGGGTCCTCCTAGAGAAAGTTCTCCCTGTGTTCTCTCCAGGTTCTGTCTACTCAGCAGCATGAGGGAGAGCTCAGGGCCTCGTCCAAGCATCATGTGCTAGAATACATTGTACTTGTTTTTGTATAGGCGACTGTGGAAGACACAAGAAAATCCTAGGACAACTTTGCTCAGTGTTGGGTTCGTACTATGCCACTTGTGGCATGTGGACCACATACAGCGACACTCCTAGATAGAGGACATGGGGTCCTGTCTGGAGGGCCCCACAGTGAGGGACTGTCACCCAGCTATGCCTCAGACCTCATGGGCCTCCTGCTTAGCGCTGTGAGGGAACAGGGGTGTCTGAGAGCCTGATCCCTCTGTCACTTGGGTGAGGGTGCTGTGACCTGTTGTTGGGCCCCAGTATCCTCAGAACACCTACTTTCCATGCCAACCCCCAGAAAATCTGGGCTTCCTTGAGGATTTGCCCCCCTGGGTCACTTGCCACACTGGGCAGCACCAGCAGCCCTCTGGTGGCAAGTTTTCCCTTTTTATATGTGCACTACTCTGTCATATGTGGTTCTTAAAATAAATTTATTATTCCTGTGTTCATTCTTCACTGTATCCCCTTCCCCTAAATCAAGGTCACTGTCAGTCTCAAAGGTGACTAGTTGGGCCCAGGATGCCCCACACCTTAGCTCTTCTGTTCCTGAGTTCTTTTGCTCAAGGCTAGCACTCTACCACACCACTACTTCTGGGTTTTGGTGGTTAATTGGAGATAAGAGTCTCATGGACTTTCCTGACTGGGCTGGCTTTGAACTGTGATCCTCAGATCTCACCTTCCTGGGTAGCTAGGATTACAGGCTTGAGCCTCCAGTGTCTGGTTCCTGTGTCCTTTTTGTTAGCCTGGTTTGTACACTGGCCAAATTCCTGCTGTGGTTCATGCCAGAGAATAAGGCAGTGGGGCCATGCTGCTGCTGGAGTAGACACAAGCTGACCACCTCACGGTGATATATGCAGTTGCTGTTCTGGAGGTGGGGGCGAGGGAGCAGCTAGCTCGAGAGGACAGTCCTCCTTTGGCGGTGGACTCCAAGCACAAAGGGCCCAGCTGGACCCTTGTTGGCAGCAAAGGACAGTGTTGCACCTATAGGAGTGCCCGTCTGGACAGGAAACTCAGCCTAGAAGGCCATTCTTGGGCCAATCGAGACCAGAAAGCCACTTGGCCTCCAAGAAGGTAATGTGGGGCTCTGCTGGCAGTTTACCTTGAAGGAAGTCATCAGCTCCTGGGATGAGGCATCCTTGGCTGCCCCAGGCCTGGCATTCCAGACTAGCAGAATCCTCGATGGGGGACAAATGGCCAAAGAGAGACTGATAGCCATGAGGCAAGGAAACTAGGTGAAACAAGCTTTATTTTCTGTTTTCAAATGGTAATAATGTGCTTTTGTGTAAATAAAGAATAGCAAAACAGTAGTGAGAAAATAGTTTCTCAGCTCCGAGATTAAGTACTTTATCTGTCATGGTTTTTGTCTAACTTGGAATTGAGTGGCTGAAAAGTAGTGGAATCCGTGGGAGGGGAAGGGAGAGGGCAGCAGAGCTGCCGGACGCTGGCTCAGAGCACCGAGCGATGCAGGCGCCGGTTCTGCACCACCTGCAGCCGCTTCTGCCGCTCTGCGAAGTTGCTTTTCAAGCTCTGCTTCAGAGCAGGCAGGATGCCTCGCTCTGCCGTGGACATTGGGCTCAGAATCAGGCTGCAGGTATGGAGAGGGGTGGCTACCATGAGCAAGCAAGCCTCTACAGCTTGTGAGTGCCCTGGAACTTAGGCCTTCTAGGAGCTGGCTCTGTTTCTTGAGACCCAGCCCTCCTCCCTGTAGACACCATGTGCAGGGCTTCCCACTGTCCCATGCCAGGGGCCTTACCACTTCTTAGAGATGCCCTTGGTGGAGACCTTGGGGAACTGCATGGCCTCCTGGTCCCTGGGGAAGGAAGTCAGCAATGAGCCCATGTTGCCAGATCCTATTGGGCTAGGGCTGGTGGGCACAGGGACACTCACTTGAGAGAGCCAGACCTGGCCTCAGTGACAGCCTTAGACCTCTGATTCCCCTCTAGGAGAGACTTGAGGTGCTGCAGCTAAAAGGCAGGGAAGAGAGATAGAGTGGGATGCATGGTGAGGCCCACATTGGTGCCAGTCCACTCCCGCCCAGGCCTCACCTCTTGGGCCTGCAGAAGGTTGGCATTCCACAGCTGCCGGATGACCACCTCACACTGCTGCACTGTGGTGGGCTTGCGCAGGTGTGGGGGCAGGCTCAGTGAGGCAGCTGCCCCTGTCACCTGCTTTCCCCTGTGCTGGCTGCTCCCTACCAAGGGTGCCACTGAATTAGAGATCTCCGCATCCTCGTCTCTGAAACATCATTATGGCAGCTCCGAGATGACCTGTAGTTTGGTATAACCACCTACCTGCCAGCCTCCCCAGGGTGCTGCCCATGCCAGTGTGGATGTGAGAAGTGAAGAAGGCCCTGCCCGTTCTCACACAAACCAGGGTATCCTGGGACCAGCTGGGACCAGGGTCAGATAGGGGTTGAGTGGAGCGTGGCTAGCTGCTAGGCTAACCCTCCCAGCAGACTTCTAAGGAGAGTTTTAGAACTATACAGAGAATCGGGCCAAGTGCTGGCCTCCACAGCATCAGGGAGGCCTTACGAATTTAGGAGTCAGCAGAGCCTGGTTCTCTCTGTCTTGCTAGCTTTCCAAAGGCATCCTGTGCCCATCTCAGTCTACCAGGCTCGGGAACCCAATATACTGTGAACTTGGTTTAAAAAAAAAAAAAAGCCAGGCACTGGTGGCTCATGCCTGTAATCCTAGCTACTCAGGAGGCTGAGATCTGAGGATCATGGTTCAAAGCCAGCCTGGCCAGGAAAGTTCGTGAGACTCTTATCTCCAATAAACCACCAGAAAACTGGCAGTGGTGCAGTGGCTCAAGTGGTAGAGCATTTGCCTTGAGCTGAAGAGTTCAGGGACAGCTCCCAGGCCCAGAGCTCAAGCCCCACAACAGATAAAAAAAAAAAAATAATAAGCCAAATCACTTTTGGTTTCTTCTCTCTGAGAAAATGGTTTGGGGGGTACCTCTGGTTCTCTTGATTCAGGCCCTCACAGGATCCCTTCATGACCCCCAGGGAGGGGGAAGAAAATGGTACCCATCAAATAGGGCTTCCAGCTGACCACTTCTATGAGCCCAGTGCAATCAGGCCTATGGAGGAGGAGGCAAAGCTGCTGGTCCAAGGGTGAGAGCCTATGAAGTGCCACCATGGGGCCTTTGGGGTGCAGCCTGGCCCTAGGAAGCAGGAAGCCCTTACTTGGTCTGGCCCTGTACCCCAGGGACTCTGTCCAACTTGCTGCTTTGACTCATGGAAGCACCAAGTGGCTGTTCTTCTAAGTCCATCTTCTGGGAGATGTCAGTTTTCGACTCTTGTTTCCTGCAGGAGCCAGGCTGGGACCTGGTCTTGGCTTGAACGGTAGCTGCAGGGCAGATCCAACATGTCACTACAGGCCTCAAGATCTACAGCCCAAGGTCTTTAGGATTGGCCACTGGAGCCCTATCCCTGCCTCTGTATCCCTCTGTAAAGGGAAGATGAAAACTGTGTGTCTCTCTGATGGCTGTTAGGAGGGTGACTGACCCCTCTGAGTAGTTGCTGTAGAATGTTCTAAAACAGTCACAGTAGTTGGAAGAAGCCTTCATTTTGGGTACAGTGAAACTGAAGGAGAGGCCTAGTCCCTGTCCACACATGCCTGTTCTCCCAGGCTCATTGTTTACTAGCAGGGCAGTGACTGCTGCTGCTGCTGCTGGGAGGATAGCAGCATAGTGGAAGAGACCTGCAAAAATGGCCCATGGGCAGGCTCATCCCACCTGCATCTTGCCTGCGTGGGAGACACAGGCTAAGCAGGGCTTCTACTAGGCAACCGCTACCTACCCTCTTCCCAGGAATTCCACTACAGGAAGCACTTGGAGGTCCCTCTTGTTGTCCCTGACTCCTCACTGTCTTGCCCTGGGTGGGCCTGCCACAGCACCTTTGTGCCCTACAATGACACAGTGATAAAGACTCAGTCTTGCTAGAGTAGCCTGCCACTGGACCCTGGTTCTTGTGCTTCCCATTTCAGCTTGGGGCATTAGCTCCACCCCCACTGCATCTTGACTCCTTTTGGCTGCCCTTGTGTTCCCAAACCACAGGGTCTTCCCTGAGATTTGCCTGACAGAGGGCCACTTTGAGTGCAGCTTTCTAGTTAATACCCCATAATGGCCATACAGCCCTGGACCTCAGCAGAGCACTCCTCCAGCTTGGAGTACAAACAGGTGCCGATCTACTCACCTGATACTGAGTTGGAAATGGATTTGTTGGACTGGAGGCTCAAGGAGGAGCTGCTTCCTGCAGGAGGGGACAAGACAATGGCAACTTACCTATGCTTACCACTTAGCCCTGAGTGTTGGTTCAAACCTGTGTGCTCCCTATGATACGCATATTCCCATACAGCAGTGCCAGACCCAGCACAGCACCCCAAGGAAAACAGACCGCTGGAAAGACTTCCTGAGGGACCATCCAGAAAACACAGGAAGCCTATACCAAAGGAGCATCAGGTACTGCTGTTGAATATGATCTTCCTCTCCTGCTGTCCTAGCAGGGCCTCCAAGTCCTGCAGAGCTGAAACCACTAGCTCAGGCTGTGTGTTGCTCAGAGCAGCCTGATGGGTCTGTTCTGCTCTGCTGGAAAAGGGGCCTCCTACCACCACCTGTTCTATTGAGTCTTCAGGAAGGGAAAGCCTTGGGCAGGCTAGACACAAGAACATTTCCACCTGGCATCTTAACTAGTCAAATCACTTGATGTCCAGAAGGTAAGTAAGCCAAGGAAATTAACTGAGGCATCCCTGAGTGGGGTCATCATGAAGAGGAATGCCTTACACATGTGGCTTGCAGGCCTGAATCTGTTTTCTCCTCCCCAGTCCCTAGAGTTTGGCAGGAAGGATTCCCCTAGGGAAAGTGCATAGGCTGGGGTATCTGGGTGAAACCAGTTAGTGTGGGAAAGCCCAGCAGTTCTGCTCAGTTAAGGATAGATCTTCAAGCTCCCCAATCCTGACTGCCCAGGGGCTCTGAGCATGGTACCCAGCTGTGGCTAGGATAACTGGCATGAGTTCTAATCCCCCGAACCAGTCCTGACTAAGCAGCCAGATGGACACAGGGTTTGGAGGTGCTGTTGTGGACGGTGGTAACTTGCCATTGGGCACTCGGACTCAGTTGTACCTTTCTTTTGTGGCTTCTGATTCATTATTAGCTTGTAGTGGAGATCTGAAAGCAAGCACATACTCCGGTTACTTTTACAAGGAAGATAAAGGACAAAGTTAGACCTGCCCCATTTTTGCCTTGGTCTTCCCATTGGGCCCAAGTCTCAGCTGGTGATCGTGCTGACTATATTCTGTTGTGGAGCCCACCAGCTTTCTCCCACCAAACCTTTACCTTGGGTATTCTGGGCAGAAATGCCTCTGGATGTTGCCTGTCATCCCACATCATGCCCCTGATGTCTTCAGGGCACCCACTTCTAGGCCAGGTCGCAAGGGGATATGATGGTTGACAGCTTTCTGATGAATGTGAGCAATGCAGGGGTCAAACAGTACCTAACACAGGGCTGGTCAGGCTAGGCATCAGACTGGATAAGATTCTAGAAAGCATGGGGAAGGGGATCCATCCACATAATAGACTCCCAGTGAGGGACTCTGGCACTTCAGGTACAGAGAGCACCAGAAAACAGGACAAAATTGATGCCTCAGGTGGGCAGAGGATCCCTGGCTAACATGGGTATGTTTAGTTTGTGAGTTCTTGGCTACGTTTAACCTCTAAAAATCCTTTATGGGAGCTGGGAAGGTGGCTCAGTGGTGGAGTGCTTGTCTTGCATGCATTAGGCTCTGGGTTCAACTCCTTAGCACCACATAAGCAGAAAACAGCCAGAAGTGGTGCTGTGGCTTAAGTGGTAGAGTGCTAGCCTTGAGCTGAAGAGTTGAGGAACAGCGCCCAGACCCAGAGTTCAGGCCCCATGACCGACCCCTCCCCCCCAAAAAAATGTTTTATGGGTGGTCAGTTGTGGGGGTTTTTTTTGTTTGTTTTTTGTCAAGGGGCTTGAACTCTGGGCTTGGGCTCTGTTCCTCAGCTCTTCAGCCCAAGGCTAGCATTCTACCACTTGGGCCACAGCGCCACTTGTTTTCTAGTGGTTTATTGGATAAGAATCTCACAGGCTTTCCTACCCGGGCTAGATTTGACCTGTGATCCTCAGATCTCAGCCTCCTGAGTAGCTAGGATTACAGGCGTAAGCCACCAGCGCCTGGCCAGTTGTGGGATTTGAACTCTGGACATTGAGCTTGCTTGGCTTGCTTGCTTTTTGCTTTACCACTTAAGCCATGCCTCCAGCTCTGCTCTTTACTCATTGTCCTGGGAAGTTTTTATTTTTATTTTTATTTTTTTATCCAGGCTGGCCTCAAACCAAGATTCTCCTAATCTCAGCTAGGATTTACAGCTAGGATATACAGACATGAGCTATGGTCATCCAGCTTTGTGAACACTTTAGCTCAGCACCTAGACCCTGTCCCAGAGCTTTTATTTATTTATTTTTCTTTTTTCCCAAGACGAGTGCTCTACCATTAGAACCACAGCCCACTTCTAGCTTTTTGGTGGTTCATTGGAGATAAGAATCTTATAGACTGTCTTGCTTGGGCTGGCTTTGAACTTCGACCCCCACATCTTAGCCTCTTAGTCGCTACATCGTGAGCCACCAGCACCAGGCTTTTGTGGAAACTTTTTAACAATATGGTGGTCTGACTCTGCAGAGCCAGCTGCAGAGGAGGAGTGTGTAGTGGGAAGACGACTCTCTGGACAGGGTGTCTGGGAGCAGGAAGGAGGCCAACGGCCAGCCAGAGGATGCTGCCCTGTATTTTCTCCGTATCTCAAGTCTGTTCTAGAGTGTATGTGCTGAGCACTTCTGGCCGCAGCAGGCCGGGGAAGCCCAGGTGTGGGGACCCGGGAGCAGCTGGACTCACCTTTGTTCTCCCGTTTCAGGTACTCGATCTCCTCATGGAGCTTGACCAGCGTCTCCGAGTGCTGCTGCTGCAGAAATTGCAGGCTCTTCTCTAGATCCAGGATCCGCTTCTGGGCTTCGTAGAGCCCACCCTGCGCAGCAGGCTGCTGCTGGCCTGTGGGGCGCGGGCGCGGTCGGGACGAGCTCCTGGAGCTGGAGTTCGAGCTGACGGGCCGTGGTGCGGCCATCACCCACGCCCCTCTCAGTCGCCCTTGCCGTCCCTGCCACCGCCACTGCACGCAGCCCGCTCAGTGGCCAAGCTGACCCGACTTGGCTCCGCGTCGCCACGGGAACGGGCGCGCCCGCGGGGGCGTGGCGTGTGGCTGGGGCGGGGCCTGTGACCGCGTTCTGCCCAGGCATTTACACCTGAATTAGAAAGCACAGCTGGCTTGAACTTGTTTGAGAACTTGTTTGCGTCCGCTAATATTTCTCTTTATCCATTGTAACGGCTCGCTTTTTGAATAGGATATGGTTACAGGCACAAAAATCAACTTCCAATCCAGTTCCAGCAATCGCAGAATCTTTATTATTATAAATGTAGGTAAAGTAGAAAAGAGGCCAGATTGTGATGAATGCAATCCCAGTTACTTAGTAAGCAGAGATGCAAAGAACACAGATTCAAAGCCAGCTGGACAAGAAGTTTTTGTTTGTTTGGTTTTTCCCCCTGGAGCTTGGGCATTGTCCCTGAGCTTCTTTTGCTCAAGGCTAGCACTCTACCACTTCATCCATAGCACCACTTCTGCCTTTTTCTGTTTATTTGGTACTGAGGAATCAAACCCAGGGCTGTGTGCATGTTAGGCAACTCTACCACTAAGCCACATTCCCAGCCCTGGCAAGAAGCTATTAAAATGTCACCTCAATAAGATCTTGTGGGCCTGGTGCTTGTGGCTCACATCTATAATCCTAGCTACTCAGGAGGCTGAGATCTGAGCACCACGGTTCAAAGCCAGCCCAGGCAGGAAAGGCCATAAAACTCTTATCTCCAATAAACTACCAGAAAAAAAATGAAAGTGGCTCAAGTGGTAGAGTGCTAGCTAAAGAGCTGAGGAACAGCTCCATGACCAACAAAAAGATTTTTTAAAAAATCTGTGGGGCTGGGAATGTGACTTAGTGAGTAGCACTCGGGGTACTGGGTTCAATTTCCTTGGTACCACATAAAAATAAAACCAAAAAAGTCTCGTGGTAGTGGTAGTGCAGACCTGTAAATCCAGGTAATCCCAGCTACTCAGGAGACTGAGATGGGGAGGATAGTTCAAGGCCAACTAGGCAAGTAGGTTCAAGAACCTGGATCAACCAATAAAAAGATGCCAGTCTACCAGGATACTTGGAAAATATAAATAGAAGGATTGCCATGCAGGCCAGCTAGGTCAAAAACCAAAACCCTATTCAAAAACTAAAGGAAGGAAAAAAGCTGGAGTCATGGCTTGAGATGTAGAACAGCTACCTAGGAAGTATGAGGTCAAGTTAAGACCCCAGTACCACCATCTCAAAACAAACAATAACAACAACAACAACAAAAAACAGGCACCAGTGACTCATGCCTGTAATACAAAGACAAGCCAGGTGCTAGTGGTTGTAATATTCAGGAGTCTGAGATCTGAGGATCGAAGTTTGAAGCCAGCCTAAGCAAGAAAGTTCTTAAGACTCATCTCCAGTTAACTACCAAAAAACTGGAAGTAGAGCTTTGGCTCAAGTGGTAGGGCTCTAGCATTCAGCACAAAAAGCTAGGGACAGTGCCTAGGCCCTTGAGTTCAAGCCCCAGGACTGGCACCAAAACCAAAACAACTGTGTGACTACACACAAACAAAAGGCATGGGGAAGAGAAAGAACAAATAGAAGCAGCTTTTTCTCTTCTCCCTGGATTTTTCTTTTTTTCCAGTCCTGAGGCTTGAACTCAGGGCCTGGCCACTGTCCCTGAGCTTTTTTGTTGTTGTTGTTGGTCGTGGGGCTTGAACTCTGGGCCTGGGCGCTGTCCCTCAGCTCTTCAGCTCAAGGCGAGCGCTCTACCACTTGAGCTACAGCGCCACTTCCTCCCTGAGCTTTTTTGCTCAAGGCTAGCACTCTACCACTTGAGCCACAGCACCACTTCCGGTTGAATGGTTAGTTGGAGATGTCTCATGGAGACTTTTCTGCCCAGGTGGCATTGAACTGTGAACCTCAGATCTCAGCCTCCTAAGTAGCTAGGATTACAGGCTTAAGCCACTGGTACCTGGCCAAAGTCTATTTTTATTTTTTTTGGGGGGGTCTGGTCGTGGGGCCTGAACTCTGGGCCTGGGCACTGTCCCTCAGCTCTTCAGCTCAAGGCTAGCGCTCTACCACTTGAACCATAACGCCACTTCTGGCTTTTTTCTTTTTCCTTATGTGGTGCTGGGGAATCGAACCCAGGGCCTCAGGCATGCAAGGCAAGCACTCTACCACTGAGCCACCTTCCCAGCCCCCCAAAGCCTATTTTTAGAACTGGAATATGGCTGACATTAATTCTGAATAGGAACAGAAGTTGATTGGGAAATCACTTGACCTATTTTGGTACCTTTACATTTAAGTAAACTGTATTAAGAATTCTGGATTTGAGCCAAATCAGCTAAATTTTCAAGTGATAGCAATGCAGTCACTTCTGGACTAGGGGTGTGTCTTAGGGGTAAAGGATTCTAGCATCTTCAAGGCTCTAGGTCTAATCCCTCCTCCTCCCCCCACCCCCAAAAAAAGCCAAATGAACAGAGTCATTAATGAGGGCTGATCTTATCAGGGACCTTTTAACTTTCAAACAGCTGCTCATGGCATGTCTGAGTGAGATGTTGACCTGGAGATTGTTGGTTAGTTCAGGTCAGTCCCAGCTACTCATGATTCTTTTTTTTTTTTTTTTTGGGTCCGGTTGTGGGGCCTGAACTCTGAGCCTGGGTGCTGTCCCTCAGCTCTTCAGCTCAAGGCTAGCACTCTACCACTTGAGCCATAGTGCCACTTCCGGCTTTTTTCTTTTTGCTTATGTGGTGCTGGGGAATCGAACCTAGGGCCTCAGGCATGCAAGGCAAGTGCTCTACCACTGAGCCACCTTCCCAGCCCCCTACTCATGGATTCTTGAATCTCCTGTAAGCCCAAGATATGTTTTGAGAGACTCTGCTTTACATATTAAAGCCAATTCTGATCTGTGGAATACAAGGTGAAATTCACAGGGTTCACCACCACCACAGGGCCACCTTCTACATTATCTATCTGCCTTGGTTTGCTGCTGCTGTAGATTCATCCACCCTGGGAGAGAAACACAAAATATCCAGATGACCAGTCTCCACTGTCATTATCCAGTTCTTTCTGCAGCTCCCAATTGCCCAGCGACCCTGTGCAAGGTGAACCAGTTGCTAGACACTTGAACTCAGGTACTGAAAGACTCAGAAGCAAGAATGGGTTTATTCTGATCATGGTAGGTTACAAATTTGGGGTTGACTTTTGGTTAGATCCCAAAATGTATTTTAAGATTACTTCAATCGAAATACAAAGCCCAGCATTTGCAACTTAAAATTTTTTTAAATCCCCCCCCCCCACACCAAAGGCTTGGTTTATAAAAAATCATCATGGAGGTGCTGTTGGTAAGTCATCCGCAGGATGAATGAAGGAGACATCCATGACATGACCAGGTTGTCATATACTATGAACGTCAGTCTTTAGACCCTTGGCTTTACTGAGGACAAACAATGCTTCTGACCATCTTTGGTTGTAGGTAGAAACGGGCAGGATGCAACTCCATGGACCCAACCGCACTGCTGTGCTCTGAAAACCAGGCCCACCTGCCACATGGCTATGCCTGGGCTGGGCCCCAAGAAGGGTGTGCTTGGTCAACTCTTTGGGTGGGGGGTAGGAGAGATGTAACATTGTCCTATTACACCTGTGCCTGAGAGGGCTTCCTGGAACTCAAAAGTGGAATTCTATGGCCCAGCCATATAATGTGACAAAATCTAGATCTGCAGTTATGAATCATAAGTCATTATCTAATTTCCTCAGGAATCTTTAGAAACGTTGATTCTTCCTTGGAGCGGATGCTGAATGTCCTGGTTATTTCACAGGGAGAGGAAAGTTCACCCATGGCCATTTCTACCTCTAGGATTGCCAGAGAGGAAAGATTAAGGCTAGGCCAGTTCCTTGAAGGTCAGGCCTGAAGTCAACTGTGGGAATGCTAATCCAAGCTTTACCTGGCAAAATCCTAGAATGGTTAGAAAGGCCTGAAGAAACAGCTCAGCTGCTTGTGGGGCTATGGGCTGAGGGACATGGCTCATGAACATGGCCCTTTGCATGCCAAACCTGCAACACTTCCTCCTTTCAGTTTCTTCTGGATTACCCTACTACTGCAAGAAAAGAACCCCAAAGGTAACGATGCTCTGGTTTGGAAGAAGCTTGCCAGGACTTCTCAGGCCAAGGAAGGGGGCATGCCGCACATCCTGCTGGTCTATAATGGAGTCAGTGGCCAACTGTCAGAGTTGGTGCAGCTTCCCTCGCTCAGTGAGCAGTGTCATGGCCATGGCGTAGAGGAGGTAGCCCAGGACAAGGAGCAAGGAGCAGGGCAGGGGCCCAATGCAGAACAGAGAGGCCACAAAGAAGACCGAAAGGAGTGAGAGCAGTGTCCGGTAGCTGCCCAGGAAGCGCAAACTGAGCCTAGGGCCCCGGGCCTGGCTGGTGGCCTGTCTCCGCCCCACAGGGCTCAGCAGGTGCCTGTCAGCCAATGCAGGCTCTGTGAGGTGGTATCGACAGAAACTGCCAAGGAAGTCATCCCGGGAACACAGAGCAGTCATCTGGCCTGCAAACTAAAGCACAAACAAGGACTAGTGGTAGTGGTGATGGGGAGCGGAGGAGGTGTGGGCAAATCTGAGGACAGCAGAGCACCCTCCTTCCCAGCCCACTCATTTCTACCCAGACACTCCACAGCCTGCAGGATCACAAGGGATGTGAAGGTGAGGGGGATACCCAGTTCCAGAAGCAGCTAGGCTCCCCCCGCAGTCCCATAAACACTAACTCTGTGATTGATGGCAGAGGATAGACGGAAGAGTGCTCGGACAAGGCTGGCAATCTCATAGCTCCGGATGGGCTGCAGCTCTGAATCTCCCTGGTACTCGATTTCAAACCTTCGCAGTCCATTGATGATCTAGAAATTGCAGACAGCTTTGAAAATACATGTTTGCAAACAACCCAGAGAGATTGTCTCTGTTTACTAGAGGGAGGAAGAATTGAGGGCTGGTTATATGGTAGCAGATGCCTCTTGGTTTTTGGGTCCTTTACCTGGTAGCGGCCCAGGGGTGTGAGGATGAGTCCATCCTCCCCTACGATACAGTCTGGGAGCTGCTTCTTCCCATTCTCGTCCTGCGTAGTCCCTAAAGCGAATGTGAGCTGGGCGAGCTGGGCTTCACTGAGCTGTCAAAGAAAAACACCTCTGCTTTCAACTTTAGGGTGAAAGGAGGGGACTAGTCTTTACCCTACAGGCAGTGACAACAAAAGGTCAGAGACCTGATACCCTAGTTGCAGACTTTTTCCCTTTGGACAAAGGATAGTCACATTGGGTCCATGTGTGCAGATGGCTGGCCATTAGCTAGGCAAAGAGTGAATTCCTTAGGGAGGGGACTTTCTATACAAATCCTAAAGTACATACTCGGAATATCTGACGCAGGTACTCCAGGGCCTTCTCCAGATACTCATCTGTCTTGCGAATGCTGTCTTGACCCATCTCATCCAGGTCATTAGCTGGGTAGTAGCCATTTGCGTCTGTGGGGCAGAAGCCCAGCCATGACCATGATAGGAAAGAGCGGTTAGCTGGGCTCTCCACACACTGGTCAGAGATGGACTTGGCAGTCTGCTTGGCCTGTGTGATGAGCTGAGCAAGGCGCAAGACCTGCAAAGGAGGCATAAGCAGGTCACCCACAGGTGGCTCCAGGAGGGTACAGACCAGATGGGCAATAATTACTGTCTTAGTTATACAAGGGAGGCTTTATTGTAACATGTACATACATGTATAAAGTCCGTTTCCTAACAGGATTTATTGTTCTCCCTCCCCACACCCCAATCCTGGGGCTTGAACTCAGGGCCTGGGCATTGTCCCCGAGCTTCTTTTGCTTAAGGCTAGCACTCTCTCACTTGAGCCACAGTGCCACTTCCAGCTTTTACTGTTTATATGGTACTGAGGAATTGAACTCAGGGCTTCATGTATGTTAGGTAAGCACTTTACCACTAAGCCACGTTCCCAGTCCTTGTTCCATTTTTTTTGTTGTGTTGAGGCCGTGAACTCAGGACCTGGCCACTGTCCCTGAGGTTTTTTGTTCAAGGCTAACTCTCTATCACTTTGAGCCACAATTCTATTTCTGGTTTTCTGTGGTGAATTAGAGACAAGAGTCTCTTGGTCTTTCCTGCCCAGGCTGGCCTCTAAGGAAGATCCTCAGATCTCAGCCCCCTCAGACTTTCCTGCCCTGGCTGGCTTTAAACCCTCATCCTCAGACCTCAGCCTTCTAAGTAGTATTACAGGCATGAGCCACTGATATCTGGCTACCTTTAACTTTTATGTATGATTTTCTTCTTTGACAGTGGTACTGGAATTTGAATACTTCTACTACCTGAGCCACTCCTCTAGCCCTTTTTGCTTTTATTATTTTTTGAATAAGGTCCCATTTTTTGCCTAGGACAGCTGAGATCACAATCTTGTTTATACTTCCTATGTAACTGGGAAGATGGACAGTGTCACTGAACCCAGCTTTTTATTGGTTGAAATATTCTTCCATACATTTTTGCCACACACACACACACACACACACACACACACACACACACACACACACACACACACACACACACACACACACACACACACACAGACACACAGACACACACAAGCACTGGTGGCTCATGCCAGTAATCCTAGCTACTCTGAAGGCTGAGATCTATGGATCACAATTCAAAGCCAGCCCAGGCAAAAAAGTCTAAGGTTCTCATTTCCAATTAATCACCAATAAGCCAGAAGTGAAATTGTGGTAGAGTGCTAGCCTTCAGCACAAAAGCTCAGGCCCTGATTTTAAGCCCTGGCCCTGATTTTAAGCTCCAGGATTGGTACAAACATGCATACATGTATACACCCATTCCCCCGCCCCCCTAAAAAAAAACCCCACCCAAACTTTACTAGAAAAAAAGGGGAGCACAGAGAGGGGACAGCAGTATTTGCTCAATACCCAAGCTCCTGCCTGTCCCTCCTTTTCTGAGCTTAGGCATCTTCCCTGATTCTACCAGTTCTCACAGCCTCAATGACCCAGCAGTACCTCTGATCACTCACCAAGGTCCGGACCTCAGGACCAAACATTGGGGTGTACTTGCAGTCTTGGCCCTCCAGGCTGTACACATGGCTCTTCACCTTGAATGAAGCATCAGTGACAGCTGGTGGCCATGGTGACAGGAAGCTACCAGTGACAGTGGGAGCTGTGAAGAGCCGGTGCTGGCGGTGGGGAATGACAAGTTCTGGCTCCAGGAACAGGTGCTCACCTACAAGGCAGGGCACAAGTCTGGCATCTGATTCCTAGGGAGGAGTACCTGGTGCTACTGGCAGGAGTCCAAACACTTCCTGAGGTTTCTACAGAGCCTTAAGAACTATGTACCCAAGGCCTTGTCCCAGAATTGTTGCAGAGGCTCATGGCCAACAAGAGTGCAGAGCCTGAGGACTCAGGTCCCGATGTATTGGGAAGTTCACCAGTGCCAACAGAAAGGCAAACACCAGAAGAGAACTGAAGCCAATGCCTTAACAAAGCTGAGACAAAAGTATACCAGGGCTGGGCACTGGTGGCTCACGCCTGTAATCCTAGCTACTCAGGAGGCTGAGATCTGAGGATCACAGTTCAAAGCCAGCCCAGGCAGGAAAGTCCATGAGACTCTTATCTCCAATAAACCACCAGAAAACCGGAAGTGGCACAGTGGCTCAAGTGGTAGAACACTAGCTTTGAGCTGAAAAGCTGAGGGATAGTGCTCTGGCTCAGAGAACAAGCCCCACGACCGACAGAAAAAAAAAAGTACACCAGGGAGCAAGATTACCTCCTACACAGTACAATGAGTCGGTAGAGAAAAAACAGCAGTTTCAAAAGAGTTATAGCTCCGGTTAGCTGCTCCTCCTGTGGGTATAATGGAGCCCCCATTTGGCATCCCACAATCATAGGGAATGCAGGGTTCAGCTGGGCTCAGAGACTTCACAGCACACTGATGGGCTTGAGGCCCCCAGACAACTGATACTCAGCTACACTGCAAGCTTTTGGTGGGGGTACACAGGGTCTCTGGTCCTTCTCTAAGTGCCACTTTCTATCAGAAAAGGGCATGGTCTAGCTTAGCCAGGACAAGACCTGCCTCACTGACCCAGAGCTAAGGACTTACCTTTCTGGATCATTTCGGCCAGGTTAGGCTGGGCAAAGACTTTAGCTACTCGGAAAACCATAAGTGCATTCTTGGGACTGACCAAGTCTGTGCGGAGAGCACGATTCAGGAAGCCCACAAATAGCTTGGTGTACATCAGCAGGTTTTCCTGCACAAAGGGTGCCCTAAGGACAAGAGTAGCAGTCAGTGACCAGCCTGGGCGAAGGTCAGTCCTACTGGATGTAAGGGCTGCAATGGTCTACACCTTCTGAAGCCTTTGCTCTTCTCTGGGTTCCTACACTTTATAAAGACATTACAAATGGCAGTTCAAGAAGCTAGGTGGCTGGAGGTCAGGGAAAGAGAAGCGAGAGCACGGCAGAGGTCAGCAACACTAAGGACCCCAGAGCTTGTTAGAGCAGAGAAAAGAAACAGCAAAGTACAAAGGGGAAGGCTTGATTCCAGGGAAGGACAGACCTCTGGTGATACCAGGTGCTAATGGAAGCCTAGAGATAGTCAAGCAGGAGGAATGAGTGGGAGATGGTGAGCATGCCATGCTGGTGAGGAAGGGTAGGAGGAGGGTTTTTAGAGCAGACTAGGACATCCACTGGAGCCAGGTTAGGGCAAGAGCAGGGACAAAGAGCATATGATAACCCACTATTTCCTTAGAAAATACATCCCAGGACTCAACATTTATTCATGAAGCACTCACTGTGTGCTCACTCTGTAGGGCCTCAGTGGGAGAAGAGCCTAGGAGACCACCAGGGCAAGGGCTGGATCAACTGAAGCACAAGCCCAGGGCTTGGTGTCTACCCAACAAAGCAGCTTCTTCTCAAAGGAGCCAGTAGAATGGCTGGCAGGAGAGGGTGCCAGGGACTCACCATTTCTCTGCCACGCACCGGGGCTGGGAATCACTACTTTGAGCTTGCTTCTCAGGTGCGTACCTCCATGGCTGCAGGTAGCTCAACCACATCTCCAGGACCTGGTGAGGAACAAGACGTGAGCTTTGAAGGTACAGGGGCCTAGTGGCCATATACTGGGCTTTTAGTCACACATCTTTTGGTGGTCTTCAGCCTGGCTTTCAGGGGTAGCTCAGAAAGGAAAGCATGGACATCTGCCAAGTGTGGAAGGGACATATATGCCCTTATGCTAGGCCCTGAAGAGCCAGGCTTCCAGGTACAAGGGACAGCTAGGAGCAGCTGGGAGCTGCCCGGACATATAGCTGTGCAGGGAAGGGCTCTTTGGGGTCCAAGATCTGGCAGGATGACAATGGTGCACTAAGGCCTCCTTTCCTAGGCTTCTGTGGTAAAAGCTACTACTCCCCTCCTCATGTGCTCACCCCTCCCCAGGCAGAGGGCTATAGCAAAGGCCAGAACATTGCTTACAGCTCTGAAGGATGCATCCAGGGGCCAGTGACCAAAGCAGTGCTGCAGGAAGACATAGAGCTTCTGCTGGACAAACCGTGGCACAGCAGCCCTATGGGAACAGGAAGGTCAGTGGATACCACTCACATGGGGTGGGAGGTCTGTTACCAAGGGAGCTTAGCCCTGGCCTGGAGACTGCTCTGTCAGCAAGGGTGCTAAACCCTCCTTGGAGAGAAACCAAGGTTCTTCAGAGGAGAAAACTAAGGTTCACAGAGATCATGAACATTCCAAGTACCCACAGCATGCAGAGACAGTGTTGATTCCTTCACAAGCCTCATCTTAGCGTCAACCCTCAATCCCACCCACCCCCACCCTGCAAGTCACCTACTTGGCTGACCCCAGTTGGCCTGAAGGGGTCAGGCCATGTGATTCCAGCCCTCCTTCTGACAGGGGAAAGAAATGCCATCAGTACAATGATGCCACTTCTGCCTCACAACTGAGGAGGAAGGGGCAATACAGAATAGTGAAGTAGGGTTTCTCTGGCCAGCTGGCTGTGGCCACAGTCTGAAGGCAGGTCTGGAGGGAAGGCTTTGGGAGTGGAACAGCTGGGTAGTCCCAGCTGCCTCTTGGAGCTGAGATTTAGATTTGAGTTGAGTGAGGGGAATAAACAAGTGCATAAAGGCCAGGGCCTGGGATCACTGCCTGCCCCTCTCCCTATCTTGGCTGAGACCTCATATGTTTTTTTTTTTTTTTTTGGTTGCTGGTCCTGGGGCTTGAACTCAGGGCCTGGGTGCTGTCCCTGAGCCTTTTTGCTCAAGGCTAGCACTCTACCACTTGAGCCTCCGCTCCACTTCCTGCTTTTTTTGGTGCTTAACTGGAGATAAAGAGTCTCATAGAGTTTCTTGTCCTGGCTGGCTTTGAACTGTAATCCTCAGATTTCAGCCTCCAGAGTAGCTAGGATTACGGGCTGAGCCACCAGTACCTAGTCTTCATTTTCTCTTTGAGCAACAAGGGCCCCTCATCTTATTCCCATGCCCTGGGGAAGGTCAGGGTGGTGTCACCAAGGACGAGAATAGGAAGCCCAAGGCCCTGTCTCTTCACACTTACCGTTTAAACTCCTCCAGGGGGCTAGTGGCATGGGAGTGAGCCGAGGGTGAGGTCTGTTCTGGCTTCAGGCTATTGGCAAAGGCATGAAGATGCTTCAGCAGCAGGCGTACCACTAGCACATGCTCTTCAGTGGGTGCAAATGACTCCTAAAGCAGAGAAGGAGGCCATCAGGGCCAGAAGAGGTTTGCTATGCCCAGTGGGCCTCCCCAGCTCTGACCACATCCCTCCCTGACCAGTGGCTCCACTCCCTTACGGGGGGGACAAACCAGGCCAGGAGGGCCTCCCAACCCCTGCAGCACCTAGCATTTAGTGGACATGCCTCATGCAGTTGAGTCTAAACTGAGGCTGACTAACAGCAATGAAGTGCTTGGTCCAACCCACCCAGCCCATCTAGTGTAGCTGGCTAAACTAGACAAGCCTGCAAAGCGCTTCCCTGTGCATGTCAAGCCCCATCTTGGCAACACAGTCATGTGCTCTCCGACCCTGTTGCCCATGCTGGGTCTCAGGATCCCACCCCCCCCCCCCCCCGACCTGGCCAGCTAGAGGGTAAGAACAGGATCAGACTAGCAGCCCACCCAAGCTCTGAACCCAGGGCTGCCTCCTTCCTGCCTCCCAGGGATATGCAGAAAGCTCACTGGGGCTCACCTTGTAGAAGTGGGAGTGTCTCCTTTCTCCCCAATTCCTTCTCCAGTCATAACCCAACCCTTCCCACATTCTCCCCGATCCTGGTCATGGCCAGATGAGGGCTCAGCCCTGGGCATCACTTTTTCTGCTGCCAATGGATCTGTGACCAGCTCAGGTCCCCAGACAAGAACACCTTCAAGGCTGTGAGCTGAATTTGCTGAGCAACACAAACGCAGGCTCTGTAAGGCCAAGACCCAAGAGCAAGCCTTTCCGCTAGCCAGGAGGCTTTCCAGTCATTCACCAATGGAGTGGTCATGTATGCCTTGGGGCTGGGAGCAGGGCTATCACCTGAATGCAAAAGCAACACACTCCTCTCCCTACCACTTCTGCCCCCCAACCTCAGCCCTTCACATACTTTGTGCTAACCAGGTTTGCAAAGGACCTCATCCCCTGGTACACCACAGGATGCAGCAGACCATGCACAAACTACTGCCTCCAGCTCCATCTACCGAGGTCTCCCTGCCATGAAAAGCCCCCTTCCCCTCCAAGCCCAGATGGCACACTTCACTAGCTGAGCTTGTGGAGGGAACTGTAAGTGGGAGGCCATTTTTTTCTGCCTACCTATAACTTTAAAGTCTTTATAGAATAAATGTGCATTTTTTTGAAGGATAAAACACAATGATAGTTTGCTCATGTTGAAACTGAATGTTTTAAGACAGTAAGAGGTGAGGCCAGGTGGGGCCTTTAAGAGGCAACTGGGCTCTGCCCTCATGAATGGGTTATCTTTTTTTTTTCCGATCAGTCGTGGAGCTTGAACTCTGGGCCTGAACACTGTCCCTCAGCTCTTCAGCTCAAGGTAAGCGCTCTACCACTTGAGCCACTGCACCACTTTCAGTTTTCTGGTGGTTTATTGGAGACAAGAATCTCATGGACTTTCCTGCCTGCGTTGGCTCTGAACCATAATCCTCAGATCTCAGCCTCCTGAGTAGCTAGGATTACAGGTGTGAGCCACCCGACCAGGCTAAATGGGTTATCTTAAGAATAAGACTGCAAGCCGGGCGCTGGTGGCTCACGCCTGTAATCCTAGCTACTCAGGAGGCTGAGATCTGAGGATCGCGGTTCAAAGCCAGCCCGGGCAAGAGAGACCGTGAGACTCCTATCTCCAATAAACCACCAGAAAACCGGAAGTGGCACTGTAGCTCAAGTGGTAGAGCGCTCGCCTTGAGCTGAAGAGCTGAGGGACAACGCCCAGGCACAGAGTTCAAGCCCCAGGACCACAAAAAAAAAAAAGAATAAGACTGCTGCCAGGCGTTCATGCCTGTAATCCTAGCTACTCAGGAGACTGAGATCTGAGGATGGCGGTTCAAAGCAAGCCCGAGGCAAGAAACTCTGTGAGACTCTTATCTCCAATAAACCACTCAGAAAACCGGAAGTGGCTCTGTAGCTCAAGTGGTAGAGTACTTGCCTTGAGCTGAAGAGCTGAGGGACAGTGCCTACACCCAGAGTTCAAGCCCCATGACCACCACCACCAACAAAAAAAAGTCTGCTTAAAAAAAAAAAGCCAACTTGTTTAAGATCTTCTAATTTTTTTATGGTGCTGGGATGAAACCCTGGGCCTATTCTCTTATAAGGTACATCCTCCCCTCCCTACTCCTCGTTTTGAAAGAGTCTCAATAGGTAGTCCGTGCTGTCATTGAACTCTCCATCTTCCTGCTTCTAGGTCTCTTCTACATTCCCTGTTTCCTGCCATGTGATGCCCACCATCACCTCAGGACTCTACTAAAATAAACCTTATCGGTCTGTGGAATTTCATAACTAATGAGAGAAAGTTGACTGAGATATACTATAATACCCTAAATAGTAATTAACACTAAGAGAAGGGTGTCAATACCATACTGTCATCTCCAACTCCAGAAGCCTCCCTTTCCTGCAGCCTCTCTCTCCCAGCCCTGTCCTGAGATCCTGGGTGATGATGTCGACTCTTGGCTCAGGAAGAAGGCAAGGCGCCCTTCTGTTCAGCTTCTGTGGAGCTTTTGGCAGGCCAGACTCTGGCTCTCAGCACTGGCAATCACACAGTATCCTTTCAGCCTACTCCTTGCTAGTTTGCCAAGTGAACTTCTTTCTTAACTTCCCACTACTCCTGCTGTAAACCAAACCTAGATTCATGCAGAATCTAGGGCCATGGTTGCCCTTAGCATCCAACTAACTGCTCACTTTCTTCCTTTCTTGCTGCCTCTTTCCCACTCTGTACTGCTGGGAATTGAACATAGGGCCTCATATATTAGGCAAGCACTCTACCACTGAGCAATATCTGTCTCCTACCCTGTTCAATTTCTATGGCATTTCCCACTAGGTGTAGATTCTCCAGGGCTCACCCTCAACCTCTATTGCTATAGGGCTGGGATGAAGCCAGATGGCTTCTTAGGGAAGCTGCTCCGTGCTCTGCAACTTCTGCTTGAGGAGCCTAGGGTGAGCTTTGGTTACCATCCCATGCCACTAACATGACTGGCCCAGCCACATTTTCCATCTGTGATCAAACTTAAGTTCAACTATTCATGTGCTCCTTTCCAGGGTGAACTGGACAGAGACCTGGCCAGGAGCATAGCTCTGTATGTCTGCTGTTTCTCACCAATCACCTAATTCTGTATCAGAGAGGGTCTGCGCTCTACTTCATTACCTCAAATCTATCCACACATTTGCCATTTCTCCTCAAATAGACCACAAGATCCATGAGAACACCACTTGCTCTCATTTGCCTCTGGAGGAGTCTGTAAGTGGCCTGAGATCCTGGGCTCAAGAGTAATAGGCCAGGTCCAGGCTGGACTATCAAAGACTAACAGCCTCTGAGTTCTGGGGTAGGGTGGGGGGACTGGGCAAATTCTACCTATCCCTCTGACATACACACAGATCTGGGCTTGGCTGCAGCCTCTGGGCTGGGTGATGGCTTTGAACCAGACAGAAACCAGACCATTCACAATTTCCCAGGCTCTGAACACTGAGGGTAAGTTGGGTCACTGGAAAGCTCCCTCAGCATCTGAGAAACTGAGACACTTATGCTGTCTAGGAGTTTAGCTAGTCTGATTTTCTGACACTGTAGGCAGCTAGAGCCACATGCCTCACTAGTCTGCCTCAAACCAGATTAGTGTACATGCTAGAGATTAGGCTAGGATGAAGCTAACTTGTCTATCCAACACATAGCTTCACTCTGCTGAGAACTAGCCTCTCAGTTCCCTGCAGCAGGCCCCACCAGATCCTTGCTCTGCCACTATGCAGAATGCACGCTGTGCCCCTGACTTGAGACAGGGAAATGGGGAGGGACTCAAGAGCGGCCAGTACTTGGTAGGCGTGGAGGGCCTGGAGGCTGGGTTGGGCAGGGCTGTGGAGGGCGCTGGAGACACTGAGTCGGTAGTGCAGAACCTCCAACTGAGAGACAACACACAGAGAAGCCAAGGAAAGGCAAGAGGGTGGAGGACAAGACAGGGTGGGGAGGGTGAGAGGGGATGGGACAAGACAGGGGAGGGGGAAGTGGGGAGAGAAAGAAAATAGTGAGGAGCCCAGAAGAAAGAACAAAAGAGAAAAAAACAAAAACAAAAAACAAAACAAAAACAAAAGTACATCAGTGACAATCCAAACCACCAGTGCCCCCGCAGCCTCCGGCAGCAGAGCATCCCCCTCAGTGCCTGAAGGCCCCCGGCGCAGACAACCACAGGCAGTCTACACTGGGCATCCTATGACAGATGGATAATCAAGATCACGGGGAGGACCCTTAATGCTGGGGGCTGGAGGGCTCAGCAGCTCTGAGGTCAGCCCAATTCTGTTCTTCCACAGAGTCCTATACTCCTGCACATCACAGCCCACCAGAGCCCTAGACCCTCTATTCAGAAAAGAAAAAATATGTATAGTCAGCTTTCCCTATACATGGGTTCCACATTCAGATTTGAGCAACTGAATAAAAATATTTAGGGCCAGGCATCAGTGGCTCATGTCTATAATCCTAGCTACTCAGGAGGCTGAGATCTGAGGACTGAGGTCACAGCCAGCCCAGGAAGTCTCAAAGACTCTTACCTCACAACTACCAAAAAGCTAGAAATGGCACTGTGGTTCAAAGTGGTAGAGAACTAGCCTTGAGCACAACAGCTCAGGTCCTGATTACAAGCCCCAGAACCAACCCACCAAATTATAGCCAGGTGCTGGTAACTCATACCTATAAGGCTGAGATCTGAGAATCTCTGTTCAAAGTCAGCCCAGGCAGACAAATCTGGCAGACAAATGGGAAGAGACTCCAATAAACCAGCAAAAAAATCCCAATTAACCAGACTCCAATTAACTAGCAAAAAACCCAAGGTGAGAAGTGTGGTAGACTGCCAAGTGGTAGACTGTCATGAGTGAAGAAGCTGGTGACAGTGAGGCTGTCTTAAATGTGAGCAGATAGATTTTGTCATTAGTCCCTAAAGAAAACAGTTTAACAACTATTTATATTGGATTAGATCCATGGATTCTGAGTGAGTGAGTGAGTGAGTGAGTGAGTGAGTGAGTGAGTGTGTGTGTGTGTGTGTGTGTGTGTGTGTGTGTGTGGTGGTGGTGGTGGTCCTGGAACCGGTCTTCCACTGGATACTGAGGAATGACTATAATTAATCAGATTTCCATGAATTGTCTTTTTTTTTGGGGGGGGGGGGTCTGGGGGAGGGGGTCTGGTCGTGGGGCCTGAACTCTGGGCCTGGGTGCTGTCCCTCAGCTCTTCAGCTCAAGGCTAGCGCTCTACCACTTGAGCCACAGCGCCACTTCCGGCTCTTTTTCTTTTTGCTTATGTGGTGCTGGGGAATTGAACCTAGGGCCTCAGGCATGCAAGGCAAGCGCTCTACCACTGAGCCACCTTCCCAGCCCCCATGAATTGTCTTTTTTTTTTCCCATGAATTGTCTTGAAGGAAGAAAATTACCAAATTAGTAGGCATTCTGATATAATTACTTTAAAAATTGTAAGATAGTATAGAACATGCATTCGATATACAAATTCTGATATATTTTAAACCCCAATCAACATGCTTTCCATGAATAGCTTTTTCATAACTGAGAAGACTAGACAGCTTTCCAAGAGCAGCACAGAGCTGAACACAAGCTCAGCCAACCAGGTGCCCTGAAATTGCTAAAGATGGGAAGATAAGCCTTTTTTTTTTTGGTTGGTCATGAGCCTGAACTCTGGGCCTGGGCACTGTCCCTCAGTTGTTCAGCTCAAGGCTAGCACTCTACTACTTAAGCCACAGCACCACTTCTGGCTCTTTCTGCTTATGTGGTGCTGAGGAATAGCACCCAGGGTCTCATGCATGCAAGGCAAGCACTCTACCACTGAGCCACCTTCCCACCCCCACCCCCTTTTTTTAACCTCATCAAGATCCATGCCCCCAAAAGTACAGAGCTCCCAAGGGAAGGAGCTCCTAAGAAATCTGGCAGCACAGGCAGCAGGCGTGACATTCCAGCTGGCATGCTATCCAACCCCCCATCCCAAGGCCCTACTTCCCGCAGTCCCTTAGCCTGCTTTGTTTTTGTTTTTTGCCAGTCATGGTGCCTGAATTCTGGGCCTGGGCATTGTCCCTCAGCTCTTCAGCTCAAGGCTAGCGCTCTACCACTTGAGCCACAGAACCACTTCCAGCTTTTTCTGCTTATGTGGTGCTGAGGAATCGAACCCAGGGCCTCATGCATGTAAGGCAAGCACTCTACCACTGAGCCACCTTCCCAGCCCCCTCCCTTAGCCTGCTGAAGCCCCCATATCCTGCCCCTCGAGGGCTGTGCCGCCTACCCAAGCAGCATGCCTGCCAGACTTCCCAAAGGACAGGTCAGAATGTACTTGCTAGAAGATGAGGAGATTCATAGCAAGGTGGCAAAAGCTTCTCCCAGCTTTCCTGTATGCCAGACCCAACCCTGTGGCAGCATTCAAGGAGAAATTGGAAAAGTCCTTACCCAGGTTCCTGTTCCCTTTCCTGTGGAAACACAGGACAGGCTCCACAACCACTTGTAGGTACCCAAGACCCAGGATGACCATGGAGTGGAACCTCAGGTGCTACGTTTTCCTTCTTTTCTTTTTTTTTCCCAAACTTTTTTTTTGTGTTGGTACTGGGGCTTGAACTGAGGGCCTGGTTGCTGTCCCTGAGCTTTTTTGCTGATGTCCTACCACTTGAGCCACAGCTCCACTTTGAGTTTTGCTGGTGCATCATAAATAAGAATCTCATGGACTTTCCTGCCTGGACTGACTTTGAACTGCAATCCTCAGATCTCAGCTCCTGAGTAGCTAGGATTAGAGGCATGAACCACCAGCACACAGCTTGGTGCCATGTTTTCTTTCTTTTCTTTTTCTTTTTTTATTTGCTGGTCATGGGGCTTGAACTCTAGGCCTGGGTGCTGTCCCTGAGCTCTTCAGCTAGCACTCTACCACTTGAGCCACAGTGCCTCTTCCAGCCCTTTCTATTTATGTGGTGCTGAGGAATCAAACCCAGGGCCTTATGCATACAAGGCGAGCACTCTACCACTGAGCCACCTTCCCAGCCCCAAGTGCCATGTTTTCTGTATCTGGAAATCAGGGCTAAGTGGGGACAGAAAAGGATTTCTGTAGGTAGGTGCAATGTAGGCCCTAGTAACAATAAAAGGCCTTGGATAATGGGAACTCCTACCAACATCCTTCTAAGCTCCCAGCCAACTAGTTTCCTTGAGTTTTGTTTTCTGCCTCAATAGAAAGTAGCAAAGAGTAGAACCTCACAAGGTCCAGTCCTTCTACTGCCAGTCACTCTACACAAGTCTCATCTATCTCATGGTCTGGCCAAGAGGAAGCAATTGTGGGGATATAAGGGGAAGGCTTCTCGATATCTGAGGAGGGACAGCCCACTAATCCTTCTTCTGGCCCTTAAAAGTAGATATATCTTTCACCACTGGAAGATAGCAGGAGTAGGAAAATAATACAGCCCTGCCTCTGCTTAGCAATGCTGCATACATAAGGCTGAGTGAACTTCCTAGGCCCCAGGGCTGGGCCCTGGAAACAAGTTGGGAAGCCCAGCAAGCAGACTACCATCTATCAGCCAGGAACATGCAGAAAGACTGTGCTGGAAGCAGAAAGGGCACAGCAGAGTCTTTGTGCTTAAGAGGCCCAAGAGAAATCTGTCAGCCTCTCCCTGTTTCTTTCCTCCAAGCCTCTCCCTGTTTCTTTCCTCCACGCATGAGCCCCAGGATGATGATGTGGGGTATCTAAATGATGATTAAATGATGATGGGCCAAACCTCATCACCAACAACAGCAGAGAATTGGGATGGCAAGGCCTCTGCAGAATCAGAGACAATGCAGTGTAGCCTTCTCAAGCTGAATTCCATTTTTATTCTCAGTGAAGTCCTCAAGGATTTTGTCCCACAGTGAGAAACTTGAGCACAGAAGCCACAGACAGCAGACTATGCACCATTGCCTTGGGCAGGGCCCAGGTGTGTGTGATTTAAGCTGTTTCACAGTATGTGAAGCTAACTGTGACTTTAAGCATCACTAGGGCACTCACTAACAGAACAGAACTGTTCTTTGATAATGAGCTCAATGGAGTATCTACCCCAGGAATAGCAATACCAGGAAGTTCAAGGACTCTGCCACCTCTACAACTCTGCAAACAAGTATACTGCCCAGGGAAGGAAAGGGGAGAGGCTGAAAGGTGGGGAGAAGGGGAAACAAGAGGAAAAGGCAGGCCAGGCTGCATGCAGGAGGGTACCAGGCCACCCACTGTAAAATGGATGCTTGCTAATATTCTAGAGTAGGTAAGAGCAGTAAAGGCAGGAAAGAGGTTCAGATCCACCACAGTATATGTGTGTATGTGTGTGTATGTGCAAGTGTATATGTATATGTGTGCACATGGACCACTTGAGAGCATGAAGGCACACAAAGGAACTGGAACATGACTCCTAGAGGCAGCTATAACTTCCTTTGCCTCAGAACAAGAGCACCAGCACCTCAGCCATTCTTCTTGCCAGGAAGAAGCCTTGGAAGCTGTGGAGGGAGGACCCCAGAAAGCAGTCCTCCAGTCTTAGGAGCCTACATGCTGGGATGTAAGCCCCTCACAGGACTGAAGGAAAAGACTTACCTTGCATTTGGCATCTAAGGAGAAGAGGGTGGGCTTCTGACTCCACTATTCAGGCTAGGACAACTACCTTACACTCAGGACAAGAACAAGAAGGCTGGCCAGGGCTAGAGGCATCAAACAGTAAGAACAACCATGAAAACATACCTTGGCATGAGGGGACTGCATTTTCTGATACATCTCCAAGGAATAATGATGGAGCCACATTTCAACAAAAACCTACAAAAGAGCATCAGCTAGTCAAATCACTCAACAATGGGTCTATGAGCATTCAATAGGGAAGGGAGGATTCCAACCTGTGCTGCCAGGAAAGGTCATCCACATGCCAAAAAATGAAGTTAGAACCTTTTCTCATACTGTATACAAAAATTAATCCAAAATTGATCAGTGACCTAAAGATGCTAAAACCATGCTTAGAAAAATAGGGGAGGAAAGATTCATAGACAATAAAATAATAAACAACACGACACACCACAATCAAATTTCTGGTGCATTGAAAAACACTATTAGCTAGACGTCCATGGTTCACGCCTGTAATCCTATCTACTTAAGAGACTGAGATCTGAGGATCACAGTTTGAAGCCAGACTGGGTAGGAAAGTCCATGAGACTCTTATCTTCAATAAACTACTCAGAAAAAGTCAGAAATGGTACTGTGGCTCAAGGGGTAGAGTGCTACCCTTGAGTACAAAGAGGCTCAGGGACAGTGCCCAGTCCCTGAGTTCTAGCTCAAGACAGGCAAAAACAAAACAAAACAAAAACAAAAAACTCCAAACCAAAACACTATTAGCTGGGTGCTGGTGGTTCATGCCTGTAATGTTAGCTACTCAGAAGGCTGAGACTAGAGGATTTCAGTTCAAAGCCCAGCCTGGGCAGAAAATTGAGTGAGACTCTTATTTCCAATTAACAACCCAAAAGATGGAAATGGAAGTATAGCTTAAGTGGTAGAATATCGGCCTTGAACTAAAAAGGGGCAGCACTCAGGCTAGTGTTCAAGCCCCAGTACCAGCATAAAAAAAAAATAAATAAATAAAAATGTGGGAAAACTTTAAATATTGTTCTTTAAAAGTTATACAACTCGGGGCTGGGATGGTGGCTCAGTGGTAGAGCGCTTGCCTTGCATGCCTGAGGCCCTGGGTTCGATCCCTCAGCAACATATAAACAAAAAGAAAAAAGGGGCTGGGAAGTTGGCTCAATGGTAGAGCGCTTGCCTTGCATGCCTGAGGCCCTGGGTTCGATTCCTCAGCACCACATAAGCAAAAAGAAAAAAGCCAGAAGTGGCGCTGTGACTCAAGTGGTAGAGCACTAGCCTTGAGCTGAAGAGCTGAGGGACAGCGCCCAGGCCCAGAGTTCAGGCCCCACAACCGGACCCAAAAACAAAACAAAAAAATGAAACAAAAGTTATACAACTCACCACGAAGGTGAAAAGATGTTTAACATCACACTAATCATCAGGCAAATAAAAACAGTGAAATGTTAGTTCATAGCTACTGGGGTATCTAACATCAAAAAGGAGAAAATAGGTAACACTGACTTACACCTGTAATCTCAGCTACTCAGGAGGCTGAGATCTGAGGATTGCAGTTAGAAGCCAGTCTCAGCAGAAAAGTCCTGAAGATTCTCTCTTCAATAAACCAGCAACAAAGCTGGACTAGAGGTGTGGTTCAAGCAAGAGTATCAACTGGGAGCCAGAAGACAAGCAAGAGCTTGAGGCCCTGAGTTCAAGCTTGAGTACTCATAATATAAACAATAATTTTTTAAAAATGAATCAAAGGGGCTGGGAAGGTGGCTCAGTGGTAGAGTGCTTGCCTTGCATGCATGAGGCCCTGGGTTCGATTACTCAGCACCACATAAGCAGAAAAAGCCAGAAGTGGCACTGTGGCTCAAGTGGTAGAGCACTAGCCTTGAGCTGAAGAGCTGAGGGACAGCGCCCAGGCCCAGAGTTCAAGTCCTACGACCAAAAAAACAAACTAAAACATCCAACATTTAGATCTACCCTCAGGCTGACAAGGTATCTTTGGGACTGTCTTCCAAGGACGGTGGCTGGCTAAACAGTTTGTTTTGAATAGAAACAGAGACCACTTTCCTTGCTTCTCACCTGGAGGAGAGTTTCTGACCTCCAGATTTCATGGGAAGCAGGATCTGCATTCACAGATGTCTGATGAGAGATGTGTCGCTTTAGAAGGCTGATGTGGTGGAGGCCATAGGAGGCAAAGGGCATCGCTGGTGTCCTGACAAGAAACATGGAAACAGGCTTGAGTTAAGTGACCACTGCTAACCAGAATTCTGTTGTCCAGAAAATCTAAACATTAAAATCAATGATAATAATAACTAATTACAACAAGTTTAATCACACAATGATCCTCAGGTCCATACTGATACATTTGAATAAATAAATGGGAAAGGGAAAAGTCTTCCTTACCATAGGGTACTCATTTAGTAAATATAAGAAAGATGAAATTATAAAACCACCATTTGGCACAATCTATTAATAACTGATTTAGGCAGGGCACGATAGCTCATGCCCGTAATCCCATTTACCTGGGAGGTGAAAATAGGAGGATTGTGGTTTGTGGCCAGTCTGAGGGAAAAACTAGAAACACTCTATCTTAAAGAACACACTAACATGGTAGTGATAGTGCATGCCTGTGATCTCAGCTAGAGAGGCAGGATAGGAAGGAAGATCATGGTCCTAAACTAGCCTCTAGCAAAAGCAAGACACTATCTAAAAAATAAAGCAAAAGGAAGAAAAAAACAGAGTTTGGGGACATGGCTAAAGTGGTAGAGCTTCTGCCTATCAAGCATTCAGAACCAGAGTTCAAACTGCAATGCCACAAAAAAAATAAGTAAATAAAAATAAAAAGGGAAAGAAAACGTCTAAGATCAACAGTGGATACTAGTAAATGATTACATATTCTTGATTTATTTCCCCACTAAATCCTTAAGTTTAGTTTAATTTAGGTTCAAAGTGTACATGTCACTTTACAGTGAAAAAAGCTGGCTGACACACCCTTAAATGGTGACAAAGCTCATGTCACTCGGTAATTGGGCAAAGGGACACAAGGCTCTTGGCTGGATGCTTCAGAAGACCTCAGTGTCAATACTGTGGTGCTCCTGCTCACAAAGCCCAAACTGGGCCTAGTCATGAGTAAACATCAGACAGTCCAAGTAAAGGAACACACCTTTGGAGAGGTTAAGATAGGTAAAGATAGAAAGACTGAGGGCTTGTTCCAGATCAAAGAACAGTAGAGATGACCATGCAGTGAGCCAATCTGTGCCAGATTGCAACCCGACAACAGATATGAGTAGGTTAGCTGCTAGTGACCCCAAACAAGGTCTGAGGACTCCATGGTGAGTACCAGCTTCCTGATGTAGACAGAAGTATACCCTGGTCTTGTTGGAGAATATGCAGCCTTCTACAAAATATACTGAACTACTAAAAGGTCATGAGGAGCCAGGAGTGGTGGCTCAAGTGAAGAAGTTGAGAGAGGAGGATCTTAAGTGCTGGAACAACACACCTAGAACTTGCTCAAACAGCCCAGGAAACACAAACTATACTATAAATACTATATAAATAAATGGAAAGACTGAGGATAAAAGAGATATGGGAACACATCAAAAGTCAGGAAATTGGGATGAAAAGATATGTGAGAATTATGCCTGGCCACATTAAGTCTGATGTCATTTCCAGATGAAAAAGTTAAAAGGAGCCAACCAACCCAGCCTAGTTAACCCTAGATGACCTCCACTTTCTTCCCAGCCACAGCATCACAAAAGCCACAGTAGTATCACAAAGGCAGCCAGGACACCAACTAATGTTGCCATGTAGGCAGCCAGTCCCTCCACCTAAGCTCACTTCTCTGAGGGCGTTTGCTCACATTGTTGAATTTTAGGCATATATACACCACTAGCCATGGCTGAACACTGCCTCCCAGGGCCAAAAGTGGACCACTGAGACCACAGAAGGAGTTAAGAAGCTCAGGTAGCTGTGCTGCCTGGGCAGAACGAGCTCTTGAGGAGAGGAGACCAAAAACCCTGGGATATGTGTACTCAGAACCTACCTAGAACCCCCAATTCACCCTACAGCTGGGGCTGCTGCACAGCCATGGGATGCAGCCTGTGTGGCCTGGCACAAAAGGTTCTTCACTCAAGGCCTCCCCTCTTCCCTAAGACAACCCCTTTCCCTCCATCTGACAAGGAACTTAAGACAGTCTGCAGTGAGCACTGCTACTAGCAGAATACAACCCCTTTTCCATACCATAGCAAGGCCTCATTAAAGAAGACAGAGACAGCCTCAGCCCTCAAAAACTAAAACACAAGACACCTTCCAGTCTATGCTAGGGCAAGTGATTCTGGGAAATAAGGCATAAGAAAAATGGGAAAACTTCATACAATTCTCTTGTACAGGACTAGGCTTTAATAACCAAGGCAGCCTTACCTGGGAGCTGGTGAGGGGCTGGGGCCCCCTGGACTAGAGGACAATGGTGGGGGAACGCTGCCTTCAGTGGGCAGGAACCATGAAAGGTATCTGTCCACCAGGATAAAATACGCACAATCTGAAGTACGGACATGGATGGAAACAGGCAGTGGCTGGAAAATCAAACCATAATTAGTGTGGGCTCTGGGCACCACCCTGGCCTCCACTGAGCACTTGCAACCTCTTGGGACACTCCTGACACATCCCCATGGGATGTGGTAGAGCAAGATGCATTCAGACATATATTTTCTGTACCTTCTGAGTGATGAGGCTCAGCGCAAAGAAGAATATGTAGTACTCGAATGGATCTGATGGCAGAATCAAGGAGCAAATGCAGAGCTGGTGGGACACCCTGTAATGTGTGCTGGCCTACCCACAACCTCCCCACCCTCAGGCCACCAAAGGATACTGAGAGCCAAGTTTAGACCAAGGCCACCAGTGGTGGGAAACTGGACCTTGTTGTGGTACAGAGGGCTGTCAGGGAGGACGCGCTCCTGGATAGATGCCTTCACAGGACCCTGTAAAGAGTGAAGTAGGCTTGTGGGCAGGCTCTAGCACCTTGGGAAGGAAGGAAGACTTGCACCTGTCTCTGAAGAGGCTGCTGTTTTGGGCTCCTCCACTGGATTATATGACATTACCAAGCAGCACCACTTTATATTTGGAACAGTTAAGTAAGTCAGCCTTGGATTAAAGTGGGTTTTTTGTTTTGTTTTGTTGTCATGGGGCTGAACTCAGGGCTTGGGCACTGTTCCTGAGCTTTTTTGCTCTACTACTTTAAGCCAGAGCTCCACTTTTGGTTTTCCAATGGTCAATTGGAGAGTCTCACAGACTTTCCTGCCTGGGTAGGTTTTGAACCTCAATCCTCAGATGTCAGCCTCCTGAGTAGCTAGGATTATAGGTGTGAGCTAAGGGTATAACTCACTGGTAGAGCTCTTGTCCTATCATACATAAGGCCCTGGGTTCAATCTCCAGGATCACAAAACAAAAAACAAAACAAAACATCAGACCTACCTGCCTGTGAGGACAGAGTTCAACTTTCCTTTGGGCAGTGCTTAGGCAAAGTAAAATTTAGAATATTTCCTATCATCATTATAAAAACCTGCAAATAGCAAGGTTACCCTGAATATGTTTTTGAACCCCATCTCTTTGCTTCTTAAAACTAAGAAAGTCACTCCTCAATTTTCCCTGAAGGACTGGATATAAAGAGTAAAGAAATGGGTCACATGGTCCTGTTGCTACCCAGCCAGGGGCAAGCAAGGCAGCATGGCGCCTGCTCCACCCACAGGATTCAGAATGACCTTTAAAAAAAAAAAATGACTATTTGGCCTGGCACCAGTGGCTCACATCTGTAATCTTAGGCTGAGGGTTGCAGTTAAGCCAGCTGGAAAAAAGCTGGAATTGGCACTGTGGCTTAAGTGGTAAAGTGCTAGCCTTGAGCAAAAAACAATAAGGAATAATTCAAGCCTTAGTACTGTCACAAAAAAAAAAAAAAAAAAACAAACACAAAAAAGTGACTACTGGAAGTTTTAATAGGAAATACCTCTTGCATCCTAAACAGGCACTGCCGACTGCCACTATTTCTCTAAGCCCCTGCCCTACTCACTACAACGGCCACTGTTCTGGGTCCTCTGCCCAAGTGCTACTCTGTCCATCATGGCTTACTTACAGGGAGGTAGGAAACAGGAAAGTCAAATTTATAGTCTTCAGCTTGAAGTTTATACACCAACTTCATCATTGGGCCACTGAACATAAAATTTTTAAAAAGAAAGAAAAAAAGGACACATAAATTGCAAATTGTCTTACTCTGACTTCTTCATAATTTTAACAAATTGATTCCAAATGGAATCACTATGTGGGGGTATTTAGCCCCTTTCAAATGGTTATCTACCTACCCTGGATCTAGAAACTCCATCGCGATGCCATATTCCACAGGGTTCACACGTCCCTGTAGGCAACGGAGGTTCCAGCCAATGAGGACACCATCCAGGCTGCCAAAGATGTTCTCTACTAGCCATGGGAAGATGGCATGTAGCTCCTGAAACAAGGCACAGCAAAGCATCAGATATACTCACCAAGGACAGCTACCACTCCTGTCCCAGTCCAATTCTACACCATATACTGCCCGCCTTCCATTGTCTGGTAGACTCTGGTGCAAAGGTAAAGAGCTGCTTTGGCTCTTCTACTAAGGCAATATGATACACCAAGCATCATCATTTTTCAGCCTTGGATTAAAGACTTTCTTTTAGGGGATGAGAGTATAGCTCAGTGATGGATCCCTCATTTAGTATGCACAAGACCCTGTGTTTGATCCCTAGCATCACAACAAACAAAACTTCAGATTGAAGAGGTAGTTATTAGGAGATAGTTTGTATGTCTGTACTGGGACATGAACTTAGGGCCTGGGCACCATCCCTTAGCTTTTTTGCTCAAGGCTGGTACTCTACCACTTGAGGCAAGCTCTACTTTCAGCTTTTTTCTGGTTAATTGGAGATACAGTCTCATAGACTTTCCTGCCTAGGTTGGCTAGGATTACAGACACAACCTACTGTTGCTGGCTGAGAACAACGTTCTTTTTCAGTCAAAGGCCTGAAACATAACTGTCACCTACTGTTATCTAGCATCTAGGTGAGCTTCCTGGTCTGAACAATTCCAAATTTAAATTAAGTGCATACTTTTAAAGTATTTCCATCAGAGCATCTCACTACTGACATCTTGGACTGAATACTTTTTTGTTGCAAGGGGCTGTCTTATACATTGCAGGATATTTCTAGCATTCCTAGCCTCTACTTAGTACAGATTACTAAGAATATAAATATGCCCCAGAGAAATTCTGATAAAGATGTACCTTTGCTGGAAAATCTTCAATGACTTTTACCAAATCTTGGCAGCGCTGTGCAAAGGGCTTATTTATAGCATCAGCTTTCAAGCTAGCCTAGAAAGACAAAGTGAAAAACATCATGAACACATTTGCTCTGCAGTTTTGTTTGCTGTGTTAGTACTAGGCCTTCAACTCAGAACCTAGGCACTATCCCTGAGCTCTTCTGTTCAAGACTAGTGCTCTACCACTTGAGTCACAGCTCTACTCCTGGCATTTTGTGGTTAAGTGGAGATAATATTGTCATGGACATTTCCTGTCCAGGCTGGCTTTGCATTACAATCCTCAGGTCTCTGCCACCTGAGTAACTAGGATTACAGATGTGAACCACCAGCGGTTGGCTGTTTTGCAGCTTTTACAGCAATAGAAAAATACAACCATTGGTCTTGTCTCTATCACTTCATGCTGGTGATCCAAAGGATGCTAACAGAACAGACTAGTAGTTCTCAGAGGCCCTTCCTCAAGTATCCCAGAGTTCTATGAGTTATCAAAATGATAGTAAACCTCCACTAACCAATGAAAGGGTTCAGTACCAAGGTCAGCCCCACAGCTAGGGGAAGCAGGGCTTATATACATTAATTGCAAACTTACTACTCATGATTAGATCACTGTGAAAAAAGCACAACAAAATGAGGGCTATATAAGTCCTTTTCTCTCTTAATCATAGGTAAGCAACTTACTAGATTATTACTTCAAGAAATAAGGCACCCTTGGTCAAAAGTAAATACTAATCATGAAGGCAATGGAGAGGCCAGCAAACAATCAGGACAGGAACTGAAACAGCCAGGTCACAGGATACAGAGAAAGTATCCTGACTCCATAAAGAAGTGGCTTCTGTGAAAATGGGTTAAGATTAGGAGGAGATACCAGAATTTCAACAGCTATGCTTTGCCAAGGATATCTGATGCCTGTCCACTTCCATATGAATGTGGATTGCATAGAGCCTGTTCAGGCTATGGGTCAGGTCTTTTGGCTCTAGAAGGAAGACTGTCCTTCCAAATGTTTACAAAAAGCACTTTCTGGAAACTATAATTTAGAACATTCTTTACCTACATGTACTTTACACGTGATTCTCTAACATCCTCTTTAATATATGAAGTCCTGATTGTCCCCAGCATAGCAGTGTCCTTTTATTCTTCATTGATGACAGTTTTGACCACTTGACTGCTTCACATATATATAAGGCTTTACAAGTCATGGACATTCTGATGTACATCCTTCTCACTTGCTCTTCCTCATACTCTAGTAAGTAGGGAAAACACTATCTGAATCAACTCATTTTGTAGATGAGAAAACTCAAGATCAGAAGTTGAATAAACTCAGGATCTTGAATTAATTAGGAGGCATATTAAGAGCTTAAGGATGCTAATCTCAGGTTAGAATCTCAAGTCCAATGTTATTTTCATCATATGCCCTAAAAAATAGCTGGTAGAGGGATTCTTCGTACTATGAAAAGAACTCTAAAGTCCCTCAGTCGTAGTACTGTCTTCATAGACAATCCTATAGGCAGCTAATATTTACCAGTAGGAAGCTGGGCTGCTGCAGGTGAGGGAATGCCATAGCAGTCTCCCGTGAAGAGTTGATAACTGTTGCCTTAGGAAACCACTGTTAAAAACAAAGACAAAACTCAGTATCTGATGGAGGGATAAAAGGTAAACAAATGCAGCAATGTGGATACTAGAGACTATGTTGAAAATGAAATATACAACTTGTGTATGGGAATGGGAGGGAAAAAACTGGGAGAGAGTGAAGGAAGGTGTGACACTGTCTAAAAAGAAATGTATGGGGGGGACAGGTAGGGAGGAATAAGTGGGAGATAAAGAGGGATAGGGTAACAATGATTTAAAACAAATGTACTAGCTGGGTGCTAGTGCCTCATGCCTGTAATCCTAGCTATTCAGGAGGCTGAGATCTGAGGATCACAGTTCAAAGACAGTCTAGGCAGGAAAGTCTGTGAAACTCTTTAACTCTATTTTTTTTTTTTTTTGGGTCCAGTCATGAGCCTGAACTCTGGGCCTGGGTGCTGTCCCTCAGCTCTTCAGCTGAAGGCTAGCGCTCTATCACTTGAGCCACAGCACCACTTCCCGCTTTTTTCTTTTTGCTTATGTGGTGCTGAGGAATCGAACCCAGGGCCTCAAGCATGCAAGGCAAGCGCTCTACCACTGAGCTACCTTCCCAGCCCATGTAAAACTCTTATCTTCAATAAACCACCAGAAAAGTGAAGTTGTGCTGTGGCTCAAGTGGTAGAGCACTAGTCTTGAGCTGAGGGACAGCGCTCAGGCTCAGAGTTTAAGCCTCACGACCGACAAAAATAAATAAATAAATAAATGGGGGAGGATGGGAGTGCAGGGATTGTAAGGGGAAACAAAGGAGGAGGCAACAATGCTTGGTAAGAAATGTACTCATTTCCTTGCTCATGTAATTGTAACCCCTCTACGGTATTTTCACAATAAAAAAAACTTATTAATAAAAATAAATAAAACAGGGACTGGGAAGGTGGCTCGGTGGTAGAGCGCTTGCCTTGCATGCCTAAGGCCCTGGGTTCACTTCCTCAGCACCACATAAGCAGGAAAAAAAAGCCGGAAGTGGCGCTGTGGCTCAAGTGGTAGAGTGCTAGCCTTGAGCTGAAGAGCTGAGGGACAGCGCCCAGGCCGAGTTCAGGCCCCACGACCGGACCCAAAAAAAACAAAACAAAACAAAAAAAAAACAAAAAACAAATGTACTTATTGCCATACTTATGTAACCCCCCTGCTCATCATCTTCCCAATAAAATGTACTTTACCTGACTTAAATAACTGTAACACCTCTGTATATCACCTTTATAATAATAATTTAAAAAAAAAAACTCAATATCTGCCACACAACAGAATATTAGACAATTTCACAATGTCCAGAACACCTTTGTATCTCAACCCACACCACAATGACCATTGCATAGTTTTACAGAACTGCCATTTTCACACAGTCCAGATAGCCACTTTCAGAGCTAAGTTATGATGGTGAATCTTTGGTGATGTTTGCCTAGTACTTGCTAGATATCAGGACTGGTTTTAATGGCTTCCTATATATTTCTTCCATTTAATCCTTAGTGACAGGCAGAATTCTAAAGATAGTTCCCAGAATCCTACCTTTTGGTTATTTAGCCACTTATCCAGATACTGTGGTAAAGGAATTTTAAGATGTAATTAAAACCCCAAGTCATTAGTCCTTAAGGTGAAGCAGTGTCCAGATACAAGTTCCTAGTTCCAACTAGATTGTGCCAGCAATTTGAAAAAGCTTGGAAAAATATTTCCTAGAGTCTAGAGACAAGAGCAAAGCTGCCAACACCTTGATTTTGATATCCTAAGTAGAAAGTTCAGCGGAGTCTGGACTTCTGACTATGTAACTATAACATACGTGTGCTGTATTAGGCTGATGTTTGCTAGCCAAGAATAAAAAAATGTATCTTCACAACAACCCGACGAGGTTAGAATGAATGAGGAAATGGCACAAAGAAGCTAAATCACTTGCTGCCACCCAGCTAGTAAACAGCAGAACCAAGATATGAACAACCTGACCTCCTTACAAACCTCTCACAGATTGTTGGGTAAAGCATATTACTTGTGATGTGCAATGAATGAAAGTAGGGAAAGGCCACATTCTGCCAGGGAAGTCTTTGAAATAGCCAGCAGAAAATTAGGAAAGGCTCTCCAGATTCTTCTCTGCCCACCCTCCTCAGAAGTAGAAAATAACCACTACTAAGCCGGGCGCTGGTGGCTCACGCCTGTAATCCTAGCTACTTAGGAGGCTGAGATCTGAGGATCTCGGTTCAAAGCCAGCCCGGGCAGGAGAGACCGTGAGACTCCTATCTCCAATAAACCACCAGAAAACCGGAAGTGGCGCTGTAGCTCAAGTGGTAGAGCGCTCGCCTTGAGCTGAAGAGTTGAGGGACAGCGCCCAGGCCCAGAGTTCAAGCCCCACGACTGACAAAAAAAAAAAAAAAAAGAAAAGAACCACTATTGGACTGAGAAGCTCATAGAGTTCCACTGATGGGCTAGTGATGGTTTTCTTGGCACAGCTCTGCCCAGCACATGAGACATGCTGAAGTGGTAACTGGTAGTATGGAGGTAGGAGCAGTTGAAGTATTGGTAGGAAATTCTTTGCCACGTGGAAGTTACTGCTCTGTTTACCTGACCCACCCTCTTCTGCATGTGTATCTGGGCTTCGCTTCCTCCCATCATTTCAACACCTGAGTTTTTTTTGTTTTTATTTTTTTGGGGTAGGTCCTGGGGCTTGAACTTAGGGTCTGGGCTCTATCCCTGAGTCTCTCTGTGCTCAAGTGGCTGCCACAGGGCCTTTCAGCTTTTTCTGTTTATGTGGCAATGAGGAATTGAAGACAGGGCTTCATGCATGCTAGGCAAGCACTCTACTACTAAGCCACATTCCCAGCCCCATCATCCAATTTCTTTAGGAGCTATCTGGCTTCTTTTTATAGTATCAGTCCTAGCCCACGGCAAGCAGGACAAGTTTTTCACCATTGCCAAGACCTCCCTCTAGCTGTAGCATGCCTCTGTTTAATGCTTTTTACAAAACTATGGAGTAAAATGTTGAGATTCTTCTATTTCAAAGGGGGAAACAGGCTCGGAGAAATTCAACAACTGTACGCCGAGGGTGGAGCCAGGACCCACACTCGGTTCTGCCGCTAACACCGCTAGCAGAGCCTAAGGCTCAACTTAAACTTAAAATCATCCCCTCGTTCAACGAACGTTGAGCGTTAACCGAGCACCGAGCACCCTTCATGTTGGGCTGTGCAGACTGCTCGGGATGGTGGAGTAAAGTTAAGACCCCTGAGGGTGGCAGGAAAACACAGCCGCCGGCCCGGCTCTGGCAGAGTGGCCCGACCTGGGCCCGGCCTGAGTCCTGGGGTTCTAGAAGGAACGGAGAGGACTTCGGCGAGGGTTCGAGGAAGCTGCCGCGGTGCGGAGCCGACTCCCAGGCGGTTACCCACCTTTTCCCCTTCCCCTCTTTCCCTCCCTCTCCTCCCCCCCGCCCCCCAACTCACCTGTGGGATCGCTGGCACAGCTGCCCTCAGCGCTGGGAGCCGCCATTCTGCCATCCAGCGCCGAATTGTCGTCATCAAGCTGCGCGCTGCGTCACGCCCCCCCAGCCCGGCGGGAAAAACGCCCCTACCTCTGCGGACAGCTATCTCAAAAGGCGCATGCGCAATACGAAGGCCTGCCCGAGCCAGGGAGGCGGGCCCGCTGTAAAAAGCGCACGCGCAACGGGGTAACTGTAGCCCGCCAGGAACAGCTTGCGCATACTAGCTTCAGCTTTTTAGCTTCTTCGTGGAATGCTCCCTTAGTGACAGAGCCCCAGCGGAACAAGTATATACTGTAGTGAATGTCCTTCGTCCAACAGACTTTTGTTGAGTGCCCACTATATTGGGCATTCCGCTATGTACTGCGGCCTAAGTGAGCATGACCAATGCAGTCTGGCAGGGAACGTTTGATCGCCAAGGAGCGCACCTCTGTTTTCCACCACAGCATCCCAACGCCTGACACTAGGCGTCCAGTACACGTCCAGGGCTCAAAGGGCGACGTGGAGATGGCTCGGGTTCGCGGCCCAAAGGCCCAGGGCTGTTTGTCCCTATCCGGACGTTGTAGGGAAAAGGGTGGCGGGCCGCGGCCGGTAGAGGGCGCGGTGGGAGCGCCGGGCGGGCTGGTGGGCGGGGCCGGGGCCGGGTGGGCGGGGCCGGGGCCGGGTGGGCGGGGCCGGGTGGGCCGGGTCGCTGCGCGCGCTTTCCCTCGGGCTGAGCCGATGGCGTCTCCGGCCAGCGGTCCCGCGCACGCAGCAGCCACCGCGATGGAGGCCGCAACCTTGCAGAAGCTCGCGCTGAGACGGAAAAAGGTGCTGAGCGCGGAGGAGATGGAGCTATACGAGTTGGCCCAGGCTGCGGGCGCCGCTGTGGACCCTGACGTGTTCAAGTGAGCGGGCGCGGGTGGGGGCCTTCGCGCTGCTCGGAACCATCCGCACCCCTGCACCCAGATCTCCTCCCGGCCGCTGCTCGATGGTCTCGAAGAGCCCTGTTTATCGGGATCTTCAGCAAAGTGGCTTCTTGTGGCCATGCCGGGTCCGCTGTTGTCAGAGCAGGCCTCTGCCCTGGGTGGGGTGTGTTCATTGAGCACTGCGTTTGTTTTCCCCAGGATCCTGGTGGACCTGCTGAATCTGAACGTGGCCCCCCTCGCCGTCTTCCAGATGCTCAAGTCCATGTGTGCTGGGCAGAGGCTAGCGAGCGATCCCCAAGACACTGCAGCCATATCTCTGCCCACGTCCAGCATGCCAGAGACCCGAGGTTAGAGCTGGGCCCCAATGGCAGGGGTGGCTGGACACAATATCAGCTTATCTCTGGACAGCCAGACTTGTCTGTCTCATCCCATTTGCCATCAGGGACCCTAGTTTGGCAGCCACTTCGGGAAGGACACTCCCAGATCAGGTGGGGATGGGTGGTACAAGCAGTCTAGGGTTTGTTTGCCCAGCTTCTTCCCAAGTATGCCTTCCTTGACAAACTTGGGGGGGTGGGGGTGGGGAATGATGACTTTGATCTCTATCATCCTAAAACCACAGCCTCCACAGAAGCACTCAGAGAAACACTGCCCTTATCCTTCCCTCTTACCTCTATCCACCCAGGCCCAGTCCTATCTTGGGATGGGGCCAGCAGAACTTCCCTCCAAAGATTGTAAGGATTGCAGACCAAGTTATCAACTTCTCCAGATTACAGAATAGAGCCTGTGTGAACATGCAGGTTTGAAGGGCTTCCTTGTTCTTGTAATCGTGACAGAATGGGCAGGTGCTGACCACCAGACTGTATCATGGAGGAGCCTCTGGTCCCTGCTCTGATTCATCTTTTGTAATGCTTTTACCTGCTGCTTCCCTCCACTCCCCCATAGTCTTGGGACCCCCCTTGGCAAAGGGAAGGAGGTCAGGGCTAATGTCCCACCTTGGAAGCACCCAAACAAGCTTCCAGGACAGGCTGGGCCATGGGGAGGATTACCAGGACCCTCCCAGGTATCTTCACTGACCCACCCTCTGTCTACTCTCTTTGTGTTTCTCTCTGACCTCCAGAGGCCTTTCTCTCTGCCAGGAACTGTAGTCCCCCTGCAAGGCCCTCCTATTCCTCTGCCATGCGGCCTGCAGCCTCTCCAGTTCTGCTCCACTGTCCAGCTGCCAAGCACTCGCCTCTCTCTCCAGGGGCCCCTGCTTCCCTCCGGTTCTCTTGCTGCCTGTTCTCTCCTTTCACAGGTCGCGTTTATTGGCTTATCTCTGGGGGTTGGTGTGCTCTCTTGTTATCCTCGAACCACCCATGACCCTACAAGGCCAGGGCAGCACTCAGCTGCAAAGGTAGAACCACAAATGTCATTTCAGCCACATAGCTTAGAGCCAGACCATGTTGTCCGTATATCAGACACTTGAGTCAGGCACAAGTGACTTGCGGTTCAGTGGTTCATGCCTATAATCCTAGCTACTTGGGAAGATGATATGAAGATCACATTTTAAAGCCACCCCAGGCAAGAACCTCTATGAGATTCTTATCTCCAGTTAACCACCAAAAAGCTGGAAATAGAGGTGTGACCCAAGTGGTAAGCACCTGCCCTGAGTAGAAAAAGCTAAGGAACATTGTCCAGGCCCTAAGTCTTAAGTCCCAGTACCAGCACTGAAAGAAAGAAAAAGAGAAGGAAGGGAGGGAAAAGAAAAGACACTTTAGGGCGGGGAGGGTGGCTCAGTGGTAGAGTGCTTACCTTGCATGCTTGAGGCCCTGGGTTCGATTCCTCAGCACCACATAAGCAGAAAAAAAAAAAGCCGGAAGTGGTGCTGTGGCTCAAGTGGTAGAGTGCTAGCCTTGAGCTGAAGAGCTGAGGGACAGTGCCCAGGCCCAGAGTTCAGGCCCACAACCGGACCCAAAAAAAGACACTTTACCAAAGAGACAGTTTTTGTTGTTGTGTTGTTTTGTTTTGTTTTTCAGTCATGGGGCCTGAATTCTGGGCCTGGATGCTGTCCCTCAGCTCTTCAGCTCAAGGCTAGCGCTGTACCACTTGAGCCACAACACCACTTCCGGCTTTTTCTGCTTATGTGGTGCTGAGGAATTGAACTCAGGGCCTCATGCATGCAAGACAAGCACTCTACCACCGAGCCACCTTCCCAGCCCAAGACACAGTATTTCTAGATTGTGTATTTGGCCTGCTGTTGGGCAATGAGACCAACAACCCCCATACCCCAGAAGTGAACTCTGATAGGAAAGACTTTGAGGCTATAAAGGATGGGTCCAAGGGAAGGAAGCAAAGCCATGGATAAGACAGCATGGTGTGCTGTTAGAAACACAGTCTCAGGTTGGAAAACCATCTGGCCTTTTAGGCACTGATCCCTTCCTGGGTGGAAGGTCTAGAAGAGAGAATAGATGGAATAGATGTTCCCCTTCCTCCCAGCTTCCTTAGCAGGACCACAAGAATAACATGTACTTGTACCTTAAGTCACACTTTTAAACTGAGCCCTCTTTCTTGCCTCATTTCTGAGATACCTTCCAGGTGGTTCCAGGAGCTCAAAGCCAGGGTGTGTCAGATCCAGGGGTGTTCTGATTGCACCCTCCTCCTCCCATCCTCTCTCCAGGGAGGAAAAGAGAGCTGAGGAATCCCCAGGCCAATTTACAGGGGAAGGGAATAACTAGGCCTAGGGTTCCCTTAGTTCAAGGGGATGGTGCTACTCACTAGCTCAGTGAGCCCAGGCATATCGGAAAGATTGGGGACATACCTTTGGTCAATGAGAGAGGTGGCTAGACAAACTAATGATGATAGGCATGGGAGGAGCTTCACAGCCACCAGAGCAGAAGGGTAAAGCAGGTAAGGGACACAAAAAGCTACTTGGGTAGGACCCTGCAGCCTATTACATGGCATGGTGGGACAAGGCAGAGTGCAGTGTAGTGGCCTGGGCTGTGTGTGTGTGTGTGTGGGAGAGAGAGAGGCAGAGAGAGAGAGAGGGAGGGGGGAAGAAAGGAAGGGAGAGAGATATATCGGTACTGAGTCTTGCACTCAGAGCCTTAGCTTTTTTGCTAAAGGCTGATGCTCTAACACTTGAGCTACAGCTCCACTTTCAGCTTTTTGCTGGTTAATTGGAGATAAAAGAGCTTCTTTGACTTTCCTACCCAGCTGGCTTCAATCTGTGATCCTCAGATCTCAGCTTCACGAGTAGATAGGATTACAGGTGTGAGCCACCAGCACCTGGCCTTTGTTATGTATTGTCTGGCCTGACCTGGGGTAGGAGAAAGGAAGAGGGATAGAGGGATGAGGCTGTGGAAACATGGGCACAGAAGGGGTTGGAAGGATCAGGGGCATTATGTGAATGATTGGGAGTCCCAAACAGGAGAACCATGAGTAGTTCCACAAGAGTTGGCTCTCAAGGGTCCAGTCATAGAAGCATAGCCTAGACCCTGGTTGTGGGAAGACACAGAACCCCTGAAGAGATGCTGGGGGCAGGGGGCAGGGGACCTGGAGAAGCTGATTAATAGGGAAGAGGCAGAAGTGGCTTAAGCCAGGAATGACCTGCAGGCCATCAGATGAGACACAGGAGTGGCTGAAGAGGTGCCTGAGAGATAGGGTAGGACAATAGATCAAGCCCCGTGAGCAGTGTGCTGGGGAACAGCTGGTATGGAGTTTGCATTTGCGTGAGTGCTTACTCAAAGAGGAACTGTTGTCTGGAGCTTGTACCTCTGACTCCCTAAGGGTCATAGTTTGTGTCTGGCAAATCTCAGACTCAAGATGGAAACATCTTCCCTGCCCTGCCCCATCCCCACCTACCTGGTCAGTACTAGTGCCCATTTTTAACCCTACCCATCACTTACTTGAAACCTCTGCTTACTGTGCAGCCCCTACACAGAACATGCTCTACAGATTCAACTCATACTTTGCTTATTAAACTTGACATTATTATTTGAAAAAATCTAAGGTGAGAAAATAAGAGGAGTCAAAGTGATGCATTTATGGGGCTGTGATGGCCTAGGATGACAGTGCGAATTTATTTTATTTAAACATTTTTATGGTGATACTGGGGCTTGAACTCAGTCCCTTTTTCTCCTACATCTGACATATACTACCGTTTCTAGCTTTTTGCTGGTTAATTGGAGATGAGTTTCTCAGGTTTATATGCCCAGGCTGGCTTTGAATTTTAGGCCCCAGATCTCAGCCTCCTGAGTAACTAGAATTATAGGCATGAGCCACGGGTATCCACCCACAATGGGAATTTATGACCACTGGGGTCCCACAGAACTCAGGGTATAGAGTGGCTAAGGAATAACAGCATATAGGCCACGCCTGCTCCGAGGTTTGAGTCTCTCGGTTACAGAGGCACAAGAGGTTCATTTGGACACCTAGGCCCCAACAGAGAAGAGGGAAATAAGACTTCACAGACAGAGAGCTATATTGCTGGCGAAGTCTATGGTGATGAAGGGCAATTAAATTCTGGAGTCTTCTGTTTATAGAAACTTTTTTTTTTTTGGTGAGGGGGTAGGGTTTCAGCTAGGACCTGGGTGCTGTCCCTGAGCTCTTTTTTCCTCAAGGTTGGGGCTCATCACTTTGAGCCACAGTGCCACTTCTGGTTTTCTGGTGGTTAATTGGAGATAGGAGTCTTTCAGGCTTTCCTGCCCAGGCTCTCTTGAACAGTAATCCTCAGATCTCAGCCTCCTGAGTAGTTAGGATTACTGATGTGAGCCACTAGCACCGGCAAAACCTTTTTTTTTTTTTTCCCCTGGTTGTAGGGTTTGAACTCAGGGCCTGGACACTACCCCTGAGCTCTTTCACTCAAGCAAGACTAACTCTCTACCACTTTGAGCCACACTACTTCTGGTTTTCTGGTGGTTAACTGGAGATAAAAGTCTTACAGACTTCCCTGCCTGGGCTGGCTTTGAACTGTGATCCCCAGATCTCAGCCTCCTAAGTAGCTAGGATTACAGGCATGAGCCACCAGTGCCAGGCAAACTTAAACATTTTTAAAACATAAAAGGTGATGTGTGAAGTGTGAAAAGCATGAGTCTCATGACTGTGCTGTCCCCGAAGGAAGGCATAACTGTCATTTGTCTAGTGTAGTCAAGGCACACTACCTGCATAAGCACACAATAGTTGTCAAAGAACTGTCACCAAAAAATGAATGCCAAAGCTTGGGAATGTATATTGGTTATATTTTAAAATAATAATACAGTTATCCCTTGAATCTATGGGGAATTGGTTCCATGAACCTCATAAGTACCAAAACCTATAGATAGATGTTCCAGATCTTATATAATATAAAATAGAATAGTATTTGCTTATAGCTTATACACATCTTCCCTTATATGCTTTCTTTTGGTAATACTGGGGTTTGGACTCTGAGCCTCATACTTGGTAAACAAGTGCTTTACCACTTAAGGCACGTGCCCAAACTTCTTTTGTTTTACTTATTTTGTGTGTGTCTGCTAGTACTAGGATTTGAAGTCAGGGCTTGGGTGTTGTCCCTTAGCTATTTCGCTCAAAGCAAGCACTCTACCACTTGAGCCACAGTTCAGTTGGGCTTCTTGCTGGTTAATTGGAAATAAGACTCTGTTTTTGATCTAGCTTCCACACATGAGAGAAAACATGTGCCATTGGTCTCTGTGAGTCTGGCTTACTTTACTTAATGTGATTTGTCCTAGGGCCATCCATTTCCCTGAAAATGACATAATATTATTCTTTCTAACTAGGAGTAAAATTCCATTGTATATATGTACCACATTTTCTTGATCCACTCATTTGTTGTAAGGCATCTGGCTATTTCCATAACTTGGCTTATTGTAAATAGTGCCGCAATGAGCATGGATGTGAAAGTGTCTTTCAAATGCTCTGGTTAGATGCCTAAGAACAGTATGGCTGCGTTATATGGTAGTTCTCCTTTAAGTTTTTTGAGGAATCGCCAGCCTGCCTTCCAGAGTGGTTATATTAGTTTACATTCCCACCAACAGCATTTGTTATTGTTTGAATTCTCAATGCTGGCCAATCTTACTGGAGTGAGATGGAATCTCAAAGTTGTTTTGATTTACATTTCCTTTATGGCCAAGGATGTTGGGCATTTCCTTATGTGTTTATTGGCCATCCTTTTTTTTTTTTTTGAGAACTCTCTATTTAGCTCCTTTGCCCATTTACTGATTGGGTTATTAATTTTGGAGGGTTTACTTTCTTTTATTTTCTTTTTCTTTTTTTTTTTTTGTCGGTCACGGGGCTTGAACTCTGGGCTTGGGCACTATCCCTGCGCTCTTCAGCTCAAGGCTAGCGCTCTTGCCTAGCATGCATGAAGATTCCTCAGAAACACAGTGCCACTTCCCGTGGTTTGTTGGAGATAAGAGTTTCACGGACTTTCCTGCCCAGGCTGGCTTTGAACCGTGATCCTCAGATCTCAGCCTCCTGAGTAGCTAGGATTTACAGGCATGAGCCACTAGAGACCAGTGGGGGTTACTTTCTTTAGCTCCTTGTATATTTTAGAATTTAGGCCCTTGTCAGGAGTAAACTGGTAAAGATGTTTCAGTCTGTGGTTGTCTTTTTATTGTAGTAACTATGTCCTTGGTTATACATAAACTTTATTTTGATGTAATCCCATTTGTCAAGTCTCTCTACTATCTGTGGTGCCCTGGGACCCTCTTCAGAAAGTTCCTGCCTATGCTAAAAAATTCTAATGTTTCTACTACTCCATCTTGTAGTTTCAAAATTTCAAGTCTGATGTTGAGGTCTTTAGTCCTTTTTCATGTGTGTATGCCAGTCCTAGGGCTTGGACTCATCACCGAGGTGTTATCCTAGAGCTAGCTTTATTTATTTATTTATTTATTTTATTTTTTTTGGGTCCGGTCGTGGGGCCTTAACTCTGGGCCTGAGCGCTGTCCCTCAGCTCTTCAGCTCAAGGCTAGCTCTCTACCACTTGAGCCACAGCGCCACTTCCGGCTTTTTTCTTTTTGCTTATGTGGTGCTGAGGAATCGAACCCAGGGCCTTGAGCATGCAAGGCAAGCGCTCTACCACTGAGCCACCTTCTCAGCCCTAGCTTTATTTATTTAATTAATTAATTTATTTTGTCAGTCATGGGGCTTGAACTCAGGGCTTGGGCACTGTCCCTGAACTCTTTTGCTCAAGGCTAGTGCTCAACCACTTTGAACCACAGCACCACTTCTGATTTTGTGGTGGTGAATTGGAGATAAGAGCCTCACAAGAAAGCTGGGCGCTGGTGGTTCACGCCTGTAATCCTAGCTACTCAGGAGGCTGAGTTCTGAGGATCACAATTCAAAGCCAGCCGGGGCAGGAAACTCCATGAGACTCTTATCTCCAATAAACCACTAGAAAACCAGAAGTGGCACTGTGGTTTAAGTGGTAGAGTGCTTGCCTTTAGCTAAAGAGCTGAGGGACAGCCCCACGACCAAGACACACACACACACATTCTCTCTCTCTCTCTCTCTCTCTCTCTCTCACACACACACACACACACACACACACACACACAAGTTTCCTGTTTGGCCTGGCTTTGAACCATGATTTTCAAATCTCATCCTCCTGAGTAACTAGGATTACAAGTTTGATCCACTTTTAATTGATGTTGGTACAAGGTGACAGGGATCCCATTTTAACCTTCTACATATCCATGTCCAGTTTTACCAACACCAATTATTGAAGAGGCTGTCTTTTTTTTCAGCATAAACTTTTGGCTTCCTTGTCAAGTATCAGATGACTGTAAATATTTGATCTTCTAGTCTTATTTCATTGGTATTAAGGCCTATTTTTATGCCAGTTCCAAGCTGGTTTTTGTTTTATTATAGCTCTGTAGTAAAATTTGAGGTCTAGAATTGTGATGCCTCCAGAATTACTTTTTTTTTGGTCAGTCCTGGGGTTTGAACTCAGGGCCTGGGCACTGTTCCTGAGCTACTTTTGCTCAAGGCTAACACTCTATAGCACTTGAGTGCCACTTCTGGCTTTTTGTGTTTATGTGGTTCTGAGGAATCTTCATGCATGCTAGGCAAGCACTCTACCACTAAGCCACATTCCCAGCCCCCATTTTAATTTTTTGTTTTGTTTTGTCAGTTGTGGGGCTTGAACTCGGGGCCTGGGCACTGTCCCTTAGCTCTTCAGCTCAAGGCTAGCACTCGACCACTTGAGCCACAGCACCATTTTCCGGCTTTTTCCGCTTATGTGGTGCTGAGGAATCAAACCCAGGGCCTCATGCATGCAAGGCAAGCGCTCTACCACTGAGCCAACCACCTCCCCAGCCCCACCATATGAATTTTTGAGTTCTCCCTTTTCTTGCCCCTACTTCTGTTTTTACCTCCTTAATAATGCCTCCTTGTCAGCCATGTGCCTTGGTCTCATGCCTGTACTCCTAGCTACTTAGGAGGCTAAGATCTGAGAGTCACAGTTCAAAGCCAGGGTATGTAGGAAAGTCCATGAGATTTTTTTTTTCTTTATTATTATTATTATTGTCAGTCATGGGGCCTGAACTCTGGGCCTGGGCGCTGTCCCTCAGCTCTTCAGCTCAAGGCTAGCACTCTACAACTTGAGCCACTGCGCCACTTCTGGCCTTTTCTGCTTATGTGGTGCTGTGGAATTGAACCCAGGGCCTCATGCATGCATGGCAAGCACTATACCACTGATACCCCTTCTGAGCCCTCCATGAGATTTTTTTTTTTTTTTTTTTTTTGGTCAGTCATGTGGCTTGAACTCTGGGCTTGGGCGCTATCCCTGCACTCTTCAGCTCAAGGCGAGTGCTCTGCCGCTTGAGCCACAGCACCACTTCCGGTTTTCTGGTGTTTAATTGGAGATAAGTGTCTCATGGATGTTCCTGTCTGGGCTACCTTTGAACTGTGATCCTCAGATCTCAGCCTCCTCAGTAGCTAGGATTACAGGTATGAGCCATCAGCATCTGGCTGCATGCTGGATTCTTTATAGATCTGATTGTACTCTAGCTGCCTGGCCTGCTGGCTGAGTTTACAGGGGATAGTGTGTTGGGGTTCGCAGAGGCCACTCTAAAAGGCAGTCCCTGCCAGGTATCGGTGGCTCATACTTGTTATCCTACCTACACAGGAGGCTAAGATCTGAGGATCATGGTTCAAAGCCCAGCTCTGGCAGGAAAGTCCATAATACTCTTGTTTCCAATTAACTAAGCCAGAAGTGGAGCAGTGTCTCAAATGATAGAGCACAGGCCTTGAGCAAAAAAGCTAAGGGGCAGCACCTAGGCCCTGAATTCAAGCCTTAGTACTAGCACAAAAATAAATAAAAGAGAGTCACAGCTTGACTTGGCCCTGATTTCAGGGACTCCCCAAATTATGGCTGACAGGTTGGTGCATTTTGCTTCTATAGGAGATCACAAAATACTGAGTGATCACCAGCTGCTTTCAGGGACAGGAGGAACTTCTGACATTCTTTGGTGTATAGGAATGTCCTGCAGGGACAGGGCCTGGGATCATTACTTGCTGTCACCGTCCAACTTCATCTGACCTTAATAACCCCATTGTGGATAAAATGGGAAAGCCTGAACCTGTGTCCCTATTAACAAGCATGTCATTCCTGAAGAGTCTAAGAATCTTGTAGAGCTGGATAAGTATTTTGGGAGGTGTGAGGGGCAGGGGGTGTGCGTGCGCGTGTGCATGCACACACACCAGAGTCAATACTAGGCTTGAACTCAGGGCCTAGTTGTTATCCTTTAGCTTTTTCACTCAAGGCTGGTGTTCTACCACTTAAGACACGGCTCCATTTCCAACTTTTTGCTAATTAATTGGAGCTAAGAGTCCCTCCTGCCTGGGCCATGATCCTCAGTCTCATAAGTAGCTAGGATTATAGACATGAGCACCAGTACCCAGCATATGGCGGTGTGTTTTGAAGTTTTTGTTTTGCAGCCATGAGGCTGCCTCATGCATTCTAGCTCAATGCCACTGAGTTGTACCCCAACACTAGATGGGTTTTCTTCATGTTTCCTATGGTTTGTGGTTATACTGGTTTCCCTTTTCATGTTAGGTTGGGTTTATCAGCCACATCAAATTTATAGATGGGCATTATTTCCTCTTTTCTACTTCCCTGTCCTTCAGTTTCCAGAAGGACCTGCTCAGTGTCCTGAGGGCAAAGAAGAAATTCAGATGTGTGACAAGCTAAAAGGAAACTTGCTTCAGAGTCAGGCCTATATCCCATATCTGCCTTGCTCTTTAGGCCTTGGGATGAGTTGGGCATGATACACTCATTGAAGAAGGCATGTGGATATTTGGGCACCCAGGGATAGACCTCATATTCCTGGCTCAGCCTGCTGAGAGACTGTAACCTACCAAGAGACCACCAAGCATGCTGTGGGAAACACTGCTGGATGACAGGGAACATCAACCTATGAGTGTTCACTTACCAGTCAATGGAGTCTAGAACAATGGGCACTTGTCATGACTGCTCTTTTGTAGATTCATGAGTAGTATATTCACTTATAGTATTCATGAGTCACTGCACCCAACACCACTCTACCATCTCTGGTGGACCCATTAGTACGTCTTTGTTGAATCAAGTATGCGTGATCATTTGAATGTGAAGCTCAGGGAGGAGTAGGGGAAAACTAAAGGAAGTCAGGGCCAGGCACCAGTGGTTTACACCTATAATCCAAACTACCTAGCCAGCTGAGATTTAAGGACTACAATACAAATCCAGTCCTTGAGACTTTCTAATTAACCAGCAAAAATCCAGAAGTTAGCTAGGCATGGTGACTCATGCCTATAGTCCTAGTTACTCAGAAGGCTTGAGATCTGAGGATCATAGTTCAAAGCCTTCCTGGGCAAGAAAGTCCATGAAACTCTTCTCCAGTTAACCACCAAAAAGCCAGAATGGAGTTATGGCTCAAGTGGTAGAACGCTAGTACTGAGCACAAAAGCTCAGGGACAGATCGAGGCCATGAGTTCAAGCCTCAAAGACCAGTAAAGGAAAAAAACAAAAACAAAAAAACAAAAACAGAAGTGGAGCTGTGGCTTAAGTGGTAGAGCACTAGCCTTGGGTGAAAAAGCTAAAGGACAGTGCCCAGGCCCTGAGTTCATGTCCTAATACCAGCACACGTGAGTGCACACACACACACACACACACACAAGCATGCATGCACATATACAAAATCAAACATTAAACAGGAAGATGGGGACCAGCTGTCAGTTTTGCAAATAGGTCATCACAGTAACCTCACCATATTAGGCAAAATTTCCCCTCATTCTGAGAAAGTAGGTTTGAGAAACTCTTATAAGGAGGGCCTCTTCTCTGCAGGTATTGAGAGTTTCATGGTTAGGATTCAAAGTATGGAAAATGAGATGGAAGAGCCCCTGGAGGAGACTGGGTGTCTTACCCATAGAGGTGACAGTGGTGAAATAGAAATGACCTCAAAGACCACCTCCTTGCCCATTTTCTCTAAGAACTCACTCTTCCCTATTGCAGGCTTTGTGACTTAAGTTGGCAAAGAGCTAGGGCTGAACCTGAGATTTGAGTCATCCCGAAAGCAGAGGCAGAGGGCTCTGGAAAAATCTGTCCCCGATTGTCCAGGGTAAGGCCAGTTGAGATTCCAGAGAGAGAAGCATTAAATGGCTGAGGGATTGGGAGTGATTAGGGAAACTTTGGGTGTGGGGCAGGAGGAGGTGCAGCATGACTTGGAGACAGGAAAGAGAAAGATTGACTGGATGTGTCTGCAAGGGAGGGAGTCAGGAAAGAATTGTGCTGACATTCAAGGAATTTGGCTGTGGTGGGGCTATTTTTATATGTTGAACCACCTGCTTGGTCTCTGAGTATTTGAGGCAACAACCTGAACAAGCTGACCAGTGTTTTAGAATATTCCCATCTTGGTTTAATGTTCAAGCCTACTGGGAAAAACATGTAGCTGTCCAGGTCACAGCCTGGGTTTGTCAGGATGAGGAAAAACAATGGGGAGGATGCAAGGCAAAGTGGAATACATGCCCTGGTCAGTGTCTCAAGGCAAGCCAGCTGTCTATCCATGTAGGATTGTGGCCCTCTGAGTAAGTCTGCTCCAAGCATGTCTTGTTCCCACAAGATACTCTCAAGTCTTATACGTGCTCTTAGCACTCTTGACCTAGTAGTTACATCATTTTTTTGTTTGTACCTGTCCTTGGGTTTGAACTCAGGGCCTAGACACTGTCTATGACCCCACTTGCTCAAGGCTAGCACTCTTATCACTTGAGCCACAACTCCATTTCCTTCTTTTTGCTGGAGAATTGGAGATAAGGTATCACAGACTTTCAGGCTAGCTTTGTTTTTTTTTTTTTATTTGTGAACATACTGTACAGAGGGGCAGGCTAGCTTTGAACTGTGATCTTCTGATCTCAGCCTCTCGAGGATTACAGGCTGAACCCCTAGCACCCAGAGTATAACTACCCCTTTTAAAATGAAGCTCTATAAAAAGTTGTAAAAAATCAAGTTCAACTATGGCTACAGATTTTTTTGGAAATAAGAGATTAAGACTAAGGAAAACTACATACCAAGGAGTTTGTGAACCAATGGACTTGGGAGTTGCTCTCTGAAGATCATTTTCAAACACTCAAAGCCTGGCAGGAGCCCTATGTAGAGTCAGTGGCTAAACCCTAGTACAAGAGGCTTGGCCAATGTATTTCAGGAATATGCTTATAAGCAAGAGCTTCCAGAATCTGAAATTGGCCTTCAGTCTTGGTGATGACTATGTTTTGTGCCTGTGAGCATCTCCTGAGGCCACTGCAGTAGATGGTTCCTAGCTCCTCAGGAGGAATACATTCCTCCTGGTGTCTGCAAAGGATCAGATCATATTTATAGTGTAGGGAAGATTAGCCAGACTACATTCCCTGAATGGACTCAACTCATGTGTGCTTTGAAAATATCTGTGCTCTGTCCTTGGGACACTCCTCAAGGGCACCATACAAACTGTCAAGTGTTTTTCTATGATTTACTAATTTAGGCAGTTTTGAGCCTCAGGACTCTGAGCTGATATGAGATCTCCAGCTGGAACAGCTTGAATACTAACTGACCAGAATATTGCTCAGGAAACAAACATGACAGGTGGTCTGCATCTAACAGTTGTATTCTGTGTCTCTGCAGGCAGAAACAAAGGCGGCCCTGCTCTTGGCACACCCACACTAGGAGAACGCAACAGCAGGGAAGGATCCAGCCAGCGGATGCCCCGCCAACCCAGTGCCACCAGGCTACCCAAGGGGGGTGGGCCCGGGAAGAGCACCACTCGAGGTGGCACATAGGACTGGAGCAGAGCCTGCAGGAGCAGAGCCTGCAGGCCACCCTTCTCCCCAAATGCTGGCCCACCACCCTGTGTGCATTTCTTTGCCTTATATGTTTCTGAAAGGCCGGATGTATTAATTAGACATCATTGTTGGACATATTAAAGCACAAAGATTTAAAATGAATTCTGTTTGCTAATCTTCATCACACTATGGCCAAACTAAGCAAGTGAAACTAGTAACTTCGTCTTTCTGCTCCATTTTAGGGATCTGAGAAGGTATGCCCTCTGCTCTTTTATAAAGGAGTCACCATGCTTCCCTTGTAGCAAAAGGCTCCTGGAAAGACCACAAAGGTGGCAATGTGGGCATGGAGGGGAAAACAGCCTCCAAATGACCACACAGTGAGGTCAAGACTGGATATATGAAGAATTTACTAACAACCCTTTCTCATTCTTATGTCCTGTCCTTCACATTTAAGCCAATTTTAGGGATTTTGTGGACATTTCTCACCACAGACCTTAGATTAAACCCTCTATTTCTGTGTTTTAAGTCAGGGTCTTGCTATATAGCCCAGTCTAGCTTCAAACCCAGTCTTCTGAGTGCTAGGCTTGAAGACATTATCTACACTCCCAATCTCTAAACCTTTATAATTGAGTCAGCATGTTTCATCAATGGAGAAATCTTCAAATAGCATTCAATGGAGAAAACCTAACTCGATTTTTTTTTTTCCCCCAGTCATAGGGCCTGAACTCTGGGCCTGGGTGCTGTCCCTCAGCTCTTCAGCTCAAGGCTAGCACTCTACCACTTGAGCCACAGTACCACTTCCTGCTTTTTCTGCTTATGTGGTGCTGAGGAATCAAACCCAGGGCCTCATACATGCAAGGCAAGCACTCTACCACTGAGCCACCTTCCCAGCCCAATTTATTTATTTATTTTATTTTTTGGTGAGCATGGGGCTTGAACACTCAGCCTGGGCACTGTCCCTGAGCTCCTTTTGCTCAAGGCTAGCACTCTCTCACTTTAGTCACAGCGCCACTTCCAGCTTTTTCTGTGATTAACTGGAGATGAGTCTTACGGACTTTCCTGCCTGAGCTGGCTTTGAGCCACAATTTTCAGATCTCAGCTTCCTGAGCAGCTAGGATTACAAGTGTGAGCCACTTGTGCTCAGCTTCTCAGTTTTCTTAGGAGTTAGTAAATCTAGGAGATTGGAAGTAATAATTCCTTGAGGTCAAGTCCATTCAACAATGCTTTCCCAAGACCTATTTCAATGGAGCTTATACCAGCTTCTATGTGGCTTGCAGAGCTTGTCTACTTCTGTAGGCAGAGATAGGCAGCAGGAGATTTGGGGTTTATGCAGAAGCTTTAATTGAAAACAACTCAAAGTCAGCCATGTTGAGGAGTGGCAGGAGTCAGGAAGAAACACCTGCCAGCAACATGGCTCTCAGTATTCTTCCCCTTCTTCAGCCTCTGCTTCCACAGAATCCACGCCCACCTCTTCATAATCCTTCTCCAGCGCTGCCAGGTCCTCCCGGGCCTCAGAGAACTCCCCTTCCTCCATGCCTTCGCCCACATACCAGTGCACAAAGGCTCGCTTGGCATACATGAGGTCGAACTTATGGTCCAGGCGGGCCCAGGCCTCGGCAATGGCGGTGGTGTTGCTCAGCATGCACACAGCCCTCTGCACCTTGGCCAGGTCTCCCCCAGGGACCACAGTGGGGGGCTGGTAGTTAATGCCTACCTGTAAGAGAAGACAACATTCCATGAAGTCTATATCAAAGTCCAGAAGTGGTGCCTACTGTTTCTTAAACAGAAGACATTATAGGTACACTCCCGCGACTAGGGGAAAATACTTGGTGCTTCCTACAAACAGGCTTGGGGCTTCCTTTGTGCCAGACAGGGGGTAAAACAGTAGGTGGATGGGTCCTGAGAAGGTAAATGCAGGGAAAGAGGAGCCTTGGAGTTGGGTTATTCTGGCTGGGTCCCAAGTGGCATGAGAGCTGTGTCCTAGCAACTGTGTCATATGATAGGTGCCCAGGGGAGGGGACTATCTTCCATCTGAAACCTAGGTCCGTCTTATATTCTTTGTGGTTTCTTTCCTCACAGACTTCAATAAGATGGCAATGAATTTCTGTAGTGGAAACCTGCAGTTTAGTAGACCCCAAATACTGAATACAACTGCAGTACCCCGAGGGAACACTGATATGAAGCTGTTACCATTGTGGCAGGAAGTGACCTACTTTAGTGCTAAGTGGGAGCAGAGGTGGCACTGAAGAAACAAAACAACAGGCATTCTAGGTTTGAGAACCAGGAGATATGCAATGTGTAGGGTGCACTGGAGCAAAAGACATAACTACAAATTCCAGGATTAAGGTTCTTTGTCACAACTGTTGAAGCTTGCTAATATATATGTATGACAAAAACAGCCATGAACAATCCTTAAGTGAATGAATGGACAGGCTGTGCTCAGTCCAAACCTTAATTTGAAAAATTAGGCAGCTATTTATCTTCTATCTAGAGAAAAATAACATAATCAGAACAAAAAATTCTCTGTAAGAATTTAAGGGCAAGTTGGGCAAGGTGGTACAGGCTTGTAATCCCAGCACTCAGGAGGCTGAGGCAAAAAGATTATGAGTTAGAAGCCAGCTTGGGCTACATGGTAAGTCTTATTGCAGTGAAGCTACCAGAAGTAATGACAATTGAACGAGAAAGCAACAATGAAAAATAAAACACAAGAAACCAGAGATGAACAGAAATCAGTAATTAACTTCTAGAAAAAGCTAAAAAAGTGATAGCAAGGTTTCTAACATGTATCAGTGAAAAGCTGGTACATATTTTGTGTTTGAAACAACTCAGGACAGAATTCCTAGGAGGAGACAAACTATGATGTGATCTTTTTCAGTGCAAAAACATTCGATTCCTGACAGCTGAGCACTGATGGCTCATATCTATAATCCTACTCAAGAGGCTGAGATCTGAAGATTGCAGTTTGAAACCAGTCTAGGCAGGAAAGTCAGACTTTTTTTTTTTGCCAGTCCTAGGGCTTGAACTCAGGGCCTGGGCACTGTCCCTGAGCTTCTTTTGCTCAAGGCTAGCACTCTACCACTGGAGCCACAGTACCACTTCCAACTTTTTCTGTGTATGTGGTACTGAGGAATAGAACCCAGGGTTTCATGCATGCTAAGCAAGCACTCTACCACTAAGCCACATACCCAGCCCTGTGAGACTCTTAGTGTCAATAAACCACTCAGTAAAAGATGGATATGGTGTTGTGGCTAAAATGGTAGAGCACTAGCCTTAAGCAAAAACAATTCAGGGACAGCACCCAGGCCATGAATTTAATCCCCAGGATTGACAAAGAGAGAAAGAGAGAAATTTGTCATAGTTTTATTTTGAATAAGATAGTCTATAAGAAATTGAAATCAATTTCTACCTACTTGGAGAATGAGGTGGGATTTTTATTATAATTTTTTAAATATTAAATAATTAAATTTATTTTTTTCAAAAATACATACAAGGCAGGCATAGTGGCTGACATCAGTAATCTCTGCAAGGAGGCAAAGATCAAGAGGATCATGGTTGTATGCCAATCCAGGCAAAAGTTAGTAAGAACTCATTTCCATCAACTAGGCATAGTAGAATGTACCTAATGACCCCAGACACTTTGGAGAATCATAAGGAACAAGACAAAAATGCAACATCATACCTGAAAAATAACCCAATAAACAAGGGCAAGAGATGTGGTTCATGGTAGAAAGCCAGTTAGCAATAAGAGGCTCTGAGTTAAAAACCAAGACTGGATGTATGAATATGCTTGTGTTTGTAATCCCCTCACATACACCATGACACAAAATTCTAATAGAATGCTTACATGTGCAAGACAAAACTAGCTGGGCACTGGTGGCTCATACCTATAATCCCAGCGACTAAGGAGGCTGAGATGTGAGGATCATGGTTCAAAGCCAGCCTGGGCAGGAAAGTCCATGAGACTCTTATCTCCAATGAACCACCAGAAAACCAGAAGTGGCACTCTGGCTCAAAGTGGTAGAGTGCTAGCCTTGAGCAAAAGGAGCCTAGAGATAATGACCCAGGCCCGAATTCCAGCCGCATAACTGGAAAAAAAATAAATAAATCAAACTGTATTTCCTACATTAATCCTAACAGGCACAAATGGCACAAAAACCTTTCAGAAACAACCTATTGTGTGTATTTGTGTGTGCATGTGTGTGTGTGTATGTGTGTGTGTATACATACACTGCCTAGTGTAATGACTCAGTAAAAAACTTGCAGAAATATCACTGAAAAAATTTCTTCTCTGGTTCACTTTTTTTTTTGTCAGTTGTGATGCTTGAACTCTGGGCTTGGGTGCTGTCCCTGTGCTCTTCAGCTCAAGGCGAGTGCTCTATCACTTGAGCCATAGCCACTTCTGGTTTTCTGGAAATAAAGAGTCTCACAGACTTTCCTGCCTAGGCTGGATTTGAACTGTGATCCTCAGATCAAAGCCTCCTGAGTAACTAGGATTACAGGCGTGAGCACCGGTGCCCAGCTCTGGTTCACTTCTGAAGGCTACCAGCCTGGCCAAAGATGAACACTCAGGGCAATGTTCCCAAAGGATATGGGCCATGACTCTGCAGATCTGCTGCTTACTGACAGACATGGGGACTTCACATCCCCCAGTCCTACCTTAAATCCAGTTGGGCACCAGTCCACAAACTGGATGGTGCGCTTGGTCTTGATGGTGGCAATGGCCGCATTGACGTCTTTGGGGACCACATCCCCCCGGTACAACATACAGCAGGCCATGTACTTGCCATGCCGAGGGTCACACTTCACCATCTGATTGGCCGGCTCAAAGCAGGCGTTGGTGATCTCAGCTACCGACAGCTGCTCATGGTAGGCCTTCTCGGCAGAGATGACCGGAGCATAGGTGGCCAGGGGGAAGTGGATGCGGGGGTACGGCACCAGGTTGGTCTGGAACTCTGTCAAGTCCACGTTCAGGGCCCCATCAAACCTCAGGGAGGCTGTGATGGAGGACACGATCTGCCCAATCAGACGATTGAGGTTGGTGTAAGTGGGACGCTCAATGTCCAGGTTGCGCCGACAAATGTCGTAGATGGCTTCGTTGTCCACCATGAAGGCACAGTCGGAATGTTCCAGGGTCGTGTGGGTAGTCAGGATGGAGTTGTAGGGCTCCACCACAGCTGTGGAAACCTGGGGGGCTGGGTAGATGGCAAACTCCAGCTTGGACTTCTTGCCATAGTCCACTGAGAGCCGCTCCATGAGCAGAGATGCGAACCCAGAGCCGGTGCCGCCCCCAAAACTGTGGAAGATGAGGAAGCCCTGCAGGCCTGTGCACAGATCCGCCTGTGAGGAGAACCACAGCACACATGACAGGAGCCAGCACCTGCACAACCAGCCAGGCTCCCTCCCCCCTTCCCTCTGCACCGGACATCAGGAATGGCACACCGAGGACCCACACACTGGACACCAAGACCTGTGCAGACTCAGCTGGACTTCTGATTCCAGACTCTGAGACTGGCCATAAGGACCCATCCACCACCCAAGGCCCCACTCTCTCCACCAGGACCACATCCACACGCAGTCTTCTGCGTGCTGTTCTTACCAGCTTGCGGATCCGGTCCAGGACCAGGTCGACGATCTCCTTGCCAATGGTGTAATGGCCTCTGGCATAGTTATTGGCAGCATCTTCCTTCCCAGTGATCAGCTGCTCTGGGTGGAAGAGTTGCCTGTATGTGCCTGTGCGCACCTCATCTGCAAAGAGACAGTGTGTGCGAGACTCAGGCCCCCTCTGCTCACCAGCATGGACACCTGCCTGGCGATCGCTCAAGTCAGCACAGCACAGCACATGCTGTTCCTCCTAGGTCAACAGTGACTCCCTAGAATTTTCTTGTTTTAATTTTCATTTCTCTTTCTCCATTTGGTTGGTTGGTTGAGATGAGGTCTGGCTACATAGCCCAGGTAGGCTGGAATTCCACAGGGAGCTCAGGTAGGATTAGGCCTCATAATCCTCCTACCCAAGACCCCCAAGTGCTGGAAATACAGGTGTGCATCACCACACCCAGCACACTAAAGTAATGGCAGCTCAGTACAAATGCCAAATGGAAATAAGCTCTCACTTGCTCGCATGGGTCACTGGACAGAAACTCACTTCTTTTGACCTGCAACCACCTCAAAGGGAAGATCTTACAACTCCTTCAAACACCGGGCAGATGCCAGGTCAGTGTGACTGGCAGCACTCTATGCGGCCTGGCTCTCACAGGTTGTAATAGGAGACATTCTGTCACCTCCTGGGGGACACTGGGAGGTGCTTGCCATCTCTTCCAAGCTGAAGGAACCACATGGATATTCTTTGTTGCCTTTTCATAGCTAAGAGCTAGCCAAGAGCCCTGCAGCATCACTACCGCATGAGGGAGGGAACCAACATCTGTTCACCTACACCTGGGGTCTGCAGAAGCCACCTGACAGCGAGAGACGGCAAGCAGGAGGACTCTCTCAGCCCATTATCTTCCTGCTGGCAAAGCAGCTTCCTTAGAGCCCAGGGTTTCCTCAGTTAGGAGCCTGTGTCCCACAGGCAGGAACTTTTCAGCTTCTCTCCCAACAGTGCTTGGAGCCTACAGCCACTTGTTCCCTCCTTTCTACAGAAGGATTCCAGGAGCCTGCATGGGGCTGAATGGAGGTGCTCCCGCCCTCCCAGGAAGGCCGCCCTCCAGGGCTAGAGCACCTACCGACCACAGTGGGCTCTAGGTCCACAAACACTGCTCTGGGCACATGCTTGCCAGCCCCGGTCTCACTGAAGAACGTGTTGAATGAGTCATCCCCGCCACCAATTGTTTTGTCACTTGGCATCTGGCCATCAGGTTGAATTCCATGCTCAAGGCAGTATAGTTCCCAGCAGGCATTGCCAATCTGGACCCCTGCCTGCCCCACGTGGATAGAGATGCACTCGCGCTGGAAACCAGAACACATACATGAAAACCATGTATCTTCAAAGCAACTGAAATGGCACAAAATGTTAATGAGATTTTGTCATAATTGAGTGTTGAGAATGTATTTGGGTTCATAAAGAGCTCCTAAGACACAACATCCTTTGAACTCCTAATGGTTATTTTAAATCAGAATGCAAAGGCCTATCCAACATGGATACTTGAGCTATGAACAGAAATAATCATATAAGTTCACCTTCTGAGCAATTAACAAAATATGTTTGAAATAAAATAAGCAATTCTGTACTCAAAGATTAGATTGTTCTACCTGAAGTAATGGCTTAGAAAATCAGACATGATTTATGAAATCCAATTAATTCAACTAAATACTGTGAATTTTTGTGTATGTGTTTATGTGTGCCTGTGTGGTATCGCGGGAGGGGCAAACCTACAGCCTTGCACGTATATACTAGACAGACGCTCTATCATTAACCCAAACCCTCTGCCAGTCCTGGGGTTGAACTCAGGACCAGGGCACTGTAGCTTAACTTTTTGTGTGTGTGTGTGTGTGTGTGTGTGTGTGTGGTTTTTTTTTGGGTCCGGTCATGGGGCCTGAACTCTGGGCCTGGGCGCTGTCCCTCAGCTCTTCAACTCAAGGCTAGTGCTCTACCACTTGAGCCACAGCGCCACTTCCGGCTTTTTTCTTTTTGCTTATGTGGTGCTGAGGAATCGAACCCAGGGCCTCATGCATGCAAGGCAAGCACTCTACCACTGAGCCACCTTCCCAGCCTCTGTAGCTTAACTTTTATGGTCAACACTAGCACTTACCATTTGAGCCACAGCTCTACTTCTTTTTTGGTAGTTAATTGGAGATGAGAGTCTCATGAACTTTCCTGCCCAGGCTGGCTTTAAACTGTGATCCATAGATCTCGGCCTCCTAAGTTACAATTACAGGCATGAACCTCTAGCTTCAGGCTTTTTTTTTTTTAATGAGGATTTCACTCACAGTCTTATGCATACCAAGCAAGTGCTCTATCACTGAGCTATATCCTTATCCCTTACTTATTCATCTATTTAGTGCCAGTATTGAGGCTTTGAACTCAGGGCCTCACAATCTTACTTAGCTTCCTCCCACCCCCTCAAAGCTGGTGCTCTACCACTTAAGCCACATTTCCACTTTTGGCTTTTTGCTGATTAACTGGAGATAAGTCTCTCTTTGATGTGTCTGCCCATGCTGGCTTCAACCTAAAGTCTTCAGATATCAGACTCCTGAGTAGCTAGGATTATAGACAAGAGTCACCAATACTAAGACTATTTTTTTTTATTTATTTTTTGTCAGTTGTGGGACTTGAACACAGGGCCTGGGGACTGTCCTTGAACTTTTCCATTCAAGGCTAGCACTCTACCACTTTGAGCCACAGCTCCACTTCCAGTTCTTCTGGTAGTTAAATGGAGATAAGAGTCTCACAGGGCTGGGAAGGTGGCTCAGTGGTAGAGCGCTTGCCTTGCATGCCTGAGGCCCTGGGTTCAATTCCTCAGCACCACATAAGCAAAAGAAAAAAGCCGGAACTGGTGCTGTGGCTCAAGTGGTAGAACACTAGCCTTGAGCTGAAGAGCTGAGGGACAGCGCCCAGGCCAAGTTCAGGCCCCACAACCGGACCCCCCCACCTCCCCAAAAAAAAAGAGTCTCACAGACTTTTCTGACCCAGTTGGCTTCAAAATACAATCCTCTGATCACAGCCTCCTGAGTAGCTAGGATTACAGGTATGAGCCACCAGCACCCAGCTCAGATTAATTTTGTTTTGTTTTGGTTGGTTATGAGGCTTAAACTCTGGGCCTGGGCGCTGTCCCTCAGCTCTTCAGCTCAAGGTGAGCGCTCTACCACTTGAGCCACAACGCCACTTCCAGCTTTTTCTGCTTATGTGGTGCTGAGGAATCGAACCCAGGGCCTCATGCATGCAAGGCAAGCGCTTTACCACTGAGCCACCTTCCCAGCCTCTAAACTCCTTTTTTTTTTTTTGTCAGTAACAGGGATTGAATTCAGAAGTCTCAAATCATCACTCAGCTTGCTTGCTCATGGTTGGTGCTCAATGGTAGAACCATTGTGCCAAACCTTTAGCCTAGCTTTTTTGTTGATTAAGTGGAGATGGAATCTTGTGGACTTTTCTACCTGGGCTGGCTTTGTGCCTCAATCCACAGTAGCTAAGATAGACAGAGAAATTATCTGTGCCCTGTTCTACTTTTTAAATTTTTATTTTTAGGGCTGGGAAGGTGGCTTAGTGGTAGAGTGCCTGCCTCACATGCACGAGGCCCTGGGTTCGATTTCTCAGCACCACATACACAGAATAAACTGGAAGTGGGTACTGTGGCTCAAATGGTAGAGTCTTCACCTTGAGCTGAAGAGCTGAGGGACAGCATCCAGGCCCAGAGTTCAAGCACCATGACCGACCAAAAAAATTATTTTTAATTGTTATTATACTGATGTACAGAGGGGGTACAGTTACATAAGTCAGACAATGAATACATTTCTTTTTAGACAATATCACCCCTCCCTTGCTTTCTCCCAGTTTTTCCCTCCCATCCCCATAGCTCCTTCCCCCTCATTGTTAAAGATAAACCTTTGCTTAAAATAGCAGCTCCTAAAAGTGGTAAAATACACAAATCTAATCTAATCTCAAAGGTTTTTTTTTTTTTAGCCTACTGGGTAAAAGAAAGTACTTTCCCTTTATGTTTAGAATAATTGACTTGCAAAAAAAAAAAATAGTTAAGTGACTTGTTTCCATACTGTAACCATACCCCCTCCAAAAGCCTTGAAACCAGCTGTGACAGAAAATGCCCATGGTATAACCCCTGTTTTTACTGTATTTCATGTTGGTATAATTTGGGGAGGGGAAGGGAAAAAACAAATTGTTTAAAAAGGGATACAGGTGGACCCATTGCAACAATGAAATGTACAAGATGCTATGTCCAAAACCGAACTTTACAACTTTGGGCAGATGGGGGGGGGGGGTAGTGGTGGAGATGGGAGAGCAGGAATGGTAAGGGAAAAACACAGGAGGAGGCAACAATGCTTGATAAGAAATGTACTCATTACCTTGCTCATGTAATTGTAACCCCTCTGTACCGTATTTTCACAATAAAAAATTTATTAATAATAAAAAAGAAAAAAAGAAAATGCCAACATAAGTCTGAGTTATTGCAGTTATATATTTTGTATGGTTGTAGGCTACCAAATCATATAAACATTAGTTTGGAGAGAAAATTGAGATTAAAATGACTGGCCATCCACTTCAGTTCATTGGGAACAACTGAAATGATCTGGACTATGTAAATTATTGGAGAAGGGTCTTTATGGCCTCTCTCAATATAAGACTATGTTTTGTGTGCACTTATTTTAAATGTGCACACACAAGGACAGAGATATTAACTGCATTTAATTGATGTGTAAATGATTCATATTTAGTCCAATTACCTAGTAGTCACCTATAAGCTGGGGATATAAAAATGAATAACTTGTTAAGTGCTGATGCCTATAATTCTAAGTACTCAGAAGGTTGAGATCTGAAGATCTCAGCTCAAAGCCAGCCAGGGCAGGAAAGTTCATAAAACACTTATCTCAATTAACCAGCAAAAAGCTGAAAGAGGAATTGTGGCTCCAGCTTTTTTCCACTTAGCCTTGAGTGGAAAACTAAGGGACAGTGCCCAGGCCTGAGGACCTACAGTGCCCAGGCCTCCAGGACTGGCTAGCTTAGGCAGAAAGTTATCAAAAGTCCATATGGGAGGTGGGGATGAGGTGGGAGAACAGGCTCCTGGGGCTCATGTCTGTTATCCTAGCTCCTCAGGAGGCTGAGATCTGAAGATCATGATTTGAAGACAACCTGGTTGGTCATGGGGCTTGAACTCTCTGGGGCTGGGCGCTGTCCCTGAGCTCTTCAGCTCAAGGTGAGTGCTCTATCACTGGAGCCACAGCACCACTTTTGGTTTTCTGATGGTTAATTGGATGGAGATAAGAGTCTCACTGGGAAGGTGACTTAGTGGTAGAGCGCTTGCCTAGCATGCATGAAACCCTGGGTTTGATTCATCAGTACCACATAAACAGAAAAAGCCAGAAGTGGTGCTGTGACTCAAGTGGTAGAGTGCTAGCCTTGAGCAAAAGAAGTTCAGGGACAGTGCCCTGGACCTAGGTTCAAGCCCCAGGACTGAAGGAAAAAAAAAGTCTCATGGACTTTTCTTGCCTGGGCTGGCTTTGAACCATGATCCTCTGATCTCAGCCTTCTGAGTAGCTAGGATTACAGGCATGAGACACCAGCACCTGGCCCTTGAGACTCTTATCTCCAATTAACCACCAAAAAGCAGAACTGGAGCTGTGGCTCAAGTGGTACGGTGCCAGCCTTGAGAGGAAAAGCTAAGAGAACAGACCTCATACCCTGAGTTCAAGCCCTAGCACACACGCACACATGCGCGCACACACACACACCATGCACATGTGCGTTCACACACAAGAGGAAAACTTAGTCATGTTTTCCATGTGCCGTTTCTTATCGGTCTTATGTCAAAATCTGATTTTAAAATAGACGATTAAAAACCGGCCTATTTTTGTAAATGCTTATACATCACTTTGTATTGCTTTGGAAACGAAAGCTAGAAAGCGATGCTGGTTGCGGCCAGCATGGCAGGGAGGAAGCTGAGGGCAGCGGGCATCGCTGTGGGTGCCTAGTGCCGCCGCAAACTCACGCAGCCACCCGGAAGTGTCCTGCACAGCCTCGCCCGCTCCCTGTGCCCACTCCGGGTTCCACACAGCCCTGCTGCCCTCTCCAGCCCGCCCCAGTCCCACCAGCGCACAGCTTACCATGGCTTCCTCCCGGCAGCACCCGGCGTTCTCACCTCCTCTCTGTCCGAGGCCACGTGCCCAACCGCCTGGCGCGTCCGCGACACACCGCGTCCTGATTGGCTCATGGCCTGCGCAACTACTACTGGTTCTCACAGCTTTAGGGCGGACCGTAGGTTTAAACCTCAATCTTGATTGGCCACTGGCCTTGACTTCCGAAATGTTCCTTCTGATTGGTTGTCACTTGAGGCCCAAGTGGGGACCTTTGATCTTTTGGGTCCTGTGTGGGCACGTAGAGGTGGCGGGGAGTCTTCCAAGTTGGTGCCTACTTAGAAACTGTACAAGAAGTAGCCAGGGGGCCAAGAAGAAGGTCTGGTTGGGAGGGAGGTGGCCGATTATTGTTACTTATGCCACCTTAGCCCCACCTGTAGAAAACTCACATCAGGAAACCTAACTACCGGAGAGGTGGAGGTCATGAGTATCATGGTTCGAGACCTGCCTAGGCAAAAAGTTCATGAAACGAGCCTGGCACAGGGTGCTCATGCCCATAATCCTAGCTCCTCTGGAGGCTGAGGATCTGAGGCTTTGGATTCAAAGCCAGCCTGAGCATACGAGTCCAAGAGACTTATCTTCAATGGAACAACAGAAGACCCACTCACACCTGTAATCCTAGCTACTCCGGAGGCTGAGATCTGCGGATTGCGGCTCAAAGCCAGCCTGGCAGAAAAGTCTGAGCCTTACCACTTCTGGGCATCAACCCAGAACATCACAAACCATGATACTGTAAAGCCTCTAGACCAGCACAAAAAAGTCAGAAGTGGAGGTTGTGGCTCACGTGGTAGAACACCAAACTTGAGCAGAAAGTTAGACAAGAAAGCAAGGTTCTGAGTTCAAGCCCCAGTACCATCATGTACTCAGGCACACGCGTTCACAAGCACACGCCACGCGTACACACACACACACCACAATTAGTGATTCCCAGGGCCTGGAGGAGGGCAGGATGAACAGGTTGGGCACAGAGGGCTCTTTTTTTTTGGTCGATCATGGGGCTTGAACTCTGGGCCTGGGCACTGTCCCTGAGCACTTCATCTCAAGGTAAGCACTCTACCACTTGAACCACAGCACCACTTCCAGTTTTCTGGTGGTTAATTGGAGATAAGAGTCTCACGGACTTTTCCTGCCTGGGCTGACTTTGAACCGCGATCCTCAGATCTCAACCTCCTGAGTAGCTAGGTGCGAGCCACCAGCACCCAGCCACAGAAAACTCTTTAAGGCAGGAAACTATGTGATAATCTAACCCTCTATACCTGACCTTATACACTTGTCAGAACACATAGAACTTTGGTGCAACATGCAGTTCAAACCTAATATAAAGTAGGGACTTTGGATGACAATAATGAGTCAGCGTAAGTTCATCAGTTGTAACAAATGTGCTGCTCTGATGCTAGATACCAAGAGTGGAAGACATTGTGTATCTGGGGCTTCAAGTCTATGGGAACTCTCTGTACTTTCTGCTCAATATTGCTGTGAATTCAGCTTCACTGATAAATTCTATTTTTAAAAAATCATCTGTCATAATGTAAAGGTTTATTTCTTGATTTTCAAGTTTATTTCATTTATTTCTATGTCCACTCATATGTCAGCACCACAGTCTTATTATAGCTTTGTAGTCAGTGTAGAGATCAAGAAGCAGGAATCTCTAATTTTGTTATTTTTCGTGCCCTTTTCTTTCTTTCTTTCTTTCTTTTTTTTGGTCTAGTCCTGGGACTTGAACTCTGGGCCTGGCTGCTATCCCTGAGCTTTTCTATTCAATAGCACTCTACCACTTGAACCACAGCTCCACTTCCAATTTTCTGGTGGTTAATGGGAGATAAGGGTTTCATAGAGTTTCCTGTCTGAACTGGCTTCACGCTGCAATCCTCAGATCTCAGCCTCCTAAGTAGCTAGGACTATAGGTGTGAGCTACTAACACCCAGCTTCCTTGCCTTTTAATATGAATTTTGAAATCAGCTTGATAATTTCTTTAAAATACACAGAATTTGGGGCTGGGAAGGTGGCTCAGTGGTAGAGCACTTGCCTTGCATGCCTGAGGCCCTGGGCTCGATTCCTCAGCACCACATAAGCAAAAAGAAAAAAGCCGGAAGTGGCGCTGTGGCTCAAGTGGTAGAGCACTAGCCTTGAGCTGAAGAGCTGAGGGACAGCGCCCAGGCCCAGAGTTCAGGCCCCACGACTGTACCCAAAAAATAAAATAAAATAAAATACACAGGATTTGTTGTTATTTGTTTGTTTTGTGCCAGTAGTGGAGCTTGAACTCATGGTCTAGATGTTTTCTCTTAGCTCTATTCTCAGACTGAAGAGTAGCTAGGATTATAGACATAAGCCATTAGCTCCCAGCCAGAATTATTTTCTTATTTTTATTTCAGGATAGTTCATTAGTAGTGTACAGAAACACAATTGATTTTTATACACTGATTTTTTTGTTGTTGTAGTTGGTGTGGGGCTTGAACTCTGGGCATGGGTGCTGTTCCTCAGCTCTTCAGCTCAAGGCTAGTGCTCTACCACTTGAGCAGCACTACTTCTGATTTTCTGGTGGTTTACTGGAGATAAGAGTCTCATGGACTTTCCTGCCCAGGCTGGCTTTGAACCATGATCCTCAGATCTCAGCCTCCTTAGTAGCTAGGATTACATGTATGAGGCACCGGCATCCAGCTGTACACTGATCTTATATATGACAACTTTGCAGAATTTGTTACTTCTAATGTTACTATATTATATATATGATGTCATCTGTAATTAGAGCTAGTTTTACTTTCTTTCCTATCAGATTTATTTCTTTTGGTTTGGTTTCTTGGCACTACTGGCTCTTAAACACATGGCCTTATACTTGCTAGGCAAACTTTCTACTACTTGAGCTAAGCCTCCAATCCAGTTTTGTGGGTTTTTCTGTGTGTATGTGTGTGTGTGTGTGTGTGTGCGTGCTTGTGCATGTGTACGAGCATAAGAGAGACAATACTGGGGCTTGAATTCAGATTGGGTAGTGTCTCAGCTTTTTTTGCTAGCATTCTATCATTGAAGCCACAGCTCTGCTTCTGGCTTTTTTTTTTTTTTTTTTTTCTGTTTAATTGGAGACAAGAATCTCACAGACTTTTCTGCCTGGGCTGGTTTTGAACTGAGATCCTCAGACCTCAGCCTCCTGAGTGGCTAGGATTACAGGTGTGAGCCAATGGCACCAGCTGCTTTTTAGTTTCTTTATTCCTTAGAATAGCATAGTTCAATGATTTTCAAGTTAAATCAACTTAGCATTCCTGGGTTCACGATATGCAGACAGGCATGAGTACTCTGAACTCCAAAGAGCAGGGAATTGTTTTTGGGGTTCTCCAGGACTTGCCAGGTGGTCCTAGACTAAGAGGGGCTGTGTTGGCATTTGAGGGGCTTTGAGGGCACACACACACACACACACGACTGCAAGCTGTTTCGGGAGGTCAGCTGCGGGTTTCTTTATAAGACATTATCTGTAGCTGGAGGAGGCTCAGCACAGCCTGCCCAAGTTCTGCCATTTCACAGCATTCTCATAAAAGGCTACACTTTCTTGCCAACGTGTGAGGGTGGCTTCCTGCCAGCCCATTGTAGCTGAGGAGTCAGGGCACGGCCAGACCTAGGTCCTCATCGCACTGTGCAAGAAAGTATTTTTCAGACCCTGCACATCGCTGGACCTGGACCTCAGCGTGGCGGGATTGATGTGAGCCGTAGGACCCAAGCGAGCTCTTGATCTGCACCAGGTAAGTTATGCGTAGAGGAAGTTATTTAGCTGTGTGATGGCGGAGGGGGGCGCAGGCTGGGCCCCCTCTCCCCCCAGGAGATGCGGCGGGGGGCAGGGGGAGGGACGGGACGCTGTGCGGTGATCCAGCGCCTTGGAGGCGGGGGCGGGCCCTGCGCACAGGCGGCGTTCGTTCGCTGGCTGGTGGGGGCGGGCACTGCGCGCAGAGCTGGCGGTGACTGCGGTAGCTGGCGACAGCAGGTGGGTCGCGGCAGGGTTAGGCTGAAGCTCAATAGCAAGCAAAGACTGTGGTGTCTGGGGACGAGGGCAGTGCTTCTGGCTACTAGGTAGCTCCCGGCGCAGGCCACGACGATAAGGCGGCAGCTTGTAGGGTTTGGGCAAGTGCACGGTGGGTCTCACCTCCAGATCAGGGGCCCCTGCTTGCTGGCCTGGTGAGCTGATATTCCAGCCTGGCAGCAGGGGGTGGGGTTGGAGGTGATCGTTCTTTGAGGCCAAGTGGTGGCTTGGGCCACGCCCCGACTACCGGAGCCGCTCCCGTTCCGGGTACTGGAGGCCCAGCTCCTCCGAAGCCTCCCATTTCCTCTGGCGCTTAGATCCCTGATCCATCATGGATCTGTTCCCAATCTCTCTCACTTTCTGGGGCTACCTCTTCATTTTCAGTGTCAGATTAGCCGGCGCCTAGGTCAGGCTCTGCCCTGCCCCCTCCACTGCCCAGGAGGCTGACAGGATCTCCAGCTTCCTTATGACTTCCCATGTCTGTGGTCTCATCCTAGTCTTTAAGTAGATCCTCAAGTGCAGGTGTCCTGCATCCGTCCCTCCCCACCCCAACCCGGTGGAGTCAAGAGAATGAGCCGAGAGTGGGCAATCCAAGAGAGACACAAGGCTAGCCAGGACCTGACTGGACAACCTGTCATTTCCCTCTGACCCTCCTAGGTCCCAGCACCATGGCCCGGGGACTGTTCAGCACTGCCAGCCTGGCTGGATTCTGCCAGAAGCTGAATCGATTGAAGCCACTGGAGGACTCCAGCATGGAGACATCTCTGCGGCGCTGCCTCTCCACACTGGACCTGACCCTTCTGGGCGTGGGGGGCATGGTAGGCTCCGGTCTCTATGTGCTCACAGGCACTGTAGCCAAGGACATAGCTGGGCCTGCTGTGCTCTTGTCTTTTGCCATAGCTGCTGTGGCATCCCTGCTGGCTGCCCTATGCTATGCAGAATTTGGAGCACGTGTGCCCCGCACGGGCTCCGCGTACCTGTTTACCTATGTATCCATGGGTGAAGTGTGGGCCTTCCTCATCGGCTGGAATGTGCTTCTGGAATACCTCATTGGAGGGGCTGCTGTGGCCCGTGCCTGGAGCGGCTATTTGGATGCCATCTTTAGCCACAGCATTCGCAACTTCACTGAATCTCATGTGGGTGTCTGGCAGGTGCCCTTTCTGGCCCAATACCCAGATTTTCTGGCTGCTGGCATCTTACTTGTGGCTTCTGCCTTTGTCTCCTGTGGAGCCCGAGTCTCTTCCTGGCTCAATCACACCTTCTCAGCCATCAGCCTAATTGTCATCCTCTTCATCATCATCTTGGGTTTTGCCCTGGCCTGTCCCCATAATTGGAGCCCTAAGGAAGGTGGCTTTGCACCTTTTGGCTTTTCTGGCATCATGGCAGGCACAGCTACCTGTTTCTATGCCTTTGTGGGTTTTGATGTCATTGCTGCCTCCAGTGAGGAGGCCCAGAACCCACGGCGGGCTGTACCTATGGCTATTGCCATCTCTCTTGGCCTGGCAGCTAGTGCCTATATCCTTGTCTCCACTGTGCTAACACTCATGGTGCCCTGGCACAGCCTGGACCCTGACTCTGCCCTTGCTGATGCCTTCTATAGGCGGGGATACAGCTGGGCTGGCTTCATCGTGGCAGCTGGTTCCATCTGTGGTAAGTGACTCATGTGGATAGGGTGGGTGGGAACAGGGCAGTGGGAGCCTGACCCTGAGCTTCTTGGAGAACATACCTCCATTCAGGTCTCAATTTTATCAGCTGTATAATGGGCCCAGGAAAACACTAATTATTAGATCTTTTCCATCCAGGCTGGATAAAGTGCTGTTGCCCACAAATTGTCTGTAATATCAATTCTAGGCATGCACTTACAAATCCTTTGGGGCAGTGGCATTCAGCCATCTCTGAACTGGAATGCTATTCCTGGGGGAGGGGGTGACAATCCAGCAACCCCCAAACATTTATACTTACTTTTTGAGAACCTAAACTCATGTCCCTATATCCAAAGAGTCCCCTTATGCCCCTGCCCCTCCAACAGTGGCCCTTGATGAGCTCCTCTGCCATACTGAATGCCCTCTTTCCCTCTGCTGCAGCCATGAATACCGTCCTACTCAGCAACCTTTTCTCGCTGCCACGAATTGTCTATGCCATGGCCGCCGATGGGCTCTTCTTCCAGATATTTGCCCGTGTACATCCCCGGACACAGGTGCCTGTGATGGGGATACTGGTGTTTGGGGTCCTCATGGCTCTCCTCGCACTGCTGTTAGACCTGGAGGCATTGGTCCAGTTCCTGTCCATTGGTACTCTACTGGCCTATACTTTCGTGGCCACCAGCATCATTGTACTACGCTTCCAGAAGGTTTCTCCACCCAGCTCCCCAGGCCTGGCCAGCCCTAGCCCCACAGCTAAGAAGTACGACTCGTTCGCTGACCACATACAGCTAGTAGGTTCTGTGCAGACTTCCATCGCTGAGCCTGGGCAGCTGCGACCATCCCTAAGGCCCTACTTGGGCTTCCTGGAGGAATGTAGCCCTGGACCTGCAGTGGCTTGGGCACTTGGCATCCTGGTGGCCTCGGCCATTACCCTAGGCTGTGTGCTGGTCTTTGGGGACTCAGCTCTGCACCTCCCACGGTGGGCCTACATCCTGCTGCTTGTGATCAGTGGTATCGTGTTCCTGCTTAGCCTCCTCGTCCTGGGGGCTTACCAGCAACAGCAACAGCAAGACACTTTCCAGGTATTTCCTCCATCTAGCACACACTCACTTGACCCAACTAGCTCTTTGGCCCTACCAGTTCTGTCATCTCACAGAAAGTAAAGGGCTTATGGGGCTGAGGAGGTCAATCTATCCTCTCTTACCCCCATAGTAAGGATCCACAGGTCTCCAGACTCTCCAGAGACAGGGGCACGGGGCCAACAGATCCTGCAGCCCAGCTTTCTTTACTCTTATGCCTTCAGATACCCTTGGTGCCCTTGACTCCAGCCCTGAGCATCCTCCTCAATATCTGCCTCATGCTCAAGCTAAGCTACCTGACCTGGCTGCGTTTTGCCATCTGGCTGCTGATTGGTGAGTGGGGCCAAGCTGAGGCACACTCCCCCAAGTACTGCAGTGGTGTGGGAGGAGGGGGGACAAGACAGGGCTGGGATCTGGCTCTCAGGCTCATTCCATATCCTCTACAGGACTCGCTGTATATTTTGGCTACGGTATCTGGCACAGCAAGGAGAACCAACGGGAACCACCAGAGCTGGCCACTGCACACTACGTGGTATTCCCCAATGGTGGCCTGGAAGAGACTGTGGAGACAGTGCAGCCTGCTAGCCAGGAGCCAGCCCAGGAGCCTGGCTGTGCAGAGTAGCTTGGCCTGTCTGTGAGACCTATTGAAATTTCCCTGCATTCCTCACTTCCTTGAGAGACAAGAAGAGTTGGGGCTGCACATGTCATGGACGACTTGGGTTTGCAGGCCTGCTCAGGATGGGGTCGAGTGTTCTCAGGACCACCTGACTTAGGTGCCAAGCTGCTGTCTTGTGAGTTTGTGTGTGTGTGTGTGTGTGTGTGTGTGTGTGTGTGTGCACGTGCACACAGGTACTGGGGCTTGAACTCAGCCTCTGGGCACTCTACCACTTGAGCACATCTTTGCTTCTGGCTTTCAAGTGATTAATTGGAGATAAAAGTCTCATGGACTTTCCTGACTGAGCTGGCTTTGAACCAGGATTCTCAGACCTCAGCCTTCTGAGTAGCTAGGTTACAGGTGTGAGTTACCAGTGCCTAGAAAACTGCTGGTCTTTAGAGATAGGCCTTGGCTAGTGCTGGTGTGGTGGCCTCTTTGTCCAGTGCCTTCCTGTTTATTAGCAATTCTGGCTACCTGGACAGGTGAGGGAAGACTAGGCAGGAAAAAGCTCCAGGGACCCATAATAATAACTATTCTACTGGCCATATGGCCAGCCATGATGTACTGTGGCACTCTTTAGGCACTGAGTTCTTATTTGTCCCTCTCTGCCCTCAAACCAAGCAGTAGTTCCTGATTCACAGCAAAGATAGTGAGGCTCTGAAAATTATCACTGGACAGTTACACAGCTAGATTTGGGACCAAAATCATTCTCATGCTGGATTCTCTGCCCAGTTCAGCAGGGAGTTGCTCATCCCTAGATGAGGAAGGAGCCATAACAAGGGTGTGGTGAGCTTCCCATGTCTAGGGGTAGATTTAAGGAGTAATGGCTGGGCCTGAAGGTCAGTCAGAAAAAGCAGTGAGATTCAAGGGACCTTTTGATTTTTTTTTAGGGCTCCCAGAGATCAGAGCATGAGCCCTAGGGTCACTTAGGGCACACCTGGACACAGGCACATTTCCACAAGACCCTTCTCCTCCAGGCACATACCTTCGTGGCCCAAATGGCTACTCCAAGGTAATGAAGTGACAATTATTTACAAGCTCAGACCCAGCCACAGCTTGCTTTTGCTAACTCTCTCTTTATCCACCTTGCCAGGGCTTTCAGATAAAGCCTTGGGGTCTCTGCTGCTACTCAGTGCCCAAGGCAGAAGTGCCCACGAATATCTGGGCTCCACTGGGGCGCAGATGAAAGCTGCACATGAATGTGCATGTGTGGCAATGCTTGGGGTATCCCTGCTACCTTTCAGCCTGAGTACAAAGGAGTTTCCAGGAACACCCTAGCCCATGTTATATACATAATTCCACTGGGGTCCCTATGGGTGAGCTATGTCCACTATAGCCACCTCCCCCTTCCCTTCCCTCCCTGGAAAGACAGGAAGCTGTTGGCTTTGTCAAGCTTTACTTCAGTAGTGACATCAGCTTTCCCTAGATCCTGGGAACAACAACGTACATGTGGCCTGCCTCCAATCCCCAGCCCTTGGGATCCATACCTTTCTACTTTAGTACTCTAGAGCCCTCCTCTTCTATAAAAACCACTGCTCGGGGCTGGGAAGGTGGCTCAGTGGTAGAGTGCTTGCCTAGCATGCATGAAGCTCTGGGTTTGATTCCTCAGTACACAGAAAAAGCCAGAAGTAGCACTGTGGCTCAAGTGGTAGAGTGCTATCTTTGAGCAAAAGAAGCTCAGGGACAGTGCCCAGGCCCTGAGTTCAAGCCCCGGGACTGGCAAAAAACAAACAAAAAATACTGCTCTGGATACTGAGAGGTAGCAGAGGTGCTGAAGCTTTGGGTGCCAGATGATTCCAGATGTTAATGCAGCTTCGGCTCCAGCACAATTCTGATGGCCAGGCACTCATGAGAAAACAGTAATTTACTGAGATGGGAGTATTTTCAAAACCCTGCCCCCCCCCCCGGGACCAAGAGAGGGTTGGCCTCCTGTAACTCTATCCTTTCCTCCTGATCATGGCCCTGGGATATGGAAACAATTCCCATCAGGCAGAATTTGGGCTCCTGTTGAAGAGTTGCAGAGCCAGAACTTGGCCAGACTTTATTAGGGCATTTCTTGCAGCCTCTGTACTCTACCTGAGGTCAGAGTTATAGCCTTTTGCATGTGGGGGCCTCTTGGCAGGGTGGGCAGCTGCATATGACCTAAATGACAATAGTCAGGAAAGAGGCTTTGCCCCAGTGATCCATAATAGTAACTGTCACTCTGGCCACATTGCCAGCTACCATGTACTGTAGTGTTCTTTTGGCACTGAGCTCTTGCCTGTCCCTTTCTCTCTCCCACCAAAGATGTTGAGGCCCTTCCAAGGTAGCTCTGACACAGGGGCACAGCCAGACTTGGGTCCAGAAGGCCTCCTTAAGCTGGGTATTCTGCCTAGCTCAGAGGGGAACTGCATATTCTAAATGTACACCCTCCTTTTACAAAGGACCACCATAAACCAGTGATCAGGATGCAGGGGGTGGGCTGAGGGCCTCAGGAGATATACAGCAGATCCCAAAGGACCAAGTGACCACAAACTCAGCACTATTACCCTCTCCTTGTCACAGCCCTCTGTAGTGGCAGGTGTTTACAGGCAGGACAGATGTGGGCCCTCTACCCTTGACACCTTGTATATGCTCTGGTCTCTACCTCTATGGCTTAAGTCTCACCACTCCCCTCATATCTTTAAATAAAATTGGCTTCTGTGTCCTCCCAGATGGCACCCTACCAAGGGTGGGCCTAGTCTTCTTGGGAGTTCAAAGGAGGAATCCATCCCCATCTCCAATTTTACTGGGCTTTCTCTGTGAACCAGCCCCTAGCCCTCAACCCCTAACAAGCAGAGAACAGCTAAGGTCTTGGGAATTGACAGGCAAGTGGTTCTGAGGCCACTCTCACATTGGTTTCAGGATGCCAACAGTAGCAGATGTAAGGGGGCAAATGCTGGCACCATCTAAGGCAGCTGGGCATCCGGGCTTGTGGGTGGGAAAGCTGGCTTCTTCTGTGCAGGAATGCCATTTGCTTTAGGCGCTTTTGCCTATGGACAAAAAATAGCTGATCAGGGGTCTGGTTAATATCCCCCAAAATGTGACAGAACCCAGTGTCCAGACAGAGTGACCTCAGTTCTAGGACCAACACAGGTCTGCAACTCACTTCCTCATACTTCGTCCTCCAGTAGAAATGGGCTTCTCTATCCACATATAGCAAGAGCAGGTCACAGAGGAAGGTGACCTGGGAAAAGTAGGGCCCATCACATCCCAGCTTCCAAAGCTGCCTTCCCTCCACCATCTTAGCTGCAACATGCAGGCACTCACTTGCAGCCAGGGCAGACCCACAATGATTAGACTCACCACACCCAGCAAGGCTGCTCCCGTACCCACTGTGATGGCTGTGGGGATCAGCCCAAACTTCCCTGCCTAAGAGAGGCTTAGGTTGAGTCTTTTAGACCATGACTGCCCTCCCAAGCTTCTTCCAGGCCCATCTGTCTGAATTTCAAACCCTTACCTGGCCAGTGACAAGGATGTCAAAGCGGATCCCATAGAGCTTGAGCAGACTCCGGGTCTCCACACCTGAGGCCTCCCACCAGTGATTGGATGTCCTTGGGTGGGGAAAGAGGGCTTTGGTGTCCATGCTGCCTTATTTCCAGGCTAGATGGGTTTTATTGGGCCTCAGTCTTACTTATAGGTTGACTCTCAGCCCAAGCCTGAGTCCTGGGTCTTGGCCCTAGGTAGGTGCTAAAGACAGGCCAGATATATGGCAGAGTTCCCTGCCTATGAAGGAGACCAGAAGACAGCAGGAGTTGGGAGGAATGGGAGGAGAAAAGCAGAGTATGGTTGGGCAGGCTGAGAACTGTCAGAACCTTGAGGCAGGAATTCACTTTTCCCAGAACTGGGGAAGAAGATTCACCTAAGGTGGCTTCCTAGAGCCCAGGAAGAAGGCCTGTGTAGAGAAAAGTAGGACTGGCAAATCCATAGTAGGTGGAGAGGAAACAGAAAGCCAGAAGGGCTGGGGAGGTCGGGAAAGCCAGGCCAGACAGGACATGGTGAGTTGCATTAAGTGTATGTGTGGTGGTGGTGTACACATGTTTTCCTGTGTGGTGTCAAAGTGACAGAAGTAGCAGAAAGATCTCAATGGGTTTTACTTAAGTGATTGAAAGACATGATAATAAATGCAATTTAAGATCCTTGAGTGTGACAGGCACTGCTGGCTCATGCCTATAATCCTAACTACTCAGGAGGCTGAGATCTGAGAATTACAAAGCCAGGCTGAGAAGAAAAGTCTATGAGCCTCCTATCTCCAATTAACTACCAAAAAAGCTGGAAGTGGAGCTGTGGTTCAAGTGGTAGAGCACCAGCCTTGAGTAGCAAAGCTTAGGGACTGCATCTAGGACGTGAGTTCAAGCCCCAGAATCAGTACACACACACACACACACACACACACACACACACACACACACACACACACACACACACACACACACACACACACACACACAAGCCTTGAGTGCATCTTCAGTTAGAAAGCACAAAAATTTAGAACCATTATTGGCACTGCTGTAGAAATCTAAATATTAGATTTAATTGGCCAATGTCCAGTTTCTTGGGTGTGATGGTTGGTTGGCAGTCACATGGAAGGTCCTTGTTCTCAGTATTGGGAAGGGTGAGTGTCCAGTCTCTGCCACTTATTTTAAAATAATCTTTCTTGCTTTTTTTCTTCTGTCCTATTACTGGGGCTTGAATTCAGTGTCTCACACTGTTGTTCAAGGGTAGCACTTTCACTTGAACCACAGTTTTACTTCTGGCTTTTTGCTAGTTGATTGGAGATAAGCATCTCATGGACTTTTCTGCCCAGGCTGGCTTCAAACCATAATCCTCAGATCTCAGCCTCCTGAGTAGCTAAGATTACAGGCCTGAGACACTGCTACTCAGCTTTTGTTTTTCTTTTCCATACTAGGGTATGAACTCACGGCCTTATGCCTACTCTGCTTGTTTAGCTGTCATTTTACCACTTGAGTCCTGCTTCCACTCCAGCTCAGTTTCCCCATCCCCCATACCAAAATGACTGACATTTGGCTTTTTAATTAAGGTTAACATTCTACCACTTGAGACACACCGCTAGTACAGCATTTTTTGATAGTTAATTGGAAATGGAGTCTCATGGACTTTTCTGCCCTGGTTGCTTCAAACCCTGATTGTCAAGAATCAGGTAGATGAGTTGCTAGCATTACTAGCATGAGACATCAGCACCAAGCTACTTGAAAATGCTTCTGTTTTGCTTTGCTTTGCTTTGCTTTATTTCATGTTCTGCAAGGCTTAGGATCAAACACAAGGCCTTCCATACCCTAGACAAGCACTTTACCATATCTTCAATCCAAAGGAGTTCTGTTTGAAATCTATAGTTAGTTTTTTTTTAAGACAGGGAAGAAAAAAATGCAAATGTGGCCAAATGTTAAAAATAAAACTAGTGAATACAAATGAATGGTATATGAATATGCATGACACTAACCTTTGAACTTACTACAGATGTTTTGGGTAAAAAGTTTAGATCAAACCATTAGGAGAAAATAAAAAACAAAATGTCCCATTGCCATACAAGGGAGCTGTTAGGAGCAGGGTTGGGTGGAAGAGGAGCCTTGCCAGGGTCCAGAGGCAGAGAGATTGTACTGACAGGATGTATAGCCAGATGGAGCCTGGGATGGAAAATAAGGGCTGTGAACACCCACTTCTGCCCCCTGGAAACTCTCTTAGGCATAGTGGACCTAGTTACAATCTGTCCTGGAAGCCAGAGGGAAATGGGTAGGGGGAGACTTGCCCCAGGCACAGCCATCAGGCACTGGGAGCCATACCTGAAGTTGTAGCCTCTCTCTTGCAGCTGGAAAGAGTAGCGAGGCCAGCAGTCGGCGCCTCCAATGTCCAGGTTGCAATCCCAGTGGACTGTGATGCCTACAGCGCCACCCTGCACACAGCATATATCTGCTCCCACTGGTGGGTGGGCCTGAGGTCCTCTCCCTGAGCCCTTCAACATCCCAAACATTGAGGACCCACCAACAATGCCAAGTCATCGAAGTTGGCTCCAGCTGCAGCCACAAGGTCCCCAATGCGGAACACAGGGCAGTAGGGGCTGGAGTGTGGATCGTAGCGACAGTGCTTGAAATAGGTGGTGTCCCAGGTGTCTAAAGCATTGGTCCTGGGAAGGGGCAGGGCTGGGGAATTAGATCAGCTGGGGAACATAGAGGGTCTGGGGTCAGCCAGAGCCTGCCCATGCTTACTTGGAAAAGTTGAACTTGCTGAAGGTGACAGTATTTTTGATGAACAGCGTAAAGTTCTTGGCCTGGATCAGAAGAGGCTTCCTGTAGGTAGAGGGTATATTAGCAAGATTTTAACCACCCTGGAGTCCTTCCCTGGGAATCAGGGGAGACTTACATGGGCACAGCTCTGCTCTCCACTGGGCACCAACTCCAGATCTCACACGTACTATGGGTCTCATTGAATACCACACACTGACCTGTTTTTATGCCTTAAAAAAGAACACAGGGGGCTGGGAATGTGGCCTAGTAGTAGAGTGCTTGCTCAGCATGAATGAAGTCCTGGGTTTGATTCCTCAGTACCACATAAACAGGAAAAAAAAAGTCAAAAGTGGCACTGTGGCTCAAGAGGTGGAGTGCTAGCCTTGAGCAAAAAGAAGCTCAGGGACAGTACCCAGGCCCTGAGTTCAAGCCCAAAGACTGGCAAACACACACACACACACACACACACACACACACACACACACACACACACTGAACTCTAAGCCCTCAAGGACATGAGAGAGAAGCTGTTGGCAGAACAGGCAATGCCAGGACAGGTGCAATAAAGCCTACCTTCAGGACCACCCAGGATTTCCTCCTCATTCCTTTCCCAAGGGGAGGTGCTGGAAGACAGAGCTCACACACTTACCATGGCTGTGCGTCCCCATCTCCCCTTCAGGGCAGTCCTCTTGGGCCCAGCAGTTAGCCAGTGGGACAGAGGGGTGCTGGGGTGGATGAGAGATCCTTAGTTACCAATAACTCAGGAAGAGATTCCTCTCCTCTGTGACTCAGCTCCATAGACCACAAGGACACACCTCTGCCCTACAGATTTTCCAGGATACGCTGGAGTTGGAGGCCCATGGGCAAACACACATTGGAAGGTTCAAATAAACAGAGACTGGGGGACAAGATGGAGGAGTGGACAACTAGCTGCCCTCTGATCAGATAAGGAAATAAGGACGACGAAGTGATGTAGCTTCTCTGGTACAATTTGGACAACAGAACAGAAAGGTGTAGGGACCTTGGCAAAGACAAGCTAATGATATTCGGTGTGCTAGGGTGGAGGCAAGAGGGTATAGCCAATAAAGAGCAGAACCTGAAGTCACAGGGAAGTAGGACCTACCATACTTGCTGGGGCCCCATAGACCAGTCCCTTCCCTGCTTGTTCTTCTACCACCAGAAACATTCATTGCCTTCACAGGGTCAGAGTTATGGCGATCGTCCATAGAGGAAGTGGGTATGCCAGAGAGCAAGGTAGCCTTGAGCTTCAGGAACTCTTATGGGGCCTTAGCTCCAGGGAATGGGAGGCAGAGTGACTGAAGAACTCTGAAAAGCCATAATGCAATGTGGGACTTTTGTGGGGAATGGAGTTATGACCTTTGGACAGAGGACAAAGTGGAACCAACTACTCTTCTTTGCTGTCCTTACCTATATCTGTGTATACCCCTTCTCTGTACCATAAATGCCACATCTCTTTCAAATCATTGTGTCTCTAACAGGACTCTACTCAGTAGTCTCAGTGGCCCAACCAAAGCATAAGAGATTAAGTTCCATCCCATTACACCCATCCTGGCTCCCTTTTCCTTCCATTTTTCCTTCAAGCTCAGATCCTTAGCCCCTGAGATATTGAAATAACCTCTTCCACTCCAGTCCATATCTGCCCTTACCCCAAGAATCAGCAGATCAGCCTAGATAGAGGTTTTTCATCTTATCCAACCAGGACCCATGCCCAGGCCTCCCTCTCTGCCTTAACATTCTGTTCCAGCCAAATCTACCCTGCTCTTTGGGAGCTTATGCCTATAATCCTAGCTACTCAGAAAGTTAAGATCTGAGGATCATGCTCCGAGGCCAGCCCAAGCAGGAAAGTCTGTGAGACTGTTATCTCCAATAAACTATTCAGAAAAAAAACAACAGAAGTGGCACTGTGGCTAAAGTGGTAGAGCGCTAGCCTTGAGCAAAAGAAGCTCAGGGATACTGCCTAGGCTCTGAGTTGAAGCCCTGGGACTGGCAAAAAAAATAAAATTAAAATTAATTTAAAAAAAAAGAAGCTTAGGGGTCTGGGAATGTGGCTTAGTGGCAGAATGCTTGCCTAGCATGCTTGAAGCCCTGGGTTCGATTCCTCAGTACCACATAGACAGAAAAGGCCAGAAATGGTGCTGTGGCTTAAGTGGTAGAGTGCTAGCCTTGAGCAAAAGCAGCTCAGGGACAGTGCCCAGGCACTGAGTTCAAGCCTTATGACCAACTCCCACACCCTACCACCACCACAAAAAAAAAAAGTTAAAACTCACATTCCAGGCTTTTGCAACATACTATAAGTTGGCATTAATAAACCCTGGACCTCTGGTTTTTTACTTGAAGAAATTTAAGTCCTTGAACAAAGCCAAACAAGTCTTAAAGACCATCAAGCTTCCTTATAAAACTTGACATAAACCGGGTACCAGTGGCTCATGCCTGTAATCCTAGCTACTCAGGAGGCTGAAATCTGAGGATTGTGGTAGGAAGCCAGCCTGAGCAGAAACATCTGTGAGGCTCTTAACTCCAGTTAACCACCAGAAAACCAGAAATGGAGCTGTGGCTCAAAGTAGTAGAGCACTAGCCTTGAGTAAAGAGGCTCAGGAACAGCACCCAGACCTTGAGTTCAAGCCCCATGGCCAATTAATGAAGGGGGAGGGAGGGAGGGAGGGAGAGAGAAAGAAGCAGGTGGCCAGGATACTAAGGAGAGCCAGTTAGTTCTGGTTAGCTTCAGGAAACCAGGTTGTTGGAGCGACAGATCTCATGCAGCATGGCAGTTGCATGGGAAGAGCCAGATTCCTCAAACATGGGCAATGAGGAATCCCACAGCTTCCAGAAAAGTCAAGTTCATGTTTCCAGCAAAATTTCAGAGCAGTCTACAGAGAGAACTAAATGGACATCTTTAAGCATCCGGAAAGGGAGAAGATAAAGTGTGGACCATCCTAAGGTAAGCAAATCCTTTGTATAGATGCCTCCTCTCTTCTGGGGTAAGGATTTGGACATGTGAGATCCCCTACACCCAGAATGGGACCATCCACCAGAGACAAGCATCTTAACAAGCATCCTCCAGCCCAACAAGTGATCAAATGTTCGACTTGATTAAAGAAAGAGGTTACCATAGAGATAGGCATCCACAGTTATATTTTGGGTATCAACCATTTAAATCTATATAGAGAGGTTAACCAGTGGGCTGTTCTCTGACAAATGCTAAATCACTTGGGACAATCCCAGACCTGGGGTCAGGTGGCAGGATGGCGCAGGAATGGTGACATTTCAGGGAGAGAATCTGCATTTCTGGATGAGAAATGGCCAAGAACAAGATTGGCTCATTTGAAGAGTGCCTAGACATCAACATGGTGCTGGTAGCTCATGCCTGTCATCATAGATATTCATGAGGTTGAAATACAAAGATTGCATTTTGAAGCCAATCCAGATAGAAAAAGCCAGTGAGATTCTTAGTTCCAATTACAGCAAAAAGCCAGATGTGGAGGTTTGGCTTATATGATCAAATGCCAGCCAGCCTTGAACAAAAGAAGCCAAGCAAGAATGCAAAGCCCTGAGTTCAAGCCGCAGTCCTAGCACACATAAGCACACACAAAGTACCCAGAGATCATAACGACTCCAAACTCATTCCAAGCAGAAGTGCTAGTTTACCACCCAAAATGGTCACTGCCTTGGGACACAATAATAAAGACTGAAAATAGAGAAGGGGATGTGATCTTCCCCTTTGTCGTTGGTTATAAGAGGCTATCTGAGCTTGTGCCTGGCAGGTGGGGCCAGAATCAGGAGGGAAGAGCTGGTACTCAGAGATCTCAGTGCTGTCACCCACAGGCGGGGTGGTCTTGAACATGTGATTCACTTTACTGAACTTCAGTGATCTCTTCCTTGAGACTCAGTAGTTATGAGCCCTAAACAAGATAATTTGCAGAAAGATAAATCTGATGCCTAGGACACACTAAGTACACACTGAATAATCTTTAACCACTTGGGAATCAGAAAGGCATGTGGCTGGTGATCCAGGACTGGTGGAGGAAGTGGGGACTCACTGGGAGGTTCTGGATAAACTTACCTCTGGGCATCTGCCTTGAACTTGAGCTGGTGTCACAAGAAGGTTGGTCACCAAGAAGAACACATTCTCTCCCTAAGAGGTAAGTCTCAAGGTTGGTCCTGGCTAGGCTCCTCCAATTGGAAGAGTCAGAGGCCATAACCTGGTTTAATTTGTTGTTGTCGTCCCTGGGATTTGAACTCAAGGCCTTGTGCTTGTTAAACAACAGTCAAGCCACACACCAGTCCTTTGTCTTTCAGTCTCCCACTTTTTCCCAAGTAGACTTTGAACCAAGATTTTCCTACCTCTGCTTCCCAAGTAGCTGGCATTACAGGTATACATGACCACACCCAGCTTGCTGTTTGTTTCTTTTGTGGCCAATGTTCTATCACCCAAACCCAGGAGCCTGATATTGTGTGTGTGTGTGTGTGTGTGTGTGTGTGTGTGTGTGTGTGTGTGTGTGTGTGTGAACTCACAAGCTATTACAGGGGTTGAACTCGGGGCCTATGTGTTGTACTTTAGCTTTTTCCCACACAAGGCTACCATTCTACCATTTGAGCCCCAGCTCCACTGGTGGCTTTTTGGTGGTTAATTGGAGATAAGAGTCTCATGGACTTTCCTGCATGGCAGCAGCTTGATTTTTGAGGGGAAAGTTCTTCACCTCACCTAGTCACCAACCTCATCCCTTAGAAGACACCTCCAGTGAGACAGGAGGAAGCAACTATTGGAGGCTGGCTGAGTTTCTGGCTGCATCTGAGCCCAGGAAGCCTTAGTCAGTCAGTCTGTCTGTCTGTCTGTCTGTCTGACTGATTCTCTGTCTCTGTCTCTGTCCCTGTGTCTCTGGCTTTCAACACATGTGCTCAGCTGGTGTTCTACCACATGAACTATGCCTCCAGTTGACTTTTTGCTGGTTATTTTTGAGATGGAGTCTCATGGACTTTTCTGCTCAGACTGGCTTTGAACTACAGTCCTTTGAATCTCAACTTTCTGAATAGCTAGGATTATATTATTATGATATACTATATATACTATATACTACTGGTGCTCAGAACCATCTCTTTGATACAAGTTATTTCTCATATTTATTTGCATTCCCTCAACCCCCCTGGGCACTGTAGATAGAGAGGGGTTGTAGGCTGTATGTGATTGGCCTCATGTCCCTGGTAGTGGCCCCAGGAACCTACCTGTGGCGGCTTCACAAAGTCAGCTACATCCCAAAGCCGGTTCTCCAGCTCTTTGATCTGTGTCACAGAAACCCCTTTGAGTTTGGTGATGACAGAAACATGGGGGTCCAAGTCTCGCTCCTGGTAGCCTTTCTTCACAATGAGGGCCCACCTGGGGAGATGAGGGACAATGTGCTATCACCATGGCACGAGATGAGCAGTGGAGAGGCTGGGTCCTATACACTTGGCTCCTTCACCACCCACCATATAGCTATCCCCTCAGCATCTAGGGCCCTTGCTTCCTCTCTGCCCTCACCAATCATTCCAGACCCCCTGAACAGGCTAGAAATCCCAACCAGTCAGAGAGCCAGAGCCATCATATGTAGACAGCTTTTACTACACCCACTTTCACCATCCAATGTCCCCACCTCTATCCCCACTATCAACTACTTAGACTCAGTTCACTCCTTTTTTTTCTGATATTGGAGCTTGGATTCAGGGACTGGGCATGTCCTTTAGTTAGTGCTTTTCCACTTTAGCCTCAGCTCCACTTCTGGCTTTCTGGTGGTTAATTGTATAAGAGTTTTACAGACTTTCCTGCCCCAGCTGGCTTTGAACAGAGATCCTCAGATCTCAGGTTCCCGAATAGCTAGGATTATAGACATGAACCACTGGCACCTTGTGAGCTCCCCACCACCATAATTCTTTTTGCCAGTCCTAGGGCTTGAACTCAGGATCTATGTGCTATCCTTGAACTTCTTTTGCTCAAGGCTATCATTCTTAGCACTTGAGCCACAGCTCCACTACTTTGAGCTTTTTTGGTAATTTTTGGAGATTAGAGTCTCATGGACTTTCCTGCCTGGGCTGGCTTTGAACTGCAATTCTCAGATCTCAGCTTGCTGAGTAGCTAGGATTATAAGCATGAACCACCAGTGCCTGGTGCTTTCACCTCAAACTAGAGCTAATGGTCTTTTTGGGGGGCGTCAGTGCTCTAGCTCTCATGAATGTCAGTAATACCACCATCAGTGTCTGGACAGGAATGGGGATGCAACCCAACATGGGACTGGGGACAAAGCCCTGAAAAGGAGTCAGGTAGACACACATCTTGTTCTGATGATATCTGAATAGACAAAGATTACTCCTTCTGCCTACCCTGCCACTTCCCTCCCCCATCCCCCTGACACCCCCCACAAGCATCATGGTTTTTTTAAACTCCCAACCCTCAGCCCCACAAAAACCAACCATGATCCCTCCAGGCAGCCTGTCCAAGATTTCCCTCTTACCCCACCACATAGGCCACCACTCCGAGTTGCAGCAGTCTCTGTAAGATGCCCACCTTCCAGTTCCTGGTCATGACATACTTCTCTGTCTTATAATCTAGGAGCCCCCGGGCTGCTGCTGCCCCTAGGAAGCCCATGTTCCCAGCTCCTGCTGTCAGCTACCTATGAGTCAGCATAGCAGCTGCAGCCACTACTACTGAGCTGGAGGCACAGCAGGCGCCCAACCAGGCCAGGCCACACAGTTGTTAAAGGGACACCTCCTGGGCAGAATCCAGTTCTGGGCTCCGTCCCAAGTCCTATCTACCCTGGGCCTCTCCTTCTCTCCAGAGTCCCTCTGATGGAAGAACATACCCCTGCTTTCTGATTCCACTTCCTTATAGGGTAGGAAATGACAGATGTAAGTGCTGTGAAAGGTCTTTATGTGGCAGCAGAATCCCAAGGAAAGTTTCAGGAAGAGATGGCCGTTGAGCTAATGCTTGCAGATCTTACATTCTTTCTAGAGAAGTGGCTCTGACTCCAGAAAGAAGCCTGCACCCATAACAGAGCTTCTGGAGTCAGAGAAGAGCCTGTAAAAACTTTGAGAACACTCCACAAGCTCTGGAGTCAGGAGAACCATAGAAGGTGTGACATTGGCGAAGATGCATTGTAATCATAATCGGACTTGTGGAATTGAAACAAACCCTTTATACAACTACTTAAAAATAAATAAATAAATCCAGGTGCCAGGAGCTCATGCCTGTAATCCTAGCTACTTAGGAGGCAGACATCTGAAGATTGCAGTTCAAAGCTAGCCTGGGCAGGAAAGTCCATGAGACTCTTATCTCCAATTAACCACCAAAAAGCTGGAAGTGGAGCTGTGGCTCAAGTGGTAGTGCACTAGCCTTGCACAAAAGAGCTCAGAGACATTGCTCAGGCCCTAAATTCAATCCTTAGGAGCCCCACAGAGAGGGGGGAGCGGTAAATAAATAATTTTTTTTTAATTTTATTTTATTGTAAAGCTACTATACAGAGGGTTACAGTTACATGAGTGAGGTAATGAGTACACTTCCTCTTGAACATTGTTACCTCCTCCATTGAAATAAAATTTTAAAGAGATGCTGGCACCTCACAAAGCAGCAGGAATAATAAACGCCCCAAAGGTGCCCACCCCTGTGCGTGGCAGTGAGGCTCACATGAATTCACCCTGCTTCATGTTGGTGCAGGCCAGTCGCGGTTTCTATGGCGACCAGCAACACGAGGTTGCCATGAAACCGCCGCGGGGGAGGAGAGCGGCGGCGGGGGAGAGGGGCAGGTAGGTAGGGAAAAGCTGCCACTGGTTGCGATGAACGCCTGTTGTCTATGTGCCGCATTCCATTGGTCAGTGAGGCAGCGGGGGCCGCCCACATTCCGGGGCAGCCTTCCAAGTGTGAGCACTGCTAGGTACAACTGAGAAGTGGGCTTAAGGATGAAAGATCCCTTCGAGGGAGCTGATGAGGATGAAGAACTGGAGGAAGGAGCGATGGCAGTCGCTGGAGCTTTTGCAGAGCTCCGAGAGGCTGAGAACAGTTTGAACGCAGATTTGGACTCGGACCAGGAAACGGAAGGTGCCCCTGGGGCAGGAGGAGCCAGGCTTGACTCTCACCTTGAGGGTTTTTCCAGCATGGGTGGACTGGCTGGGCTGAATGGGGTGTCCTTACGGTAGTCAGTGGTGCTTCGTGCCCTCTGAGCTCTGCTGGGGACAGTACGAGGGCCACCATTAGCTAGGCGTCTGTGGTTCACCCTTGTAACCCTAGCTACTCTGGAGGTTGAAATCTGAGGATCCAGATTCGAAGCCAGTCTGTGCAGGGAAGCCCATAAAACTATTTATTTCCAGGTAACCACCAAAAAGCGGGAAATGGAACATTTTAGTGATAGAGCACTAGTCTTGAGAATAAAAGCTAAGCGACAACGCCTACATCCTGAGTTCAAGACCAATATTGGGGGAGGGGCGAGGGAGAGTTCCACCATCAAGAATTCACTTCCCAGTAGCACCACTAATAATGATAATGCTAATAATACCCTTGCTTTCAGAACAATATTTAAATGCCAGACCCTGCCAAACATTCTGAAATAGGTTCAAGGCTGGAAAAACACAACCCATAGGAAAAACTAAGCTAATGGATGCATAGGGTTTAGAATTGTTTCAGTCCCCCCCCCCCCCACACACACATACAATGTTCATAAAAACACTGTGTGTATGGGGGGTACATTATGCACTTTAACATTGAACAGTATCCTAATTCTGGGAAAGAGTTTGCTTTCTCTGTAATATGAAAGCAATAGTCCTATATGCACAGGAAGAAACAGTCCATACGTGTGATGTTCCCTGTCTCTTACTAGGCATCCAGGGGCACAGAGAGCTAGCCAAGGATCCTCTCTGCCTGAGGTCTTGCCAGACCCATAGCATTATGCCTGTCTCCTGCTTTTTTCGACAACGGATTGCTGGGGAATTGAACCTTCGGCATCGTGGTCTAGGGCCTCAGGTACCTATGGAGGGACACTGGAGCAAAGCTTAAAGAAGAAGGACCAGGGAGACAGTGGCCTTGACTCTTCTTGAGTCCATTGCACATATTCAGCTGTCTTCTGTGTCAAGTATGGGACACAGGACAGAGATTGTGACTGATATCAGTATAAGGGGTGGGGAGACTGAGGGTTCCTACCTGCTTAAATTTAGGTAAGACAGGACTCCTCCAGGAGGCAAGATCTGGGTGGAGCCAAGAGGGAGAAACAGGTGTTCCCAGGGAAAGGGAAGCCTTTCCAGTTAGAAAGCATGGAGTCTAGCCAGGCACCAGTGGCTCACACCTGTAATCCAAGCTATTCAGGAGGCTGAGATCTGAGGATCGTAGTTCAAAGCCTGCCCAGGCAGGAAAGGCTGTGAGACTCTTATCTCCAATAAACCACTCAGAAACTGGAAGTGGCGCTGTGGCTCAAGTGGTAGAGCGCTAGCCTTGAGCTGAAGAGCTGAGAGACAGTGTCCAGGCCAGAGTTCAAGCTCCATGACCAACCAAAAAGAAAAAAGAGAAAGAAAAAGAAAAAGAAAGCATGGAGTCTACTGAGTCCTGGGAACATGAGCCAGATAAGTGGGTAGCCATGTTTGGAGCCCTCAGCTTTGGACAGGCCCAGCCCTCACACCCCTCTGTTCTGTGCCAGGGGGCTCAGGCTGTAGCTTTCACATTGACCAACAATCCCTCCATTAAGAGGCTGGATCTTCGGGACAATGGTCTCTGTGGGACTGGTGCAGAGGTCCTGGCAGCTGTCCTGAGAACAAGTAGCAGTATCTGTGGTAGGTACTGAGCCTGGGATGGTGGCTAGTTTGAGTCCTCCTCTTCCTCTGGGAGGAAAAGACCTTTATACTTGGGCCCTGCTGGGGGTGTGTGGCTGGGGTGGGGAGGACTGTCTTCACAGGTTGAGTTAGACCCTCTAGGGGTACAGCCAATGCTGGAGGCCACTCTCTTCCTCTGATATACCACAGCCCACTCACCCCACTGTCCTCCCCTCACTCCCACACCGGGTAGACTCTCAATGCCTGAGGCAATGTGAGAGATACAGAAACAGTGGCGGTGGTGGACAGGGTGCATCCAAATGCCAGCTCTGCACCTAAGAGAATCATTCTGTGAAATGACCCCAACCATCTTGTAGCCCTAGGAGTTGTGCTCAGCAAGTATGATGTGGTCTGCAGATAAGATGAGACAAAACCAAGATAAGGCACATAATTTCTTTCTGAATGGACAGTATGGGCCAATATTGCCAGTCCCTGGCAATGTGGCAGAGAGGGCTTCTGGATAGGGTATGGTTTTTTTTTTTTTTTTTCCATTATAATGCTTTGTTTATTATTGGATCAATATGATCGATGGCCACCTGTCAGATCTGTAACTTTATCTGGGAACCAGCAGATGGAGCTGTTACAGATAGCATTCAGAGGTTTGTTTATTCTCTTGAGCACGTGTTTCCATCCTGGGGGGGGAAATACCACTTCATTGTTAGAGCCCTGGAGTTGTTTGGTGCCAGATGTTGAACACACCTTTTCTTCTGGCCCAAGTCTGCAGAACCTGAAAGTCATTTGGATGAAAGGCTAAAGGTTTCACATGGAAAAGCCATCATGGTGGTCATTGACTCTCATTGGCAGGCTCTCAGGGCAGGGACAGATGATTTCTATGTACAAGAAGAGAATGAGATGCACGGTGTTGCTTTTCTGAATATCTCACTAAGAATTACATGCATCTGGTGATCTATCCAGGGGAAAGAAAGGCACTAGTTGATAAGGATTCACTTTGCACACACAGCATCAATATTGATAGACTTCCAAGGATGCATATGCAGAGTCTCCCTGGGGATTTGCAGGGACCATTTGTCCAGGAGGAACATCCAGTGCTGCACACCACAGTTGCTATGAGTTGTATGATGAAGGGTGCCCTGTCCATCGTGAGCTTTTGAAGATATAGGGTATGGTTTTGCTAGACCCCCTTCAACAGGGGGGTGCCACCCCTCTACTGCATTGTTCTCCACAGCCATACAGGTAGGTGGTTTTTAACCCCGTGACAAAGAGGCTCGCTGACATTGAGGAACTGGGAGGTCAGAGACCCCAAGAGATCTAGCCAGTAGCAGTAGTGGCAGAGATGCCACCATGCTACCTCATGACAGTTCCCCTGCAAAGCCCCTTTCTCTGTCATGATTCTGGGATGGAGGGAATTGGAGGAGAATTATTCCTGACTGAACAGTGGTCCTGGCCCTCCAGATGTGGACCTGTCAGAGAACCAGCTGGGAGTCACAGGGACCCAGGCCCTCTGTGCTGCCCTTGCAGAGAACCAGACTGTACAGAAGATACAGCTGGCAGGGAATCGTCTGGAGGAGCAGGCAGCTCAGCACCTTGCAGCATTCCTGCTGGCCCACACAAGCGTGAAATCCCTGGACCTCAGCTATAACGAGTTGAATGACCTAGCAGGTAATATGTGGTCTGGCCCACTATGGGACATGAAACCTTTTTTTTTTTAATCAGTCATGGGGCTTGAACTCAGGGCCTAGGCACTGTTCTTGAACTCTTTTTGCTAGCTTTCTACCACTTTGAGCTTCAGTGCCACTTCCAGTTTTCTGGTGGCTCATTGGAGATAACAGTCTCATAAACTTCTCTGCCCGGGATGGCTTTGAACTGCAATCTTCAGATCTCGGCTTACTGAATAGCTAGGATTACAGATGTGAGCCACCAGTGCATGGCAGGACATGAAACTTGATTGTTGTTCTGTTAGTGGGAGAGAGAGTTGGCAAGGCCACATTCTGCATATGCCAGAGAATATCCACATGCCATTTCTGCTTCCCACGCCCACCTTAGCCCACTCTTCTACTCTATTCATCTCAAGAATATCTCCTTGGGGGCTTGGAAGGTGGCTCAGTGGTAGATTGCTTGCCTTGCATGCATGAGGCGCTGGGTTCGATTCCTCAGCATCACATAAGCAGAAAACGCCAGAAATGATGCTATGGCTCCAGTGGTAGGGTGCTACTCTTGAGCTGAAGAGCTGAGGGACAGTGCCCAGGCCCAGAGTTCAGGCTCCACGACCAACCAAAAAAAAAAAAAATATCTTCTTTCTTACTGTTATATATGTCCACATTGATTTAATAACTAGAAGAAACACAGCCTCAAACAAAAAGTCCCTGGTTTCAAGAAGGACATGCTAGGGGCCCATGTGGAATTACAGTGACTCAATTTGAAATCCCAGCTCTTTGGGAGGCAGAGAACTAGAGAGTTGCAATTTGAGGCCAGCTAGGGCAAAAATCACATAATTTCTTACAACAGATACTATTTTAACAAATAAGTCAGGCACAGTGGCATATGCCTATAATCCCAGCTATGTAGGAGACTATAGGCAGTTGGAATGGAAGAGCTATAAGCTAAGGCCTGTCAAGGCAGTGCAACTCATACATGTGTACACAAGGAGTTGGGGTGGGACCTGGGAAGGACAAAGTTTAAACAAAGACCTTTTTTGTTTGCTTGTTTTATTGTTCTTTTTATTTCTTTATTGTTATTATAAAGGTGATGTGCGGAGGTATTTGTTTGTTTTTGTTTCTGTTTTTTGTCAGTTGAGGGGCTTGAACTCTGGGCCTGGGAGCTGTCCCTCAGCTCTTCAGCTCAAGGCTAGCACTCTATACCACTTAAGTCACAGCACCACTTCCAGTTTTCTGGTGGTTTATTGGAGTAAGGGTCTTATGGGCTTTCCTGCCCAGGCTGACTTTGAACCATGATCCTCAGATCTCAGCCTCCTGAATAGCTAGAATTACAGGTATGAGCCACCAGTGCCCAGTTAAGGTTTTTTTTTTTTGGGTCCGGTCGCGGGGCCTGAACTCTGGGCCTGGGCGCTGTCCCTCAACTCTTCAGCTCAAGGCTAGCACTCTACCACTTGAGCGTCAGCCCCACTTCCAGCTTTTTTCTTTTTGCTTATGTGGTGCTGAGGAATCGAACCCAGGGCCTCATGCATACAAGGCAAGCACTCTACCACTGAGCCACCTTCCCAGCCCCCGGTATTTTTTTTTTTTTTTTGATGCCAGTACTAGGGCCTGACATAAGGGCTTTGTCTTGGGTTCTGGCTTGGCTTTTTTTAAAAAAAATAATAAAATATTGTATTTTGCTGGGTGCTGGTGGCTCACACCTGTAATCCTAGCTACTCAGGATGCTGAGATCTGAGGATTGCAGTTCAAAGTCAGCCTGGGCAAGAAAGTCCATGAGACTCATATCTCCAATTAACCACCAGAAAACCAGAAGTGGTGCTGTGGCTCAAGTGGTAGAGTGCTAGCCTTGAGCTGAAGAGCACAGGGACTGAACCCAGGCCCAGAGTTCAAGCCCCACAACCAACCCCCAAAAAATTGCATTTTATTTCTCTTTTGTTTTGGTTTTAAGAGTACATTCGGTAAAAATTCTGGGTTAGTCATAAAAGCATCATTAGATATTGATTTTTTTCTTTTTTCTTTCTTTCTTTTTTTTTTTGCTAGAAACATAATTTTTTAATATAGAAAGTAACATTTTCTTGGCAGTTTTTTCTCCCTCTCTTTTTTTTTAATTTTTTTTATATTTTTTTCTTTTTTTTAATTTAATTTAATTTTTTTTGTGAACATACTGTACAGAGGGGTTACAATTACATGGGCAGGATAATGCATACATTTCTTATCAAGCATTGCAGCCTCCTCCTTTGTTTACCCTTCACATCCCTTCCCAGCCTTCCCCTTCCCCCCCACTTTTTTTTTGGGGGGGGGTCCAGTCGTGGGCCTGAACTCTGGGCCTGGGCGCTGTCCTTCAGCTCTTCAGCTCAAGGCTCTACCACTTGAGCCACAGCACCACTTCTGGCTTTTTGCTTTTTGCTTATGTGGTGCTGAGGAATCAAACTCAGGGCCTCAGGCATGCAAGGCGAGTGCTCTACCACTGAGCCGCCTTCCCAGCCCCTCTTTCTTTCTTTCTTGCTTGCTTGCTTGCTTACTTGTTTTCTTGCTTTCTTTCTTTCTTTCTTTCTTTCTTGCTTGCTTGCTTTCTTGTTTGCTTGCTTTCTTGCTTGCTTGCTTGCTTGCTTGCTTGCTTTCTGTTGGTTGTGGGGCTTGAAATCTGGGCCTGGGTACTGTCCCTGAGCTCTTTAGCTCAAGGCCTTGAGCTCTTCAGCTCACTCTACCACTTGAGCCACAGCACCATTTCCGGCTTTTTCTGTTTATGTGGTGCTGAGGAATTGAACCCAGGGCCTCATGCATATGAGGCAAGCACTCTACCACTGAGCCACCTTCCAAGCCCAATTTTTTTCTTTTTTTTTTTTTTTTGGGGGGGGGGGGGGTCTGGTCCAGTCGTGGGGCCTGAACTCTGGGCCTGGGCGCTGTCCTTCAGCTCTTCAGCTCAAGGCTAGCGCTCTACCACTTGAGCCACAGCACCACTTCCGGCTTTTTTTCTTTTTTGCTTATATGGTGCTAAGGACTCGAACCCAGGGTCTCAGGCATGCAAGGCAAGCGCTCTACCACTGAGCCACCTTCCCAGCCCAATTTTTTTTCTTTTTTTTGTCGGTCGTGGGGCTTGAACTCTGGGCCTGGGCGCTGTCCCTCAGCTCTTCAGCTCAAGGCGAGCGCTCTACCACTTGAGCTACAGCGCCACTTCTGGTTTTCTGGTGATTTATTGGAGATAGGAGTCTCATGGTCTCTCCTGCCCGGGCTGGCTTTGAACCGCGATCCTCAGATCTCAGCCTCCTGAGTAGCTAGGATTACAGGCGTGAGCCACCAGCTCCTGGCTCCAGTTTTTTTTCTTAATAAGTGAAATTCCAAAATATATTCACAGGTCAAGTAGAGCTTGTTGATACTGTTGGAGATTAGAGTTCCTTAAGATATACCTGCTGTCATGAAATAATTCAGAGAGTTTGATGTAGTTGTTCACATACCAGGTTTTTTTTCTGTTCATAGGCCTTAAACTCTGGTCTTGAGCACTGTCCCTGAGCTCCTTTTGCTCAAGGCTAGTGCTGTACCACTTTGACTTTTTTTGGGGGGGGGGGCAGTGGTGGTCCCTGAACTCTTGGCCTGGGCATTGTCCCTCAGTTCTTCAGCTCAAGGCTAGCGCTCTACCACTTGAGCCACAGCGACACTTTTGGCTTTTTTCTTTTTGCTTATATGGTGCTGAGGAATCAAACTCAGGGCCTCAGGCATGCAAGGCAAGCGCTCTACCACTGAGCCACCTTCCCAGCCCCTGCTGTACCACTTTGAACCACAGCTCTACTTCCAGCTTTTTCAGTGACTAATTGAAGATAAGATTCTCATGAAGTTTCCTTCCCTAGCTGTCTTTGAACCACAATCCTCAGATTTCAGCCTCCTGAGTAGTTAAAATCATAGGCTTGAGCCATCAGTGCCCAGCTTTGTACATCTTTTTTTAATTTTTTAAAATTTTTAATTGGGATTGATTACATAAATTTCACAGTATTGTGGAATAGTGATTCTCAGTTAAAGTCACAAACATGTTTTAACATTCACAAGGCAAAATGTCATTATCATGGTCTATAAAGTTTGTGAATTCTATGAGCTTTGACAATGCAACTATTTCTTCCACATCAGGTGATATGTACATTTCTTTCCTTTTGCTTAGTATAGGCTGTTCCCTCCTTTTTTCTCATTCCCTCCCTCCTATCGCTGCCCTTGATTTGCTTAGTTCATTTTCATCAATGTCCAGTGCAGCTGATGGGCTCCTCTGTTGTATAGTTTCCTGTTTCCTTCTGATTCTGTGCCCTCCTCCTAGTTTCCCTCAGATGTGCACATATATATCTATATCATATATGTGGTCAAAACATGAAGTCATTTAGAAATGATATGACAAAATTAAGTAGAGGTCCTTTGTTTCTTTAGTCCTGTTTACTTTGTCATATCTCCTTGTATTTTGAATTTAACATTCACATATCAGGGAGACCATGTGCTGTTTGTCTCCCTGATCTTGACTTACCTCACTCAAAATGATTTGTTCTAGTTCTATCCATTTCCCTGCAAATGCCTTTCTAATGGCTGCATAACATTCCATTGTATATAAGTACCACAATTTTTGGATCCATTCATCTGTAGTGGGGCATTTGGGTTGTTTCCATATCTTGGCTACTGTGAACACTGCAGCAATGAACATGAAGGTGCATGTGTCTTTGTATCCTGGTTCCTGTTGCTCAAGGTAGATGCCTAGGAGTGGTATGGCTAGGTCATGGGGAGGTCTATATTCAGCTTTGTGAGGTACTTTCAGACTGCTTTCAAAGTGGTTGTATTAGAGTACATTCCCACCAGCAGTGCAGTAGGGTTCCTCTTTCTCCACATCCCCTCCAGCATTTTTCATTGGCTGAATGTAGGATATGGGCCATACTGACTGGTATCTCAAGGTTGTTTTTATTTGCATTTCCTTTATGGCCAGGGATGATGAACGTTTCCTCATGTGTTTCTTTGCCATTTTTGTCTCTTCTGAGAAGTCTCTCTTTGGTTCCCTTGTCCATTTAATGATTGGTTTGTTAGACTTGGGAGGGATTAGTTTCTTGAATTCCCTGTAGATAATGGATATTAGTCCTTTGATATACTGCTGGTAAATAATTTTCCCAATTAGTTGGCTGTCTTTCTAGTTTGGTAGCTCTGTCTTTAGCTGTACAGAAACTTTTTATTTTAAGGTAGTCCATTTGTCAAGTCTCTCTCCAATTTGTTGTGACCCTGGAATTCCGTTCATGAAGTTCCTGCCTGTGCCTATAAGTTCAATTGTCTGTTCTACTCTGTCTGGCAGTAGTTTCAGGTTTGATGTTAAGATCTTTATCAATTTTGAGTTGATGTTAATGTATGGTGACAGGCTGGGGTCCACTTTTCGTTTTCTGCATGTGGCTGCTCAGTCTTCCTAACACCAATAGTTGAAGAGGCTGTGCTTCTTCCACTGTATGTCTTCGGCTTCTTTGTCAAATATCAGCTGACTATAGATATGTAATTTTATTTCTGGATCTTCTAATCTGTTTCATTGGTCTTTGAGTCTGTTTTTGTGCCAATACCAAGCTGTCTTTGTTATTATTGCTCTATAGTAGAGCTTGAAATCTGGTATCATGATCTTTCCTGCATTGTTTCTTTTGCCTAGAATTGTTTTGTCCATTCTAGGTCTTTTGTTGTTCCATATGAATTTTTGGATTGCTTTCTCTATTTCAGTAAAGAACGTCATTGGGATTTTGATGGAAATTGCATTGAATTTGTATACAATTTTTGGAAGTATGGCCATTTTCACAATATTGATTCTGCCTATCCAAGAATATGGAAGGTCTTTCCACTTCCTGGTGTCCTTTTTGATTCCTTTCTTGAGGCTTTTATAGTTTTCACTAAATAAGTCCTTTACATCTTTGGTTAGGATAATTCCTAGATTTTTTTTTTTTGAGGTTATTGTAAATGGGATTGTTTCCTTGATTTCCCTTTCTGCTTGTTTATTGTTGGTGTACAGAAAGGCAACTGATTTTTTCCTGGCTTGGCTTGTTTCCTTAAAACTGGCATGCTACATTTGAACCACAGCTCTACTTCCAGCTTTTTGGTGGTTAATTGGAGAAAAGTGTCTATGGACTTTCCTGCCTGGGTTAGCTTTGAACTGTTATCCTCAGATTTTAACCTCCCGACTGGCTAGGATTACAGCCATGATCTAGTAGTGCCCCTCTAAAATGAGGCCATTTTGTCCTTCCAAGACGAGATTGGAAAGTATTCCTGACTCCTTGGAAGGGTGAAGGAGTTAGATGTGAGTCTTCCCACCCAATCCAGAGTGACAGTAGCATCTACTTCATAGGTAGTGTTGCTGCAAAAGCCATTCAGACTGGACATGAAAAAGAAAAGGCCTTCTTACCCTCTACTCAGTGGAGAAAGGGGTGCCCTACAAAGTGGGCAACACTGCCCTCCCCTCTAAGCCCTGAAGGGATCTGAGGAAGGAAAACATACTCATATTTGAGAACCTAGAGCTATTAGATCCAATGCTGCTCAGAATGTCAGGCCAAGAATCTTCGTTTGCTGCAGGGAGCTCTCCAAGGTCCTAAAAGTGTTCACTGCCAGGCAAGCCAGGCAGGCTGGAGAGCATACTGTCTGAGTGCTCTAATTCGTTCATTTTTAAAATTATTTATTTATTTAGTTAGTTAGTCTTGGGGCTTGAACTCAAGGCCTGGGCACTGTACCTCAGCTCTTTTGCTCAAGGCTAGGCTCTACCACTTGAGCCATCAGCTCCACTTGCAGTTTTCTGGTGGCTCATTGGAGATAAGAGACTCACAGACTTTCCTGCCTGAGCTGGCTTTGAATTGTGATCCTCAGATCTCAGCCTCCTGAGTAGCTAGAATTACAGGTGTGAGCCACCTACACCTGCTATTTCTTCAACAGTCTAGAGCATGTTATAATTCCATCTTGATAAGGAATCAGTTTAAAACAAAACCTTACATTTTAAAAATCCTTTCTTATCTCGTCAGTTCCTCTTTTCCTTAACAAAAGCCAAGCCACCTGGCCAAAGCAGGAACTTTTAAGCAATACCCTCTGATAGAAGAGTTTTTCTCGCATGGTGCAAAGCCCTTCAGCCTATTTCAAATGCCCCTCAATCTCTTAACTCCTTGCCTCAATGTACTTGCTTCCTCCTCCCACCTCTAGCTCCATGAGTGGGTGTGTGTCTACACAGGCTTCTCTGCCTATTTGCTCTTTCCTGTGATTCCTGTCCATTATGCATCCATATATGTTGTGTAAGTTCTATCCAGTGAATATTGTGTTAGGAAAAGAGGATTACTTTAGAAACACAGGCATGGTCAAGAGATGCAAGGGAGAGTTCCAGAACAGAACAGATTTCTTTAGCTTTCTCTATTTACCCTTTTTAATACATTAATTGCCCCCTAACTTGGGCAATTTTGGTTCATAGAACAAATGGTCCAGCCGGGCGCTGGTAGCTCATGCCTGTAATCCTAGCTACACAGGAGGCTGAGAGCTGAGGATCATGGTTCAAAGCCAGCCCAGGCAGGAAAGTCTGTGAGACTCATCTCCAATTAACCACCAAAAAACCCGAAGTGGTGCTGTGGCTCAAGTGGTAGAGCACTAGCCGTGAGCTGAGGAGCTCAGGGATAGTGCCCAGGCCCAGAATTCAAGCCCCACTACTGACCAAAAAAATTAAAAAAGGGAAAAAAAGAACAAAGGGCCCATCCTAAGAAGTAGACAACATACAGCAGGATATAGTGGAGATTAGGCATACAGGAAAGGACAAACATTCATCCTATGTTTGGACAGAATCACTGTATAATATCAAACACTCAGAATCTTGTGTCTTTGCTCAAACACAGGATAGAGCAAACAAACCAGCAGTTTTATGCTAGCATCAGGCTTTCTCCTTGCACACCATCCAATCATACTTTCTATTCTCCATCATAGCTCCCACAGGACTCAAGGATCCCTAACATGATGGATTTCTCAGTTTAAAATCTCCTTTTTTGGGCTGGGTATGTGGCTTAGTGGTAGAGTGCTTGCCTAGCATGCACAAAGCCCTGGGTATGATTTCTTAGTACCACATAAACAGAGAAAGCCACAAGTAGCTCTGTGGCTCAAGTGGTAGAGTGCTAGCCTTGAGCAAAAGAAGCTCAGGAACAGCACCCAGGCCCCAAGTTCAAGTCCTAGAACTGGCAAAAATAAAAAAATAAATTCCCTCACTTTCTTGATCCCACAAAGACCATCTCTCTGCTACTAGCCCCCTGTCTGTAGTTTTTAATAGCTTAAATCTCAATTTGAATTCCTGTCTATCCAATTTTTACATGTGGATTCCTTGAGTGTGGGGCAGGCCCAGGGTAATTCATGTTGGTGATCCCTTTGCCCAGCAGAGACTCTGGCACACATTGGCATCAGTATCGTTTTTGAAGGGAATTAACAGAATGACTAAGTCTCTCAATCTTGGTGTTTCTGAAGGAGAGATCCTTGGGCCAGCCCTGGCAGAAAATACTGGACTCACTGAGCTTAACATAAGATGGAACCACCTTCGAGGGTCAGGGGCCACAGCATTTGCCAAGGGGCTGGAGGTATGAGACCCCCTACTCAGTCAGCCCCTGGGATATGTCCTTTGGGGCAGGTGTTCCCTGTCCCAGCTTTTTTGTCTCTGCAGTGCTCCAGAAAGAAGCTTTGTGGCTCCCCCCACCCCCCCGCCCAATACTGGGGATTTGATCTCAGGGCTTGGGTATTCTTCCATAGTTTTTTCACTCAAGGTTGGTTTTCTATCACTTGAACTACAGCTCCTTTTCTGGTGTGTTGGTTGTTAACTTGAGATAAAAGTCTTTCTGGGTTGACTTTCAACCACAATTCTCAACTCTCAGCCTTCTGAGTAGCTAGAACTACCAGCACCCAGTGAATCTTAAAGGTAAGCAGACCTTAAAGGATGTTTGGTGACTTTTATTTCCTGGCCACATTTAGTGGTCACTGTGCTCATCCAGATGCCAGTGGTTCACAGCTGTAATTTTAGCTCCTTAGGAGGCTGAGATCAGAGGAATGATGTTCAAAGCCAGCCAAGGCAGAAAAGTCTATAATTCTCCATCTCTAAAATAACCAGCAAAGTGACAATCTAGAGGTATGGCTGAAATGCTAGAGAACAAGCAAAGCAAGTTGACCATGATTGCAAGGCCTTGTGTCCTTGAAAGATACTCTCAAACAACTCATCTTTTTTTTTTTTTTTTTTTTTTTTGGGTCCGGTTGTGGGGCCTGAACTCTGGGCCTGGGCGCTGTCCCTCAGCTCTTTAGCTCAACCACTTCCAGGGTTTTTCTTTTTGCTTATGTGGTGCTGAGGAATCAAACCCAGGGCCTCAGGCATGCAAGGCAAGCGCTCTACCACTGAGCCAACTTCCCAGTCTGGCTCAAACAACTCACCTTTACTCTGCCCTGGAAACCCTCCCACTCTAAAGCTTGTCCTTGATCAGGCCTCCTGGATTCTGAGGCGGGGGCTCCCTGGCGTTTTGCATTTTCTGCCTGGTTTCATAGCTTTCTTCTTTGGCTTCTAGGCAAATATCTTCCTGAAAGTCCTGGACATCTCTTATAATGGCTTTGGGGACTCTGGTGCCTCTGCAGTAGGTGAGGCCCTCAAGGCCAACAATGTGTTGGAGGAACTCAACTTGAGGTGAGCACCAGGGTGCTCTGCTCCAGGGACTAGGGCCATGACAGTCTAGCTGCTATTCCATTTGATAACTGGATCTTCCACAGTCTAGCCAGGATGGAGCTTGAGCCACAATCCCAGAACACCAACTCTGTCCTTCTCACTTCAGATAATCGTGTGGGGTGTGTGTGTGTGTGTGTGTGTGTGTGTGTGTGTGTGTGTGTGTGTGTGTGTGTGTGTGTGTGTGTGTGTGTGTGTGCGCGCGCGCTCCAGTCCAGGGTCTTTAACTCAGGGGCCTGGCCACTGTCCCTGGGCTTGTTTGTACTCGAAGCTAGTGTTCTACCACTTGAGCCACATCTCGATTTCTAGCTTATTAGAGACAAGAGTTTCAGGGACTTTCCTGCTCAGGCTAGCTTTGAATCATGATCTTCAGATCTCAACCTCCTGAGTAGCTAGAATTACAGGTGTGAACCATTGGTCCCAGTTTAAGATAATCTCTTATGCACTGACACAATCCCTCCAGCTCAGATCATAAATTTGTGTGCAAAGCATCTTTAGAGGACCTGGTGGAGAATGGGCATCAACAACAGACTCCCTTCCACTCATAAAAGTCTAGTCTGGGTGAGTAAGGCACACCCTGACATTGGGGGCATACTTTTCTCAACACAAGACTGCTAAGAGCCTGCTGTGTGTGAAGGGCTTATCCCAGCCCTTGGCAGGTAATAGAGTTCAAGGTAAGACTAGCAGAAGGGAAGAGGCAGGGACCAGACAGGTCATAGGTGGCTGTGGCTGAACCCCTCACCAGGGACTCTCCCCTGAAGACACAGAAGCCCTCTTTTCCTCCCTACAGAAAAAGCCAAGGAGCCAGGCACAGATGGCTCACACCTGTGATCCTAGATGCTCAGGAGGCTGAGATCTGAGGATCACAGTTCAAAACCAGCCCAGGCAGGAAAGTCCGTGAGACTCTTATCTCCAATAAACTACTCAGAAAAAGCCAGAAGTGTTGCAATGGCTCAGATGGTAGAACACTACCCTTGAGCACAAAGAGGCTCAAGGGGGGGATGCCAAGGCTAGGTGTGGCCACAAGAGATACTGAAATTGCAGGCATAGCCAGAACTGGGGTCTGAGAAGTCAGAAGTGAGAAAAGCCCCAGAGACAGTGACCCAGAGCTCAGACTCAGAGTTTGAGTTCTAACAGGAGGAGAAGAAAAAGGAAAAGAGGACATGGACAGTGCACTGGTATTTTCCAGAACAGATGTTGTCAGAGATAGGTTGTCAGCTGGAACAGAACATATAGAAGCACCTGCTAAGATCAAAGGGTCAAGGCCACTGGGGAAGGATGTTCAAGGTGACCTCCAAAAACATCATGAAGCATCATCATAGCCATCTTCTACATATGGGCCCTTGGGCACCAGTGCAGGGCTGGAATATGAAGCTCAGCCTGGTGGATTCAATGACAGCTGCAGTAGGAACCCTGGGTCAATCGGCTGAAATATATGTGGATGGTAAAAAAAAAAAAAAAAAAAAATGATAGGACAATGATTACTGAAAATTGGGAAAGATATTAGGAGAAAGGTGGGAAAGGAAGGCTGGGGTTTTGTGTGTATAATTATATGTGTGTGTATGCTTCCACATATGAGAGGAAACCTGTCTTTTTTTTCTGGCCATTCCTGGGGCTTGCACTCAGGGCCTGGGCACTGTCCCTGGGCTTCCTTTTGCTCAAGGCTAGCACACTACCACCTGAGTCACAGCACCACTTTTGGCTTTTTCTGTTTATATGGTACTGAGGAATCTAACCCAGGGCTTCATGCATGCTATGCAAGCACTCTACCACCAAGCCACATTCCCAGCCCTGTGGTACTTGTCTTAACTATATCCTGCTTATTCACTTAATATTTTGTTTTCTAGTTTCACCCATTTGCTGCAAATGACATAATTTTATTCCTCTTTATGGCTGAACAATACTCCCTTGTAAAAATAATCCACATTTTATGTGTGTGTGTGTGTGTGTGTTAGTGATGGGACTTGAACTCAGGACCCCATACTTTTACTTGGCTTTTTTGCTCAAGGCTGGCATTCTACCACTTGAGCCACACTTCTACTTCCATCTTCTTGCTTGTTAATTGGAGATAAGAGTTTTAAGGACATTTCTTCTCAAGTTGGCTTCAAATCAGAATTCTCAGAGCTCAGTCTTCTAAGTAGTTACAATTAGAGGTATGAACCACTGGCTCCCAACTCCCACATTGTCTTTATTCATCTAGTGATGGGTACCTAGGCTGGTTCCATATTTTAATTACAATGACTTTTTGATTGCAGCAACAACCGCATCTCTGTGGTGGGAGCTCTGAGCCTGGGGTTTGGCCTCCAAGTCAACCAGACACTGAGGATTCTTGTGGTGAGTGCTACCTGAAGGAGGACACCCCAGTCCAGATCTGCCTTGTGCCAGCCTACACAGACCCCTTCCCACCTCCCTCCACCCACAGATGAGGATGAGAAGCAGTACACACCAGGCTATTGAGCCCAGATGGGGGGGAGGGTCTCCTGGTTTCCCCATTGTGACTACTTCTCCCACCTCTGGCCTGGTCCATGCTGCATCTCCAGTGTGATCCCAGAAGCTCCCCCATAGCTCCTTCCTGCCCTTTTTCCTCCTCTGCTGGAACACCTTTAACTTCACCTTCACCTTCTTCCCTGAGCTTCCTCTGGTCTTGTGGACATCCAGAGTCAGTCAGCTCAGACCTACCTACCTGAGGCCTGTGGGCCTGGCAAGAGTTCCCTTCCCCAGGGGTATAGCCGGGGAGAGAACAACTAAGTAGTGCTAAAAGCAGAAGACAGGGAAGGGGAGATGCGAGGTGAGAGTGGAGCGATGGGGGCTACTGTGCACACAGCCTGTGCCCAGGGACAGTATAACCAGCTAAGAGGTAGCATTTGGCTTTACTCCCCACCACCCGCCTTTCCCATGCTTCCCTCATTAGTTTTCACATCTCTGTCCCCCATAGGATCCCAGATTTTCTTTTCAAACTTTGATGTACATTTCCAGCCAATGTAGATGATCCCCCAAATTAACACAAATTTTAGTTCACTTGTAACACATCAGGGCTCTGGGCTCTGGTGATTTTCAGTTCCGAGTTCACAGCTCTTTCCTAAGCTGCTCAGAATTCTCTGCATGCATGCTGGAACGTTTGCATGCACCAGTGCCCAAGGGCACACCCATATATATATATACACGCTTGTACAATTCTATTTCTTCTTTTTCTTTTTCTATCCCTGCTTTTGCTCTTGATGAGCAGTTCCATGCCCAGACCCATTCACCTCTCCTGTAAAAGCCCAGAGTTCTACTCCCCTCTCAAGTGGTGTTGCTGCTTTCTCTCCTTGAACTTATCATACCGAGAAAATAAATGTTGTCGCCCCTTCTAACAGGACAGTTGTTTAAGGACCAGGTGCACTAGGTGGGTGCCTAATCAGTGTCCACTCCTTTCTTCTTCCCTCTACCCAGCACCCTCGTCAACGACACTGTCACACACAGACACATCTGCAGAAAAGCCACATTGCATGCCATCAGAGATGACAGCCCCCTCCGCCTGCGTGTTATCCTCTGGCCTCCCTGGGCTCAGCTTCTCTCTCTTGTCTATGTCTCTCTTAGGTGTCCAGGAATCCCATACGAAATGAAGGCTGCTTAGGTCTCCTTAAATCTGTCCGGGACAATCCAGCATCTGCTCTTGAGCTGTTGGATTTCTCTGTAAGAGCTTCTCCTGAACTTCATCTCTGGCCTTCTCAACAACCCTGTGAGCTATCATCATTTCCATGTTAGAGGAATAAAATGAGGATTAGAGAAAGAAAATGTCCTGCCCCAATACACTGTTTGGCTGGGTAGATGTTCTAATGTAAATCAAGAAGCCTCTCCTACTTTGCTCCTGATCTGAACAGGTAATGTTTCTGAGGTCTCACCCCTGCCTAGGTTCCTCACTAGCTAGAGACAAGACGTGGAGGGCAGTGGCAGAGTGCTCACTGTCCGTAGGTGTTTACACCTGCCAAGTCTGTACTTAAAAGGCTGTTCTCCCGGCCTCTATCCTAGGACATGTATGTCTACAAAGGGACTGTGGGGCAGGAAGATTCACTTTTGTGTCTCTGAGGGGAATTAGGTCACATTTTTGTTTAATTTTGCTTTAATATAGAAAAACATATCTTTTTTGGCCAGATACCGGGGCTTGAACTCAGGGCCTCACACTTTCATTTGGCTTTTTTTTTTTGTCAGTTGTAGGTCTTGAACTTGGGGCTAGAGGGCTGTCCCTGACCTATTTTGCTCAAGGCTAGTGCTCTACCGCCTGAGCCACAACTCCACTTACAATTTTTTGGTGGTTGGGGGCTGGGAAGGTGGCTCAGTGGTAGAGCGCTTACCTTGCATGCCTGAGGCCCTGGGTTCGATTCCACAATTTTTTGGTGGTTAATTGGAGATAATTGGACTTTCCTGCCCAGGCTGGCTTTGAACTATGATCCTCAGATCTCAGCCACCTGAGTAGCTAGGATTACAGGTGTGAAGGTGTGAGCTACCAGTGCCTGGCTCACTTGGCTTTTTTTTTTTTTTTTCTTAAGCCTGATGCTCTATCATTTGATCTATACCTCCTTGTCTGGCTTTTTGGTAGTTAAATGACAATAAGTGTCTTACAGTCTTTCTTGACCAGGCTGGTTTTGAACTGTGATCCTGGCAGGAAATACTTTTCTCAAAGGAAAGAAGTGCTGGGTGCCATTGGCTACACCTATAATCTGAGATCTGAGGAGCACAGGTCAAAGCTAACCCAGGTAGAAAAGTCTGTGAGACTCATATCCAATTAACTACCAAAAAGCCATCACTAGAGTTATGGCTCAAGTAGTAGAGCATTAGCCTTAAGCAAAAAAATAAAACCTCAGGAACAGAACTGAGGCTAGGGTTCAAGCCCAGAACTGCCACCAAAAAGAAAGAAAGGAAGATGGAAGGAAGGAAGGAAGGAAGGAAAGAAGGAAGGAAAAAGAAAGAAAGGAAGGAAGGAAGAAAGGAAGAAAGAAAGGAAGGAGGGAAGAAAGAAAGAAAGAAAGGAGGGAAGGAAGCTAAGCATGGTGTCATGTACCTATCATCCCAGCTACATAAGGAAACCTAAAGACAGGCAAATCATCTTACAGGTGCATGCCCAGTCAGAATGCAAGACCCTATCCAAAAAATCACCAGGCAAAAAGGCCTGAAGGTGTAGGTCAGAGGTTGAAGACCCATCTTACAAATGCAGGACCCTGAGTTCAACAAGCTGTTTTTGTAGTTCAACAGAATAAAAAAAGACAAAGGGTGTACTTGAAGTAGTAGAATTAAGCCAGGAGGAGCTGGGTTCAATCCCTACTACTCTCCCCTAACCTCTCACAAAGAATGAAATTGAGCATGTCCCTAATAGCCTTCCTTTTGTTCCCTTTCCTTTTCTGTATTAGTAATTTGGGGAATATGAAATTGTGGGCCACAGGAGAAAAACTGCTCAGTGGAGCTTCTTGGATAGCTGTGTATGTAAGAAAAATAATGGAGTTCTCAGAAAGGAATAATCACTGCCTTGTAATATCTCTCCTTAGGATATCCAGATAAACAGAGAATTTGATGACTTAGCAAGCTCAGTGAAGGTAATTCTTCCAGGGCTTTGCTTAAAGACTGGTGCCCACAGACCGGAGTATAAAAAAGAGTTGCTGCCACTCTTCAAACCATTGTCACCGGCATCTACCACTAAATGACTGGAGCATGGCTTCTTCACTTCATCTCCTCCAATAAGCCCTTCAACTTCCACATTGTGTGCCATTTGATTCATAACACTGTACCTTCCTCTCTGCCCTGCTGTCCTTGCTGTAATCTGGGCTGTCACTCATTCTTTTTTTCTTTATTTTGTGCCAGGACCTCATGCTCTTGCTTGGCTTTTTTTTTTTTTTCTCAAAGCTGATGATCTACCACTTGAGCTACAACTCTACTTCTGGCTTTTTGCTGGTTAATTGGACAAAAGAGTCTCATTACTTTTCTTTGCCCAGGCTGGCTTTGAACTGAGATCCTCAGATCTTAGCTTCCTGAGTAGTTAGGACTATAATTGTGAGCCACCAGTACCCAACCTGTCATCCACTTTCATAACACACGGCCCTAATATATGTTACATTGAGCTGGACACAAGGCCAAAAATGTCCCTGGCTTGCTGGTAACCTTGGCAGATGAAAGGAAAGGAAACTGAAACAAAAAAGAAGTGCAAAATTATCATTCCCAAACTCCACTAGCAATAATCAGACCATCACAACCTTTTTGGAAGACAATGTGTCATTGAGCGTTAAAGCTGCCTGTGACCTTTGATCCAATTGTTTGCCTATTCTGCTCTACATTAAAAAAATTAGATAGGCATAATATATTAATGCCTGCCAGTCATGGTAGGGCACACCTGTATCCTAGCACTCAGGAGGTAACCACAGGAGAATCATGAGTTTGAGGCTAGTTTGGACTACATAGTGAGACCCTGTTTCAAACATATAAGCAAAAAGGGGGGGAGGATAAGAAAAAGGAGGGGCTTAAAAAGTAGTATATACAGGGTGATTTTGATTAAAGTACATTATATACATGGATGTAAATGCAATTAATTTATACTACTAACATTTTTTTGTGCCAGTCCAGCTTTTTGGTAGTTAATTGGAGATAACAGTCTCATGGACTTCCCTGCCTGGGCTGGCTTTAAACTGTGATCAGATCTCAGCCTCCTGCGTAGCTAGTATTACAGTTATGAGCCACCGATGTCTAGCTTTAAATAGTTTTAAATAAAAGAAGGAAACATTTTTAAATAAAAACAAATCTGGGCTCTGGTGGCTCATTCCTGTAATCCTAGCAATTTAGGAGGCTGAGATCTGAGGACTGCAGTCCAAAGCTCTGGGCAAGGAAAAGTCCATGATTCTTATCTCCAATTAAACAGCAAAAGGCCAGAAGTAGAGCTGTGGCTTAAGTGGTAGAGCACCAGCCCTGAACAGAAAAGGCTAAATAAAGGATAGTGTCCAGGCCCTGAGTTCAAGCCCCAGTACCAGCACTAAATAAATAATCAGAGACAAGATTTTCAAAGTAGCAAGAGATATGAAACCTCAAAAAATTGGATGTCCACAAACCAGAAAGAGGAGTCTCTGGGTCTTCCAGCCTCCAAAACTGTGAGAAAATAAATTTCTGTTTCAACTACCCAGGATACGGTAATTTTTTTTTTAATGGAAATGGTGAGCTAACATACAGAAGGATTTGCTGGCCTGCCCACCACCGCCCCCCCCCCAACAAAAAGTAGGGAAGATAATGAATGGTCTTCTGGTTTCCCAGGCTTTCTGTAGACCACACTGCCCAGTTGCCAGGTGCTGGATGGAAAGGGCTTCTCAGCACCTGAGAAAGGGGCAGAAGAAGAGGAATGTGCACCTATTTTTGGCTATATGGTGGAAGGCTTCTTGGAGGTAGCAATGTTTGCAAAGACTGAATAAAAAGGGAGGAGGGCTGGGCGCCAGTGGCTCACACCTAGAATACTAGGTACTCAGGAGGCTGAGATATGAGGATCACAGTTCAAAGCCAGCCCAGGCAGGAAAGTCCATCTTATCTCCAATTAACCACCAGAAAACCGGAAGTGACACTATGGCTCAAAGTGGTAGAACACTAGTCTTGAGCTGAAGAGCTCTACGACAGCGCTCAGGCCCAGCCAGAGTTTAAGCCTCATGACAGACGACGGAAAAAAAAAAAAAGAAGGGACCATATACAGTGGTTCATGCTAAAATCCCAAAATCCCAGCTACTAGGGAAGGCGGAGGTCTAAAGGTTAGAAACTTAAGGCTGACCTAGGCAAAAACTGTCAAGATTCCATCTCAACCAACAAACAACCTGGTGCACTCCTGCAATCCCTGTTGTCCTAAGAGGTAAGGAGGGTTGCATTCCCAGACCAGCTAGGCAAAACGAGAAGTCTATCTGATAAAACAATCTAAAGCATAAAGTGCTGGGGCGCAACTCAAGTGGTAGAGGACCTACCTAGTAAGCACAAGGCCAAGTTCAAACCCGGTACACTCCTACCGGGAAAAAAAAAAAAAAGCTCTATTTCTGACCTTTTAGTAAAGCCTAAGTGAAGCTGTGGCTCAAGTGGTGGGGGAAAAAAGCACAGGGACATCACCCAGATCCTGAGTTCAAGCCCCGGGCTGAAACAAAAGAAAAGAAAAGAAAAGGCGGGATAGCAAACACGCCTGGGTGTCTAGAGTATTGCCTGCAGCATTTAGTCTTTCGCACCTGAGAGCCTTCCACGCACAGCACTATCGTTGTTGGGCACCCCAACTAGGCAGCACCATAGACAGACTTGAACGCAGGGTCCCTGGACAGTCCACGACTCTGTAGCCTTCCCGCCCAACCTGAATCCAATCAGGGAGCTCCATTACTCCAAGTGGCACAACAGCCAATCATAAATAGGATCTGAGGCTTCTTCCCGCCCCCCCAGAAGCTCTGAGCCAATGAACATCTGAGTAGCGAGGTATAAAATCGCTGCAGCGCTCGAGGTGTCCGCAGTTGAGCGCGTGGCGGCGGTTGAGGACGGGTGGTGAGTTTGTGCAGCGTTGTCGGAGCAGAGCTCACCATGGTAAAGTCCTGGGGCTCAGCAGAGGGCTCAGCAGAGGGCAATGCAGGAGCTGAGGGACCCCCTAATGCCTGGAGTGCTGGCCTCGGGCTGGACAAGAGCCAGAAGGAGGAGTCTTTGGGAGGGAGGAAGAGTTGCGATCTAGTTGGCTTTTCCTCGGTTTTCTTTGAGGACGGATGTGTTCTGAGGGCAGATGTGACCCCTTGGGCACAGATGGGAAGTGCCAAGGGTGAAGTGCGCAGCCGGCCTCTGCATCGTCCCAGATTCAGGCTGCAAAGGTGGGGGAGGGGGGAGTTTTTTTTTCTCAGGGAGTGTCACTGGCCTTGGTCTCCTTTATAATAAACAATAGCATTGGATTCCAGAACCCTGGATGGAAGCTAACTCTCTGGTCCAAGAACCACTCCAAGCTCTAAAAGTTAACCGAGGAGCTCCGAGTCACTTTGTTTACGGCTGGCTAAATCACGATGCTGGTCATGTTAGAAAGTCAAACGGGTGGCGGGGGAACGCGCTCGTGACTTAGACCTATCACCCTAACTGCTGAAGTAGATCCTGAGGATTGGGACCAGAGGCCGGCTCGAGCAGAGTCCATCTCCAAATTAACCAGCAAAATACTGAGCTGGAGGTCTGGCTGAAGTGGTGGAGCACCAATCGAGCAAGCATGAGTGGTGCCAAAAAAAAAAGCCGGGCGCCGGTGGCTCATGCTTGTAATCCTAACTACTCAGAGGCTGAGACCTGAGGATCACGGTTCAAAGCCAGCCCGGGCAGGAAAGTCCGTGAGACTCTTATCTCCAATAAACCACTAGAAAACCTGAAGTGGTGCTGTGGCTCAAGTGGTGGAGCGTTAGCCTTGAGCTGAAGAGCTGAGGAGTAGCACACAGGCCCAGAGTTCAAGCCCCACAACTGACAAAAAAAAAAAGGAAAACCAAGAACTTTAAAAATAGAAAATCGGCCCGGTGCCGGTGGCTCAAGCCTGTAATCCTAGCTACTCAGTAGGCTGGGATCTGAGGATCGCAATTTAAAGCCAGCCCAGGCAGGAAAGTCCGTGAGACTTTTATCTCCAATAAACTACTCAGAAAAAGACGGAAGTGGCACTGTGGCCCAAATGGTAGAGTGCTAGCCTTGAACACAAAGAGGCTCAGGGACAGCACCCAGGTCCCTGTTCAAGCCCCAGGGCTGACAAAAAATTAAACAACAACCAAAAAAAAAAAAAAACCAACAACAAAAAAGCCTACATATTTGCTTAAAAGTAATATGGTTAACATAAATAACAGTTACCTATGTCTGAATAGGCAAAGTTTGTTCAGGCTTTGTATGGCGGGGGTTTGGGGTATTTTTGTTTTGTTTTTGGTGCTGGTACTAAGACTTGAATACAGGGCCTGGATTCTGTCCCTTAAGCTTTTTTTTGTGTCAGTTGTGGGGCTTGAACTCAGGCCTGGGCACTGTCCCTGAGCTTTTTTGCTCAAGGCTAGCACTATACCACTTGAGCCACAGTACCACTATGGTTTTCTGGTGGTTAATCAGAGATAAGAGTCTCACAGACTTTCCTGACTGGGCTAGCTTTGAACTGTGATCCTCAGATCTCATTCTCCTGAGAAGGTAGGATTACAGGCATGAACCACCGATGCCTGGCTTGCTTGAAGCCATGATTACTGGTGGGTTTTTTGTTGTGTTTTTAAGAGAGGAAAAGTTTATTTGGGCTCATAGTTTCAGAAGTGTTAGCCCATCCTGGCAAGGAGGATGTGGTGGAGCAGAGCAGAAAACTCATGGCAGCCAGGAAGCAGTGGGGGAGGGGAGGGAACGGCAGAAGAGGTAGAGAAGTGAGAGTGGTTGATTTTTGTTTGCTTTTCATTCTGATCAAGGATTCTGTATTACCTTGATACTGGCTAAGTTGCTAACCATTTTCTCCACATGTGTATATACTATTAGTGCAAATATAAGCACAGTTTAAAGGATTGATTAATGTGGGGTCCCTACTTTGAAATTGGCTTTATCCCCCTTGTAGACTCCTTTGGTGCCTAGGAACAGCATTAAGGACTGTTTGAAGTAGTCAAGCAGTAGAGAGGAAGTGTCGTGGACTGTAGGAGACACAGTTATATATAAAGAAAAGGAAGGAAGAGCTGTTTGCAGATTTGGTGGCCGGAAGTGGTTCTGTGGGTAAGAAAACAAGGTCATTTGCAAAGAATACAGAAAAGATTGAATTGGTTTGAGCAAAAAAGTTCAGGGGATAGCATAAGCCCCAGGATCTGTGTGCATGCATACACACACAGACTGGGCTGGCGTTTACAAATATAGAGGAGATCGGTCTGGAATTTACCTCAAAGTTTATTTTTTGTTTTGCGATTGTGGGGATAGATCCTGGGAACCTTGTGCATAAGCACTGTACCACTAAGATGCATCCCCATTTGTCAAATAACTTTTTCAGAAGGGATAGAACAACTAAAGAAATAATAAGTTTTCCAAGCACCAGTGGCTCATACCTGTAATCCAAGAGACTAAAAACTGAGGATCATTGTTAAAAGCCAGCCCAGGCAGGAAAATCTGTAAGCCTCTTATCTCCAATTAATCGCCCAAAAGCCAGAAGTGGAGCTGTAGCTCACATTGTAGAGCACCATCCTGGGGGGGGGGGGGGGGGGGAGTAAAGTTTGATGATCCATATAAGGTTGGTTTGAGCAAAGCAAAACAAAATACTTGGGAATCTCCCAAGATAAGAACAGTTTCTAAGAACTCTAGCCCGTAGGTGAGTTGGTGGCATTTACAGAAAAACTAAAGTGAGAGCTGGACGCAAGTGGCTCACGCCTGTAATCCTAATACTCAGGAGGATGAGATCTGAGGATCTCGGTTCAAAGCCAGACTAGTCAGGAAAGTCTGTGAGACTCTTAGCTCCAATAAACCACTCAGAAAACAGGAAGTTGCACTGTGGCTCAAGTGGTAGAGCATTAGCCTTGAGCTGAAGAGCTGAGGGAGAGGGCCCAGACCCAGAGTCCAAGCCCCACAATCAAAAACAAAAAACAAGTGAAGCATAGAAGCTAGTCTCCTATAGGAGAGACTCCTGGAACTGAATGCTCTGATCTTCCATAATGTGGGCAGAATTGCTCCATTCTACTGATTATTTTTTGTGCCTGGGAAGACTCATATTTGGCGCTTCAAAAATAGGCTTTAGATTCTTCCTTTTTTTTTTTTTTGAACCCAGGGCCTCAGGCATGCAAGGCAAGCGCTCCACCACTGAGCCACCTTCGTAGCCCCAAAGGACTTTAGATTCTTGAATTGAAGGTTATGATTACAGTAGGAAGTATGCTTTAAGTTTATTTATATGTATTTGTGAGAATGATTTAAAATTGAAAAAGGAAATGGCTAGTGAGTTTACAGTTTGGCTCCCAGCAGAAAATAGGTTGTTTTATTCAAATGCTTTAAAGAAAACCTAAGGAAGTGGTGCTGTGCTTCAAGCGGTAGGGTGCTCACCTTGAGCTGAAGAGCACAGGGACAGCACCCAAGCCCAGAGTTAAAACCCCACAACTGACAAAAAAAAAAAAAAGAAAACCTAAAAGGCACCAAAAAGGTTAAAGATGTAATCTTGTTAAGCACTTACAGGAGCCATTTCAGTCCTTTACTTGAGAGAAAAGAGGAGGGAGTAGTAACTTTATGAAGTGTGTTGACTCAAAAGATTCTGGTGTTTGACTGGGAATGTGGCTGATAGAACACTTGCCTGGCAAATCTAAGGGCTGGAATTTATTTATTTATTGCCAGTCCTGGTGACTTGAGCTCAGGGCCCAGGCATTGTCCCTAAGCTTCTTTTGCTCAAGGCTAGCACTCTACCACTTGAGCCAGTGCCACTTGCAGCTTTTTCTGTTTGTGTGGTACTGAGGAACCAAAACAGGGACTCATGCATGCTAGGCAAGCACTCTACCACTAAGCACATTTCCAGCCCCTGGCCTGGAGTTTAAACTCTGATACCTGAAGGAAAAAAAAGTTATAGGCTTGATAAAGTGATTCTGACAATCTGGCATGGAGGTAGTATTCTGACCAAACTTTTCCTCTAACCTGTCTCTCCTACCATGAACCAGAAGCCAGAGAGTAAGGGAATATTCTGGTGCTGCCCATAGGCATGTGAGCAACTGCATCCATCTAGTGAGTGTATGGAATACATAAACCGGTGGAGATTTCTCCGAGGAACACTGACTTACTCACAGTGAGGAGTATAGATTATTGACACTAAATGGTTTCTGAGTTTTAAGATAATCCTTTCATGTAGTCTCAAACATTTAGACACTTTGGCTAATTACCACTTAATAACAAAGATAGTTTACAGCAAATGCTTTATTTATAGAATCTATTTATTTGAGAATACTGGCATTTGAAATCAGGACTACCTGCTTATTGTGCAGATACAATGCCACTGATCCACACCTCCAACCGTTATTTGCACTGTTTTTTTGGTTTTTTTTTTTTTTGTGTGTTTTGTTTTTTTTGGGGGGGGGGGAGTCCAGTTGTAGGGCCTGAACTCTGGGCCTGGGCGCTGTCCCTCAGCTCTTCAGCTCAAGGCTAGCGCTCTACCACTTGAGCCACAGCACACTTCTGGCTTTTTTCTTTATGCTTATGTGGTGCTGAGGAATCGAACCCAGGGCCTCATGCATACAAGGCAAGTGTTCTACCACTAAGCCACCTTCCCAGCCCCTTGGTGTTTGTTTTTTTTTAATCAGTCATGGGGTTTTGAACTCTGGGGCCTGAGCACTGTCTTTGAGCTCTTCAGCTCAAGGATAGTACTCTACCACTTGAGACAGCATCACTTCTGGTTTTCTGGTGGTTAATTGGGGATAAGAGTCTCATGGACATTCTTGCCCGCACTGGCTTTGAACCAAATCCTCAAATCTCAGCCTCCTGAGAGGCTAAGATTATAGACAGGAGCCACCTGCACCTGGCTTGCACTGTTTTTTGGTTTTGGGTTTTTTGTTTGTTTTTTGGTTGGGTGCCTGGGCCGTTCCCTCAGCTCTTCAGCTCAAGCTGAGCACTCTACCACTTGAGGGACAGGGCTACTTCTGGGTTTCTAGTGGTTAACTGGAGATAGTGTCTTGGACTTTCCTGCCTGGTTGGTTTTAAACCTTGATCCTCAGATCTCAGCCTCCTGAGTAGCTAGAAATACAGGCGTGAGCCACAGATACCTGGCTATGACCGTTAGTTTTAATAGAGAAAAAGGAGCTGGGCACTGGTGGCTCTCACCTGTAATCCTAGCTACTCAGGAGGCTGAGATCTGAGGATCGCCATCTGAAGCCATCCCGGGTAGGAAAGTATGTGAGACTAATCTCGTACTAAACAACAAAAATCTGGATTCGGAGCTGTGGCTCAGGTGGTCTAGCTCTTGCCTTAAGCTGAAGAGCTGAAGGACAGTGCCCAGGCCCAGAATTCAAGCCCCATGAGCAACCAAAAAATAAATAAAGAGAGAGAAATAAAGGAGTTACTTAATCATCATTAGAAATAAAGTTTTGAGAAAGCCCTAGACATTGAAGCACTGAATAAATACTGTATGTGATGTTTTTTATATCTTATACTGTGGTGCCTTTGGAGGTAAAGGCTTTCATGTATGTGTTCTGGTTTCCAGCGCGAGTGCATCTCTATCCACGTGGGGCAGGCAGGGGTCCAGATTGGCAATGCCTGCTGGGAACTATACTGCCTTGAGCATGGAATTCAACCTGATGGCCAGATGCCAAGTGACAAAACAATTGGTGGCGGGGATGACTCATTCAACACGTTCTTCAGTGAGACCGGGGCTGGCAAGCATGTGCCCAGAGCAGTGTTTGTGGACCTAGAGCCCACTGTGGTCGGTAGGTGCTCTAGCCCTGGAGGGCGGCCTTCCTGGGAGGGCGGGAGCACCTCCATTCAGCCCCATGCAGGCTCCTGGAATCCTTCTGTAGAAAGGAGGGAACAAGTGGCTGTAGGCTCCAAGCACTGTTGGGAGAGAAGCTGAAAAGTTCCTGCCTGTGGGACACAGGCTCCTAACTGAGGAAACCCTGGGCTCTAAGGAAGCTGCTTTGCCAGCAGGAAGATAATGGGCTGAGAGAGTCCTCCTGCTTGCCATCTCTCGCTGTCAGGTGGCTTCTGCAGACCCCAGGTGTAGGTGAACAGGTGTTGGTTCCCTCCCTCATGCGGTAGTGATGCTGCAGGGCTCTTGGCTAGCTCTTAGCTATGAAAAGGCAACAAAGAATATCCATGTGGTTCCTCCAGCTTGGAAGAGATGGCAAGCACCTCCCAGTGTCCCCCAGGAGGTGATAGAATGTCTCCTATTACAACCTGTGAGAGCCAGGCCGCATAGAGTGCTGCCAGTCACACTGACCTGGCATCTGCCCGGTGTTTGAAGGAGTTGTAAGATCTTCCCTTTGAGGTGGTTGCAGGTCAAAAGAAGTGAGTTTCTGTCCAGTGACCCATGCGAGCAAGTGAGAGCTTATTTCCATTTGGCATTTGTACTGAGCTGCCATTACTTTAGTGTGCTGGGTGTGGTGATGCACACCTGTATTTCCAGCACTTGGGGGTCTTGGGTAGGAGGATTATGAGGCCTAATCCTACCTGAGCTCCCTGTGGAATTCCAGCCTACCTGGGCTATGTAGCCAGACCTCATCTCAACCAACCAACCAAATGGAGAAAGAGAAATGAAAATTAAAACAAGAAAATTCTAGGGAGTCACTGTTGACCTAGGAGGAACAGCATGTGCTGTGCTGTGCTGACTTGAGCGATCGCCAGGCAGGTGTCCATGCTGGTGAGCAGAGGGGGCCTGAGTCTCGCACACACTGTCTCTTTGCAGATGAGGTGCGCACGGGCACATACAGGCAACTCTTCCACCCAGAGCAGCTGATCACTGGGAAGGAAGACGCTGCCAATAACTATGCCAGAGGCCATTACACCATTGGCAAGGAGATCGTCGACCTGGTCCTGGACCGGATCCGCAAGCTGGTAAGAACAGCACGCAGAAGACTGCGTGTGGATGTGGTCCTGGTGGAGAGAGTGGGGCCTTGGGTGGTGGATGGGTCCTTATGGCCAGTCTCAGGGTCTGGAATCAGAAGTCCAGCTGAGTCTGCACAGGTCTTGGTGTCCAGTGTGTGGGTCCTCGGTTTGCCATTCCTGATGTCCGGTGCAGAGGGAAGGGGGGAGGGAGCCTGGCTGGTTGTGCAGGTGCTGGCTCCTGTCATGTGTGCTGTGGTTCTCCTCACAGGCGGATCTGTGCACAGGCCTGCAGGGCTTCCTCATCTTCCACAGCTTTGGGGGCGGCACCGGCTCTGGGTTCGCATCTCTGCTCATGGAGCGGCTCTCAGTGGACTATGGCAAGAAGTCCAAGCTGGAGTTTGCCATCTACCCAGCCCCCCAGGTTTCCACAGCTGTGGTGGAGCCCTACAACTCCATCCTGACTACCCACACGACCCTGGAACATTCCGACTGTGCCTTCATGGTGGACAACGAAGCCATCTACGACATTTGTCGGCGCAACCTGGACATTGAGCGTCCCACTTACACCAACCTCAATCGTCTGATTGGGCAGATCGTGTCCTCCATCACAGCCTCCCTGAGGTTTGATGGGGCCCTGAACGTGGACTTGACAGAGTTCCAGACCAACCTGGTGCCGTACCCCCGCATCCACTTCCCCCTGGCCACCTATGCTCCGGTCATCTCTGCCGAGAAGGCCTACCATGAGCAGCTGTCGGTAGCTGAGATCACCAACGCCTGCTTTGAGCCGGCCAATCAGATGGTGAAGTGTGACCCTCGGCATGGCAAGTACATGGCCTGCTGTATGTTGTACCGGGGGGATGTGGTCCCCAAAGACGTCAACGCGGCCATTGCCACCATCAAGACCAAGCGCACCATCCAGTTTGTGGACTGGTGCCCAACTGGATTTAAGGTAGGACTGGGGGATGTGAAGTCCCCATGACTATCAGCAAGCAGCAGACTTTACAAAGATATCTTGACAGTGATTATCTCTAACTCTCTAACTGTACTGATTATCTATACCTATGACAGATACAAAGTTTAACAGTAAAATGTAAAACACTGAGCAGATTTCACCAACCTGGAAATCTTACATGGGACTGACTGCAGCCCTTAAGAATTCTTAAGTAGAAGGTGATACCTTCTACTCTGTGTCTAATTACGAAATGTTTGGACTTGAATAGGGTCTTTCTTTCAGTCAGAGGCATTTGCAAGTCGATATCCAAGGCACACTTACTTGAGGGCACAGGGAAATGCTATGCCTTGTCTGCTTTCCTTTTCTAGATTAGTCTCTATTTCTGTGTGCCTATAGGAAGGATGGTGTACAGGGAAGTATAAGTCATAAGCCTTTCATGTTCAAATAAATGTCTGTAGCAGCTGCGCGCTGGTGGCTCATGCCTGTAACCCTAACTACTCAGGAGGCTGAGATATAAGGATCAGGGTTCAAAGCCAGCCTGGACAGAAAACTCCTTTTAAGATTCTTAGCTCCAATTAACTATTCAAAAACCAAAAGTGGCTCAAGTGGTAGAGTGCTATCCTTGATCCTGAAGAGGCTTAGGCCTAGGCCCTGAGTTCAAGCCTCCATCCAGCCCCAGATGAACCCTGTTACGTTTTCTTTGTTTTAAGTTCATTTTTATTGATCTCAGTATAGTTTATTACACATTCTTTCACAAACGATTTAGTCCTTCCCACATTTAAAAATAAACTTTAAGCTGAGTTTGGATGGGAAGATACTTGTAATCTCAGGTGGCTTTTGGAGGCTGAAGCAGAAGACAGCCAATTTTGAGGCCAGTCTGAGCAACAGTGAGAGTATCTCAGAAACAAATTTTAGTTACAAAAGTATGTGACAAAATATTCAAACTGAAAGGCTGAGCTGGTACCCATGGATCACAGCCTGTGATCCTAGCTACACAGGAGGCTGAGATCTAAGAATCACAGTTCAAAGCCAGCCTGGACAAGAAAGTCTGTGAGATTCTTAATCTCCAATAAACTACTCAGAAAAGGCTGGAAGTGGACTGTAGCTCAAGTGGTAGAGCACTAGCTTTGAGCCAAAGAAGCTCAGGGACAGCACCCAAGCCCTTAGTTTTAGTCCCAGAGCACCAAAAAAAAGGAAAGAAAGTCTCATGGTGTTTCCTCTGGGGATGGCTTCAAATCCTGATCCAAAGATCTCAGCCTCCTGAGTAACTAAGATTACATCATCAGACACCTTTGCTTGGCCTTTTTCATGTTTCAATGTATGGGTGGATCCATAATCAAAGTGTTATCCTATCCTGGACATTCATTTCCAGTTTTGCCATCACACTGACTCAAGTCCACATATGTTTTATCCATGTTGCTTTGTGCTTGTAAGCATTATGCCCACTTTTAGTCCTCAGCTCCACCCAGACCTGAGCTCCTCCCAGCCCTAAAGTTCCCACCATACAGCTGGCCCCCTCCCTCTCTCTGCACAGACCCTCCTGAGCTCCTACCTACTTCACTTCCTGCCCCCAGATCCTGCTGCTACCTAGTGGAGGGTGCCAGTTGCTCCCTCTCTGGGGAGAAATAGGGCTCCTCTAATAAACCTTGTAAAATCTTTCTCCTGTGCCTGCCTGCCTCCATGTAGTCCCCTGTGATGGATCCTTTCAGTATTCTTCTGTGGGTAAATCCTAAAAGAACTTTAGAGTAGCGGGGCCTGTGGCTCACGCCTGTAATCCTAGCTACTCAGGAGGCTGAGATTTGAGGATCACAGTTCAAAGCCAGCCCAGGCAGGAAAGTCCATGAGACTCTTATTTCCAATTAACCACTAGGAAAGCGGAAGTGGTGCTGTGGCCCCAGCTGTAGAGCACTGGCCTTGAGCTGAAGAGCGCAGGGATAGCACCAAGCCCAGAGTTCAAGCCCTATGACCAACTAAAAACAACAAAACAAAAACAAAAAAAACTTTAGAGTTAAAAAATATTAAGCAAGGGCACTGGTGTTTCACACCCATAATCATAGCTGCTCAGAAAGTTGAGAATCTAAGGGTCCCAGTTCTAAGCCAGCCCTGGGAGGAAAGTCCATGAGGATTTTATCTCCAATTATCCACCAAAAACAAAACAAAAACCCAGAAGTGGAACTGTGGCTCAAGTGGTAGAGCTCTAGCCTTGAGAAAAAAAAGCTCAAAGAAAACACCCAGGCCATAAATTCAAATCCTAGGACTCTCCCCACACACACCCAAGACATTAAATGTTATCATTTTTGAAGCCAAAATTAACTTATATGTTCTCCTTTTCGGGCAGGTGGGCATTAACTACCAACCCCCCACTGTGGTCCCTGGGGGAGACCTGGCCAAGGTGCAGAGGGCTGTGTGCATGCTGAGCAACACCACCGCCATTGCCGAGGCCTGGGCCCGCCTGGACCATAAGTTCGACCTCATGTATGCCAAGCGAGCCTTTGTGCACTGGTACGTGGGCGAAGGCATGGAGGAAGGGGAGTTCTCCGAGGCCCGGGAGGACCTGGCAGCGCTGGAGAAGGATTATGAAGAGGTGGGCGTGGATTCTGTGGAAGCAGAGGCTGAAGAAGGGGAAGAATACTGAGGGCCAAGGTGTGGCTGGCCACCAACCTCTTAACTTCCCACTGTAATAGCACAGAATATATTTACTATTAAAATTTCTTTGTTGAGATAGTTGTCCTGTGTGCTCTACTTGCCGGGTTGTAGCTCATTTGTCTTGGGAAAAGTTTTTTTCATAGGGAATTATATCTGTTCAGTTAAAGACTTCTAATCAACTGGATGTAGGAATTTGGAAAACGGCTTTACTTCAAACCTTAAGTCCTTCACCATACTTTGGCGTGCACAAAAGTGGCTCTTTTGTCACAGACTTGGGGTGACAGCCACTCATCTGGGTCTCATTACCGTGGGGGTACAATAGGCTCACCGCTTTCCCTCACAAGCCGGGACGAGGGTTTTGTACTTGCTAGGCAAGCCATGCTTCCAAGCCTTGTTTGCTTCATTTTCCAAATACAGGGGCTCCAGCCTGCCTACGCCGCGATCCTCTCGCCTAACTCCCCCTCTTCCCTCGCTAGGATAAGGGGCGTGCAGCGAGACATCCCCCCAGCCCGGCCCGCCCTCCTCCGGTTGAGTACGCTGTGGCCGGGTTCTTTTAAGATCCTGGGTTTTCTCGACTGACTGTTCCTTCCGGTGGCCTTCCCAAGGCAGGCTTCCGGGTACGGCCGGACCACACAGGACGCTCTATCTGTGCCCGGGTGCTTATGAAACTACCCTCGGGCTAGGAAAAGACCCACGCGAGTGGCAGGACGCACATTTGAGCGAGTTGGTAACGGGCGGGAAGAGAAGGTCACCGCCGCCGCTCAGGCCCCGCCTCCGGGGCGAGCGCCGCCCGCGCCGGAGTCTCTATGGTACCGACTTCCGCCGCGGTCCACACCTCGCGAGACTTCGGCGGCGCAGCAATGGCGAGACCGTGAGTGCCGCTGACGGGAGTGAAGAGGACGGGTTGGGACAGGGTTGGGACGAGATCGGGTCGCCGGTGACCCGACGGGCCTAGACCCTTTGCAACAGAGTGGCGGCGGGGGGCGCGAAACCACTCCGCCAGCGACCTAGCTCCCACCCCTTCCCCAGATGCCGCGTCACTGCTCCGCCGCCGGCTGCTGCACACGGGATACGCGGGAGACGCGCAACCGCGGCATCTCCTTCCACAGGTCAGCGTGCGTGCGTGCTGGTGCGTGAGGGCGAACGTGCGCATGCGCCAGTGGAGTCCGCCGCTTTCGGTTGTGACTGCGCATGTGCCCGGCGCCTTGCTCAAGCCCAAGGCGGCTTGAATTTGTCAGTGGGAGGGTGAAAGGGGCGGTCCGGGTACGATGGAATCCGGCCTGAAAAAAAAGCTGGGACGTGTAAGACTTAGACTTACTGATCTCTGACTCTTTCATGTTAGATGACGCTGAGCCAAGCAAGCTGCTTTCCTTCTCGAGACCTCAGTTGCGTGTCTGTGCCCGGGTGGGGGTTGCTTACCCGGCAGGGTCGCGGGAGTCTCCTGGCAACATGCCTTGGGAGATCGTGGACATCATCATGAGCCCAGGGCTGCCAGCAGCCTGGTGCTCAGGGTTTGTGGCTCTGCAGACTTCCCAAGAAGGACAACCCGAGACGCGGTTTGTGGCTGGCCAACTGTCAGCGACTGGACCCCAGCGGCCAAGGCTTGTGGGACCCCTCCTCTGAGTACATCTACTTCTGCTCCAAACACTTCGAGGAGACCTGCTTTGAGCTGGTGGGAATCAGGTGGGCCTTCTCGCCAGCCAACATTGGGGCAGAGTGTGAGGCAGAAACATATTGATGGGGGCATTTGAGGACGGGGTGGGAGGGAGCAAGGCAAACCTGGTCCCCCTCCCCCCCCCCCCACACTTTGCCAGTGACACTAGAGAAAAACAGCTTTTCTAGGGGTGTTTGATGCCCAGTCCTCCTAGGAAGCCCAAGAACTCTCTTTGGATGATCAAACTCAGTGAGTGGTTTCCAAGCACCTCAACTAGTCCTATCTTGTTATAAGATTGGTAGAACTCTCAATAATTTGGCATTTTCCTAAACTTACTGTTTGTACCTTCCAGCCTCTCATAGCCCTAATACTAAAAAAAACCCACGCTGGGGTGTTAGTAGTACTTGGTCTCTTCTCCAACTCATCTAGGCTATTGTTCCCCACAGTGGTTATCACAGGCTGAAAGAGGGAGCAGTCCCTACCATATTTGAGTCTTTCACCAAGTTGCGCAGGACAAACAAAGTCAAAGGGCACTGTTACCCACCTGGTCCACCCGATGTCAGCCGTCTCCAGCGTTGCAGGAAGCGGTATGTGTTATATATGGGGGCTCAAGGTGGGGGGAGGGGGGATGCAGCACTCCCACCCCAAAACTAAAGGACTGGGCTTAGGGTATCTTGCTTGGCAGTCTTGCTGCACAGGGTTCTTACTCCCCCTGTGGAGGGGACTCCAGAGATCAGTGGGATCATGAAACAGGATCTGGCAGTTCCTTAGTCTAGCCTGTCAGTTTCTTTCTCTTCCAGCTGTTCTGAAGGCAGAGGGCCCACAACTCCCTTTTCTCCGCCTCCTCCTGCGGATGTCACCTGCTTTCCTGTGGAAGAGGCCTCAGCACCTGCCACTTTGCCTGCCTCTCCAGCTGGGAGATTGGAGCCTGGCCTTAGCAGCCCCTTTTCAGACCTTCTGGGTCCCTTAGGTGCCCAGGCAGATGAAGCAGGATGTAGTGCCCAGCCCTCACCAGAGCGGCAGCCCTCTCCTCTGGAGCCACGACCAGTCTCCCCTTCAGCCTACATGTTGCGCTTACCACCACCTGCCGGAGCGTACATCCAGAATGAGCACAGCTACCAGGTGGGCAGTGCCCTGCTCTGGAAGAGGAGGGCTGAAGCAGCCCTCGATGCCCTGGATAAGGCTCAACGCCAGCTACAGGCCTGCAAGCGGCGAGAGCAACGGCTACGTTTACGTCTAACTAAGCTGCAGCAAGAGCGGGCACGGGAGAAACGGGCACAAGCAGATGCCCGCCAGACTCTGAAGGAGCATGTGCATGACTTTGCTATGCAGCTAAGTAGCAGCATGGCCTAACAGAGGTGCCATCCACCGAGGCTCTAACCCTGCCTCACAATTGCATAGAAAGGGACTTGATCTAAACTTACTCAGCAGACCAGCCAGCCAGATGCTATTAATAAAGTGGATTCTAGAAAGAAGCCCTATTGTCTGGCTTAGCTGAGAATACCAAACTTGTTCCCACATACACAGTAGACACAGCCCTAGGAGAGCTCAGACCTATAATCCAAGCTTTTATATGTGGGTTTCTGAGAGCTTTGTTCTTAAGAGCGCACCTCTCAGTGCCACACAAATAGACAGGTGACAGCCAGTCTTGTCCATGCAGTTCTATGACCCACAGCATTCTCTGAAAGCACAGGATGGTATGAGACCAGTCACAGAACAGTCCAGCTGGGTACCAGTAACTCAGGCCTGTAACTCTAGTTACTCAGAAGGCCGAGATCTGAGGATCACAATTTGAAGCCAGCCAGGACAGGAAAGTAAGTCTTCTCAGACTTTTATCTCCAATTAACCACCAAAAACCACAACTGGAGCTGTGGCTCAAGTGGTAGAACACCAGTTGAGCAGAAAAAGGCAGCTAAGGGACAGTGGTTAAACACAAAAGTCTAGATGATATTTTTACAGAAGTCTTAACCATCTTTTTCTTTTTCTGGCAGTACTGGGATTGAACTCAGGGCCTTTCTCATGCTGGGAAAGCACTATTACTTGAACTACACCTTCAGCCCCTTCATTTGAGACAGGAGTTTTACTACCTTTGCTCAGGCTAGCCTTAAACTCAAGTTCCTCCTGCCCCCCTGCCTTTTGAGTAGTTGGGATTTTGTCTATACCACCATGCCTAGCCATGACAGACTATCCACAGGCTCCATTTTCCTGGCAAGTCAGGCTAGCCCTGCATTGCTCACCACAGGGCCTGTCCCCATCAGCAAAAGGGTTGTGATGACAATCATCTGAGCTGGTGCTGCTATAGTCCGTAGATGGCAAGGCCCTAAGAGAAATTTTATTTCTTGGAAGTGTGGGAAGAGGTGGATAGATCTTGGAGGCAGGCATATAGCTCCTGGCTTCTCATTTTTCTTCAACCCAGGAGAACCTAGAAGGGCTTGTGGTAGCTTTGACTATCCATAGGCATATAACTATGGATCCAGTCGAGCGTATGTACCCACAGCTATTTCCTACTGTTACATTTGCTTTTAAGGGCCTTAGTTATATAAAATAATTTATGTCTAGGAGACAGAATCAAAGGACCAATTACAGGGTTGGCAAGAAGCAGGGTTTACAGGTTTGGGCTGGCCTTTCTTTGAGGGGTTTTGATGAGGCTGTCCCAATAGATATGGCAAGAGCCATATCTGGTGAAGATGTGACATACTGGTCTGCCTGGCTGTGCATTGACAGCCCCTCATCCTCCTAGGAACTGCCCCTTAACCACCTGCCTCAGCTCCTGCTCTACACTTCCTTCACCCTTACCAGGTCACTTCTACATAGTCTGGCGGGCTTTATGGATCTGCCACCTTGGCTAAGGGCATAGACACACTTGGGGCCCCACAGCAAGGGCTGCAGCTGTGGCACATTTGTATGGAGCATGGGCCAGAAAGGAAACAGGTTCTGAAGCCAGGAGAAGAGCTGAGAGGTTTCTTTCAAGGTGAGCTCCAGCTTCCTTGCAGACAGGACAAAGGCATTTCTGCATTCTTTTCCCAGAAAGGCTAAACTTTTCTGCATGAGGACATATTCACATAGGACCTGCTCTAGGGCAATGGGAGGTTGCGATGGCCTATCCTCAGCAACCAGCCCAGGCAACAGGAGATAATCTTCCTTAGGACCCAACAGATGCAAGAGTGAGAAAGTGTAGTTCCCACTCTGGGCTGGAGGGGGTGGGGGGATGAGGGAGGGACCGCTGGCCACTTCCCACAGCCATTCTCCCCTTTGTGACTGAGTGACCACATGTTGGTGGCAAGATGTTGACAACGTGGGTAAAGAATGAGGCAAGACTGGCCACACCCACATCTAAGTGTCTGCCAAGCCATGGGTCTGCACAGCTTGATGGCCCAAGACCAGCAGTGGAGACTGCCAGGAGGCATGTGTTGGTAGCATTTAATAGAGGCATATCTATGACAATAAATACTTGGGGGAGGGGGGCATCTCTGCTGACTTCCTTCTGGAAACCAGACCCAGCTCAGCTTGGCTTCCCTGTGGACTGAGAATAAACCACAGGGCTCTTAACTCCAGATCTACCATCACTGGTGCCCATTTGTGAGCTCACTGCCAGAATTCCTTATAGACTAAGGTGAGTTGTTTATCCTGGGCAGTAATTCTGGCAAGCTGCCTTCCTCCTTCCTAGAGAAAGGTCCTGATAACATGACCCAAAACTGAATCCATGACACACAGACCACAGGAACCAGGCTGAGCCTTCCAAAGCCCATGCCTGACCACAAGGCCATACCCCCAGCCTCGCTTCACTGCTGGATAGTATTCATTACTAAGCCCTGGCCTTCTGCTCAGAAGAGGATAACGGCTGAAGGCAGGGGGTCCTGTTTCACTCTGAGACCTGTCTCATTCTCAATAAAATAAGCGGCCCCTCCTGCACCTGTTGGCCCTCTCAGGAAGCTCTGAGCACCCTGGAGGTTGGCCCTAAAGGTATGACCACTCTGCATGCACAGGTGTGGTCAGGACAGTCCGCAGTGCACCAAGCAGGCAGCTTATCATGCTCCATACTGGTGGGCGCTCAGATGTCTGCACCCAGCTCTGCACACTGCTTGTCAGAGATGTGGGAGGCCAGAGAGTCTATGATGTCCAGTAATAGCTGCTGGCTGAGGGACCGAAGTGTGGGCAGCTTGGAGACCTGCACAAATGACCAAAACAAGATGGAATTAGACTCATATAAGGGTCAGAGCAGGCAGCTGAGTCTTGTTAGAGTCCAAACTGCTCAGAGCTGGGGGCTGGCTCTGAAGCGGAAGTGAGTAGTGGCCTGTGCACAGGCAGCTCTGCTTTGGCTCAGCCCCTGGCCCACACCCACTGGGGCCTGACAAGGGAGAGCAACTCTGAGGACCAGAGTGGGACTGACCTTGGTGAACTGGTGCACAATAATGTGCAGACAGTGCCGCTTCATGTCCAGTGCCTGCGTCTTGTCAGCTGCCTCCAGGATCTGCAATGGCGAGAATCTAAAACACCACCCCAACTCACCTATCCTCAATGGGGTGGCGAGACCCAAGGGCACCAGGGTTGCTACCTGCAGCACGTTCTGCACAGTTACATTCATCTCCAGGTTCTGCTTACAATATGCCTGCAGCCGGTTGTTGTAGAAGCCGTAGTAATAGGGGGCCGCAAACAGGTAGCTATGGGTGGGTTAAGGAGCTGCCAGCCAAAAGAAGCCCATCCAACTACTACTTCCCATCATCCCCTGGGAGGGTACTGCCTGACCCCTACACTCAGCTACCCCAGTCCTCCAATCCAGGGAGCAAGCCAGGCTTCTGGCTTGCTCTATAAACAACTTCTGAACCACTCAAAGGCTCAGAGAACCTAATCAAGATTTAAACAAAGCCAGGCGCTGGTGGCTCACACCAGTAATCCTAGCTACTCAGGAACCTGAGATCTGAAGATCAAGGTTTGAAGCCAGCCCAGGCAGAAAAGTCCGGTGAGACTCTTATCTCCAATTAACTACTCAAAAACCAGAATTGGCACTGTGGCTTAAAGTGGGAGAGTGCTAGCCTTGAAAAAAAGAGCTCAAGGGCAGTGCCTAGGCCCTGAGTTCAAGCCCCAAGACTGACCAAAAAAAAAAAAAAGATTTAAACAAAAACCCTCTGCTTCCTATATATACATTTACAGAGACACAATAGCCAGATGGGTACCCTTGCACCATGTTCAAACTCCACTGAAATGAAGGATGAGAAATGACTTGTCTGTTCACCTGGCACACAGAATAACTGACCCATTGTTCCATCCATCCTGGCTACAAACCCCTCCTGGCTAGCTGCTTTCAGGGCTCTTAGGAAACACTAGGCTTAGCACCAGGCACTGGAAAATCCTCCAAAGTGAGGCACTAGACCATAATCGCCTTGCAAAACAGGACAGCTGGATCCTGAAGGGCTCAGGTGGGCTATAATTTCCTCCCTTATGACCTAGGAGCACCCTCAGGGTATAAGGATGCAGTGAGTCCTCGGGTGGCATGTTGACCTCGCCATAGTAAATGTAGCGCAGCATGGACTCAAAGGCCTGCCTGCTGGGCACCATCTCCCCAATGGAGATGTTCACCTGCCCATCCTCGGGCATGAAGGACCGGAACATAGCCTCAAAGTAACTGCAAATAGGGTGAAACACATTCAAGTCTTAGGTGAGCAAAGCCAGCATCTTGACCCTGCCCTCCTCCCACCCTCCCTCACAGGCCCTCAACCCACCTAGAGCGAGCAGCTAGGATGGCCTTGTGGGCTGGCCTTGGGTGGCCATCTAGCAGCAGTGTGATGTCACAGAACTCTGCACCTGCTCCCTCCAGATATGCCTTCATGTCCTGGATTAGAGATGTGCCTAGGGGAATGTGGAGAGACCTAAGCAAGTGGCCCTACTCTCCAACAGATCTTGAGTTATGGGGCTGATTTGTATTCCAGCCTGAAGTCACCCTGGGCACCATCTCTCCACACTGTCCATGTTGTTGCCCTGCACAAAGCTTCTCCAGGCCAGAATGTGCCACCTGCTTCCATTCTCTTCTTCCCTCAGCCTCTCAGGTTGACTAAAGTAGCCCCCAACATGGCCTTTAGACCTGCCACCTATAAATCTACAACATGGCCCACTGTGCCCTCCTCCCAGCTTCAAGCTGGGCTTTCAGCCCATCAGTGTTCTGTGGCCACTCCAGGTGTCACCAAAAGCCAGTGGTCAGCACAGGCTCCAAGGGGAAGGAGGAAGGAGCCTGTGGTTTACCTTCCAAATTGGGTAAAGAGGGCTGGGAAGGTGGCTCAGTGGTAGAGCGCTTGCCTTGCATGCCTGAGGCCCTGGGTTCCATTCCTCAGCACCACATAAGCAAAAAGAAAAAAGCCAGAAGTGGCGCTGTGGCTCAAGTGGTAGAGTGCTAGCCTTGAGCTGAAGAGCTGAGGGACAGCGCCCAGGCCCAGAGTTCAGGCCCCACGACTGGACCCAAAAACAAAAAAACAAAACAAAACCAAATTGGGTAAAGAGAAATAAGAGGAGCAATCACACCTGACTCTCCAGCTAGAGCACTACCCAGGTCACCCCCAGAAATGGTTTGCTGGTAGTCTGCTCTGGAAAGCCTTGTGGGTTTGAGGGTTCTTCAAAGAAAACTGCAGTGCCCTTGTACCCAGAAACACTTGGGGCACAGTCACCCCCTGACCCAAGGGCCTGACAGGTAGGTGCTCTTTATGGTTCCTTAGTTCCTACCCAAGATGAACACCATCCCTCCCAAATTCCAGGACAGAAACAAGGGTTACTTACCGATGTCCACAGGCTGATCTGAAGGGGTGCGAGGGGGTGGCTGCTGCTTCCGCCGCACAATCTCCACAATCAGTGGGGATGAGAGGTGCTCAAACTCCTTCATCATGATCACCTGGTTGAAGTGGGACTCCTTCACCACGAAGTTCAGGCAGTGCTCCTGGGACAGACAGGCCCAAGCAGGCAAGCAGGATCAGGCCAAGGGACACAAGCTAGGCAGGGAGCTTGCAAATGGGGAGCAGGTTAAGGACTCAATGTGAGTACTTCTCCCTCCCTCCAAGGGGAGCCCAGGCCGGTGGGCACTCCAGCTGCACCTTGAGCTGTCCCAGCTGTAGCCTGGCAGCACTTTCACACACAACCAGCACATTCTGCAGGTCCACAGAGGCCTCAATATACTGGCGACACAGCTGCTCTAGGCGGCTTAGCTGGAAGCTCAGGGCCAGTTTGTACACATCCATGATGAGCAGCACATCTTCCACATGGCCTACACACAAGAGTCCTTGAGAGACCTGGAGCGGAGGGCCTGGGAATAGGGCCCAGAGCTTCCTCCTTAGATGAGTGTGGGACAGAGCTCCTAGTGGCAGCGGGGCCATTTTCCAGCTGCTGTGATCTGAGGTGATAATGGTGACAGAGCCTGTACTTAGAGGGTCCCATCTATAAAGCAGGCCTAGGAGCACCTTGCCTCCCACTCTGCTGACCACTCCCACCCACAGCCCACTCAGACCTTTTCGTGGGTACTTGATCTTGTCAGTGTAGAGGAACTGCATGAGCACCTCAAAGGGCTGGGCCTCGGCCTCCCGGATGGCCACTCGTAGCAGGGGTGGGCGTGCCCCCCCTATGGCTGCACCAGAGACCTCCTTGGGAGTCAAGGTCACCTCCTCCTCCAGCTTCTGAGGGGAAGAAGGAACTCAAGAATACCCAAGGACCAACAGATACAGCTATCCAGCCAAGGGAGATCAGGGAAGAACTCACCTGGGCCAGCCACTCTCGTGCCTGAACGATCTTCCTGCGAAGCCAGCGGCTTCGTGCAGTAACAATGGCCACATGGCCCTGCACACACTCCTCCTTCTAGAGGAAGGAAAATGTGTGGGTGAAGGGCACAGGACCCTGCCCCAGGGGGGGGCACCACTGGAGGGCCAGTTTTGCCTCTGAGAACCCATGCTCCCACCCTGTAGGCATAGGAAGGGCACCCACCTCCCCCAGCACGAACTCCACGTCACAGAATTGCCGGCTCTCCCACAGCCGCCCATAGTCTTCATGCAGCGTGCACTTAGGGTAACAGGAGAACTGTGGAAGGAGACACCAGTGTTGCTTGTTTGTTGTCACCAACAACAGGGTCAGGAGACAAGGCAGGCCTTACTGGGGGGAGAGGGAGCAGGACTGTCCCCTCTGTCCTGTGTGAGGAGGGGTTCCCACTACCACACTTGCCTTCAAGGGCCCAGGCTTTGGCAGGGCTACGCTGTCTCCACTCTGTACCTGGACCCAGGAACTCATACTGGCCCCGTCCCACATCCCATCTCTCCAGAGGACTGTCCCTGGCACCATGGTTTTCTGGGACCCCTGCCCTGACCACCTTCTCCTCTAAACCTAGTTAAGGGGCTACCAAAGGAAGCCTCTGCCATGTCCTCTGGGGTGGGGGGGGGGAGTGGGGGGGATTGAAGCCCTCACTTGGCCTGGCTCCCTCTACTGTTTCTGCTCAGAGCTCTCTGTGTGCCCCCACCCTGCTCTGAAGCTGAGACTACCCCAAGTGTCACCTCAGCCTGTCCTCAGTCTGGAATCCCCCACCCCACTACAGACCTCTCAGAGAAGCTTCTGTCTTCCAGGTTAGGCCAGCAACAAGCACCATGGCACAAGTCCACTTCCACCTTCCCACCCTCTAGGCCTCCTTCATTCCCTATCACTGGGGTCTGGCTACCCCAGCAGCCCCTAGAGATCCATAAGCAGCACACCTGAAACCTGTACATCTCCCCACTCCGGATGTTGTTGTCCACTGTCCCCCCAAAGATGTACATGGCATCAGAGATGACAGCAGCCGCATGGAAGAGCCTCCCACTGGGCAACTGGGGAGGACAACATAGAAGACAAAGGGTAAGGCAAGTGTCAGCAATGGGGCTGGCTGGAGCCAGGCTGTGAATGGGGACATGTCTCCACCTGGCAGCAAAGAGCCCAAGCCCTGGGGCAGATGGGCTATGAAGATCCCACAGTGAGCAGAATACCAGCCCAAGCTGCTACTCTGGCCCCAGATAGCAAAGAATGGGATCCCAGGGCCCTGGTTTGTCCATCAGGACTTGGCCTCAAAGAGCTATGCCTGTTTCACTATGCAGACCACGCCCCCTCCGTCAAGCATGTCTGGGCTTTGGACTAGATTTCCATTTGTGGGAAGTTGATCACATCCTTCTGCAGAGGTTGATGGAGCTTGTGCTAGGGTCCCCAAGCCTTACTTCTGATGCTGGCTGGGCAGGCTGCTTAGCTGAAGTAGTACCAAAATCCAAACCAAACACATCTCGGGACTTCTTGAAGCCACCTCGCTCCTCAGAGGTCAGGGTAGGAAGTTCCTCGGAAGCAGAAGCCCGCTCAGGCACCTCAGCCCCACCAACCTGGTGGCAAGAGAAAGGCAGGAAGTCAGGAGACAGTCAGCAAGAGGAGCCACAGGCGGAGGGATGCAGGACAGCAACACAGGAGAGGATGAGGGAGATTATCACACACCAGGTTGTAGGAATGTAAAGGCAAGAGGGCTGGAGGGACAGAGCCTCAAGGGTTCTGGCCCTATTTTTCTAGAACTTTCTGGAGCCTGGGACTCCCTGAGGCTGGGAGCCTGGGATGGAAGTCATCAGCTTCCAGTCAGTAGGTCAGGACCCCCACCCCATCCCTTTACCCTGCCAGGAACTCCTACCCCAACACCTGTAGCTTGGCAACACGTACCTCACTGTCAGAGCTAGGCTGCACCACTTCCCAGGTCTGGAAGTCCACATCATAGCAATGCAACTCGTTAGGCAGTGTGTTGTCAGCTGCACCCCCAAATACATAGAGGTGGCGGTCAAAGGCTACCATAGTGTGACCATACCGCCGCTGTGGGGGTGGCGGGGAGCCCCGGAGCAGGTGCTCAGTAGGGATGCGTGTCCACCTAGGAGAACATGATAATGAATCAGTACTGGCATCAAGGCTCTGCTTCCTCCTGCATACTCCCTACTACAGGCCCCCCTCTGAAGTCTATCTGTGGTCTCTGTAGAGACCAGCCCAGGGTACAAAGGCCTGAAGCTATACCCTTTGTCAGATGTGTGTGCCCAGAATTCCTTGCCTTATTTATTTAGCTCTGCAACCACCCCTTCCCAGCTTCATACAGCCCACTATGGCTCAGTGTCAGGAAGTGTGAGGCTTTGGAACACTTTGGAACTCTGGCCCAGGCTCTATCTTGCTGAACCATAGCTATACTCAGAGGGGCCTGCAGGGGGTGCCACATATCCCTACTCCAGGCTGAATGTTCCTGTTGTTTGTGGGAGCTTGGGAAAACAAGACAAAAATGACTGCCGGACATAGGTATGAGCATTAATCAAGCTCCATTCGAAATCAGGACACTCACGTCTTATCCTTGAATTCAAACTGGAAGAGGTTGTTGGTTATCTTGGCTCCACTCTGTCCTGAGAACACAAACATCTTGTCCCTGCACACCGCTACAGGGAAGTTGCAGCAAGATGGTGGAATCTCACCACTCTGGGCTACCTGGGGTAGGGGGTGTAGTTCAGCCAGGGCCTCACAGGACCTTGGCTCACTCTTCCATGTTCTTTTTCTTAGCTTTTTCACTCTAGGCCTCAGTGCTGTCCCTGAACTTTTTTGCTCAAAGCCAGCACTCTTCCACTTGAGGCACAGCTGTGTTTCAGGCTTTTTGCTGATTAATTGGACATAATCTCATGGACTTTCCTGTCCTGGCTGGCCTCGAATGGAAATCCTCATATCTCAGTAGCTAGGACTATAGGTCTACAGGTGTGAGCCACTGGGGGTGAGCCCAGCTGGGAACGTTATTGTTAAAACTTCTTTTGTAAATGAAGGTTCACAGACTCATATTTTGCTGAATGGCTAGTAGTCCCACCTTAGCCACTTCATGGACCCACCTTAGAGCTGAAATCATCAGAGCCTAAAATCAACATTTTTCCAAGGGAAAGAAGGCAGTGAGCAGGACAATGGATGGCACGCTGCTCTTATTATGTTCAAATAGTAGTGAATGAACGCTGAGTGTTGGTGGCTCACACCTATAATCCTAGCTACCCAGAAGACTGAGATCTGAGGATCACAATTGAAAGCCAGCCCAGTCAAGAAAGTTTGTGAGACTCTTATCTCCAATTAAGCACCAAAAAGCCAGAAGTGGAGCTATGGCTCAAGTGGCAGAGTACTAATCTTGAGCAAAAAAGCTCAGGGACAGCACTGAGGCCTAGAGTTCAAGTCCCTGGACAGGCAGGCATGCACACACATCTACACACACACACACACACACACACACACACACACACACACACACACACACACACACACACGAGTGGATTAGACCAAGATTACATCTGTTCATCACATTTGGCACTGTGCTTGTCCAGGGCTCAAAGAGCCCCCATCTTCCCACCCCAGTGCTGCTAGGGACATTGCACCCTGAACCCCAGAGCTGCTGTCTTTAGTCATCACCCAATTGCTGTTAGGGGTGTAGGCTAGGAGGACATTAGGGAAGGAGGAAGGCTTCATTTTGGCAAAGGGAAGAAACAATCTCTGCCACATGGCACTTGGTTTCCAATGGCCCCTCATCCATGTCTATACTATGACTCCCTTACCTCCTCCCAACACGTGAGTTCACGGTCCTGGAGGCCAATTGTCCACATGTCGTTCAACCTACATCATGACAAACAGATTAAGATACTTTAGGTTTGGCTGTCAGGTGGGTCTGGGCCTGGCCAGGAGGGATGTGGGTCAGGAGACTGCTGTGTAGCCATGAGGGAGGAACATCAATGGGAAGAAAGGCACTTCATGAGAGCCATGCCATGCCAGGTCCTCTGCACATCCTGGACAGAATGAAACAAGGCTAGCCCCTACTCAGTTGTCCTCTTGGGGTAGGGAAACATGAATGGACAGCACAACTGCATCTGCTACTTTTGAAATCAGAAATAAATACTCCAGTAAAATGAACTTTTGAAATAAGGAAGAAAATATCTCTAACAAAGCAGAAATCGGGGGCTGGGGCTAAAACCCACTGCTGCTGTCTCTCCAACTTGCTGGACTTTCTGAGTTCCTCCTCCCTAAGGTCTGGAGTATCCTCATCCCAATGGGTCCTCACTCAAGAGACCCTAGGGTTGGCTAGGGCTCCACTCACTAGACTCACAGTTATTTGTCCTAAAATCTCTTCCTTCTATAACCTTTCCTGAGAAACCCCAAAATGATGCTCAAAATTGATAAGCCAAGCTTCCCAGTTGGAGCTCTTGAATGCCAAAGAGATTGACTCTGCCCAACAGTACATTCAGAGATGGGTAAATAGGTCAAGTCACTGCCTACCTGGCATTGCCATCATAGCCAGCGAAGACCCACAGCTTGTCACTGTACACAGTGGCCCCATGGGCTGATCTGGCAACAGGCAACCTGCAGCACAAAGGAGAAAGTAAGAAAGGATGTTTGCAGGAGAGGCCAGATGTGTGCCACATGGGCACAGAGCCCCATGTGGTAGCATAGAGGCCACAAATGAGCAGGTGGAACCACATCCGCCTGACTGCTGGGGAAACAAGCAATAGCACCAAATATTGGTTTCATGAAGTCTGAGGAGCAGCTGAATAAAATATTCAGATGTAGCTGGACACTCAGTAGCTCACACCTGAAACCCTAGCTACTCATGAAATTGATATCTGAGGATCGTGGTTCAAAACCAGCCTGGGCAGGAAAGTCTGTGACACTTTTTTGTGTATACCAGTCCTGGAGCTGGAACTCAGGGCCTGGACACTATCCCTGAGCATTTTTTGCTCAAAGCTAATGCTTCACCACCTGAGCCGCAGTTCCACTTAAAACTTGTTGGGAGTTTATTGGAGATAAGAATCTTACAGACTTTTCCGTCCAAGCTGGCTTCAAGCCACAATCCTCAGATCTCAGCCTCCTGAGTAGCTAGGATTACAGGTATGAACCACCAACACTCAACTTAATTCTGTGAGAATCTTACCTGCAACTAACCACAATAAATAAAAGAAATAAAATAAAATAAACCTGGAAAGTGGTGTTATACTCAAGTGGTAGAGTGCTAGTCTTGAGCAAAAAACCAAACAAAAGCTAAAGCTTTGAGTTCAAGCCCCATTACCAGCACAAGAATAAATAAATTAAATAAGTTCAGATGTAGGACTGGGATGTGACTCAATTGTAGACCACTACCCTAGCATGTGAGGAACTGAGTTCAATCCCCATACAGGCACAACATCTATTCCCATCTGGGTCTCTTCTGAAAGAAGAGGATCTACAGAGAGCAGGGAACAGAAGTAGGTAGTGAGAACTAGTGTTTATCACTCTTTCCTGTCTACTGAGTGCTCTTGTGTGTCTCCCAGCCTCAGGCTGTTAAGTACGACAACAAAGTCTCTTACCGCCCTTCAATTTTCCACTCTGTCCACTGACCAGTTGCAAACTTGTATTCAAAGAGGTCATTTTTATTCTTCAAGTTAGAATTGGAATAAATGTCTCCAGTGTAGCCTCCTAGGTAGAGAGAGAGCAAGAGTCACATCCCAAACACTGCCAAAGTCTTCAAGTACCAGGTCCTGGGGCCACAGAAAACTCACAAACTGAGACTCCATGCACAAATCTGTTGGGCACAACTGCCTACCTGCAGCCCTGCCTATGCTGGACTCTGGAGACACAGAGTTGAGCAGGATACCATGTCCTGCCCTAGCCACCACAACCCTGGGAGCTCGGGACCAATGAGGAAAAGGACCTCCCACCCAGCACAGGAATTCAGAGCAGGCCAGTGGACCGAGCAGAGGGGACAGAGAACAGGTGCCAGACATAGAACATGAAGATACCATGTTGGGAGGGGTTGGCAGGAAGACAGGGTATCTGCAGGCCCAGGAAAGGCAAAAGGCTACTACTCACCAAAGACAAACATACTGCTCCCATAGACAACAGCTGAGTGGTGATAGCGGGGTGCTGGTGGGGTACCAGTTGTAAAGGCTCTAGAGTAGTTACAAGGGCCAAGTCAGCAGAGGTCAGCTAGACGGTCCATGCCCCACCCCCCAAGGGATGCCCCTTCTCTCCCCTTCTGGCTTTCTGGCTTCCATTTATGTATTTGTTTGTTTATTGTTGGTCATGGAGCATGAACTCAGGGTATGGGTGCTGTCCCTGAGCTTTTTTTGCTCAAAGCTAGGGCTCTCACACTTTGAGCCACAGCTCCACTTCTGGTTTTCTGGTGGTTAATTGGCGATAAGAATCTCAAGGACTTTCCTGCCTGGGCTGTCTTTGAACCAGGATCCTCAGATCTCAGCCTTCTGGGTAGCTAGGATTACAGGCATTAGCCACCAGCTCCTGGCCCTTTTATTTATTTTCACTCTTTGAAACAGGGTTTTACTATGGTGCCCAGCCTGGTCACACAAACTTGTGGGCTTAAGTCATCCTCCAATCTCATCCTCCCAAGTCACTGGGACTACAGAATGCACAACAGATACATTTATGTTTTCAAAGGTGATAGTTTCCATTATAAAAACTTCTGAAATATCAATATGAAAAGAATCAAAGTGACAGGCATTAAAACTCTTAGAAAATCCTATTGCCAAAAACTACTACCAGCCAGGCGTTGGTGACTCACATCTATAATCCTAGCTACTGAGAAGGCCAATATCTGAGGATCTTGGTTCAAAGTCAGCCTGGGCAGGAAAATCTCAGGACCAGCACACACAAATAACTACCAATACCTGGATGTAAAAGATCCATACTTCTCCCTCCATATTTATGAGTCTGAGAATTTAATTTTTCTGGTAGGCAAGCATTTTACCACTTCAGCCATACCCATCCCTTTTTGGTTTTTGAGCTTTTCAATTAGGGTCTTGCATTATTGTTACTGCAAACTGTGATTCTCCTGTTTCTAATCTCTGGGGAATTTTTAAATTTTCTAATTCTTTTGCCAGTTCTGGGGCTTGAACTCAGGGCTCCAATGCTGTTTCTGAGCTTTTTTTTTTTTTTTTTTTTTGTCAGGCACTGCCCCTGAGGTTTTTTTGCTCAAGGCTAGTGCTCTACCACTTTGAGCCACAGCTTATTCATAGTTTTCAGGTGTTAATTGGGGATAAGAGTCTCATGGACTTTCTTTGCTCAAGGCTATTACTCTACCAAATGAGCTATAGCTCTACTTCTTGCTTTGTCCAAGTTAACTGAAGATAAGAGTCTTACTGACTTTCCTGCCTGGGCCGGCTTTTAAGCAGTGATCTTCAGATCTCAGCCTCCTGAGTTGTTTGAATTACAGGCATGAGCCACTGGTACCAGCTTCTGGGTTTTGTTTTGTTTTCTTTTGTCCACTGTGAAGCTTTAACTCTGGGCCTAGACACTGTCTCTGAGCTTTTCAGCTCAAGATGAGAGCTCTACCACTTGAGCCACAGCACCACTTCCAGTTTTCTGATATTAATTGGAGATAAGAGTCTCACAGACTTTCCTGCCAGGGCTGGCTTTGAACCAAGATCCTCAAATCTTAGCCTCCTGACTAGCTAGAATTACAGGCATGAGCCATGAGCGCCTGGCTTGCCCAAATTTTTTTTTTTTTTTTGTGGTCGGTTGTGGGGCTTGAACGTTGGGCTTGGGTGCTGTCCCTCAGCTCTTCAGCTCAAGGCGAGCGCTCTATTGCTTGAGCCACAGCGCCACTTCCGGTTTTCGAGTGGTTTATTGGAGATAAGAGTCTCAGGGACTTTCTTGCCCGGGCTGGCTTTGAATTGCGATCCTCAGATCTCAGCCTCCTGACTAGCTAGGATTACAGGCATGAGCCACCGGCACCTGGCAATGCCCACAAATTTTTAATGGCAGACATTTTGTAATTTTGATTTGCAGCTAGACCGTAAAATATGACTAGGTCTTTCTGCCACCCTAGGATCACTGACCAGTATCATTCTTTGTAGCTATGCCTCATAAGGGCCCTAAATTTTACTTACTGAATTAAAAAAAATTGTACCACTTGATCAGAGTTACTTATTTTCTAGGTTTTATACTTAAGTAATTTCTGTGTATTTGTTTTATGCCAATACTAGGGTTTGAATTCATGGCATAGGCACTGTCCTTGAGCTTTTGTGCTAAAGGCTAGCACTCTACTACTTGGAGCCACAGTTCCATTTCCAGCTTTTTGTAGTTAATTGGAAATTAGAGTCTCATGAATTTTCTTGCCCAGGCTGGCTTTGAACTGTAATCCTCAGATTTCAGCCTCCTGAGTAGCTAAGATGATAGGTGTGAATCATTGGTGCCCAACTTCTGCGCGCGCGCGCGCGTGTGTGTGTGTGTGTGTGTGTGTGAATCAAATTTTTCTGGCTTCAAAATTCTCCTGCATCAGCCTCCTCAGTGCTGGGATTACAGATGTATACCAGATGTATGCCTGGCTACACTTACGCAATTTGTGCCAATACCAGACCTTGAACTCAGGACCTAGGCACAGTTCCTTAGCTTTTCTACTCCAGGCTGATTCTCTACCACTTGATCCATACGTACACTTCCGGCTTTCTGCTGGTTAATTGAACATGTGTCTTGTGGCTTTCCTGCCTGCGCTGGCTTTGAAACTTGGTTCTCCGATCTCAGCCTCCTGGATAGCTAGGATTACAGGCATGAGCCACTGGTACTGGCCACTTAAACAATTTTTGATAAAGAACTGTGAAGTAAACCGGGTACCGGTGGCTCACACCTGTAATCCTAGCTATTCAGGAGGTTGAGATCTGAGGATCACGGTTCAAAGCCAGTCCAGGCAGGAAATTCCGTGAGACTCTTATCTCCAATAAACCACTAGAAAACCGAAAGTGGTTCTGTGGCTCAAGTGGTAGAGAGCTCGCCTTGAGCTGAAGAGTGCAGGGACAGCGCCCAAGCCCAGAGTTCAAGCCCCATGACCGACCAAAAAAAAAAAAGAATTGTGAAGTATTCACAGTGATTTTTACAACTTAGTCAAAAGTTGGGATGCAGGGCTGGGAAGTTGGCTCAGTGGTAGAGCACTTGCCTTGCATGCCTGAGGCCCTGGGTTCAATTCCTCAGCACCACATAAACAAAAAAGAAAAAACCCGGAAGTGGCGCTGTGACTCAAGTGGTAGAGCGCTAGCCTTGAGCTAAAGAGCTGAGGGACAGCGCCCAGGCCCAGAGTTCAGGCCCCATGACCGGACCCAAAAAAAAAGTTGAGATGCAGTTTGTGGTAGAGCACTTGCTTAGTATGCACAAGGCTCTGAATCTGATCCTCAGTGCTGAAAAAGTTACTCATTAAAAGATAGAGCTGGGCGCCAGTGGCTCATGCCTGTAATCCTAGCTACTCAGGAGACTGAGATCTGAGGACTGCGGTTCAAAGCCAGCCCGGGCAGGAAAGTCCATGAAACTCTTATGTCCAATAAACACTCAGAAAACCAGAAGTGGCACTGTAGCTCAAGTGGTAGAGTGCTAGCCTTGAGCTGAAGAGCTGAGGGACAGTGCTCAGGCCCAGAGTTCAAGCCCCACGACCGACCAAAAAAAAAAAAAAAAAAAAAGTTAGCTGTAGGGGCTGGGAATGTAGCTTAGTGGTAGAGAACTTGCCTAGCATGCATAAGGCCCTGGGTTCAATTCCTCAGTACTACATAAACAGAAAAAGGCAGAAGTGGTGCTGTGGCTCAAGTGGTAGAGTACTAGCCTTGAGCACAGAGAGGCTCAAGGACAGTGTCCAGGCTCTGAGTTCAAGCCCCAGAACTGACAACAACAACAACAACAAAAAAAAAAAGTAGTTTTATTATAAAGTTGACTGTGAAAGAAAAGGCAGTCACTGTTGCCCAGAGCAGTGTTCCTACGCAGGAGTGGGTGACAGCCAGTGAGGAAGGGTCCTGCATAATTCTGAGCCCCGAAATACTCCTCTGCCAAATGGGGACAATGAGACCTCATCCCAAAGGGCTGTTGGAAATCAAGAGGATATTCTACAGACCAGAGTGTAACAGCACAAAGTATAGGCCTGTGTTTCTGTGTAACTAGATGGTATTGCTTAGGAAGCCCAGTATTTTCTGCCCCTTCAGCCTAGTAAGTCCCTGTAAACTATGAGCTGCTTCCAGATAGGGCTGCTGAGCTGAGCACAAAGGGAATCTATCTTTTGCCCAAAGCCACACAGCTGAAGAGGGCATCTGTGGGAGGGTGGTGGAGAGGGTTTATATGTTGTCCACTGCCTGTGTGGGTCTCCTGACAGATGATGGGCCACATGGGGCAAAGACAAGACAGGAAGCATTTCTGCCAGCCTCTTGGTGACATTCTTTACTGGTACAGAATCAATCCTGGAAAAACTCACTAGTCACAGCTCATCCTTGTCCTGATCAGATCTCATAGCAGCCCCCGACTCAAGAGAAGGTCTGGTGATTGAAGGGCTCTGTATGGTCAGAATTTGGGGGTCTACAACTGGACCAAATAGACACCCTCCCTTAGTTAACAGGATTCAAAATAATCTGTACTTGTGTCAGGGACAGACACCCAGGAGAGGGAAAAGAGCACTAAGAAGCTATGGGCTTGACACCCAGGGGCCCTGTCTCTCTTCCATGCTTGTCTCTGGCTCTCCATAATAAGCTAACTCTGTTAAGTCAACCCAGCCTACCACTGGATTCTGGAAGGAATGGCAGAGTCCTGGCTCACAAGGGGGCTGCCTACCTGCACCAAGAGCAGTCCTTCACATCGAACCGTAGAAGATCATTGAGCATTGTCTTTCTGAAAGGCAGCCAGAGAGAAGGTTGCATTGGGTACATAAGCTTTGTAGGATATTGTCCCAGGGCATATCCGGGGATATGACCCTGGAGATGGGCACAATATGTACCTGGGGTGGGGGTGGGGTCAGCAGGAACGGCAGGCTGACTCACTAACTCCTGGACCTAGCCAATGCTAGGCAATCAGCCAATAACCAAAGGACAGAAGTGGTGACCACAAGGAGCCCCCCCCCCCAGTTGATGTGGGTACCAGGGCTGCCACACAGCCAGAAGAGAGCACAGACTTTGCCTTAGCAGAGATGATAGATTATAACCAATATCTGTGTGTCTTAGAGGACAAATGGAGGTGATCAGAGACTAGGGGCCAGGGAAAGTTCTTACAAAGAACATCAAAAGAGAAGGAAAAAGTATAGGAAGGAGGAAATAGTACAAAAGGCTGTGCAGGAGGGTTGAAACTCTAAGTGTAGTAAGGCAGTCAGAGTGGCCTGGGGCCACAAAGGGACAGGGCCGAGGAGCAGTGAGTGTACATGTATGTAAGCCTCACTAACAGTCACGAGTCCTGAGCTTTTAATCAGAGGTTGGGAGATATCCAGGGATATGTGCCAAAAAAAAAACACACATTCTGATTTGCATTCACAAATGTGTCACTGTGCCTGCTCTTAGGTAAAAATTGTGAAGATGGGCTATGTAAGGGAATCAGGCCCTTCTGCCCAGTCTGCAAGTCTTGATACAGTCCTGAATATCCATCCCATCCCAAATCAACAACCTCTTCACCACCAGGACCGAGGTTGCAGTGATTTTCCTAGGCTTTGGGCCAGGTACTGGGACTGAAAGGTGGGACTAGGACTTATGGGTAGGACCAACCCTTAACACAAAGAAACCAGCCTCAAGTTAACTGGTGGCAGTTCATGTGAATGGAGTGTGCCCACCAACAGAATATCAGGTCATTTGATCTGCCAGGAGTTTATAGCAATGCAGGTAAAACCTTCATAAGTCAAACATGCAGAAAATAAAACTGTGTTTTCTCTATCATTTGGCTGTAAGGTGCACATATGGACAAAGTTCAGAGGGAAGGGGTGGAGGGCAGGGTCTTATTTTAACTTTTACTATGATCTGAAAGGTAAGTGCAGAGAACCTCACAGGTGTAAAAGCTGGGGTTTTCAGTGCTTAGCTAATGTCTAGAAGGTCAGCAGTGACGCTCTGCAGGCCGTCTCGGACCACAAGACTTCTCTCTATAGGGTCTAAAAACCCAGATGCTCAGACTCACCCATTGTCTCCACCAAAAACGTAGATGGCATCTTTATATGCCACCACCGTGTGCTTGCTGCGCCTAGAATGAAAGAAAGTGTGGAGAGTACTGAGGCCAGTACCCAAGTGGGCAGCATCCAAAGAATAGGACTGCACATGGGTCTGCCACAGAAGATGGATGACACCTCTCCACTACCAAGATGTGCAGAACAAAATCCTAAATTACTCTCAAGGAACCTACACGTGGGGGTGTCTGACACCACCCTGGATGTCCCACCCCACCGCACAATTTGTTGAACCCAAACGGGAGACACAACAGTTCTAGTATCCTGCCCAGGGTCACCACCTGTGGGACTTCCTCCTCTGCTCCAGCCATCACTAACTAGCCCAATACCAGATCTTACTCCAAACTAACACCTCTGGGTCTCGTCCCTAGACCCCGCCCTAAGACCGCCCCAAATGACATCCCCGCTCCCCGTGCCCGCAGAATTTCCTCCACCTCGCCATACCGGGCACCCACGAACTCGTCGCAGGGTGGGAGGCGCCGCCAGCGATGCACTGTTTCGAAGGGCCCGAAGTTGAGCGTCAGGTACTCAACACTGTCTGAGCAGCTGTGGTCAAAATCCACACTCGGAGCTACTTTGGAGCGTGCCCCACTTGCCAGGGCCCCGGCCCCTATCGGGCCCCCGGAGCCACCCGGCCCAGCCATGTCGGGTCCACTCCGGGCTGGCCACCGGGTCCGCAGGATTTGCGGCCACCGCCCCGGCAGCCCAGAAGAACCACATTTCCCAGCAAGCTCTGCTCTAATGGCGTGGCACTTCCGGCTGGTGTCCCACTTCAGGCATCCCACACTTCCGGATAAGCTTACTAATTAAGGTACTGCGGCCCAGCGCGGAACCTGGCTGCGAGCTCATAACATTCCGGGAAGCCTTTCTGGTCAAAGCAAACGCGGCGTCCCAACACTGGGACTTCCCAGAGCCTGCCAGCCTCAGGCCACCTGCGGATGCTCAGCGGCTTCGGACCCAAGGTTCCCGGCATGCCTGTCTGCACGTAACTACCGCTTGCATCTTCCGTCGATCCCAGGATCCCGGCTGGCGGGTTCCGAGCTCGACTGCAGTGCGACTCTCCTCGTTCTGCTTGACCCACTTATCCCTGGTCCCACGTGGCTTCCCTCGCCCCCTGGCTGGGAAGCAGCAGGTCGCCGAGCCTCTGGAATTTCCCCAGACACGCACACACATTTAATAGCAGACTTCGCTTCTTCACCTGTGACATGGGTTCAGAAAGCTCCGCCTATATAAGTAGCATGGTGTGACAGGACCTAGATTCTACAATTCCCCAAAAGTCAGACGTAAACTGCCTCCCACCTATGAAGAATTTCTTATCTCAAGCCCTTTTCATGTGCTGTCCCTTCTACTTGGAGGGCCATTTCTTCAAAATCCTGATGCAAAATCACTTACTAGTTTTCCTTGACATTGCAGACAGGAGGGAATCTGTTGCTGCCTCCTGGGTACTCAGATGCCTAACTTCTTTGCTTTCCCTATAATTTTCCTTTTCCCTCTTGAGTATTGGCCCAATTACACGGGGAGTCACACCGATCTTCAAATGTGTGCATTTTAATTTTAAGATAATCTCTAGCAAGTCATAGGGACCTCCTGGGGACCAGAAGAGGGAGAAGAGGCAGAGCCTATTCTTTTTGCAGTACCAGCTGTCAATGGCAGCTGAGGCCTTGGGGGATCAGCATCTTCTCAAGACATCAGCAACCTCTTGGGGTGGGGGTGGGGGAAGCCAGGCAGTTAAAGACAAGCATTGGGAGGGCTCAGATTCTACCCTGGGGGATCCTGGGAAGTTGGAGATTGGCACCTGTCCCCCAGGCTTGGCTTCTGACCCTGGTGCTCCAGAGTGCCTTCCCAAGTCCACTGTACAGGAGCTTAGGATCCTTTCCCAGTGAGCCAAGACATGTCACCAGTCCTGCAGGAATGAGAAAAGGAGAGTCAAAACAGAAGAGAGTAGATTCCCATTCTGGGCATCATGATAGCCCAGAGGCTATCTTCATGATAGCAAGAGGCCTGCTCTGTGCCAGATCCTGGTGCCCATCAGGGAAATATACTTGGGTAGAGGAAGGGTAGATCACTGGGTGGAGGTTCTGGGCTGAGGTGGGAAAGGCTTAGAATGGTCATTGGGAAGGACAGAGGACACACGTACTTGCTGTGCAGCATAAACAACCTTTGCGAAGGCAAGAAAGAGAAACAGAAGGCCAGGAAAAGACCATGTTATTCATCATGTCTACTGTTGATCCTCCATTGTTTTCAGCTTAAGACCTATCTATCGCATGGCCTCCAGCCCCATAGTATTCTTTTTCCCCAGTCCCTGAGAACTTTTCTCTGCACACATGTTGAGCCACAGTGGACTATTATTGCCACCAGGCTGGGTTGAAGGTAATGACCAGTGCCTGATGCCTACCAGACTCCAGACAACTATCCCATATCTCTTCAGGGCATATCCAGAAACATCACTAGCTGCATTTCCCCATTTATCTACTGCTAGATTCAGCATAACCACATAGGTTAAGAGTTCAGATCTGGTGATCACCCAAGCAATTAGCCGTGACCCCTCCCCACATCATTGGCCTTGTTCTGGCCCTTTCTGCCTCCTGTATGCACACATATCCATCCTGCTCACGATCCATGCCCCACACTGCCTAGCGTTCCTGGAAACCTAACTTGAAGGGTACCAAGAGTTAGAGGAAGGGTTCTGAAAGATTGGGGGTAGGGAGGCAGCTGCTGCCAAGTTAGCTGGTGAGCCAATCCTACAGGAGATTTAATCCCCCACCCCAAGGCCTCCCACACTCACTCCACCTCCCGCTTCCGGATGGCACGGCCTGAGGCGAGCACCTCGGCCACCTTGGATACGATGGGATCGTAGTTCATGCTGGCCACGGCAATCACTTCGTCACCTCTGTAGAGAAAGGGTGGCTGGACCTGAGGACTGCCTAGAACAGGCCCTCCTTTTCTTGCTCAAAGCTGATGTTCTACCACTTGAACCATACCTCCACTTCAATGGCCATGTCCATTTTGAATATTGGCACCCTCCTGTCCACCAAGAACTTGGGGAGGGATCTTGCCCAGGGCAACAGGATGTCCTGAGCACCCAGTCCTCCCTTCATCCCAGACTAGACTTTAGCCTTCCCTAGGGAAGCATCAGCCCTCAGCAACACTCAGGGTTTGTGTAACTTTCATTCTAAAAGCACTCACCTAAAAGAACTATCGGGAGGATAAAAATGCTTGACCAATGGGTAGTAGTAAGAGTTCTCATTGCCCTTTCACCTTTCCTCTATTTACCTCCTGCCCAGTTGCCTTCCTTTGCCACTTGGCCCACCTGTTGGCTAAGCCCCCTCCCCAGGAGGAAAACTTTTCTGGAATGTCTCCCTTCCCCACCAGGCTCCAGGTGCTTGGCGCCCCTGCTGCACCCATTGTTCTCACTTGGTGTAAAAAGCCACAAACTTCAGCTCTTCCAGATCCCCCTGGATGATGACGTCGTCAAAGCCTTCTCCGTAGCCTGTGGGCCAGGCAGGTGGGTGGCGTCCACGTAAGCCAGGGAGTCGGTGGGGGGCTTCACTGCTCCCCACCTCTACCCTCTTAACCCGTGGCTGGTACCCCCCCTGTTTCCATGCACTTTTTAGGTAGACTCTAGTTACACACACACACACACACACACACACACACACACACACACACACACACACACACACACACACACGGCATCATTTCCAGTTCCTAGGATGGACTCAGCCCCGACCCTAACATCTTGCAGGCCTCACCTCTACTCTCAAGCCCCGCCCCTAGTCGCTCTAAGCCCCGCCTCTTGCGAGACTCCTAGTTACCTGCATAGCGCAGGCTCTTCCCGAACATGGCAGTCCACAAGTAGGGCACCGTGCTGATCTCCGCCTCCTGCGCCAGCATGTTCTGGGCTGCCACGCGCCCTGTGAGACCCAGAGCGGTGCAAGCTCGGACCTTTGCCCTCGCCACACCCACACTACCTGCCCCTGCGCTCTGGGGGGGCTCTGACAGGTGTGGCCCACGTGCAGGTGCAGCTGATTCATAAAGGGAAACACCTGACTGGAGAGTTTGATTGACATGCCCTGGGTCTTGTTGGGGATGTGGGAGAGCTTCTCTATTTTCACTGTGACCACTGGCAGCTAATCAGACACATCAGGTTCAAAGAAAGAGGACCAAAAGAAGTACAAAGGTCTGGGAAGCAGAAATGGCAGGCAGGCGGTATGGAACAATTTGAAAGAACAGCATGTGTAGCCTCCCAGTTCCTGTAAGACCCTACCAGACTCCATAGTTGAAATATATGAGAACCACTCCCTGTACCTAGCTGCCCAGTTAAATTCTAAATCCTAATTCTGTTTTGCTGAGTAAGCCTTTGGTTCCTTACCAGCAACTTTACACCCTGAACAGAAACTGGTGCCAGGAATGAGGTTTCAGATAGTAAAAGGGGAAAGGGAAGGTGGGTACAAGGGGAAAATCCCTGGTTCTGGACTAGAAGTCCAGCAGTCCAGTCTGTGAGGCCTTGAGCTGGCTAATTTACAGGAATCTTCAGCTTAAGGGCCTAGAGAGATGAATGTAGTAGGTAAGGCTCAGGGAACTTGGTGGCCACTAAATATGGCAAGGGGAAATGTACTCAATGAGCTATACTAGATGGCTATTCAAAGTTACATGAGGCAACTGAGTTCACAGAGAAAGTCCAGTGGCCCAAAGGAGACAGACCTTGAGTGGGAAGCTGGCCTACTCATTCCCACTCCCCCTCTTCCAGGGTGACTGCAAAGGTTGGTGTGCCGATGTATCTTTGAGAAAAAGGAAAAGACCAGTGGAAAGACACCTGGGGGTTGTGCCTGGTTAAACACAGTATTCAGAGGGCACTAGAGGCAGGCGTCTGGAGATGGACCACAGGGCTTGCTCTGTGCACTGTCTTGATCACCTAAAAGAGGCTGTCCAGACAGGCTGCCACCGAGTACCGGACTGATGATTCCAGACCAGAAACTGAGGCATGAGTCTGGAGGAGGCTGAGATCCTGGAATAGCCTCCCACCCCTCTCCATGCCTCAGGGCTGGCCATACCCTGCACATGAGCCATCTGCCAGTGTGGGATGTTCACTTTCCGGTTGTTCCTCCAGGCAAGGGGAAAGGTGACAGCATCACCAGCAGCAAACACGCCAGGAACATTGGTCTGCATCATCTGTGGGGAGAGAGACCAGGGTTCTCTGGGTGGGACAGGGGCCAACACGGACCTCCAACCACCTCTAGCCCAACCAGTCCCCTGCCCACTCCACAGCCCCACCTTGTTGACAGGAATGAAGCCTCGGGAATCCAGACTAATGCCACTCTGCCTCAGGAAGCCTGTAGCGGGCACCGCACCTAACAGGACAGAGGCTACTGTGTCTACAACCTGGTCCCACCCTGAGATATGAATAGTCCACATCCTTCATCTGCTGTACTTGCCCCCAGACTGATCATCATAGCTACCCACCTGGGGCCTTCATACATCTATCCCCTCTGCCCATACCCCTTGACTTCCATCCAACTTCAGGATCACCTTCTCCAAGAAGCCCCCAGGGGACAGTCAGCTGGTCATACCTATCCTACTTTGTGCTGCTATCTTCCAGTTTTGCACCTCCCCTTCCCTCCCCCAACTGTCACTTCAGCTTTAGTAGGAATCAGTTCAAGGCTTGTCTATGTCCTACAGCTCAGACAGGGCAGGGCATGGAATTGAATAGCAGTCTGTAAGCAGTCATTTGGTGTATACTCCTTTCTAGGCCTGGCCCAAGTAAGTTAGGTACAGGATTCCCAACAGCCCTGGGAAGTGGGTACCACTGATGTCTTCATTTCACAGAGGTGGAAACTGAGGCTCGGGGATGGGGGAGGCAAGTCTAAGAATGTGTGATGGCTCTGCTCATTTGGGTCTGCCTACCCACCCAACTCACCAATGCCCACCACACAGACATCAGCCCGCAGGACCTTGCTGCTCTTCAACACGACCTCCTTCAGCTGTGGGGAGTGGGAGGAGGTGAACAGGTGGGCCTAGCTCGGAGCACAGGAAGAGTGTCGGGACATAGCAGTGAGGAAAGACAAGAGCCCACCTTTCCCTCCTGGGCCCGTAGCTCTGACACCTCTGTCTGCATGTAGAACTTTACCCGATTGTTCTCGAACATCTACCAAGACAGGTAAACAAGTAAGTAGTGGGAGCTGGGCTGGACACCAAGGGTTTCCGAGGGGGTAGGCTAACCTTCATTAGGGCACGACCAACCCTGGTCCCCAGGAATTTCCGGAAAGGTGTCTCCTCCAGCTCCACCACGGACACAGAATGGGCCTTCTCTGTTAGGTAGGCGGCCACCTCCATCCCTATGGTGGTAGGCAGGAGTGGCAGAGCTGGCAGGCACTGGCCATGATGGCCTTCCCACCTCTGTTAACAGTATCAGCCACTCACCTAGGAAGCCAGCTCCCACAACAACAGCATTTCGGCCCCGGGCCAGCCTCACCACACGATTGGCATCCTCAGGCGTCCGGATGGTGAACACATTCTCTACCTCTTTGCCTTTGCAGCTCAAGCTTTTAGGGCTGAGAGACAGCAACCCAGTGAGACCCTTTTGGCCTAGCCAGAGTCCCATCCAGTGTCCCAACAGAGGGCAAGAGGGATGACCACCCACCTGCTCCCTGGTGCCAGCAGCAGCTTGCTGTACTCCAGCTTGAAACCATCCTTAAACACAACTTTCTTGTTTCTCACGTCTACAGTGACCACCTGTAATCTCCACCCCCAAGGCAGAGTGAGATCTGGGGATGGCCCAGGACCTTACTGGCCACTTCCAGTTCCAAGCTAGGCTCTGAAAAGCCATCCTGGGCCTTCATTCTGTAAGCCTTGCCCCTCCAAACCTGTGTGAAGACACGCTCTCTGGCACTGATCTGATCACCTATCTCCCCACATCCTGGAACTCTGCCTGTGTCCATGATCCCACCGAGAATACCTGACAGATCACTGGTAGTTAGTCCTAACTAACCAGGAGGCTGAGATCTGAGGATTGCAGTTCAAAGCCATCCCGGGAAGAAAAATCCATGATTCTCTTACCTCCCTTCAATTAACCAGTTTGTGACTCAAGTAGTAGAGCACCAGCCTTCAGCCAAAAAAAAAAAAAAAAGCCAAGCAAGAGTTCAAGGCTCTGAGTTCAAGCTCCAGTACTGGTATACACACACACACACACACACACACACACACACACACACACACACACACACACACACACACACACACACACAGTACTGTGGGCCAGGTCTGTGCAGTAGGATCAGAAGGCAGAATAACCCTCCCCTCAGGTGCCACCATGACCTCCTGAACCTTCTGGTTGCTATTAACCCCTTCATTAGGATATTTCTTGCCCATAACCTCATACCTGGGCTTCAGTGAGCACCTCGATGCCATAGGCCCGGAAGAACTCTTTGGGCCTCAGGGCCAGCTGCTCAGGCTGTGCATCCAGGGACTGAAGAACATAGTTAACTTGAGACAGTGCCAGGTGGCCACACTTCCCTTTTTCAACAGAGGACACAGAGCCCCAGGGAGAGTGAGGCCAGCCCTGGGTCACATGGAGCCCACAAGACAGAACTCAATAAACCCAGGTCTTTTAAGGGTATCCCAGATGGTCCTGGTATGAGTGGAGAGGGGCAGTTTGACATGTCCCTGAGGATGACAAGTAAAGTCCCAAGGGAGCTTGACAGGGACCCAGTAAGTTAGGGATCCAGGTCACTGACTGTGACCCTCTGGTCCCCATTCTCCCACCTTGCTGAGTTTGGGGCGGTCATAGGGGAGGTGCCGGTCTAGCGTGCACAGGACGATCCGGTCTGAGAAGCCCTCCTGCCGCAGTGTCTCTGCACACACCAGGCCAGCAGCACCTGAAGGAAGGGGACTGTGCTCCATAAGCCACTTCTCCCTCATCCTCAACCCCCAACCTGCCCCTCATGACTCTACCACCAACCTGCACCCACAATGAGCACGTTGGTACTCCCGCTATGCCCAGCACTTGGAGAGATGCACTTGGCCATCACCTTGGTCCTTCGCTGCAGCTGCAGGGCCTGGGAGTGGCAGGAGGATGGAAGCAGCTGGAAGCTTGTGTCATCCTGGCTGACCAGGTCCTGCTGCTCCAGCCCAGTCTCATGTCCATGCAGCTCTTCTACTCCCATGCCAGCTTTCCTTCCACCAGAGCCGGGGCACTCTTTTTTTGTCTCTCCTTGTTTTCCTTCCCTCACCCACTTTCTCTTTTTTATTTTTTTTTTGGGGGGGACATGTATGCCCAGCCTGGGGCTTGAACTCAGGGCCCCAGTGTCATCCCTTAGCTTTTTCTGCTCATGGCTAGCATGCTCTTATTTGAGCTTTTTGATGATTACAGATAAGTGTCTTGGAAACTTTCCTATACAGGCTGGCTTTAAACTGTAATCCTCAGAACTCAGCCTCGAGTAGCTTGGATTACAGGTATGAACCACCAGCACCCAGCTCTCACTGGTTCATTTTTCTGAGCCTAGATACCCTGCCTGCCCCTGCCTGTCTCCTAAGCCATCCCTTACCTGCTTGCTGGCCCGAATGTACACCTTCTCCTTCTCAATCTTCACCTGCAAGAGTATCAGTGTTCAGGACCGATCTGTAAGTGTTGATCAGGCATGACTCTGTACTCCCAGGCTTTCATTAGGTACTCCCAGCCCCACCTGGAACTTGTGCAGACTGTCCAGGCCTGGGAAGTCTTCCAGGTCTCCAGTATTTATGTTGAAGCAGGCACCATGCCAAGGGCAGCGCACCCGGCCCCGGGATAGCACGCCTGGAGGATGGTGAGGCAGATTGGAGACTCCTCTCCAAGGACCCCTATGCCCCAGCACCTACTGGTGTTCCCCATAGCTCTGGAGACCCCAGTAATAGATAAAAGATGCTATTGTTAGGGAGGAGCCAAGCAAGCCTACTGGAGTAAAAGCAGGGATGGTCCCACCCAGCTTTCCACATGTGCCCCAACATCTCACCTTTAACCAGGGGTGCACCATAGTGTGGACACTTGTGGCCTAGGGCGTGGTATTCTCCATTGTCTTTCACTAGCAGCACCTTCCCCCAGCCCAGCTCCACTTCCCGCATCCTGGGGAGAGGGTTGCACTCAGTGGTCAGGCTGAGGATGCAGGCACATCCTCCTTTGGGTGCCTACTTCAGAGTCCAGACTTCCAGGGAGCAGGCCTAGATCAGAAGCCCCTCCCAACCTCCCACCTCGGCTCACCCCTCATCCAGAACCTCCATCTCTTGCCCTCTGACACCCTCCCAGGCCCAGCACCCACTGGCCATTCTCCAGATCCTTGACATGACAGACGGCAGCCTCCACGCAGTCCTGAGGACCAGGGTAGGGGTGTGGGGCAGGCAGACGCTCCTCTGTGTGGAAGTGGCGGGCAGTGCCGTTGCCCTGGTAGGCCCGGGGGCTGCCCTTCCCTCCTGCTGACAGCTCCTCTTTGCCTCGCTCCTTCTCAGGCAGCACCACTTCAATCTTGAGCTCCACTGTGGGCAGGGCCAACCCATGAGCCCTTTGTGGAAGTGCAGGACCCTTGGCCCTGCCCCTCCATCTCCCCTCTAAGCCCTCCGCTTCTCCAGAAAACAGAGGAGGGACAGCAAGCAAGATTTTCTGGGTCTATTTGAATTCAACTCCATATCTTTCCTTTTCTTTTCTTCTTTTGAAGTACTGGGAGTGGAACCCACACTAAGGCAAGCACCTTACCACTGAGCTCTACTCCCAGCCTCTAGGGTTTCCATTACCAATAGTAAAAGTAGTGGAGGATCAGAGACTAGGGCTCTTTTCACCCCTAAACTGTCCCTTCCCCAGCAACCTCTGTGAAAGAATCCTGCTTCTTTCCTATCCTCTGGTAAATATGATGCCTCTGGCATCTCAGAGACACATGTGGGAATGACTCCTGAAAACAGCAGGGAATCTGAGTGAGGAAGTCCAGAGACCATGGTTTACACACACACACACACACACACACACACACACACACACACACACACACACACACACACACACACACACACACACACACACAGAGCCACCAGGTACTAGGGATTAAATCAAGGTCCTCATATGTGCTAGGCAAGTGTTTACCACTTTAGCAACTCCCCCAGCCATTTTACTTTAATTTTGCTACTAGCGTTTACTTAGTGCCTTGGTCTTTCTGGGAAGGCACCTTATCACTGAGCCACTCTGCCACTCCCTTTATGTTGGTCATTTTCAAGAGAACATATCACTTCATGCCTGGGTAGGTCTGGTCTGTGATCCTCCTATTTGTCTTTTTCTTTGTCACTAGGATGACATGCATATACCACTATGCTGAGCTACTTTGCTTCCTCCTCCCAAGCTTGAGGTGACAGGTAACATGCCATCCTGTGCAACCTTAATTACGATGAAGTCTTGAGAACTTTTTATGCTCTGGTTGGCCTTGAATCACAATCCCACAATCTCTGCCTCCTAAATAGTGAGGATTGCAGACTTGAACAACCTTGTTTTTTTGTTTTGGGTTGGTTGTGGGGCTTGAATTCTGCTATGGGCGCTGTCCCTCAGCTCTTTAGCTCAAGGCTAGTGCTCTACCACTTGAGCCACAGCACCACTTCTGGTTTTCTAGTGGTTTATTGGAGATAAGAGTCTCACGGACTTTCCTGCCCAGGCTGGCTTTGAACCGAGATCCTCATATCTTAGTCTCCTGAGTAGCTAGGATTACAGGCATGAGTCACCAGTGCCCAGCTTTTATTTTGGTTTTGAGACAGTGACATAACTGCTTTGCCTTGGCTTACCTAGAATTCAAATCCTTGTCTCTACCTCCCAAGTAGCTGGGATTATAGACATGTACTACCACACTCAGCTTCACTGTCCTATTCTTGCAACTTAACTATTAGGTTTGAATACATTTTGTTATTGTTTTGTTTTCCTGAGGTAGGGCTTGACTATGTAGCCTGGCTGGTAGCTAGCCTTTAACTCAAGATCCCCCAGTCAGCCTCTTGAATGCTGCAATTAGAGGATTGAACCCTAACGGCCATCTTGAATAGTTTTCTCAAAGTTAAAAAAAAAAAAAAAGATGAATACTGAAGTGTGGTTCAGGATTAGAAACTTTGCCTAGCATTTGCAAAGCTCTTTTGATTCATAGCACTACCAAAAGAAAAAGTATACAACATAATTCCATTTTTTTCCCAGTACTAGGGGATGAATTTAGGGCCTCACATAGCTAGGCAAGTCCTCTAAGTCCTCCACCACCTGAGTTCTACAATCCCATACTATTTTTTGTGTGTGCAGGTCCTGGGACTTGAACTTGCCACCTGGGCACTATCTCTAAGCTTTTTTGCTCAAGGCTACTCTACCTCAGAGCCACAGCTCCACTTAATGGCTTTTGGCAGTTTATTGGAGATAAGAATCTCACATGCTTTCTTTCCCAGGCTGGCTTCAAACTGTGATTCTCAGATCTCAGCCTCCTGAGCAGCTAGGATTACAGGCATGAATCACTGGAACGAGTTTTTTTTGTTTTGTTTTTCAGTCATGGGGTTTGAACTCAGGGCCTGAGCACTGTCCCTGAGCTTCTTTTGCTCAAGGCTAGTGCTCTACCCACTTGAGCCACAGCGCCACTTCTGGCTGGTTCTGTGCATGTGGTTCTGAGGAATCAAACCCAGGGCTTCATGCACTCTACCACTAGGCCACATTCCTAGCCCTCCAGCTTTGTGTTTGAGATAGAGTTTCACTAAATTTTCCTTGGCTGGCCTCACACTTACAATCCCCTTGCCTCTACCTCCCAAGTAGCTGGAATTATAACCATGCACCACCATAACACCTCACCTAGCTGAACATTGTGTGTGTATGTGTGTGTGTGAGAGTACTATGAGCACTATGTCTCCCCTTTCCTCCTACCCCACTCAAGGCCATGCCTTCACTTTTGGCTTTTTGCTAGTAAATCGAAGATAAGAGTCTCTTGATTTATGTACTCAGACTGATTTAGAACCTGGATCTTCAGATCTCAGCTTCCTGAGTAGATAGGATTACAGGAATGAGCGAGCCACCAGCAGTTGGCCCAACTTCTTAAAATAACTGTCCTTACCAGTTTGGGATCCATTCATCTTTTACCAAGTCCTGGATTTGTGACGACTTCCTGTATAGCGTCGGGGGGGGGGGGGGGGGGAGCAGGCAGTCCACATGGGCAGAGCAGAGTGTGCAGCCCCTCACAAGCCCCTCACAGTTTGCTTCCTCGGGTGCCTGCGGGGCCTACTCTAGCTGGAGACTGTTGTGTTCTTCATACTTTTCTGCATTTGCCAAATTCCCTATGACGTGCCTGGGGTATTTTTCTAATTAGAAGGGAACAATAAACAGAATTTTTAGCAGCGATAATCCGGCCTCCTGGAGTTGCTGAAGGGAGGGGAGGCAGGGGGGAAGATGGAGGAGGAAGAAACTGAGCTCCTGGCACAGCATGGGCTCATGTGGGAGAAAGAGGCTCCTCTCTCAGTTCCCAAGGCACCAGTGCCTCCAGGCTGCCTGGGTTCCCGCTTCCCTCCACTTCACACCTGACATAGCTGCTGAGCCCTGGCCTTTGCCCACCCATTCTCCTCGTTTACTTGAGTAGGCTGCCATCCTCCAGTCCCTGGCTAGGTTGTATGCTACTCCTCAGACATAGCTGCTTCTGCGTCCCTGGCTGTCAGGCCCCTGCATGTTGCCTCTCCATGTTGCCTCATCCCCTCACTCAGGCCCAGACCCCTTCCCCATCTGCAAGTCCCGGCCTGCAGCTCAAGCCAAGGCACTGCAGGGGAAGGGGTGAAGGTCAGTCTCTTTACTTGAGCCTGGCAGGGAGTGCTCATGTGCACAAGGCCACTAGATGGCTGTGTCCTGTAGAGGCTTCTCCTCCATTTTCCACGCTTGATGTCATGGTGTTAGAATGTTTTTGGAAGAATCAAAAAGAAAAATACTTAAGGCTCAGCTGACATCAGGGAAGAGAGCTGTGGGAGTCCACAGGAACTGCCTGGCCGGGAGGGGAGGGGGTGGGCAGATGACGCCAAGCCGGGCTGCTCCCACCCTCTCCACTTTCTTCCAGAAGTATGCACAGTGCTCCTGATACAGCCATGCAGGATGCCATTAAGTCAAGAGGAGTGGCAGAGGGCTGGGAAGGTGGCTCAGTGGTAGAGCTCTTGCTTTGCATGCATGAGGCCCTGGGTTCGATTCCTCAGCACCACATAAGCAAAAAGAAAAAAGCTGAAAGTGGTGCTGTGGCTCAAGTGGTAGAGCGCTAGCCTTGAGCTGAAGAGCTGAGGGACAGCGCCCAGGCCCAGAGTTCAGACCCCACGACCGGACCCAAAAAATAAAATAAATAAGAGCAGTGGCAGAAAGGCAGGTGAGGAGGGTGTCTCTGCTCACATAGCCAGACCAACCGCAGCTCCAGGATCCCCAGCTGCCCATAAGACCCTGCTTTACCCTTCTGGGCCTCAAGATTCCTTAGTTATAAAATGGAGAGGAGAGGCTAAAGGTGTAGTTCAGTGACAGAGTCCATGCTTAGCATGTACAAGGCCCTAGGTTTAAACCAGCACGTCACCCAACACACAAATACACAAAAATCCTGAGGGAATAGCATTTACTTGTTACATATATATGTATGTATATATATTCCATACGTGTATATATAGAACGTAACTCCATGTATTTGCATGTGTGTGTGTGTGTGTGTGTGTGTGTGTGTGTGCGTGTGCGTGCGCCTGTGTGTGTATGTGTATAGAATGGAAGCTTAATGAGTATAATTGGGAAGAAGTAGTGTATTTTGGTTTGTCTTGATTCTGGGAATTGAACTCAGGACTTCTCACATGTTGAACACTCACTCTATCCACTATGCTACACCCCAGCCTTCATTTTATCAACTAGCTCTGAGCCTCCTAGCAGCCATAGTGAAAAGCAAAAGCCTCCAGGTAGCATTTCTGGCCTAATAAAAAATAAGAAACTAGATGTCAAAAGAAGCTGTCCTGGGGCTAGGAAGGTGGCTCAGTGGTAGAGCGCTTGCCTTGCATGCATGAGGCTCTGGGTTTGATTCCTCAGCACCACATAAGCAGGGGAAAAAAAAGCCGGAAGTGGCGCTGTGGCTCAAGTGATAGAGTGCTAGCCTTGAGCTGAAGAATTGAGGGACAGCGCCCAGGCCCAGAGTTCAGGCCCCACGACCGGACCCCCCCAAAAAAATAAAAAGAAGCTGTCCTTCTTCCTTGTTTTGTGCTCAGCAGGAACTGGCCTAGCATCTTATCAGGAACAAGAAAACACCAGGACAGCACTCTAGGGAGCAAGCTCAGAGGGAGCTCAGGAAGCAGGTGCTAGAGTGCACAGAGACAGATGAGCAGAGAGGAGTGGAAGGATAAATGTTTGCCCAAGGGTCTTCTGCTATCTCTGCTGTTTATGTGGCCCCAGCTAACCTCTACTGAAATCTCATGCCCATCTCCTGCAATCTCCTAAGCTTCACCCCTGACTAACCCAGCCTCCAGTTCAGGAGAATGTAAGTGATTCCTGGATGCCAGGTCCTATGCTAAGTGAAACACCCCATTTTATACATCAGGGCATGTAGGACTTGAGAGGGTCTATCACCTGCCCAAGACCACATAGCGAGGAAGGGGCGGGACTAGATTGGAGCTCATGAGTTCAAGCTCTTAGCACTGCCTCTGGGTTTATGAGAATGCCTAAACAGCATTGGAGCTCAGCCTGGGTAACATAGTGAGACTTTGTCTTAGAAGGAAAAAAAGAGAATGAGGAGAGAGAGAGCAGGAGGGAGGGAGAGAGAGAGAGAGAGGGAGGGAGGGAGGGAGGGAGGGAGGGAGAGAGGGAGGGAGGAATGTCCTGCCAGCCTGGATATTGTAAAGAAAGAGAAAAGGGAAGTGGGCTCTGTTGGGCTTTCTACACCTTATGAAGGGAGGGAGAGGTGGGGAGGCAGAGACAGACAGACAGACAGACCACACCAAAGTCACCTGTGGTCCCAAACAGGCCAACCCTTTGGGGTCCTTAAAAGAACCTGTATCTGAGACCTTGGTGGTTATTGCCTATAGCTACTCAAGAGGCTGAGATCTGAGGATTGCAGAGTGAAGCCATCTCAGGCAGCAAAGTCTGTGAGACTCTGCAATTATCCAGAAAAAGCCTAGAAATGGAGGTGTGGCTCAAGTGGTAGAGTGCCAGCTGTGAGCAAAGAAAGCTGAGAGCATGAGGCCTAGAGTTCAAGCCCCAGTACTGGTTGGCACACACACACACACACACACACACACACACACACACACACAAGAACCTGCAGGTGACATATTCTGCCCAGGGTCTCCTGTCAGCCCAGCAGTCCTACAGGTGCCCAGTGAGTGGCCAGCTGGCATCCCCCTGTCCGCTTCTGAAGAGGGAAGGCAGAGACCAAAGTGTGACAGAAATTGAAAGGGGAGACACTGATCAACATGCATTGTGCTCATAAACTGACATGTTGAATTGAGACCCCTTCGTACAACTACTTAAAGATAATAACGATAGACCTCATTTGCTCAAGCCAGGAGGAGCAAACCCAGCCCAGTTCTGGGTGTCCATGGCACAGCAGTAGAAGAGGAGGAAAAGAGGATTCAGGGGCAGGGGCAAGCAGGCTATCTGCCAGGCAACACATCATAGCTCCTCTCCCTCCCCCAGGTTCTCCTTCAAACCCAGGAAAAAGGAGAAAAGGCTCACAAGTTCCAAGGTAATGGAGCCGATAGGTATCAGGTAAGGGGATCCGGGGTGAGCTGGCAGGGGCAAATTGGGTACAGGTGGGTGGAGTACTAGCTGGACTCTGGAGGGCTCCCCAGAACTCAGTTTCTCCATCCCTGTCATGGCTTCATGCCTTGCCTCCCTGGATATTGTGAAGAGGGAGTAGGAAAGTGGGGATCAGAGGGGGAACCCCACACACATCATTTCGAATGGAAGAGCAGATCTCCATTTCCTTAGCACCCTGCAATGGTCCATTCTGTGGTAGAGCCCTTAGGCTAGGCAGAGCAGGGCCTTTCTGTAGAAAGGGGATGCTACCCAGAGAGGCTGAGATGGCAGTCTAGGATCACACAGCCGGTCAATAAGGCAGGTAAATAAAGGCATTGGAACTACTACTGTATCTATCCTTCCAGCAATTTAGAAAGGTCAGGGTAGACAGTCTCATCATATAGAGGAAAACTGAGGCTCAGAGAGGTCATGCCATGGCTGAAGACATCCCTAAAGCCCCTCCAACTTGGCAATAGGACGGGTCCTCTCCTCCCTGCTTCAAGGAGGATTCAGCTGCTATTCCTGCCATGGGCACCCAACCCCCAAATAGAGAGGGGCATTTTGCAGTGAGGGGTCCTGAAGAACCTCTCCGGCCCCCCCTCACCCCTTCCTATCTAACAGCGCATTAACATTCCGGGCTCCTGCCTAGCCTGACCTACTTTGGAGGCTGGCGGAGTGCAGGGGGGAGGGGAGGAAGGTAGAGGAGGAGGGAGGGTGGTGGAGAGAGGAGGAGGAGGAGGAGGAGGAAGAGCTAAAGGAGGAGGAGGAGGCGGACTTAAGAGGAGAGGAGGTACCTGGCTTGGGCTTGGAGAAGCAGCCACCCATGGCGAGTGGCCTGAAGACTGGAGGGCGGCAGGAGCACGGATGGCTGGGAAGTCCTTCTCAGAGGCCTAGGGTGCCTCCCACGGAGCTGGGCTCCTTTCAGCCCTTAGAGATGCTGGAGAAGCCATCCCAGCCGGAGCTGCCTCAAGGACCTGTAGGGGACACTGGAGGCGGCAAGACAGGTCTTGGGTGGGGGGGGGGGGGATAGAAACAAAGACAGACTAGGAGTTTCTGGGAGAGCTGCATGTAGGGGCCATGCAGGACACCTTCCTTTAAGACCCTCTGGGCTCAGTACCTCATACTCCCCTCCTTCTCTGCACAGGCTATGTCCACTACTGGGAGACTCCTCTATGCTCCAATGTTGGTCACCTTCTGTCCAGCCCCAGAACTGCTTTGTCCAGAAATCCTCAGCGCCCGCCCCCCCCACCAGCCTACAACTTCCCTTCTCCAAATCCCATAACTCTGAGACCCTCCATTTTCCCAGAAGGCCATCAACACTTGGGACACCTTGAGCAAGCCAGAGCCCTCCTAGTCCTTCCTCCAATGACAGTGACACAGAGCTGTCCCTGGTGTCTGCCTCCACCCTGGATGGTGACCACTAGACACCCACCTCCTCCAAGGGCAGCCATTGCTCCTTGCTCCTAGTCCAGTAATGGCAGAGGCTGCCTGGCCTTGGAAGGCAGGGCAGGGAGGGCAGGGGTCCAGGAAGCCACACAGCCTCTCCCCCCTCCTCCTAGTAGAAGCTTTGGCCAGGAGGGGCTGGGGGTGTGGGGCTAGGCCAGTCCACTGGTCCCCAGGGAAACCCAGCTCCATGGTGAACAAGTGGGCGGCCAGCCCAGGACTAATGGGGTTGGGGGAGAGGGAAGCCAGGCAGACAGCCCTGCCACGGCCTGTGCGCAGCAGCCATAAGGCACCGCCCCCCTCCATCCCATTCTGTGGTGCTAGGGTCATGTCCAACAGCGGATGGAGAAACTGAGAAACCAAGGTCTTGCCAAGGTCAAGCAGCAGGTGTTGCGGGGGACGAGGGGGAGGCAGGGGAATCTGTGTGCCATGTCAATCCCCTACCTATCTTAAGTCTAAGATGGGCAGGGCTCTAGGAGGCGCCCATACTACCTATGGCCTTGCAAGGCGCCAGCTGGGGGATGGGGGTACCTGGTCAACAGAAAGATCACTGCAGCAGAGCTGGCCTCGGGGTCACAAGGTGAGCCTTCCCAAAGATGGGGCTTAACAGTGGACTTTGGAAGGCTCAGGACAAAGGCATTTGCTGCCCTGTTTACCAGGGACTTTTCCACATTCCATCCGTCTTCAGCCCTCCATTTCCCCTGGAAGGTTTTCCTGAGACCCCAGGGAAGGCTGTTGAACGGTGCCTGAGAGCCGGGGGGGGGGGGGGGGGGGGGGGGGGGGGGGGGGGGGGGGGGGGGGAGGAAGAGGGGAAGGCCTACTCCTGCCTGGCCCTTCATCTTACCTGCCTGTTAAAGTGGAGGTACCAGAGCCACTTGGGGGTGCCTTAGCTCTTTCCCTCACTTGTCATCCAGTATATAAAACTGAGCTGCCAGTTGCCCCTTTCCCTGGGCGCCAAGGAGCTCTGGCTGAGGTCCTGGTTTCACTTGTGGCTCAGTCCTGTTCACCTTCTTGCTCAGAACTTACCTGCTGTGTAGGATCTAGTCCTACTGAGGGGAGAGGGGTGACCCCCGAGGGCCTGGCCAGACTCCCTCCCTTCCCTGATGTCCAGAGGTTCAGCCTGGAAGAAGATTTGGTGGGGCCCTTGCCTTTCACCTATTGTGTGGGGAGAATAGCTTGGACCCAACTTCAAAGGCGAAGATCTTTGCCTCACCCTGATGGGAGGGGCCCCCAAGTTTTTGCTGAGTACTCTGTGTCGCTCCAAGCTGCCCATTATTGAAACGTTCTCAGCGCCTGGTGTAAACGCCAACCAGGAAGCCTGTATCTTGGTCCAAGGACCGCCGACCTGTGCGGCGGGTACTGATCCCCCCTCACAGAGGTACCCATGCTCGGGGGCAGGGCTTCCGGGGACCCCGCAGGAGTGGGATCGGCAGAAGCTTCCTTAGCTCCTTTGATGGGAGCCTTTCTCCCATTCCTCTGCCGGCCGCCCCCCTCCCGATCCCACTCCTTCATCTCCGGGAGCGGGGAGACTCCTGCTCCGCCGCAGCGGCTCCGGGAACGCTCGGGGATGGCGTCTGATCGCCTCGGTCCCCGGCTTCAAGCTCCCCCCGTGGCGCTCCAGCCTGCTGTCCACTCTCCCTGCTTTCGCACGTGCAGCTCCCTGCGTCTGGGAAGCCGTTTTCCAGACCGCTGCTGCATCCCGGTCACCCCTACCTCGCCAGACCCTAGCACCCCGGCAAGGGGGGCCGGTGCACGGGAGGGCTCCGCGGGGGGCCCGGGGCCGGGGGAGGACGGAGGGCCAGCCGGGCGGGGGGAGGGACAAGAGAGGGGGCTCCACACCCGGTGGGTTCATCTAGTCCCAGCAGCTGATCCTCCCCCCAACCCCCCCCAACGCATCGACCCCGGGTCCGAGACCCACGCGCGAGTGCGCGCTCTGCCCCGAGGCGCAGGGATGCGGGGCAGGGGTGGTGATGTAGGGCCCGAGGTCCCCGGGGCCGGGGGGTCTCTGGGGCGGGCGCTCACCTGGGCTGGTGCGCGGGCCTGGGCTCCGGAACCGCTCGGGGCCGCGGCCGCTGGGGGGAGGGGAAGGGGGAGGGGGGGAAGGAGCGGGCGGGGGCGGGGCCGGCGCTGCGGCCGCACTGCGGCCGGGAGGGAGCCGCGGCGCCCAGCCCCGCCCCGCCCCGCCTGGCCCGGGCCCGCAAGGGGGTTCGGGGGTCAGGGGTCACGCCGGGCCGGGGAGTGGGGGGTGGGGGGGAGTAAAGCCTGGGCGTCCAGATCGGAGCGGTGACAGTGGGGACGTGGATCTGCGTTCCCCGAGATCCTCCAGACACCCCCCCTCCTCACCAGGGGATGACAAGCTGGTACCTGGGACCGGTCTCTGGGTCTCCATTGGTGGATGACATGGGGCAAGTTGAAATCTGCCTCCAGGAGAAAACTCAAATTACAGCCCTCAGCACCTCCCTCAGAGACCTCCACCCACCTTCCGGAGTTGAATCTCCCCGTCTTCTTTTTATTTTTGTGGTTTGGGTCTGTCGTGGGACTTGAACTCAGGGCCTGTGCTGTCCTTGAGATTTTTTGCTCAAGGTAGTGCACTACCACTTTCCGTTTTTAGGTGGTTCATTGAAGATAATGTGTCTCATAGATTTTTCCTACCTGGTTGGCTTTGAACAGTCTTCAGATCTCAACCTCTTGAGTAGCTAGGATTACACTTGAGAGACACCAGTGTACAGCTCTTTTCTTTTCTCTCTCCCTTCCTTCCTTCCTTCCTTTCTTTCTTCCTTCCTTCCTTCCTCCCTCTTTCCTTTTCTTTTTCTTTTTTTGAGCCAGTCTTGGGCTTGAACTCAGGGCACGGGTGCTGCCCCTGAGCTTTTGTTCAAGGTTAGTGCTCTATCACTTGAGCCACAGCACCACTTTTTCTGAGTAGTTTCCTCAGGGACTTCCCTGCTGGGGCTGGCTTCCAACTGTGATCCTGGATTACAGGTGTGAGCCACCGTTGCCCAGGCAGACAGACCTTTTATTTTGATTCCCAGCACCTGAGTGTTGGCGTTGCTTGATATGCCTATCTTTTCTCCAACTCTGTGTAGCTGTGGTCAGGTGGCCTTGTCCCTCCAGCACAATTACACCATGAGTCATATTAAGGGAAGTGACTTACATCTACCATTCAACACATGGGAACCCACTAGCTCTGCTGAGGAAGGCAAATACCACCCAACCCATCTTACAGATGGGAAGGTGGGGCTGACTGAGGCTTGCCCACCAGCTTGATAATGGCCTGCATGGATTACAGTTCAGTGCTGTGATGTGAGGCTCCTGCCTGCAGGGGGCCAGCATGAAGACAACCTTTGGCTTTCTACGGTGTGACTGTGGCCAGTGCCATTGGAGAGGTCCCCCATCACTGGGCAGATGGCTTGGCCTTGGCCTGATGCCCTTGGCTGTTCCACACAATACTGATCTTGCTGCTGCTGGTGCTGCTGGTGCTGCTGCTCTTCTTCCTCCTCCTCCTCTTCCTCTTCCTCTTCTTCTGTCATGGGGCTTGAACTCTGGGCCTGGGCATTATCCCTGAGCTCTTCAGCTCAAGGTGAGTTCTATCACTTGAGCCACAACACCACTTCTGGTTTTCCGGTGGCTAATTGGAGATAAGAGTCTCATGGACTTTCTTGCCGGGGCTGGCTTTGAACTGAGATCCTCAGATCTCAGCCTCCTGGGTAGCTAGGATTACAGGTATGAGCCACCAGCACCCAGCTTTAAGCTTCTCTTTTTATCATCTCCTTTTACTTTGTTATTGTTGGGGGTGGTTGTGGGGCTGAACTGAGGGCTGAAGACACTGTCCCTGAGCTCTTTCACTCAAGGCTATTACTCTACCACTTGGAGCCACAGCCTCACTTTCTGATTTTCTAGTGGTTAATTGGAGATAATAGTGTCACAGACTTTCTTACTCAGACATGGCTTCAAACTGAGATCCTCAGATCTCAGCCTCTTGAGTAACTAGGATTATAAGCATGAACCACCAGAACCCAGTTTATCACCTCCATTTTAGAGGTGGGGAAACTGAGGTTCAGAGAGGTTAGAGGCTGATAGGATGCAGAACTGATACTTGAACCTTGGAAGCTGATTCTATTGTACAGATGTTGGAGGTAGAGATGTGGGAAGGGGAGGAGAGATGTTTCTAGAGTTCAGAACCTAGGAAGGCTTTGTGACTAGTAAGAAGTCTTGAACTCCAGGTTTTGACCTCTCTCGAGGTTTTTCTGCCTGCCTAAGGCTGTTGTTTTGCCACTTGAGTCACACCTCTACTTCTGGCTTTTTGCTGGCTAATTGGATTATAAAAGTCTCATGGGCTTTTCTGCCCAGGCTGGCTTCAAACCTCAATCTTCAGATTTCAGTTTCCTGAGTAGCTAAGATTAACGTGTGGTATCTGGCCTGAGGAAACTTCAGGAAAGACAACATGTCCCTCAGCCTTGACAATACCATATGCTATTGGGATACCCCAAAGGTAGAGTTGGACTAGCTGAGGTTGCAGCAGTGAGCACAACTTAGGAGAGATGCTGATATACCCCCCTAGCCCTGGAATACCCTTACTGTGCAGCAGGCTTTTTAACCTCTTTGCATTCACCCCTAGTTCTGTCACCCACTCCCTTCATTGCTAAGCAGGGAGTCCAAGATGTCCTTTCTCAGTAAGATTGCTTCCATATCTGGTTTTGGGGCTGACACTGGCACCCCCTGGAGGCCAGTGTGAAGGTCAGCATGGCCATCAATGAGCTTTAGGGTTGTACTATGGAGAGGGGAGTGTGTGCAAAACTGGGACCTATTTCCTAAGACTGAGGTGGACTCCCGGATGGAGAGACATCAGTTTAGCTGATCTCTGGAAAACACCGAGAGGCTGACATATTACAGTTGGGTTGAGTGGTGCCCACAGCCACATGGCAATGTTCTAGGGAAGCACAAGTTAGAGGATTCCCCAAGCTGGGGATCCCACTCCAAGTCCCATTTCTTGCCTTTGTCCTTCACACCCTACCTTGTCCTAGCTACTGAGGCCCAGCCATTCCCTAAAGCTAAATATGCCTGATCACTGGGGCTTTCTGCATGCCAGACTAATTCCTGCTCTGCCAACCTACTCACTTTAGCCTTAGCAGTTCCCAAGTTTCTGACTTAGCTACCTATGCTCTTGTTCATAACCAGTCCTAACTTCCATCCTCATGGAGAGAGGTGGCAGGAACTGAGGACAGGAGAGAAGGTTAGCCTGGCAGAGGGAGCATGGTGGACAAATGCAAGAGGAAAAATAGCAAATTCCAGGGAACACAAGAGTGAACCAGTCCAGTGGGGTGGGCACTAGGATAGGGCCCTGAGATAAAATAATTTGAATGCAGGAACAACTGGGTAAGAAGTTTTCATCATATATGCCTTTTTTTTTCCTTCAAGGCTAGTTCTCTGCCACATGAGCCACACTTCCATTAATTTTTTTAAATTTATTTTTGGCTGGTTAAAGATGTCTCATGGGGGGGCTGGGAAGGTGGCTCAGTGGTAGAGCGCTTGCCTTGCATGCATGAGGTCCTGGGTTCGATTCCTTAGCACCACATAAGCAAAAAGAAAAAAGCTGGAAGTGACGCTGTGGCTCAAGTGGTAGAGCGCTAGCCTTGAGCTGAAGAGCTGAGGGACAGCGCCCAAGCCGAGTTCAGGCCCCACAACCAGATCCCCCCCCAAAAAAAAATTAAAAAAAAAAAGATGTCTCATGGGCTTTTCTGCCTGGAGTTGACTTTGAACCTCAGTCCTCAGATTTCAGCCTCCTGAGTACCTAGGATTACAGGCATGAGCCACTAGCACCTAACTTTTAATTTTTGTGTGTGCATGCTCAAGATGCAACCCTGGTCTTTGCACATGCTAAGGACATGCTGTACCCGTGACCTATACTTTCAGCCCTGTGGGTATCTTCAGAAAACAACAATAACGCTTTGGGGCTACTTCTGGAGTGTAGCAATTCAGGGTGAGGGCTGGGCAGAAGCCAGCCCAAGGGCTACAGGGTAGGCCCTGACCCTTCAGCCTTCACTTAGACCTTCTGAGGATTTTCTTTTTTTTTTTTGTCGGTCATGGGGCTTGAACTCTGGGCCTGGGCGCTGTCCCTCAGCTCTTCAGCTCAAGGCGAGCGCTCTACCACTTGAGCTACAGCGCCACTTCCGGTTTTCTGGTGGTTTATTGGAGATAGGAGTCTCACGGTCTCTCCTGCCCAGGCTGGCTTTGAACCGCGACCCTCAAATCTCAGCCTCTTGAGTAGCTAGGATTACAGGCGTGAGCCACCAGCGCCCGGCTCTTCTGAGGATTTTCTGTTCACAACCACTATACCCTCAGTGGCAGATTATCTAGTACAAGCTTCTCTGCCATATGGCATATTGTTCAACCATAAACCCTTAGTCTGTAGGGAGTTTGTAACAGTATTATACTCATTTTCTTTTCCCCCCCTGTATTTAGTTTATCTTTTTTCTTTGTATATAAGCACTTTCTTATTTCTCCTGTGAAAGTATATATTGAGCCAATCTTTATGGAGGACAATTTTTTGTGATGTGTATGCCTGTTCTGGGGCAACAACAAAAATACACTCAGGGTCTAAGTGCTATCCCTTAGCTTTTTCACTCAAAGTTCTGCCACTTGAGCCACATCTTACAATGATTTGACAACAGATCCCAAATTGACTCAGTAGTTTCACAGGAGAACCTAGGTGTGTGTGTGTGTGTGTGTGTGTGTGTGTGTGTGTGTGTGTGGTCTTGGGGCTTGAACTCATGCCTGGTATTGAGCTTTTGTGTTCAAGGCTAGTGCTCTACCAGTTGAGCCACAGCTCCACTCCAGGTTTGTTTGTTTTTGTTTTTGTTTTTTTTGGTGCTTAAGTGGAGATGTGTCTCACAGACTTTCCTGCCAGGTCTAGCTTCAAACCATGATCCTCATATCTTGGTAGCTATGATTAGAACTCTTGGGGCTTGAACTCGAGGCCCAGCACTCTACCACTTGAGCCACAGAGCCACTTCCAGCTTTTTCTGTTTATGTGGTACTGAGAAATTGAACCTAGGGCTTCATGCATGGTAGGCAAGCACTCTACCACTAAGGTACATTCCCCCGCCCAAGAACCTGTTTTAATGTATGTGACCACCAGTGATTGGAAAGGACCATCCTTTGGGGATCATTAGATAAGTTGTAAGATACCCATCTTATGGAATACTAATACTATACAGTAGTGAAAAGGAGTGTAAATATTTAAGATGTTACTCAACAAAAATCTGTAAAAATAAATTTGAGGAATAAAACAAGGAGCAGAACAGTAAGTAATCTGTGCTTGTGTGTAATGAAAAAGCATGCTTACAGGGTATATCTGCTTATATGTTGCAGAATAACTCTAGAAAGATGTATACAAGTTAGAATAGGAAAAGGGAAACTGCAGAAGGTAGCAGACAAATGTGTCACTAAATATCCATCTTTCTCTTTTTCTTTCTTGCTTGCTTTTTGCCAGTCCTGGGGCTTGAACTCAGGGCTTTGGCACTGTCCCTGAGCTTCTTTGTACTCAAGGCTAGCACTCTACCACTTTGAGCCACAGTGCTACTTCTAGCCTTTTTCTGTTTATGTGGTATTGAGGAATCGAACCCAGGACTTTATGCATGCTAAGCAAGCTCTCTACCACTAAGCCACATTCCTAATCCAAATATCCATCTTTTGACTGCTGCATCCTGTGGCTTTCTTTCTCTTTTTTTCTTTTTCTTTTTCTTTTTTTTTTTTTTTGGTCCAGTCATGGTGTCTGAACGCTGGGCCTGGGTGCTGTCCCTCAGCTCTTCAGCTCAAGGCTAGCGCTCTACCACTTGAGCCACAGCGCCACTTCTGGCTTTTTTCTTTTTGCTTATGTGGTGCTGAGGAATCGAACCCAGGGCTTCAAGCATGAAGGCAAGCGCTCTACCACTGAGCCACCTTCCCAGCCCCTCTTTCTTTCTTTCTTTCTTCATAAATTAGGGCTTGAACTCAGGGCCTGGATGCTGTCCCTCAGCTTTTTCGCTCAAAGCTGGCATTGTCACTTGAGCCACACCTACTTTTTTTTTTGCTGGTTAATTGGAGACAAGAATCCAGGGCTGCCCAGGCTGCTTGGAACTCCAATCCTCCTATCTCAGCCTCCTGGGTAGGCAGGGTTACAGGTGTTAGGCTTGGGGATGATGCCTATCCTCCAACCTTGAAGCCAATGCAGAATCCCTTATATTCCTTCAGCTTAGATGGGCTGCAATTGAACAGGGTGCTGGTAATCACACTTGTAATCCTAGCTTCTCTGGAGGCTGAAGATTGTGGTTCGAAGTCATCTCAGGCAGAAGAGTCCCAGTGAGACTCTTTTTAATTAGTCATGGGGCTTGAACTCTGGGCTTGGTGCTGTCCCTGAGCTCTTCAGTTTAAGGTGAGCTCTACCACTTGAGCCTCAGTGCCACTTCTGGTTTCCTGGTGTTTATTGGAGATAAGTGTCACAAACTCCTGCCTGGGCTGGTTTTGAATCATGATCCTCAGATCTCAGCCTCCTGAGTAGCTAGGATTACAGATGTGAGCCACTGGTGCCTGGTTTCAGTGAGACTCTTATCTCCAATAAACTACTCAAAAAAGCCAGAAGTGGTGCAGTGGCTCAAGTGGTAGAGCGCTAGCCCTGAGCACAAAGAGGCTCAGGGACAGTGTCTAGGCCCTGAGCTCAAGCCCCTAGACCAGGGAGGAAAAAAAAATCAAGATCAGCTGCAATGGACCCACCATTCCTGAAAGGCTGGCATGGGGCCTGGGTTTCCCTCCTTATAACCCTTTCCCCTGCTCCTCTTGGTGCCTACGCTGGAGGCAGACTCTTTCCTGGATCAGGTTGCTGGGCAGCTCTGGTACCCCATGTACAAGCCCCCTCCCTCTTTCCTCTGCTTTTCTCAGGTTCCTGAGGCTGAAGCTTGTTTTCCAGGCCTCTGTGACTGGCAGTCGGGTGCAAGCTGTTCCCCTTGGATCGCTGCCCTAGCCATCATTCCAAGTCTCCCTCATCCACCAAAGTGCTCCTTATTTTAGTACTGGCAGAACTGCACTCTGCTGCTTCCCATCCCTTTCTGGAACCCAAAAGCCCCAGCTGTTTATTTATTATTTTTTATTTTTTTTTTGGTCGGTCGTGGGGCTTGAACTCTGGGCCTGGGCGCTGTCCCTCAGCTCTTCAGTTCAAGGCGAGCGCTCTACCACTTGAGCTACAGTGCCACTTCCGGTTTTTTGTGGTGGTTTATTGGAGATAGGAGTCTCATGGTCTCTCCTGCCCGGGCTGGCTTTGAACCGCGATCCTCAGATCTCAGCCTCCTGAGTAGCTAGGATTACAGGCGTGAGCCATCAGCGCCCGGCTAGCCCCAGCTGTTTATGAGTGAAAAGCCTTAAGAGGGCAAATGTGAAAGCCCTTGGGTTATGGTTCTAAAGACCTGGCCTCTGCTCCTCTCCCTATTGGGACCTGAGAGAGACCCTGTGGGCAAAGATGTGCAGGCATGTGACAGCTGCCAGACTCCTCCACCCTGGAGAACATCTGAGAAAGGTCAAACTCTTTCTGGTGTCTAAAAGCACTATAGAACCCTAAGAAACACAGGTAGGGGGCAGAGCTTGGGTGTCCTGTCTCAGGCCAGGCTTCTCCCTTGGCTGCACTCCTTCCTGTGCCATGTCCACCTTTTCTGGATGGAGCACTGGAAGTATAAGGGTCATGAAGCACTACATGTCCCACCAGGTAAGCACCAAGGTGATCATTCTAGGAACCCATGAGCAGGGGTGTGGTTTAGATCACAAAGCCATGTCCAGGCAGGCACCGCAGGTGCAGATTCTGAGCGGCCTTCAGAGACAAGGCATGGGTTCAACTTTCCATGTTTGGAGGATCCAAGCCTGGACTGCTCTGCACTGTTCCATGTATGTTCTTGCCAACCTTGGATTACCCTCCTCCCACCTGAAAAAAAGGGGAGGGACTGAGAAGTAGAGCAGGACCTGAGGCTGGTCTACCACACCACAGCCTTCCTCTTACTACTTGGGGCAAAGATGGGAAACAGCCTTTGCAGCACTCAGAAATATACATCAAGATAAATCCAGAATGGGCCCCAGCCTGCAATGCCAGCTGCTCTCTCCACTAGATAATCAGGGCATTTTCCTGAATCTAATTAGGCTCCATAACTGGAAGATTTGTATGCATATGCCGGCAGAAGACAGCCCTCTAAAGAGGATCACAGGTGTCCTGAAGACAGCAACAATGTTAGGTCAAGATTGCCAGCTGCAATCCTGTCATGGCTGGAGAAGCCCCTCCCAGAATGGCAGGTATTATATGGGAGGTGTCACATTGGTCCTTTAAGCTATTCAGGAAGCTGCGATCTGAGGATCTGGGTTTGAAGCCAGCCCAGATAGGAAAGACTTATTTTCTATTCACCACCAAAAAGCCAAAAGTGGAGCTATGCCAAGTGGTAGAGCACAGCCTTCAGCAAAAAAGCTCAGGGACAGCACCCAGGCCCTGAGTTCAAAGCCGAGAACCAGCATAGAAGTGAAAAAAAAAATTTAAGAAAGCTGCACCGAGGGAGAGGAGCTGTGGCTCAAAGTGGCAAAGCACTAGCCTGAGCAAGAAAGCTCAGGGACAGGGCCTAAGCCCTGAGTTCAAGCCCCACGATTGACACGCACCCCCCCCCCCCAAAAAAAAGGAAGCTAGACAGACATCACACCCTGCCTGGGATAAGACTTTTATTTTCCAAGATTTCTCAGTAGCAGAAGCCTGGGAATCTAGAAGGAAAAAGATTGTTTCTCCATGGTAGTGTAATATATGGAAATTTGCTTCACACTCAGAAGGCTAAGACCAAGCACTAGGCTTTTTTACAGCACCCACTATCTGTATTGCAATAATTTCTCTTTCGGAAGAAGGTTCTGTATGTCTGAGTCTTGGCAAGGGCCGCTCTTGGGTAGAGGTGGCAGCGACAGCCTGGGTGGGTAGATCTGAGCAGTACAGTACAAGGGGTTTTTTCAGTGCTTAGCTTGGGAGGCTGTGGCTGGCGGGGACTGAGGAGACACTGAAACACTGAAGCCGCTGCCACCACCAGCTGATGCAAGTTTTATTGAGCAAATGGACAAACAGGACATGGAAACAAGGGTGTTGATGCTGGGACCAGGAACGTAAAATGGAATACAAAAATAAAAAGGCACTAATCTGTTAAGAAAAGACACTCAATGTATTCTAAGAATATAAGTCATTTAATACTGTTAATTTTATAGCACAAAATAAAACAAGCTATGATCCCCAAAAATAATTTTAAAAGCTTACACAGAAAATATTATTGCCTGAAGTTTATGATCTTTAAGTTACAGGTCAAAAGAGTTTTATGTTGTTTTAAAACACACAGTGAAGACCGTCTAGAAGCAAGGCCACTGTTCCTCCTGCAGGGACGATCCTGTCTCAGAGAACTGTCCTTCTACTCCTTTAGAATACACAACCAGCTCGGTGTCCACACTGACAGCAGTTACCAGGGTCAAGGTTCTCTGGTCCCAGAGGGTGGAGTTTGAGGCAGAGCTCAGTGGTGTCCACAGAAAGCATTAGTCTTAGGTACTGTGTTAAAACAATCAAGAATTCACTCATTTAAAGAGGTTAATGAACATAATATTAAAGGATTAAATTATAAACACCTGGCACAAAAACACATCATCCCTTTTCAAAAAATAAATGTTCATATTCCTCTGAGCAAATGTTACAAGAGCAGTGGCCGTCGTCTCGGGCCTGCCTTGTCTGTAAACAGCTGTAAAGGCCGGCACAGTGCCAGGGTGTGAAGCTCCAAGGAGGGCACAGTGGTCCTTTCCTCCTTTCCTTGAGCATAGAAGGTGTGGTCTCGGTGACCAAAATCATCCAATGGTAGCTGGTCAACGCATCCTCACTGTTAACCAGGTGGTAGCATGCAGTGCAGAAATGGCAAGGATGACTCCTATGATGGAGGTTCTGCCCAGGATCAACAGGTTTTCAAACAAACTGTCAATGCCCTCAAATTCATAATTTGTTTCCTTCCCAGGTCAAAAACCATAGTGAATTGCTGTTCCAATATTTTCTACACCACAGCACAGCAGACCAAGTAGCAATGAATAGTCATTAAAAAAGCAAACCCAAGATCAAATGCATACTTATTCTCTGAAGCATGAATGTTTTCTCAAGATCAGTGGAGGCTTATTTTTGTGCTTGGGCACAAAGCTGAGCTGAAGTGCTGCTTTTTTTCTTTTCTTTCACAATGTGTGTGCTGGTCGTGGGGCTTGAATTCAAGGCCTGAGTGCTGTCTCTACCACTTGAGCCACAGTTCCACTTCTAGCTTTTATTTATTTATTTATTTGGTGGTTAATTGGAGAGAAGAGTCTCATGGACTTTTTCTGTCCAGGTTGGCTTTGAACTGTGATCCTCGATCTCAGCCTCCTGAATGGCTAGAATTACTGGTGTGAAGTACTGGGACTTGGTACTGAAAACCAGAATTTCCTCATCTGAATAAAATCAAAGAGTTTCTACTTTTGGCACGTATTTTGAGAGTTCATAACTCAAGACTCTCTTTGTTTGGAGCTCTGAATCTCCTGAGAAGCCTCAGAGAATTCTTTTTTTTTTTTTTTTGTCAGTCGTGGGGCTTGAACTCTGGGCCTGGGTGCTGTCCCTCATCTCTTCAGCTCAAGGCGAGCGCTCTACCACTTGAGCTACAGTGCCACTTCCGGTTTTCTGGTGGTTTATTGGAGATAGGAGTCTCACGGTCTCTCCTGCCCGGGCTGGCTTTGAACCGCGATCCTCAGATCTCAGCCTCCTGAGTAGCTAGGATTACAGGCGTGAGCCACCAGCGCCCGGCTAGAGAATTCTTTTTTAATTGGTCGGTTGTAGGGTTTGAACTCAGGGCCTGGGCACTAACCCTCAGCTCTTTTTGCTCAAGGCTAGAGTTCTACCACTTTGGGCCACATCTCCACTTCCAGTTCTTAGTTGGCTAACTGGAGATAAGAATCTCATGGCCTTTTCTGCCCCAGCTGGATTTGAACAACAATCCTCAGAACTCAGCCTCCTGACTAGCTAGGATTACAGGTGTGAGCCACCAGACACTGGCCTGGAGAAGTAATTCTGAAATAATTCATTAAGAATTAAAATCTAGGGGCTGGGAAGGTGGCTCAGTGGTAGAGTGCTTGCCTTGCATGCCTGAGGCCCTGGGTTCGATTCCTCAGCACCACATAAGCAGAAAAAGCCAGAAGTGGTGCTGTGGCTCAAGTGGTAGAGTGCTAGCCTTGAGCTGAAGAGCTGAGGGACAGTGCCCAGGCCCAGAGTTCAGGCCCCATGACCAGACCCAAAAAAAAAAAAAAAAAAGAATTAAACTCTAGGTTTCTGGATAGTTTTATTCTCAAGTGCTCAGCCTAGGGTGGGTTTTATAGGTCACTAGACCTAGCTGAAAAGCCATATACTACTCATACTGAACCAACTAATATAATCTAAAGGAGCCAAGTTTTCAGTTATATGTGACTTCAAAAAGGCTTTCTTAAGCCAGGCATGGTGGCAAATGCCTTGTAACCCCAGCAGAAGTATCATAGGCTTTAGAGCCAGCTTGAGAAACTAAGAGAGATGGTTTCATGCCTTGCATATGAGGCTAGGGTTCAATCCCCAGTAAAAACCAAAACAAAACCAAGGATTCAGAGTCTGTGCACATATTCACCTTCTGCTAGGCATTCCACTCACTTGCAGGAAGCAATAAGGGCAGGGCTGAAGCAGGTCACTGTCTGAAAGGCACACACTGTTTGTGGTACGGCTTAGAGACTCTTGCCCCCACTTGGGGGCTCTAGGCTGAGCCTGAATTCAGAACAAACCTTCAACTCAGCAGACCTAGCTAAAACAAAGATGGTAACTGCAAGGAACAGCGTTGTGCAGGGTGTGACTGCACTTCACTCTGCTTAAGGAAAGCTGATCTATAACTTTTTTTCAGGAAAGTTGTAGACAGTGGTTTTTTTTCAATGATTATTTTGTCACAGGTACACTCAAGATTCTGTAAATATGGCAGTCATCAGCTTAGTGGAATAGTGACGTAAAAAGAAATCAATAAAAGTAATGGAAAAAGTAATGTAATAGGTATTTTGCTGGTTATGTCACTACAATATATTGCTCTAAACCTTTAAAAAAAAAAATCCAAGAACCTCCAGAGAAAGTGCCATAGTTAACAACAACAGGTGCTTTGTAAATGCTAGAGCTATTTACTCGATCACTGCTACATTTCTAGGTCTGCTGTATTCACTCTGAGTAGAAGCTTGATGTCAGGGTTCAGATGAGCAGATTGCACTGCATAAAGATTCCAAAATGAGTCTGCTGGGTCCAGACTTGAGGGATTGAGGGACTAGTCACATATTTGCACCAATGGACTTATATAAATAGATCTCTTTTAGCTAACAAGAAAACACTTAAACATCAACAAACCTACAAATGGTTAACAGTAACTTGTTTTAGGGTTCCCCCTAGTCACTATAATATTAGCCTAGAACTCAAGTGCATGAACCAAATTCCATAGCTACTATTTCCTTTGCTTAGGACCATCACAGATGCTTAAGACTGTGGAGGCAGCAACAGACATCTTTTTCTGGCAGCCTGGGGAAGGTTGGCCTAAGCAAGGAGATTCGTGAGTGGGTTTCAATGAGTAGAATTAATGAATTAATCAATTTTTATTTTTGTCAATCCTGGGACTTGAACTTGGGGCCTGGGCAATATCCCTGAGCTCTTTGCCTCAAGGCTAGCACTCTACCACTCTGAGCCACAACACCACTTCTGGTTTTCTGGTGATTAACTAGAAATAAGTCTCACAGACCTTTTCTGTCCTTGCTGGCTTTGAATTGTGATCCCCAGATCTAGCCTTCTGGGTAGCTAACATTACAAGCATGAACCACCAGTGACCGGCTAATGAGTAGAATTTGATAATGCAATATAGTGACGCTTTGGTGAACCCAGTAATTCTATGAACCACTTCCATTTTTAAGGAAATATAAGTCCTTAAAGGGATGCTTTCACAGAAAAGCTGTCAGAAAACCAGTTAAGTGATCCACCCTTCATTGCTCCTATCACTGGTGAACAAAGTCAGCAGAGGTTTCCCCAAATCATCGTCCATACTGATGCTTTTGGGAACAAAGTAATCCAAGAGGCTGTGTACCCAGCATGGCACACCATGACTGCTGATTGTGTGTGTTTGTGTTGTTTGCTATGTGGCAAAACAAGGTACTGTTGGCAACCAAGACTAATAAATGCCTCCACTTCAGGGCTGTTCTCTTCATATTCCTTTAGTTACAGCAGCTTCTAGTTAGAAGCTCAGAGGCACATATTATTCCTTGGACTATCACAAAAATCCAACCCGCTACTTAAAAATCTGTTCAAGACACAAGTCTAACTAATTAGTCTTCCAAAACCAAACCAAAAGAAAACAAAAGGAGAGCCAGATTTGGGGTTTTCAGGACAGAATTCTCTCTTAAAGTTCACTTCCTGTTGTCCACAGGAAAACAAGTTGGCGGTGGAGCCACTGCTTTGTGGAACAGCAACACGCAGGATCTCACCATGGCCTCAAGCTTTTCTATGACAGAAATGACAGAACCAGTCCCAAGTACAAACAGGGCAGTGATGAGAAGACGTTCCATGTCTACTTCTCTCCACTTGTGTGCTTCCACCAGTATTTCCAGTTTATGATTCAAAAGAACTCTAAAATTGGCTACTCTTCAACAAGACTACTATGATACAAATGCCAGGAGGCAGCCACTGTGTGCATTCCAAATGTGTATGAGAGACCGCCAGTCTGCAGAAAGCTGGACTTCGGTCAGCAATGCAGTGTAACTTCCCTATGAGAGAGAACACTTTCCCACTTCAAAGGAGACTATGACAGGCAGAATGATGAAGCAGCAGGGAACAAGGCAACAGCAATCACTCGTTCTCATCTGGGTTTTGAGGGTCAATGATTTTGACGTGAGTAAAAGGGAAAAGCCCTTTACGCCCATTCACTTCACCTTCCCACTGGCCATTTATATTCATTCTTGTGACTTTCACAATGTCACCCACCTGTAGGGAAGAAGAAAGAAGAGAAAGTTAGTGCTGAAAAAAGAAAAAAAAAAAATTTATATTAGGCAGGTGCCAGTGGCTCATGCCTGTAATCTTAGCTACTCAGAGGCTGAGGCTAAGATCTGAGGGTTGTGGTTCAAAGCCTGCACAGGCAGGAAAGTCCGTGAGATTCTTATTTCCAATTAACCACCAGAAAACTGGAAGTGGTGCTGTGGGTTAAAGTGGTAGAGAGCTAGTAGCCCTGAGCCTTTGAAAAAGCTCAGAGACAGTACTTAGGCTCTGAGTTCAAGCCCCATGAGCAGTTCCCCCCTCCCCCAAGTTTATATTAAATCACCAGCACTATGGAATCCAAATAAACTTATTTTCTTTCAAGACCCATACATTTTTTCCCAGTGCTTATGCTTATATCTAAAAATCAAGTTGTGTCAAAGACACAGAGTGCTACCAATATACCTAGTGTACTTCTCAGTTGGCAAGAATGAATGCCAAGAAAAGTAGCTTCTGAGCACACACACATTGGGTACTAAGCTGATAGAAATAGTAGAGATGAACGCTTGACTCTTGATAATTGGTGTGTGTGTGTGTGTGTGTGTGTGTGTGTGTGTGTGTGTGTGTGTGTGTGTGTGTGTGTGTGTGTGTGTGTGTGTGTGTGTGTGTGTGTGTGTGTGTGTGTGTGTGTGTGTGTGTGTGTGTGTGTGTGTGTGTGTGTGTGTGTGTGTGTGTGTGGTCCCAGGGCTTGAAGTCAGGGCCTGGGAACTGTCCTTGAGCTTCTTTTGCTCAAGGCTAGTGTTTTACCACTTGAGTTGCAGGGCCGCTTATGGCCTTTTCTGTTTATATGGTGCTGATGAATCAAACCCAGGGCTTCATACATGCTAGGCAAGCACTCTACCACTAAGCCACATTCTCAGCCCACTCCCATCTTTTAATATATGATATGATTTGACTTAAACAATTGTCAGGGCTGGAAGTGGTGTTGTGGCTCAAGTAGTAGAGTGCTGCCTTGAACAAAAACAGCTCAGGGACAGTGCCCAGGCCCTGACTTCAAGCTCCAGGACTGGCAAAAAAAAAAAAAAAGATAGGAGGAAGTTGGATATAGTGATACAAGCCTATAATCCCAATACTGGGGATATAGCAGTGGGATACAAAGTATTGGTACTGGTGGCTCACACCTGCTATCACAGCTACTCAGAAAGCTGAGATATGAAGGTTGAGGCTTAAAGACGGCTTGTACAGAAAAATCAATGACAAGCCAGGTGCTGGTGGTTCACACTTATAATCCTAGCTACGTAGGAGGCTGAGATCTGGTAATCATGGTTCAAAGCCAGCCCAAGCAGCAAAGTCCATGAGACTCTTTATCTCCAATAAACCAGAGAAAACCAGAAGGGGTGCTGTTGCTCAAGTGGTACAGTGCTAGCCTTAAGCTGAATAGCTGAGGGACAATGTCTAGGCCCTGAGTTCAAGCCCCAACCAAAAAACAAAACAAAAACAAAAAAACAGAAGTGGGCTGGGAAGGTGGCTCAGTGGTAGAGGGCTTGCCTTGCATGCTTGAGGCCCTGGGTTCCATTCCTCAGCACCACATAAGCAGAAAAAAAAGAAAGCCAGAAGTGGCGTTGTGGTTCAAGTGGTAGAGTGCTAGCCTTGAGCTGAAGAGCTGAGGGACAGTGCCCAAGCCCAGAGTTCAGGTCCCACGACTGGACCCCCCCCCAAAAAACAAAACAAAACCAGAAGTGGCACTGTGACTCAAAGTAGTAGAGTGCTAGTAGCCTTGAGCAAGAGAACTCAAAGACAAGTGCCCAGGCCAAGTTCAGGACTCATAACTGACCCTCCACCCCAAAGATGTTAAAACTCACATTCCAGGCTTTTGCTTGAAACATACTTACAAATTGGTATTAAGAAACTCTGGTCCTCAGTTTTTTCACTTGAAGAAATTTAAGTCCCTGAACAAAGCCAAACAAGTCCTAAAGACTATCAAACTTCCTTATAAAACTTCACATAAGCAGGTGGTGGTGGCTCACACCTGTAATCTTAGCTACTCAAGAGGCTGAGATCTGAGGATTGCAGTTCGAAGCCAGCCTGGACAGAAAAGTCCCCATGACTCCAAAAATCTACTCTAAAAAACCTGGAAGTGGTGCTGTGGCTCAAGTACGCTAGCACAAAGAGGCTCAGGGACAGCATCCAGGCCCTGAGTTCAAGTCCCAGGACTGGCAAAAACAAAAATAAAAAACAAAAACACTTTATAGCCCATCAGCACATGAAGGCAGCTGTAACAACTGCAATGGAGGTATTAGTTTAGCTCAGAGCCCTGGGCTATGCTCTATATTGTGTAGTTAGAATATAAATAAGACAAAAATATAGGCAAAAGTTTATAGCCTCTTGCCCATCTAATTGGACTATATAAAACAGATACATAGAAATCATGTGATGGAACACAACCATATTTCCAGTAGTGGAAAGGCTGAGGCAAGAGGATAATGCGTTTGAGGCCAGCTTGGGTTACATGAAGAAACTGCATTTAAAAAAACAAAAACAAACAAACAAAAATAAAAACAGGCATGTGTTGAATACAGGTTACCCATGCCTGTAACCCTAGCTGCTCAGGAGGCTGAGATTAGAAAATCATGGTTTGAATTCAGCCCCAGCAGAAAAGTCCTCAAGATTCCACTTCCAATTAACCAGCAAAAAGCCAGGGTAAATGTGTGGCTCAAGTGGCAGAAAACCAGCAAGTGAGTAAGCAAGCAAAGTGAGAGTGTGAGGTACTAAGTTCCAGCCCTGGTAACAGTACACATAACAACCCCAAAAGGTATGAGATAGCAAAAGTTCATGTTGTAAACTTTGGATTGTGTTAGGACAACAATATACTGGCTACATGACTGAAGTAACTGCTCTAAGTCTCAGTTTCCTTCTGTCTTTGGAAGGTTCTTAGAATAAAGTAAACATATAGAGGACTGTAGGCCAAAAGGCTCGGGAAGTACATGAGAGGTTGTTACTTGTAAAATCCCTAAGTGGAGTCCAATCCCTACCTCATCACTGCTGCCTCTGGTTTCTAGGGAAAAGTTGGGAGTGGCATGGAGAAACATGGCACTGCATTAACTAATGGGTTTTCAATCTTGTTGTTGTTGTTGGTTGTGGGGTTGAATTCAGGTCCTGGATGCTGTTCACTTAAGGCTAGTGTTCTACTTTGAGTCACTGTACAGACTGGTTTTCTGGTGGTTAACTGGAGGTAAGAGTCTCACAGACTTTACTGCCTGGACTGGCTTCAAACTTCGATCTTCAAATCTCAGCCTCCTGAGGAGCTAGGATTATTATCAGGCATGTGCCACCGGCACCTGGTAGGTCAATTCTTATCCTCTAGGAATTTCCAACTTTGTTGCAAGTTAGACAACAATCCACAGTATAGTCTTGGCAGATAACAATACAATATAAAAAGTAGCAAGTGGCAGAAAACCAGTATTGAACTTACAGAGGTGAATCAAAGAGCAGCCTAGGAAGAAGAGAAGTCACTTTACATTAACACTTCATTTTTGCCTTTTAGGAATTACCTTGGGCTGGATCTCTCTGCTGTGATCATGAAGAAAAGGCACTAGACCAAAATAGAGAAATGATACATGGAGGGCTGAGAAGGCGGCTCAGTGGTAATATGCTTGCCTTGTATATATGAGGCCCTGGGTTTGACTCCTCAGCACCACATAAACAGAAAAAGCTGGACGTGGCGCTGTGGCTCAAGTGGTAGAGCACTAGCCTTGAGCTGAAGAGCTGAGGGACAGCGCCCAGGCCCAGAGTTCAAGCCCCATGACCGACCCCCCCCCCAAAAAAAAGATATATGAAACAGAAAAATGGCTATGAAGCCATCATTTTAAATCTCAAGATTAATAGCACAGGCACTGGTGGCTCATGCCTGTAATCCTAGCTGTTCAGGAGGCTGATCTGAGGATTGTGGTTCAAAGCCAGCCTGGGCAAGAAAGTCTGTGAGACTCTTATCTCCAATAAATGACCAGAAAACTGGAAGTGGCACTGTGGCTCAAGTGGTAGAGTGTTAGCCTTCAGCTGAAGAGCTAAGAGACAGCACTGAGGCCCAGAGTTCAAGCCCCATGACTGACTAAAATAAAATAAAGTAAAATAGACTAATAGCAGCAGCTCAGTCCAGAAGGAAGCCATTATCCCCAGAAGACAGTCACTCCCAAAGTCAGTATCTGCTATCAATTTAGATTTTGAAACCATGTATGGATTCAACATCTGGAACAGAAGAATGCTCACTTGTGCATCAGACCATTCTTAATAGAGCCAAGAGGTTTGTCTGGCAACTTTTTTCTAGAGCAGGCACATTTGGTAGCACTCATTAAACTGACCAAAACGTCCTTCTAGGCTGGGTGCTGGTGGCTCACGCCTATAATCCTAGTTACTCAGGAGGCTGAGATCTGAGAATCTCAGTTCAAAGCTAGCCAGGGCAAATTCCAGATTCTTATCTCCAACCATCTTGAAAAAAGCTCAAAACAGAGATGTAACTCAGTGGTACAGTGTTAACTTTAAGGAAAAAAGCTAAGCAAGAGTATGAGTTCAAGCTTCAGTACCAACACACACACATAGAAAGAAAAAAAAAAGAGGGGCTGGGAAGGTGGCTCAGTGGTAGAGCACTTGCCTTGCATGCATGAGGCCCTGGGTTCGATTCCTCAGCACCACATAAGCAAAAAGAAAAAAGCCGGAAGTGGCACTGTGGCTCAAGTGGTAGAGCGCTAGCCTTGAGCTGAAGAGCTGAGGGACAGCACCCAGGCCCAGTTGAGGCCCCACGACTGGACCCCCCCCCCCCAAAAAAGAAAGAAACAAAGCCAGCTGGGGCAAGAAAGTCTAAGACCTTTACCTCAAATTAACCACAAGAAATGAGGAAGTGGAGCTGTGGCTCAAAGTGGCAGAGTGCTAGTCTTGAGAAAAAGAGCTTAGGGACAGCACCCAGGCCCTAAGTTCAAGCCCCACAACCAACTGCCCTCTCCCCCCCCAAAAAGGAGCTTCTATACCTTTAAAGAAAAAAAGAACTCTGTGTGTGTGTGTGTGTGTATGTGTGTGTGTGTGCGCGTGCACGCGTGCGCATGTACAGTACTGGGGCTTATTACCTTTTGCTCAAGGCTATTACTCTACACTATGTGAATCTCATGGACTTTTCTGTCCAGACTGGCATGGAAAAGTGATCCTCAGGTATCAGCCACCCAAGTAGCTAGGATTACAGATGATCCACTAGCACCCAGATTAAGAAGTTTTTTATTAGCTAGGTGCAGGTGGCTCATGCCTGCAATTCAAGCTACTCAATAGGCTGAGATCTAAGAAGCTCAGTTTGAAGCCAGCCTGGGCAGGAATACTCCATGAGATTTTTATCTCCAATAAACTACCCCAAAAGCCAGAAGTGGTGCTGTGCTCAGTGGTAGAGCACTTGCCTTGAGCAGAAGTAGCTTGGGGACAGCACTTAGGCTGTCAGCCCCAAGACTGTTTAAAAAAAAAAAAAAAAGCCAGGTGCTAGTGGCTCACACCTGTAATCCTAGCTACTCAGGAGGCTGAGATCTGAGGATCCAGGTTCAAAGCCAGCCTGGGCAGGAAAGTCCGTGAGACTCTTTTTTTTTTTTTTTGTCGGTCGTGGGGCTTGAACTCTGGGCCTGGGCGCTGTCCCTCAGCTCTTCAGCTCAAAGTGAGCGCTCTACCACTTGAGCTACAGCGCCATTTCCGGTTTTCTGGTGGTTTATTGGAGATAGGAGTCTCACGGTCTCTCCTGCCCAGGCTGGCTTTGAACCGCGACCCTCAAATCTCAGCCTCTTGAGTAGCTAGGATTACAGGCGTGAGCCACCAGCGCCCGGCTTGTCCGTGAGACTCTTATCTCCAATAATCCACCAGAAAACTGGAAGTGGTGCTGTGGCTCAGGCAAAAGAGCGCTAGCCTTGAGCTGAAGAGCTGAGAGACAGGCCCAGGCCCAGAGTTCAGGCCCCACGACCGGACCCCCCCCCCCAAAAAAAAAGAAAATGTGGTACGTATATACAATGGAATTTTATTTATCCCATCCATTTGCAGGGAAATAGATGGACCTAGAAAAAATTACGTTAAATGAAGTCTAAATACATTAACATACACAGGGTTTTATGCATATACACCCCAAAAAACTAATTAAAGTACACTTGGAGGAGGGAGAGTCCAATGGTGTAACTCTTGAACTAAGAACTGTTTACCAAAATGAATATCAGGAAGCAGAAACATGTTAGGGAGCAGGCAATGAGGAAAGGCACATGTTTGGAGGAAAGGGAAGAAAATGTAGTTATTATAGTCAATGTACTTTATGTAATTGAACTACATAAGAAGGAGAGGGACAAAGGGGGGAAGATGAGGGAGAATGATGGAAGAGATGACACTGATCAAGATGAATTATACTCATAATCTGACTTACAGACTTGTAATCTCTTTATACAACTACTTCATGCCTAAAATGAAGGTAATGTAAAATTTCTTTTCATCTCCTCAGCTTAACTCCTGTGATACAGCAAAAAGCTACTTCCCCTATTTTGCCTCTTGCCACTTTTGCTTGGGCCAGATATGCCACCAGGTATGTTCAACTACTCACCTACCTACCATTACAGTGGAGTCAATCTCCTTCATGCAAATTCTTCTGATATTTTACCCAGCTACCTTCTACTCATCCCTCAAAATTCTTGTCAAGATGGGCTGAAGGTGGCTCAGTGGCAGAGTGCTTGCCTTGCATGCATGAGGCCCTGGGTTCGATTCCTCAGCACCACATAAGCAAAAAGAAAAAAGCTGGAAGTGGCACTGTGACTCAAGTGGTAGAGCACTAGCCTTGAGCTGAAGAGCTGAGGGACAGCGCCCAGACCCAGAGTTCAGGACCCATGACCAGACCCAACCCCACCCCCCCCCCAAAAAAAAAAAAATTCTTGTCAAGATGACCTCCACTAGGCAGCCTTCCTAGACCAACAGTTACTTATACCACCATCCCAACTCATCCTCGTAGTCACACTGCTAGTTTCATGTTAGCTACATGAATACATAATCAATGAACTCTTGTGCCAACTCTGACATCAATTCTGGTTGAGTCTGGTTGTTTTTTTGGTTAGGCTCAGAAGACTCAAGTAACCTGTCCAAGATTATTACACAAATAAAAAGGACTTAAACATAGGTCCATACTATTTTCCTAACCATCTTGCTTCTCCAGTGTCAGAATATAATTCTGACTACAGGTATTATTTTTTTTTTATGCCGGTCATGGGCCTGAACTCTGGGTCTGGGCGCTGTACCTCAGCTCTTCAGCTCAAGGCTAGCGCTCTACCACTTGAGCCACAGAGCCACTTCCGGCTTTTTCTGTTTATGTGGTGCTGAGGAATCGAACCCAGGGCCTCATGCTTGCAAGGCATGCACTCTACCGCTGAGCTACCTTCCCAGCCCCTCTGACTACAGGCATTTTTAACAGCATCCTCACTACAAGTATTCTATTTTGATGAAAGATCTTTTGGAATGAGCTGTGCTGCCTCCTTCAGCCTGAGAACTATCTTTCTTTCCTTTTTTTTGGGTCCAGTCGTGGGGCCTGAACTCTGGGCCTGGCCACTGTCCCTCAGCTCTTCAGCTCAAGGCTAGCACTCTACCATTTGAGCCACAGTGCCACTTCCGGCTTTTTTCTTTTTGCTTATGTGGTGCTGAGGAATAGAACCCAGGGCCTCATGCATGCAAGGCAAGCGCTCTACCCCTGAGCCACCTTCCCAGTCCCCAAACTAATTTTCTTACTTCCTTCCTTTCTTTCGTCGGTTGTGGGGCTTGAACTCTGGGCTTGGTTGCTGTCCCTGCCCTCTTCACAGCTCAAGGCTAGTGCCACAGCGCCACTTCCGGTTTTTTAGTGGTTTACTGGAGGTAAGAGTCTCACGGACTTTCTTTCTTTTTTCTTTTTGGGTCCGGTCATGGGGCCTGAACTCTGGGCCTGGGCGCTGTCCCTCAGCCCTTCAGCTCAAGGCTAGCGCTCTACCACTTGAGCCACAGCGCCACTTCTGACTTTTTTTCTTTTTGCTTACGTGGTGCTAAGGAATCGAACCCGCAGCCTCATGCATGCAAGGCAAGCGCTCTACCACTGAGCCACCTTCCCAGCCCACTCTGAGAGCTTTCTTGTAAGTGTGCCTCGAATCCTAGGAGCCTCTTTGTTCCTGCTGCTGTTTTTAAGGCACAGGGATATAGGCATCTTATACAGGTCACAAGTGTTCTCTTTAAAATAAAATCCCAGAACCAACTTCTTGAAAAGAAGCAAGAATGTAAAATGGCTAAATGGAAGACTAGGTTTGTTTTTGTTGTTTTTATTTTTAATGGAGTAATTTTCTTTTCTTTTCTTTCTTTCTCTCTCTCCCTCCCTTCCTTCCTCTCTCCCCCCTTCCTTCGCTCCCTCCCTCCTTCCCTCCCTTCGTCATGGGTCTTGAACTCAGAGCCTGGACGCTGTCCCGGAGCTATTTTGCTCAAGGCTAGTGGTATACCACTTTGAGCCACAGCTCCACTTCCTGTAAGACTAGTTTTAAGTTTCTATTTGCAAAAAGATTCTAGCAAAAATTACGTTTTGCCAGGTGCTGGTGGTTATAGCCTAGCTACTCAGCAGGCTGAGATCAGACAGGAAAGTCTGTGACTCTTATCTCCAATTAACCACCAGAGGGCTGGGAAGGTGGCTCAGTGGTAGAGCACTTGCCTTGCATGCCTGAGGCCCTGGGTTCGATTCCTCAGCACCACATAAGAAAAAAGCCGGAAGTGGCGCTGTGGCTCAAGTGGTAGAGCACTAGCCTTGAGCTGAAGAGCTGAGGGACAGCGCCCAGGCCCAGAGTTCAGGCCCCACGACCGGACCAAAAAACAAAACAAAACAGAAAAACAAAACAAAAAACAATTAACCACCAGAAAACCAGAAGTGGAGCAGTGACTCAAAGTGGTAGAACATTAGTCTTGAGTGAGAGAGTTCAGGGGCAGAGTTCAAGCCCCACAACTGGAAAAAAAAAAATCCAATTTTATGGGGAAAAAAAGTGCAAAATAATTAGAGAGACACAGTTCACCCAAGCCATCAGTCTTCTCTGTTATACTATCAAGGGGAATAAGCAAGCCCCAATTACTAGCACACTTTGTCCTACTTGTTCCATGGTTTTCTCATTTAAATTTTAATACTTTTCCTGATAGCCTAATTGCAACAGTCCTAAGAGAGTTGTTTTTAACAAGATACCTTACTACTCTAATGGTTTTAGAAGGTAACATAATCATAGAAACATTCACTTATAACTAAAAATTTCTTACACAAAAGTCTTAAATATATATAAATGAGAAATAACATAAACAGTGTGGCAAAGGAGTACTGCTTGGGTTTCATTTATACATGCTCTATATAAAGAGCTAAACAAAGCCAGCAGTTAGTTCTCTTTGGAGAACTGGATTACCGTCATGAGAAAGCTCAGGTACCAAGACCTCTCTCTGGGGTATGAGAGATCAGGGGAGTTAGTTAAAGGCCAAGTATGTAGGCTATCTTAAAATATACATCATTAACCGAGCTCTCTGAACTCCTGGCCACTCTTTAAGCTCTTAAGAAATCCTACTTCAGCCGGGCGCTGGTGGCTCACGCCTGTAATCCTAGCTACTCAGGAGGCTGAGATCTGAGGATCACAGTTCAAAGCCAGCCCGGGCCGGAGAGACCGTGAGACTCCTATCTCCAATAAACCACCAGAAAACCGGAAGTGGCACTGTAGCTCAAGTGGTAGAGTGCTCGCTTTGAGCTGAAGAGCTGAGGGACAGCGCCCAGGCCCAGAGTTCAAGCCCCACGACCGACAAAAAAAAAAAAAAGAAATCCTACTTCAATACCTGAGGGTGCTGAGTCCAGAGGATCTATGCTATCCTAAAGTGCAAAGGTGTGGATCGGGCCAGAAGTTTATTTGTACAGGGACAGATTTATGTGGGGAGTGAGAAGGCTGGAGAAAATCAATATAAGCAGTTTACACTAATATATTCCTTAGTTTCTTCATTTCTTCTATTCTTTCCTTCCTTCCTTCTTGCCTGCTTTTCTTTTTCTTTTGGTAGTACTAAGGTATGAACTAGCTCTCTTGCTAGTAAGCAAGCACTCTACCACTTGACCCATCCCCCACTGTTTTTGCTTTAGTCCTTTTTTTTTTTTTTTTGGCCAGGACTGGGAGCTTGAACTCAGGGGCTGGGCACTGTCGCTGAGTCTCTTTGTGCTCAAGGCTAGCACTCTACCACTTGAGCCACAGTGCCACCTCTAGCTTTTTCTGAGTAGTTTATTGGAGATAAGAGTCTCACAGGGACTTTTTTGCCTGTACTGGCGTCAATCTGTGATCCTCAGATCTCAGCTTCCTGAGCAGCTAGGATGACAGGCATGAGCTACCAGCACCCAGTTTTGCTTTTCTTAGGCAGGATCCTGGGTTCTGCCTGGCTCTCAGACTACAATTCTACCACCTCTGTTTTCTTTTTCTTTTTTTTGTTGATCATGGGGCTTTAACTTTGGGCTTGGGCGCTGTCCCTGCGCTCTTCAGCTCAAGGCGAGTGCTCTGCCACTTGAGTCACAGTGCCACTTCCGGTTTTCTGGTGGTTAATTGGAGATAAGAGTCTCACGGACTTTCCTGCCTGGGCTGGCTTTGAACCTTGATCCTCAGATCTCAGCCTCCTGAGTAGCTAGTATTACAGGCTTGAGCCCAGCCCACCTCTGTTTTCTGTGTACCATGGTATGTGTCACCATACCCCTCCCCCCCAGGCTTGTTTTTTGAGACAAGTGTTTTTTGCCTAGGTGAGTCTTGAATTTGCTCTCCCAAGTAGCTGGGATTACAGGCTTGAGCCTCTATACCTAGCTTCTGGCTTGTTTTCTGAGACAGAATCTCCTTGTGGTGCTCATGCTGGCCTTGAACTCCTATTCTTCTGCCTCACCTGCTTTATTAATTATAGATGTGTACCATCATGCTGGGGTTTTGCTCTGGTTTCTTTGCTCTACCTCTCCTGGGAAGAGTGAGTGTGAGAGAGAGAGAGAGAGTGTGTGTGTAAATAAAAAAGCACATGGGTCCTCTCTGATCTCTGGTACCCACTGTAAGTCTCAGATGTTCACTCTTTCCTTTTTTTGTGATGGTCCTGGGGCTTGAACTCAGGACGTTGCTCAAGGCTATCATTTTACCATTTGAGCCACAGTGCCACTTCAGGCCTTTTCTGTTTGTGGTACTGAGGAATTGAACCCAGGGCTTCATGAAGACCAGGTAACCACTCTACCAATAAGCCACATTCCCAGCCTTCAATCTTTCCTCCTTATAGCCAACATGAAAGGGAGGTATAATCACTGAGTCTGAAACAAACTTTCATCTATAATATATGTAGATATTATTTCTTGGTTCTAAAGAAAACAGGATAATCAATGGAAAAATACACATAAATTATAGCTAACTTTCAGCTGTGTGCAGGCTGTAGATTATATTTTGCTCTTCTGAAGCAATCAACTCTATTACTTCATCCCTGTGTGGGCATGAGTGCTCTCTCAACTTTCCCCCTATTTTGACCTTGGGATGAATACAGACAACAATAGTTAACAACTTAATCTCAGTTTTTCTAATATATATATACAAGTTGATAATGTACTGGATGATAAGCACGTTATAACAATACTTATATAGCATTCTGTGGTGACAAACATCTTTTTTTTTTTGGGTCCGGTCGTGGGGCCTGAACTCTGGGCCTGGGCGCTGTCCCTCAGCTCTTCAGCTCAAGGCTAGTGCTCTACCACTTGAGCCACAGTGCCACTACCGGCTTTTTTCTTTTTGCTTATGTGGTGCTGAGGAATCAAACCCAGGGCCTCACGCATGCAAGGAAAGCGCTCTACCACTGAGCCACCTTCCTAGCCCTGACAAAACATCTTTATAAGCACCATCATCTTTTTTTTTTTTTTGGCCAGTCTTGGGACTTGGAACTCTAGGCCTGGGTGCTCTCTGAGCTTTTTTTGTTCAAATCGAGTGCTCTACCACTTGAGCCACAACATCACTTTTTTAATTAGTTTATTGGAGATAAGATCCTCATGAAGGGCTGGGAAGGTGACTCAGTGGTAGAGTGCTTGCCTTGCATGCATGAGGCCCTAGGTCGATTCCTCAGCACCACAAAAGCAGAAAAAGCCAGAAATGGTGTTGTTTCTCAAGTGGTAGAGCACTAGCCTTGAGCTGAAGGGCTGACACCCAGGAAAAAAGAGCCTCATGAAGTTTCTTGCCCGGGCTGGCTTTGAACTGTGATTCTCCAGATCTCAAGCCTCCTGAGTAGCTAGATTTAAAGTCATGAGCTACTAGCATCTGGCTTACAAGATCTGGCTTACAGATCTCAAGCCTCCTGAGTAGCTAGGTTTACAGGCATGAGCTACTTAGCATCTGGCTTACAAGTATCATTTTACCGGGTTTTCAGAACAGTCTGCTAAGGACAGAATAAGAGAAAAAGTGCATTTTACAGGTAAGGGCATAGAAGCTCAAAGGTGGTGTTGGATCTTGAATTCAGGTCCTTTTTCTCTTGCTCAGAGTTTTCGCTCATTGCGCTAGTTATTGCTCTACCACTTCAACTATGCCTCTACTTTCAGCTTTCTCCTGGCTAATTGGAGATAAAAGTCTTTCCTATTTGTCCAGGCTGGCTCTAACCTCAATCATTAAATCTCAGCCTTCTGGATAGCTAGGATTACAGATGTGAGACACTAGGGTCTGGTCTGGCAAGCTTAGCTTTTTTTTTTTTTTTGGCGGTGGGGCTTGAACTCTTGGACCTGAGCGCTGTCCCTCAACTCTTCAGCTCAAGGCGAGCGCTCTACCACTTGAGCTACAGCGCCACTTCCGGTTTTCTGGTGGTTTATTGGAGATAAGAGTTTCCCGGACTTTCCTGCTCGGGCTGGCTTTGAACCAATCCTCAGATCTCAGCCTCTCGAGTAGCTAGGATTACAGGCCAGGCGTGAGCCACCGGCGCCCGGCAAGCTTAGCTTTTAAGATGGGGTATTACTAACATTTTGTTCTGGCTGGCCTCGAACCACAATCCCCTTGTCTGCAAGTCATCCAATCCCATGTTTTTTGTCAGTTGTAGGGCTCAAACTCTGGGCCAGGGCGCTGTCTCTCAGCTCTTCAGCTCAAGGCTAGTGCTCCAGCACTTGAGCCACAGGGCCACTTCTGGTTTTCTGAGTGGTTTATTGGATAAGAGTCTCACGGATTTTCCTGCCTGGGCTGGCTTTGAACTGTGATCCTCAGATCTCAGCCTCCTGAGTAGCTAGGATTACAAACATGAGCCACCAGTGCCTGGCCAATCCCATGTTTTGATATAATAATATTTACAGCTAATCTAACTTTATTTATTTAGACTTAAAAAAAAAAAAACAAGATCCAGCCAACCTTAGCAGACAAATTTGAGACTTATCTACAATTAACCAGCAAAAATGCTAAAAGAAACATGATTCAAGTGGTTGACTGCCAACTGTGAGCAAGAAAGCTTACCCAAAACTCATGGCCCTGAGTTCAAATCCTAGTACTACCATAAACAACAACACCAACAAAACCCTCCAAGTACTGATGGCTCATGTCTGTAGTCCCAATTACACAGGAGGCTGTGATCTGAAGATCATAGTTTGAAGTCAGCCTGGCAGAAAGTCTGTGAGATCCTTTATTCCCATCTAACTACCAAAAAGCTAGAAGTAGAGCTGTGACTTAAGTAACAGAGCTCCAGCTTTGAGTGAAAAAGCTAAGGGACAGTTTCAGGTCCTGCATTCAAACCACAGGACCGACATATACACGCAAAAAGGTACTAAAATTTACTTTGTTTTTCAGATCCACCTTTCTTTCCTAAACCCACTAGGCTATCATGAGGTTTGTGCTTACCCAGGCTTATCAATTGTACCAAACATTAAACACCTACTTTTTGAAACACAACCAATAGGCTGATCTGCATTCATTTTCACAGCTTTTTTTCTTTAGTATTTTAGTAAGCCACAGAAAGATGCTAACTGGAAAAGTTACTATGAATCCATTTAAGTAATGATATATCTATATGATGATTCTGCCTCTAAGTGATCTTTGTAATCATTATCTTTTCTTACTGGAAAGAAAATCAACTATTTTGAAACTAAATCTATGAGGCTTTGGAAGCAAAAAAAAAAAAAGGGGGGGGGGCAGCCTCAGCAGAAGTGTCTGTGAGACTCTTATCTCCAATTAACTATCAAAAAGCTGAGAATTTGGGAGAAATAACCAACAGGAAAAGCCAATAATTAGCGAAAACACCAAGAGTGCATCTTCAAAAATCACCATCTTCTCTGATTTCTATGAATATAACTAAATGAGCAAGGATTACTTTGCCCAACCTAAATCAAACTAATAATGAAAACCCAATGTCCAAGTACCATAAGGCCAATCTTTATAGCTTTTACCTCTAATGCCAAGGCAGTCTTGTCATAAGCACAAGGTACTCTTTTCTGGATTGCTTTTGCAAACACAGGTCCATTCTGGGTTGATGGCAAAGCGTTGATTGCTGCTCCAGGAGTATTGGAAACTGTAGGTAGAGGAGTTGTGGTCTGAGGTTGAGCATACGCATGAGCAGGTTCTGGGATGCCATAACTGTTGGAATTCCTATTTCCATGCTTTCCATGAGGCGAAGATCTCACAAGCTTTTCAACGTAAGGAACAGGAATCATCCCAACCCGGCCATCCTTGTTCCGGGCACTCCACCACTGTTCTTCGGGCTTTTCAATTATCACCAGGATCTCACCCTTTTTGAAGGGCAGGTCTTCAGCATCATTTCCGGGAAAATCATAGAGAGTCCGTACATATTCCAGATTTTCTTCTGCTGTTGGCAGGTTGGGTGCTGAGACAGATCCCATTGGTGGGCTTGGGTACCTTAACAGAAAAAGAAAATTACTCTGGAGAACATTCTTATTTTATACAATGTCTGTATAATTTAAATCACTCTCCTATATAATGAATGATCTTCTTCCTTGCATTCTCAGTATTTAAGAAAGTTCTGTCATACTTCTGTGGTGTATATTATAACTATATATGTTTTAAATCATATGAACACATATAGTCTGTTCTACAGAGACCTTTTCTTTATGCACACATGTCTAGACTAAGTTAATTTTTAAATTATCAAGTAAACTCAGTAGCTATCTTTTTTTTGGGAGGGGGGCGTTAAGGAAGTGATACTGGTGTTTGAAGTTGAGGCCTCTAATTCTTTTTTTTTTTTTTGGGGGGGGGGGGGTCCGGTCATGGGGTCTGAACTCTGGGCCTGGGCACTGTCCCTCAGCTCTTCAGCCCAAGGCTAGCGCTCTACCACTTGAGCCACAGCGCCACTTCCGGCTTTTGTCTTATGTGGTGCTGAGGAATCAAACCCAGGGCCTCGAGCATGCAAGGCAACTGCTCTACCACTGAGCCACCTTCCCAGCCCCGAGGCCTCTAATTCTTTTGGCTTGCTTGCTCGACTGGTGCTCTACTACTTCAGCCATGCCACTAACCCATTTTGCTGGGGCTTTTGTTGGTGTGACAGTAGTTGTGGGGCTTGAATTCAGGGCCTGGGAGCTGTCCCAGAGTCCTTTTGCTCAAACCAAGCCACAGCTCCCCTTCTAGTTTTCTGGTGATTAACTGGAGATAAAGAGTCTCACTGACTTTCCTGCCCAGGCCGGCTTTGAATCTTGATACTCGTATCTCAGCCTTCTGGGTAGCTAGGATTACAGATGTGAACCACCAACACCCAGCTTTTGCTGGTTACTTTAGCTACAGTCTCAATGGACTTTTCTGCTAGGCTGCTCTCAAACAGTGATCTTCCAAATCTCAGCCTTCTGCATAGCTAGAATTCCAGGTATGAATCACTGGTGCTAGCATAAGTCACAGGCTTCCTTTGGACCCTGTCACAACTATCACACTCTTCCTCCCAGGCCTAATCTAATGGCTCATATCCTACAAACTACCCTGGTAATATAGATGACAAAGTCTTTGTCACTGGTTCTCAAAATATAAAGCCAGAAGAAAACTTATATGCTCGCCAAAGTAAGAAAATAAATCCCATATTTCATCTTGTAAAAGACTACTTAACCATTAAAATAAACATCTGTGAGCCAGGCGCCGGTGGCTCACGCCTGTAATTCTAGTTACTCAGGAGGCTGAGATTTGAGGATCACAGTTCAAAGCCAGCCAGGGCAAGAAAGTCCAAGAGATTCTTATCTCCCTCCAATAAACCACTAGAAAACCGGAAGTGGCATTGTGGCTCAAGTGGTGGAGTGCTTGCCTTGAGCTGAAGAGCGCAGGGACAGCGCCTAGGCCCAGAGTTCAAACCCCACGATTGACACCCCCTCCCAAAAAAAGGCATTAAACATCTGTGGGTCTGGAAATGTGTCTTAGTGGTAGAGTGCTTGCCTAGCATGCATGAAGTCCTGAGTTTGATTCTTTAGAACCATATAAACAGAGGGCTGGGAAGGTGGCTCAGTGGTAGAGCACTTGCCTTGCATGCATGAGGCCCTAGGTTCGATTCCTCAGCACCACATAAGCAGAAAAAAGCCGGAAGTGGTGCTATGGCTCAAGTGGTAGAGTGCTAGCCTTCAACTGAAGAGCTGAGGGACAGCGCCCAGGCCCAGAGTTCAGGCCCCACAACCGACCAAAAAAAAAAAAAGAATCACATAAACAGAAAAGGCCAGGGAAGTGGTGCTGTAGCTCAAGTGATAGAGCGCTCGCCTTGAGCTGAAGAGCTGAGGGACAACACCCAGGCCCAGAGTTCAAGCCCCACGACCGACAAAAAATCAAACAAACAATGATGGGCTGGGAAGGTGGCTCAGTGGTAGAGCGCTTGCCTTGCATGCATGAGGCCCTGGGTTCGATTCCTCAGCACCACATAAGCAAAAAGAAAAAACCCAGAAGTGGCACTGTGGCTCAAGTGGTAGTGCTAGCTTTGAGCTGAAGAGCCAAGGGACAGTGCCCAGGCTCAGAGTTCAGGCCCCACGACCGGATCCAAAAAGAAAAAGAAAAAGAAAAAAAAAAAAAGAAAAGGCCAGAGTGATGCTGTGACTAAAGTGGTAAGAGTGCTAGCCATGAGCACAAGAAGCTCAGGGACAATGCCCAGGCCCTGAGTTCAAGCCCCAGGACTGGCAAACAAACAAACATCTGTTTCACTGAAAAATTCACAGGCAAGAGTTCTCATGTAAAACAACAACCCAGTCACCAATGCCTTCTTGGTACATACAGATTTAAAGTATATTTGCCTGTAGAATGCATGTCTCAAGTCAGCTACAAACTAGTCCCAACTGGGCCATCAGTCCTTGCCTAACATGCCTATGGCATGGGTTAGTCCCAAGAATAATACAAAACCCAAAACAAAATAAAAACAACAGCACAGTGCCTGCTCATCAGCAATATTCCACATGAAAGTATTATAGAAGTTTTTCTTTATCTAAGAAATGTTCTTAAAACTTGTAAACATACTGTTTTGAGAAAAATTTACTTTCCTCGCTGTATTTTTCTGAAGCACAGACTTATACTAAATTAGCAAACCTTGGGCTTCATCCAGAGTCTGTATCTCTTGAGGAGGTGGCTTTGCCAAAAAGATCATCACCAGAATTTTAATTGCTTTGAGGGGTATGCTAGGGGAGGCTGTGCCTGCTAACTTATGCATAATTCACATTTGTTTTATCTTCATTTAGCTAATGGCCATTTTCCTTCTTTTTCCCCCCTAATTAATGACCTAAGAAAATTTTATGTAATAAGGTGATCTACTATGTTGAAGCATTTTAATTAAAAACTTTTCCAGACACTGGTGGAACATGCCTGTAATTACAGCTACTCAGGAGTCTGAGATTTGAGAACTATGATTCAAAGCCAGTCTGGGCAGAAAAGTCTGTGAAACTCCTATGTCCCATTAAACAGCAAAAAGATGGAGGGGCTGCGAAGGTATCTCAGTGGTAGAGTGCTTGCCTTGCATGCACAAGACACTGGGTTCGATTCCTCAGCACCAAATAAGCAGAAAAAGCCCCAAGTGGTGCTATGGCTCAAATGGTAGAGCGCCAGCCTTGAGCTAAAGAGCTGAGGGACAGTGCTCAGGCCCCACTACAGACCAAAAAACAAAAAAAGATGGAAGTAGAGGTGTGGCTCCAGTGGTAGAGTACCTGCCTTGAGTGACAAAAACAATCAAGAGCACAAAGCCCTGAGTTCAAGCCCCACTATAACCACCAAAAGAAAGAGTGGGGAAAAAAAGTTTATTTCCCCTTTAGTCTGAGTACATACCTCAGTGCTTGCCTAACATACATGAAGCCTATGGGTTTGATCCTAAGCACTGAAAAAAGGGGGAAAACAGTGGAAATATGAAAACAAAAGCTATGATATGCTTATTTATTCCTATACAGAAGAAAATTGCCTTGCTGAGACAAAAAAAAAAAAAAAAAAAAGGATATGTTTGGGGAAGCTGGGTGCTGCTGGCTCAGGCCTTAATCAGCTCCTCAGGATGCTAAGGATCTTGGTTCAAAGCCAGCCTGGGCAGGAAAGTCTGTGAGACTCCAATTAACCACCAGAAAATGGGAAGTGGCTCTCTGGCTCAAGTGGTAGAGCACTAGCCTTCAGCTGAAGAGCTGAAGGACAGCGCCCAGGCCCAGAGTTCAAGCTCCACAAATGACCAAGTGTGGGGGGAGTTAACTACTCAGAACAAGCCAGAAGTGGCACCATGGTTCAAGTAGAGCACTAGCCTTGAGCAAAAGAAGCTCAGGGACAGCACCCAGGATGAGCGTTTAAGAGTTCAAGTCACAAAAAAAAAAAAAAAAAAAAAAAAGAGAGTTCAAGTCACAGAACCAGAAAAAAAAAACTACAATGATCTTTATCATTTTCTTCCTTCCCACTGCCAAATTTATGGCTTTCTTAAGAGTCCTGTGGGCCGGGCGCTGGTGGCTCACGCCTGTAATCCTAGCTACTCAGGAGGCTGAGATCTGAGGATCACAGTTCAAAGCCAGCCCGGGCAGGAGAGACCGTGAGACTCCTATCTCCAATAAACCACCAGAAAACTGGAAGTGGCGCTGTAGCTCAAGTGGTAGAGTGCTCGCCTTGAGCTGAAGAGCTGAGGGACAGCGCCCAGGCCCAGAGTTCAAGCCCCATGGCTGACAAAAAAAAAGAGTCCTGTGGGACTGGGAAGATGGCTCAGTGGTAGAGTGCTTGCCTTGCAAGCATGAGGCCCTGGGTTCGATTCCGAAGCACCACATAAGCAGAAAAAGCCAAAAGTGGCACCGTCGCTCAAGTGGTACAGCACTAGCCTTGTGCTGAAGAACTGAGGGATAGCTCCCAGGCCCAGAGTTCAAGCCCGACAACCAGTTTAAAAAAAAAGTCCTGTATATATCTGTGACATTTCATTCTGTGTAATGAAGCATCTCTGGACAGTCAGTTTTTCTAAATCTTCCTATGTAACCATCAGTGTTGTAAGTCCTGGGCCCTGAACTCAAGGCTTGGATGCTGTCCCTGAGCTTTTGTGCTCAAGACTAGCTAGCACACTTACCACTTGAGCCACAGCTCCACTTCCACTTTTTTTTTTTTGAGGGGGTGGTTTAATTTGAGTTAAGAGTTTCATAGACATTTCTGCTAAGCCTAGCTTTGAACTGTGATAGTAGCAAGGATTACAGAGGAGCCACTGAGCCCTTTTTTTGCTGGTCCTGGAGCTTGACCTCTGGGCCTGGGTGCTGTCTTTGAGCTTTTGTGCTCAAGGCTAGAGCTATACCACTTGAGCCACTGCTTCACTTCCAATTTTCTTGTGGTTAATTGGGGGTAACAGTTTCATGGATTTTTCTGCCCAGGCTGACCTTGAACCTGGATCCTCAAAGTAGCTAAGCACGAGCCACTGGAACCTAGCTCCAAGAAGCCCTTTTAAACACATTTTCTTCTCTTGTGCTGGAAACTGAACCCACAGTCTTGAGCATTCTTCACATGCACCCTACCACTGAACTATACTCTAGGAGTCATACCACTTCTAGGCATCTACCCTGAACAACAGGAACCAATATACAAGGACACGTGCACCTCCATGTTTATTGCAGCACTGTTCGCAATAGCTAGGATATGGAAACAACCTAGGTGCCCCACCACAGATGAATGGATCCAAAAATTGTGGTATCTATACACAATGGAATATTATGCAGCCATTAGAAATGACAAAATAATGGCATTTGCAGGGAAATGGATGGAGCTAGAAGGAATCATGTTGAGCGAGGTAAGCCAAGAACGAAGAGACAAATGGTACATGGTCTCCCTCATAAGTGGATGCTAAATCCAAAAGGTTAGGTGATACGACAAAACTAACAGGACTTAAGAAACAAAGAACTCCCGCTCATCTGGTTGAACCACTACTAAATATCCTCATGCTGCTGATCACAAATATGGTATATAACATGTGAACACTGTTATATATTACAGACTGTGGTAGACAATTTGCTCCAGGGAAGTTAGAATGAACTTGTGACTTTGAAATTATGTAATCACTTAATCACAATCAAAAAAAAAAAAAAAAAAAAGAACCTCGGGGAAGGGAGGGAGGGAGAGGATGGTAGGGGGAAAACAATGGAGGGGGTAACAATGTTCAAGAGGAAGTGTACTCATAACCTCACTCATGTAACTGTAACCCTCTGTATAGTAGCTTTACAATAAAAAAAAAAAAAAAAAAAAACTTATGCTCCTAGGCTGGGAAGGCGGCTCAGTGGTGGAGTCCTTGCCTCACAAGCATGAGGCCCTGGGTTCAAATCCTCAGCACCACAGAAAAGAAAAAGGCCGGAAGTGGCGCTGTGGCTCAAGAGATAGAGCACTAACTTTGAGCTGAAGAGCTCAGGGACAGCGCCCAGGCCCAGAGTTCAAGCCCCATAACCGACAAAAAAAATAAAAAATAACTAAATAAATAAATAAACTTAAAAAAAAAAAAACAACACATTTTCTTCTCTTGTGCTGGAGACTGAACCCACAGTCTTGAGCATTCTTCACATGCACCCTACCACTGAACTATACTCTAGGTGTAATTCCATGAGCTTATTTTCTCTACACTAGAATTATTAGATTTAAAAGAAGATGAACATAGCCAGGCGCTGGTGGCTCACGCCTGTAATCCTAGCTACTCAGGAGGCTGAGATCTGAGGATCGCGGTTCAAAGCCAGCCCGGGCAGGAGAGACCGTGAGACTCCTATCTCCAATAAACCACCAGAAAACCGGAAGTGGCGCTGTAGCTCAAGTGGTAGAGCGCTCGCCTTGAGCTGAAGAGCTGAGGGACAGCGCCCAGGCCCAGAGTTCAAGCCCCACGACTGACAAAAAAAAAAGATGAACATATTTATAGACTTTGTTATGTATTGCTAATTGCCTTCTAAAATTTGGCAAAACCTTTATGCTTCTCTAATGTAAATAACTAATTTCTTAAAAACTCCAAAAGCCCTTGTTTCTCATTAGCCAAGAGTAAATGCTTAATACAGATCTATCTGAAAAAATGACAGTAGGAGCAGCAATAATGAGCTAAAACAGTGATTCTAGATACTATTGACAGGACTTTTTTAGATTGAGATAGGGGTTTCACTATGTAGCTCAGGCTGGTCTCAAACACACCATCCTCCTGCCTCAACCTCTTGAGAACCAGGATTACAGTCCTGCCACCACATCCAGTGGTTTGTAGCTTTTGATTACTTAATCCTCACAGCAATCCTGAGAGATAGTTATCCTCTTTATAGATGAGGAAGTCAAATCATTTTTATAGAGAAAGGAGTCAAACCCAGGAAGTTTGGTTCTAGAGTCCTCAACTTATAACATTTACGGAAATTAGTCTCAGGCACAAACTGCACCTTTTAGAGAACTTGTGTGATAATGTGTCCATAATATTCACAACTCTTGATAACAAATCAGCATAGGAGGTTGACTGAACACACTTACCACCCTTACTGTACATCTTTGTTTCTATTTCAAGAGCCACAGTGATTTTGTGAAAAATTTGCTGAGTAACAGGTTGACACTTTACTAATGGCACAATCAGTTCTATTTAAGAACTCACTCAAGGGTATTTTATTATAGCATTTGTATAATTAAAAATAGCTCTAGCCAAGCACCAGTGGCTCATGCCTGTTATCCTAGCTACTAAGGAAGCTGAGATCGAGGATCACAGTTCAAAGCCAGCCCAGGCAGGAAAGTCCTTGAGACTCTTTCTCTCTCTTTTTTTTTTTTGGGTCCAGTCATGGGGCCTGAACTCTGGGCCTGCGCACTGTCCCTCAGCTCTTCAGCTCAAGGCTAGCACTCTACCACTTGAGCCACAGTGCCACTTCCGGCTTTTTTCTTTTTGCTTATGTGGTGATGAGGAATCGAACCCAGGGCCTCAGGCATGCAAGGCAAGCACTCTACCACTGAGCCACCTTCCCAGCCCCTCTTTCTCTCTCTTTTTTGTCAGTTGTGAGGCTTGAATTCTGGGCTTGGGTGCTGTTCCTGCACTCTTCAGCTTAAGGCATGCGCTCTACCATTTGAGCCACAGTGCCACTTCCGGTTTTCTAGTGGTTAATTGGAGATAAGAGTCTCACAGGCTATCCTGCCCAGGGTGGCTTTGAACCATGATCCTCAGATCTCAGTCTCCTGAGTAGCTAGGATTTCAGGCAAGAACCACTAGGACCGGTGCTGGCTTCCTTGAGACTCCTAGCTCCAATTAACCAGAAAAGTGTTTAATTTATTAGTATAAATTATTTATACATTTATTAATATAATTATAATAAATGGTCAATTATCCAATTAACCAGAAAACTAGAAGTGGAGCTGTGGCTCAAGTGGTAAGAATACTAGCCTTGAGTAAAATAATTAAAGGATAGGGCTGGGAATGTGGCTTGGTGGTAAGAATGCTTGCCTAGCAGGCACGAATCCCTAGATTTGATTCCTCAGTACCACTACACAGAAAAAGCCAGAAGTGGTGCTGTGGCTCAAGTGGCAGAGTGCTAGCCTTGTGCAAAAGAAGCTCAGGGACAGTGCCCAGGACTGGCAGAAAAAAAAAAGTTAAAGGATAATGCCATGGTTCTGGGTTCAAGTACCAGCGTGGGTACACATACACACACGTACACACGCACACACATGTGTACACACACACACACACACACACACATACACGGTGGGTTTCAATAAAGGTGAATAAGCCAAGTAGGTAATCCAAAAAAAGACTAGCCCTCTTGAAGTTCATTTTGTTGACAAATATATTTGTTATTATTAGAAAGAGTTCCAAAGGCTCCAATGTTCCCTCTCACATCCCCCTAACAACCCATTGAGCACACTACTTGTTCCCAGAGGCATAAATCAGGTGCTTTGCTGGCCAAAGCCTTCTAATTGGTGAACTTTGTGAAGAGCCACATGGTACGTATTTTAGGCTCTGCAGGTTACATTTGGTCTTTATCACATTTTTTTTCAACCCTTTAAAATGTAACTGGGTTGGAGGTATGGCTCAGTAGAATGCAAGCCAATGAACAAAAGCATCAGATATGAAGTCAAGTCCCAGTCTCAAACAAAAAGAAAGTGAGACAGAGAGAGAGAGAGAGACAGAGAGAGAGAGAGAGAGAGAGAAATAAAGTTGGGTGCCAGCGACTCATGTCTGTAATCCTAGCTAATCAGAAGGCTGAGATCTGAGGATTGGGGTTCCGAGGTAGCTCTGGCAGAAAAGTCCCATGAGACTCTTATCTCCAATTAACCACTCAAAAACTGGAGTGAATGGGCTGGGAATGTGGCTTCGTGATAGAGTGCTTGCCTAGAATACATGAAGCCCTGGGTTTGCTTGCTCAGTATAACATAAACAGAAAAAGCTGGAATTGGCACTGTGGCTAAAGTGGTAGAGTGCTAACCTTGAGCAAAAGAACTCAGGGACAGTGCCCAGACCCTGAGTTCAAGCCCGAGGATTGGCACAAACAAAAAAAAAAACAAAAATACCTGTAAGTGGAGTTGTGGTTCAAAGTGGCAGAGTGCTAGCCTTGGGCAAAAGAGCTCTGGGACAGTATCCAGGCCCTGAGTCCAAGTCCCATGACTAACCAAAAAAGAAAAGAAAAAGAAAAAGAAAAAAAAAAGTAGTAGTAACAATCCTTTTACACCATACAAAAAATATCTCTTAAGTCTGGTTCATAGGCCCACTGCCTGGTTTTTTTTTGTTTTTTGTTTTGGGTCCGGACGTGGGGCCTGAACTCTGGGCCTGGGTGCTGTCCCTCAGCTCTTCAGCTCAAGGCTAACGCTCTACCACTTGAACCACAGTGCCATTTCCGGCTTTTTTCTTTATGTGGTGCTGAGGAATAGAACCCAGGGCCTCAGGTATGCAAAGTAAGCGCTCTACCACTGAGCCACCTTCCCAGCCCCATCACTGCCTGGTTTTATAAGTAAAGTTTTATTAGTATGCAACCCAATCCCTTGATTATACGTACTTATTGGTTATAAATGATTTTCCCCCCACTATGAGGACATTGTTGAATAACTGGGACATGACTATGCCTAAAATCCTAGCTACTCAAGAGGCTGAGCTCTGAGAATCAAGGTTCAAAGCTAGCCCAATGGAAAAACCTTTTTTTTTTTTTTGGGTCCGGTCGTGGGGCCTGAACTCTGGGCCTGGGCGCTGTCCCTCAGCTCTTCAGCTCAAGGCTAGCACTCTACCACTTGAGCCACAGCGCCACTTCCGGCTTTTTTCTTATTTGGTGCTGAAGAATCGAACCCAGGGCCTCAAGCATGCAAGGCAAGTGCTCTACCACTGAGCCACCTTCCCAGCCCTAATGGAAAAACTCTTATCTCCAATTAACCAGCAAAAAGTGGGAAATTGGCCGGACACTGGTATCTCATGCCTGTGATCCTAGCTACTCAGAAGGCTGGGATCTGGGGATCCCAGTTTGACGCCAACGCAGGCAGAAAAGACCATGAGACTCTTTTTTTGCCCTGGCCTCACCTGGGCTCTGGCCCCAAGAGCTTCTTTTGTTCAAGGTTAGTGCTCTACCACCTAAGCCACAGCATCATTTCCAGCTTTTTCTGAGTAGTTTATTAAAGATCAGAGTGTCACAGACTTTCCTGCCTGGGCTGGCTTTTAACCACCATCCTGAGATCTTGGCCTCCTGAGTAACTAGGATTCCAGGTGTGAGCCACCAGTGCCAGGCACCTATGAGACTCTTATTTTCAATTAATCACAGAAAAAGCTGGAAGTAGCACTGTGGCTCAAGGCTAGCACATGAGCAAAAGGAGCCCTGAAGAGTTCTGCCCAGGCAGAGTTCAAGCCCTAGGACCAGCAAAAAAAATTTTTTTTAAAAAGTGGGAAGTTGGAAGTGTGGCTCAAGTGACAGTGCCAGTTGTAAGCAAAAGCTCAGTGAGAGGGGCTGGGAAGGTGGCTCAGTCATAGAGCGCTTTCCTCACATGCATAAGGCCCTGGGTCCGATTCCTCAGCACCATATAAACAGAAAAAGCCAGAAGTGGTGTGGCTCAAGTGGTAGAGTGCTAGCCTTAAGCTGAAGAGCTGAGGGACAGCGCCCAGGCTCAGAGTTCAAGCCCTACAACACACACACACACACACACACACACACACACACACACACACACACACACACACACACACACACACACACACACACACACACACACACACACACACACACACACACACACACACACACACACACACACACACACACCACGCCTGTAATCCTAGCTACTAAGGAGGCTGTGGTTCAAAGCCAGCCCCGGCAAAGAAAGTCCATGAGACTCTTATCTCCAATAAACCACTAGAAAACTGGAAATGGCGCTGTGGCTCAAGCGGTAGAGTGCTCGCCTTGAGCTGAAGAGCTGAGGGACAGTGCCCAAGCCCAGAGTTCAAGCCACACGACTGACAAAAAAAAAAAAAAAAGAGGGCTGGGAAGGTGGCTCAGTGGTAGAGCGCTTGCCTTGCATGCCTGAGGCCCTGGGTTCGATTCCTCAGCACCACATAAGCAAAAAAGAAAAAAGCCGGAAGTGGTGCTGTGGCTCAAGTGGTAGAGCGCTAGCCTTGAGCTGAAGAGCTGAGGGACAGCGTCCAGGCCCAGAGTTCAGTCCCCATGACCGGTCCTTCCCCCCCCCCCCCCCCCCAAAAAAAAAGACTGTTAGGAATAACCTGGGCTAAAGGTAAGACTCCATCTCAAGGAAAAAAAACTATGCCTGTGATTCCAACTATGCAGGAGGTATAAAGTAGGATGAGAATCATAATCCAGGGCAGTCTGGGCAAGAAAATAAAAACCTTACCTGAATAGTAACTATAGGAATAGCTCTAGTGGTAGGAGTACCTGCCTAGCAAGTGTGAGGTCCTAAGTTCAAACCTGAGTTTGTGTTGTTACTCTAACAAAATAAAGCCCCTGTGTGCCACATGATACATCTTAGAAGCCTCTTCACCTTGCCATTCTTCCACTTCTGTTATGTTCTTAGCTGTCACTCCAGATAAGCTGACACATGTCTGGTGGTCCCACTTTAGCTTTTATGATCTTAGGTCAGGATAATCTATACCCCAATTTATTTACCAGAAAAAAATAAAATAAGGCTAAAGCCTTAATGGCTCTTATAAACAACCTAGCCCAGAGTTTAGAATTAACCTCCCTCCTTGTCTATCCTCCTTCCCCCCAAAAAACCTCACTTAAACAGGATCTATAGAAAACAACTCTAACAGGTCAAGTTTCTACTCCTGGCCTAAGGATAATGTTCTTTTTTTTTTTTTTTTTTTTTTGGGGGGGGGGTCCAGTCATGGGGCCTGAACTCTGGGCCTGGGCACTGTCCCTCAGCTATTCAGCTCAAGGCTAGTGCTCTACCACTTGAGCCATATCGTCACTTCCAGCTTTATTTTTTTCTGCATACGTGGTGCTGAGGAATTGAACCCAGGGCCTCAAGTATGCAAGGCAAGCACTCTACCACTGAGTCTCCTTCCCAGCCAGGATAATGTTCTTATATCTCACTTGAATTGAATTAAAAGGGGTTTACTCATAGAAATAAATTCTATGTTGACAAAATAGTGGAAATCCTTTCTTAGTCACAATTATGGAAGTCAGATTTGATAACTCAACTATTTAGAATAAGGGCTGTGGGAAGAAGGCCTGGAAAGGGGCCTGCTGTATGAATCTGAGGGTTCCCTCTCAGGGTTCTCAGGTTAGACTAAGCATTCTTTTCTAGTTCTCTCCCACCAGAGCTGGAATTCTATCTGAGCCAAGTCTTTGGTCCTATTTTAGTTCCCTTTCTTTTCCCTTTTTTTTTTTGGCAGTATTGAGGGTTTTTTGTTTTTTTGTTTTTGCCAGTCCAGGGACTTGAACTCAGGGCCTGAGCATTGTCTCTGAGCTTCTTTTGCTCAAGGGTAGTACTCTACTATTTGAGTCACAGTGCTACTTCTGGCTTTTTGCTTATGTGTTACTCTACCACTAAGCCACATTCCCAGCCCAGACTGAGGTTTGAACTTAGGACCTCCTACTTGCTAAGCAGGCATTCTACCACATGAGCTACTCCACTAACCAACTTTTCAAATAGGGTCTTACTTTTTGCCCAGGTAGACCTAGGCTATAATCTTTACTTAAGCTTCAAATGTGGCTTATACAACAGGCGCACAACCACTGAACCAGGTTTTTATTAGTTGCGATGAGTCTTGTGTACTTTTTTTGTTAAGTCTGGTGTCAAATGGTGAACCTCCCAATCTCAGCCTCCTAAGTAGCTAGGATTACAAGCTTTGCCACCACACCTTTTATTTTGAGTTTGTTACTTACTACATCTTAAAATATTAAGGAGACTAGAGATAACACTGTCCAAGAGAAATGCACAGGGCTGGGAGTGTGGCTCAGTGGTAGAGTGCTATCCTAGCATGCATGAAGCCCCGGTTCGATTCCTCAGTACCACATAAACAGAAAAAGCTGGAAGTAGCACAGGGGCCCAAGTGGTAGAGTGCTAGCCTTGAGCAAAGCAGCTCAGGGACAGTGACCAGGTCCTGAGTTCAAGCCCCAGGACTGGCAAAAAGAAAAAGAAAAAAAGGAAAAAGAAAAATCTTGAGTAGGATGCTGGTGGCTCATACCTGTAATCCTGGCTACTCAGGAGGCTAAGATCTGAGGATTGTGATTGGAAGAACAGCCCAGACAGCCCAGCGAAACTATTATCTCCAAATAACACTCTCCAAAAGCCAGAAGTGGAGCTATGGCTTAAGTGGTAGAGCACTAACTAGCCTTTAGCAAAATAAAAGCTCACCTAGGCCCTGAGTCCAAACCCCAGAACCAGCACTAAATACATACATACATACATACATTCCTCTTTCTCAAGGCTCTTCCCCTCCACTCAGCCCAATCCTTCCTATGGCCTGCCCCCCTTATATACCTTTAGGTCTTACCTTCTTGCTTTCTCTGATCCTCTCTCAGGTAAACCATTTCTCGTGTTATCTCAACCTAGGTTTACTCTCGTGCACGTGGAGGTGGGGGGGATCTAGAGGCTTGAACTCAGGCCCTGGGAGCTGTTCTTGACGTTTTTTTGTTTGTTCAAGGCTAGCTCTACCACTTGAGCCATAGCTCTACTTAGGGCTTTTGTTGTTTTTTAGTAATTCACAGATTTCCCTGCCTGGGCTGGCTTCAAACTGCAATCTTCAACTCTACGCCTATAGGCATTAAAGGCATGAGACACGGTTACTTAGCGGTTTATTCTTTCTGTAGCATTTGTTTGTATTTTGTTTTTGTCTTGTTTAGACTATCATCTCCATGAAAATGTAAGTTCTACAATGGAAAAAATATGTCTGTTAATCGCCTACACTGGAATATAATTCTCTAATATAACACTCCAAGGGTTGGAGGAAGAGGATATTACAGGTCAATGGCAGAACACCTACCTGGAACACAAAAGGCACTGGGTTCAATTCCTAAAACTGTCAAAAAAACAACTGTAGGGCTGAGGACAGAGCTCAGTAGTAACCTTGAATTCTATCCCTAGCTCCACCAAAAAAAAGAAAAGAAAAGAAAGAAAAAAAGCATTCTAATATAAAGGGTCAGAGTAGATCAGTATGAGCATCAGTTCTCACCTTGTGTCAAACACACTAGTTATTAACTTCAGCTAAGAAAAAAAGTTGTTGGGCTAGGAAGGTGGTATAGTGTTTGCCTTGCATCTATGAGGCCCTGGGTTCGATTCCTCAGCACCACATAAGCAGAAAAAAACGGAGGTGGCACCATGGCTCAAGTGGTAAAGTGCTCGCCTTGAGCTGAAGAGCTGAGGGGACTGAACCTAGGCCCAGTGTTCGGACCTCACAACCAACAACAACAACAAAAAATAATATAAAACTAAATAAATAAATACTAAGGAGCATACACCTGATTTTTTTTTGGTCGGTCGTGGGGCCTGAACGCTGGGCCTCAAGAGCTGTCCCTCAGCTCTTCAGCTCAAGGTGAGCGCTCTACCACTTGAGCCACGACGCCACTTTCGATTTTTCTGAGTGATTTATTGGAGATAAGAGTCTCACGGAGCTTCCTGCCCAGGCTGGCTTTGAACCGTGATCCTCAGATCTCAGCCTCCTGAGTAGCTAGGATTACATGAGTGGGCCACTGACACCCGGCTTTTTTTTTTTTTTTTGGTTAGTCATGTAGCTTCAACTCAAGACCTGGCACCATCTCTAAGCTTTTGTGCGCAAGGCTAGCACTCTACTACTACTTCAAGCCACAGCTCCAATCCTGGTTTTCTGGTAGTTAATTGGAGAGAACAGTCTTATGGACTATCCTGCCTTTGCACCATGATCCTCAGATCTCAGCCTCCTGAGTAGCTAGGATTACAGGCATAAGCTATCAACACCCAGCCACACAACTAATTTTTAAAAGCTCAATTTTTAATCTACGAGAAGGTAAGCTGCTTAATTGTATCTTGTATGGAATGAAAAAAACACACACACCAAGCTTCCTGTTTGGCAACACCCCCCCCCTCCCCACACACACCCAAGGCTCTATTAACACTACACACACACAGCCCAGGTTGATCTTAAATCCATAAGCCTGAGTGATCCTTTCACCTCAAACCGCTGAATAAAGGTGAGAGTAAAGGTGAGCACCACTGTGCCTGACTTAACCACTAGATTTCTTTCTTTCTTTTTGTCGGTCATGGGGCTTGAACTCTGGGCTTGGGCGCTATCCCTCCGCTCTTCAGTTCAAGGTTAGCACTCTACCGCTTGAGCCACAGCGCCACTTACTTAACCATTAGCTTTCTATAAAAAGTTAATACTGCCGGGTGCTGGTGACTCACACCTGTAATCCTAGCTACACAGGAGGCTGAGATCTGAGGATCACGGTTCAAAGCCAGCCTAGGCAGGAAAGTCCATGAGACTCTTATCTCCAATAAACTACTCAGAGAACCAGAAGTGACTCAGTGGCTCAAGTGGTAGAGTGCTTGCCTTGTATGCATGAGGCCCTGGGTTCCATTCCTTAGCACCACATAAGCAGACAAAGACGGAAGTGGTGTTGTGGCTCAAGTGGTAGAGCACTAGCCTTGAGCTGAAGAGCTGAGGGACAGCCCCCAGGTCCAGAGTTCAGGCCCCACGAATGGAAAAAAAAGAAAAAAGAAAAAAATATGCAGTACAACAAAGTAAATCCTGTCAAGATCCAACTCAACCAACACTGTGATCATCTTTAGATACCAGGGAAAATGAAAACCAGCAACATGTCTGGGGCAGAGAGCAGAGACTGAGCAGAAACAAGTAAAGCTGAATACGAGGGAGAGGGTCAGGGAAAAGTCTTATTATTTGTGAGCAGACCAAGAACAGGATTTCAATAGGTGAAGAGAGAGGTAGAGCGAAGCAATCAATGAAAAGGGAACACCCCTGAAAAAGTAAAGGTATAAGTAAAGATGGTTACCAGGGAGTAAGTGGCCTGTTTAGTAGAACTGCACTGACGATGAGGGAACAAAGACAAACAATTACAAGTGGTATCAGAGAAGAGATATGTAAGGAAAATTTAGATTTGTGGACAGTGGAAAGCCACTGCAGGATATTCCTTTTTCTCCCTCTAAAAGAAATCAAGCCAACTCAAAGTACCTGTCACCAGACAAAAGCACTTGTCTTGCATACAGCACAGCTTAATAAAGGTCTGAAATTAATTATGTAATCCACTTTTACAAATTAGAGACAATTTAGTTAAACACATTACCAATTCACTTACAGTTGGTTCTAAAGATCTACCCAACCCCTAGCACTGGAATTACACTGTGTTCAAAGTTAACTGCATCTACCAGCATTTATTAAAACTTGTCAAGTTTCACTAATCAGATTCTTGGAGTCATGATCTTTGTTATATAGAATTTTATTCATAACGTTTTCTTGGCTCATTAAAGTCTATTTAGTGCAGCAAGTAATTTCAGTCATTATACTATCACAGCTTAAGTTTCACTAATCAGATTCTTGGAGTCATGATCTTTATTATATAGAATTTTATTTATAACGTTTTCTCTGCTCATTAAAGTCTATTTAGTGCAGCAAGTAATCTTAGTCATTATACTATCACAACTTTTTTTCTTCACTCCACCCTACTGAATGAAGCAACTCATATTTTTAGCAACCTTAATTAATTACAATAGCTTATGTTTAAAGTTCAAAATAATACTTCATTAGGAATTCCATAAAATCAGAAATATCCTATGAACAACCCACATCAACCCTGAATCCTTCTAAAATAGGAATTTAAGCCAAGAGCAGGTGGCTTACATCTGTAATCACAGCTACTCAGGAGGCCAAAATCTGAGGATCACTATTCAAAGACAGCCAGGGCAGTAAAGTCTGTGAGATTCTTATATTTAATTAACCAGCAAAAAGCCAGAAGTGGAACTACAACTCAAATGGTAGAGTACCAGCTTTGCATGGAAAAAGCTAAGGAACAGTGTCAGGCCCTGAGTTCTAGCCTCAGTACCAGCATCCAAAAGAGTTTTAAGAAATAAACTTGGCAGTGAAATATTTTAAGATATTTTAAACTTTTTCAAATGTAAAAATTCTAGTTATTAAAAAAATCTTAAATTTTCAATTCAAACTTGTTATCATTTAAATAAATCTGATAGGGGCTGGGAAGGTGGCTCAGTGGTAGAGCGCTTGCCTTGCATGCATGAAGCCCTGGGTTTGATTCCTCAGCACCACATAAGAAAAAAGAAAAAAGCCGGAAGTGGCGTTGTGGCTCAAGTGGTAGAGCGCTAGCCTTGAGCTGAAGAGTTGTGGGACAGCGCCCAGGCCCAGAGTTCAGGCCCCACGACCAGACAAAAAAAAAATCTGATAAAATATTCGCTGAGGCAAATTAACACATAATCAAATAAAATAATGCATTTGACTTGGGAAAAGGAATGTTGTCACTTTGGTTTTATGCCTTTTTGGGGAGGTACTGGTTCTGGGGCTTTGAACCCATGGTCTGGGTGCTGTCCCTGAGGTTTTGTGTTCAACACTTGAACCACAGTTCCACTTCTTGCATTTTGATGGGTTAACTGGAGATAAAATTTTACAGACATTCCTACCAGGGCTGGCTTCAAACTGAGATGCTCAGTTCACAGCCTCTTGAGTAGCAAGGATTACAGGCACCAGTCACCAGATCCAACTTGTTTCAGTTTTTTGAGACAGTCTCCTTGTATTTTAGGCTGGCTTCAAACCTTCTTGCCACAGCCTCTGGAGTGCTGAGGTTACAGATGTATACCCCCAAGCCTAGCTTAACTTTGGGTTAACTTTTAATTATGTTAAACTACTAGACTAATATGCAAAGTATATTTAAAACTGAACTGGTATAGAATTAAGTACCATTCCACCTTGTCAATTAACCATACTACCTCTAGTGCACCTAGGGGGAGGGGAGATACATATTTTCCTTAAAATGTCCTCACTATAGCAAGGCACTTTCTCTTTTCTTTGCAATTAAACGATCCACTTTGAAATTAAAAGAGGTGTTGCTTCAAATTTGCCATCAGAATATCAATATATAGTTCTGGTACTCCAATGAAAGATTTTTGTTTCTAAACGCTAAGGCACTTTCATTTTGGCTATTGTTGGAAAGTCTGCAGCCCAGTTCTTAAAACCTGCAGTTGAGAGATCTGAAGGGGATCCAAAACCCTTAAATAATGTTCAAACTTGTGAATGTGAATTTTTGAGGGGCTGGGAAGGAGACATGCCACGACTGTCTTCGGAGTCTCAAAGTCTATGATCCAAAAGATAGTTGAAAAAAAAAAAAAAAGCCTTTGCATTAGTATTATGGCAAAGTGACAAAAGGCAAAAAAAGCGTCCGACTGAACGATGCAACCATCGTCAATATTTTTTTAAAGCATACTCTCATCCAGTGACCCAGATCCTGACATTAACCTTCTCTTAATAAGGCCTTTTGGTTGGGAATGGGGAAAATGGATTCAATTCTCCCCCCAGCTCACCCCCTGGTCTTCAACCAACCCCATTCGCGGCCCTCCTCCGCGGCTGGGCAGGTTGTACACCCTAGAAGGGCAGGGGTTCGCGCGTACCTGGGCGCTGGCTCGATCAGGGTGGTGGTGTCCAGGTAGTGGATCTTGTAGAACTCCAGCAAGGCCGGCAAATGGTCAAACTCCTGGTCTCCGATCTTAAAACGGCGGTTGGGCAGGGAGTTGATGATGTAGTGGGAGACACGAGAGTTCTCGGACACCGATAGCACATAGTCTCCAGGGCAGGTGGAGGAGTCCCGGACTAGGAACATTCCGTGGCGCTGGCCCTGGAGCCTAGTCTGCGCCTCCTGGCGAGACACCGGCCCCATGTACCAAGCCGAGCGGTCTGAGGAGTCGAACCTGGCGGAGGACATGGTGTTGGGCCGGGGAGGGGGCTCGGCGGCGGGTCTGGGCGGCGATTGCTCTTGCCTGTCTGGAAGCCTTTGCCGGCAGGCGGCTCGGGTGCCGAGAACGGGCCTCTTCACACCCCTCGAGGAGAACTTAGCGAGCTGGGCCGGGACCTTCCTCTCGGCTCCGGGTCCGCAGCATCCTCTGCTGCCGCCCGCCTGCTCCGGGAGCTCCTCGCGGACAGAGTCGGCCCGGGGAAAGAGGGACAGGACCCTGGGGTCGGGGTAGACGAAGCGCAGCCGTAAACGGAGGCCGCCCGGGGGTTCTTGGGCTGCCCAGAATACCGGAGGTGGCTTTAGTGACTCCCGGCCTGGAATGTACAAGCTCCGCAGCCCCAAAGGTCTGCACTGACCCTCGTCGTCACACGAAAGCACCAAACTGCAAGAAACGCAGAGACCCCGAGGCAGTTTTGCCAAGCCCGCTCGCAATAGCCACAGCAACAAAATGGCGGACGTGGGAGAAGCCGCCGGCCACCTCCCACTCCGCTCAGCGCTCTTCGACTGCGCACGCGCGAAGTCGCAGCTCCCAGAGGCTGACGGGGCCCTCCCCGTGACGTCTCTCATCATAGCCAATCAGAAGCGCGGAGGCGAGGAACAGGGGCGTGAGGCACGGGCGCACGCTCCCGCGTTCCGGGAGGAGGTCGAGTAGGCAGTGGTGGCGGGCACTCCCTTCCTGGACCACGGTACGCCGCCGGGGGCGCTGCGGCCGCCTGGTGTTCTAGTGTTGGCAAGAAAACAGCTGGAGCCGAGAGGGAGCGGCGTTTCGAAAACCTACTTCTGGGAACAAAGCATAACGTGCTTGGCTGAATCGCCAGGCAAGAGGCGTGGTTCTGACCTGGCCTGCCCAGGGGCTGGAGACTCAGGGCGGACTGGACCTGATGAGCCCTCTGGAAGGAGATGACCCCGTAGCGGGGAATAGGTTGCCAGAAATGACACACGCCCTAGGTAGCCTAAGGGATCTTGGGTGGCTGGGAGACCCTGATGCCTCTCGGTGGGGAGGCAAAAATTGGATCCACTGGATTAAGTGGTCTTGGAAGACTACGGTCCAGTACAATCCGACCATCATGGGTTCTATTGCTACCAAAAAATGTAAATGTCTCTCAAGCATGGCACGAGGACTTGACTTGTTCCGGATTCTACCTGTTTCTCTAGTTAATTTCTTCCCATTCCCTTTTGCTTACTCAGATCTAGCCCTGCCCTCCTATTCTACTTCCTCCATCCGCACTACAATGTAAATTTTAAGAAGCCAGAGATCCTGTCTGCCTGGTTCACCTGTGTCTTGTCTGCCTTGCAGTTGCTTGAATGCTCAGATATTTGTTGGTTAAATGACTGTTGTGAAAAATCACCAGGCCATTGATGCTCCATTATTAATGTTAACATTCCTGAATTGTACTGACAAGAAAGTATATCTCCCACGGGGCACCCATGGCTAATGTCTGTAATCCTAGCTTCTCAGGAGCATGATATCTGAGGATAAGTTCAAAGCCAGATGAAGTAGAAGAATTCATATAAAATGTTATTTTAAAAAATAGACTTGGAAGCCGGGCACTGGTGCCTCATGCCTGTAATCCTAGCTACTCAGGAGGCTGAGATCTGAGGATCACGGTTCAAAGTCAGCCCGGGCAGGAGAGACCGTGAGACTCCTATCTCCAATAAACCACCAGAAAACCGGAAGTGGTGCTGTAGCTCAAGTGGTAGAGCGCTTGCCTTGAGCTGAAGAGCTGAGGGACAGTGCCCAGGCCCAGAGTTCAAGCCCCACGACCAACCAAAAAAAAAAAGACTTGGCTGGGCACCAGTGACTCACACCTGTAATCCTAGCTACTCAGGAGGCTGAAGTCTGAGGATGACTGTTCAAAGTCAGCCGGGGCAGAAATGTCCTGGAGACATTCTTATCCCCATAAACAACTCAAAAAGGCAAGAAGCAAAGCTGTCTGTGTGTTATCTGTGTGTCAGTGTCTGTGTGTCTGTATATACACATCCTTGGGCCAGGTGCTAGTGGTTCATGCCTGTAATCTTAGCTACTCAGGAGGCTGAGATCTGAGGATCGCTATTTGAAGCCAGTACAGGCAGGAAAGTCCTAGAGACTTAACACCAGTTAATCACCAGAAAACCAGAATTGGCACTGTGGCTCAAAGTGGCAGAGTGTTAGCCTTGAGCAAAAAGGCTCAGGGCCTGAGTTCAGCATCCAGGCCCTGTGTTCAAGCCTCCCAGCTGACATAAATAAATAAATAAAATTATGCATGTAATATATTTTTGGGGGAGAGAAGGTAAAAAACTCAAAAATATATACTTGGGGAGGATGATGGAAGTGATAAAACTGATCAAAATGGGGCTGGGAATGTGGCTTACTGGTAGAGTGCTTGCCTACAATGCATGAAGCCCTGGGTTCAATTTCTCAGTACCACATAAACAGAAAAAGCCAGAGGTGGTGCTGTGGCTCAAGTGGTAGAGTGCTAGCCTTGAGCACAAGAAGCTCAGGGACAGTGCCCAGGCCCTGAGTTCAAGTCCCAGGATTGGCAAAAAGAAAAGAAAAAAAACTGATCAAAATGCATTGTAGATATAAATGGATATGTGAATTGAAACCCCTTTGAACTACTATTTAAAAACAAAAATTTAGGGGCTGGGAAAGTGGCTCAGTGGTAGAGTGCTTGCCTTGCATGCTTGAGGCCCAGGGTTTGATTCCTCAGCACCACATAAGCAAAAAAACCTGGAAGTGGCGCTGTGGCTCAAGAGATAGAGTGTTCGCCTTGAGCTGAAGAGCTGAGGGACAGTCCCCAGGTCCAGAGTTCAGGTCCCACCACCGGGGAAAAAAAAAAAGAAAAAAAATTAGCTGGGCAACAGTGGCTCATGCCTGTAATTTACTCAGGAGGCTGAGATCTGTGGATCACAGTTCAAAGCCAACCTGAACAGAAAGGCTGTGAAACCTTCAACTCCAATAACCACTAGAAAACCAGAAGTGGTGCTGTGGCCCAAGCGGTAGTGTGCTAGACTTGATCTGAAGAGCTGAAGGATAGCGCTCAGGCCCAGAGTACAAGCCCCATGACCAACCAAAAACAAAAAAAGATTCTTTTCTTAAAAGGCCAAATGCTACCAGTGATTCTATCTATAACTCTAGCTACCTAAGAGGCTGCCATTTGAGGACTGTTCAATGCAGCCCCAATAGACAAATCCATATATGTGTGTGTGTGTGTGTGTGTGTATGTGTATATATAGATAGGTCTATATATGTATATATAGATATATACATCTGTATAGATACATATATGTATCTGTATACATATATATGTATATCTATATATACATATAGAATATATGTATATCTATATGTATATATATGTATATCTATATATAGATATACATATGTATATAGATATACATATGTATATAGATATACATATATCTCTATATATAAATGTGTATATCTATATATACATATATAGAGCTATATACATGTATAGATTGAATATTCAGGAGGCTGAAATCCCAAGGATCAAACTTTGAATGAGGTTTGGACAGAAAAGTTCTCAAGACTCTATCTCCAATTAACACAAAGATAGGCTGGAGATGTGGCTTAAATTGTAAAACAAGGACCGTGAGCAAATAAGCCAAGGCCCTAAATTCATGTCCAGGTACTGGCATAAGTAACATAAAAACCCCTAAGATTTATTAATCCCATATCTCCTTCTTGGTTCATTCAATCTTTCATTTGTATCATTTTTTCATTTAATTGATATTTTCCTTTTTTTTTTTGATCCGGTTGTGAGGCCTGAACTCTGGGCCTGGGCGCTGTCCCTCAGCTCTTCAGCTCAAGGCTAGCGCTCTACCACTTGAGCCACAGCACCACTTCTGGCTTTCTTCTTTCTGCTTATGTGGTGCTGAGGAATCGAACCCAGGGCCTCATGCATGCAAGGCAAGCGCTCTACCACTGAACCACCTTCCCAGCCTTATTTTCCTAATTTTTAAACTCAAAATCTGAGTCACCTTTTACTTAATTGAAGAATTTAATAGTAATATCTAATTTACATATTATACCAAATCAATTTTAACTCAATACAAGGGTCATATTATGAACTTGATTAATAGATAATCCACAAGCTCAGGAGGTCAGTGATTTCCAGTTACAAAATTTGTAAGGAGGCAATTCTTGGAATCTTTTTCTTTGTGTGTGTGTGCTGGTACTGAGGCTGGAATTCAGATTGTTTTGCTCACAGCTGGTATTCTACAACTTAAACCAGGCCTCTACTTCCAGCTAGTTAATTGGAGATGAATCTCTTGAATTTGTGTGCTACAGCTGACTTCAAATCTTTTTTTTTTTTTTTTTGCCCATCCTGGGACTTGAACTCGGGGCCGGGTGCTGTCCCAAGCCTCTTGGTGTTCAAGTTTAGCACTCTACCATTTGGGCCACAGTCACTTCTAGCTTTTTCTGAGTGTTTTATTGGCGATAAGAGTCTCATGGGCTGTTCTGCCCGGGCTGCCTTTGAACCCTGCTTCTCAGATCTCAGCCTCCTGAGTAGCTAGGATTACAGGCGTGAGCCACCAGCACCTGGCATGGCTTCAAATCTTGATCCTCAGATCCCAGTCTCCTCAGTAGCTAGGATCATAGGCATGAGCCACTAGCACAGAACAATTCTTTCCATTTTACATTAGGCCTTTATATTTGAGATCAAACTCCTGTATTTTACTGTGACACATGATTTCATTTCTTTCTTTTTTTTTTTTGGGTCTGGTCATGGGGCCTGAACTCTGGACCTGGCGCTCTCCCTCAGCTCTTCAGCTCAAGGCTAGCGCTCTACCACTTGAGCCACAGCGCCACTTACGGCTTTTTTCTTTTTGCTTATGTGGTGCTGAGGAATTGAACCCAGGGCCTCATGCATGCAAGGCAAGCGCTCTACCACTGAGCCACCTTTCCAGCCCCGTGACACATGAATTCAGAGTGCTTGGTTTATATCCTTTGTTTTGCAGACAGGAAAACTCAGGCAAGCCTTCAGAGTAATTTTTTGGGTACACAAGTTTTAACTCACAGTTTTGCAATAATGCTTTCTTCCCCCTTCAAATCAAATTCTAGTTTCTGAAAGGAATATCAGTCAGGAAATAAGATGGAAAGATTTGCTCCTTAGGTTGAATTTCAGAAAATGCCACCAATCTGCTGCCTAACTTCCATGTTTCCTTAAGAACTTTATTGAGGGGCTTGGAATGTGGCTTAGTGGTAGACGGCTAGTCTAGCATGCATGAAGCCCTGGATTCAATTGCTGAGTTCCACATAAACAGAAAAAGCCGGAAGTGTCCTGGCTCAAGTGGTAGAGCATTAGCCTTCAACACAGAGAGGCTCATGGACAGAGCCCAGGCCCTGAGTGCAAGCCCCAGGACTGGCAAAATGAAAAAAATTATGGAGGATGAGGCATAGCTTTAAGTGGTAGAGCACCTGCCTAGCAAGCACAAAAACCTGGAATTTAAACCCCAATACCATCAACAACAAGAATAAAAATTAGAATATGCCAAAATTCCTCTTAGTTTGCATCAAAAAGATACAGAGGGAAGAAAATCTGAGTTAGAAAAAGGTAAAACAAGAATTGTTATCTTGCTGGGCACCGGTGGCTCATGCTGTAATCCTCGCTATTCAGGAGGTTGAGATCTGAGGATTGTGCTTCAAAGCCAGACCGGGCAGAAAAGGCCATGAGACTCTTGTTTTTTTTTTGTTTTGTTTTTCTTTTTGTTGACATGGGGCTTGAACTCTGGCCCTGAGTGCTGTCCTTCAGCAATTCAGCTTAATGCAAGGGCTCTGCCTCTTGAGCCACAGCACCACTTCTGGTTTCCTGGTGGATTATTGGAGAGAAGAGTTTCACAGTCTTTCCTACCTGGATTGGCTTTGAACTTCGATCCTCAGATCTCAGCTTCCTGAGTAGCTAGCACTACCAGCATGAGCCACCTGCGCCCAGCTAGGAGACTCTTATCTCCAATAAACCATTCAAAAAAGCCAGAAACGGGCTGGGAAGGTGGCTCAGTGGTAGAGTGCTTGCTTTGCTTGTATGAGACCCTGAGTCGATTCCTCAGTACCACATAAGCAGAAAAAGCCAGAAGTGGCGCTGTGGCTCAAGTGGTAGAGCTTTAGCCTTGAGCTGAAGAGCTGAGGGACAGCGCCCAGGCCCAGAGTTCAGTCCCCACAATAGAAAAAAAAAAAAAAGCCAGAAACAGCACTGTGGCTCAAGTGGTAGAGCACTATCCTTGAGCACAAAGAGGCTCAGGGACAGCACACAAGCCCTAAATTCAAGCCCCAGGACCAGCAAAAAAAAAAAAAAAAAAAAGTTTTCATCTTTTGTCAAAGCTGGATGACATATGCAGTATTACCTATTTTTGTATATATTGTTTCATAATAAAATATTTTTTCTGTTAGCCTTTTTTTTTTTTTGTCGGTCGTGGGGCTTGAACTCTGGGCCTGGGCGCTGTCCCTCAGCTCTTCAGCTCAAGGCGAGCGCTCTACCACTTGAGCTACAGCGCCACTTCTGGTTTTGTGGTGGTTTATTGGAGATAGGAGTCTCACAGTCTCTCCTGCCCGGGCTGGCTTTGAACCGCGATCCTCAGATCTCAGCCTCCTGAGTAGCTAGGATTACAGGCGTGAGCCACCAGCGCCCGGCTTAGCCTTTTTTTTTTAAGCTGTAACAAACACTGGGAGAAAAACAGAAGGAGGCAGAGGAGCATAGTGTGGGGTACACACCTATAATCCTAGCTACTTGAGAGGCAGAGATAGGATTGTGGTCCAAGACTGACTGGGACAGAAAGTTGAGACTCTCTGACCATCAGGGTTCAAAGCCAGTTGGGCAGGAAATTTCATGAGACTTTTTGTCTCCAATTAACCACCAAAAAAGCTGAAAGTGGAGCTATGGCTCACAGTACTAGCCTTGAGCAAAAAAGCTTTGGGAGGGCTGGGAAGGTGGCTCAGTGGTAGAGTGCTTGCCTTGTATTCATGAGGCCCAGGGTTCGATTCCTCAGCACTGCATAAGCAGAAAAGGCTGGAGGTGGTGCTATGGCTCAAGTGGTAGAGTGCTAGCATTGAGCTGAAGAGCTGATGGACAGCGCCCAGGCCCAGAGTTCAGGCCCCACGACCAAGAAAAAACAAACAAACAAACAAAAAGCTCAGGGACAGTGTTCAAGCCTAGATTTTAAGTCCCATACTGGCACAAAGGAAGATGAAGAAGGAGAAGGAGGAAGAGAAGGAGGAGAAGAAAATAAAGAAAAGGAAGGAAAGAAAGAAAAAGAAAGAGGCCAGGTACCAGTGGCTCATGCCTGTAATCCTAGCTCCTCAGGAGGATAATGGTTCAAAACTAGCCTGGGCAGTATGGTTCAAAGCCAGCCTGGGCAGTAAAGTCTGGGAGACTCTGATCTCCAATTAACCACAAGAAAACCAGATGTGGTACTGTGGCTCAAGTGGTAGAGTGCTCACCATGAACTGAAGAGCTCAGTGACAGCGCCCAGGCCCAGAGTTCAAGTTCAAGACCATGCCACAAAAGGTGGGGGGGGGAGGGAAGGGAGGAAGTTTGCCTCACGGTTTCAGAGGTTTTCAGTCTGTGGTCAGCCAGTCCCGTTGCTAAGGACCTGTGTGAAGACCTGTGGTGAGGCAAAACATAGTGGCAAAACATATGCCAGAGCAGTTACTCATCTCATTGCAGCCAGGAGGTAGAGGACATGTTGTGCTGACGGCCTTCCTCCATCTTCTCCTTTTAGTCAGATCTCCAGCCTATGGTATGGGGCTACCCACATTCAGAGCAGGTCTTCCCTGCTTAGTCATCTCTGGAAAGACCTCACAAGACACACCCAGAAGTGTGCTTTTAATATTCTAGATGTCTCTTAACCCAACCAAATTTGATAACCAAAATTAGCCATCAGGTCTTTATTCCTTTTCCTCCCTCCCCAGTCCTGGGGCTTGAACTCAGCGTCTGGGCACTGTCCCTAAGCCTCTTTGTGCTCAAGGTTAGTGCTCTAATATTTGAGCCACAGTGCCATTTCTGGCTTCAAACTGCGATCCCCAGATCTCAGCCTCCAGAGTAGATAGGATACAGGGATGAGCCACTAGTGCCCAGCTCCTATATCCAATTAACTACCAGAAAATCAGCAGTGGAGCTTTGGCTCAAGTGGTAAAGCGTTAGCCTTGAGTACCAGTCCCTGAATTCAAGACCCACAACTACAACAAAAAAAGTACCCAAAAGCTAAGTGATGGCAAAATTAAAATTAGTGGACATAAGCATGAAAGAATAAAAACAAGGATTTTATAACACATAGGGCTTAATTTTTTGTTGTTGTTGTCAGTTGTAGGGCCTGAACCCTGGGCCTTGGCTCTGTCCCTGAGCTCTTCAGCTCAAGGCTAGCACTCTATCACTTGAGCCACAGCAACATTTCTGGCCTTTTCTGCTTATGTGGTGCTAAGGAATTGAACCCAGGGCCTCATGCATGCAAGGCAAGCACTCTACCACTGAGCCACCTTCCCAGCCCCCCAATTTTTTTTCTTATTGTTATTATAAACGTGATGTACAGAGCAGTTACAGTCATATAAGTCAGGAAATGAGTACATTTCTTTTTGAACAATGTCATCCCTTCCCTTATACTCTCCCAGTGTTTTCTCCCATCCCCCTCCCCCCCACTAGTTCATTTTCCACATGGTGTCTAGTGAGTACCATGGCTACATTTTTTCACCCTTTGTCCCAACACATAGGATTTGTAACAAAATTTTTGTTTTGTTTTGTTTTGTTTTTTATGCCAGTACTAGGACTTGAACTCAGAACCTGAGTGCTGTTCTTTAGCATTTTTGCTCAAGGCAAGCTCTGTACCACTTGAGCCACAGCCCTACATCTGGCATCTTTTTGGTGGTTAATTGGAAATGAGCATATCACAGAGTTTTCTTCCCTGGCGGGTTTAGAGTTTCAAACATTAGATCTCAGCCTTCTGCGGACCTAGGATTATAGGTGTGAACCACCAGCGCCTGGCAGTATGCAGGGTTTTTTTGTTTTGTTTTGTTTTTTTGTTTTTTGGTCAGTCGTGGGGCCTGAACTCTGGGCCTGGGCGCTGTCCCTCAGCTCTTCAGCTCCTTTAGGTCTTTAGCTCAACTCTATCACTTGAGCCACAGCACCACTTCTGGTTTTTTCAGCTTATGTGGTGCTGAGGAATCGATCCAGGGCCTCATGCATGCAAGGCAAGCACTCTACCACTGAGCCACTTCCCCAGCCCCTATGCAGGTTTTTTTTTTTTTTTTTTTTGTCGGTCGTGGGGCTTGAACTCTGGGCCTGGGCACTCACTGTCCCTCAGCTCTTCAGCTCAAGGCGAGCGCTCTACCACTTGAGCTACAACGCCACTTCCGGTTTTCTGGTGGTTTATTGGAGATAGGAGTCTCAAGGTCTCTCCTGCCCGGGCTGGCTTTGAACCGTGATCCTCAGATCTCAGCCTCCTGAGTAGCTAGGATTACAGGCGTGAGCCACCAGCGCCCGGCCCTATGCAGGTTTTTTATTTGTTTGTTTTTAAAATTTTTATTTTTATTTTTACTTTTTGGGTCCAGTTGTGGGGCCTGAACTCTGGGCCTGGGCGCTGTCCCTCAGCTCTTCAGCTCAAGGCTAGCGCTCTACCACTTGAGCCACAGCGCCACTCCGGCTTTTTTCTTTTTGCTTATGTGGTGCTGAGGAATCGAACCCAGGGCCTCGGGCATGCAAGGCAAGCACTCTACCATTGAGCCATCTTCCCAGCCCTGTTTTTAAAATTTTTATCTTGCTTTGCTGATCAAGACTCCTATCTTCTAAGATAATTACAGTCTAGAGTCAAAAAAATTGACAAGGATTTTTTTTGGTTTCATGATGGTCCTGGGGCTTGAACTCAGTGTCTAAGTGATGTCCCTGAGCTTCTTTGCTCACAGTTAGTGCTCTACCATTAGAACTCCACTTACAGCAGCATTTTTTGAGATAAGAATCTTAGGAGTTTTCCTGCCCAAGCTGGCTTTGAACCATGCTCCTCAAATCTCAACCTCCTGAATAGCTAGGATTACAGGTGTGAGCCACTGGTGCCCAGCAGGATTATTTATTATTATTACCAGTCCTGGGGCTTGAACTCAAGCCCTGGGCACTGTCCCTGAGCTTCTTTTGCTCAAGGTGAGCACTCTACCACTTGAGCCACAGTGCCACTTCTGGCTTTTTCTGTTTATGTTGTACTGAGGAATTGAACCCAGGGTTTTATGCATACTAAGTAAGCACTTTATCACTAAGCCAAATTCCCAGCCCTTTTGTTAGTTTCGTGAGAGTGGGTCTGACTGTACTACTAAGGTTTGTTTTGAACTCCTGGGTTCAAGTTGCCCTCCTATCTCAGCCTCCAAAATCATTAGAACTACAGAAGCCACCATTGCCATCTCTCTGTCTCTGTCTCTCTGTCTCTCTTCCTTCTTCTTCTTCTTTTTTTTTTTTGATCCCAGTCCTGGGCTCGAACTCGGGACCTGGGCCCTTCCCGGAGCTCTTTCATGCAAGGTTAGTGTTCTGCCACTTTGAGCTAGAGCACCACTTTCAGTTTTCTAGTGGTTAATTGGAGATAAGAGTCTCATGGACTTTCCTTCCTGGACTGGCTCTGAACCGTGATCTTCAGCTCTCAGCTTCCTGAGTAGCTATGATTACAGACATGAGCCAGTGGCTCCTGGCTATGTTTTTTTCTTCTTCTAAAGTAGGTTTTTTGTTTTTGTTTTTTGTCAGTCATGGGGCTTGAACTCTGGTCCTGGGCACTGTCCCTCAGCTCTTCAGCTCAAGGTGAGCACTCTACCACTTGAGCCACAGCGCCGCTTCAGGTTTTCTGGTGGTTAATTGGAGATAAGAGTCTCATGAACTTTCCTTGCCAGGGCTGGCTTTGAACCATGATCCTCAGATCTCAGCCTCCTGAGTAGCTAGGATTACAGGTGTGAGCCACTGGCGCCTGGCAGTGTTTTTTTCTTCTCTTTGTACTGGCCCTGTGGCTTAAACTCAGGGATTGAGTGCTGTCTCTGAGCTAACACTCTACCATTTGAGCCACAGCTCTACTTCCAGCTTTTTGGTGGCTAATTGGAGATAAGAGTCTCATGGACTTTTCTGTCCCAGCTGGCTTCAGGCAGATTTCAGACTCCTGAGTAGCTGAAATTATAGGCATGAGCCACCAGTACCAAGCTTCTAACATAGTTTGAATAGCTTTTTCATTGTTTTCATTGTCCATGTTTTCATCTAGTTACTTCTAGACTGAAAGACAGATCTTTTTTCTTGTTTTCCTTGTATTTGAGAACACTGAGTTTCATTAGTAAAGTTCTAAGGAGAATGGTTCTTCCAGTCAGTAGGAAACAGTGATAGCCTTTCACATTTATCTCAAAGTAGCCTGTTCTGTGCTAATCTTTGGGCCAGAGATCATCACACTTTTATTGTAGAAGGTCAAATGATATATATGTTGAACTTTGTAGGCCAAGAGGCAAATTAAGGATATCAAGTAGGTACTTATGTAATGAGAAATTTTTCTTTTACTTTTTCTTTTTGTGGTTGTACAGCCTGAACTCAGGGCCTGAACTTTTTCACTCAGAGCTAGTGCTCTGCCGCTTTGAGCCACAGTGCCACGTGCTTAATTGGAGATTAGAGTCTCTCAATCGTCTCTGCCTGGGCTGGCTTTGAACCATGGTCCTCAGATATCAATTGCTGAGTAGCTAGGATTAGAGATATGAGCCACCAGTCCCTGGTGTAAATGAGAAAAAATTTCTACCAAAGAAAACCACTTCTTTTCCCCCCAAAGAATTTCACTGCATACAGCCACTCTACCCTGAATTGTCCAATCTTGATTGAGATAGGGTCCCACCTGAGAAAATAAATCTGTAAATTTGGTGAGAATGACATTTTGCTACCTCTTCCATCTCTTCCTCTTCCTCCTCCTCCTCCTCTTTCTCTTCTTCTGCTTCCTTCCCTTCTTTTTAAAAAATAATATTTTATTTTATTGTAAAGGTGATGTACAAAGAGGTTACAAATACATAAGTAAGGCAATAAATACATTTCTTGTCGAACAATGTTATCCCATCCTTCCTCCTCCTTCTCCTTCTTCCTCGTTCTCCTTCTCTTCTTCTTCCCCTTATTCTACTCATTCTCCTTCTCTGTCTCCTTTATTGTTTCTTCTTTTTCTTCTTCCTAGATCTGGAACTAAAATTGAGTGGTAGGCTAGCGCTCTACCACTTGAACCACAGTGCCACTTCCGGCTTTTTTCTGCTTATGTGGTGATAAGGAATCAAAACCAGGGCCTTATGCATGCAAGGCAAGCATTCTACCACTGAGACACCTTCCCAGCCCATCCAGCAAACAGTTTTAAATTGCTAACAACTGCTTGGAAGCTTATTAGTGGCTTCATTTTCATTTTTAAAATTTTTTGTGCCAAAATTCTGATGAGCCATTTCATTCCCAATTTTCCAGTTTTTCTGAGTATTACTTCCCTTATAATTTGGAAACACTGAATTCTGCCTAATATAAACTGACATGTATTGTTCATTTAGCAAAGTATAGTTCATTACATAATAAATACAGGGCTTTTTATCTTATCCAATAAGAAAAATAATCACTTTGCCTTAAAAGTGTGAAATTCAAGCCAGACACAGTGACATACAGCTGTAGCACCTGCTACTCAGGAAGCTGAAGCAGGTGGACAGCATGGGCATCTCTGAATCTCAAAATAAATTTAAAAAATAGAGTTCACATTTTCTTCTTTTGATAAAATAAATGCACAATGGCATTTTTTTCTAAGTTACTTTATTGTTGTTTCAGAGGTGATATACAGTGGGATTTTTACACACGTCAGGTAATAAGTACATTTCCTTTCATATAGTATTATCTGTTCCCTCATTCTCTTCCATTCCCTCCCTCCAATCTCCACCTATGACTTACATAACTCACTTTCTTCAATGTCCAGTGCACTCCACTGCTGCACTTTTTCACCTTTTTTTCTTCTGATTTTGTGCCCTCCCCCTGCTTTACCACAGATGTGCATGTGAATACATCATAAATAAGGTAAAGAATACAGTCATCATTGGGCTGGGAAGGTGGCTCAGTGGTAGAGCGCTTGCCTTGCATGCCTGAGGTCCTGGGTTCGATTCCTCAGCACCACATGAGCAAAAAGAAAAAAGCCGGAAGTGGCGCTGTGGCTCAAGTGGTAGAGCGCTAGCCTTGAGCTGAAGAGCTGAGGGACAGAGTTCAGGCCCCATGACCGGACCCCAAAAAAAAAAAAAAAAAAAAAAAACAAATTAAGAAAGAAGTCTTTTGTTTCCATATCTTTAGAGTTCTTTTCAGTATGTATATTATTTTATATACATATGAGAAGGTGCTTGGATATTGAACCTTTGTGATTCTCTTCTAAGACTATCTTCTTTTGGTCTCACTGTATGTGAGTAGAATTGTGTAATGTCATATTCTAGTGTGTTTTAGGTGTAACTTCCACACATCAGGGAGAAGATGCACCATTTTTCTCTCTTGGCTTACCTCACTTGATTTTTGTTCTAGTTCCATCAAATTCCCTGAAAATGACATTATTTTATTCTTTTTAATGGCTGTGTACAATTCCATTGTGTGTAGGTGCCACATTTTTTGGATCCACTCATTTATTGTGGGGCATCTGGGTTGTTTCCATATCTTGGCTATTGTGAGTAGTGTGGTAACGAACATGGACGTGCTGATATCATATCCTGACTCATGGACTTTCCTGCCCCAGCTGGCTTTGAACTGTGATTGCAGTCTCTTTTTTTTTTTTTTGGTCGGTCATGGGGCTTGAACTCTGGGCCTGGGCGCTGTCCCTCAGCTCTTCAGCTCAAGGTGAGCGCTCTACCACTTGAGCTACAGCGCCACTTCCGGTTTTGTGGTGGTTTATTGGAGATAGGAGTCTCACAGTCTCTCCTGCCCGGGCTGGCTTTGAACCGCGATCCTCAGATCTCAGCCTCCTAAGTAGCTAGGATTACAGGCGTGAGCCACCAGCGCCTGGCTTAGGCCAGTATTTTTTAATGCTCATCAAAAAAATATTCCTAGGCTGGGAAGGTGGCTCAGTGGTAGAGTGCTGGCTTCACATGCATGAGGCCCTGGGTTCGATTCCTCAGCACCACATAAACAGAAAAAGCTGGAAGTGGCGCTGTGGCTCAAGTGGTAGAGCACTAGCCTTTAGCTGAAGAGCTCAGGGAGAGTACCCAGGCCCAGAGTTCAAGCCCCACAACTGAAAAAAAAATTCTTAGCTTCCCTTTTTTTCCCCTCTATTATTTTCACGGTATATTATTATGTTGTTTGATCTTCTCATGTAGTCAGAAACTAATAATCCTCCTGGCTTAGCTTCCCAACTGCTGGGTTTACAGTGGTATACAACAACACCTAGTCTATTTTCTTCTTTCTTATGCTCAGTGAAATATACGTACCCTTCTGTAACTTGCTTTAATAAGAGCTAGGGTGAAATAAGGAGACTGGGTCCAAGCAATATGCCTTGATAATACAAGACATTCTTTGTTTTACAAATATGTCTTGAGTTGTTAAGTTCCAGAAAAATCTTACTTCCTTTAGATAACTGGTCCTTGATTTTCCTTTTGATCACATTTGATTTGCTTTTGCTTATATTTATGGTTTTGTTTTTTTTTGTTGGTTGTGCATATTGAACTCTGGGCCTGGGCGCTGTCCCTCAGCTCTTCAGCTCAAGGCTAGCACTCTACCACTTGAGCCACAGCGCCACTTCCGATTTTTTCTGCTTATGTGGTGCTGAGGAATCGAACACAGGGCCTCATGTGTGCAAGGCAAGCGCTCTACCACTGAGCCACCTTCCCAGCCCATTGCTTTTGCTTATATTTAACACCTGTATTAGGTTTAAGTGTCCTTATCTGGTTTTCTTTGCTTTTGCTACTTTTGTTAGAAAAAGTGCATACACTTGATGTGGTTTGGGGGCTACACTGGCTTTGTGTTAGCCACATTCTAGGCTGCTGGTCTTTGAGACAAGCGTCTGCCAGCAGTCCACCTATTCTCTAATTCGCACAATTTGGCTTTTCAGTGGTGGCTTCCTGTTTTTTGTGACTGAGTTCCCCTACAACAGGGTTGGTTATGGTTTAATTTAAACTGCTATAATGCTCTGAAAAATTAATACAATAAAATTAATACAATAAAATAAATAAAATTGAATAATATATCCTGACTCTATTTCTTTTTTTTTGGGGGGGGGGGGATCCGGTCGTGGGGCCTGAACTCTGGGCCTGGGTGCTGTCCCTCAGTTCTTCGCTCAAGGCTAGCGCTCTACCACTTGAGCCACAGCGCCACTTCCAGCTTTTTTCTTTTTGCTTATGTGGTGCCGAGGAATCGAACCCAGGGCTTCAGGCATGCAAGGCAAGCGCTCTACCACTGAGCCACCTTCCCAGCCCCCTGACTCTATTTCTATAACCGTATTTGGAGATAATCATTGTTTCTATGTTTACATCCTATTGTATTCTATACCATAGTTTATTGAACTAGCTTCTGTAAGTGTATATATATATATATATATACACACACAGATATATGTGTATATATATGTATATATATATATGTATATACACATATATCTGTGTGTATATGTATATATAGATTTCTAGTGCCAGTCCTGGAGCTTGAATGTAGGACCTTGGAGCTGTCTAAGTTTTTGTGCTCAAGACTAGCTCTCTACCAGTTGAGCCACAGCTCAACTTCCAGGTTTTTCATAGTTAATCAGAGATAAGAGTCTCATGGACTTTCCCACCCTTGCAGGCTTCAAATTGCACCCCTCAGGTCTCAGCCTCTTGAATAGCTAAGATTCCAGGCATGAGTGCCCAGCTTATAAATAGTGATTTACAAACAACATTACAATACATACCTTTGTCTCTATATAATTTCATATATATGTAAGTATTTTTGTAGGATGAATTCCAAGATGTAGAATTACATATCAAATGACACATACATAATATAATCATATATAGAGTGCCTTAAGCTGTGCACTATAGCACACACCTATCAGCTACTCAAGAATCTGACCTGAGGCAGGAAAGTCTGTGAGACTCTTTTTTTATTTTTATTTTTTGCCAGTCTTGGGGCTTGAACTCAGTGCCTCAGCACTGTTCCTGAGCTGCTTTTGCTCAAGGCTAGCACTCTATCATTTGAGCCACAGTACCACTTCCAGCTTTTTCTGTGTATGTGATCATACTTTGTTGTTGTTGTTGTTTGTTTATTTTTGCTTTGCCAGTCCTAGAGCTTGGACTCAGGGCCTGGGCACTGTCTCTGAACTCCTTTTGCTCAAGGCTAGCACTCTACCACTTGAGCCACAGTGCCTCTTCTGGCTTTTTCTGTTTATGTGGTACTGAGGAATTAAACCCAGGGCTTCATGCATGCTAGGCAAGCACTCTACCACTAAGCCACATTCCCAGCCCTTGTGAGACTCTTATTTCCAATTAATCACCAAAAAGTTAGAAGCGGAGCTGTGGCTCAAATAGTAAAGTACCAACATTAACAGACAAAGCTAAGAGAGAGAGAGACAGAGAGACACAGAGAGAGAGAGACAGAGAGACAGAGACAGAGAGAGACAGAGAGAGGCAGAAAGTACACAAGTCCAGTACCAACTCCAAAACTCTCAAACCAAGCTCCAAACCAACACCAAAAAAAAAAAAAAAAAAGAAAGAAAGAAAGAAAAAAAGAATCCGAGATGAGGGGGATCCTTTATGCCTAGGAATTCAAGACCAGTCTGAGAAACATGGTAATACATCATCTAAAAAAGAATTGTTTTTCCCACAGCCTCAACAAGAGTGTGTGTAACAAAGGGCTGAGCTTATGTGGCTGGGCTTATGTGGCACTGGCTTGATACAAGTTTATTTCTGACATGGGCAAGGCAACATTCCTCCACATGGTGACTCAGCCATCTAGGCTTCTGGAAGACTACCATCCCCAGGCTATATCAAATGGGGCATTTGACCTCTTCCCTCAACAGTTGAATTGGGAAACTAATCAGAGAGTCCCTGTAATTTACTAGCATTATTAACCATGTTAATTCTGTTCACCTTTTCTTTTTTTTGTGGGTCATGCAACCTGAACTTTGGACCTGGGTGCTGTCCCTCAGCGCTTCAGTTCAAGGCTTGCGCCCTACCACTTGAGCCACAGCACCACTTGCAGCTTTTTCTGCTTATGTGGTGCTGAGGAATTGAACCCAGGGCCTCATGCATGCAAGGCAAGCACTCTACCACTGAGTCACCTTCCCAGCCCAATTCTGTTCACCTTTTATGGAACAGAATGAAAAACGTGCCAAGATTTAATTCAGAGTGAACAGGTATTGTATTCTCCATAATCTCAGAAGTAGAATATTGTTTAACTTGAAAATTGCAAATATTGTAAAAACTGAGAATTGGTAAATTCCTGTGTCCAACTTTTTACATTCTAGTCCTATGTCCAACTTTTTATATTCTTGCTAAACTGATAAGTGGAAAAAAATGTCCACAGAAGCTCAACATGGAGGCAAAAGCCTATAATCTTGGCTAATTGGAAGGCAGAGGTAAAGGGATCTCAAATTCCAGGCAAAAGGTTGTGAGACTCTCTCAAAAACAAAAGAAAAGCTGGTGCTCATGCTTGTAATCCTAGCTACTTAAGAGGCTGAGATTTGAGTATCACAGTCAAAGCCAGTCAGGAAGACTTGTCAGGAAAGTCCCTGAGACTCATCACCAATTAACTACCAGAAAACTAAAGTGGAGCCAGAGCGCTAGCCTTGAGCAGGGGCAGCTCCCAGGCTCTGAGTTCAAACCCATAACAAAAAAAAAAAAAAAAAAGAAAAGCAGAGATAGGAGTACAGCTTAAATGTTGGAGCACCTGCCTAGTACAAAGCCTTAGGTTTAATGCCAAAAAAAAAAAAAAAGGTGCTAAGGGAATGTAGCTTAGTGGTAGAGTGCTTGCTTAGCATGCATGAAGCCCTGGGTTCAATTCTTCAGTACCACATAAACAGAAAAAGCCAGAAGTGGTGCTGTGGCTCAAGTGGTAGAGTGCTAGCTTTGAGCAAATCATAGTTCAAAGCCAGCCCAGGCAGGAAAGTCTGTGAGACTCTTTATCTCCAATTAACCTCTAGAAAACTGGAAGTGGAGCTGTGGCTCATAGTGGTAGAGCACTAGCCTTGAACAAAAGAGCTCAGGGACAGTGCCCAGGCCCCAAATTCAAGCTCTATTACTGACAAAAAAAAAAGAAAAAAGAAAAAGTTGATTGTCTCTGGTATTTTGCCATAGTAACAGGGAAAAAAAGACAAGAAAAAACATAGCTGACTTTCACTGGACTGTTCTTGTCTTCAATAGGGTAAATAATAGTGTAAAGTCTATTGATTTAGAAAATAGACAAAAGGCTTCATCTGAATTCTAACTTTCCTAACATAAGATTTAACAATCAAGGGCTGGGAAGGTGGCTCGATGGTAGAGTGCTTGCCTTGCATGCATAAGGCCCTGGGTTCGATTCCTCAGCACCACATAAGCAGAAAAAACTGGAAGTGGCAGAGCACTAGCCTTGAGCTGAAGAGCTGAGGGATATCACCCAGGCCCAGAGGTCAGGCCCTATGACTGGTAAAAAAACCCAAAAAACAGGGCTGGGAAGGTGGCTCAGTGGTAGAGTGCTTGCCTCGCATGAATGAGGCTCTGGGTTCAATTCCTCAGCATCACATAAGCAGAAAAGGCTGGAAGTGGCACTGTGGCTCAAATGGTAGAGTGCTAGCCTTGAGCTGAAGAGCTGAGGGACAGTGCTCAGGCCCAGAATTCAAGCCCCAGCTGAGGGACAGTGCCCAGGCCCAGAGTTCAAGCCCCTCGACTGACCAAAAAAAAAGAAATAAAACAAAACAAAAATAGATTTAACAGGGGCTAGGAAGGTGGCTCAGTGGTGGAGTGCTTGCCTTGCATACATGAGGCCCTGGGTTCCATTCCTCAGCACCACATAAGCAAAAAGAAAAAAGCCAGAAGTGGCGCTGTGGCTCAAGTGGTAGAGTGCTAGCCTTGAGCTGAAGAGCTGAGAGAGAGCGCCCAGGCCCAGAGTTCAGGCCCCATGACTGGACCCCCTCCACGCCCCCCCCCAAAAAGATTTAACAGTCATGTTCAAGCTGGATGCTGGTGGTGCATGCTTGTAATCCTTAAGCTGTTCAGGGCTGAGATCTGAGGATCAAGATTCAAAGGCCAGCCTGGGCAAGAAAGTGCAGAGCCAGGGCACTGGTGGCTCAGGTCTATAATCCTAGCTATTAAGGAGGCTGAGATCTGAGAATCAAAGTTCAAGGCCAGCCCAGTCTTATGGACTTCCTTCCTTCCTTCCTTCCTTCTTTCCTTCCTTCCTTCCTTCCTGCCTCTCTCTCTCTCTCTCTCTCTCTCTCTCATTCTTTTTTTGTCGTGGGGCTTGAACTCTGGGCCTGTGTGCTGTCCCTGAGCTCTTCAAGCTCAAGACAAGTGCTCTACCTCTTGAGCCACAGTGCCACTTCCAGTTTTCTGGTAGTTTATTGGAGATAGGGGTCTCATGGACTTTCCTGCCTGGGCTGGCTTTGAAATGCAATCTTCAGATTTCAGCCTCCTGAGTAGCTAGGATTACAGGTGTCAGCCACTGGTGCCTGGCCCCCCCCCCCCCCCCCCCCCCGCAAGCATTCATGCTTTATTTACAAGGCTCATATTTGAAGGGCAGATGTCTAGTCCAGCTGCCCAAGTTAGGGGCCCAACCCCCAGCCTCCCAGGTCATCATCCTCTACTCCTATGCCCACAAAGCTGATGGGTTGGCAGTCTAGGCTGTGCAGATTCACCAGGCAGGCAGTTGAAGTCACCCGGCATGGTGTTGAAGTCAGGAACCAGCAGCACCAGCAGCACCATCTGGATAATTTTGGAGCCAAATCTGGGAGTGTTGTCACAGAATTAGATGTGAGGGCACTCAGCAAAGATGAAGGGGTTGGTTTTTTGTTTTTGTTTTTTTGTTGGTCGTGGGACTTGAACTCTGGGCCTGGGCGCTGTCCCTCAGCTCTTCAGCTCAAGGCGAGCGCTCTACCACTTGAGCTACAGCGCCACTTCCGGTTTTCTGGTGGTTTATTGGAGATAGGAGTCTCACGGTCTCTCCTGCCCGGGCTGGCTTTGAACCGCGATCCTCAGATCTCAGCCTCCTGAGTAGCTAGGATTACAGGCGTGAGCCACCAGCGCCCGGCAGGGGTTGGTTTTATAGAAGGGATAACAGCCTATTGTAAATGTAGGACTAATGTGTTGGACCCTCAAAGTCTACTCTAGGATCTCCAAATGGTCCTCCATGCTGCTGTATCAGTAAATGTCACTCACATTCTGTCCTGATGTTCCCACAAACCTGATTCCATCAATGACGGCGAGGTAGGGGTGGTTGACCAGCTGGAGGGTGGAGTAGGCAGTGGCCAGTGGGAGCATGCAGGAGCCACTGGCATCACGTCCACGGGCACTGAGGTGTTATGCTGCAGGAGGATCTCATCTAGCATTTTGACTGCCTCCATGCTGGCTGCCTTGGTGAGGTACTTTGGCCTTGTTGATAGAATCTCTGCTCTGGGTGCTGTGGCTGAAGAGGTTGCAGGTGAGAATGACCTGGAAGATGTGGGCGGCACTGCACTGCTCCCCTTCTTCTCTGAGCTGCCCTGTCACCATGTCAACCATCAGTTGGGTGCTCAGCAGGCTCTCACCACCACCCCAACCTAAGCCCAGCCCAGACACCAGCAGCACAAACCTGTCTGTGTCAAGTAGCGGGGGGTGGGGGGGTGGGGGGGCTGGGGGGGTGGAGGGGGGGGTACAAGTGACTGTGGAAGAGATCAGCATAACCAGCAAAGTACAGGTATGGATTTGGTATGGATCAAGTGGTAGAGTGCCAGCCTTGATTTAAAAAAAAAGGGGAGGGGCTGGGAAGGTGGCTCAGTGGTAGAGCGCTTGTCTTGCATGCATGAGGCCCTCGGTTTGATTCCTCAGCACCACATAAGCAAAAAGAAAAAAGCCAGAAGTGGTGCTGTGACTTAAGTGGTAGAGTGCTAGCCTTGAGCTGAAGAGCTGAGGGACAGCGCCCAGGCCCAGAGTTCAGGCCCCACGACCGGACCCAAAAAAAAAAAAAGCACTAAGGGAGAGCATGAGGTCCTGAGTTCAACCCCAAGCATCCACACAAACAAAAAAGAAATCATGAACATGTTTTTCCCCATTCAGATCCCTGTTTCCTCATTTTTCTGTTTTGGAACAGGGACTTACTGTGTAGTTTAGGAACTGGCCTCAATGTCGATTTTACTTCCTTAGTCCCCAAAGTGCTAGGATTACAGTTGTGAACCACAACTCTTAGCCTCTTTCCACATTTTTATTTCCTATCCATCAAAAAACAGTTCTTTCTGAACATCCTTCCTTCTGAAAATGAAGACTTTGTTTTGTTTAAATCTGGAGATCACCTAGGGTCCTTGTGCTGAATTTTCAGTGACAAAAGCTTGTCAGGACTGAAGTCAGAGTCTTACTTTCCTGAGATTAAGATCAAACTGGGGCAGTGGCTCACACCTGTAATCTTAGCTACTCCTTAGCTACTCAGGAGATGGAGATCTGAGGATCAAAGTATGAAAAGCCCAGCTCAGGCAAGAAAGTCCCTGAAACTCTTATCTCCAATCAATTACTCATAAACTGGAAGTAGCTGTGGCTCAAGGTGGTAGAGTGAGCAAAAGAGCTCAAGGACAATGCTCAGGCCCTGAGTTCAAGCCCATAACTGACCAAAAATAAATACATAAATAAAGTGTGTACCTGTAACACTAGAGCAACTCAGTAGAACAAAGTTTACTCAGTATAGAATCATGATTTAGTCTTTATTAGCTAACTATACTGGCATGCTTTGGACTGCAATTGTAGAAATCCAAGTATTAACCAGCTGAGGCAATAACTATGTTATATCTCAGGCCACAAAGTCTATAGCAGAGATGCTCAAGATGCAGGCCCTAGAACTGCTTCTCTGTGATTCTCCTGGTTCTAACTTCCTTCAGGTTCTGGCTTTACTCCCTCCCTGGCTGGGAATGAAACAATTGTACTTCTCCCAGACCATAGACAAGTATGATAACACCAAGTAGAAGGAGGATGTACTTCCTTGTGTTTGTGTGTGTGTGTGTGTGTGTGTGTGTGTGTGTGTGCGCGCGCGCGCGCACACACACACACACACATGCACATGCGCGCCAGCACTACAGCTTGAACTCAGGGCCTTAAACTCTCACTTGGTTCTCTCTCTCTCTCTCTTTTTCCAGTTCAGACTTTTATTACCAACACAGAATCCCTGAGCTTTAAAGATTTTTTCAATTTTATTGATATTATAAAAGTGATGTACGGAGGCATTAGTTACCTAAGTCAGGTAATAAGTGCATTTTGTTTTGTACAACTTCACCCCTTCCTCACTCTCTCCCAGTTTTCTCCTCCTGTTTCCACCTACAAATTGTGTAGTTCATTTTCAACATAGTATCAGGTAAGTACCACTGTTGCATTTGTTCACCCTTTGTCCCTCCATTTCTGTGCCTCCCCTTACCCTCTCAAAGACATATAAATGAACAAACAGAAAGACAAAAAGAAAAAAAACAACAACAAAGAAAAGCCTCTTGTTTCCATTTCACTTGGATTTTTCATTCATGGCTCTCTACCACTTGAATCTTTGGGCTTTTTGGTGGTTAATTGGAGGTAAACATCTCATGGACTTTCTTACCTGACAATCATCTAAAGCTTGTGTGGCTTTGAACTATAACCCTCAGATCTCAGCCTTTGGAGTAGCTAGGATTATAGGAGTTAGGATTACAGGCATAGCCACAGGTGCCTGGCATTGTGTCCCTTTTTCTTTCTTTATTTTGTGCTGGTTCTGGAGCTTGAACTCAGGGCACTGTCACTGAGCTTTTTTTACTTAAGGCTAGTATTCTATCATTTGAGCCACAGCTCCACTTCTGGCTTTTTGGTGATTAACTGAAGAGAAGAGGCTAGGCTGGCTTTGAACTGTGATTCTCAGATCTCAGCTTCCTAGTAGCTAAGATTGCAGGTGACCCAACAGCACCCAGTGGGTTTGTATCCCTTTTATTAAGAGTAAAAAGATAGCTTTCATCAGAATCCTTTCTGGGAAATTGCTTTCATGACTTCTTTGTATTGAGTCACACAAGTGATTCACTTAGGCGGGAGGGGGGGGAAGAGAGAGAGAGAGAGAGAACATTTAGACCAATAATGGTTTGTTACTAAGGAAGAAAGAACAAGCAAATGTGAACTAAGACTTCCGCTTGCTGGGATTCAAGAAAAAAAGCCCTTTCTAAGAACTGAGATGATAAATATTTAAGAAAGTCAGGGGCTGGGTAATCCTAGCTACTCAGAAGGCTTGAGATCTGAGGATCATGGTTCAAAGCCAGCCTAGGCAAGAAAGTCTGTGAGATTCTTACCTCCAATTAATTACCAAAAAGCGGAAGTGGACCTGTGGCTCAAGTGGTTGAGTACTGGCCTTGAGCATAAAAGGCTCAAGTACAGCACCCAGGTCCTGAGTTCAAGCATTCTGGCACAGAGAAAGAGAGAGAGAGAGAGACACGGAGATACACACACACACACACACACACACACACACACACACACACACACACACACACACACACACACACACACACAGAATAAACTCAGTATATTTAAACTGAGTATCTCCCGGAGCCAGGATTTGAGGTGCAAAAGTAAAAATGTATAGTTCTGCCTGGTGGTACTCGGTTCAGTAGAATAGTAAGTACTAAGAACAACTTTTTTTGGGGGGAGGGGGGGTCCGGTTGTGGGGCCTGAACTCTGGGCCTGGGTACTGTCCCTCAGCTCTTCAGCTCAAGGCTAGCGCTCTACCACTTGAGCCACAGTGCACCTTCCGGCTTTTTTCTTTTTGCTTATGTGGTGCTGGGGAATCGAACCCAGGGCCTCATGCATGCAAGGCAAGCACTCTACCACTGAGCCACCTTCCCAGCCCCTAAGAACAACTTTTTATTAACCATGAGCCAGTGGCTCATGCATGCCTGTTAATCTTAGTTACCAAGAGGTTAAGATCTGAGGATGAAGGTTTGAAGTCAGCCTGCTAGACAAGTTTGAGAGACTCTTATTTCCAATTATCCAACAAAAAGCCAGAAGTGGAGGTGTGGTACTCAAATGGCAAAGTTCTAGCCTTGAGCAAAAAACCTAAAATGCCCATGCCCCTTGAGTTCAAGCCTCAGTACTAATGCTTGCGCACACCCACACATCCACACCAAACCAACCTATAATAGAAATTAACTTTGATGTTTTGGGGTTTTCCTTGCCAAGTACTGAGGCTTGAACTCAGTACTGGGCCTGAGTTCTACAGTTGAGCCACACTCCACTTTTGGCTTTTTGTGATTAACTCCAGAGAAGAGTCTCTCAGACTTTTCCTGCCCAGGCTGGCTTTGAACTGTGATGCTCAGATCTCAGCCTCCTGAGTAGCTAGGATTACAGGTATGAGCCAGGAGCACCGGGCTTTAATTTCTAAATGACTGGAGGTGTTTTTGGTTCAAAGGCCCAAATTAAACTTTAGCACAGCATTGTTGTACCCCTTTTTCAATGCTGTCTTTTCAGCGAGAACAATTTCTTTCACGTCTATGGCTTGCTTCGTTCCTCTGCTCTTAGTTTACATTCTCTTTGTAATACTGGGGCTTGCTTTCTACACAATTGGGTCTGTATTCTATGTATTTAGGACTATTTTTTCCCAATAATGTGTGCATTATAAGAATTATTATTTTGTGCCAGTCCTGGGATTTAAACTCAGGGCCTGGGCACTGTCCCTGAGCTTCTTTTGTTCAGGGCTAGTGCGCTATCACTTGAACCACAACTCTACTTCCAGATTTTTAGTGGTTAATTAGATAAGAATCTCGGGCTGAGAAAATGGCTCAGTGGTAGAGTGTTTGCCTTGCATGCATGAGGCCCTGGGTTCGATTCCTCAGCACCACATAAACAGAAAAAGCCGGAAGTGGTGCTGTGGCTCAAGTGGTAGAGCACTATCCTTGAGCTGAAGAGCTCAGGGATAGTGCCTAGGCCCAGAGTTCAAGATCCATGACAGACAAAAAAACCAAAAAACCAAAAAAACAAAAAGCTCTCATGGACTTTCCTGTTTGGGCCAACTTTGAACTGTAATCCACAGATCTTAGTTTCTTAAGTAGCTAGGATTATAGGCGTGAGCTACCAGCCCGCAGTTTACAAGCAATATACTGTATGCACTTTGAAAACCTCTCATAGGAATTGAAAGAGAGCCATAATTTTATGTATTTAATTATTCTGCACTGGGGATTGAATCTAGGTGTTGACCTTGCTAAGTCAATGCTCCACCACTTGAGTCCTTTTGCTCTTTGCTTTTTTTTGGGGGGGGGGGGGTCAGTTGTGGGGCTTGAACTTGGGGCTTGGGCACTGTCCTTGTACTCTTCAACTCAAGGCAAACGCTCTACCGCGTGAGCCACAGTGCCACTTCTGGTTTTCTAGTGGTTTTTATTGGAGATAAGAGTCTCATGGCCTTTCCTGCCCGGGCTGTCTTTGAACCGTGATCCTCAGATCTCTGCCTCCTAAGTAGCTAGGATTACAGGTGTGAGTCGCTGGTGCCCCGATGCTTTTTTTTTGTCAGTCATGGGGCTTGAACTCTGGGCCTGGGGGCTGTCCCTCAGGAATTCAGCTCAAGGCTAGCGCTCTACCACTTGATCCACAGCACCATTTCCAGCTTTAGTTTGGGGGGGGGGGCGCAGTTTATTAGAAATAAAGAGTCTCATGGACTTTCCTGGGCTGGCTTCAAACTGTGATCCTCAAATCTTAGCCTTATGAGTAGCTAGGAATACAGACAAAAGTCACTGGTGTCCCACTAAACTTTCTTTCTTTTTTGTCGATTGTGGGGCTTAAACTCTAGACCTGGCTGCTGTCTCTAAGCTCTTCAGATCAAGGCTAGCAGTGTTCTACCACTTGAGCTACAGCACCACTTCTGTTTTCTGATGGTTAATTGAAGATAAGAGTCTCACAGACTAGAGCTGGGAAGGTGGCTCAGTGGTAGAGTGCTTGCCTTGCATGCATGAGGCCCTGGGTTCTATTCCTCAGCACCACATAAGCAGTAAAAGCCAGAAGTGGTAGAGCACTAGCCTTGAGCTGAAGAGCTGACAGCGCCCAAGCCCAGAGTTCAGGCCCCACAACCAGCAAAAAAAAAAAAAAAAAAGAGTCTCACAGACTTTCCTGCTCAGGCTGGCTTTGAATCATGATCCTGAGATCTCAGCCTCCTGAGTAGCTAGGATTACAGGTGTGAGCCACCAGTGCTCAGCTACTTTTACTCTTTATAAATTACCCAACTCTGTGATATTCAGTGATAGCAATAGAGAATGGACTAAAAAAGCTGACTCAGTCTTTGTGTTGAGCCACTGTACCAGATGAGAAGTGGTACCATTTACTGAGATAGAGCACTGGAGAATGGCAAACAAATGTAGAAGTCTTGATTTTGCTAAAGAAGTTAAGAGAAGATAGAAGACAAGCTGGAAGGGCTCTCTGATAGCATGAGAAAGTTTCTAACTCACTTTTTCTTTTTTTATGTAATGCAGGGGATTGAACCCAGTGCCTCACATAGGCTAAGCATCCATTACCATTGAGTTATAACCCTTGCCCAGAGGGCTTGTAAGTGGGGTTTAAAGGATCTAACATGCCAGGTGCTATTAGCTCATACCTATAATCCTAGCTATTCAAGGGGTTGAGATCTGAGGGTTGAAGTTCAAAACTTGACCTGGGTAGACAAGTCCAAGAAACTTTTTTTCCCCCCATCCTGGGGCTTGAGCTCAGGGCCTGAGCACTGTCCCTGAGCTTCTTTTTTTTTTTGGGTCCGGTCGTGGGCCTGAACTCTGGGCCTGGGCGCTGTCCCTCAGCTCTTCAGCTCAAGGCTAGTGCTCTACCACTTGAGCCACAGCGCCACTTCTGGCTTTTTTCTTTTTGCTTATGTGGTGCTGAGGAATCGAACCCAGGGCCTCAGGCATGCAAGGCAAGCGCTCTACCACTGAGCCATCTTCCCAGCCCTCCCTGAGCTTCTTTTTGCTCAAAGCTAGCACTCTACAACTTGAGCCACATGCCACTTCCAGCCTTTTCTGTTTATGTGGTGTTAAGGAATCAAACCCAGGGCTTCATGCATGCTAGGCAAGCACTCTACTGCTAAGCCACATTCTCAGCCCCCAAGAAACTCTTATATCAGAAAAAAGCTGGTAGAGGTATGGGGGTCAGGTGGTAGAGCACCAGCCTTGAATGAGAGAGCTGAGGGATAGCACCAAGGTCCTGAGTTCAAGACCCAGCACTAAGACACACACACACACACACACACAATACATGAAGATTCAGTAAGGACTCTTCTGCCAACACTTTGAAATAACTGTGTAGGAGATAGATTTTGATGTAAAAACAGCTTTATATTTTATTTCTTGAAATATGTTCATCAGTTCAGTTGAAGGTTAAGATGGTCCAACTTGCTCTGACATAAATCTGAACAGACCCCCCCCCCCCCAATTCTTGTCAAATGAATGCTTTTAAAGACTGGCTTATCATTTTGTACTTAAGACAATTCATTCATCAGAGCAGATGCTTAACAACAATGTAACTTCAAAAACAATCCCGCAAGAAAAGGTTTCTGTGGGTAAAACAGATTTGTACCAAATTGGTGTAGTATATACTTAAAATTACATATTTACAAAAAGGGAAAGAAATTAAAATGCACTGATATATATACATATATATATATGCATGTATGTATTCTTGACTTTTGAGTTAAGATCAGGTCTCATTGCCTATGGAATACAAAAGAGACAACGGTAACTCCATTGCTGTTAAGTTATAAATTACTAAATGATAGAAACAGTTGCCTCCAAAGGAAAATGCACTTTTTTTTTTTTTTTGGTTAGTAACCCACTTAGTATAACAACTCTAAAGTTAGAAAAGCCACTTTTCTGAAGGCACAGTTTGTTTCTAGGTCAACTGTGGACATGGAAATCTGTCTTGAAGATGATTTAATAAGAATGAGTGCAATGGCCTCATCTGGGGTGCCAATGCTTGTCCCATACACAGCCTCAGTCCACACGTGTCTCGTTTAGATGCTTTCTGATCCCAACTGTCATGTGATAAAGATTCTGGATCTCCCCAGGTCTTCCTTTTGTTTTCTGTGAAAATATAAGCTAATTTGCTTCATAAAGTAGCATCAGCAACTTTGTGGGCTTGGGAATAGATGAAGACCCAGCAGGAAGCTATTGGCAGGCATTAAAAGCACAGGGACAGACCCTTAGCAGAAGCTTTATAGGAGGGTCTAAAGAAGAACAAGAAAAAATAGATGAGGCCTTTAAGGTATTATAGGAAGGGGCTGGGAAGGTGGCTCAGTGGTAGAGCACTTGCCTTGCATGCTTGAGGCCCTGGGTTCAATTCCTCAGCAGAACATAAGCAGAAACAAAAAAGCTGGAAGTAGCACTGTGGCTCAAGTGGTAGAGTGCTAGCCTTGAGCTGAAGAGCTGAGGGACAGTGCCCTGACCCAGAGTTCAGGCCCCATGACGACCTCCCCCCCCCCAAAAAAAAAGGTATTATAGGAAGACAAGATTTCAAGAAAAGTGAGGGTCATTCTTCTTTCATGTGCTTAAGGCTAAAAAACAAAACAAAACAAAAATAAAGCTGTGTATCAGTGGCTTAAACTTATAATCCTAGCTGCTCAGAAAGCTGAGATCTGAGGAGCTCAGTTTGAAGCTAGTGGGAAGAAAAGTCTGAGAGACTCTATGTTCAATTGGCCAGAAAAAAATGCTGGAATGAAGCTGGGTGCTGGTAGTTCATACCTGTAATCCTAGTTACTCAGAAGCTAAGATCTGAAGATCACAGCTCAAAGCCAGCCCAAGCAAGAAAGGCTGTGAGACTCTTATCTCCAATCAATCAGCAAAAAAGCCTGAAGTGGAGCTGTGGCTCAAGTGGAAGAGTATCAGCCTTTAGCAAAAAAAAGCTCAAGGACAGCACCCATCCAGGTCCAGAGTTCAAGTTCCATCTAGGTCTTGAGTTCAAGCTCCACCCAGGCCTTGAGTTAAAGCCCCAGGACCTGTACACACAGCAAAAAATGCTGGAATGATGACTTGGCTCAAGTGGTAGAGTGCCAAGATGAGTGAACAAACAGAATGTGAAGCCCTGAGTTCAAGTCCCATCACAAAAGATAAAAAACAAAAACAACAAACCCAATTAAAATAGCCCACTAAAACAGAAATGGGGTAGGGATTGACTTCTTTAACAAAAGAAAGGGAAGGTGCATAAAATGTTACTTTGCTTCGAGACAGATATCCCAAAATGCAAATGGAAGTCTAGTCATGGAAACAGTTGGCAGTAGCCTTTAATGTACTTATTTAGGGCTGAGGTATAGTGATTAATCTCCAAGAATCATTGCCTAGTGGTAATAAAGTAGAACTATCTATTCTATATGATTCTTTTCCTTTTCTTGGTACTGGGGTTGAGACCCAATTCCTCTGGCTTTCTTAGTGAGTATTCTACCACTGAGCTATAGCCTAGTCTAGCTCTGCATTCTCATTTCATGTATTTGAGCAGTCTTTATATGAGAGAGCTCCATGAATTACCTACATAGAAGTTTTGTTTAGGCTGGGTGTTACATTTAACATTTTCCTTTGTGCTGGTGGTGTAACTGAAATGGTAGACATCTGCCTAGTAAGTGTGAGGCTCTGAGTTGAAACCCTAGTATCCTTTTTTTTTTTTTTTAACATTATCCATAACAACACTGAGTTTACTTGATTAAACCAACCAACCAACCAAAACATGTCTATTACTTTTAATCAAGGCCTCACAACCTGTGAGGATAGATGTAGGTTAGGATAGATAACGATTAGAATTCTTTTTTTTTTTTTTTCCCGGCCAGTCCTGGGGCTTGAACTCAGGGCCTGAGCGCTGACCCTGAGCTTCTTTTTGCTCAAGGCTAGCACTCTACCACTTGAGACATAACACACCACTTCTGGCTTTTTGTGTTTATGTGGTGCTGGGGGTGGAGCCTAGGGCTTTATGCATGCTAGGCCAACACTCTACCACTTAGCCACATTCCCAGCCCAAGATTAGAATTCTTTTTTTTTTTTTTTGGGTCCAGTCGTGGGGCCTGAACTCTGGGCCTGGGCGCTGTCCCTCAGCTCTTCAGCTCAAGGCTAGCGCTCTACCACTTGAGCCACAGTGCCACTTCCAGCTTTTTTTTTCTTTTTGCTTATATGGTGCTGAGGAATCAAACCCAGGGCCTCAGGCATGCAAGGCAAGCGCTCTACCACTGAGCCACCTTCCCAGCCCCCAAGATTAGAATTCTTGAGGTGACTAACACATGATATGACCAGGATTTACAGGAAGCTGTAAACCTATTGTTTTAGGTTGTCCTAAAACAATAGGAGGCTGTCCCTATGTTAGGAAGATTGAATATTGTGAGATAGGAACTTTCACAAATTGCTAAATAAATTCTAACGTACTGTTGTCCCCCATGCTTTCATTCTTTTCCTTTTTTAAAAAAAATCACAGTGTTATAGATTGAAGTTAGGGCCTTGCTAATGGTAGGCAAGGGCTCTATTGGTGATCAACACCTCCAGTTGATTATAGCTCTTTAAAGAGGCTTTCTGTGCCAGAAGCTGATGGCTCACACCTGTAATGCTAGCTACGCAGGAGGCTGAGATCTGAGGATTGTGGTTCAAAACCAGCCTGGGAAAGAAAGTCCATGTGATTCTTAACTCCCAACTAGCTACTAGAAAACCAGAAGTGGAGCTGTGGCTCAAAGTGGTAGACTGATAGCCTTGAATAAAACAGTGCCCAGGCCCTGAGTTCAAGTCCCATGACTGACAAAAAAAAAAAAAAAAAAGTCTTGTTGGGCTTTGAGAGACTGTTTATAGGATGTAGAGTCCAAAGGAAAACATGAAGAAAGGCCAGTACCCATAGACTAGTACTGCATCTTATGGTGGAAGGCACTGTTACTTATGTATTATTTTCTGACCTGTCTTGTTATTAAAATCAGTTTCTTTTGCCATCCTTAAAATAGCTTAATTTTAAAGAAAGTCCAGGGATTTGTGGCTCCAATTATTTTGTTGGAGGTACTAATATAAATCAGTTTTAATGTGCCAATCAATGTTATTTTTATTTCTTTGATTTTTTTTTTTGAAACAAGGTGTGGTTATGTAGCCCAGGCTGGCCACTTTCCCTGTAGCTCAGGCTGGCTTTAAACTTGCGATCATTCTGTCTCTGCCTCCTAAATGCTGGGATTACAGGTATACTCTATGAGACTTGGCAAGATATCCATTTTAATTATTGCTTGTAAATGTTTCCTTTTGCAAAATAAAAGGGATGAGCAAAGTGAGCCTAGTTAAAATGATATTTGGGTGTTTTGGTTTTTTTTTTCCTTTTTCTTAGTGGAATTCATTTTATAGAAGGTTAGCAGCATTTATGGAGTACCAGTTGTAACACTGGTGGCAGAGAACCAAGTGATTCAGATGTTACTTTGTAGGAAGTGCAGAAGACTGAGTGGAAGTCAGGAGACTCCAGGCACTAAATAAACACTGCCTTACTGTGGTCTTGCAGTGGTAACTCTCAGAGGGGCAGAGGACTCAAGGAAGGAAGACTACTGCTTGATTATATCTGTGATACTCCATTCTTATTAACTCTACAGGGCTCCTATCAGTCAACCAGGTGGCTTTGAGCCAGTGGAAAATCTGTTCCTAACCACAGATGAAGCAAATGAGGTAACAGCAGGTGGGAAGCAGGGTTCAAACTTTTTTCTAGGCATGATGCTCTAAGCCTTCCTATAAGGTGTGCCAAGGCTGGAAGGCAGGAAAGGAAGAGGTGACATCTGTCAATAAAAGACTAGCCAGGTGCTGGTGGTACATACCTAGGCTGAGATCTGAGGATTGCAGGCAGGAAATTTTGTGAGATTCTTATCTCCAATAAACTATTCAGAAAAAGCCATAAGTGGCACTGTGGATCAAGTGGTAGAGCACTAGCCTTGAGCACAAAGAGGCTCAGGGATAGTAGCACCCAGGCCCTGAGTTTAAGCCCCATGACTCACAACAAAACAAAGAGCAAATTAGTCTGCATCTTACATTGATCCTTTTTCAAGGGGAAGAGAAGAATTGAATGCTCAGTATGTGTGTGTATGTGTATCTGAGTGCAGATGCAGTAATTGCTACACAAATCTGTGAAAAGGACCCTCCTGCTGTAAACCCAAGGTTCCTTACTGTGAGAAATTCAGTAAATGAGGAAATAGAGGTGGCTGGTAAGACTGAAATTCTATCCACATCTTTCCATCCACTCATGAAAGTGAGAAATTTAACTTCTTTACTCCTTTCAGCCCCATAGTATGTGGAGTTCAGACTAAAATCTTTCAGGAAATTCAGCTGAAAGAATTTTGGAAGGTGTTGGCCTTAAGAAAAAGTGGAACACACATTTCTTCATTACAACAACAACAAAAATCTCTTAAAATTCACTCTATTAGAACATGTGCAAACATATGTTAATCACATACTAAATAATAAGTAAAATTTCTTGGGAATTTAAAGAGACATCTTTTGAAATCTTTTCATCACCATGGAAATCTTTTCACCTCTGTCTTCTAGAGTTGTCGAACTTTTCTTTCTGTGCCTTTTATATTGATATCTAACTTTTCCACTTTGTTTGTCAGTCGGTCCAGAATGTCATCCTGCTCCTCAATTTCTGTCTGCATCCCCAGGGCTATGTCCTTCAGACGGCCTAGTCCCACGGATAGCTCATCTGTGAGAGAAGGAAATGACAGGCAGGACTGAGTAAAAGTAATCATGGCACCTACAAATTCATTAACCTTTCCAGGTTAGCGACATATGGATTATGTAGTCCTCTGTGTTTTAAGACAGGGTAAGTTCTAGGGCTTTTAGTTACGTTTTCCAAAATATGGAGAAGTGAAAAGAAAATCTGTTATTCACTAAAAAATAATATAAGCCTAATGTAGAAGCCATTTTCCATCCCTCCCCAGGATAACCAACTATTAATAGTGTTTGTTTTTCTAGTGTCTTCCCCTTCCATCCCAAGTTCAACTTGATCAAACCAAAGGCATAGGAGAGACAGGCACTCTACTATTGAGCCATACCAACTCACCATTTTTTTTTTCTTTTGGTATTGAGGATTAAATTCAGGGTCTCCAGCATGCTAGATAAGAACTATACTACTAGGTCTATATATCAGCTCTTGTTTTTTCCCTGCTGGCCTTGAACAGTGCTCTTTGTGATTCTCCTTCTTCCACCTTCTCAGTAGCTTGGAATTATAGGTGTGTACCACCACACCTAGCTCTAACATCCTTTTTTTTTTTTTTCTTATTTCTTTGTGTGTGTGTGCTGGTACTATGGCTTGAACTCAGGACCTCTTGGTTTGCTTTTTTGGTCAAGTCTGGCATTCTACCAATCGAGTCATAGGTCCACTTCCATAACTGGAGATAAGAGTCTCACAGACTTTTGTGTCTGGCTTTGAATCAGATCTCAGCCTCCAGAGTAGCCAGGATTACAGGTATGAGCTACTATACCTGGTATTCTAATGTTCATTTTAAAGAATAATGTCTACAAGGCTGTGTGACCAGTTTTGGGAGTCTGGGAAAGGTGTCCTGGGAACAGATGCTTCGAAGAGAAATGAGGGCAACGATGGGGGACAGACATGCTGAGGGACTCTATCTCTTGGTGAAGACACCAACTGCAGAGAAGAGTTTTGGCTTGACTAGTTCTGACAGGTTGAGTAGTTAGGCCTTTTTTCAATGTTTGTGACTCTGTGTGTGTGTGCACGCACGCGCACACGTGTATATGCATGGTATATGGGCCATGTGCAAGCATTCTGGGTTGGGGACAATCCAGGGCTACACTCTCCCCTCATACTGAGAAGAGCTAATCAGTACAGAACCAGAAGAGAGACAAAAACTTGTATTTGTAAACCTTCTATCTTGTGAAATTTATGATTATACACTAAGTGAAAAGGGTCAGCACATACAAGCATTTAACCTAGCATTACAATTTAAACAAAAATCGGTGTGTGTTTGTTTTTGTTGGTGGTAGGGCTTGAACTCAGGGTCAGGGAGCTATCTCTCAGCTTTTTTGCTCAAGGCTAGTGCTCTACCACTTTGAGCCACAGCTCCACTTTCAGTTTTCGGTTAGTTAATTGGAGATAAGAATCTCATGGATTTTCATGCCTGGACTGGCTTTGAACTGTGATCCTTAGATCTCAGCATCCTGAGCAGCTAGGATTACAGGTGTGAGCCACCAGTACCTGACTTGTTTTAAATAGCCTTTGGCTCTATGCTGGTTTTTTCCCCTTGTGGCAATTAAATACACATGCTAGGCAAGTACTCTACTACTATGTCCTCAGTCCTTTTAAATTTTATTTTCATTAATTATTATTATTAATAAGTATGTGCTTTTTTTGGTGCCAGTACTGGGGCTTGAACTCAGGGCCTGAGCACTATCTCTTAGCTTTTTCACTCAAAGCTAGCACTCTGTTATTTGTGCCACGGCTCCATTTCTGTGCTTTTGCTGGTTAATTGGAGATTAGGGTATCAAGGATTTTCTTGCCCAGACCAGCTTTAACAGTGATCCTCAGATCTCAGCCCTCTGAGTAGCTACAAATACTGGTATGAACCACTGGCATCCGGTGATTTATTTTTAATTTTTATTTTGATTACAGTCTTACTAATTTACTTGGTTTTATCTGTTATTCTCTGGACTTGTCTCAAACTTTTGAGTCTCCTGACTCAGTCTCTTAGTGGGGGGAGGTGCTACTACTCCCAGTATGCTATGCTCTTTGAGGTTTTTTTTTTTTTTTTTTTGGTGGTATTGGGATTTGAGCTCAAGACCTTGTGCTGGCTAGGTACATACTCTAGTACTTGAGCAATTCTCCTAGTACCTTCCCCCCCTCCCCCTCCATATTGGAGTCTGAATGCAGGGCCTGAGGTTTTGTGTTCAAGGCTAGTGCTCTACCCTTTGAGCTATAGTTCTACTTCCAGTTTTTTGGTAGTTAATTAGAGATAAAAGTCTATGGACTTTCCTGCCTGTACTGGCTTTGAATCAGGAGCCTCACATCTCAGCCTCCTAAGTAGCTAGGATTATAGGTGTGAACTACTAATGCCCATACCCTGTACCTTTTTGAGTTGTTAACCAACTCAAAAAGAGTTGAGAGTCTTACTTTATGCCTGGGTTGGCTTGATTATAATCCTCCTATCTGTGTTTCCCATGTAGGTAGGATGACAGTGCCTAGCCACTGGTTAATTGAGATTGAGTTTCATGTTTCTTATTTTTGGCCAGGGCTTTACTTAAACTATATTCCCTCAATCTCCACCACTCAAGCAGCTAAGACTACAGACTTGAGCAATTGTTCCCAGCTTCTTGAAGTTACTGAAATTCATGACCTTATGGTCTCTGAAGAGTAAAACCTAAACAGTTACCCCAGGTTTTGGGGAGATTCTGGGGCTCTAGGACAGCAAAGATACGCAAACATTTAGGCTGAGATCAAAGGCATGGTAAAGTACAGCCTCCAGGCCACCTGGCAGACAGTGGGAATCCTTGAGAGGAGGGGAAAGTGCTAACCACGCCTATGTGACCTATATCCGTAGGGCCAGTTGGCTATGATTGAGCCAGCTGCTCACCTCTACCTCACTCTTCTCTTGCTCTATACTATGTCCTATGTAGCCCTCAGTGCCCACTTGCATATCCTCTGCCTCCAGGGTGGAGCATCTTAACACTAATTCTGCTCACATGATCCTTGAACTCAGAATCCTTCTTTTCTCCATCTTCTCTAGTCCCTGCCAGCAGGCTCCAAAGATATCAAGATTCCCAGCCATAATTTTCTTTTGATTGAAGACAGGGACTTTGGGTTTCCTTTTTTTGGGGGGGGGGGGTGTTGTAGTGGTTGTTTCATTTTTTGTGTTGCTGGTACTGAGGTTTGAACTCAGGGCCTAGGTGCTATGCTTTAGATTGTCTGCTCAGAGCTGGCACTGTACCACCTAAGCCACAGCTCCACTTCTGTTTTTTTGGTGGTTAATTGGAGATAAGCATCTGTCTCATGGATTTTTCTTGCCTGGCTAGCTTCAAACCATAATCCTCAGAGTTAGGTTTACAGGTATGATGCTGGTCCTTTGAGTTTGTTTGGAGTGGCCAAATCACAGACATACCTTCTGCCTTGCAGAGGTCTCTGGCTCTGGATGACAAAGTTGGGGGGACAAAAGTGAGAAATGGCTCTATGAGGCTTCCTTGGGCTCTGAGGGTCAAGGGTAGGTGGGGTTTAGAGAAAAGCCTGAGGTGTAAAGAGCACAGAGATAGGTTCTTCCCCTTCTGTTGGTGTCCTGGAAGCAATCTGTCTGGAAGGCATGGACCAAGGTCTAAAATGCTAAGATGTTGGGCATGTGCCCTGCCTACTCTGCAGGCCAAGTGGGAAGGACGGCTTGAGCCTAGGAGTTTGAGCCCTACTTGGGTAACACTGTAAGACTCCATATCTCAATAAAACAAAACAAAAGGCTAACAATCCCCCCAAAAGTAACAGTGGGTAGCAGAAATATAGTTCTTTTTTTTTTTTTTTAAATGCTGGACCTGGGCTTGAACTCAGGGCCTGGGCTTTATTTGCTCAAGGCTAGTGCTCTGCCACTTAAGCTATAGCTTCACTTTTGGCTTTTTGGTGGAAGTTTGGAGATCAGAGTCATATGGAGTTTCTTGCCCAGAATGGTTTTAAACTGTAATCTTCAGATCTTAGCTTCCTGAGTAGCTAGAATTACAGGTATGAGCTACCAACCCCTGGCTTTGGACTGTGTTTTAAGTCAGTTTTGGGGAAAGAGTTTTGGAAGAATTTCCACCTAACCTTTTTTTTGTGTGTGTGTGTGTCAGTTGTGGAGCTTGAACTCTGGGCCTGGGCACTATCCCTCAGTTCTTCAGCTCAAGGCTAGTGCTCTACCACTTAAGCCACAGAACCACTTTTGGTTTTCCTGGTGGTTTACTGGAGATAAGAGTAGCATGGATTTTCATGCACAGGCTGGCTTTGAACCACAATCCTCAGATCTCAGCCTCCTGAGTAGCTAGGATTACAGGTGTAAGCCACCAGCGCCTGGCTTCCACCTGACATGTTTTGAAAGATCACTCCCAGGGCTCTGTGGCCAATTTGCCAAGGTAAGTTCTAACTTTTAACCAGGCCTAGTGCTTTCCTTCATGCTCGTTAGAGTCAGCTTGTAGAACCTTCTCACCAATCCTCAGGAGCATGATGTCACAGAAGGGAAAAATAGGGCTCCATGTGGCCTAGTAGAAAGGATGAAACAAGGGGTTGTATCCAAGCGGCATTTAGGGCACACAGAGACTTGAAGGTCTATGCTGCTGTCAGGATCCAAGCCAGCAGTGGAGATGGCTCAGTTGCACTGAATACAACAAGGAGAAAAATGGATGGATTCCTGAGATAGCGAGGCAGTGAGACAGTCATGATGCTGGGCGGGGTTTGGGTGGCTTAGGGTGCGTGAACTGTGCTTGGCACACACTGTCTGGAGGAAGAAGTAGAGTATAGAGGATCTACAGCTCTCAGTCTTACCTAGGTTGTTGTCAATCTTCTGGTGATAGGCTCGAAGGTGTGTATTCTTTGGGTAAGTCTCATTACTCACAGAACCAGGCCCTTCAAGGACAGCATCTGAGTTTAAAAACAAACACCAAAAGAATGATTAACTGATATCCCTTGAAATGTTGCTTCAGGAAACTGATTGTGTGTGTGTGTGTGTGTGTGTGTGTGTGTGTGTGTGTGTGTGTGTGTGTGTGTGTGTGTGTGTGTGTGTGTGTGTAGGGGTCCTGAGGCTAGAATTTAAGAGTATTGTGTGGGGCACTGGTGGCTCTCAGGAGGCTGAGATCTGAGGATCATGGTTTAAAGCCCCATATGACTCTTATCTTCAATAAACCACCAGAAAACCAGAAGTGGTACTGTGGCTCAAGTGGTAGAGCACTAGCCTTGAGCTGAAGACACCCAGGCCTAGAGTTCAAGCCCCATGACCGACAAAAAAAAAAAAAAGTGTTGTGTATACTAGCAAGCATTCCACATTAGCTACACCTCCAGCCTCATCACATTGATATTTGTTTTTAGTGTGTGTGTGTGTGTGTGTGTGTGTGTGTGTGTGTGTGTGTGAGTACTGGGGCTTGAACTCAAGGCCTAGGTGCTGCTCCTGAGTTTTTTTGCTCAAGACTAGAGCTCTATCACTTGATCCACAGCTCCTAGATTTTTGGTGGTTAACTGGAGATAAGAGTTTCACATGCTTGACAAGAAATGTACTCATTGCCTTACTCATGTAACTGTAATCCCACTGTACAGCATCAAAGAAGCTTTAAAAAAAAAAGAGTTTTGGGCTGGGAAGGTGGCTCAGTGGTAGAGCACTTGCCTTGCATGCCTGAGGCCCTGGGTTTGATTCCTCAGCACCACATAAGCAAAAAGAAAAAAAAGCCGGAAGTGGTGCTGTGGCTCAAGTTGTAGAGCGCTAGCCTTGAGCTGAAGAGCTGAGGGACAGCGTCCAGGCCCAGAGTTCAGACCCCATGACCGGACCCCCCCCCCAAAAAAAAAAAAAAAAAAAAAAAGAGTTTCATAGACCTTTCTGCTCAGGCTGGCTTTGAACATCAATCCTCTGATCTCAGCCTCCTGAGTCGCTAGGATTACTAGCATGAGCTAAAGGTGCTCAGCCACAACGCTGATCTTAATCTGGAAAATGTGTGGAAGAGATGAAGTGGCTGGCTCTGGGGGTAGGAAGAATCAGGGGTGGGAATATATGCAACATACCAGGGAGGAAGAATCCTGGGTGGGTTGAAGGGTTGGAGGAAAATGTTCCCAGGAGAGCAGCATAGAAAGACTCCAGTCTTTCCCTCAACCCTTGGCAGACCTAAGAACCTTAGCCTATCTATCACCTGGATAGATGTGGCATACAAATCCTAGAAATAGCCCCATACAAATAATGATACAGTAGAGAAACTGCATCAATGCAAAACTACACAGACCCATGGATAAGACATAGGAAATAGACTGTCTTATTTTTACTTTTTTTTTTTTTGGGTCCGGTCGTGGGGCCTGAACTCTGGGCCTGGGCGCTGTCCCTCAGCTCTTCAGCTCAAGGCTAGCGCTCTACCACTTGAGCCACAGCCCCACTTCCGGCTTTTTTCTTTTTGCTTATGTGGTGCTGAGGAATCGAACCCAGGGCCTCAGACATGCAAGGCAAGTGCTCTACCACTGAGCCACCTTCCCAGCCCCTTATTTTTACTTTTTAAATTTTGGTGCTGGGATTAAATTTAGGGCCTTGTGCATACTAGCCATACACTCTACTATGGAGCTATCCCTTCAATCTTGCTCCTTCTTCCCTTTCTCTCTCCCTCCCTCCTTCCTTTTTCTCCCTCCTCCTCCTCCTCTTCTTCTTTTTTTTCAGTGGTGGTTGCTTGAACTCTGGGCCTGGGTACTGTCCCTGAGCTCTTTAGCTCAAGGCTAGTGCTCTACCACTTCTGGTTTTCTGGTGGCTAATTGGAAATAGGAGTCTCATGGATGTTCCTGCCTGGCCTGGCTTTGAACCGAGATCCTCAGATCTCAGCCTCCTGGGTAGCTAGGATTACATGCATGAACCACTGGCACCTGGCTCTTCCCTTTCTTCTTGAGACAGAGTCTTTCTATGTCACTTAAGCAGTTGTCTTGCTTCAACTTCCTAAGTAGCTGGGACTAAAAGTGCATGCTACTACACCTGGCATGCATATATATATATATATATATATATATATATTTCCCCCCCACCCCATCATGGGGCTTGAATTCTGGGCCTGAGCACTGTCTCTCAGCTCTTCAGCTCAAGGTGAGTGCTCTACCACTTAAGCCACAGAGCCACTTCTGGTTTTCTGGTGGTTTATTGGAGATAAGAGCAGGACTTTCCTGCTCGGGCTAGCTTTGAACTGCAATCCTCAGAACTTAGCCTCCTGAGTAGCTAGGCTACAGTGTGAGTCACCAGCTCACGCTAAGTGGTTACGTAATTTCCCAAATTTTATAGTCTTGTGGGATAGTGAAGCTTAGTTAAAGTCACAAACACATTCTAACTTTCATAGGACAAATTGTCTATAATGGTTTATAACATTTATGAGTTCTATGAGCTTTGCAATATAGTTTATTTCTTCCACATTGGGTGATATGTACATTTCTTTTGTTTTGCATAGCATCAGCTGTTCCTTCTTTCCCACTTGTTCCCTCCTTCCCATCGCTGCCATTGAATTGCTTAGTTCATTTTGGTCAATGTCCAGTGCAGCTGATGGGTCCTGCTGTTGTATGTTTTTCCCTGATTCCCTCTAGTTCTGCAGAGACACATTTTTAAAATCAAAGATGTTTAAATGGTGTTAAATTGGGCACTAGTGGCTCACATCTGAAATCCTAGCTACTTAGGAGGCTGAGATGTGAGGATTGGAGCTATGACTTAAGTGGAAGAGCACTAGCTTTGAATGAAAAGCTTAGGGATGCTGTGTGCCAATGGCTCACGCCTGTAATCCTAGTTACTCAGGAGGCTGAGATCTGAGGATCACAGTTTTTTTATTTATTTATTTATTTATTGGGTCCGGTCATGGGGCCTGAATTCTGGGCCTGGGCACTGTCCCTCAGCTCTTCAATTCAAGGCTAGCGCTCTACCACTTGAGCCACAGCGCCACTTCTGGCTTTTGTCTTTTTGCTTATGTGGTTCTGAGGAATCGAACCCAGGGCCTCATGCATGCAAGGCAAGCACTCTACCACTGAGCCACCTTCCCAGCCCCGAGGATCACAGTTTGAAGCCAGCCAGAGCAGGAAAGTCCGTGGGACTCTTATCTCTAATCAACCACCAGAAAACTGGAAGTGGTGCTGTGGCTCAAAGAAATGAAGCACTCTCCTTGAGTGAAAAAGTTTAGGGGCAGTGCCCAGGCTCAGAGTTCAAGCCCAACAACTAATTAAAAAAAAAAAAAAGAGCTCAGGGATAAATGAAAACTCCAACCTTAAAGTTATGTTTTTTTTTTTCTTTTCTTTTTTGGTGGGGGTGTGTATGTGTGTGCAAGCTCTTTCTCTCCTTCAGCGAGATATTGAGGATGGTTTCTTGGGCCCTTTGTATTTTAGTTTTCTCTAGCTTTCTCCCAGGGTTTACATTTTTTCAGAATGAACTGTATCCATTTAGTATGTCCTGAGCCTAGGTGCTTTCTCCATCAGCTCTCTCCTTTTTGTTCTATTAATTTTATTAAACTTTTTTTTTTTTTTTTTTTGTGCGGTCCTGTGGCTTGAACTCAGCCTATGAGTGCTGTCTCACTGGAGCCACAGCTCCACTTCAGCCTTTTTGGTAGTTAATTGGAAATAAGAGTCTCATGGATTTTCCTGCCAGGGCTGGTTACAATCCAGCATGTTTCCCTGTGCTCTTTTTTTTTTTTTTTTAAATGCTGGTTCTTGGGCTTGAACTCAGGGTCTTGCACTCTTGAGCTCAGGGCTGGCATTCTACCACTTGAGTGGTGCCTCCACTTCTTTTTGGGTGGTTAACTGGAGCTAAGAGTCTCTTAGATTTGTCTACTTGGACTGGCTCCAAATCTTAATCCTCAAATCTCAGCCTTCTGCATATCAAGGCTCCCACTTTCTTAATTCACCCTCCAAGATAGAGGGAAGAAGAGAGGGAACAAAGAATCCCAGTGTAACTCCCTCCCTTCCTTCCTGTCAATTATTTTGCGCTGGTACTGGGGCTTGACATTAGGGCCTGGGCATTGTCCCTTAGCTTCTTTCCTCAAGGTTTGTGTGCTACCACTTAGGCCTTTTTAAAGTTGCTTTAACTAAATTTGTCTGTCCAGGCTGACTTCATACTGTGATTCTCAGAACTCAACCTCCTGTATAGGTAGGATTATCTACGTGAGCCCCTGGCACCCAGTTTAACACGTATCTTTGGTTCCCCAAGAGCACAACCAGTCTGTAAGGCCTGTCATCTAAGCCCCTGCCTACCACTGCTGAGAGTATTTTGTCTCCACATCAATCCGGGACAAAGCTAGAAACTTCTTGTTTCAGGATCCAAATGTGCACATGTACACAGATCTCTACTCACCTACATCATCCAGCTTTCTGAGGTTTGGGTGGCTGGCCTGGTATTTTGCCTCTTGTTCTTTACTTATACTTATAGCTTCTTTCAATCTGGATAAAAACAAAACATTTGCAAAGCAAAAACATCAGTGTTGTCAATCATTTCAAGTGATGCTTGTGTTGATTAGCAAATGCTAAACTCCTGACCAACTCCTGTATTAAACTCCTGGACAAAACAGGGATCTAAGCAGCCCTTCAGGGAACTGTAGGCTGAGGAACATAACTGTTTAGAAGCACAGCTGGGGTTTGAACTCACTGCCTTGTGCTTACTAGGCAGGTTTTCTACCATTTAAAGCACACCCAGCACCCAGGCCTTGAGTTCAAGCCCCAGTATTGTCACATATACACACACAAAAAAGGTCAGCTACTCTATTCATTTTTCTTCTAACCTCCTCTTTTTGGGGCCCCAAGAAGGGGGACTCCCTTCTACAATTTCCTCAAGAATGTGTTCTCACTGGGTGCTGGTGGCTCACATCTATAAAGTCCATGAAACTCTTTTTTTTTTTTTTTTGCTGGTCATGGGGCCTAAACTCTGGGCCTGGGCACTGTCCCTCAGCTCTTCAGCTCAAGGCTAGTGCTCTACCACTTGAGCCATAGCACCACTTCTGGATTTTTCTGCTTATGAGGTGCTGAGGAATCGAACCCAGGGCCTCATGCATGCAAGGCAAGCACTCTACTACTGAGCCACCTTCCCAGCCCCACCATGAGACTCTTATCTCCAACTAACCACTAGAAAACCAAAAGTAGTGGCTCAGTGACAGAGTGCTAGCGTTAAGCCAAAAAAACACAAGAAGAGTGCCTAGGCCCTGAGCTTGAACCCATGACAAAAAAAAAAAATGTACTTATTGTCTTAAAGCTATGACTCCTGCCATGTTAATAGTTGGGCAGAATGTAGGTGCTTAGGACACACAGAGGAAGAAACCACATAGGGCCACTGTAGTAGTCTTGCCTACAAAGCTGTGAGATTCACCCCAATGAACATTTGGGTAATGGTTTTACACATTTGTGAGCTGTTTCAATAAAAAGTTTTGCTTTTAGACAGGTGCTGGTGGCTCATGCCTGTAATCTTAGCTACTCAGGAGGCTGAGCTCTGAGGATCGAGGTTCAAAGCCAGCCCAGGTAAGAAAGTGCGTGAGACTCTTATCTCCAATTAACCACTAGAAAACCGGAGGTGGCACTGTGGCTCAAGGGGTAGAATGCTAGCCTTCAGCTCAAGAGCTGAGGGACAGTGTGCCCAGGCCCAGAGTTCAAGCCCCATGACTGACCAAAAAAAAAAGCTTTGCTTTTTCCAGTTGGATATAATAGGGTATGCCTGTAACCTCAACATCTGGGAGGCTAAAGCAAGAGGATCACAAGTTTGAGGCCAGCCTGAGCTCCAGTGAGCTCCAGTGACACTCTATCTCAATAAAACAAATAATTTTGCTTTCTACAATTTTTCTAAGTAATGGCAAGAATATGATCGCTTAATGGCGCTGATCTTTTGGTGGAAGACCAGGCAGGGTATATAATACTGAGTACTCTTAAGTCTATTTCACTAAAATATGACAGCTGCTTTACTTTGTTTGTTTTTTTTTGTTTGTTTTTTGGTGCCAGACCTGGGGCTTGAACTCAGGGCCTGGGTGCTGTTCCTGAGCTTCTTTTTGCTCAAGGCTAGTTCTCTACCACTTAAGCACCACTCTAGCTTTTTGGTAGTTTAGTAGAAATAAGAGTCTCCCTGGGCTGGGAAGTTGGCTCAGTGGTAGAGCGCTTGCCTTGCATGCCTGAGGCCCTGGGTTCGATTCCTCAGCACCACATAAGCAAAAAGAAAAAAGCCGGAAGTGGTGCTGTGGCTCAAGTGGTAGAGCGCTAGCCTTGAGCTGAAGAGCTGAGGGACAGCTCTCAAGCCCAGAGTTCAGGCCCCACGACTGGACCCAAAAAAAAAAAAAAAAAGAGTCTCCCAGACTTTCCTGTTTAGGCTGGCTTTGAACAATGATCCCCAGATCTTAGCCTCTGAGTAGCTAGGATTACAGGCATGTACCACTGGTGTCTGTCAACAAGTTTTTTAAACTGTTGTTATTATTATTTTTTGTCAGTCGTGGGGCTTGAACTCTGGGCCTGGGCGCTGGTCCCTCCGCTCTTCAGCTGAAGGCTAGTACTCTACCACTTGAGCCACAGAGCCACTTCCGGTTTTCTGCTGGTGAATTGGAGAGTCTTACAGGCTATCCTGCCCGGGCTGGCTTTGAACCAAGATCCTCAGATCTCAGCCTCCTGAGTAGCTAGGATTACAGGTGTGAGCCACTAGCTCCCAGCTTTAATGGTTATTATAAAACCCGTTTCATATGCCAGGTAATGAGTACATTTCTTTTTGGACAATGTCACTCCTTCCTTTGTTCTCTCCACTTCTCCATTCCCAAGTTGTATAGTTCATTTTCAACAGTTTCTACTGAGTACCACTGCTATATTTGTCACCCTATGTACCTCCATTTTTGTGTTCCCTATAATCCCTCTAAACAAAGAAAAATGAACAAATATGACCAAAAAGAAAAAAAACCTCTTGTTTCCATTTCCTGGGTTCATTTTGATAAATATTATTCTATATGATATGAGGCACAGAGGTCTGTGCTCCTCCTTTGGTCTCACTGTGTGTGAATGCCTAGAGTTCTGAATAATTTATCATGTATTTTAGAACCAGCTTCCACATATGAGAGAAAACATGTGCCGTTTGTCTCTCTGAGCTTGGCTTACCTCACTTAACATGATTTGTTCTAGGTCCATCCATTTCCCTGTAAATGACATAATATTATTCTTTCTAATGGCTGTGTAAAATTCTACTGTGGTTCTTGGAAATACATGACTTTAAAGGCTTTTATGGCAGTGTTTGGGGATATAATTCTCCAAGAGCCCCAGGAGGGAGTGTGAAGGAGAACTAACCCGTGGAAATGTGGCTTAGTGGTAGACCGCTTGCCTAGCATGCATGAAGTACTGGATTCAATTCCTCAGCATCACATAAACAGAAAGATCTGGAAGGGGCTGGGAAGGTGGCTCAGTGGTAAAGCACTTGTCTTGCATGCATGAGGCCCTGGGTTTGATTCCTAAGCACCACATAAGCAAAAAGAAAAAAGCCGGAAGTGGCGCTGTGGCTCAAGTGGTAGAGCGCTAGCCTTGAGCTGAAGAGCTGAGGGACAGCACCCAGGCCCAGAGTTCAGGCCCCACAACCGGACCCCCCAAAAAAAATAATAAAAGAAAGAGCTGGAAGTGGTGGTGTGGTTCAAGTGTTAGAGTGTTAGTGAGCAAGAGAAGCTCAAGGACAGTGCCCAAGCTCTTAGTCCAAGCCCCAGGACTTGCAATAATAAAAAAAAGAGAACCCAAATTTATGAGCTAGGCATGGTGGCTCATGCCCATAATCCCAGCACTTAGGAGACCAGCAAGTTTGAAGCTAAAGCAGAGACTAGTAAGTTTGAAGCTGAGATCAGTAAGTTTGAAGCAATTTAGCAATATCTTGTCTCAAAACGAAGTAAAAATAGCGGGACACCAGTGGTGTGTACCTGTAATCCTAGCTACTAAGGAGGCTGAGGTCTGAGGATTGAGGTTTGAAGCCAGCTTGGGTAGGAGCTACAATTAACCACTGTAAAGCCAGAAACAGAGGTGTATCTCAAGTGGTAGAGCACTAACCTTGAGGGGAAAAAGCTAAATAATAACATCTAGATCCTGAATTCAAGTCCCAGTACCAGCCCAAGAATAAAAAAAAATAGGTTGAGGGTGTTAGCTCAGTGTAGAGTGCATACTTAGTATGCACAAAACCTTGGCTTTACTTCCTAGTACTAAAACCAACGAACAGGCCATCCAACCAATGTTGCCAGCCTCCCAGGGGCTTTCTCTACTTCTTTGTGCAAGGGAGATGTCACAGTTCAAAGCAAATGAACATTTTACTACTTCCTTTGATACAGTTTAGAAATCTTGAAAACAAAGGTCCAAAATCCAAACTGTTCCAGACCCTGAAATGTTTTGGACAATGTGCTAGCACTCAAAAAAAACTTTCGCCAGGTATTGGTGTCTTACACCTTTAATTCTAACTACTCAGAAGGATGAGACCTGAAGACTGTGGCTCAAAGCCAGCCTGGTCAGGAAAGTTGTGAGACTTTTATCTCCAATTAACTACCCCAAAACTGGAAGTGGCAGGACGCCAACCTTGAGTGAAAAGGGTAAGGAACAGTACCCATACCCTCAGTTCAAGCCCCTCTATTGGCACACACACTAACTTTTGAATTTAAGAGTATTCAGATTTCACTTTTTTTTTTTTTGGGGTCCGGTTGTGGGGCCTGAACTCTGGGCCTGGGCGCTGTCCCTCAGCTCTTCAGCTTAAGGCTAATGCTCTACCACTTGAGCCACAACACCACTTCCAGCTTTTTTCTTTATGCTTATGTGGTGCTGAGGAATCGAACCCAGGACCTCCTGCATACAAGGCAAGCACTCTACCACTGAGCCACCTTTCCAGCCCGAGATTACATGTTTTTGGATCAGGAATACTCAGCCAAAATATACCAAAATCTGAACAACTCTGAAATCTGAAACATTTCTGGCCCCAAGCATTCCAGGAAAGGCATACTCAACCTGTATCATGAAACACAGTCTTGCTAGCTTGCTAAGGCATTTCTCAAACTTAAATACTCTACCACTTGAATAACACCTCTAATCCTTTTGGAGTTGCTTATTTTTCAGGCAAGGTTTTACATTTTTAGTCCAAGTTGGCTTAGACTGAGATTCTCCTATTTCTTTTTTTTTTCCTTTCTCTTTCTTTCTTTCTTCCTTTTGTTCTTTCTTTTCATTTTTCTTTTTTTTGTCAGTCGTGGGGCTTAAACTTTGGGCCTGGGGGCTGTCCCTCAGCTCTTTAGCTCAAGGCCAGCACTCTACCACTTGAGCCACAGTGCCACGTCCAGTTTTCTTGTGGTTTATTGGAGATAAGAGTCTCACAGACTTTCCTGTTCAGGCTGGCTTTGAACTGTGATCCTCAGATCTCAGCCTCCTAAGTAGCTAGGATTACAGGTGTGCCTCCAGCACCTGGCTCTGTGCTGGTTGTTTTTTAGATAGAATCTTTCTTTGCCTGGGCACCTGACTGGATTTAGATCCACCTATTATAAGCTATCTGCTATAGATAAAATGACAAGTGCATGCCACTGTGCCCAGCTATTAGTTAAAAGGAGGTAATATGAACTTTTCTGCCTGGCTGACCTCAAACTTCAACCCTCCTATGGTCTGCCTCGTGAGTAGATGGGATTACAGATGTGAACCACTAAGCCTGGCTCTGTAAAGTGACTCACATTTGTATTGATTAAATGCCCCAAGATGAATGTTCTCTTCCAAAGCACTGGAGTCACAATGACTGGAGCAGCTTTTTTTTTTTTTTTTGCTAGTCCTAGGGCTTGAATTCAGGGCCTGAGCACTGTCTCTGAACTTCTTTTGCTCACTAGCACTGTACCACTTGAGCCACACCACCACTTGCAGCTTTTTCTGTTTATGTGGTACTGAGGAATTGAACCCAGGGCTTTATGAATGCTAGGCATATACTCTACCACTAAACCACATTCCCAACCTTTTTGTTTTTGTTGGTCCTGGGGCTTGAACTCAGGGCCTGGGCACTGTCCCTGAGCTTTTTTGCTCAAGGCTAGCACTCTACCACTCAGCCACAGCTGGAACTGTCCAGTTTTCAGGTGATTAATTGGAGATAAGAGTCTCTCATAGTGGTAGAGCGCTCGCCTTGAGCTGAAGAGCTGAGGGACAGCGCCCAGGCCCAGAGTTCAAGCCCCACGACTGACAAAAAAAAAAAAAAAAAGAGTCTCTCAGACTTTTCTGGCCAGGCTGGCTGGTTTTGAACCATAATCCTCAGATCTCAGCCTCCTGAGTCTCCAGGATTACAGGTGTGAGCCACCAGTGCCTGGCTTGGAGCAGGAATTTAATAGTTTTTTCTTATGTGTGTTGTCACTGGGGCTTGATCTTAGGGCCTAAGTGCTGTCCCTTAGCTTTTTCACTTAAGGCTAGTACTCTTACCACTTAAGCCACAATTTCACTTCTGGTTTTTTGGTTGTTAATTGGAGAAAAGAGTCTAACCTTGGCTAGCTTTTGAACCATGATCCTCAGATCTCAAGTTTCTGAATAGCTAGGATTATACAGATCACCTACTGGTATCCAGCTTAGAAACTTCATTTGTGAAGATTTACAGACTACATGTCAATCAGATGAATACAATCCAGAAACAGCATATCTGTTGTTGCTGTTGATGGTGGTGGTGGTAGGTTTTACTCTGAGTTTTTTTTTTTCTTTTGCTGGGGAACGGGAAGGGGGAGGGGGTAATGGAGGAGTACCAAATGGGAAGGAAGAAGGGGTGAAGAAATGTAATCATGGTGTTCAGTATACAGTATGTGGAAAATGACCTACGTAACTTCTTGACAGAGAGGGAAGGGGGAAACTAGGAGGAAGCAAAGGAAGAGTGACATTGTCCAAAAAAAAGAAAGGTTCTCATTACCTGAAATGGTAACCCTTCTATACAACACCGTAATAATAAAAAACTATAATTCAAAAAAAAGAAGAGATTTAAGATAAAGATACACACAGATGGAGGACCACTGGAGATGAGGTAAGACAGTGATCATCTACAAGGCACAGCAAAAACCTCAGAAGAAATCGGCTATGTTGGACTGCCAGCCTTCAAAACTGTGAAAGTATCAATCCTGAGTGTTCAAGGTACCCAGTGTGTGCTCTTTTGAAATTTCAATTTGAGCAAACTAATATAACTTCTAAAAGGATACTAGTGATTCCTCTTCTTCAAGTTGTAAGAACAAATCAATTACAAGAAAATAATCATTGTAGCTAGCATTAATTGACCACTATTATGCTGTATGCTGTAATGCTAAGATCAAAGCCTGGTGCCTGCTCAGTCAATGTAATTATTATATACTTTCATTAGGTTTTTGCTTGTTTTTGTGCTAATACTGGGGCTTGAACTCAAGGTCTGGGTGCTATCCCTGAACTTTTTTTGCTCAAGGCCAGCGCTTTACCACTTGAGCCATAACTCCATTTCTGGCTGTTTGGGTGGTTAATTGGAGATAAGCGTCTCAGGGACTTTGCTGTCCAGGCTGGCTTCAAACCACAGTCCTCAGATGTCAGCCTCCCTAGGGTTACAGGTATGAGCTACCGGTGCCCTGCCTTTCATTAGTTTTTAAATAAAAATTTGCTCAGTGCTAAAAAAAAAAAAAAAAGAAAAGAAGGGCTGGGAAGGTGGCTCAGTGGCAGAGTGCTTGCCTTGCATGCATGAAGCCCTGGATTCAATTCCTCAGCACCACATAAGCAGAAAAGGCCAGAAGTGGCGCTGTGGCTCAAATGGTAGACCACTAGCCTTGAGCTAAAGAGCTGAGGGACAGCACCCAGGCCGAGTTCAGGCCTCACAACCGAAAAAAAAAAAAAAAAAGAAGAAGAAGAAGAAGTAGCATCAGCATGTCCCTTCTTACAGCATGTCTAAAAGTGAATCTCTTCCTACAGTGTTCCTGGATTCTATGAAGGCATTGGCAAAGCCTAAAAGTCTTGCCTACTCCCAACGAAATCTATACTGGCTACTTCATATTCAAGTGGCTGAGGCTGTACTTACCTGCTGTTGGGCTGGGGGACGAGGGTACCATTCTGTTCTGGTAGAGTCTCTGCTGGTTTGGATTTGAAGTAATTGACAAACCCTCCAAACATACTCTTAATGCTGTTGATGTGTTTCTGACTGGTCTTCAAATCTTGATCCATTTTATCCACCATCTTTTCTGTACGTTCTAGGGCTCCTCGCTGTCGGACCAGTTCCTGGGGAAAACCAGAGGTAGTGGCATTATAGTTTTTAATACCCTTTGATCAGACCACAATGGGCCCTCTATAAACCCGCAGGGAGCCCATCTGAAGACTAAGGTTATCATCTGTAAGAGGTATGCTATCCTTTCTGACAACATATTCCTCTATCTCTCCCTACTACCCCCAACCTCTACTTGCTTTCTTTGCTATTGTATCTCTTTGCCTAAGAGCCTGGCTCACAGAACCCAAAGGGATGGGGTATGCCTGTGGGTCAGAGTCCAGAGCCTCTTTATCTCCTCCAGGCTAGGATCTGGCAATGTCTCCTCTCCCACACCATTTGGAACTTGTATTCTTCCTGTTCAGATATGAGGGTTTTCAGTGAGCCAACTAAGCCTACAGCCTTAGCCAAATCTTCAAATTCTATTTCATAGGTGAGTGTCCTTTCTAAGCCTCTATTAATAATGTCTTGCTGTAGCTCATCAGTTTTAAAATGCTACTTGTGTAACCAGGGTGACAAGCTTTGCTCATGTTACTTTTCTCATTTGTATCCTTGCAAAGCTCAGTCTTCATTTGATTTAAACCACCTCTCAAAGCCACTTCAGACAAGTAAGCCCCAAATATCTCTGGAGCGGAACTCCTTCTAATAGCCCTCTGGTCTCCATCTGCTTTGGCTTTGTTTTTTGTTTGTTTGATTTTGTTTTTGCCAATACTAGGGCTTGAACTAGAGGTATGGGTATTATCCCTAGCTAGCTCCAGGCTAGTGTTATACCACTTGAGCCACAACTCCATTTCTGGCTTTTTGGATTTTCCTAGGTTGGCTTCAAACCATGATCCTCAGATCTCAGCCTAGGGGACTAGGGGACCACTGGCACCCAGCTAGTAGACAAAATTTCAAAATCTATTGTATAGGTAAAAAGCTGAAATATTGAGCCAGGTACCAGTGGCTCATACCTGTAAGTCTAGCTACTCAGGAGGCTGAGATCTGAGGACTGTGGTTCAAAGCTAGCCTGGGCAAGAAGTCCTTGAGACTCTTATCTCCAATTAACCACCAGAAAATCCGAGTAGTGCTGTGGCTCAAGTGGTAGAGTGCTAGCTTTGAGCTGAAGAGCTGAGGGAGAGTGCCCAGGCCCAGAATTCATGATCGACACCCTCCCCCCCCCAAAAAAACCATTAAACTCTGTTCATCTTACTACTGAGTCTAGGGAGTTACACATTAAAAAAAATGTTTTAGCCAGGTGCTAGTGGCTCATGCCTGTAATCCTAGCTACTCAGGAGGCTGAGATCTGAGGATCGTGGTTCAAAGCCAGCCCTAGCAGGAGAGTCCATGAAACCCTTATCTCCAATAAAGTACCAGAAAACCGGAAGTGGCTCTGTAGCTCAAGTGGTAGAGAGCTAGCCTTGAGCTGAAGAGCTGAGGGACAGCGCTCAGGCCCAGAATTCAAGGCCCACGACCGACAAAAAAAAAAAAAAAATGTTTTAGCAGCCGGGCTCTGGTGGCTTAAGTCTGTAATCCTAGCTACTCAGAGACTGAGAGCTGAGGATCACAGTTCAAAGCCAACTTGGGCAGAATGTCCTTGAGACTTTTATCACGAATTAACCACCAGAAAACTGGAAGTGGCACTTTGGTTCAGGTGGTAGAGTGCTAGCCTTCAGCTGAAGAGCTGAGGGACGGTGTCCAGGCCCAGAGTTCAAGCCTGCCAAAAAAAAGTTTTAGCATTGTTTACTATGTCAAAAATTTAAAACCTCTAAATTTATTGTTATTATTATTATATTTTTTGCCAGTCCTGGGGCTTGAACCCTGGTCTGGATGTTCTGTCCCTGAACTTTTGTACTCAAGATTAGTTAGTGCTCTACCATGTGAGCTCCACTTCTGGCTTTGAACCATGAACCTCAATTGTAGCTTCTTTAGTAAGTAGGATTACAAGCATGCGCCACCAGTGCCTCACTCAAATGTGTGTGTGTGTGTGTGTGTATGTGGGTGGGTGGGTGGGTGCACACGTGTGTGCACACACAGGCGCCAATCCTGGGACTTGAACTTAGGGGCCTAGGTATTGTCCCTGAACTTTTTTTGTTCAAGATTAGCACTCCACCACTTGAGCCACAGCTTGACTTTTAGCTCTTATTTGTCTCAGATTTTCCTGACTGGGCTGGCTTTGAACTTCATCTTCAGATCTCAGCCTTCTGAGTAACTAGGATTATAGGCACGAATCATCAGCACCTAGCTTATTTCTTTTTCTTTTTCTTTTTTTTTTTGGGTCCGGTCGTGGGGCCTGAACTCTGGGCCTAGGCGCTGTCCCTCAGCTCTTCAGCTCAAGGTTAGCGCTCCACCACTTGAGCCACAGCATCACTTCCGGCTTTTTTCCTCGTTTATGTGGTGCTGAGGAATCCAACCCAGGGCCTCAGGCATGCAAGGCAAGCGCTCTACCACTGAGCCACCTTCCCAGCCCCCCACCTAGCTTATTTCTAATAGCTTTGTTCCAGTTGATTTTTCATGCTGTGGACAACAGCTGAATTTGAAATTGGAAAAGTTATCAGTTGATAATTGGTTGGGGTTGGGGAGTGGCCAGGGTTTGTTGTCATACCAGCAGAGAGGTTTCCCTGACAGCCAGCTCTTCCTAGCAAGACTAATCTTGTACCACCATTTCCCCTGCCCTCCTCTATAAAGGGTGTTGAAGGGGTGACAAAAAACCTTTCCCAGTTTTCAGTGAGAAGTGAGATCTCACTTTCCCTCTATTTTCAAATAACACATTCTCTCAGACTGTGTTACTGTGCTGACCTGGGGAGGAAAGCAAGTTATCTTTTTTTTTTTTTTTTTTTTTTTGCGGGGCAGGGGGGCGGGGAGGGGGGAAGCTGATGACTGTCCCTTAGCTTTCTTGCTCAAGACTATCACTCTACCACTTGGGCCACAGTTCTACTTCTAGCTTTCTTTTGGTGGCTAATTGGAGATAAGAGTATATCACAGAGTTGCCTGGGCTGGCTGTGAACCCCAATCCTTAGATCTCATCTTCCTGAATAGCTAGGATTACAGGCATGAGCAAACTGTGCCTAGCAAAAGCAGGTATCTGATGCAGATGTTTATGATGGAAGCAGAGAGACAGGTGAGTGGGCTTGTCTTGCAAGTAAGGCTGGAAGGCCAGAGAGGAAGTGTTGTTCTGCTGCCAGGAAGTTTCTGTGTGCTGGAAGACAGTGTTTACTGGATCTTACAAGGTCAGCAATGAAGAAGGATGTCTGCTAAAACGCTGCCTAGAAGGCAAAGAAAATCACTGGACTCAGCATGCTTGTGACTTAGTTCCAACCAACAAGGAAGAAAGGCTTGGCAGAGCCAGGGAGCTAGTAGTTCACTCCTGCAATCCTAGCTACTCTGGAGGCTGGGATCTAAAATAGGGGTTAGAAGCCAATTCTTTTTTTTTTTTTTAATTTTTTTTTTTTGGTCTGGTAGTGGGGCCTGAACTCTGGGCCTGGGAGCTGTCCCTCAGCTCTTCAGCTCAAGGCTAGCGCTCTACCACTTGAGCCACAGCACCACTTCCGGCTTTTTTCTTTTTGCTTATATGGGTGCTGAGGAATCGAACCCAGGGCCTCAGGCATGCAAGGCAAGCGCTCTACCACTGAGCCACCTTCCCAGCCCCTAGAAGCCAATTCTTATCTTTAATGAACCAGCAAAAACCCGGAAGTAGAACTGTGACCCAAGTGTTAGAGCACTACTAGCCTTGAGAAAAAAAGCTAAGGGACAGTGCTCAAAGGCAGAGTATAACTCCCAATGTCAGCACAAAAAGAGAGAGAGAGAGAGAGAGAGAAAGCCTCAGCCCTCCCCCCCACCCCACTCTTTCTTTTTGCCAGTCCTAGGGCTTGAACTCAAGGCCAAGGAACTGTCCCTGAGCTTCTTTTGCTCAATACTAGCACACCACTTCTGGCTTTTTCTGTTTATGTGGTACTGAGGAATCGAACCCAGGGCTTCATGCATGCTAGGCAAGCACTCTACCACTAAGCCACATTCCCAGACTGACTTCAAGCCTTTCTCTCCTGAGGTGTACTCCTATCCTTTAGAAGTGGGCCACATCGCCTAGGCCACAGACACCGGTGGCTCATGCCAGTAATCCTAGCTGCTCAGGAGGCTGAGACACGAGGATGGAGGTTCAAAGCCAGCCTAGGCAAGAAAGTCAGTGAGACTCTTATCTCCAACTAACCCCCAGAAAACAGGAAGTGGCACTGTGGCTCCAAGTGGTAGAGTGTTAGCCTTGAGCAAAAGAGCTCAGGAACAGCAGTCAGGCCCCAAGTTCAAGCCCTATGAGTTCAAGCCCCATGACCAACAAATATAAAAACAAAACAAAACAAGAAGCGGGCCATATCATGTATTCTCCAGGGTGGCTGTGAGGGGAGTGAGTGTAGAACATCCCCCAAACCCCCATTCACTTTGGGGAAGGATGAGTGCACAGTGATTACTTAGCATTACAGGCGACAAGGTTTCCTTTGCCCTCTCTCCTTGAGTCCTGTAAGGAATCCAAAAATTAGATAAGAATAGAAACAATCAGAAAAAGGTCAAGGAATGAGGGAAAGAGAAAAATGGATATAGGTATTTAGAAATTTTTTTTTCCAGTTTCTTGTTGGTTGTTTTTTATTTTTTATTTTTTTGTCTTTTCAAATAGCGTGATCCTTGAGGCTGCAAGGGAAAACAGAAGGCAAGTAGACAAAGACCCTTTGAGAGTACTGACTGTTTCAAGTGAGGTGATGTCCATCCAGGCCCATCATGTTCAAGGTCTCTCTCTGAGAAGATATAATGCTATCAGGATCCTTGAAGGCACAAAAACATCCACAGAGGTGCCGAGAGATCACTGCCCAGATATTAATGAGCAACTACTCACTGCCAGGTACCCTTCCAAGTGCAGGAACTTGGGGTGGGGGTGGGGGGGAAATAACACATCCTCCAAATCTCTGTCCTGATAATGCTTAGTGAGATAAAGTTACATTGTGGTGCTAGGAATTGAAGGTGACAGAACAGGACTTTGCTTTACTAAGCTTAGTCTCCAGGGAGAGATATGGGGAAAAAAGCCATTATATTCACTTGGGGTGGCTCTTCCGCTGGGTAGTCCTGTGGGGGAGGGTGGGAGGAAGATTCCTCCATTAGTTTAAGGAAGTTGTGTGTCAGAGAGTCCTGATAAGGTTGGAGGAAAGAATGAAAGCTGAGGGGGCCTGGTGGGAAGGAGAGGAGTCATACCTATAATCCTGGCTACTCAGAAGACTGAGATCTGAGGATCAAGGTTTGAAGTCCACCCAGGTGGAAAAGTCCAATTAATCACCAAAAAGCTAGGAGTGGAAGTGTTGCTTAAGTGAGCTCCAGCCTTGAGAGGGAAAAAAGCTAGAGATGGCACCAAGGCTCTGAGTTCAGGTCACAGAACTGGCACAAGATAGATAGACAGACAGACAAACAGATAGATTCATATACAGAGGCTGAAAAGGGAATCTAAAGAATGGGGTAGGGTAGAAAGCATAGGACATAGGGTGCAACATGCCAGTCTGGGACAGCTGAGTTACTGAGAAGGGACAGCATTAAGAGGGAAAGGGTGAGCTGGGCACCGGTGGCTTACGCCTATAATGCTAGTTACTCAGGAGGCTGAGATCTGAGGATTATGGTTCAAAGCCAGCCCAGGCAGGAAACTCTTATCTCTAGTAAACCACTCAGAAAACCAGAAGTGACACTGTGGCTCAAGAGGTAGAGCACTCACCTTGAGCTCAAGAGTGCAGGGGCAGCGCCCAAGCCCAGACAGAGTTCAAGTCCCATGACTGGGGGGGGGGGGGGGGGGAAGGGGGAAAGAGGGAAAGGGTGTGGATAGCCAGCAGGACCAGGCAGGGAACGTGGAGGGAACAATGTTAAAGCCTTTCAAGGGCAGTGTCTAACTCATCCCTATTAACATCAGATGATGTTCATCTCTCCTGATAAGGTTCCCATACTGAGTTCATAATTAATCTCAGGAACAAACTGATAAGTATATGGATGTCAATTTGGAGTTAGTAAACTTAATCAAGAAATTTGAAATTTATCTCCATTATGCCTTGCTCTCCCAAGGGAGCAGGTACAAGCCTGGCAGAGGCACCTGTGTAGAACACATTCAAATCTGATCTCTGCCTGCAGTAGCTGTCGCATGGATCTTATTAGGTTACATGAAAACCTGTTGGGCCAGGTGCCAGTGGATCACACCTGTAATCCTAGCTATGCAGGAGGCTGAAATCTGAGGATCATTGTTCAAAGCCAGAGAGAGCAGGAATGTCTGTGAGACTCTTATCTCCTGTTAACAACCAGAAAACTGGAAGTGGTGATGTGGCTCTAAGTGGTAAAGCACTATCCTTGGGCAGAAAAAGCTCAGGGAGGGGCTGGGAAGGTGGCTCAGTGGTAGAGCGCTTGCCTTGCATGCCTGAGGCCCTGGGTTCGATTCCTCAGCACCACATAAGCAAAAAGAAAAAAGCCGGAAGTGGCACTGTGGCTCAAGTGGTAGAGCTTGAGCGTTGAGCTGAAGAGCTGAGGGATAGCGCCCAGGCCCAGAGTTCAGGCCCCACGACTGGACCAAAAAAAAAGAAAAAGCTCAGGGAATGGTGCCCAGGCCCTGAGGTCAAGCCCTACAACCAACAACAACAACAGTAAAAAGAAAAAATAAAGTCTGCTGTCTTGGGTTTGTAGCTCAGTTGTAGAGTGTTTGCCTATTATGCATGAAGGCTGGGTTCTATACTCAGCATCGCACACACACACACACACACACACACACACACACACACACACACACACACAGTCCAAAAAAACTAACAACCAACAAACCCAACTCACCGAGGGCAAAGGTGGTGATGTAGTTGCCATTGATTTCACATGTGTGGATAACTGGATTGAGTTGTCTATATCCCTACATTCCAAAAAAAGATCTGGCCCTTGCATGGTTCCTTGCCCTTGAAATATCCTGCTTGATAAGAGTTTCTGTTCACTTGAGTGATTTGGCTAGACCACAGAGTTTATGTTCACAAAGTGACTTATGAGGGGGGCCTTGGGCCTTCTGGTTTCTGGAACTGAGATCAGCTAAGCCTATGTGACAGATCCCTAAGAAAAGTGAGATATTGTGAAAGGCAGGTCAGATAGAATAAAGCCAAAGAAGAGATGGGTAAGAGACTCCTCCGCCACAGCTGACCTTGATAATCTAGTAGCTGTCTTTCTGCCTCTAAAAGAGGTGTGTGTGTGTGTGTGTGTGTGTGTGTGTGTGTGTGTGTGTGTGTGTGTGTGTGTGTGTGTGTGTGTGTGTGTGTGTGTGTGTGTGTGTGTGTGTGTGTGTGTGTGTGTGTGTTGCCAGAGCTGGGGCTTAAACTCAAGACTTGAAGCTGGGGACACCCAGTTGGTTCTGATTGTTACAGTTGATACTGACACTTGGTATCTCAAAGTAATGGACTAAAATAGGTTTCAAAGTTCATGAATTATCTTTTTCACTAAAATATATTTTTCTCCCCAAGAACAATTACTTTTTGTTCCTGGAATTGTGTTACTAGTGATCCTAAAATAAAAATTCTGGCCTTCTGTTTGACTATTAATTCTGTTTTTGATTTCTTGTGTAATTCCCAAGGGCTTCCTGAAATCTTTACCATTTTTTCCCTTACATCAATGTCCTTATAAGAGGTGTGTGTGTGTGTGTGTGTGTGTGTGTGTGTGTGTGTATGGTGTACCAGAGCTGGGGCTTAAACTCAAGACTTGGTTCTGTCCCCTAACTTTTCACTCCAGGGTAGCATTCTCCACTTGAGCCAAAGCTCTGCTTTCAGCTATTTGCAGGCTAACTGTAGATAAGAATTGCATGGACTTTTCTTCTCAGGCTTTCCTTCAAAGGCCATCTTCAGATCTCAGCCTCCTGCATAGCTAGGATTACATGTGTGAGCCAGTGGCTTCCAGTTGTATAATCTTTTAGTAAGAAGTGTGCTGCCTCAGAATCACTGTGGGCTGCTTTGGAGGGCTACCTCTGTGCAGCACAGCACTTAGCTGAAAATGGGCTATGTTAAGATCAAAATAGGAGGGCACACTCTGTGGCACGGTGTCTATAATTTGTGAAGGGATCAAAATAGATTGTCTCAATGGCCAATGCTTGGGCTAGAAGAGTGGTGTTCTTGTCTTTCTCACCCCTCTGAATGCCTGGCATGGCTTCAGTGTCTGATGACTGCTACAAAAATATGGAAATGAGCTGTGCTGGCCAAGGCAGTTTTGGTATTTTGTTTGAATTCTACTAAATCTCCATGATGTTACCATAGCAGCCATTTGGGCTTGGGGCTTTTTTTCCCCCTAGGTTCTGCTGAACTGAGATTCCAGGACCCGGAATATATCACTAGAATATGCTAGGCTGATGAAAGGGAAGCAGAGTGTCCCATGCAAGTGGGGATCCTCAGGCAGGGCGGTGAAAGGGTAAGAATAACCACGTCCAGGTCAGAAGCCAATGGTGTAAAGCACCCCAATGCCCAGCATTAGGGGACAGACTACATAAACAGAAGTCACCCGCTTAACTGAACATAATACTGACAGTAAAAATCCAATCATGGCAGGAATAGTGACTCAAGCCTGTAATCTTAGCTACTTGGGAGGTAGATATTGGGGGATCAAGGTTTGAGGCCAGTTCAGGCATAAAAGTTTGTAAGACTCCATCTCAACCAGTGGTTGGGCACAGTGCCATGTGCCCATTATTCTAGCTACTGGAGAAGCATAAATGTGAGGACTGCAACTCAGGCTGGTCTGGGAATAAAGTGAGACCATAACTAGAAAAATAATCAGTATATAAAGGGGCTGGAAGGGCTGGGAATATGGATTAGTGGTAGAGTGCTTGCCTCGCACGCATGAAGCCCTGGGTTTAATTCTTCAGTACATATACACAGAAAAAGCCAGAAGTGGCACTGTGGCTCAAGTGGTAGAGTGCTATCCTTGAGCAAAAGAAGCTCAGGGACAGGGCCCAGGCCCTGAGTTCAAGCCCCAGGACTGGCAAAAAAAGGTGCTAGAGCCATAGCTCAACAAGCACAAGGACCTAAATTCAATCCCCAGTAATGACAAGAACCAAACCGAAACAAAAATGAACAAGCCAGGCACAGGTGGCTCACACCTGTAATTCTAGCTATGCAGGAGGCTGAGATCTGAGGATCAAGATTCAAAGCCAGCCCAGGCAGACAAATCTGAGAAACTCTTATTTCTAATTAACCAGCAACAAAGTCATAAGTGAACATGTAGCTCAGGTGGAATAGTGCCAGTCTTGAGAAAAAAGGTAAGTAAGAGTGTGAAAGTAAGAGTGTGAGGCATTGAGTTCAAGCCCTAATAATGGTACTAAAAACAAGCAAACAACAACAAATATGTATATAACCAACAATAACTCATTATATACAACGGAAGTAAAATCCCAGTAAGCATTGTGCAGATCAGAATTTAAGTTAAAATAAAAAGAGTCAGGGCTGGGAAGGTGGCTCAGTGGTAAAGCACTTGCCTTGCATGCAGGAGGCCCTGGGTTCGATTCCTCAGCACCACATAAGCAGGAAAAAAAAAGCCAGAAGTGGTGCTGTGGCTCAAGTGGTAGAGCTAGCCTTGAGCTGAAGAGCTGAGGGACAGTGCCCAGGCCCAGAGTTCAGGCCCACGACCACCCCTTCCCCCCCCAAAAAAGAGTCAGAACTATGTCTTCATATACAGAATATGACACTGAAAGAGCTGTTAACCATCTTAGGGAAAGAAGGAGTCTAAGGCAGGGGTGGGAGGAGATCTAATACACTTTTGTATGTTTTGAACTTTGAACCATGTGAATGAAATATCTTTTTTTTTCTTCTGGTGGCAGTGGAGATTGAATTCAGGGTCCTATACTGGTTAGGCTAGAGCTCTATCACTTAAGCCACACCCTCTTACCTAGTCCTCTTACTTTTTCCTCCGGCATAGGATTACAGGGTATACCACCACACCTTGATTGCTTTTTGTTTTTGTTTTGTTTTGTTTTTGTCAGTCTCAGGGCTTAAACTCTGGGCTTGCTGCACTGTCCCTGAACTCTTCAGCTAGTGCTCAAGGCTAGGCTCTACCATTTGAACCACAGCACCACTTCTGGTTTTTGAGTGATTAATTGCAGGTAAGACTCTCACAGGGAATTCTCCGCCCGGATAGCTTTGAACTGCAATCCTCAGATCTTAACCTCCGGAGGTAGCTAGGATTACAGGCATGAGCCACTGGTGCTGGCTTATTATTGTTTTGCTGGTTCTGGGGCTTTTAATCTGGGCCTGGGCGCTGTATCTGAGTTTTTATGTTCAAGGCTAGTGCTCTACCACTTGAGCCATAGCTTTACTTCCAGCTTTTTTGATGGCTTATTGGAGATAAGAGTTTCATGTACTTTCTTGTATTGGTTGGCTTTGAACGACAATCCTCAGATCTCAGCCTCCTGAGCATCATGGGGCTTGAACTCTGGGCTTGGGCACTGTCCCTGTGCTTATCAACTCAAGTGGAGTGCTCTACTGCTTGAGCCACAGTGCCACAACTGGTTTTCTAATGGTTTATTGGAGATAAGAGTCTCACTTACTTTCCTTGCCTGGGCTGGCTTTGAACTGTGATCCTCAGATCTCAGATGCCTGAGTAGCTAGGATGACAAGCGTGGCTCCTGTCTTGGTTTTTTGCGATAGGATCTTGTTACCTGTTTACCTGGGCTGGCCTTGAGCCCTGATCTTCCTATCTCACTTGTTTTTGGAGGGTGGGGGTGGGGGAGTCAGTCGTGGAGTCTGAACTCTGGGCCTGTCCCTCAACTCTTCTGCTCAAGGCTAGCACTCTATCACTTCCGGCTTTTTTCCTGCTTACTTGGTGCTGAGGAATCAAACCCAGGTCCTCCTGCATGCAAGGCAAGCTGAGCCACTTTCTTAGGCCCCCCCTCCCCAATCTCACTTTTTTTTTTGGCTGGTTGTGGGGCTTGAACTCTGGGCCTGGGCGCTGTCCCTCAGCTCTTCAGCTCAAAGCAAGCACTCTACTGCTTGAGTCATAGCACCACCTCCAGTTTTCTAGTGGTTTATTGGAAATTAGAGTCTCACTGACTTTCCTGTTCCAGCTGGCTTGGAACCGTGATCCTCAGATCTCAGCCTCCTGAGTAGCTAGGATTACAGGCATGAGCTACCGGCACCAGGCCCCAGTCTCACTTTTTGAGTAGTGGGGATAAGAAGTATGTTTCACCACCTGGAATATCTCTTCACAAACATTACACTTGAGGAATAGAAGAAACAAATCATGCTCATGAAATGGATAAAGAGATGTATTGTCCTTCAAGTCTGTCTAGAAGTCCCCTTACAAGTTCTGAAAAGAGTTTATCAGATCAGCCAGGTGGTATCTGCCCTGTCCTATTTTTCTGTGCTTTGATTTTTATAAGCTAAGCCAGAATCCTTCTTAGAAACCAACCTTGCTGAGTTACACAGTAGGATAATAGAAGTTCTCCTTTGCTAGAGGTAACTTGACTAGATAATTTTCCTACTTCTGCCAAGCTGGGACTGAATTATGATATTTCCAACTTTGTATTATCTGCAAACTCCTAATCTTCTATAAAACTGTCCTGTGTTGGCATGTTTCATTTGCTAGGTATCCAGCAGGTATTCATCCAAATTAGAAGGTATCAAGGAACACTGGACTGGAGTTTGTGGGGAACCACACTGTGTAGAGATGGCAGAAGAGTTTAGTTTCTCCAACCCCAACAGAACTCTGAAGGGAATGACAGTGATTCACAGACAGTTTGGATAGTATTGAGTACTACCTGTAGGGTGATGATCATTACTGACTCCTGGGAATAATTGAGAACTGATTCAGTCTTGGAAAAATTCGATGTATAGTCATGCTGTTGAGAGAGTCTATCACCTGCCCAGACAGTCATCGCATACTGTACCTCTCTGAAAAACATTCAGACCAAGCCTCCTATGCCTCTGTGCTCATAGTCCCTACCGCCTAGAGGGACCTCTGGAACACCAGGGGGGCACGAAACTACTATTTGTATCACACAATTCACATCTTCCATGTTTTACTTTTCTGAGTTATAAGACAAGACCCTCCTATCTGACTTCCAATGGATCCTAAACTGCCTTCTCTTTTTCCTTGTCTGCTTTTTTGTCTTTTTCCTTGTCATGGTCGGCTTAGGAGCCCTGTTGTCAGGCCAGTTCATATTCCTATGTTCTCTGAAATCATCCCTCATTCTCATTTCACTTTCACTTCCTATCCCTCAGCCTTGAAAGTTACATTCAAGTTTATCCTCTGCTACAATCTTTTAGTTTGTAATGCTTTGATTTCTTACTTATTTTGTTTCGTAATGTCTTGATCTCCACCCCTGACCTGTCTGTCTGTGGCCTGGTTCTTGAGATCCTCCTGCCTTAGCTGCTTTAAGCCTTCCTGAATGCTAGGATTACAGGTTTGGGTCCCCATACCTGGTTAAATGATGTCTCTGAAATATCTGAAATAAGTTTTTGTTGTTTTGCTTGGGACCCTCAATCAAGTGACTTGTTCACAGCTAGATGTAATTGTTTATGCCAGTAATTTCAGCAATTCAGAGGTTGAAAGAGGAAACCTTCAAGTTCAAGGCCAGCCTAGAATACATAGTAATACTCTGTTTCAAGAAAAAGTGATTGGTTTCTAGGGCCCTAAAACTTCAAGTGATTTTCCCAAATCTAAGCTAGGACTTTCCATTTGGACTGATTTCTAAAAATCTGGTAAAGCTGTGCGCCAGTAGCTCACATCTATAATTCTAGCTACTCAGGAGGCTGAGATCTGAGGATCGAGGTTCAAAGCCAACCTGGGTAGGAACATCTGTGAGAGTCTTATCTCCAATAAATCACCAGAAAACTGAAAAGGGTGCTTTGGCTCAAGTGGTAGAGGATTTGCCTTGAGCTGAAGAGCTCAGGGACAGCGCCCAGGCCCAGACGTCAAGACCCATGATTGTCACACACACACACACAAATCCAGTAAATAGGAGCTGTAAGAATTCTAAGACAAACTTCCTTAACAAGGCAAGGCTAAAAATAATAAGGGAGATTATCAACCAGGATAGATATCAACTGGGGAAAATGGCAATGGGAAAACTACCCTAAGGATACTAGTAGCTTTAGAAAAACAGCACAGATGACTATTTGAGACGTTAATCAATACACCCATGCCTTCCCCAAACCTGAAATATATCAGAAGAAAATGAACTTTGCCAGAAAAGTTATTAAGACTAGAGAGGGAAGACAATAGTTTCAACTATTCCTTTTCAAAGCTGCAAAAACAGTTAAAATTATTCTTAGTAGATATATCATTAATCTATCGATTTTTTCTCTGTCTAAACAAAACTGAGAAGAGAATGGGTGTTTAAGAATAGTGTTCACTGAGACCCTTAGTCTGTGGATGAGGAGTTGGCAAAGACCAAATGGAGCACAAAATCGTCAGGATTTGGCCTTACACTCAAACAAACACAGGACATGGCTTACTCAGGAGGTGTCCAGAGAGTATCTGGGACTTCAATATCCCCAATGTTCGGCAAAGAAGCTGTCAAGGAGGAACTGAAGGCTCATTTGCTACCATGCCTCAGGGTGTCACCTGGCACCAATAGCTTTGTCCCCACTCTTTCTGGGTCATGCACCAAAGCCTTTGCCCAAGAAACTTTGCAACAAACAAAGCAAAACACTCAGATTCTCTCAGTTCCTGCTGTTGGGAATTTTTACTCACTGGGACAGAAACAGTCTGGAGTTTACCTTGGAACTAGGCAAAGGGGGAAAGGGCACCAACTCTGCTTACAGAGTATTCCAGATACGTATCTCTTTACGTAGTTAACAGATTATTACGAAGTACAAGAACCTATAGTAGGCAATTAGAATATTTTTCAAAAGATTGTGAATAAAACATTTCTTGATCACAGTTGACAATGGTGAGACTGTCCAGTTCAGCTCAGTCCTACCCCAGGCTCACCTCAGAGGAAGCGACCCCGACCTTCTCAGACTCGTACATGAGGGACAGAGACCTGCTGGTGCTGGCGGCTGTGGCCTCGGCCCTGCGCAGAACCTCTTGTCGCAAGTACTGCTGCCTGTCCATAGGAGCTTCGTGTCCACTGGGGAGGTCGCGATTGTCCCTCCATTGGGCTGGCTTGGTTTCCTCGTCTTCCGCGTCATCGTCGAAAGGATTATAGCTTTTGGGGTAGGCAGACATAGTGTCTGTCAGCGCAGGTCTCGAACGCGGAAGGAGGAGGAGCGTGGTGGCCTGTCGCCTAGAGCCACGCCTCGTCAGTAGACTAGACGGCAGCCTCGCGAGCTCCTTCCGCGGGTGTTGCGCCGCAGCCCCGCCTGCGGAGCCGACCATCGCTCCCGAACGCTGGGGGAAACTACGTCCGACGCGCACTGCCGCCGCCTGGGTCTGCCTCCCCCGGCAGCAATGGGACCGTCCTATGGCCACGCCCCACCTGGTGCCTGCAACACAGAGATCACGTGTCGGGGGAAGCCGGATGCGCCTGCGCCTGCGCCGTGAAGTTGGGCGCTCGCAGGCCGGGTGTGGAGAGCCGGCGGGCATCGCCGTGGCGCCCACTACGATGGCGGCTACCGCGGCCCGGGGAAGTGGTAGCGGCTCCGGCACCAACTCTGGGCCCAGCGCCTCGCGGGGGTTCTATTTCAACACAGTCCTTTCACTGGCCCGCTCCCTGGCCGTGCAGAGACCTGCATCCTTGGAGAAGGTAACCTCGGCTGTTTCGGCCGCAGGCTGACAGGAGGCGGGATCTGGAGAGGTGAAGCGTAGGCGCGACGGGACCTTGGGAGTCGGGAAGTCGCGAGCAGCTTGAGACGAGTGGGACTCCTCAGTGGAGGAGTCTGCGAGGAGCGGAGGCTCGTGCGTGTGTGTGTGGTGCTGAGTTACAGGCTGGGGGCATCTTGTGACCTGGCTGAGGCGGTGTCTGGAATTTGAACACTGTGAGAAGCAGTGGGATGAGACCAGGACCGTAGGGTCCAAATCTGGGACTCTGGTTCCAGTTGCTCTGGGATTCACCAAGTGATCTTGGGGAGATGTTTTTCTCGTGTCAGTAGGGGTGCTTTTGCCTGCTTTGCCCCTCTTCACTGGCTTGTGATGAAGGGCAGATGGAGCACTGTATCTGAAACTGCTTTCTGACTACGCAGTATTAGCCTCCGAGGTTGGGGGCGTTAGGTTGGGTAAAATGTGTATTTGGGGAAGGCATAGTGGCGTGATGAAATGGTGAACTGTCAGTGGGCAGAGAATTGAAGCCGGAATTGCTTCAAAAGAGAGAGCTTGGTGCCAGAGGAATTCTTATTATGATAGAAGGTGAAAGGTTACTCTAAGGTGTGCCTGGGATCGTGGAAAGAACACGAATATAGGGTGATACGTATGTAATTTGGTCTTTTTGTGCATTCTCCTGGAAAAGTTAACTCTCAGAGCTTCCATTTGTCTGTAAAACGTGGCGACGTGTGTGTGTGTGTGTGTGTGTGTGTGTGTGTGTGTTGATTCCTAGGGTTTGAACTCAGGGCCTCTCAACCTTTTTTATTTCTTTTTTTTGCACAAGGCTAGTGCTCTACCACTGGATCCATAGCTCCACTTCTGATTTTAATTGGAGATGAATCTCATGGACTTCTCTGATTCTGCTAGTTTTGAACCGCCTCAGTCCTTGGATCTCAGCCTCCTGAGTAGTTAGGGATTCCAGGCAGGGGCCACCCAGGGCACCAGGAATGGTTCTTGATTAAATGAGTTCAACTATAAAGTGTCTGGTCCAGTGCTAGGTAGTGTGGGTAAGCAATAAATATCCGCTTCTTTTCTCACCAGTGTTAGTACTAAATAAGTAGGGTGGTTTGTCCACTCAACTTTCCGGAATGGAAAGAGACTCTTTTTCGATGTGTCAGGAGCAGCAATGACTACAGACCTGTCTGCAAGCAGTTGGGACTGGTTTTGTGCCCTGGGGATAAGGAAAGCAGCAAAGATGTTTTAGGCACTTTGGCAGAGTAACTTTGTTTGGCCTTGTGTATTTTCAAACTTGATTTTTATCACTCACTTGCATGGTGAACAAGTGCTGGGAGACTGATGCCAACCTGACTTTTAATTAAGAGGGAATACATTCTGTACACTTTGGCCTGAACATGCAGTCCAGCTACTGAGGCAAGAGGAAGCCTGACCCTAGGAGTTTCTGGCCAGCCCCAGCAGTACATAGAGACTATGTATCTAAATATATATCCAGGTACTTAGATACTCAGATGGCTGAGATCTGAGGCTCTGGGTTCCAAGCCAGCCCCCAGCAGACAAAACTGAGAGACTCTGATCTCTAATTAGAGAAGAGTGGCTAATAATGGATAACAATGCTGGTTTATTAACTCAGACCCATTCCATCTAGCTGGCACATTCTTTTCCTAGCATAAGACCAACAAGTATATCAAAAGTTTTATTGTTAGATTCAGGGAGAAGAGAATACCAGGAATTGGAGGATCTTTAAGAAGTAGATCCTGCAGCTCAAGTAGTGGTTAAGTAACCTTTCTTTCTTACTCAGTAACTCTGAAAAGTGCACATTGAGTTTGCTAGTTTTGCATTGTTTACCACTCAGAGCATTATGGGAGCTCTGAGTGTAGCTCAGTGGTAGTATGTCCTAAGTAGAGCTCTTACATTCAATTTCCAGAACACACACACATGATTTTGTAATTGCAACACAGTTAGCTTTGTATCTTATCAAGATTGCTATGAAAAAACTGGGAAAGAAGAAGGGCAGGGGTGACATTGTCCAAAAAGAAATGTAATCTTGGGCTGTGAATGTGACTTAGTGGTAGAGTGCTTGCCTATCATGCACAAAGCCCTGGGTTCCATTCCATTCCACATAAACAGAAAAAGCCAGAAGTTGTGCTATGGCTCAAATGGTAGAGTGTTAGCCTTGAGCAAAGGAAGCTCAGAGACAGTGCCTGGGCCCTTTGTTCAAATCTCCGGACTGGCACACACGAAAAAAAGGAAATGTGGGCTGGGAAGGTGGCTCAGTGGTAGGGTGCTTGCCTCACATGCATGAGGCCCTGGGTTCAACTCCTCAGTACCACATAAACAAAAAACTGGAAGTGGGCACTATGGCTCAAGTGGTAGAGTGCTAGCCTTGAACTGAAGAGCTGAGCTGAGGGACAGTTCCCAGGCCCAGAGTTAAAGCCCCATGACCCACCAAAAAAAAAAAAAAAAGGGAAATGTACTCTTTATCTGACTTATGTAACTATAAACCCTTTGTACATCACCTTTATAATAACAATAAAAATAAATTTAAAATGATGGCAATCTGTTTTCCAATTAGTTAATGCTGCCTTATGTTGGTAGCTCCCTAACACCACATACTTTGGAAAGTATTTGATCTGACTGGCAATATTTATCATCACTCATGTGCAGAAAAGTTAATTGGGGCTGGGAAGGTGGCTCAGTGGTAGAGTGCATGCCTTGCATGCAGGAGGCTCTGGACCACATAAGTAGAAAAAGCTGGAAGTGGCACTGTGGCTCAAGTGGTAGAGTGCTAGGCTTGAGCTGAAGAACTGAGGGACAGTGCCCAGGCCCAGAGTTCAGGCTCCATGACTGAGGAAAAAAAAAAAAAAAGAAAAGTTAATTGAACAGGACAGAGGCTACTGTCTTTTATAAGGACTTGCTTGCAAGATTGGCCCATAACCAGCATCTGGGAACTTGGTACTTGAACGTTTCCTTCCATTCTCTGATAAGCATGGTTCACTGTGCCTAAATTGTGCAAAACACCTACTTTCCTTCTGGGAACCTGGAATGGTACCTATGTAACTATACCTCAATAAAAATCTTTTATTTTGAGTCTTTCATAAACTTCCTGAACACAAACATTGCACATGTATTATTGCCTTTTTTTTTGCTGTTGTTGTAAGGAAGAAAATTGTTTACCCTTATAAAATAGAGAGAATATAATGAAGTCCATGCATCTGTTTCTCCAGTGTAATAAAATTTAGCCCAGAGTACAACTATATCTATCATAGTATTCTTAGAGACTTCCAAGACAAGTTATTTTTGCAGGAGGCTTCTGTAGGTGACCAATCTCATGAAATATATGTGAATTCCTCTCATCTTCATCTAGGATCTTGACAACATGGCTGTGAATAGGGATCAGTGTTAGTATTTAGTCATATACTATATGTCTGCTTATTACATTCTCTGCCTTTAAACTATTTTTTTTAAATTTTATTTTATTGTAAAGCTACTATACAGAGGGTTACAGTTACATGAGTGAGGTAATGAGTACACTTCCTCTTGAACATTGTTACCCCCTCCATTGTTTTCCCCCTACCATCCCCTCCCTCCCTCCCTTCCCCGAGGTTCTTTTTTTTTTGATTGTGATTAAATGATTACATAATTTCAAAGTCACAAGTTCATTCTAACTTCCCTGGAGCAAATTGTCTACCACAGTCTGTAATATATAACAGTGTTCACATGTTATATACCATGTTTGTGATCAGCAGCATGGGGATATTTAGTAGTGGTTCAACCAGATGAGCGGGAGTTCTTTGTTTCTTAAGTCCTGTTAGTTTTGTCGTATCACCTAACCTTTTGGATTTAGCATCCACTTATCAGGGAGACCATGTACCATTTGTCTCTTCGTTCTTGGCTTACCTCGCTCAACATGATTCCTTCTAGCTCCATCCATTTCCCTGCAAATGCCATTATTTTGTCATTTCTAATGGCTGCATAATGCCTTTAAACTATTGACAAGAAACTCTTAGCATTCCTAGGGGAACAATTCTTTTTTTTTTTTTTTTTTTTTTGGGTCCGGTCGTGGGGCCTGAACTCTGGGCCTGGGCGCTGTCCCTCAGCTCTTCAGCTCAAGGCTAGCGCTCTACCACTTGAGCCACAGCGCCACTTCCAGCTTTTTTCTTTTTGCTTATATGGTGCTGAGGAATCGAACCCAGGGCCTCATGCATGCAAGGCAAGCGCTCTACCACTGAGCCACCTTCCCAGCCTGGGGAAAAATTCTTTAAAGAAATTTTTGAGCACCCTTTTGAGATAGCAAAGAGATTTAAGGGGTAAATAAATGTTGAAAAACTAACCTCTCCCATCTTTTTCTTTTTCTTTTTTTTTTTTCAGAGAAGTGTCAGGACTGTCAGAGGCTTAGAACAGATAGGTTTAGCCTGGGGAAGGCTCATCTTGCTAGACTAGACCTGGTGGCATTTGAGCTCAGATATTGGTAATTAAGGTAACTGTGTCATACTTTTAGTGGCACTTGAGACATCTAATGACATACCTTCTCTACCTTTGCCCCTCTTCATGCCATTGTTGTATTTACATGTTCCTGTCACTCTAATCCTAGAATATGTGAGATACCAAGCCTAGTACTACTTACTGGGTTTTACTTTTTCCTATTAATTACTTTATTATTTTTTTCTTTTTTTTTTGTCAGTCATGGGGTCTGAACTCTGGGCCTGGATGCTGTTCTTCAGCTCTTCAGCTCAAGGCTAGCGCTCTACCACTTGAGCTATAGCACCACTTCTGGCTTTTTTTTTTTCTGTTTATGTGGTGCTGAGGAATCGAACCCAGGGCCTCAGGCATGCAAAGCAAGTGCTCTACCACTGAGCCAACTTCCCAGCCCCTCTAATTCTTAAAGCTTAGTTTTTAGTTCTCAATGGATTGGATTTTTTTTTAAGGATTCCCAGAGGTTTTAAGTAACAAAAGCTATACTCTTAAAAAGTTGTGTAATTTGTGAGCTTTGTTAATGCTACTATTGTGGCTTTATTTTGACCTACATACTCTTGGTTTTCTGCTTAGTCATCCAGACTTCTGAGGGCTCCTTGGTTTAGCCTCTCCTTAATGGAGATACCTATATCTTGGGTCAAAGTATGATCAGTTCTTTTTTGTGTGTGTGCTAGGACTGGGACTTGAAGTCAGGGTATTGGTGCTATCCCTGAGCTTTTTGCCCAAGGCTAACACTCTACCACTTGAGCTACAGCTCCATTTCTGGCCTTTTGGTGGTTACTTGGAGATAAGAATCTCACAAACTTTCCTGCCAGGACTGGCTTTCAACCATATTCCTCAGATCTAAGCCTTCATAGTAGCTAGGATTACAGGCATAAGCCACAGGCTCCCAGCCCAAGTTCTTATCGGAGTCTAAATAAGGTATTCTTGTAGTTTCCCTATGATTTGTTGGCTTATTGAACACAGGTAGAACCCTTTATGTGTGTGTGATGCTGGAGTTTGTTGTTGTTGTTGTTTTGCCAGTCCTGAGGCTTGAACTAAGGCCTAGACTCTATCCCTGAGTCTCTCTGTTCTCAAGGCTAGTGAGCCACAGTGCCACTTCTGGCTAGAGTTTGAACTCAGGGCCTGTGTTTGCTAGTCAGGTGCATTTGAGCCACACCCCCAGCCCTATGGATCCTTCTTATAAATAACAATAACCTTGATCTATTTCTAGCAGATTTTGAACTCAGTGATATTTTATAGCCATAGCCCCCTAAAAATAAGTAACTTTTGAATTTAATTCTGAAAAAAATAATTTAATGGTATTTTTACTTTCATTTTGAAAAAGATAGTGGAGTTTTTTGTTTGTTTGTCAGTGCCACTTCCAGTTTTCTAGTGGTTTATTGGAGATAAGAGTCTCACGGACTTTCCTGCCTGGATTGGCTTTGAACTGTAATCCTCAGGTCTCAGCCTCCTGAGTAGCTAGGATTACAGGTGTGAGCCACCAGTGCCCAGCTTTTTTTTTTTTTTTTTTTTTGTGTGTGTGTGTGTGTGTGTGTGTGTGTGTGTGTGTTGTTTGTGCTGGTTATTGGGCTTGAACTTAGGGCCTGGGCACTGTCCCTGAGCTTTTGTGCTCAAGGCTAGCCCCCTACCACTTAACTCACAGCTTCACTTCCAGCTTTTTGCTGATTAATTAGAGGTGCAAGTCTCCTGGATGTTCCTGCCCAGGCTTTAGACCGCTATCCTCAAATCTCAGCCTTCTAAGTGGCATGAACTACCAGCACCAAGCAGTAGTGTTATTTTAATTAGGATTTTGACCTCCTTAGTGTCTGATTCATTGTAGAACAGAGATGAGTAATATCTACCTAAGGAGCTATTGTATGGAATAAGTGGATTAACAGAGCTGTCCCTTGTAGGTGATACAGCTTAGTAAGTGTTAGAATTAGTTCTGTCTTACCTGGTGTATGGTAACTTCCATAAAGCCCAGGATCATATCTTCTGATGTTTTTCTCCTAAGAGCCCAGTTTCCAAGGGCATTTTGCATCAACACCATGACTTTGTGTCAGTCTTTTAGGGCCCTTCATCATTGTGTGTGTGTGTGTACATGCACACACACATACACACATGTGCATATGTGTAGTGTTTATATGTGTTTGTTGCTGAAGGTTGTACCTGAGGCTTTTCTGCGTGCCAAGTAAGCATTCTACACTAAGCTATAGTCCTAGTGGAATCTTGTGTTATATGTTAGTTGTACAGTTTTTTTGTTTCTTTGTTTGGGTTTTTTTTGTCGGTCGTGGGGCTTGAACTCTGGGCCTGGGCACTGTCCCTCAGCTCTTCAGCTCAAGGCGAGTGCTCTACCACTTGAGCTACAGCGCCACTTCCGGTTTTCTAGTGGTTTATTGGAGATAGGAGTCTCACAGTCTTTCCTGCCTGGGCTGGCTTTGAACTGTGATCCTCAGATCTCAGCCTCCTGAGTAGGTAGGATTACAGGCTTGAACCACTAGCACCCGGCAGCTGTACAGTTTATATAAGTTTTGAAAATCCCATTAGATTGTACCACCTGAGAAAGAGTTACTATATATGAGACATCATTTCATCTGAATATTGTTTCATCTGTCCTTCCAGTCAGTGATGTTGTTCAGTGCCAACTATCTGCTTACCTCTGTAGGTGTTCCCACCATCCCCCACTCCCCTCACACGTTCCCCCCCCTCCCCCTGCCCCGTGTTTTTTAGGATTGAACTCAGGCTTATTGCCTGCTAAGCACCAGAACTTATCCATAGGGTGTTTTTTTAAAATTGTTTTTTTTTTTTTTTTTTGTTAGTCATGAGGTTTTTTTGTCAGTCATGGGGCTTGAACTCTGGGCCTGAGCACTGTCCCTTTGAGCTCTTAAGCTCAAAGTAATTGCTCTACCACTGAGCCACTGAGCTACAGAGCCACTTCCATTTTTCTGGTGGTTAATTGGAGATAAGAGTCTCATGGATTTTCCTGTGAGGGGTGGCTTTGAACCGTGATCTTCAGATTTCAGCCTCCTGAGTAACTAGGATTACAGATGTGAGCCACCGGTGCCTGGCTCTTATCCATAGTTTTTGATCCATGCTGGCACCAAACTTGTGATCCTCCTGTCTCAACCTCCTGAGTGCTATTATTATAGGTATGAGTCACCATATGAGGCTGGTTTTTCGTTTCTTTTTTCTTTTTCTTTCTGTACTGAAAATACCAGTTTAATTTGAGTTAAAACTAAACAAAAACCCTAAGACATTTAATAAAACTGGTATAAACAATTTTTCCTGCTATTGGCTTTTGTTCCAAAGGTCATAGCTGAGATGTACTGAATAAAATAAAAATAGAATTGGATTCAGAAAAGTGCTATACTATTTTAATTTCTACTTGGTTGAATTTACAATAGAAAATACCTCTGATATTGTCTGGTCTATCTAAAATGAGATAGCTGCTGGGGATTAATCCGCACACTTACTGTTTTACTTTTTTTTTTTTTTTTTTGGGTCCGGTCGTGGAGCCTGAACTCTGGGCCTGGGCGCTGTCCCTCAGCTCTTCAGCTCAAGGCTAGTGCTCTACCACTTGAGCCACAGCGCCACTTCCGGCTTTTTTCTTTTTGCTTATGTGGTGCTGAAGAATTGAACCCAGGGCCTCAGGGATGCAAGGCAAGCGCTCTACCACTGAGCCACCTTCCCAGCCCCTCCAGATACTTATAGAAGGCAAGTGCTCTACCACTTGGGCCATGTCCCAGTCCTGGAGAGGGGATCCTCTTTCACCTGCCCTGGTTCTTTTTCATCCATAGTACCAAGGACAGTGCCTCACATGACATATGTGCCCAGTAAAAAGAGAATGAATGAATCAAAAGCATATTCACTTGTTTGACACTCATATAAGCTATGTGAAGGACATTATCAAAGGGCAGTTAGCATGAAAAATGTGATGTAATACCAACTCTAGTTGGTATTTGTGCTTTTGTGCCAGTCACATTACCTCCTCTGACCCAATACCTGCTGGTAGGCAGAGAAGCTGAGGCTTAGCTAGTTATTCAACTGGTCTGTGTCAGAGACATGATAGGATACCATATCTAACTCCAGAGTCCATTTGCATTTCACTCAGTTCAAAGTTCCCAATATTAGATTTGTTTATATATGTCAGAAAAACCAAAGCTTGGTTCTTATCCTGCCCCTAAAGAAATCTCTAGAAACAAGAGAAAAGCACTGAGAGCAAAAATATTTACCTTTCTAATATGTCCAGGCACAGTGGCATATATCTGTACTGCTAGCTATTTGCAAGGTTGAAGTGGAAGAATCCCTGGACCCCAGGAGATAGACACAAGCCTGGACAAAAGAGACCTCATTTCAAAAATAAGTAAATAGGGACTGGAAAGGTGGCTCAGTGCTTGCCTTGCATTCATGAGGCCCGGGGCTTGATTCCTCAGCACCACATACACAGAAAAAGCTGGAAGTGGGTGCTATGGCTCAAGTGGTAGAGCACTAGCCTTGAGCTGAAGAGCTGAGGGACGGTGCTTAGGCCTAGTGTTCAAGCCCCATGACAAACAAACAAAGATAACTCATTAATGTTCCCATAAGCTAAACATATAAACAAATACACTTATATTTATTTACTTTGGGGGGGGGGCCTGTCAGGGGGCTTGAACTCTGGGCCTGAGTGCTGTCCTTCAGCTCTTCAGCCCAAGGCCAGTCCTCTACCACATGAGCTATAGCACCACTACCCATTTTCTGTTGGTTTATTGGAAATAAGAGTTTCATGGACTTTCCTGCCCAGGCTGGCTTTGAATGTGATCCTCAGATCTTAGCCTCCTAAGTAGTTAGGACTACAGGTGTGAGCCACTGGTGCTGGCTATTTACTTACTTTTGTTGTTGGGTTTTTTGTTTGTTTGTTTTTGTTGGTCATGGAGCTTGAACTCTAGGCCTGGGCACTGTCCCTGAGCTCTTCAGCTCAAGGTTAGCGCTCTACCAGTTGAGCTACAGCACCATTTCTGGTTTTCTGGTAATTTATTGGAGATAAGAGTCTCATAGACTTTCCTGCCTGGACTAGCTTAGAACCATGATCCTCAGATATCAGCCTCCTGAGTAGCTAGGATTACAGGCATGAACCACTGGCACCTGGCTGAGTTATCTTTTTTGTACAATTATACCTTGTCTATATTTAATGACCCAGTTGTGTCAGTTTTGACATCTTTGAGTTTCCATGCTGTCTCAGCACATTATCTTCACCTTCTAGATATGTGGCATAGTGTGTTCTGAGTGGGAGCAGGATATTGGCAAAGTATTGACCAGGACAGGGCAAAGGATACACTTTAGTAGGGCTTAAAATTCTTCCTTTTAGATTGATGTTGACTAATCAATATATTATGAATCTCATTGACTCATTCTGTTGTGATTCTGCTTTTTCTCTTAATGTTGAAAGAATAATTCCAATTGTTAAATTTATATATGCAACACAGCAGTAAATGTATTTCCACGTATTCTTTGCCTGAGTTTCTAATTATTTGCTTATAGTCATTCCTAGAAAGAAATTTGTTAGGACAAAGAATATTGTTTTTCTTCTTTAAAGTTGCTTTTATTTTAAATGAAATATGTTATCTCTTTTGTGTTTGTCTTTTTAAAATTTAAGCCAACAGCCAGGTACTGGTAACTCATTCCTGTAATCCTAGCTACTCAGGAGACTGAGATGTGAGGTTTGTAGTTAGAAGGCAGTGTAGGCAGAAAAATATGAGAGACCTTATCTCTAATAAACCAGCAAAAAGCTGCAAATGGAGATGTGGCTGAAGTGATAGCGTATCAGCCTTGAGTGAAGAGGCCAGAGTGAGAGACCCTGAGTACATACCCAAGCACTGGCACCAAAAAAAAAAGGGGGGGGGGATTTAAACTAACAAAGGAAATTTGCTTTCTTAATTTGATTGAAAAAATTAGTAGTGGGGTTTAAACTCATAACAGGTAAGCACACTACCATTTGAGCCACACATCCTCAGCCTGCCTTGCTTAATTTTTTTATTTTTATTTATTTATTTTTTTGTCGGTTGTGGGGCTTGAACTCGGCCTGGGCACTGTCCCTCAGCTCTTCAGCTCAAGGCGAGCGCTCTACCACTTGAGCCACAGCGCCACTTCCGGTTTTCTGGTGGTTTATTGGAGATGGGAGTCTCACGGTCTCTCCTGCCCGGGCTGGCTTTGAGCCGCGATCCTCAGATCTCAGCCTCCTGAGTAGCTAGGATTACAGGCGTGAGCCACCAGCGACCGGCGCCTTGCTTAATTTTTAAAATAGTGTCTTATATTTTTGCCTGATCATTCCATGGCTATGATTCTGCAATTTACCCTTCCTGTGTAGCTGATGTGATAGGCACATATCACATCCAGTGCAATTTGCTTTCTTTTTTATTTATTTTTAATTTATTTGTTTAATACTATTATTATGTTGCAAATTGTTCTCTTTTAAAAATGGCATCGACTGAGCGCTGGTGGCTCACCCCTGTAATCCTACCTATTGAGGAGGCTGAGATCTAAGGATCACTGTTCAAAGCCAGCCCAGGCAGAAAAGTCTGTGAGACTTTTATCTCCAATTAACCACCAGAAAAACTGGAAGTGGTGCTGTGGCTCAAGCGGTAGAGTGCTCGCCTTGAACTGAAGAGCACAGGGATAGTGCCCAAGCCCAGAGTTCAAGTCCCATGACCGACCAAAAAAAAAAAAATGGCATTGGCAATTTATTAATGCAATTTCAGGGCAAATTCATGCAATGTACAAAATACTGTTAAAACATGATACCTTGATCATGTGAGTGTCAGGGAATAACTTTTTGTTGAATCTGCTACAGACATAAGATCAAGGCCTTGAAAGGTTTCTTTCACTTCTTTGCTTTTCTGGCCTAGATATATTTAAGATTGGTATAACCTATGCTGCATCTTTTTATATAAGTCCAAGTTTTCAGTTTCTTTTAGAAATTTGCTGTTGCTTTTTATAAAAAAGATAATATAGGGCTGGGAAGGTGGCTCAGTGGTAGAGCGCTTGCCTTTCATGCCTGAGGCCCTGGGTTCAATTCCTCAGTACCACATCAGCAGAAAAAATAAAAAAGCCGGAAGTGGCACTGTGGCTCAAGTGGTAGAGTGCTAGCCTTGAGCTGAAGAGCTGAGGGATAGTGCCCAGGGCCAGAGTTCAGGCCCCATGACCGGACCCCTTAACCCCTCCCTGAAAAATACAAAAATTTCAATATTGTTCAATAAGTTGCCAATTTATTACCTGCTTCAGCATATCTATTAACAAAAGACATTGCTGGGAAGTCCTTACCACATGTGGTGCAGTTAAAAGGCTTTACTTGAGCCATACTCCATTTGGTATTTAAAAGAGCCCTTTGAGGAAGCCATTTTACTGTAGATAGATACAGGTATGGGAGTGAGAGCTCCCATTTAACGTTCCATATACTGCCCTTAAATCAAAGCATAGGTGTTAAACATTGACCCTTACCTCTTCTCTATGGACATCATTTTAACCCTCAGCCCATGCTCTTCAGAGTGTGTATATTTTGGGGGCATGTATATGATTGTTTTAGCAAATGGGAATATCCTTTTTATGATTTTTTTTTTTTTTTGAGATAGAATCTTGCTTTGTCGTCTAGGTTGACCATGAGTTCCTTCTGCCTGTGCCTCCCAAGTGTTGAGATTCCAAGTGTGCCTAACCATGCCCAGCTCTTAATGATTTAAAACTGTTTTTTTCTTCTTCTCAGTACCGCAGATTGAACCCAGGGTCTTGGACTTGCTATGCAAGTGCTCTACCACCTGACCCATGCCTCTAGACCTTTGTGGGTTGTGGGGCTTGAACTCAGCCTGGGCTGTCCCTGAGCTCTTCAGCTCAAGGCTAGTGCTACCACTTGAGCCACAGGACCACTTCTGAGTGGTTTATTGGAGATAAGAGTTTCATGGCCTTTCCTGCCTGGGCTGGCTTTGAACCAAGATCCTCAGATCACAGCCTCCTGAGGCCGGTGCCCAGCCTCTAGACTTTCTTTTAAAAGTTATTTTTATATTTTTAAGATAGTTTTATAGCTTCTTTAGCCTGGGGTAGCTTCTATTAATTCTCCTGTGCCATCTCCTACTTGTCTGATATTAAAAGCCACCATACCTTGCCTGGCTTTTTGTTTTGTTTTGGCAGTTTTAGGTATTGAACTCAGAGTCTTGAGGTTGGTAGGCAGGCATTCTACCACTTAAGCCAAGGTTGTTTGATTTATGCCTTGCCTGGTCTTCAGTCCTTCTATTTGTGCTTACTCATGTTGCCAGGGTTAACAGGTATATACTATGTGTCCAGCTATTGGTTGAGATGGAATCTAGTGAACTTTTTTGCCTGGGCTGGCCTCAAACTCCAGATCTTCCCAGATCTTCTTTCTGCTTTCCAGATTATTGGGATTACAGGCTTGCATACCCATGACTGACTGACTGGTTTTATTTGTTTTGTTTTATAGGGGTACTAGGACTTGAACTTAGGGCCTTCTGCTTTTGCTTAGAGTTTTACACTCCAGCTTAGCCAACTTCCACTTCCAGATTTTTGTGTGTATGTGATGGTATTGGGGTTTGAACTCAGGGCCTGGCTGCTGCCTCTTAACTTTTTTGCTTTAGGCTGGTGCTGTACCACTTGAGCCACAACTCCACTTTTGGAGTTGTAACTTGAAAATACAAGTCTCAGTGAACTTTCCTGCTGGGGCTCTTTGAACTGCAATTCTCAGATCTCAACCTTCTGAGTAGCTAGGATTACAGGCATGAGTCACCAGTACTTGCCTCCCATGAGTTGTTAATTGAAATAAAATAATGATTTATTTGGGTATGAACATCTATAAGAACATCTATAAGAGTCACTTAGTCTGAATGTGGCATTATATTTTTGAAGCTATTTAAAAAATTTTAATTTTCTAGGTCCAAAAGCTGCTTTGCATGTGTCCAGTAGATTTCCATGGGATCTTCCAACTAGATGAAAGACGGAGAGATGCAGTAATTGCATTGGGCATTTTTCTTATTGAATCTGATCTTCAGGTAAGTCTTTACTAAATTTAGTATATCTTAAGTATAAAGAGCTTATAAAGAGAATTTACATTTGTATGTGCTTATATTTACCTAGTGCAATAGGAAATAATTTTTTAAACCTTGTGATTATATTATGTTGTTTTTTTAAAAAGGTAATTTATTTGTTTATTTTGTAGAAAGGAAACTCCTTTGAGATGTTAACAGTGTGTCTTCCAGAGCAGGCTTAGGCATATTGCTCAGTTAGAAGGTATCATTTTTTTTTCCTTCTAAAAGGACAAAAATCACTGAAGATCGTTTTGGCATAAAGCCATCTTTTTCAAAACTGTGATAGAAATAACTTTATATATATATATTTTTTTCTTTTTTCTTTTTCTTTGTTCCAGTCTTGGGGCTTGACCTCAGGGCCTAGAAACTATCCCTGAACTTTTTCACTCAGGGATAGCACTCTAACACTTGAGCCACTGCTTGACTTTCAGCTTTCGGGGTGTTGATTGGAAATAAGAGTCTTGTGGACTTTCCTGCCCAGGCTGGTTTTGCACCATAATCCTCATATCTCAGCCTCTTGAATAGCTAGGATTACAGATGTGAGCACCTGGTACTTGGCATTAAATATACTTTTTTTTTTTTTCTGTTGGTCATAAGGCTTGAACTCTGGGCCTAGGCCCTGCCTTGTCCCTGAGCTCTTTTGCTCAAGGCTAGCATTCTACAACTTTAAGTCACAGCACCATTTCTGGTTTTCTGATGGTTAATTAGATATAAAAGTCTTACAGACTTTACTGTATAGGATGGCTTTGAACCACGGTCCTCAGATCTCAGCCTCCTGAATAGCTAGGATTACAGGTATGAGCCACCAGCACCCAGCTCAATATATTTTCTATAGAGATTAAAGATGAGGGCTGGGATGTAGCTCAGTGGCAAAGTGCTTGCCTAGCAAGTATAACGTCCTGGGTTCAACCCCCAGTACCAAAAAAAAGAAAAGACAAAAAAAATACAGTTAAAGATCAGCTTTTCCAGGCCCCGGTGGCTTACTCCTGTAATCCTAGCCACTCAGGAGCCTGAGATCTGAGGATCTCAGTTCAAAGCCAGCCCGGGCAGGAAAGTCTGCGAGACTCTTATCTCCAATAAACTACTCAGAAAACTGGAAGTGGCACTGTGGCTCAAGTGGTAGAGCACTAGCCTGGAGCTGAAGAGCTGAGGAACAGTGCCCAGGACCAGAGTTCAGGCCCCACAACCGAAAAAAAAAAAGAAAAAGACCAGCTTTCTAATTACTACGGAAAATACCTTGTGTTGTTTTCATTTTATCTGTTATACTGCCCAGGCCCAGAGTTCAAGCTCCATGACCAGAAAAAAAAAAAAAAAATCATGACCTTTCTTTCTTGGGCTGGCTTTGAACCATGATCCTCAAATCTCAGCCTCCTGAGTAGCTAGGATTACAGGAGTGGGCCAGTTTCTCAGCCTTAAACAATATTATTTTTGATCAAGTATTTAAATTTTTTTTGCTGGTGTTTAAGCCTGGTGCCTTACATCTTACGTTATGCAAACATTCTACAATTGAGCCATTATTCCCCCCTCCCCAGCTCTTGTCAGAGTTTTTTTTTCCTTCTGCTGGGATGGCTTCAATTCAGGGCCTTGAGTTCTCTCATGCTTGGTTGCTTGGCTGTCATAGTACCACAGTTTGCTTGATTGGTTGATACTTTATCATTTGAGCCATGCCTCCTGCTCAGCTGTGTGTGTGTGTGTGTGTGTGTGTGTGTGTGTGTGTGTGTGTGTGTGTGTGTGTGTGTGTGTGTGTGTGTGTGTGTGTGTGTGTGTGTGTGTGTACTGTCCTAGATGCTGTCTCTGGGCTTTTTTTTTTTTTTTCCCTCAAGGCTCATTCTCTACCACTTGAGCCACAGCTCCACGTCTGGCTTTTGGTAGTTTAGTAGAGATAAGAGTCTCACAGACTGTCCTGCCCAGGCTGGCATTGAGCCATCATCTTCTGATCTCAGCCCGCTGAGTAGCTGGGATTACAGGTAGAGCCACTGGTGCCTGACTCCAGCCTAGCTTTTGTTGGTTATTTTGGAGATGGAATCTCGAAGACATTTCTTTCTGGACTGATTTTGAACTACTACAGATCTGTCTTCTGAGTAGCTAAGATTACAGGCATGAGAGACGAACACTTAGATATGTCAGAGTATTTATAGTTTGGGGGGAAAATGCTGTTTTTTGTTTTTTTATTTTTGGCAGTATTAGGGTTTGAACTCAGTTCCCTAGGTGGTCACTTTACCACTTGAGCCACTCCATAAGCTTGTTTTCTGTTGGTTATTTTTTGAGATAGGGCCTCACTCTGTGCCCAGTCTGACCTGGATTGTGATCTTCCTATTTGTTCTGCCATGCATTGCTGTGATGATAGACATGTGCCACTGTATCTAGTCATTCCCCAGTAACTTGAGATGACAAGCACCCAACCATTAATCAAGACATAGTCTTGGGCTGGGAAGGTAGCTCAGTGGTAGAGCGCTTGCCTTGCATGCCTGAGGCCCTGGGTTCGATTCCTCAGCACCACATCAGCAAAAAGAAAAAAGCTGGAAGTGGTGCTGTAGCTCAAGTGGTAGAGCGCTACCCTTGAGCTGAAGAGCTGAGGAACAGTGTCCAGGCCCAGAGTTCAGGCCCCAGGACCAGACCCCTGCCCCCCCCGCCCAAAAAAAAAGACATAGTCTTATAGCTGTGTACTAGTAGGTTCATGCCACTTAGCTATTCAGGAAGCTGAGATCTATGGGTCAAGGTTCAAAGCCAGCCTAAGCAGAAAAGTCCATGAGATTCTTATCTCCAATTAACCACCAAAAAGCCAGAAATAGAAGTGTGCTTCAAGTGGTAAATCACCATTTATTATTTATTTATTTATTTTTTGGTCGTAGGGCCTGAACTCTAGGCCTAGGCACTATCCCTTGGCTCTTCAGCTCAAGGCTAGTGCTCTACCACTTGAGGCACAGCGCCACTTCTGGCTTTTTCTGCTTATGTGGTGCTGAGGGATCAAACCAGGTCCTCATGCATGCGAGGCAAGCACTCTACCACTGAGCCACCTTCCCAGCCCCAGTAAATCACCATTTTGAAGTGGAAAAAGCTAAGGGAGAGTTCCAGGCCATTAGTTTATACTGGAACAAAAAAGAAGTAAATAGGGCTGATAATGTAGCTTAGTGGTAGAGTGCTTGCCTAGCATGCATGAAGCTCTGGGTTCAATTCCTCAGTATCACATAAACAGAAAAAGTCGGAAGTGGTACTGTGGCTCAAGTGGTAGAGCACTAGTCTAGCCTGGAGCAAAAGACGCTCAGGGGGCTGGGAAGGTGGCTCAGTGGTAGAGCGCTTGCCTTGCATGCATGAGGCCCTGGGTTCGATTCCTCAGCACCACATAAGCAAAAAGAAAAAAGCCAGAAATGGCGCTGTGGTTCAAGTGGTAGAGCGCTAGCCTTGAGCTGAAGAGCTGAGGGACAGCACCCAGGCCCAGAGTTCAGGCCCCACAACCGGACCCCACCAAAAAAAAAAAAAAAAAGACGCTCAGGGACAGTTCCCAGGCCTTGAGTTCAAGCCTCAGGACTGACAGAAAAAAGAGAAGTAAATAAGTTTTAAAAGAGTTATGCATGGGGGGGAGGGGGGAGGCTGGGAAGGGATGTGAAGGGTAAACCAAAGGACGAGGCTGCAATGCTTGGTAAGAAATGTACGCATTATCCTGCCCATGTAATTGTAACCCCTCTGTACAGTATGTTCACAAATAAAATAAAATTTAAAAAAAAAAAAAAAGAGTTATGCAAACGTTTCTGGCACATTCTGGCCTCAAAACATGATCCTTCATCTATGCCTCCTAAACAGGTAGGATTTTAGGTTTGAAACACTGTTCCACCAAAAATATTTATGTTATCTGACCAAGATTACATAAGAAACCAAAATTAAGATGCATAGCTTCATTTTAGTTTTTTAGCTGTAGTGATATGTAAATGTGCAAAACAAGAAAATTATTTTTTTCCTTTTTTTTTTTGCTGGTCGTGGGGCCTGAACTCTGGGCCTGGACACTGTCCCTCAGCTCTTCAGCTCAAGGCAAGCACTCTACCACTTGGGCCACAGCGCCACTTCTGGCTTTTTCTGCTTAACTGATGATGAGAAATCGAACCCAGGGCCTCATGCATGCAAGGCAAGCACTCTACCACTGAGCCACTTTCCCAGTCCTTTTTTCCTATTTTTTTTTGTGTGTTTTTAATGCTAGTGATGCAACCCAGAGCCATGTGCATGCTAAGTAAGCACTTTACCACTAAACTACATCCTTGGCCCCTCTTCTTCTCTCTATGCCAAATCCTCCATAAATATGAAATGAATTATGGAGGGAAGAAAATAATTTTTAACTATTTCTCTTTAAACTTGGAAATACTCTGGCAATTTTTTTTCTGTTGTGATAGCTTGAATTCATAGCTTGCTTGGCATGCTTGCTTATGGCTGGTAATCTACCAGTTCAGCTATGCCTCTAGTCCAGTTTTTTTGCTAGTTGATTGTAGATGGAATCTTACGGATTTTTTTTGTCCTGGCTAGCTTTGATCCACAATCTTTCAATCTTATGGCTAACAGGAGAGACGTGCACCATGCTTCCTCAGCTCTCTGAGAATACCCTACAGACTGTCATTCTCTTGGTTCAACTAATGTTGGCATTGCATGACTCTTTCCAGTGTGGCCTTCTTTTGTGTACAGTCCCTGGGCTATCCAGGCAGCAATGTGGCCAAAGTAGTGGGTAACAACTTTTACAGGGAATATACAATGCAAACCCTGTGAGTTTGTGCATCTTGGTTTGTGCATCTTGGTTACTAGAATCTTGGACAGATGTTCTAGCCAGCTTAATATCATTTACAGGAACTTTTTTTTTTGGGTGGGAGGGTGGGTTGGTGATGAGGCTTGAACTCAGGGCCTGCGCATTGTCAATAAGCTCTTTTGCTCAAAGCTAGTGCTCTACCACTTTGAGCCACAGCTTCACGTTTGGTTTTCTGATAGTTAATTGGAGATAACAATCTCATAGACTTTTCCTACCTGGGCTGGCTTTGAATCACTATCCTCAGATCTCAGCCTCTTGAGTAGCTAGGATTAAGACATGAGCCATCAGTGCCCAGCAGAACCTTTTTTTTTTTTTTTAATGAATCTATATTTAGATAGAACTTAGAAGAGACACTCTCTATTCCATTGAGCAACAGTTGGGGACACTTGAAATCAGAGGGCTAAGCTGGGAGTGGTGGAACATACCTGCAATTTCAGCACTCAGGTGGTTAGCCAGAGCTTCATAGTGAGATCCTCTGTCAAAGAAAAAGATAAAAGAAAACATTAGGGGTTGGAATTCCTGAAGACTGGTTCGTGCATATGTCTGGGGGCTTACCTCTATGTATCTGACTTCTCTGACTTCTCTATTCTGACAAGGCCTTGGGCCTTGTCATAATATCACACCTAGTGTCTTGAGAAAGAACCAAGTAGAAGCTGCATTGCCAGTCACTAAGGGATTCCTTTTCAAAGGGTGTGATGTATTAGATTCTACCTTTGGTTGAGAAGAACATCAAAACTTGCAGCCATGTTTCTAAAACCATCTCATGAGTTTTTATTTGTTTTATGATTTAGAATAGCCATTACCCATTTCTGGAACATGCTTATCTAATTCTCAACTGGAGCAGCTATAAATAAAGGAAGTAGTCCCCCCCAAATCAATGTTGGAAGACTGTGGAGCTGTTTATTATTGGTTCATTTGGAAATGTGAGGAAAGTAATTTTTTTCGTTTGACTGATGTTGGTCGTGAACTCCAGTGTTCAACTTTGAAAGGTGTTAAGGGGAAACATGAAGCAGGAGTTTTTACAAAAGGAACACAGGGATATGAACAGAAAAAAAAAATCAAGCTGAGATACTTGTGACAAACTCCTCTCCAGTCGCAAGAATCTTATCCTGGGTAGTTTGGGTGAATCTATATACCTCTCGCTGAAGGCAGCTTTAAATGTGTGTATACATATACCTCTGGAGAATGCCTCCTAGGAGGCCATTCCCCAGAGGAGGCCTAGATACTCAGCTCCGGAAGGCAGATTTAGCTATTCTCTTCAGCCTCTTTGATGCAGGCTGATATAACATCTTCTGGACTCTGCTGTGTGGAAACAGGATGCATGTGTACTTACTGAGTGCTTTTACATTATCTCTGGAGAATTTTGAGATGCATATGGATATATCAATATGGATATGCTTTGAGTTTAATCTGTGCAAAAAATCCTATTGTTGTTTATAACATTTATTTTTTTTCCCCAAAGCACAAAGATTGTGTGGTTCCTTACCTTCTTCGACTCCTCAGAGGTCTTCCAAAAGTGTACTGGGTTGAAGAAAGCACAGCTCGGAAAGGCAGAGGTAATTTCATATAATGTGTTCTCTGAATGCAAGGACAAATAGATTCAGCATCTTTAAGGATCAAGTGTTGCTTTATATTAATGCACCAGTTAAAACAGGTTTAACTGCTCTCATTCCTAGCTGTGTAACTACTCACTGCTTATAGCATGTGGGCTGAGTGTCCTGTTGTCAAGAGCCGAGGAAGGGAGAAGGCATGCCTGGCTGCAGCTTTTTTTTTTTTTTTTTTGCCTCTTCTGAAAGAGCAACCTACCTTTTCTCATATACCATTGGCCAGAATTGACTATATGCCCGTTGTCCGACCAGTCAGATTGTCCTTAGACACGTGTTCTAAATAGATGGTGTAGACTCAGTTAGGAAGTACACCATAAATAGTTTTTTTTATTTTGTTGCTATTAAGTTTTAATTAAACTTTGCATCTTTAGAAATGGACTAATTCCATGTATATTTCTGTTCAACTGGTATTTTATTTAGAGACAAAGTGAGATAGTTTCTGCTCCTCCTCTTCGCCATTGCTCTCCTTCCTTATTTTCCTACTTCTGAAATATTCACGTGTCTACTGTGTGCCAAGTATTGTAACCAAGAAAACACTTAGAACTCAGATGTTCTTATACCAATTTCCAAGGCTCCAAAATCAGGTTGGCATACCTCTAACGTTTTAAAGCTCTGAAAGGCTTATTGTATTTTGAATGTAGCTGTGGAAGTGGCTCAGTGCTGCACTGTTTGTGTAATAAGCACAAGACCCTACTTTGGGCCCAGTGCTGTTAAAAAGAAGAAGAAGTAGAGGGATAGAGACAGACGCTTCTCTTTCACATTGGTAGCATTGGCATAATTTGTTAGGTAGGCTAATGACCTATTTTGCTGGTATAAACATCCTCCTGTGACTATATTCCTCTTTATCTTTGTTTTTCAGTATTTCCAGTGACCTGCCATGCCTAAAACTCATAGATCTCAAATTGTATGTCTTCCATGATTTGAAGGAATATAGATTAAATAGAGTGCCATTACCTAAAAGTTGGATGACTGTGTCCAGCATTGTTTCACCTAATTTGAAGACAAGTGGACACTAGTATTTTTTGTTTGTTTTTGGGCCAATTCTTTTTTGTTTTGGTCAGTCATGGGGCTTGAACTCTGGGCCTGAGCACTATCCCTCAGCTCTTCCGCTCAAGGTGAGCACCCTACCACTTGAGCCACAGAGCTACTTCTGGTCTTCTGGTGTTCAATTGGAGATAAGAGTCTCATGGACTTTCCTGCCCAGGCTGGCTTTTAACCACGGTCCTCAGATCTCGGCCTCCTGAGTAGCTAGAATTACAGGCATGAGCCACTGGTGCCCAGCTTTATTTTTGTGCCAATTCTGAGGCTTGAATTTAGGGCTTAGCTTTTTTTTTTCCAATCTTATTTTATATTTTTCTTTTTTGTCAGGCCTGAGGCCTGAGCACTAATCCCTGAGCTTCTTTTGCTCAAAGCTAGCACTCTTACCACTTGAGCCCTTCTGGCTTTTTCTGTTTATGTGGTACTGAAGAATTGAACACAGGGTTTCATGCATGCTAGGAAAGCACTCTACCACTAATCCACGTTCCCAACCTCCCACTGGTGCTTACCACTTCTTTCATTTTGGTGTTAATTGAGGAGTTTCATGAGCTGCACTGCCTGGAATGGCTTCAAACTGAGATCTTCAGATCTCAGCCTTCGAAGTAACTAGAATTAGAGGCAGAAGCCACCAGCAGCTACGAGTAGGTTTTAGTTACAAAACAAAGATAATTTTTATATGCATGAATTTATGTTAGAACGAACAACATTATTTAGAATACTGTTAGGATAAATAATTTTCCAGAATTTGTATGTCTATGTGCTGAGGATGGAACCCAAGGATTTATATGCCAAACATGTTCTACCACTGAGCTACGCCATCTGCTCTTTTAAGTTTCCTATTTGGAAGCAGTAATTTATTTTTTTTCTTTTCCCTTTTGTTTTTCAAGGTGGTATTACTCTGTTAGAGTCTAGAACAGTATTTCTCAGCATCAGCATTACCTAGTAACATGTTAGAAATGCACATTTTCAAACTCTATGTAAGAGCTAGTAATTTGAAACTCTGGGAATGGGACATGGATGGTCTGAGTTTTAACAAGCCTCCAGTAAATCTGACATGTACAAGATAGAAGATCTAGGATTGCATTTTAAAACTTTTTTTTTGGGGGGGGGGGGTTACTGAGGTTTGACTCAGGGTATAAATCCCTTAGCTTTTTTGCTTAAAACTGGCACTTTTTCATTTGAGCCACAGCTCTACTTTCAGCTTTTTGGTGGTTAATTGAAGATAAGAATCTCACAAACTTTGCTGTCTGGGCTGGCTTTGAACCATGACCCTCAGATCTCAGCCTTCTGAGTAGGTAGGATTACAGGAGAGAGCCACCAGCACCTAGTTCATTTTCGGTCATTTAGATAACACTCCCCCCAGCCTGTAGGGCTCTTCTAATAGTCTCATTGCTAAGAGGATTAGCACTGGGAGAACTAAAAGCTTATGAGGCGTGGCTGAGGTATAAATCACTTATAGAGGATGTGCTTAGCATGTGTAAGGCTCTGTCAATTCCCAAGAATCAAAACATAAAATAATTTTTAAAAAGAAGGTTTTAAAGAATAAAGAAAAACTTTGGAAGCTATAATTTTCCCCATTTGCCAAAACAAAGCAGAAAAGAAAATATAAGCATACTGTTCTCTTTTAAAATAATATTGAAGCCGGGACTGGTGGCTCACGCCTGTAATCCTAGCTATTCAGGAGGCTGAGATCTGAGGATCACAGTTCAAAGCCAGCCCGCCCAGGAAAGTTCATGAGACTCTTATCTCCAATTAAACACCAGAAAACCAGAAGTGGCACTGTGGTTCAATTGGTAGAGTGCTAGCCTTGAGTGGAAGAGCTGAGGGACAGCGCCCGGGCCCAGAGTTCAAGCCCCATGACCAAAAATAAAATAAAATATTATTGATATGCATTTGACAGTTGTCTTTCAGATGTGCCAATCAGTCTATCAAGATTGATTTCTCACTTTTATTTAGGAAGTAAGAAGTAGACACTGCTTTGTGAGAAGCTGTAATCTTAAACTATAAATTGACTCACGAAGCATTTAAATTTATTGAACCAAAACATTTTATTAAAAAAAGAAAGGTAGAAGTATGTCTAAGCAAACATGTGGCCATATTTGTTTTATTGAGACTTAGTGAGGCCAGACAGTAGAAGCTAGTCCCCTAGCAGGCCATGTAAGAGAGGAATATAGTTAATTGGATGGCCAGCATGTTGACCCAGTATCTTGTTTCTGATAGTCTGATTCATGTCTTCACATCTCCCAGGCGCCCTCCCTGTTGCAGAGAGCTTCAGCTTCTGCCTGGTAACTTTGCTGTCTGATGTGGCTTTTAGGGACCCCTCACTTAGGGATGAGGTAAGTGTATGGGATTTTGTGCATGGCTATTAGACCAAAAAGAATCTCGAAGTGATTGTTTGTGTTGATTTTTTTTCTATGTTCATGGTAGACCTAGGAATTGTTTCATACTTGCTTTTCAACTTACAGTGTTTGTTAGAATCTCATGAGTCTTTTTTTTTCTTTTAATTTTTTTTGTTATTATAAAGGTGCTGTACAAAGGGGTTATAGTTAAATAAGTCAGGTAAAGAGTACATTTTTTTTGGACAATATCACCCCTTGCTTTGCTCTCTCACAGTTTTCCCTCCCATCCCTGCCTACAAGTTGTATGGTTCATTCAACATTATGTCTAGCGCTATATATGTTGTTCACCCGTTGTCCCTCCATTTCTGTGCCCCCCTTACCCTTCCAAAGTCAGACAAAGGAAAAAACAAAACAAAAAGAAAAGGAAACAAAAACAGCAACAAAGAAAAAACTTCTTATTTCCATTTCCTGGAGTTCATTTTAATAAATACAGTTTTATATGATCAAATGCACATAGGCAATTGCGCTTTTGTGTTCTGTTCCTAAGAGTATCCTTCATGAATCTTTTATTCAACATTCCTCAAAGCCCTGTAAGGCAGGCAGAAAAAAGATAGTAAAAGCTTATTTCCTTCTAGATAGACATTGTTCACAGAAAAGCATTTGTTATGTTGCCAAAGCTTTTTACCTTTGAGTACTTACTTGCTGTTAACATGTAGTTCATACTTATTTTTAAAGAAAGAATAAGAACTAGGCCTGTGTAATTCCAGAGATAGAAGAAGGTCTTAGTTTGAGTCCAGTCTAAGCAAAAAGTTGGCAAGACCCCATCACAACAAATAAGCTAGGTATGATGAGTCATGTCTGTACTGAAGATTAGGTAGAATCATCTTGGTCTGAAGCCAGCCAGAGCAAAAAACAAAAGACCCTATCTGAAAAAATAACTAAAGCAGGGGCTGGGAAGGTGGCTCAGTGGTAGAGTGCTTGCTTTGCATGCATGAGGCCCTGGGTTCAATTCCTCAGCACCACATAAGCAGAAAAAGCCTGAAGTGGCGCTGTGGCTCAAGTGGTAGAGCACTAGCCTTGAGCTGAAGAGCTGAGGGACAGCACCCAGGCCCAGAGTTCAGGCCCCACAACTGGCAAAAAAAAAAAAAAAAAAAAAATGGGAGGGGAACAGAGGCTCTAAGTCATTGAGTATTTTCCTAGCAAGCATGAGTCAGTGAATTCAGGTCCCAATACTATTCCCTGCCCCCCCCCAAAAAAACAAAGCAGTTGAGAAAGAATACCATCACAGTTTAAGTTTTTTCTTAATTAGATTTATCATTTAAGAACAATGGTGAACTGGGAAGATGGCTCAGTGGTAGAGCACTTGCCTTGCATGCATGAGGCCCTGGGTTCGATTCCTCAGCACCACATAAGCAAAAAAAAAAAAAAAAAAGCTGGAAGTGGCACTGTGGCTCCAGTGGTAGAGTGCTAGCCTTGAGCGCAAGAGCTGAGGGACAGCACCCAGGCCCAGAGTTCAGGCCCCACAACCAGACCCCCCCCCCCACAAAAAAAAAAAAGAACAATGGTGAATGGAACTAGGACTTTTTAGTTGTAAAAGGAGATAATTTGGGAACCTATCATCTGTTAAGAGAATATGGAGGAAGAAATGGTCCCAAGGGCCATGGATGTAAGCTTCAAGGGATCAACATGAGTTCATTGTTAGCAGGAGCTAAGTTACAAGTCTGGAAAGGGACAGTTTCTGTCCATGAAAATTGGCTAATTGGCCACTTGGCATAGCCCATTGTGGAGGGAGATTATGGGATTCATCTGGATAATGCCTAAAGCTTCGTCAAATTTTTTAGTTTTGTGATATTTATCTGATTCTTTTAATAAATTGTTTATTTTGTTTGCTTTACTCTTGCAGATTTTAGAGGCACTTTTGCAGGTTTTGCATGTCCTTCTGGGAATGTGCCAGGCCTTGGAGATTCAAGAAAAAGGTATGATTATAAATCTTTATCTGTTTTTTTTCTTTCTTTTCTTTCCCATTCCCCTTCCTCTCCTATCTCCTCCCTTCTTTTTCCCTCTCCTTTCACTTGTTCCCTCCCCCCTCTCCCTTTTCCTTCCCCTTCTTTTCATGGTTAGTCAAAGAATAACTTCTGTGACTTGTGGGTGGATTTTTTTTTTGGGTCCAGTCATGGGGCCTGAACTCTGGGCCTGGGCGCTGTCCCTCAGCTCTTCAGCTCAAGGCTAGCGCTCTACCACTTGAGCCACAGTGCCACTTCCGGCTTTTTTCTTTTTGCTTATGTGGTGCTGAGGAATCGAACCCAGGGCCTCAGGCATGCAAGGCAAGCGCTCTACCACTGAGCCAACTTCCCAGCCCATTGTGGGTGGATTTTTGCCCCCTAGTCTTTGCTCTTTTCTCTGGTACCTAATATGCACCTGAAACATGAAAATTTTACATTTGTTATATACTGAGAGGCTATTTGGGATCTTGTGTACAATCTGTACACAAATGCCAGGTGCCTTTAGACATAATTTCATTCTTTTGGGTAAAGTATAAGTGGTTTAGTTAATTTCCAAGAGATATTTTCCCCATTGGTATTTATAAGCTACCAATATGATCCTAGATAGTCAAGGAACTTGGTAACATGACCCAGCTATATTACTGATTTTAATGTGCCATGAATAGATAAAGACCTCCCAAGGCAAGAAGTTTTGATAGAGACCCCGACTGACATTATTGGTACTAACAGGCTTAAAATATCATTATGTTAGCCTTCAGGGTTGACCCTCCCTGTTACTTTAGCTTATTCTCAGTCTTCAGTGGGTGGGTAGTGAAATGTTAGCCAGCGCCACAAGTTAGTACAGTATGACTCTCACAGGTAACTTATCTCCTCCTCTGGTGACATTCACCCTTTATTTTCTAGAATACCTTTGCAAGTATGCAATCCCATGCCTGATAGGAATCTCTCGAGCATTTGGACGTTACAGCAACACAGAAGAATCTCTCCTCTCAAAGCTCTTTCCCAAAGTCCCTCCTCATTCCCTTCGAGTCCCAGAAGAGCTTGAAGGCATTCGAAGGCGTTCCTTCAATGACTTCCGCTCCATCCTCCCCAGCAATCTACTGACAGTCTGTCAGGAAGGCACCCTGAAGAGGAAAACCAGCAGTGTATCGAGCATCTCTCAGGTGGGCCTGCCTCTTGGGATAAGAGCAGGGAGGGAGGATCTTCTTAAGTGCTCATATGAAGAAAATACCACTTGCATATAATTTGAGAAACTAGAATGTGAAAGATTCACTAGAATTCTTTTTTTGGTTTTTTATCTTTTTGTGCCTGTACTGGGGCTTGAACTCAGGGCCTAAAGGTTGTCACTGTTTTTTTGCTCAAGGCTAGCACTCTGCCACTTGGTCCACACAGCTCCAATTCTGGCTTTTTGGTAGTTAATTGGAGAAGAGTCTCATGTTCTGGCTGGCTTTGAGCTGAAATCTTCAGATCTTAGCCTCCTGGGTAGCTAGGATTACAGGCACGAACCACTGGCACTTGGCTCTTGTAATATAAAGACTTACTTTAGGGCTGGGAAAGTGGCTCAGTGGTAGAGTGCTTGCCTTGCATGCATGAGGCCCTGAGTTCAATTCCTCAGCACCACATAAGCAGAAAAAGCCGGAAGTGGGTGCTGTGGCTCAAGTGGTAGAGTACTAAGCTTGAGCTGAAGAGCTGAGAGACAGGGCCCAGGCCCAGGCCCAGAATTCAAGCTCCACAACTTACAAAAAAAAAAAAGAAAAGACTTCGCCCGTTTTTGAAAAAATAATTTTGCTCTATTGTTTGTTTTGTTTTGATTTTTTGAATCAGAGACTTGCTCTGCTTCATTCCAAGCTGGCCTGGAATTCTTGTGTAGCCCAGGCTGGTCTCAAATTTGTGATTCTCCTGCCTTTTTAGTGCTGAGATTGCAGGTATGTACCACCATGCTTGGTTCCTTTTTAACATTTGTTAATGCTTTCATAGTGTATACCCTATTTGTATACATATCAGAGCAGTTAGGTGCTAAACTCTGTTCTGAGTAGGAGATAGTTTGTGTTCTTATAGAGTATGTAATTGAACTGGTCACAGTAGCACATGCCTCTATTCCAAGATTTGTGAGTTAGATGCAGGGGAATTGTATGTTTGATGTTCACTTAGACTATAGTAAGACTCTGACTCAAAGAAAACAAAGCAAAACTGAAAGAGAAATAAATAATTGAGAGTTGGGATGTCAGTGGTAAAGTGATTATTATACAGGAGGAACTGGGTTGTATCCCCAGCACTGCAAAACGAAGAAAGCTGTGCGCCGGTGGCTCACACTTGTAATCCTAGCTACTCAGTAGGCTGAGATCTGAGGATCATGGTTCAAAGCCAGCCCCGGCAAGAAAGTCTGTGAGACTCTTATCTCCAATTAACCACCAGAAAACTGAAAGTGGCTATGTAGCTCAAGTGGTAGAGCGCTCACCTTGAGCTGAAGAGTTCAGGGATAGTGCGCAGGCCCAGAGTTCAAGCCCCACAACCAACAAAAAAATAAATAAATAAAAAATTATATATTTGACTCATGGAAGAAAGGTAAAAACACTAAGAAAAATTCAAATTCGTAATTATAAATATGTGGTTGACACAGACAATTTTTAATTAGTTTTTTTATTGTGAAAATACTATACAGAAGGATTGCAGTTACATGAGCAAGGTAATGAGTACATTTCTTATCTAGCATTGTTGCCTCCTCCTTTGTTTTTCCCCTACCATCCCTTCCCTCCCACCTCCACAACTACACTTCTTCCCCCACAACTACACTGCCCCCCCAACCACACACACAGACTATTCAGCCAGTGGCTCATGCCTGTAATCCTAGCTACTTAGGAGGCTGAGATCTGAGGATCACAGTTCAAAGCCAGCCCCAACAGGAAAGTCTATGAGACTCTTATCTCCAATTAACCACCAAAAGTGGTGCTGTGCCTCAAGGGCTTGCCCCCCCCCCCAAAAAAAAAAAAAAAAAAAGAACGTTGTAACTGTAGTAGGCCTTAGAGAAGAGCCAAGGCTTAAACCAGCCCTTTCTTTTTTTTGTCAGTCGTGGGGCTTGAACTCTGGGCTTGGGCGCTGTCCCTGCGCTCTTCAGCTCAAGGTAAGCACTCTACCACTTGAGTCATAGCACCACTTCTGGTTTTCTGGTGGTTAATTGGAGATAAGAGTCTCACGGACTTTCCTGGACTTTCCTGCCCAGACTGGCTTTGAACTGCAATCCTCAGATCTCAGCCTTTTGAGTTGCTAGGATTACAGGCTTGAGCCACCGGTGCCCAACACTTAAATCAGCACTTTCTGTATAGTTCTTTGACTGACAAGAAAGAACCTGCTATGAACCTGAGGTCTCACTGACCTTTTCTGATCTATATCTGGTTGTGTGTTGCAGGTCAGCCCAGAACGTGGCATGCCCCCTCCCAGTTCTCCTGGAGGATCTGCCTTTCACTACTTTGAAGGTAGGCTTCATCTCTGCCAAGAACATTGATTTGCTACTTGGATAGTAGGCTCACAGTAATTTCTCATGATTTTAAGGGTACTGATAATTAACTTTCCATTGTCACAGATCTAATAGGTAACGGTTAGCAATTATTTTATTTATTTTTTTGTTTTCATTTAAACTTTCTCTTTGTTTCTTTCTCTCTCTCCCGTTTCTTTCTCTCTCTCCCTCTCTCTCTTTCTCTCTCTCTGCATTTCTCCCTCTGTTTCTGTTTTTCTCTCATTTTCTTCAGTACTGAAGGTCAAACCCAGGGCCTTGTTTTTTCATCTATAAAAATTATATGGGATTGGGAAGGTGGCTTAGTATTAGAGCGCTTGTCTTGCATGCATGAGGCCCTCGATTCGACTCCTCAGCACCACATAAGCAGAAAAATCCAGAAGTGGTGCTGTGGCTCAAGTGATAGAGTGCTAGCTTGAATTGAAGAGCTCAGGGACAGCGCTCAGGCCCAGAGTTCAGGCCCCACATTATTCCTAACTACAAAATTACTTCCTACATTCCACAGACTGAGCTTGATTTTTAGAACCATTTATTAATAGTTGAAACTTCTCTCATTCTACATCTATATTTTGGAATAAATTATTTATGACTTGGGGCTGGGAAGGTGGCTCAGTGGTAGAGTGCTTGCCTTGAATGCATAAGGCCCTGGGTTCCATTCCTGAGCACCACATAAGCAGAAAAAGCCAGAAGTGGCGCTGTGGCTCAAGTAGAGTGCTAGCCTTGAGCTGAAGAGCTGAGGGACAGCACCCAGGACATATTAATTTGGACCAGTGACTGACATGGTTAAGACACTATTTTCTCCTTTCTCTCTTAATGTGCATATAGACCAGGGCCTTCTTGTATATGTTAGGCAAGTACTCAAGCACTAAGCTATAACCCTAGCTTTTGATTTCTTAAAATGTAGACATTTTTTTGCTGGAACTAAGGTTTTAACTCTGAACTTCAGGCTTGCTTTGCTTTCTTCCCTGCTTTACCAGTTGAGACAAAACTTCCCATCCAGTTCTTATTGGTGTTTTTGTTTTTGATAGTACTAAGGCTTGAACTCTGGGCCTAGGCACTGTTCCTTTTTTTGGCTCAATGCTAGTACTCTACTACTTGAGCCATACCTCCATTTCCAGCTTTCTGGTGGTTCATTGGAGATAAGAGTCTTACAGACTTTTCCTGCCTAGGCTGGCTTTAAAGGACATAGTTGCCAGTCATGGTGGCACATGTCTGTAATCTTAGCACTTGGAAGGTTGAGGCAGGAGGATGGAGAATTGTAGCCTAGCCTTTTCTAAATAGCAAGACTTCTTCTCCTCAAAGAAACAAAGAAGCAAACAGAATGTTGTTATTACTTTGTAGGGACCTTTAGTAGTGACAAAATACTCTCACATAATTACTATAGTTTATTCAAATGAGTGCCCTGTACCATGTCAAACATAATAAAGTTTTCTCTACCTTATCTTTGAGGGAAATTATGCCCAGATTAAGTGATAGGAAATAAGGAAACAAGAACCCTGTGCTTCATGATATAGTCTATTCCATTTTTGATTGATGCTGTTTGCTAAAAGAGCATCTCTCAAGAAGATTCTGAGAAGTCTGAGGGGATTTTTTTAATTTAATTTTTTATTATTATAAAGGTGATGTACATAGGGATTACAGTCACATAAATCACATAATTAGTATGTTTCTTGTTGGACAATGTCTCCCCCTTGCTCTCTTCTAGTTTTTCCTCCCATGTGAGAGGAATTTTTGAAAAAGGGTAAGATAGTCTCCAATAGCAAGTGAGCAACTTTGTGTACAGTATCTCTTGAATATGTAAAAGCATAAAATGTTGCAGTCTATGTACATATGATAACTAAAGGCTAAGTTCACCCATATGGAAAAGCTCATTCCCTAAGAGAACCTTGCACCCAAGTGTAGAGTGTATCTTTTCTTTGCCACTTGTCTGTCCTCAGGGCATCTAAGGTCAGCTATGAGGACTCATGGCACTATGTACCCCTGTTTTGCCACAACCAGAACTAAACTCACCTTTTGTCCCTTCATAATTGAATTATATAATTTGGTACTGGCTTATTTATAGGTTGATATTTATTTAGTGTTACTTAAAGTTAAACTCAGGGCCTCATGCCTGCTGGACAAGTATACTACCACTGAGTTACATCCTCAGCTCTTTATATTTTGAATGAGGGTCTCATTGTATAGGCAGGCTAGTCTTGAATCACTATCCTGCCTTAGCCTTCTTAGTAGCTGAGGTTACAGATGTGCACCACTACACCCAGTTGCGGTCAATATAAAAATACTGATTTGATTTATAATGGTAATTTTCTATCAAAGTGCATTTTTGTTGTTGTTAATTTGTTCTGTTTTGTTCCAGTACTGAGGACTGAACTCAGGAATCTGACTTTTTTTTTTTTGCCAGTCCTGGGGCTTGAACTCAGGGTCTGGGTGCTATCCCTGAGCCTCTTTGTGCTCAAGGGTAGCGCTCTATCACTTGATCCACAATGCCACTTTGGCTTTTTCTGAGTGGTTAATTAGAGATAAGAGTCTTATGGACTGCCTGGGCTAGCTATAAACCACAATCCTCAGATCTCAGCCTCCTGATTAGCTAGGATTACAGGTGCCCACCTATTGGCTTAACTTTCTTGCTCAAGCCTGACCCTTTACCACTATTCTAGCCCAGGTGCTTGCTCATAATTGGAAATGAAGTTTTAAGGGCTTTTCTGCCTAGGCTAGATTTGGACCATGATCCTCCTGATTAGCTAGGATTATAGGCATGAGCCATCGGTGCTTAGCTTATCAATTATTTGATTTGGGGTTCATATATTATACCAAGGGATTTCATTGTGACATTTCTACATATGTGTTACAGTGTATTCTGATCAACTTTATCCCCTCTGTCACTCTCTGGGTTCATGTTGTTAATAAGAATTTTCTCATTTTTGGGGGGGTGGGGTGGGGGGAGGTTGAATTCAGGGCCTTACCTTTGCTAGGAAGTTACCACTTAAGCCATACCCCAACCTCCTTGATTTACTCCCATTTGGGGGGGGATGAGGTCTGATTTTTTTTCCTCAGGCCAGTCTGGACAGCAGTCCTCCTGTTATAGCTGAGTAGGCAAGTATGCTGCACCATGCCCAGCTATTAGTTGAGATGACATTCAGCTGTTTTTGCTTGGGCTGGCCTCAAACTTATGTGATCCTCCTAATTTCTGCCTCCTGAGTAGTTGGGATCACAGTTGTGACCCCCTCTTAATTTTTTTTTATTGTGATATGCCCATCTTAGGTGGGCATATCAGTGGCTCATGCCTATAATCCTAACTACTCAGGAGGCTAGGATCCCAGTTCGAAGCCAATCTAGTCAGGAAAGTCCCGAAAGACTCTTATTTATCTCAAATTAACTACTAGAAAACCAGAAGTGGCACTGTGGCTCAAAGTGGTAGAGCACTATCCTTGAGCGAAAAATCTCAGGGACAGTGCCCAGTCCTGAGTTCAGGCCCCACAACAAACAAAAAACAAAAACAAGGAATTGAAAGTGTTTGCAAAAGCAAAAATCTATGCCTTTATTGTTTTTAAGGGAAATCCTTTTGAAGAAGTGTCTCTGCAATGTATGACCATGTCTTTCTGTTTGTTGTTTTTTACCCAGCCTCTTGCCTGTCAGATGGGATGTCCTTGGAACCTGAATACTACTTCTTCACCATCAGCTCTAGCTTCTCAGTCTCTCCCCTGTTCAATGGTGTCACCTACAAGGAGTTCAGTATTCCACTAGAAATGCTCCGAGAACTCTTAAACTTGGTAAGCAGTGTATTGGTAGATAATTGGACAGTCAATGAAATTGCAGTGTTTTTCTTGAGGCAGCATCAAATTCATAGTTCTTCTGTCTGAACATCGTAAGTGCTGGAATTATAGGTGTGTACCACTATTCTTGGTAGAGAGAAACTTGGAGTACAGGTTGAATATCTCATTCAAATTCCTTGAGGCTAGAAATTTCATAAATGGGGTCCTGCTATATTGCCAGTCTAATCTCAAACTCCTGAGCTGAACTGATTTTCTTGTCTTAGACTCCTGGGTAGCTGGATCTAAAAGCACATACCACTGTACCAACTTATATAATTTTTTAAAATAAGTTTTTATGTGTGAGCCATTATGTGAAGTCACTGGATTTTTCCACTTTTGATAACAGATTGGTGCAAAAATGTTTTGGATATTTCAAAGAGGGATATTTTGCCTGTATAATTATTTCCAACTACAATTCAGAAGTCATGAATTAGCAAATTAAAGAAGGAAGGAGGAAAGTATTAGTAGAGCAATAGTGCAGTACCTTTGCAGATAGTCCTCACAGCATGCATGTCAAGGAGGCTCCAGCAAGCCCATTTAAAAGTAAAGATGTCAGTGTTAAGTTTATCAAGGATGAACAGGCCAAGGGTAAGGTTAGAATCTGTCCAACATTCAGACTCCATTAAGTACAGTGCTTTTCTGTTATATCTGACTCACTGTCAGGAGTTGTTCTATTTAGATTAATAAGAACCTAAGATTTTTCTTATTTGAGTGTCTTTAGATGATCTTGAAGTAACATCAGTGAAGGACTGGTATCATTGGCAAAGTCTTGAATAGACAGGCATTTGGTCAGATCAAAGGACCTTGAAGTTATTACGATAAAGCTGGATAGTTCAATATAGGTTTGATTTTTGTTTTTTGTTTTTTAATCCTGAGGATGACACCCTTGCCTTTATACTAGGCAAGCATTTACCACTGAGGTACCTCATTAGCTCAGTATAAGACTGAGTAGGCAAGAACGACATTATGAGACTCTGAAGATCATGTACTTTCCAGGCCAGACGCCCATGACCCACACTTGTGATCCTAGCTATTCAGGAGGCTTAGATCTAAGGATCATGGTTCACAGCCAGCCAAGGCAAGAATGTCCATGAGACTCTTACCTCCAGTTAACCTCAAGAAAACTGGAAGTGGCGCTGTGGCTCAAATGGTAGAGCATTTGCCTTGAGCTGAAGAGCTCAGGGACAGTGCCCAAGTTCAAGCCCCATTACCGACAAAAATAAAAAAGAAAGAAAGATTATGTACTTTCTGTTTTGGAAACTACCAAAAGTGTTGAGCAAGTACTCTAGAGAGCAGCCATCTCAGCTGTGGGTAAAAAAACAAATTACTCAGAGATTTAAGAAGACATTAAAGCCTAGAGGATAGGGTTGAACTATAGCTCAGTAGTAGAGAGCTTACCTAGCATGTGTGAAGCCAGTCTAGGCAGGAAAGTCTGTGAAACTCTTATCTCCTATTAACCACCAAAATTCAGAAGTAGAGGTGTTGCTCAAGTAGTAGAGCACCAATCTTGAATAAAAAAGCTATAAAGATATAACCCAGGCCGTGTCCAGTCTGGCTTTTTTGCTGATTAACTGTAGATAGATTCTCAAGGATTTTTTCTTTCCTGAGTTGGCTTTGAACCACAGTTCTCAGATCTCATCTTCTTGAGTAGCTAGGATTACAGACATGAGCCACTGTTGCCTAGTTTAATTTATTTTTTTTTATTTTTGGGTCCAATTGTGGGGCCTGAACTCTGGGCCTGGGCACTGTCCCTCAACTCTTCAGCTCAAGGCTAGCGCCCTACCACTTGAGCCACAGCGCCACTTCTGGCTTTTTTTTTTTTTTTTTTTTTGCTTATGTGGTGCTGAGGAATCGAACCCAGGGCCTCAAGCATGCAAGGCAAGCACTCTACCACTAAGCCACCTTCCCAGCCCAGTTTTTTTTTTTTTTAAGGCAATTTGTAGTTTCTCTCCTGGTGTATTATCATTATCACTTTGTAAATGACCTTTGTCAAGTAGTACGGTTTCAGAGAGTGGACAATTTATTAAGTCTATTGCTATACTAACTGCTTTACAGAAAAAAAGTGAAAAGAATTACTTCTATTAGAAACTTGGCTGGGCATGGAAGTCCCAACTATGCAGGAGGCTAAGGCAGGAGGATCCTTTGAGCCCAGAAATATGAACCCAGCCTGGGCAACATAGCAAGACCCTATATCTATCTCCTCCCATACATACACAAAGGAAAAAAAGTGCAAATAAGTACATAGGTATTGGGGCTGAGGATGTAGTTCAGTGGTAGAGTACTTACAAGGTTCAGGGTTCTATCCCCAGAACCACCACCACCTGCAGCCCACCCCACACCCAAATAATTTAAGGTGCATAATGTGTGCTCTAGTCTATGTTCCTGGGCAGCTTTGGAAGGACCAGTGTCAGGTCTCTAGGTGGAGAGCAGAGCTCTCACCCCCTGAAGACTGGCATCCTAGGTGTCTGAGAATGAACTAGGGCAGGTTTTCCCATAGCTGGATTAACTGAGTGGATGAATGTCAGTGTACTCTGCAGTCTGAACATTCGAATCCTGGAGATGGAAATCTATCATTTGTGAATTTGAGGGAGTTGGTTGATTGGTTGGTTTGTAATGTCATTCATACCTAGGGTAAGGAAAGAAATCCTTAGTGATGCTATAATTGTGTGTTATGTATCTATTTTAATTAATATACAAAATATCATTGACCTATCACATTTGGAACCACATGTTTTTGGTTTTCTTTTTAAACGTTGGAGATGTAACCTGGAGCCTCTGGCCTCCTATATTCATACTCCACCACTGAGCTATAATCTACCCTGTAAATGTTTTTTGTTGTTGGCTATGGGGCTTGAAATCAAGGCCAAGATGCTGTCCCAGAATTCTTTTTCTCAAGTCTAGCACTCTACCACTTTGAGACTCTCTACCACTTTGAGACACAGTTCCACTTCCTGTTTTCTAGTGGTTAATTGGAGATAAGAGTCTCCTGGATTTTCTTGCCCTGGCTGGCTTTGAACTGTGATCCTTAGATCTCAGGCTCCTGAGTAGCTAGGCTTACAGGCATGAGCCACTAGTGTCTGGCCTGTTTAGGTTTTTATATGTCAACTTGACTTATGCTTTGTCTCTTTCATTGTGTCATTTACTTCCTTTGTATCCCTGACAGGTGAAGAAGATTGTTGAAGAGCCTGTACTCAAATCCTTGGACGCAATTGTAGCTAGTGTGGTAGAGGTATGTCCCTTCTGAGAACATTAGCACAAGATTAGCTTGACTTTAGCATCTGTAGGGAGAAATCAGGAGTTCACGTGAAAGTTGGAGTGGAGGAGTTTTCCGGTGAGTTTTCAATTTATTTTAATGCTAGTCCCATGTAATAGCAACATGCTTGCTCTGCTTGGCTCTTAAATATATCACATCACAGTGTTATTGATTAGTGGTCAGTATCTCCATTTCACAGCTTGAAGGTAGAAGTTCATAGAGCTAACTCATATATTAGCTCACATCAAGGACTGTGGAAGCTAAGAGTCCAGCCTTGGTCTACTTCATCTTCCTTGCCCCTTTGGTGCTTCTAAAGCTTTTTCTCCAAGCTGAGAGCTGTACTTCAGAGACACATTCAATCTCTTTCTTTAAGTATAAAGGAATGTATACCTCAGGAACTTTTGTCTTTAATATACTTGGAACCAAGGCCTGTAGCTTTATTTATGAAATAATTATAAGGTGGTGCTGAGAAGTCTCAAAATCTCAGTGAAATTCAAGTCTCAAAATCTCACAAGAGCCAGGCACTGGTGCCTCATGCCTGTAATCCTAGCTACTCAGGAAACTAAGATCTGAGGATTCCGGTTCAAAGAGAGCCTGGGCAAGAAAGTCTATGAGACACTTATCTCCCATAAATCACAGAAAAAGCCAGAAGTGTTGCTGTGGTTTAAGTTGTAGAGTGCTAGCCTTTAGCAAAAAGAGCCCAGGGACAGCACCCAAGCCCAGAGTTCAAACTCCATAACTGGCAAAAAAAAAAAAAAAGAAAGAAAGAAAGAAAAGAAAGAAAGAAGAAAAAAAAGTCTTGAAGATTTGATTGCCTGAGCTTTGAACCTTGATCCTTAATAGCTAGGGATTACATGTCCTCTTTTCATCCAGTGTAAAATGAGTTTTTGTTTGTTTGTTTTTTTGTCAGTCATGGGGCTTGAACTCTGGGCCTGGGCACTGTCCCTCAGCTCTTCAGCTCAAGGCTAGTGCTCTACCACTTGAGCCACAGTGCTACTTCTGGTTCTCTGAGTGGTTTATTGGAGATAAGAATCTCATCAACTTTCCTGCCTGGGCTGGCTTTGAACTGTGATCCTCAGATCTCAGCCTCCTGAGTAGCTAGGATTACAGGCGTGAGCTATAGGTGTCCGACTCTAAATGAGTTTTAATTTAAAATGTGAGCTGAATCTGAAGTGTCTTGACAGTAGTGTCTCCCTCCAGGGATGAACAGGATTTAATCTCTTGATTTTGGCTGTCTTTTGCTTCCTTCACTTCCCAAGTCCCTGTTAAAGCTGATGATGATGGGCTGTCAGCAATAGGAAGGTAGTTCTTCCTCTCAGGGTATAGATGGCTCCTCCTTGTAGCCATTAATGTATTGCATGAACATCCTGCTTCCTTTGGGCTTTTACTTAAGAGGTTGAAGAGAGTAAAGTGAGTTACTTCTAGGCTTTTATACATATAAAGCCAAGTACAAGGCCAAGGGCAATCAGAAAAGTTTCTGCTCTTTGATCATTTTTTTTTTTTTTTTGGCAGGCTAACTCCAGTATTGATCTCTATTATACAACCTTCAGTGACCCCCTCTACCTGACCATGTTCAAGATGTTACGTGACACTTTGTACTACATGAAAGGTGAGGACTGTTGATATGTATGCATGAATGCAGGATGTGGAGCTCCCTGGCTGATATCAAAGGCTGGTACTTGCTTTGTGCTGAGGCCCTTTAAAAAAAAAAACAGGTGTGAAAGCCAGGAATTCAAGAGTAACATGGGAATCACAGCAAGATCCCATCTCAAAACAATAGCAAAAACAAACAAAAGTACACATGTGAACCACATAGTCACATGACTTATTATTTTTTTGGAGGGGAATAAAAACAAAAACTATCTATGACTTTATGATTATATTTTATGACTCTAGTAGATTCTAGTACTGTTAGTGATAGTATAGCTTCTTCAATAGGTTTATTCCTGAGCCATTTTTCTAGCATATACATATTACATTGTTAGATATTTTTTGTGTATTTGCTGGTACTGGGGCTTAAATTCAGGTCCTGGGTGATGTCTCTTAACTTTTTTGCTCAAGGCTAGTGCTCTACCATCTTGAGCTACAATAGGATTTTTTTTTTTTTTTGGCCAGTCCTGAGGCTTGAACTCAAGGCCTAGGCACTATTCCTGAGCTTCTTTTGCTCATGGCTAGTACTATACCACTTGAGCCACAGCATCCCTTCTGGCCTTTTCTGTTTATGTGGTACTGAGGAATCAAACCCAAGGTTGTATGCATGCTAAGCAAGCACACTACCACTAAGCCACATTCCCAGCCCCTACAATAGGATCGATCTTGAGATTGCCCAGGCTGGCTTCAAACATGATCCTCAGATTTCAGCCTCCTGGATTACAGGTGTGAACCACTGGTACCTGGCCTATAGTTTTTTTTTTAATTAATTTTTTAAAAAAGTTGTCCTATGTAAAGGACTTTTCATTTGGTCACCTCCTAGTCCTTTCTCTGCCCTGCTAACAGAGCTGTTAGTTCCCATACCCTGTGAACCCATCCAAAGATATCACTGACCTCCATTTTAGAAAACCTAGTTTCTGGCTCCTTTTTCTAGCCTCCTGTATCTCTTCCTGGTTTAAGCCACCCCTTCTCAGATTTCCTGCATTCATTGATGGTCTTCTTGCCCTCTGGCTTCCATGGGGTTAGTTTTGTGACCATCTCTTCATTAAGTTCTCTGTTATTTTTGTTTTGTTTTGTTTTTTGAGATAAGGTCTCCCTATGTAGTTTACACCGGCCTTGAACTCAAGGGATCTCCTCTTAGCCTTCTAAGCACGAAGACCACAGGCACATACACTTATGGATGTAGTTTATACATGCTCAATGTAGATATTTTAGAAAATAAAAAATAGAATGATGCATTCAAAAATGTTTAAACTCAGAAACAATCTTAATTGTTTCACATTTATAAACATGTACATTTTCCTCTGTGCATTAAGCAAATTTGTTTTCCTATGCTCTTTCCTCATGCCATTAAATTTTTTCATAAACATATCCTATCATGTAGGTATATCATTATCATAATCTAATTCAGAGGGCTCCTAGGAAACTGTCAGGGTCACAGCAATTAGGGTTTGGATTCACTTAGGAGAGATGTTAACAACAGCCCAGCTTGGCCTGACTTCTGGGAGCTTCCAAGTCCTCCTGCTTGTGCTGTGTGTTTCTGACTTCCTCTATTGGCCTGACTTAGTCCTGTTACAATGATGCTCCTAGACCCCATAGATGAGAGTTTGGAAAAATCTATAAACTTGAATCAATAGTCTAACAATCTAGAGAATTCTTTTCTCATTGCACCCACTTTTTGCCTTTGTTTTTTCTTTTTTGTTTTGCTTTTTGTTGGTCGTAAGGCTTAAACTCTGGCCCTGGGTGCTGTCCCTCAGCTCTTTCAGCTCAAGGCAAGCACTCTGCCACTTGAGCCACCACTCCACTTCTGGTTTTTTGGTGGTTTGTTGGAGATAAGAGTCTCACTGACTTTCCTGCCCGGGTTGGCTTTTGAACTGCAATCCTCAGATCTCAGCCTCCTGAGTAGCTAGGATTACAGATACGAGCCACTGGCGCCCAGCTTTTTTGCCCTTGTTATATAACTAGCCATCTTTTTTTTCTTTTTTTTTTTGTGTGCCCTGGGGCTTGAACTCTGAGCCTGGGTACTGTTCCTTAGCTTTTTTGATCAAGTCTAGAGCTGTACCCCTTGGTCCACAGCTCTATTTCCAGCTTTTTTGGTAGTTAATTGGAAATAAGAATCTCACAGACTTTTCTGCTCTGGCTGGCTTTGAACCATAATCCTCTGATCTGAGCCTCCTGAGTACCTAGGATTACAGATGTGAGCCACCTATGCTGGTCTCTGGCCATCTTTAAATATATATCTCATTATGGAGTTCTTTCAAATTGTAAATTAAACCAATTCCATTGATGACATACATCTCTTATGTATTTCAGATATTCAAGTTTTAGTATATGACTGCTTAAAACAAAGCATGTGAGCTAGGCAGGCACTGGTGGCTCATGGCTATAATTCTAGCTACTCAGAAGGCTGAGACATGAGGATTGTGGTTTGAAGCCAGGCTGGGCAGGAAAGTCCATGAGACTCTAATCTCCAATAAACTAACTCCTCCCCCCAAAAAAGCCAGAGGTAGAGCTGTGGTTCCAGTGATTGAACTAGTCTTGAGCAAATAAAGCTCAGGCCCTGAGTTCAGGACTGGCACCAAAAAAAAAAAAAAAAGAAAAAAAAAAGCACGTGAGTAACTATAGCTCAATAGAGCACTTGTATGAAGCCCTATGTTTAATACCTAGCATCCAAACAACCACCACAAAAAGAAGCATGGTTCTGACTTCCTTGGGAAATTATTTTATCTAATTTCCAGGTACTATGCATATAGAAAACTAGCCAATCTGCCTATCCACACTCTTCAGTGTTCTTGGAGCCACATTTTGTTAGAGAAAGATCAGTGCCATTGATCTGGCACAGTGTTCTGTTGAAGTTTTATTTCTAGCTCTGGCCATCCTTCTTTTCCACAGACCTTCCCACCTCCTTTGTGAAGGAGATACATGATTTTGTGCTGGAACAGTTCAACACAAGCCAAGGAGAGCTCCAAAAGATTCTTCATGATGCTGACCGGATCCACAATGAACTGAGTCCCCTCAAGCTGCGCTGCCAGGCAAATGCTGCTTGTGTGGACCTCATGGTATGGGCTGTGAAGGATGAACAAGGTAGGTTGCCTGCCTGTTGTATTGCAGACAGCCAGATTGTCTTCCTTGTCCTGTGAGCTCCAGGGATACTTTCTTCCCATGAGGTTCCCAAAGTGACTTCTGGAATACTTGCCTATTTCCAGCATAGACAGTCATAATGAGTGGCCATTTCCCAAGCACTTGCAGTATCAGGTCCTGTGATAGACTGGACATTTGCTGTCCTGTACTATAGTAGAGAACACTGGATCTAAGAAGAGGGAAAGGCCAAGGCCACAGGGTCTGTGTTTTTTCCAGTGCTTCTTGCTGGTTCTTTAGGCTTCCCTATGGAGAGATAGAAGCTTAAAGCTGGAAGGTCAGGGATTTGTCCAAGGTTAGAGAGAAATGGGAAGCATTCTGCAGAGTAAATACTGTGGGACAAGAAGACTTAGGGCTAACAGAAGACAGTTGTACACAGTGCAGTACAGAATGCCTGCCTCTAAGCCACCTGTTGCATAGCCTCTCCTGTTAATAAACCTGCAACAGATGTTTCTCTGGGGTTGTGTGAGTAGTTATGAGAAGGTATTTTGTGAATATTGGACTCTGCTAACCTTTTATACCCATTTCTAATTTTGAACTAAGGTGCAGAAAATCTTTGCATCAAGCTTTCTGAAAAGCTGCAGTCCAAGACATCCAGCAAAGTCATCATTGCCCATTTGCCCCTCCTTATCTGCTGCTTGCAGGTTAGTGCCTCTGGTGTTTGAGATTCTTGATTCCCAAGCACGAGATGTCTTTCTTGCAATGGTGTTCTGGTTGTGGTTGGTCCTTCAACAATGAGTCTAATGTGGACTCTGGCCATTAAGTGAACATGGGCTCCCTCTTTAGGACATTGGAGTTTCTGCAAGTGGTATCCAGGCTACTTGCCTTGAAGAAAGCATCAGTTCCTGCTCTGTTGTGAAACTGCCCTGCATGTTCTGGGCACTTCTTGAGGCCAGCAGAAGGGCTAGATACCATGAGACATCATAAGCCATAGGGCCTTATGAGAAAATGTGTTTTGTCACAGTTCTACTGTGTGTTCCTTAACATAGTTCCCACTAACTCCACACTGGCCATTGCTTAACAAGCACGTTTTATACTTTGTTTCCCAAAGAAGTAAAACACATTTAACAGTCTATGTCCTGCATAAGGAAAAGTCAGCATCATCTCCCTGCTTGCCTTTGCTTCTTAGACAGGCAGCCTCTGGGAGCTTTGACTTTAGAAGTTTTGATCAAACTTGGACATGAGAAGGGTTGAGGTTCTCACTGTTCAGGGTCCCTCCTGGGCTACATGATGGTTGATGGTGTGTTGCAGGGTTTGGGCCGCCTGTGTGAGAGGTTCCCAGTGGTGGTGCACTCAGTGACGCCGTCCTTGAGAGACTTCCTGGTCATCCCATCCCCAGTGCTGGTGAAGCTCTATAAATACCACAATCAATACCATACAGGTAGGTAATAGAAGACTGCATCTGAAGCTTGCATTCAGCATTCAGTCCCTGTGTGCTTTTGGTGACTATACTTGGGCAAAATTCCTCCTCCATGCCTTTCCTTCTGCCTATCCCTTTAGGTTCCCCGTTTCAAGCTATTAGGCCTTACCTCTCTACTTTCCCACTGAAGGCCCCTTTTTTGGTCTTTTGTCACTGTAGTAGTCTGTGAATACTGTATACCGCAGTGCCTGTTTGGGAGCTTTATGTATACAACCTCATCTGGTCCCCTTTACTATCAAGAAATTGCTGCTTTTACCTATTCACCCCTTTATCATCTATTCATCCTTTTAATTTAACACATTCCTTTCAACCTTTCTTGTTGGTCTTAGAATTTCTCTTTTAGAAATGTTTGGTCAGATGTTTTGAGAATGCTTTGCTTTTATTTTTTTGGCAGTACTGGGATTTAGTGAACCAGGCTCTCAAGCTTGCTGGGCAGATGTTCTAGCACTTGAACTATTCCCCCTGTCCTTAGAGTGAATGCATGTTTTTTACAAGGTTAAAAGTACTTTGTTTTTAAAAAAAAAAAAAAAATTTGTTTTTTTTTTGAGTGACAGAGAAAGGGGATGGAAAGGTAAAAGCCAAATCAGACACAGGTTTGAATTTTTACATCTAGTTGCTGGCAATGATATAAAAATCAGTGTCACCAATGAGCATTCTGAATCAACCCTGAATGTCATGTCGGGCAAGAAGAGCCAGCCGTCCATGTATGAGCAGCTCCGGGATATTGCCATCGACAACATCTGCAGGTAGGAGAGTGAATAGAGGGAGACCTGTTCTGGAAAGGGAGAAAAGTGTTTTAGACAGATTTATTTTAAAATAAGGATGTTTGTAAGTCTTAAAGTTTGTTTCTGATCATTTCAAAGCATGATCTAAAAGAGAAATTATTGGATTTTTTTTCTAATAAAACTCCCAGGAAGTGGAGGTGTGGCTGAGTTCAAGCCTCTGTACCTGTACCTTAAATAAATTAATAAGCAAGGCTTTCTTCATTTTCCTGGTCATAAAAATAGCCAAAAAAATGAGCTGGGAATATGGCTTACTGGTAGAGTGCTTGCCTAGCATGCATGAAACCCTGGGTTTGATTCCTCGATACCACATTAACAGAAAAAACCAGAAGTGGCACTGTGGCTCAAGTGGTAGAGTGCTAGCCTTGAGCAAAAGGAAGCTCAGGGATAGTGCCCAGGTGCTGAGTTCAAGCTCCAGGACTGGCAAAAAAAAAAAAGCAAAATAACATCCAAAATAATAGGTTATCATGTTTTCTTTTTCTTTTTTTGTCATGTTTTCTTTTAATACATGAGAGAGAACGTTTTTTGTTTTTGTTTTTGCTGGTCTTGAGCTTGAACTCGGGGCCTGGACACTGTCCCTGAGCTCTTTTGCTCAAGGCTGGTACTCTACTACTTTGAGCCACAATTTCGCTTCCAGTTTTTGAGTGATTCATTGGAGATAAGAGTCTCATGGGAGAGGGCTGGGATGTAGCTCAATGGTAATGGGCTAGCCTAGCAACTGCAGCGACCTGGATTCGATTCCCCAGTACCAAAAAAAAAAATCTCAATAGAATTTGGAGGTGGGGGTGGGGGATGGGAAGGGGAGACAAAGGAGATAATGTACTCATTATCTTGCCCATGTAATTGTAACCCCTCTATATGGTATTTTCTGGCTTTGAACTGAGACCTTCAAATTTCAGCCTCCTGAGTAGCTAGGATTACAGGCGTGAGCCACCAGCATGCTGTGAGAGAGATTTTTTTTAAACTTTTTTTATTGGATACTTTTTGCTTTTTAGATTTTTACTGTGTGAACTCTTGATCTCTCAATTTGAGATTCAGATCCTTTTCTGTTGTTTGTTAGTTTCACTGGTCTTGGACTCTAAATCCTCCTGCCCCAGCCTCCTTTGTGCTAGGATTACACGTATGCAACATCGTGCTTGGCTAGAAAGCCAGATACTTTGATTCTATGAAAATGTCTTTGTTCTTTTTAATTCTTTTTAGCTTCTTTTAGAAGCTAAATTGGAACAATAACTTAATCTCACTCAGAAACCAAACAGATAAGGGAGAATGAGACATAGCTTGTGAGATTTTATTTTCTTAGAGGTGTTAAAATTTTTCCTTTTTTCTATAGCATAAGCATTACTGTTAACTATTAGAACCTTGATGTAGGGACTAAAGGTGTGTAGCTCAGAGGTAGACCATATATGTTTAGTGTTTATAAAGGCCTCAAATTCAGTCTCAGCATCGAAACTAATAATAACAGCAGCAAAGCCCATGATATATAAGTGTAGCGTTCCCTCCACTGTTTTAGGACCATCTATCTTTTAAATCACTCAGTGTGACTTTGTTAAAGAATAGTAAAGGGGCTGGTGTTTGTGGCTCATGCCTGTAATCCTAGCTACTTAGGAAGCTAAGATCTGAGGATCACAGTTCAAAGCCAGCCTGGGCAGGAAAGTCCATGAGACTCTGTCTCCAATTAACCACCAGAAAACTGGAAGTGGCACTGTGGCTTCAAGTGGTAGAGTGCTAGCCTTGAGCTGAAGAGCTGAGAGATAGCGCCCTGGCCCAGAGTTCAAGCCCTACAACTGACCCAAAAAAAAAAAAAAAATTAAAGAGTATTTAAAATTGAACTGAGACTGAAATTGATATTTCTTCAGATCAGTCAAAATAATGTAGTGGTTATCTCTGGCTTGATATTTTTCAAATGAGCAAAATCAGCAGCAGTTCTTTGAATTTTTTCTATATAATGTTTTACTCAGATTTTCAGGATATTTACTTCTAAACAATTCTTTAAATGTTGTTAATTTGAGAAAAGGAAAAGAAAAAAAAAAAAAACAAAAAAGCCCTAATCTCATTGTTTTGATGTCTGATGGACTTCCTCTCTGCTTAGATGCTTGAAGGCTGGCTTGATGGTGGACCCAGTGATCGTGGAGGCTTTCCTGGCCAGCCTCTCCAACCGACTCTACATCTCCCAAGAGAGCGACAAGTATGTTCTTATTCCTTAGGGCAGCCAGTTATTCTTAGCAGGCTCAGGTAGTGTACCTTGCATCATGCATGTTGGATTTTTTTTCCTCATCACAGAGAGTAGGCCTATTGTGTTTGTCACAGGTTTAAGGTGGAACCTACCTCAGAATGTACATTCTTGACTACTGCATGAGAGTTGAGAAAGATCTTTGTCCTCCAGCCTAGTACCCAGGGCTTTGTGTTTCTGCTGGTGGTTAAAGCTCCTGGCTGTCATTCAGATGAATTCTTCATCAAGGCTGTGGGGAAATCAAGGTCTAGAGGTAGCCTCTGAGTTTTATTTTGCTACTGCCTACCAGAAGACTGTGCGTAAAGTGCCTATGTCCTTACCTCCTATTTCTCTTATAGGGACGCTCACTTGATTCCTGACCACACCATCCGAGCCCTGGGACACATTGCAGTGGCACTTAGAGACACTCCAAAAGTAATGGAGCCAATTCTGCAGATCCTGCAGCAAAAATTCTGTCAGCCCCCTTCACCCCTTGATGTGCTCATCATTGACCAACTGGGCTGCCTTGTTATCACTGGCAATGTAAGGAAAAGGGCACTGTAATTAGGCCAGAACCGTGCAACTCACTAGTCCTGATTAGACCTTGTTAATCCCCTTTCACTAGAAATGTACAATTACAGAGTAGATTTACCTTATCACAACTATTTCACTGCTATATAGTAAGAGTGGTGTAATAGTTTTACTTGTGCTAGGGTAAAAAATGTTTAAACTAATTTCATGTCATATAAATAGCATAAAATAGGAACTAAGTCAAAGCTACTTCCCTTTTAGTGTGCGTGTGTGTGCATGTGCGTGTGTGCGAGCGTACACGCCACGCATGCCAGTACTGGGGATTGAACTCGGGACCTAGTCACTGTCCCTTAGCTTTTTATACTCAAGGCTAGTGCTCTACCACTGAATCATACCTCCACTTCTGACTTTTTGGTGATTAATTGGAGATAGGAGTCTCACCGACTTTCCTGCCCAAATGACTTTAAACTATGATTCTCAGATTATAGCCTCATGAATAGCTAAGATGGTAGGCATGAGCATGAGCCACTGGTGTTGGGCCCTTTTAACTCTTACTTTGGGTTCTCCCTTTCCTTCCTTCCTTTTTCTCTTTCTCTCTCTCTCTTTCTTTCTCTCATTTTCTTTTCTTTTTTCCTCTGTTGGTCATGGGGCTTGAACTCTGGGCCTGGATGCTGTCCATGAGCTTTTTACCTCAAGGCAAGTGCTCTATCAAGAGTCTGACAAACTTTCCTGCCCAAGCTGGCTTTGAACAGCAATCCTCAGATCTCAGCCTCCTGTGTAGCTAGGATTACAGGCTTGAACCACTGGTGCGTGGCTTTGATGGTCTTTTATAGCCTGGAATTCTGAGCTTTCCCTTTGGGTGATGACAAGAGGGTATTTTCCATGTTTCTAGGATGGACATATGGAGTCACAGCTTGGTGACAACACTTTTTGCTCTCTTCCAGCAATATATTTATCAGGAAGTGTGGAATCTCTTCCAGCAGATCAGTGTGAAGGCCAGCTCGGTTGTATATTCAGCCACCAAGGATTACAAGGACCATGGCTATAGGTAATTTTTCTGTACCTTCTTATCACCTCAAATCCTGACAGTATTTAACTCCCTTTGAGAATGTATGGTTTTGGAATTAGGTCTTTTTTTTTTTTTTTTGTCAGTTGTGGGGCTTGAACTCATGGCCTGCATGCTTTCCCTGAGCTCTTTTGCTCAAGTTTAGTGCTCTATCACTTGAGGTATAATGCCACTTCCAGTATTCTAGTGGTTAATTAGAGATAAGAATTTCATAGACTTTCTTGCCCAGGCTAGCTTTGAACAATGATCCTCAGATCTCAGCCTCCTGAGTAGTTAGGATTATAGGCATGATCCACCAGTGCCTGACTCTGAAATTAGTTTGTTTGATTTTTTGTGGGTTTTTTTTTTTCTGATTCTGGAGCTTTAACTCAGAGCCTGGGCTCTGTCCTCTCTGTGCTCAAGGCTATTGCTCTATTACTTGAGCCACAGCACTATTTCCAGCTTTTTCCGTTTATGTGGTACTGAAGAATCGAACCCAGGGCTTCACAATGCTAGGCAAGCACTCTACCACTAAGCAACATTCCCAGCCAAAATTAGTTGTTGTTTTTTTTAAATAAACTTTTCTTCTTATGAAAGGTATATGCTACAAATCAATGCATATACAAGACAGGAGATGAAAACCCACATATGACTGTCACCTAAAGCTAACCACTATATATCTCAGTGAGCATGGCTCAAGTGTCTCCCCCTTTCTTTTGAACAGGCACAATCTGCACACATAGTTGGCCTTCATGGAGCAATATGGTCATAGATTGTTTTTGCATATTACCTTTAATGGCTGTGTAGTTTGCTGTAAATGTGGCTTAGTGGTAGAGTGCTTGCCTAGTATGTATGAGGCCCTTGGTTCGATCCCTTAGTACCACATAAACAAGCAAAAGTCTTTAATGCCTGGTGCCAGTGGCTCATGCCTGTGATCCTAGCTACTCAGGAGGCTGAGATCTGAGGATCGCGGTTCAAAGCCAGCTGGGCAGGAAAATCCGTAAGACTCTTATCTCCAACAAACCATTTAGAAAACCGGAAGTTGTGCTGTAGCTCAAGTGGTAGAGTGCTAGTGTTGAGCTGAAGAGTTGAGGAACAGCACCCAGGTCCAGATTTCAAGCCCCACAACCAAAAAAAAAAAAGTCATTAATGGCTTTGGAGTATCCTATTGTATAGTGTGCAAAGATTTCTGTAACCACACCTAACTTAGATATTGTGTGACTTTTTAGTTTTCCTGACATCAAGTGCTTCATTGAATAACCTAATAGCTATGAATCTATGAGCATCTTTGTTTTTGTGCTGGTCCTAGGGCTTGAACTCTTGACCTAGGAACTATCCCTGAGCTGCTTTTGCTCAAGGCAAATGCCCTACCACTTGAGACAGTGCCACTTCTGTCTTTTTTCTGAGTAGTTTATTGGAAATAAGAATCTCTTGGGCTAGGCCCAGGTGGCTCACGCCTGTAATCCTAGCTACTTAGGAGGCTGAGATCTGAGGATTGGTTCACAGCCAGCCCGGGCAGGAAATGCTGTAAGACTATCTCTAATAAACCACTCAGAAAAACCAGAAGTGGCACTGTAGCTCAAGTGGTAGAGAACTTACCTAGAGCTGAAGAGCTGAGGGACAGTACCCAAGCCCAGAATTCAAGACCCACCACCACCAAAAAAAAAAAAAAAAAAAGAATCTCATGGATCTTCCTGTCTAGGCTGCCTTATAACTGGGATCCTCAGATCGCAACCTCCTAAATAGATATGATTACAGGCATGAGCCACAGCACCCAGCTGTATATTCTTTTATAGCCTATATTTGTACAAAGTCTGGCCAATTTATCCTGGTAGATACAAAAATAATTCCTTGCCGAGCACTGGTGGCTCATGCCTGTAATCCTAGCTACTCAGGAGGCAAGATCTGAGGATCATGGCTCAAAGCCAGCCTGGGCAGGAAAGACCGTAAGACTCTTGTCTCCAATAAACCACCAGAAAACCGGAAGTGGCGCTGTAGCTCAAGCAGTAGAGAACTCGCCTTGAGCTGAAGAGCTGGGGGATAGTGCCCAAGCCCAGAGTTCAAGCCCCATGACTGACCAAAAAAAAAAAACCAACTTCTTTGTCTTTTCCTTGCCCTTTCCTGGGAATTCTTTAAGCAAGGGACAAGTTCCTATATGTTTGGAGGATTCACAAGAGTATGTCAGATCAATGGAAGAGAGAGAGGGAAAGTCAGACAACAGGAGGTTGGTGTAGAGAAGAAGAAAGCACTTTTGTTGGAATTTGTTTCTGGTCACTGGAGTCCTTTTTTCTTTAAATCCAGGTATTTCTCTCAAATTCTCTCCAAGTCAGTTTAGTAAGAAAGAGTACCATTGCATAGCCTTAGAAAGGCTTAACCTCTCTGTGTCTCAGTTTCCTTACTTGCTAAAGAGCACCTGTCTCTAGTTGTGTGGATTTGAGAATGTGTATGTGAAAGTTCTTGATCATTCTGAGTTCTTGACATTATTATACAATTGGACCTTCCCTTTCATAGTTGCAGCATTCCCCAGGTTCAACCATCTATAGATTGAGACTATTTGGGGGGGAGGGGGGGGAAGCCTGAACCTATAATGACTTTTTTCTTGCTATCATTCATACAATACAGCTAAAGAAGAATAAGATTAGCTGGGTGCTGGTGATGCCTGTAATCCTAGCTACTCAGGAGGCTGAGATCTGAGGATCACAGTTCAGAGCCAGCCTGGGCAGGAAAGTCCATGAGACTCTTAATCTCCAATAAACTACTCAAAAAAAAAAAAAAAACAAAAAAACAGAAGTGGTGCTGTGGCTCATGTAGTAGAGCACTCACCTTGAGCAAAAGAAACTCAGGGACAGTGCCCGGGTCCAGAGTTCAAGCCCTAGGACTGGCAAAAGAAAAAAAAATTAAGATTGATTGGAATATGTTATATAAATATGAGGAAATGTCACAGTGAGACATTTCTTGTATAACTAATGAATGTTAATTTTAAAAAAGAACAATTTTTTTCAAGGCCAAACATGGTGGTACACTCCTGTAATCCTTAGGAGGCTAAAATAAGAAGATTGTGAGTTTGAGCTTAGACTGAGCTCAAGGCCAGCCTGGGCCATATAGAAGACTCCAAATAATAATAATATTATAGGTAATCTAAAGATTATTCAAATTATTTGGGAAAATTACATAGGTTATATGCAAATACCACATTGGCTTATTTATTTTAATTTTGTTTTGTTGTATTTTTAGAGACAGAGTCTTGCTATGTAGCTCATACTACCCTTAAATTTTCAATCCTCTTGTCTTAGCCTACCAAGTACTGATTACCACATACACCACCATGCCTGGCTGCCACACTTTCTTTTTTCTTTTTGTCAGTCCTGGAGCTTGAACTCAGGGCTTGGGCACTGTCTCTGAGCTCAAGGCTGGCACTCTACCACTTGAGCCACAGTACTACTTCTGGCTTTTTCTTTTTTCTTTTTTGGGTCCGGTCGTGGGGCCTTAACTCTGGGCCTGGGCGCTATCCCTCAGCTCTTCAGCTCAAGACTAGCACTCTACCACTTGAGCCACAGCTCCACTTCCGGCTTCTTTTAATTTTTGCTTATGTGGTGCTGAGAAATCTAACCCAGGGCCTCATGCATGCAAGGCAAGTGCTCTACCACTGAGCCACCTTCCCAGCCCACTTCTGGCTTTTTCTGTTGATGTGATACTAAGGAATGGAACCCTGGGCTTCATGCATGCTAGGCAAGCTCTCTACCACTAAGCCACATTCCCAGCCCCTGCCATACGATTTTATTTTATTTTTAATTTTTTTTGGTCCATCATGAGGCCTGAACTCTGGGCCTGGGCACTGTCCCTCAGCTCTTCAGCTCAAAGCTAGCACTCTACCACTTGAACCACAGCGCCACTTTTCTGGCTTTTTTTTCCTGCTTATGTGGTGCTGAGGAATTGAACCCAGGGCCTCCATGCATGCAAGGCAAGCGCTCTACCACTGAGCCAACTTCCCAGCCCCATACTATTTTATAAAAAGACTTGAACATCCAGAATTTCCACATCCTTGTGGGTCCTAGAACTAGTGATTCATGGATAATGAGAGGTGATTTTACTTCGTCCTTTACACTGCTAGTGTTATGAGCTTGGGCCACTTGAAAAGTCTGAAGATTATAGGTTGGGACCTAGCCAGGCTCATTTCAGTCCTTCCTTCCTTTGTGTCTGTCCTGGTCTCTGCAGTGAAAGTGACACTCTGGCCCAAATGCCTCTTTCCCCATGTTGCTTCTTTTCTCTGAAAGTGTCTGTTGGCCTCTCTGTAGAAGAAAGTGAGAGAATTATAGTCTCAGGCTATCCTGGGCAAAAGGGCAATACCATATCTGAAAAACACCAAAAGGATTGGAGCATGGCTCAAGTAGTCGAACACTTGTCTAGAGAATGAAAGGTCCTTAGTCCAATCCCCAGGATTTCACCCTACAGAGAGAGAGGGAGTGGGATTTTCACCTAACTAGAAAGGGAATGGTGTGTGTGTGTGTGTGTGTGTGTGTGTGTGTGTGTGTGTGTGTTGGTGGGCCAGGCTGACTTTGAGCTGGGATTCTCAGATCTTGTGTGTGTGTGTGTGTGTGTGTGTGTGTGTGTGTGTGTGTGTGTGTGTGTGTGTGTGTTGGTGGGCCAGGCTGACTTTGAGCTGGGATTCTCAGATCTTAATGCCCTGAGTAGCTGAAGTGCCTTTTATCATAGCTGCCCTGTGCCGTATAATTTTTGACCAGTCAATGTACTGAATGGTCCACATAGGTTTTTTAGGAGATGGGTTTTCGTGTGTGTGTGTGTGTGTGTGTGTGTATGTGTGTGTGTGTATTTTGGTGTTGGTTCTGTGGCTTGAACTCAGGGCCTGGGCACTGTCTCTGAGTTTTGTTGTTCAAGGCTAGCACTCTACCATTTGAGCTGCAGCTTTACTTCTGGGTTTTTGGTGGAGATAACTGTCTTATTGACTGTCCTGCCCAGGCTGTCATTGAGCCTCCATCCATGATCTCAGCCTCCTGAGTAGCTAGAATTACAGGTGTGAGCCATTGGCACCCAGCTTCACATAGTTTTTAATTCCTCCCACCTATGAAGAGGGAATTATATACTTGTCTTACTTAGGAAGAAACCAAGGCTGAAAGACTTAAGGAACTCAAGAGCATGCAGCATGGACGTGGCAGATCCTGGCCAACTCCAGGGTCACAGAAGCCTGTTTTGAGGCATGTGGCTGAAGGACAATCAGTTTTACATGTGGGATTTACATAAGGTAGTTGGCCCCAGACCATTGAGCAGTTCCCGAGTGTTCCATGTTTGCTGATTCATCACCTCGGGTTAGATTAAGAAGCTGATCATTAGGTGAAAGTTTTGTGGGTGTTAAATAATATCTTAAGGTTTCTGTGATATGGGGGAGAAAAGTTGGGCCCAAGCAGGAATTGTCTGGAATGAGTACTTCCATTTTTACCAATGCATTAGGCCCTTGACATTTCAGAGGAAAGTGTCCTGAGCCCTTTACAGGTCCCTGGTGTACAGTCCTGAAACTTTGTTCCCTAGAGCTCCTTACTGGACCTCAGAAGAGAGTGCTACAGTCATGTCTGAAATAGTTCACTTTTTCTAAGGTATTATTTGTCAGGAAGATGGCCTGTTCATCACCTCCTGAGAGTGCTTTGACTCATAGGTACATGATGAGGTGTCAGCTTACTTTATCTCTGAGTGCCAACTGCCAGACACAGTTGACAGCCACTGTTATTTTGCTCTTTCCTTTAGGCACTGTTCCCTGGCAGTAATTAATGCCCTGGCCAACATTGCAGCCAACATCCAGGAGGAACATCTTGTAGATGAGTTGCTTATGAACCTGCTGGAATTGTTTGTGCAGCTGGGGCTTGAGGGAAAGCGAGCCAGCGAGAGGGCGAGTGAGAAGGGGCCTGCTCTGAAGGTAAGGGGGAGATTGTAGCAGCTTTTCCCATCAGCACTTCTGCCCAGCATCCTAAGCTGTTGAAATATCCCCTTTTTGATGCTGGGGATCAAAACTTAGTACTTAAGGTATGTTAAATAATGTGCATCTTCCCCGCCCCCCTCCCCATGAACTAATAGCTCCCCCAGCCCTCTGTTAGGTGATTTAACTACATCTGGAAAGAGCAAAGAAAAAGCGGGGGGGGGGGGGGGGGGGGGGAGGAAATAGGTATCTCAGAGATGCTAGCAGAGTTTATTAGAGAAGATTCATTTATAAGAGAAGATTCATCAGATTAAATCTGTATCATGACAGCCACCTCCCACAGCCTAGGTGATAGCATGACAGAAGTCTAGCATGAATTCTGTCCTAGACCACACTCTCCCTTCTTATCTATTATGAAACAATGTGGGAGATGTCCTTTAGACTTTATGAGCCTGTCATTGGAACATATAATAGCATAAAAGAACTGGATTTGACCTCATTTCAGGCTCTCTCAAAAAAGGCAGGTCCTAGCCAGGCACCAGTGGCCCACGCCTGTAATCCTAACTACTCAGGAGGCTGAGATCTGAGGTTGAGGTTCAGACTCAGCATTAGCCTTCAGGACAAAAAACAACAACAACAAAAAACCTCTGGGACAGTGCCTAGGCCCTGAGGCCAAGCCCTAGGGCTGGCATTGAAGGAAAAAAGAGGGTTAAGAGAACAGGTAATAGCTGAGATTGCACTCATGGTCTTTAATTTCGTGGTTTTTGTTGAGGGTAAACAAGAGAATCTCTGTGTCTATGAACTTTTGTGGGTGAATATAACAGGGTAGTGTGGTGAGGGGCACTTTAAACTGGGCTGGTCAGGAATGGTTCTCTGCAGAGGATAATGTCTGAATTGAGACCAAAAGGGAGTAGCTAATACACAAAGGGATTTAAGATCTAGGCTAGTGGTCTACAACTTGAGCCACAGCTCCACTTCTACCTTTTTTGGTGCTTAATTGGAGGTAAGAGTCTCATGAGCATTTCTGTCCAGGCTGGCTTCAAACTGAGATCCTTAGATCTCAGGCTCCTGAGTAGCAGGAGCCACCAGCATCTGGCTTTATATTCTTCTTTATAGGCTCAAGACTCTCAAAATTTAATGCCTATTTTTTTTTTGTTTGTTTTTTTTTTTTGGTCCGGTCGTGGGGCCTGAACTCTGGGCCTGGGCGCTGTCCCTCAGCTCTTCAGCTCAAGGCTAGCACTCTACCACTTGAGCCACAGCTCCACTTCTGGCTTTTTTCTTATGTGGTGCTGAGGAATCAAACCCAGGGCCTCAGGCATGCAAGACAAGCGCTCTACCACTGAGCCACCTTCCCAGCCCCTTAATGCCTATTTATAAGCTAGGGCCACTGTAAGGATTTCCTTTTCTGTCATTGGATACAAAGCCCTGAATTCTTTTTTTTTTTTTTTTTTTGGTCAGTCATGGGCCTTGAACTCTGGGCCTGAGCACTGCTTGAGCTCTTCAGCTCAAGGAGAGTGCTCTACCACTTGAGCCACAGCACCACTTCCCGTTTTCTGGTAGTTTATTGGAGATAAGAGTCTCATGAACTTTTCTGCCCAGGCTGGTTTTGAACTGTGATCCTCAGATCTTAGCCTCCTGAGTTGCTAGGATTATAGGCATGAGCTACTGGCGCCCTGCCAAAGCCTTGAATTTTAGTATTTTCAGGGTAGTTCCTGCTGCATATATAAGTATTTATTGAGCAGCTGCCATGCTTTTCCCACTGAAATAGGACTTCCTGGAATAAGAGGATCCCAGAAGAACAGTGGTGGTAGGATGCTGTGAGGACAAGCTACTATAATTAGTGACTAAACTAAGACATTGTTTCTTTTCACCATGCATTCCTGAGGCTTTCAGTTTCCCAGAATAGCGTAGGCAGAGGTACTGTTCATGCACTCCAGCTCAGGGAAACTGGCTTAAAATTCTATTCTTACCACACAGCAGCTGTGTTGCCTTGGCAGACTATTTAAACTCTCTGTGAATCTTCTCGCTGGATGATAATACAGGCAAAGAACTCAGAACCATGCCTGGCCATCCTTAGCTACTGTAATTTTTATAAATAGAGCATACATTAAATGTGTAAATTTACTCAATGTCTGTTGTAGCTTTCTTACATTTTTTATTTAGCCAACAACTTAACTTTTATATACTTATTTAGTAACTTACAAGTTTTCCTGAACTTGGAATGACCTATTTATTGTAAAAACAATACAGACTCTGGAGAAAATAGGAATAGAAGGAACATTTCTAAAAACAATAAAAGCCATTTATGACAGACCAATAGCCAATATTATACTTAATGGGGAAAAGCTACAACCAATCCTCCTAAAAACAGGAACAAGGCAAGGATGCCCACTGTCTCCACTCCTCTTCAACATAGTCCTAGAACCCTTAGCCAGGGCAATAAGGCAAGAAAAAGACATTAAAGGGATCCGCATAGGGAAAGAAGAAGTTAAACTATCCCTTTTTGCAGACGACATGATACTATACCTCCACGATCCCAAAAACTCCATCCCCAAACTTTTAGAAATCATAAGTCACTTCGGCAAAATAGCAGGATACAAAATAAACCCACAAAAATCAGTTGCCTTCCTATACACTGATAACGCACAGGAAGAGAGGGAAATAAAGGGAGCAACCCCATTCACAATAACCTCCCAAAAAATAAAATATTTAGGAATTAACCTAACCAAAGATGTAAAAGAACTATTTAATGAGAACTATAAAAAGTTAAAGAAAGAAATTGCAGAAGACACTAGGAAATGGAAAGACCTCCCATGCTCCTGGATAGGCCGACTTAATATAGTAAAGATGGTGATACTTCCAAAACTAATATACAAATTCAATGCAATTCCTATTAAAATCCCAATGACGTACATCACTGAAATACAGAAAACAGTCCAAAAATTTATATGGAACAACAAAAGACCTAGAATAGCCAAAACAATTCTAGGGGATAAAGACAATATGGGAGGGCTATCCATGCCGAACTTCAAACTCTACTACAGAGCTATAATAACAAAGACAGCGTGGTACTGGCACAAAAACAGACCCGAAGACCAATGGAACAGAATAGAAGATCCAGATATAAATCCACAGGCCTACAGCCAGCTGATATTCGACAAAGGAGCCAAAGACATACAATGGAAGAAACACAGCCTCTTCAACCGCTGGTGCTGGGAAAACTGGGCAGCCACATGCAGAAAACTAAAAGTGGACCCCAGCCTATCACCATGCACCAACATCAACTCAAAATGGATTAAAGACCTTAACATTAAACCTGAATCTCTGAAACTACTGCAGGACAGAGTAGGAGAGACACTTGAACTAATAGGCACAGGAAGGAACTTCCTGAACAGAGTCCCAGGGTCACAAGTTGGAGAGAGACTCGACAAATGGGACTACCTTAAAATAAAAAGCTTCTGCACAGCTAAATCTATCGCAACTAAGCTAGAAAGACAACCAACTAATTGGGAAAAAATATTTACCAGCAATATATCAGACAAGGGGTTAACATCCTTTATATACAGGGAACTCAAGAAACTAATCCCTCCCAAACCTAACAAACCAATTACTAAATGGGCAAGGGAACTAAAGAGGGACTTCTCAAATGAAGAAATAAAAATGGCAAAGAAACACATGAGGAAATGTTCATCATCCCTGGTGGTGAAGGAAATGCAAATAAAGACAACCCTGAGATACCACCTTACCCCAGTCAGAATGTCCCACATCCACAAATCAGCCAACGACAAATGCTGGAGGGGATGTGGAGAAAGAGGAACCCTATTACACTGCTGGTGGGAATGTACACTTATACAACCACTTTGGAAAGCAGTCTGGAGGGTCCTTAGAAAGCTAAAGATTGACCTCCCTTACGACCCAGTCATACCACTTCTAGGCATCTACCCTGAACAACAGGAACCAATATACAAGGACACGTGCACCTCCATGTTTATTGCAGCACTGTTCGCAATAGCTAGGATATGGAAACAACCTAGGTGCCCCACCACAGATGAATGGATCCAAAAATTGTGGTATCTATACACAATGGAATATTATGCAGCCATTAGAAATGACAAAATAATGGCATTTGCAGGGAAATGGATGGAGCTAGAAGGAATCATGTTGAGCGAGGTAAGCCAAGAACGAAGAGACAAATGGTACATGGTCTCCCTGATAAGTGGATGCTAAATCCAAAAGGTTAGGTGATACGAAAAAACTAACAGGACTTAAGAAACAAAGAACTCCCGCTCATCTGGTTGAACCACTACTAAATATCCCCATGCTGCTGATCACAAATATGGTATATAACATGTGAACACTGTTATATATTACAGACTGTGGTAGACAATTTGCTCTAGGGAAGTTAGAATGAACTTGTGACTTTGAAATTATGTAATCATTTAATCACAATCAAAAAAAAAAAAAAGAACCTCGGGGAAGGGAGGGAGGGAGGGGATGGTAGGGGGAAAACAATGGAGGGGGTAACAATGTTCAAGAGGAAGTGTACTCAGTACCTCACTCATGTAACTGTAACCCTCTGTATAGTAGCTTTACAATAAAAAAAAAAAAATACAGAAATTTACAAATAATAGAATACCCATATCTACTCAGATAGTCATTGATGACATTTGACATGTTCTTTTTGACTTGTGATGCATGAGTATTACGTAATTGAGATTAGATCAGAGCACAATCCTAATTCTTGCTTGATTTTTAATTTAATATTTGCTGTGGCTACTTTACCAAGGTGACTAAATATTTTTCAGATAGTCATCTTTTTAGTGGCTGTATCATGTTCAGTTATACAAAGTACCACTATTCGTGTAATAATTTATATAATCAGTAATTTATGTTTGATGTTTAATTGCTTCCATTTTTGCTATTAAAATTATGCTAGAGAAGCTGGGCAGAGGCTGGGAATGTGGTTCAGTGGTGGAATGCTTGCCTCACATGCATAAGGCCCTGGGTTCGATTCCTCAGTACCACATACACAGAAAAAGCCAGAAGTGGCTCTGTGGCTCAAGTGATAGAATGCTAGCCTTGCGCAAAAGCAGCTTAGAGACAGCACCCAGCCCCTCAGTTCAAGGCCCAGAACTGGGGAGGGGGGGGGAAAGAGAGAGAAGCTGGGTATATCTGTAATGCTAGAAGCTCAGGAAGCTGAGATCCGAGGATTGCAGTTCAAAAACAGCGTAGGCAGAAAAGTCCATGGGACTGGTTTTTTTTTTGTTGTTGTTTGTTTGTTTGTTTGTTTTGTCAGTCATGGGGCTTGAACTCTGGGCCTGGGCGCTGTCCCTCAGCTCTTCAGCTCAAGGCGAGTGCTCTACCACTTGAGCTACAGTGCCACTTCCAGTTTTCTAGTGGTTTATTGGAGATAGGAGTCTCACGGTTTTTCCTGCCCGGGCTGACTTGAACCACGATCCTCAGATCTCAGCCTCCTGAGTAGCTAGGTTTACAGGCGTGAGCCACCTGCACCCTGCTCCATGGGACTTTTATCTCCAGTTAACCAGCAAAAAGCTGGAAATGGAAATATGGCACAAGAACATCTGCTAGAACAAACTTGAGTAAAAAAGCCAAGTGAGTGTGAGGCCCTGAGTTCAAACCCCAATACTGGCAAATAATAAAATAATATAATATCATATAACATAGCATAAGTTAGGGGTCAGGTGTTATCTCAGCTATGTAGGACATATAGGTAGAATGATAGATATCTGAGGCTGATCCCTCAGGAAAATAATTCTTTTATCTTCAAGAGTGCCTGCCTAGGCCCTGAATTCAAACCTCAGTACTGCCAAAAAGAAAACAAAATTTAAGTTCTCCCAAGCTACTGACATTTTTCTGGTCCACTATCCTGAATCCTGTTGGGAATGACTGCCAAAAGATGTACCACTTAGCCAGGCACTGGTGGCTCACGCCTATAATCCTAGCTACTCAGGAGGCTGAGATCTGAGGATCATGGTTCAAAGCCAGCCCTGGCAGGAAAGTCCGTGAGACCCTTATCTCCAATAAACCACTAGAAAACCGAAGTGGTGCTGTGGCTCAAGCAGTAGAGGGCTCGTCTTGAGCTGAAGAGCACAAGGACAGTGCCCAAGCTCAGAGTTCAAGCCCCACAACCACAAAAAAAAAAAAAAAAAAAAAAGATGTACCATTTATGTTAACATATTTGGGAAAGGCAAGGGCACAGATAGCCCAAGTTGTTATAGTCTCATCTTTAAAAAGGAAAAAGAAAATCCCCCTATTATACCCTATAATATCTTTGACAGACTGCCATTTCTCTCCTGTTCCCTGGAGCTAGACTATTTTCCCCTTCTATGTCAGCCTTCATCCACTGGCATCCAGATTTCTTCATTTCTTTAAGGAATCCTAGGTTTATATAACATTGTCCTATCTTTTTTCTTTTTTTTTTTTTTTTTTTTGCCATTCCTGGGACTTGACCTTAGGGCCTAGGCACTGTCCCTGAACTTTTTGCTCAAGAGTAGCATTCTACCACTTGAGCCACAGCACCACTTCTAGCCTTTTCTGTTTATATGGTACTAGGAATCAAACCCAGGGCAAACCCATGGCTTCATGCATGCTAGGCAAGCAGTCTACCACTAAGCCACATTCCTAGCCTGTCCTATCTTTTTAAAAAATAAAATAAGCAAAAAAATATATAAAATAAAATAAGCATGTTTGTCAATTATATGAATTCTGTTCTTTTCCAGGCTTCTAGCAGTGCAGGGAATTTAGGAGTACTTATTCCTGTGATAGCTGTGGTGAGTATATATGTTAATTGAATTGCTTAAACTCATAATATTGCATTTATGTTTTGAGTCATGCACAACAAATTCCTTAGAGAAATTCTGTTTTGAAACCCCATTGATTTCATAGAATCACCATTTCTACCACCACCAGCAACTCTCTGTGTTAGCCCTATACACCTCACTATCTTTCTCTATGCCCTGCTGACTGACTAGGTTCCCTATTCCCACTGTTCCTACATCCTAAGTCTGAGGCTTCACACCTGCTTGGTAGGCACTCCACCACTTTAAGCCATTCTTCTAGCCCAGCATTTTTTTTTTTTTTTCTTTTTGGTTGTTCATGTGGGGCTTGAACTCAGGGCCTGGGAACTGTCCTAAGCTTTTTCACCGAAGGCTAGCACTCTTACCACTTTGAGCCAGAGCTCTATTTCAGGTGGCTCAGTGGTAGAGTACTTGCCTTACATGAATGAGGCCCTGGGTTCAATTCCTCAGCACCACATAAGCAGAAAAAGCCAGAAGTGGCACTGTGGCTCAAGTGGTAGAGCGCTAGCCTTCAGCTGAAGAGCTGAGGGACGGAGCCCAGGCCCAGAGTTCAGGCCCCATGACCAACAACAACAACAAAAATCTCATGGACTTTCCTGCCCAGGCTGGCTTTCAACCACTATCCTCAGATCTCAGCCTCTTAAAGGCATGAGCCACTGATGTCAGCTAGCCCAGTTTTTTGCTGGTTATTTTAGAGATAGATTTTCACAAACTTTTCTTCCTTTCTTTTTTTTTTTTTTTTTGGGTCCGGTCGTGGGGCCTGAACTCTGGGCCTGGGCGCTGTCCCTCAGCTCTTCAGCTCAAGGCTAGCGCTCTATCACTTGAGCCACAACACCACTTCCGGCTTTTTTCTTTTTGCTTATGTGGTGCTGAGGAATCGAACCCAGGGCCTCGAGCATGCAAGGCAAGCGCTCTACCACTCAGCCACCTTCCCAGCCCCTTTTCTTCCTTTCTTAACTGGCTTCAAACTTTGAGCCTTTGGATCTCAGCTTCCTAAGTAACTAGGATTACAGGTATGAGCCACCAATGACTGGCTTTGAGGCTTCTGTGCCTCACATTCTTTATTGGTGCCTCTGACTAACGCTGGGCTTGACCTTGCTTCCATTTCTTCCTTGGCCCTTTCCTAGGAGCCATGGCCTTGGAGGCATCTTGTTGGCACCCAGAACTATGGAGCTGCAGCTTCTGGATACCACTGGGAACACAGGCACCAGTGCAGCCTTTTGCCACAGCACTACTATGTTGGAGAGCCCATTTTCATCTTGTCTTATTTTATTTCACATCCACTACTTCTCAGATGACCTTTGTAGAAGTTGCTTTTCCCTATTCCTAGTCATTCCCAGCTACAGTCCTGAGCTGAGGGACCAGTGTTCTGGTATTTGTATGTACCTCTTACTGTCCATCTAGTCTTTCCTTGAACTAGCCTTTGTAAGTCCTTCTGATTTCACCCCATCACTAGTAGTTCAAGTCTTGAGAACTGATATAGTACACTAACTAGGCCCACCTTGCTGCAGAGCTATGGGGATAGCTTATAGGTCAGGCGTTGGGCAGGGAGGTAAGGGTGGGCACAGAGACATAGCTCTCATCTGTGTGTGTGTGTGTGTGTGTGTGTGTGTGTGTGTGTGTGTGTGTGTGTGTGTGTGTGTGTGTGTGTGTGTGTGTGTGTGTGTGTGTGTGTGTGTGTGTGTGTGTGTGTGTGTGTGTGTTGGTCCTGGGGCTTGAACTCAGAGTCTGGGTGCTGTTCATGAGCTCTCTTTGCTCAAGACTAGCACTTTGCCACTTGAGCCGCAGCTCCACTTCCAAATTTTTGATAGTTGATTGGAGATGAGGGTGTCATGGACTTTCCTGGTTGGGCTGTCTTTGAATAGTGATCCTCAGATTTCAGCCTCCTGAGGAGCTAGGATTACAGGTGTGAGCCACCAGTGCCTGGCTTCTCTTCTTCCTTCTTCCTTCTTTCTTCTTTTTCCTGTCTTCTTTCTTCTTTTTTTCTGAGACAGGATCTTGCATCATCTGCTGGTCTGAAGTCTAAAACCCTCCTGCCTTTGGCTTCTTATTGCTAGCATTTCAGTTCTGCACTACCATGCCCAGCTAATCTCTCCCCATCTTAATGAAGCAGTTTGTATGTTCACACCAATCAGAGTATATCATCATTCCAACCTCTAGAACTTCTAGGCTGGTTTACTGTTATTAATCTTCAGTAGCACCAGGTACAGTGGCTTACTTCTTTTATACTAAATATTCAGGAGGCTGAGATCTGAAGATCACTTTTTGAGGCTCACCAGGCAGGAAAGGCTGTGAACTCTTCTCTACAATTAAACACCAAAAAGCTATAAATAGAGCTGTAGCTCAATTGGTAGCGTGCTGGCTTTGAGGGAAAAAAAAAAAGCATAGATGTAGGTCTTAAGTTCAAGCCCTAATACTGGTACACACACACACACACACACACACACACACACACACACACACACACACACACACACACACACACACACACACCACCTTTATTAGTAAAATGTCACGCATATATTTTGTGTAATTTCAAAGTCACCTTTTATCTGCCTGTTCACATTCCTTTTCTCTCTTGTCCCTCTCATCAATATATGGCTGATTCTAGAGACGGGTGAGTCTGTAGCAGGACAGCTTATCATGCTGAAGTACTTTAGGAGACAAAGGGCTGGGCCTACAGTGCAGTGAACTGTAGCTGCTTAACTCATGGATTTCCATGGTATCTTAGGAACCTTACCACCTTCCAAGCCTGCCATCAGCTGTTTTCCTTTGAGATTTTCAGGATTGCATGTTTCGTTGATACCTCCATTGGTTAATTGTTGTTGTTTTACTCATACTCTATTATTTAATATTTAGAACAACTTTTTCCGCTTTATAATTAATATTGGCCAGTGTGCAATTGTCTTTTATAAGTGCCATTGTATGCAGGTCTTCTGTGTGGCCTGGAAGGAAAAGTGAGGAGCATGAAGCCTGAGGTACTCTGTGGAACTGTTGGAGTAGGTATGGGGATAAGCAGACTCTTATGGAACAGATTTTAAGCAGACAGGGAAGATGCTTGAGGTGATACTGAATCAGTGAGTTCTTACATCTTTGAATGTCCCATCTTCCTGTGAACTTTCCAAGTGTGTTTAATGGTGGTTATTTAGCATTTAATAAGTTTGTATAAAAAACTTATGGGTACTTTGTGCTTTTAGGGAGCATTCATAAGTGAAATTGGCTGGAAATAGCAAATTTTAGGGTCAGAAGGGCAGTGTTGAGTTCTGGGTTGGTTGTGCATGTGGGATAATCAGAGTGCCTGTCTCACCACACAGGGTCAGTATAGGCATGACCATTATCAATGGTAGCTCAGAGCATGCTTCCTCAGGTACCTCTAACCTTTTTCATGAATAGAATAAGCATTATAGTTTTAACAAAAGTTAATGGTTATATTATGTGGGAGGAAACAAATATTTGATTTTATTGCTCAACAAAGAACACAGGGATCATGGATTCTCCCATTTGCTTTGTGGTTACCCCTTGGACCTTCTGTGAAAAACTGATTTCCAGAAGTGGTGTGGGCCTTCTCATTTTGTAATTGTTTATTTTTGTTTTAATGTTTTATACTTTTCCTTTTTTAAGAGAAAAATATACTCTCAGTCATTAATGGCATAGTTGTTAGTTTGCTGAGTAAAAGGGCCAGGAGATTTCGGGCAAGAAGCCTAGATTAAGGCCCTCATGTAGTTGTTTCCCTGTGAGTGACCTTGGGAACCTGGAAAGTCACTGGGCAGTCAGGTTGTGTGATCTCTGAGACACCATCCTGCTTAGATTTGATGATCTTTGTCTTGTAACTTTGTGACCATATTTCTTCAGCAAAATTTTTTTCTTCCTCCCTCTTATTATCGTCACATATTTATACAAAGGGATTTTGGTTTAACATGTCCATTTATATATACAGTGCACCTTGGTCAGTGTCATCCCTTCCATTCCTCTCCCCCCATCCTCTCCAGAAATACTAAATTGCACTGTTATGTAGCTCTCTATCAAATATTTTGAAAATGCTTAAAAGACCTATCTGAAGCTTAGGGATATCATCATTCCATTGTTTTAAAGTAGCAGTATGGTAAGATGTGCCCTGTGCTCAAAAACGTTCCTGTACTCCACTGAGAACAGGGTTATAACTGTGTCACTGGTAGCTGTTGTGGCCTTGAACAGGTTACTTATTCTCTCAGGGGCAGTAGATGAGATTTATGGATTAACATTTTCTAGATTATGGGCTCTTGTAAACTTTGCATTTCTTTTCCATAGAAATGCAGCTGTGCTCAAAGTTTTTGCTTGTAACCTCAGGCAGTTAAATGGGACAAACCCATCCTGGACGCCCTACATAGGAATCCCTAGAGAGAAACTCTTTTTGTGTATGTGTGCTGGTGCTGGGGCTTCAACTCTGGGCCTGGCCACTGTACCTTAGCTTCTTCACTCATGACTGGTGTTCTACCATTTGAGCTGTACCTCTACTTTTGGCTTTTGGGTAGCAAATTGGGATAAGAGCCTCGCAGACTTTTCTGCCTGGGTTAGCTTCACACAGCAATTCCTGATATAAACTCCTTTTACCTTCATAATAACCCTGCAAGGTAGGTGCTGCTCTTAATCTCATTTTATAGATGAGAGGATGCTGAGGCACAGCACTGGATCAAAGGCTCCCAGCTTCTATATGTTAGAGCCAGGAACCCAGGCAGCCTGCTGCAGAGCCTATGATCTGAATTAATATGCTACTACCTTAAGACCTGGCCAATTTCTGTCAGAGGGAATTAGAAGGATTCCAAATACATGGAAGTGAACAAAAAGAGATTGGAGAGGTCTGCTCTGTATAGTCATAAAGGGATCTAGACTTACTGGCTATAGAGGAAGTAGTAGGAAGGGATAATTAAAAGTGAGATGATCACTTTTTGTGAAAGTGGGCAGAGGGCTAAAGACAGAATTTATTGCTTGGTTGGTTAGTTTTTGTTTGGAGATAGGTTCTCACTGTGTTGTCCTGGCTGGCCTCTTAGCCTCAAGAGATCCTTCTACCTCAGCCTCCTGAGAAGCTGGGACTACAGGCACAAGGAAGATGCTTGGGGTGGCACCAGCTTTTAAAGACTTTTTGAGGTAACTATGTTTAGAAAATGGAACAAGAGGAACTAGCAACAAGATGAAAAATAAAAGAGAAGCACCTGAAAAGAACAAAGTAAATTGGGGGGAAAATGGAAAGAATGGGGTCATCAGCAACCAAAAGAATAAGCTGTGATGAAGCTGGGTGCTGGTGGCTTACGTCTGTAACCCTAGCAACTCACGAGGCTGAGACTGAGAATCTTGAAGCCAGCCCAGGCAGGAAAGTCCTTTTATCTCCAAAAAACCACCAGAAAAATGGGAAGTGGTGCTGTGGCTCAAAGTGGTAGAGCACTAGCCTTGAGTGCTCAGGGACAACACTCAAGCCGAGTTTAAGCCCCACAGCTGACCAAAAAAAAAAAAGCTGTGATGGAGAGATTGGGCCTCAACCATGTTCTGTCCTTTTCAGTAGAATACAGGAAATTATGAAAGAAGTAGGTGAGGATGGTTAGAAAGAAAAGCAGCAGGGCTGGGAAGGTGGCTCAGTGGTAGAGCGCTTGCCTTGCATGCATGAGGCCCTGGGTGCGATTCCTGAGCACCACATAAGCAAAAAGAAAAAAGCCGGAAGTGGCGCTGTGGCTCAAGTGGTAGAGTGCTAGCCTTGAGCTGAAGAGCTGAGGGACAGCACCCAGGCCCAGAGTTCAGGCCCCATGACCGTACCACCACCCCCCCTCAAAAAAAAGAAAAGCAGGTTCTGGGGCCCTCTGACTGGATTTACATCAAGGCTTGGGCAAATCACTTCCCTTTCATGGGCATCATTATAGGTGATAAGTGTGAACCACCTAAGTTTGGTATACACACACACATTCAGTGCATACACACACACACACACACACACGCACGCACGCATGCATGCATATAAGTGCTCAGCACTCTTTCTGCTGCTCTAATTACTGGTACTGGCCTTCTGAGATCAAAAGTTTTTTGTGACGTAACTCCTTGCATGATCCTGGAGTCAGGTGAACTTTCTCTTGAGTCCCCACCACATACTGCAGCTGTGTCTTGGGCAAGTTTCAGAGCCCTTCTAGCCCTGGTCTTCCTGACTTGCAAAGTGGAAAAATAAAGTTTCTCCCAAGCTGTGGAAGTTAGAAAGCCTTCATGCACAAAGCTCATGACTCCCCTCATTAAAAATACAACTTGAATCTTGCACTCTGAGCAGCCCTTTTGGATTTTGAATGCCTTACCCAGGCAATGAAGGACCTGGAAATACAGTCCTTGGATATTGCCTGCTCTGCAAATAGACCTACAGCACAGCACCACATCCAGGGGATGAAAGGTGAAGCATATGCCCCCACCTAAAGAATGTGTGGGCATCAGGACTTGTACAACACTTTAGAACACTGCATCTCAGGAATTCTGAGCAGACCTTGCACAGGCTTCGGCCACACATCTTGTTCTTATCCTAAGAATGTGCCCTGCTGTAGGGTGTTAGTCATTGTATAGACCTCTGTTTCTTGTTCCTAAGGATACTGGCCTTTGTTATTTGAGCTTCAAAAAGAAAATAGAGGCCAGACCCTGGTAGCTCATGTCTTTAATCCTAGCTACTCAGGAAGCTGAGATCTGAGGATCACGGTTCAAAGCCAGCCTGGGCAGGAAAATCCATGAGACTCATCTCCAATTAACCACCAGAAAATCAGAAGTGGTGCTGTGGCTCAAGTGGTAGAGCACTTGCCTTGAGCTGAAGAGCTGAGGGACAGCACCCAGGCCCAGAGTTCAAGCCCCTGATTGACAAAAAGAAAAAAAAGAAAAGAAAAAGGAAAAAGAAAGAAAATCCATGAGACTCTTATCTCCAGTTAACCACCAAAAAATTGGAATTGGAGCTGTCAAAGTAGTAGAGTACTAAGCCTTGAGCAAAAAGAGCTCAAGGACAGTGCCCAGGCCAAGTTCAAGCCCCATAACCAACAACAAAAATAGAATTGCAACAGGTATACAGCAAATATGACTATGTTTATTTATCTTAGAATGGAAGAAATAGTGATGTATATATGCTGCCCTCTGGATAGCAGCGAGGAAATGGGGAGCAGGACTAAATGTCCTGGATTACATGGATGTGTAAGGTCAGACCTTGAGAGAATTAAGCCCCAATGCCCAGGGCCCTGGACTTAGTTGGACACCCTTTTGGGAGAGGCAAGAAATTAGTCATGTGAGTCATTTCTTGCTCTGTGTTCAAATGAGGGACATGTATGAGAAAGGCTTTGAGAATAGAGACAGATGTGCAAGGATAGGGCCTTTGCAATGCCCAGGAAGGAGGTGTCCAAACACACTTTATCAGCTTGCTGTGAGGAGGAGGTGAGAAGGTGAAGCAATCTGTCTGTTGTTCAGACCATCTAGAGAACATCTGACCCATGGATTAGTTATACTAATTCCACTGGACTTACACCATTGTTTACTGTGCAGAATTGTCTCCAACCAAGCTTCTCAGTCCTTGGCAAATTCTTTACATGAATTCAGATTGGCAGCCTAAACCTCAAAAGTCATGATGCCAAAAAAAAAATCTCTGTCCTCATTGTTAGAAGAGAAACAAAACCAGAGAGTACCCCCAAAACACATCAGGTGCCCAGACTGCTGCCACTAAGACCTAGTAGGGTTGGCCACTCTTCCCATGAAGAGCAGGCAGCTGGTGCGGTGTTCATACACCAGGAACAGAAAGGGGCGGTCAACAGTGAAACGGACTTGAGTGGACAGTGGCATGAAACCCACTGTGGTCACAGCAGCAGCTTGAGTGCCCTCTTCATTCACTGTGATGGTGCTTTCGTGTTTGAACTGGAAATTGGAAAGGAAAAAGTGTCAGATTCTATAGCATTCTCTGAATGTTTTCTCATTTAGAGAAAAGATCCAAAATCCACATAGAAGTGAAAAATCACAGCTTGTCAAAATTACCCTTGAAAAATATCTCTTATCACCTTGTTAGAATCTATGTCCTATCATAAATATTTACCTCCAAACTCTAGAATCACATTCACTCTGGGCTGTGCTCAGTCTGAAAGGTCTTCAGAGTCTAGATAGCTCCTTCATTTGAATCTCTTCCTCAAAACTCTGGGGTACATGCCCATTAAGGATTCAGGCCTGGATCTGTCATTACATTTGACCTAGTGTTTACTCTCTTTTGCTCATTGCCTGTTGTTGGCTTGTTAAATAACTCAGTGTAGTGCAGCTTCTCTATGTGTTGAATGGGTCTTTCATTGTTCTGATGGGCATAACAGTCATACACACTGTAGCACATTTCCCTTGGTTGAATGACAGCAGGAGTGGGGGCATACTCCAAGGCTGCTTCCTGTGACCATCCTGTCCATGAAACATCTGGCAAACACACTACCTCCCCTAGTTGATAACTGCAGAACGGAACTGTATGTCACAGGCTGACCTGGGAAGTAAGACTGGGTGGTAATGGGCTTGGAAAGATGGGGAAGTTGAAGCTGTGCTGAGGCAGAGCCTAAGTGCAAAAAGGGAGCAGTTACCAAGTCAATGGTTATCCTTTGGTCCGAGATTCCTGACATGTTGCCATTTTTGTCAAACAGCTCAGTAATCCCCATGGACTTCAGGGCCTCCACGAGATTATAGTTCTTCTCCAGCTTGAATTTAGGTAGAAGCACTTCTCGAGTTCTAGTTAGAAAACAAGATTGGGGCCCAGTTTTACTAAACTATGAGTTACAAAATAATCATGCTTTTCTTTTCCTGTTAAATATGTACAGCCTAGTATGTGTTGCATTTACCACAGAATTGGCATAGCACTTCTTAATTTTGTTACCATTATTGTTGTAAATAATACAGGACATTGCATTAAGTATCATAGAAGAGATGACTTAAAGTATATGGGAGGATGTCTGTAGATTATTATGCAAATATATCAGTTTATTCAAGAAACTGGATTTTCATCTTGATTATCCTCTGAGGATATTGAGTGATAACTACATAAAATTGATGTTTGGCATTCTCTGGCATTTATTTTGTTATCTAAGGAGTTGACCAGTACCTTAAAAAAGAATCCTTCACCAGGAGTGGTGTCATGTGCCATAATGAGGAGGAGTAAAAAGTAAGAAGTAGAGGATTGAGAGGCTAGCCAAGGTTACATAATAAGACCTAGTCTCAAAAAAAAAAAAAGGGGCTCACCGGGCGCCAGTGGCTCATGTCTGTAATCCTAGCTACTCAGGAGGCTGAGATCTAAGGATCGAGGTTCAAAGCCAGCCCGGGCAGGAAAGTTTGTGAAACTCTTATCGCCAATAAACCACCAGAAAACCAGAAGTGGTGTTGTAGCTCAAGTGGTAGAGTGATTGCCTTGAGCTGAAGAGCTGAGGGACAGTGCTCAGGCCCAGAGTTCAAGCCCCATAACCAAACAACAACAACAAAAAAAAGGCTGGGAAGGGGAAATATATACCTTAGAGCTAGAACTGTTTTCCTAACATGCATAAGACCCTGGGTTCCATCCCTAGCACTGCAAAAATAATAATAATGATAATTCATATGTGTACCAGACAGTACTAAACATCCTCAGTCCTCACCTCAAATCATTCAGTCTCTAACAAGGTGAAGGAAGACAGAAATGCCTGTGGGGCCAGTTTTAGCATTTTGTGAGGGACAAAAGAATTATAAGATGCAATTGATTACACTTGCCCTTCTTAAGAGTGAAGTTGTGGGGCTGGGAAGGTGGCTCAGTGGTAGAGCGCTTGCCTTGCATGCATGAGGCCCTGGGTTCTATTCCTCAGCACCACATAAGCAAAAAGAAAAAAGCCGGAAGTGGTGCTGTGGCTCAAGTGGTAGAGGGCTAGCCTTGAGCTGAAGAGCTGAGGGACAGCGCCCAGGCCCAGAGTTCAGGTTCCACGATCGGACCCCCCAAAAAAAAAAAATTACAAAAAAAAAAAGTGAAGTTGTAAAAAAAATAAAAGTAAGCCTCGTGCCTGTGACTCAGGCCTGTCATCCTAGCTACATAGGAGGCTTAGATCTGAGGATTGTGGTTTGAAGCCAGCCGGGGCAGGAAAATCTGTGAGATTCTTATCTCCAGTTAATGGGAATAAAAAACAAACAAACAGAAGTGGTGCCATGGCTCAGTGGCTCAAGCGGTAGAGCACTCTTCTTGAACTGAAGAGCTCAGGGACAGTGCCCAGACCAAGTCCCATGACAGACAAAAAAAAAAAAATTAAAAAATAAGAGTAAAGATGATGGGGTTGGGAAGGTGGCTCAGCGGTAGAGTGCTTGCCTCACATGCATGAAGCCCTGGGTTCAATTCCTCAACACCACATAAACAGAAAAGGCTGGAAGTGGCACTATGGCTCAAGTGGTAGAACAAACCTTGAACTGAAGAGCTCAGGGACAGCACCCAGGCCTAGCATTCAAGCCCCTCAACTGACAATAAATAAATAAATAAATACATGCAAAGATGATACAAGGAGCTGCTGTAGCTCAGTGGTAGAGCACTTGCCTAGTATGCACAAGGTTTTGGATTCCATCTCCATCACCACCACTCCCCCCACCCCCCCAAAAAAGGCACATTAATATCTGAATTACTAGAAAGGGGCATGTTGAGAGATGGAGGGGATCAATGTGTAAGCAGAAGTTTGGAGATAATTTTTTTGTACATAGAGGTAATAACTTTGATATTATTCAGCAGTCTCTTTTGTGGAGGGAAGATGAGGCCTTGGGAACATGAGGCCTTGGGTCTGGTTGGAGTGTGGGGAAGAGGCTGGGTAGGAAAGAGAGAAGATGCTAAACAGACCAGACTAGGAAGCAGGGAATCTGTGGACTGGGCTGAGAAACTGGGCTGGCTCCTTTGGATGGGGGTCCACAGAGAATTTCTGAGAAGAGGGGAATGGAAATGATAAAGGGAATGCTGGTCTGATGGTCAGTGCACCAGTGGACAAGGAATGGAACCAGCAGGCTTATTTGGCCTTGCTGGGGTCAGGATGGAGGTCACAAGCCAAGGATGTTAGGAAAGAAGTGAGTACGCAGAGGGGTCTTTAAAAAAAAACAAAACATAGGCTTTATAACTAGTGGGATACTTGGGGAAATTACATTCCTGTAGAAGAATTGTTTTGGGGCTGGGAAGGTGGCTCAGTGGTAGAGCGCTTGCCTTGGATCCCTGAGGCTCTGGGTTCGATTCCTCAGCACCACATAAGCAAAAAGAAAAAAAGCCGGAAGTGGCGCTGTGGCTCAAGTGGTAGAGCTCTAGCCTTGAGCTGAAGAGCTGAGGGACAGCGCCCAGGCCCAGAGTTCAGGTCTCACGACCGGACCCAAAAGAAAAAAAATTATTTTGGTTCTGTTTTACTTTACTTTTGTTGTTGTTTTGGGAGGGTTTTTTTGTAATGGGGTCAGGGGTGGTAAAAACAGTATAAATAATAGCCCAGATTGGCCTTGAACTCATGCTTTTACCTCCCAAGCACTGGGATTGCACATGTGTGCAACCATGCCCACACTGCTTCTGAGTTTTGTGCATTTGTTTTTATTCTTGTCCTATAAACAGCACCAAACTAGGTTCATTTTCTCATTATGACCATAAACGTTTCCAGTGAAACAGACATGTGACCAAGCTCTCCATTCTTTCTGCTATGATCCGATAATAACCTCAGAAAATATTTAAAATCAACAGGGTCAGCTCTAGAGAATACTCAATACTCAGACTAGACAAAAAGTATAAATAACATGTCCTCAGAGAGTTAAGAAAGCCTCACAATTTCCTAGGTGCCGAAGGAGACTGCTAATCTTTTTTGGATGCCTCTTACATTCCAGACATTTACCTTGATCATGGTAAATAATGGTATGAACTCCACTTTAGGCTTGATAGAGCTGGGTGAGTAGTTTTGCACACTTCTTTCTCTATTTTGTTTTGTTTTGTTTTTAAAGACTACTGATGCCAAGCACTAGTGGCTCACACCTGTAATCTGAACTACTCAGGATCCTGAGATCCGAGGATTGTAGTTCAGAGACAGCTGGGGCAGGAAAATCTATGAGACTCTTATCTCCAATTAAGTACCAGAAATTCTGGAAATGGAGGTATGGTTCACGTGTAAAATGCTAGCTTTGAGCAAAAAAAGCTCTGGAACAGTGCCCAGGCCTTGAATTCAAGCCACAGGACCAGCATGGAAAAAAATGAAAGAAAGACAAGAAAGAAAGAAAAGAGAGAAAGAAAGGAAGGAAGGAAAAGAAAAAGACTATCATTTTAGTGCTCTTAGGAGCTCAAAAGAATAAACATCCTTAAAGTACCTGTTTGTCATGCTTTTCTGCCATCTCTCCACCACCTGTGGTGTCAGCTGGGCTTCAAGAGTCTTCATCCCTGACAGCTTGTGTGGGACCACAATTAGCATGCTGATGCCCCCCACATATTCCAGCTGGAGAACATCACAGTCAAGCTCCTGGTCATTTGCCGCAAGGAAGTTCCCCTTGGTCTGCATCATGGAGACTTTGACCACCTCTCTCTCATTCAGACGGAAGTTGTGATTATGTGTCATTTCCACTGGGAATTTATTCACCCAGGTTCCTGTAAACTCAAAAGGAGTAGGGCAGCTATTACAATTTCATTTGGGCCTGGAAGTGGGGCTATGACTGAAAGTAGTTAGGTGCTAGCCTTGAGCAGAAAAGCTCAGGGACTGCATCCAGGCCCTGAGTTCAAGCCTCATATCCGACCAAAAAAAAAAAGAACCTCAAAAAGAACTTCATTTTACCCCTGTGCTTGCATCTCAGTTCCTTAGGGGGCTCTGTAGGGCCCATCTTTGATTTCTAGAATGGGTTGGACTGAGAATTTCATTTCTAACAAAGTTAACAACAGGGATTAAGTAGACTAGAATGACTTCTGGGTTAGTTTCCAGGGCCTCTTCTCTGTAAAGTTGGTAGCTTAGAGTTTCTTTCTGCCCTGTGTTATTAGGATATACAAGTTATGTAGTGCTGCCTCAATATTCTCTCTGCAAATTTGGGTTCAGAACTGTGCATTGAGGAATAAAACCATGTCCGTTTTAGCTCTAATAATGATTAGTGACTAGGTGACTACTGGTGATGTGCCAGCCATTTATCTGGTCATTTTCCCTGTATTACCTCATTTTGTGCTTCCAGCAGCTATTTTTATCCCTTTCTCTCTTGGGGTGGGGGGAAGGGTGAAAAAGGTACCTGCCTCTGTGTGTGTGTGTGTGTGTGTGTGTGTGTGAGCGCGCGTGCGTTCACACGTGTTACTGGGGCTTCAGTGCAAGAGCCTGAGCACTAACCCACTTGAATCACAGTTCCACTTCTAGCTTTTTGCTTGTTAATTAGAGATAAGAGTCTCAGAGACTTTCCTGCCTAGACTGGCTTTGAACTGCAATCCTCAGTCTTAGCCATCTGGTAGCTAGTATTACAGGTATGGGCCACTGCACCTTGCATTTACTCCATTTTACAGATGAGATAACTGACACAATGAAGTAATATATTTAAAAGTTTTGAACTGGTAAGTTGAGCAGCCAGCTGATATAAATAGTAGATATCTATCTGATCGTTAACAAAGAGATACATAATAAAATAAAACTTTAGTCCATAAGAAAAAGGCTTTGAGCGGGGTGCCGGTGGCTCACCTCTGTAATCCTAGCTACTTAGGAGGCTGAGATCTGAAGATTACGGTTCAAAGCCAGCCCGGGAACATCAGTGAGACTCTTATCTCTAATAAGAAAACCAGAAGTAGCACTGTGGCTCAAGCAGTAGAGCTCTTCGCCTTGAGCTGAAGAGCTGAGGGACAACACCCAGGCCCAGAGTTCAAGCCCGGCAACTGACAACAAAATAAAAAAAAAAAAAAAAGGCTTTGTTATTTCCACTGCATACTGCAAACTCAATCACATGGTATCTGTGAAGGAGACTTAAGTACCAGACAGCTCCAGTCTGCCTAATTGTAGCTCAGTTCTCTGAGCCAGCCTTACCAAGGATTTCTCAATCACAGCACTGTTGAGAATTAGACCAGGTAGCTGTCTATGGTGTGGGCATTGTCCTGTGCAGTGTGGGGTATTTAACAGCATCCCCTCTTGGATACCATTAGTGCTTCCCTCTTCCCTCAGGTTTCAGTAGCCACAAATATCTCCAGACACCTGCCCTGGACCCCACTGAGTATCACTACTCTCCTCAACTCTGATAGGAAGAAGCCCATCAGAAGCATTAACAAGTAATTTTAATACTTTACATTAGTAACAGAGATTTGAGAGCTAGAAATGAAGATTATACTTCTACAATCTCCTCACCTACGAGATCCATTCATGAAAGACTGGGTGATCTCTTCCAGTACCCAGCATGACTGTTCTAATGGGACAGGGAAAGGCAGCTTATATGTTTACCACTTTTACACTTTGATGTAAAATAAATTAACTGTCCAGAGATAAATTAAGAGTTAGACCAAGTGGCTCATGCCTGTAATTCTAGTTACTTGGAAGGCCAAGTTCAGAAGTATTAGTTTCAAGCTATCCCTGAACAAAAACAAGTTAAGAAGACATTCTCAATGAAAGAAGCATAATGTTGGCACATATTTGTCCTCCCAAGCACAGTAAGAAGTGGATCAAGGTCCCAATCAAAAACCTTATCTTGGACTGGGATGTAGCTTAGTGGCAAAGCACTTGCCTAGCAAGTACAACAACCTGGGTTTGCTCTCTAGTACCAAAAAAGGAGAAAAGACTAGTAAAAAAGAAAATAATGCAAAAGGGCTGGAGATGTGGCTCAAACATAGATTGCTACATGAGCCCTGGGTTCAAATCTCAGTACCACTGAGAGAGAGCGGGAGAGAGAAAGACTAAACAGGCCTAGTCACTTCTCCACCGTCATGGCAACAGAAAGGGCTTCCTCTTTGAAACTCCAGCCAGGGTTAATAAAAAGTCATCAGATAACCTGATGGTAACTGTCAAATGGGTAAAAACCTAGGGCTTCAGTGCTACAAAAATGTCTTCCACTGAATTGTTTATTGCTAGGCATAGGTTTATTGCTTAAAATAAACGTCATTAGTAAATCTTACATTCTTTATATGGTGTTAATTTTACTCAAAGGGATTCTTAGGAAAATCTCAAGTTTGAAGCCCACCTGGCTATATATCAAGTCCTTGCCTCAAAGAGAAAAAAGTAATTCAGGATTTCTTCAAATCTGTGCCACTTTATTCTTACGATTTCAGGGGTCCTGTGTATACGTGTATGTATATTTGTGTATTGAGTGAGACAATACTTCCTTAAAAAGTGCTCTTCTTGCCTGGCCTAGAACAATTGCTACTGGCTTTTTTTTGTGGGGGGGGGGGGGTCTGGTCGTGGGGCCTGAACTCTGGGCCTGGGCGCTGTCCCTCAGCTCTTCAGCTCAAGGATAGCGCTCTACCACTTGAGCCACAGCGCCACTTCCGGCTTTTTCCTTTTTGCTTATGTGGTGCTGAGGAATCAAACCCAGGGCCTCAGGCATGCAAGGCAAGAACTCTACCACTGAGCCACCTTCCCAGCTCTGGCTTATTTTTTTTACACTCCTCCCACCACCAACCCCCACTTATTAGTACAGAAGTATCCCCAAAAGGAACTATGGTGTTGATATCAGCTGAATCATTCCAGATACATTTCTTCATGGTTCTGTCCATATTCCTGCTTGCTGGTAATTGGGAAAGAAAATGAAGAGACTCAAACTCAGGCAGCCAAATGCTAAGAAAGGGGGAACCCTAAAATAAGCACAATGGTCTCACATGTGGTACGATCTAGTGCACATATAAAGCATAATTAGGGCTCAGTAATGACACCTCATCATGATTTTGTCTCTCTACTAGTGTCAATTAATGTCTTGTTTTCCTGAATAACTTAGAGCTTGAATAGTTCTGTCTATACATGTACGGAAAGAACATGTTGAGCTGGGTGTTGGTGGCTCATGCCTGTAATCCTAGCTACTCACGAGGCTGAGATCTAAGGATCACAGTTCCAAGCCAGCCCAGACAGGGAAGTACATGAGATTCTTATAATCAATTAACCACCAAAAAGCCAGAAATGGCACTGTGGCTCAAGTGGTAAAACACTAGTCTTGAGTAAAAGAGCTCAGGGACAGCGCTTAGGCCCCTGAGTTCAAGGCCTAGGACTGGCAAAAGAAAAAGAGTATCTTGTGAATTGGCTTCGAGACCCATAAAGCTACTTCTTACCTTTGAAGTAAATGCAGTTTAGAATCATCATCTGAGTATGGGGGTCTATATTCTCCAGAGCTTCTTTGATGAAGCCCTTGGTGAGCTTCAGAATATGATGATTTGTTTTTGCTATGAAGGCAGGGTCTGAGAAGTCAGCTGCCTGGGCCTCAGCAAAATAGAACTCTTTCACCTTAGTTTTGAAGTCATCCAGAATGGGAAACTGCCTCTGGATGTAAAGGTCATTGACTGATCTCAGTGTGTATCCAAAGTTCCTCCTGAAGAGGCGATGCGTTAGCTTGCGGAATAGATTGTGAACAGTTGTGATCTCATACTTGCTGCTAGCATTAACAAAGTCTTTAAAATGCAAAACCGAGTGCACTTGTTCATGTGTGTCTCCTCTCAGGCCTAAGGAAATCATCCCCATGGCAGTAGAAATGCCAACAGGTGCTATGAAGATGTTATCGAAAGTGTTGACTTGGTCCTTCAGTCCTCGATAAAGGTTGAAGGCAAATTTCGCATTAAGGATGTTAAGACGCTGAATTCGGCTCTTGCCTTGGAAAAGCTGTAGGATGTTGCCTGCACTCAGTTCTGAGTCTGTTGGGGAAACTGCATCAATGATGTAAATATAGTCATCATCTTCGCTGAACAACTTCTCCAGGTCCAGATAGTCGTCATCTTCCTCCCCCTCCTGAATCCAGTCATTGGTCACCGTGTTTTCTTTGTGGAAGTCAGCAGGCAAAAGGGGCATACTCAGGTTTTTATTACTTAGCTGATCAGCAAGGCCTTTGCTGCCTCCACACACACACATTAGGATGAGAGAAGCAAGAAGAGGGTGGAATGGGTACTTCATTTTGGCAGAGCTGAACTGGGAGGGAAAGCAGACAAGGTTAGAGGCGACCTAGTCAGGTCCCCTACCCACCCTCTTGCAGAGTTCAGACTGTAAATAGCTTAGGTTCTGCACGTGAAGAAAATCTGATAAAGGTAGATCCCATCGGATCCATGGACTCTAAAGGAAAACCCTTTCTTTAAAGGCTTATAAAACTTTATAGATTCCTGGGCCTCCTAGGAGAAGTTTCTTTTTTATTCATTTACCAAACACTGTCTTCTGTCTTCAGAAAGCACTCACTAGGCTCTAGAGATACAGAGGTCTTCCCCACTGACAGATGAAAGCATCAGTCTTGTGGGGTGCATGCACAGTAAATCGAACTCTCAAAATAGAGCTTGGAAAGCTGAGCATAAGTGGCTCACGCCTGTAATCCTAGTTACTCAGGAGGCTGAGATCTGAGGATTTCTGTTCAAAGCTAGCCCAGGCAGGAAACTCCAGGAGACTCTGATCTCCAGTAAACCACTCAGAAAACTGGAAGTGGTGCTGTGGCTCAAGTGGTAGTGAGATCACCTTGAGCTGAAGAGCTGAGGGACAGCGCCCAGGCCCAGAGTTCAAGCGCCACGACCAACAAAAATAGAACTTAGAAAGCACTGTGGAAATGGGAAAGAGGATGTGGTTTACCTCATAAGTTGGGAGTGGCCAGAGTGTTGAGGCTCCACTAAGAAGTAGAATTCCTAAGGCTGAAGGGAAATTTCTGGTGGAGGACTTGGTCTTGTCTGTAAGATTCAAACCATCCCACCTGTAGGAAGGAGGTATTGAAGAAAAGTGCATGAGCCAGGCTTTCTATTTATGTGTTTGTTTGTTTGGCTAGTATTGGGGCTTGACCAGTCCTTAAGGTTAGTGCGCTACCATTTAAGCCACAGCTTCACTTTCAACTTTTTTTTTTTTTTGGGTCCAGTCGTGGGGCCTGAACTCTGGGCCTGGGCGCTGTCCCTCAGCTCTTCAGCTCAAGGCTAGCGCTCTACCACTTGAGCCACAGCGCCACTTCCGGCTTTTTTCTTTTTGCTTATGTGGTGCTGAGGAATCGAACCCAGGGCCTCATGCATGCAAGGCAAGTGCTCTACCCCTGAGCCACCTTCCCAGCCCCTTCACTTCCAACTTTTTGGCTATTAATTGGAGATAAGCATCTCACAGACTTTACTGCCTGAGCTGGCTATGAACTGCAATCCTTAGATCTCAGCCTCCTGAGTAACCAGGGTTACAGGAGTAAGCCATCAGCACCTGGCTGGGCTAAGATTTTAAAAACAGATAATCTAAAGATATTTGAAATCTGTGCAGTCATTTAATATTTATTTGTGTAAAATTTGAAACTGGTTTGTAATACTAGGACTACCTTGTAGCCTATTGAGATGAGACTGGTTGGTTGTCTCTCCTGACAACTCTGTAGAAGATTTAAGTAAAGTTAGTTATATTACTTACTATCAAGAGAAACAAAATATTTTCTATTTTATTGCTTCTAATCTCACCAGGCAGACAAGGCCTGTCAGACACTCTGTTTCTGTGTATGAGGTAAGTTGCTAGCTTCTTGAACCAGGTTAGCTTATCTTTATTTACTCATCCTCTGAGTCAAGGAGGATTTGACGTGGCTTGTCAAGTCCATGATGCCTGTGAGATGGCTTTGTCTTGTTCCATCTATATGCTTCTCATGTATGAACTGTGTATAGGGTAGATAATCTGCTGTTTGATGCTTCCTGTAGATGTTTATAATGCTGGCCCAGGCAGGTCAGCAACTTCTGCTCATCTTAGAAACATGAATTGTATTGTTTGTTATATTCCTATGACTGTTTCCTATAGAATATCCACTACCACTCTAGGCTGTCAGATACTACACTTAATTGGCTTTGTTAATGCTGATAATGAAAACATACTGGTACAGCCTCTGTTAATGTCAAGCACTGTATAGTGTACTTTTTCTAACTTTACGCCTCTCCCCACATTACATATCAGGAGATATTGAGCCTTTTGTTGCTGTTACTGACAAGTGCTATGGTTTGGGTTGGAGGTTAGGTTAGTGTTAGAGGGTTTGCCTAGCATTCCTAGGGCCACAGTGAATAAGTGGGTGAATGAACAAATGGATGGATGGATGAATGAATGCAGTGTCTAGACTTGAACTAAGTTGGTTGAACACCCCTCACCCTAGATGGTCTGTGTCAAGTGCTCTACCTTGTTCACTCTGGAGTGCAGGATTCTCCCAGTATTCCCAGACTTGAGGAATAGTTGCTTCCATTGTTTCTGAGTCTTCCTCCTTTAGTTCTATTAAAACAATCTACTCCAACACTATTTTGTTCCAACTGAGAGACTTTTGAATTGCACATTTTAGAGAGAAAGTCACATAATTTCTTTTCCTTTTTTTTTTTTTTTTTTGGGGGGGTCTGGTCGTGGGGCCTGAAATCTGGGCCTGGGCACTGTCCCTCAGCAATTCAGCTCAAGGCTAGCGCTCTACCACTTGAGCCACAGCGCCACTTCCAGCTTTTTTCTTTTTTCTTATGTGGTGCTGAGGAATTGAACCCAGGGCCTCATGCATGCAAGGCAAGCACTCTACCACTGAGCCACCTTCCCAGTCCAAGAGAGAAAGTCACATAATTTCTTACTTTGAGAAATGTCTTAGCCAGGTGCTGGTGGCCCATGCCTGTAATCCTAGCTACTCAGGAGGTTGAGATCTGAGGATCATGGTTCAAAGCCAGCCCAGGCAGGAAAGTCCATGAGACTCTTATCTCCACTTAACCACCAGAAAACTGGAAGTGGCGCTGTAGCTCAAAGTGATAGAGTACTAGCCTTGATCAAAAGAGCTCAGGGACAGCACCAAGTTCCTGTGCTCAAACCCCATGACTGACAAAAAAGAAGAAGGAAGGGAGGGGGGGGGGGGGCCCCGGCGAGGAAGGAATCCATTGTTTTTTTCAACCTTCCCTCTAACCATCTTGCTAAGATAGCACTGGCATGCACTTGTGGAACAAAGTCTCACTTGGTGCCGGTTGCTTACATCTGTAATCATAGCTACTTTGGAGGCTGAAATCTAAGGATCGAGCTTCAAAGCCAGCCTGGATAGGAAAGTCTGTGAGACTCTTATCTCCAGTTAACCACCAAAAAAACAGAAGTGGTACTGTGGCTCAAGTGATAGAGCACTGGCCTTTTGAGCTGAAGAGCTCAGGGACAGTGCCCAGGCTCAGAGGTCAAGCCCCACCACCAACAAAAGAAAATAAAAGTTCCTAATGTGTGGCTGCAAATAGAACTGGGCCATTTCCAAATACAATAAGGGATAGGTATCAATGAAAAGACATTTAAAAAAGAAGAGAGGAAAATGAGCAACTTGGTGAAAGTCACGTTGCTCAACTACATTTAAAAATGTCCTCAGTTAGAAAATAGAGTTAAAGAACAAAATAAAAGCTAACTTGAATTTTTAAGTTCAGGAAAAAAAAACCTGTGGCCAAATAGGGAGCTGGAGGGAAGATAGTCATATGCTAATCCTGGTATTGACAGAGCATATCTAGAAACTTATACTGTGTTTTTTCCTACATTATATTATGAACAACCAAGAATACTTATTATTCCCTTACCAAACAAAGGAACATGTCATGATATTTTCTATGGATTAGCAATTGAGGATATAAAGAGTGACTTATATAAAAAGTGACTTCCTATTGTTTTGTTGTTTAGTATAATACAAATTGTCTAAGGCATAATTTTGGGAGTGGGGTATATAGTCTCAACATGAAGCCTAGGCTGGCCTTGAACTCACTCTATTGGCCTCAAACTCAAAATCCTCATTCCTCAGGTTCCTGAATGCAGGGATTACAGGTGTGTGGTACCACACTTAGCTTCTAGTTTGAATAATGTTATTTAGATATAATGCTTTGATCTCTTCCACAGCTTTTATTGCAAATTTGTCTCAATGATATAACTAGTAGGAATTTATAATAGGAAAAAAACCCCACATTTTTCCTACTGCTTAGAGTAGAAAGCTTCTGAATTGTCTTTGATAAAGGAACCAGTTTCCTATGTCTAAGCACCAAAAGTAGAGATTTATTATCAGTAGAAAATGATAGGAATGGAACTTACCTCTGTACTTCTGAGAAGCAGCTTTACAGAGATGCGATCAGCCAGGGTCGCCCGCAGGGTTTCAATGTGAACTTTGGTGCCGAGCTGTTGCTGTGTATTTTCCAAAGTAAATATGTCCCAATTCAAACACTACTCATCTCGCATGGTCAGCAGAAACCCCCTCAGCTATGTCTTTGATCGCTGCTTAGTGACTGGCAGCTCCCAGGCTCCGGTTGGTCTGTCACTGAGGTTTTGGATGTGACTGCCACTGTGTCAACATATAACACATAACAGCCTTCATGCAGAAGCCTTCACTGAAGCCAGCACATAACTGAGGCACTGCTCAGTTCTAGGGGGGTGGTTACATGGAGAATAGCTACAGTGCTCTCTTGTCTTCCTCCTATGGGATGATCACAGCATCCGACTAGCCTCTGCAGCAGACATGGTTGGTTTGGCGGCTAGACAGATGTCCCTATCCTTCCATGATCTCCACAATTTTTTTGCGGGGGAGGGGGGAGTCCAGTCGTGGGGCTTGTACTCTGGGCCTGGGCGCTGTCCCTCAGCTCTTCAGCTCAAGGCTAGCACTCTACCACTTGAGCCACAGCGCCACTTCCAGCTTTTTTCTTTTTGCTTATGTGGTGCTGAGGAATCGAACCCAGGGCCTCAGGCATGCAAGGCAAGCGCTCTACCACTGAGCCACCTTCCCAGCCCTCCTTCCATGATCTCATTCCTTAGTAAAACATGAAGGGGCAGAGTAAGGTTGGTGGTAATGGAATTAGGAAATTATGGCATATACCTTTTTTCAGTCAAGGGTCACTGTGTTCTGTGCTAGAATCTACATCCAGCTCTCCAGTATGTTATAAGTGAGAGGAATAGAGGAATATTACTGAGCTGAGCTTTCCAATCCCAAAGCAACTTAGGCATTCACAGGAATCTAAGAGCTAGAGTAATTGGGGCAGAGTGGGACAGTATTAGAGCTTGAACCCAGGGTTTTGGACTTGCTAAGCAGCCACATCTCCAGCCTTTCTTTACACAGATAACTTTTGAGATAAGAGTCACTTCCTCGTCAGGCATGCTCTGTTTACACTTTCCATGAAGCTAGAATGACAAGCATGCACCCCCGTGTTCAGCTGCTAGTAGTTGAGAAGGGGTCTCGTGAATTTTTTCTTGTTTCTCAGAGCTTTCCTCTGTCCTGCCAGTCGTGCCATCAGTGTGGTGACATCCTGCTACTCAGAGAGGCTCTTCCCTGTGTCCAGACATCATAAGCTGTGCTCCTGGCTGGCTATCTGTTTTCTGTCATATTCTCACACAGATGAGCCCAGCTCCAGAATGCAATGGGGCTGCTCCTCTCCCACTGTTCAGGAAGCCACACTGATCATCCTGGCCACCAACCTAAGCTCACACTCAGTATTCTTTCCTCTACAGTGAAGATGATAATTATCCCTGCTGCACAGGAGGGTTGTGATAATTTACTTAGCTAATGTGTACATGGAAGGTTTGGAGTATTCCAGGCACATAGTAGACCTTCAATAATGATAGCTGTGTATGTATTCACAGAAAAGGTTAGGAAGTTGGTATGGCTTTAATTTTGTACTCTGTGCATGCTTGAGCTCATGTGTACATGTTTGTTGGTTTGTTTTTACAATGTTGCTGGATATTGAACTCAGGAGCTCATGCATGCTTAGGCAAGCACTCTACCACTTGACCTATGTTCCACCCCTACATTTAAAAATCTGTAACATTTTTATAGTTTTACCTTTTTTTTTTTAACTTGACATATTGTGAGTTCTATCTACATTACCAGGTGATTATAAAAAATACAATTTTTTTTGGCAGTACTGGGGTTTGAACTAATACTTCTGGGCAGGTACTTTATAATCACTTGAGCTATGCCCCCCAGCCCTTTTGTGCTTTCACTATATTTTTCAATAGAGGTAGGATTTGGGGTGCAGTATATTGGAAGATATTTTAAGTTTTTTTTTTTGCTTTTTTTTTTTTTGGGTCCGGTCGTGGGGCCTGAACTCTGGGCCTGGGCGCTGTCCCTCAGCTCTTCAGCTCAAGGCTAGCGCTCTACCACTTGAGCCACAGCGCCACTTCCGGCTTTTTTTCATTTTGCTTATGTGGTGCTGAGGAATCGAACCCAGGGCCTCAGGCATGCAAGGCAAGCGCTCTACCACTGAGCCACCTCCCCAGCCCCAGATATTTTAAGTTTTCATGCATTTTACCAAATTTCTTCCCAGGAAGTGTTGTGTTATAGTTCTACCAGCTATTGGTGTGTGTATCTGTGCAATGGTTGCCACTATCTGTCCCCACACTGTGCCCGTAGCCCACACTTGGCACTTGTGTTTGAGTAGAAAAGGGTCCCTTACTGCAGGTGTACAGGAGTTTTATAACCATTATACAGGAGGCTCAGCATCCTTGCTTTTTCTGTGAGGACTGATCTGTTCAGCTAGCCATTTTGTGCAAATTTAACCATTTTTACATGACTGATGAGCCACTCTGTCCCTCACACCCAATCCAGATGGTTTCTCAAGCACTGATAAATCAGTTTCTTGCTTGGTGCCTTAAGCAACAACATTTCTACCTGTTTCACATGTTGGGATTCTGGTCAAGATTACTGTTTGAAAAAGTCAGGCTGCCAGGCACCAGTTGTTTGCATCTATAATCCTAGCTACTCAGGAGGCTGAGATCTGATAGTTGAGGTTAAGATCGAGCACAGGAAGATAAATCTAAAAAAGTTGTTGTTGTTGTTGTTGTTGTTGGGGATGAACTCTGGGCCCAGGTGCTGTCCCTCGGCTCTTCAGCTCAATGCTAGTGCCCTACCACTTGAGCCACAATGCCACTTCCAGCAAGACTCTTATCTCCAACCAACCATCAAAAAGCTTGAAGTAAGAGGCATGGCTCAAATAGGAGAGCCCAAGATGCGAGTGAAAAAGCTGAGAGCACAAAGCCCTAAGTTGAAGCCTTAATACCAGTAAAAGAGGAGAGGAGAGGAAGGGAGAAAGAGAAAAGAAGGAGGAGGGGATGGAGGAGGTGGGGGAAAGGGTAGACAGAGGAAGAAAAAGAAATAAAGAAGTCAGGCTGCTGAGAAATAAAGAAAAAGTCAGGCTGCTGAGAAATATTCCACCACAAGATTTTTCACCATCTCCCCACCACTCCAATGCATCCCTTTTTCTGAGTGCCAGCACCTCTTCTTCCATCCCTGGCTTTGGACCCTGGCTTTGGACTCGTTATTGCGGCCCAGGCTGCCTTCTCTTCTCAACTAAGCTTCTCAAAACAGCTTCTCTGAAAACTACGTCAGTGTGATTGTTTGACTACCTGCCTCCCAGCTCATTGGAAAGCCCTTTTGAGTACAGACCACCAAGGTTTTTACCTTCAGGCCCAGTACCTGTCTCAACTTATACATGAATAAATAAATGAATGTACTGATAAATGGTAGAATTACTGAGAAGCTCCAGCCACTGCTAAGTGTGCCTTTGTCAGCCAGTGTGACTTGCTGAATCTTTTTTTAAACATTTTATTACTATTGTTGTTGTTGTTATCTTTAAGTAGTTGTACAAAGAAGTTCCCATTCTACAAAACAGTATATGAATACAAGGTGTCTAACAACATTGTCACACATCGCTCCTAACCCATCCCTTCTCTCACTTTTCTTTTTTTTTTCCTGTTGGTTGTGGGGCTTGAACTCTGGGCCTGGGTGCTGTCCTTGAGCTCTTCAGCTCAAGGCAAGTGCTCTACCACTTGAGCCACAGTGCTACTTCCTGTTTTCTAGTGGTTTATTGGACTTTCCTGCCAGGGCTGGCTTTGAACTACGATCCTCAGATCTCAGCCTCCTGAGTAGCTAGGATTACAGGCGTGAGCTACTGGTGCCCAGCTCTTTTTTTTTTTTTTAATTGAGATTAGGTGATTACATAAATTTCACATATTTCACAGTTTTGTGGAATAGTCACAAACACATTTTAACCTTCACAAGGCAAATTGTCATTATCATGGTCTAAAAAGTTTGTGAATTCTGGGGCTGGGAAGGTGGCTCAGTGGTAGAACGCTTGCCTTGCATGCCTGAGGCCCTGGGTTCAATTCCTCAGCACCACATAAGCAAAAAGCAAAAGGCCGGAAGTGGCTCTGTGGCTCAAGTGGTAGAGTGCTAGCCTTGAGCTGAAGAGCTGAGGGACAGCGCCCAAGCCCAGAGTTCAGGACCCACGACCGGACCCAAAAAAAAAAAATAAAATAAAATAAAGTTTGTGAATTCTATGAGCTTTGACAGTACAATTATTTCTTCCACATCAGGTGAGGTTTACATTTCTTTCCTTTTGCTTAATGTAAGCTGTTCCCTCTTTCCCGCTCATTCCTCCCTTCCTGTTGTTGTCTTTGGGTTGCTTAGTTCTTTTTCTTCTATGTCCAGTGCAGCTGATGGGCCCCTTTGTTGTGTGTTGTTCCATTTCCCACTTATTCTGCGTCCTCTTCCTGGCTTCCCTCCATTGTGTGCATATATGTATACCATACCTATGTTCAAGAATATGGAATCATTTAGCAATGATAGACAAAATGAGTGGCTCTCCTTTGTTTCTCTAGTACTGTTTACTTTGTCATATCTCCTTGCATTTTGGCTTTAGCATCCATATATCAGGGAGACCATATGCTTTTTGTCTCTTTGTTCTTGGCTTACCTCATTCAAAATAATTTGCTGTAGTTTCATCCATTTCCCTGCAAATGCCATTATTTTGTCCTTTCTATTGGCTGCGTAATATCCCATTATATATAGGTACCGCAATTTTTTGATCCACTCATCAGTAGTGGGGCATCTGGGTTGTTTCCATATCTTGGCTATTGTGAACAGTGCTGTAATAAATATGGAGGTACATATGTCCTTGTATACTGGTTCCTGTTGCTCAGGGTAGATGCCTAGGAGTGGTATGGCTGGGGCATAGGGGAGGTCTTTATTTAGCTTTCTCCAGACTGCTTTCCAAAGTGGTTGTATTAGTATACAATCCCACCAGCAATGCAGTAGGGTTCCTCTTTCTCCGCATCCCCTCCAGCGTTTGTCATTGGCTGAATTTAGGATGTGGGCCATTCTAACTGGGGTAAGGTAGTATCTCAGTGTTGTTTTTATTTACATTTCTTTTACAGCCAGGGATGATGAACATTTCCTCATGTGTTTCTTTCCCATTTTTATCTCTTCTTCTGAGAAGTCTCTCTTTATCTCCCTTGCCCATTTCATGAGGGGTTAGTTTCTTGAGTTCCCTGTATATAATGGATATTAGACCCTTGTCTGATATATTGCTGGTAAATATTTTTTTCCCAATTAGTTGGCTTTCTTTCTAGTTTGGTTGCTATTTCTTTATCTGTCTGGCTGAGTCTCTTGAGAATGCTTGTGGAGAATGAGTCTACTTGATTTTTTTTTTTTTTTTTTTGTCGGTCGTGGGGCTTGAACTCTGGGCCTGGGCGCTGTCCCTCACCTCTTCAGCTCAAAGCGAGCGCTCTACCACTTGAGCTACAGCGCCACTTCCGGTTTTCTGGTGGTTTATTGGAGATAGGAGTCTCACGGTCTCTCCTGCCCGGGCTGGCTTTGAACCGCGATCCTCAGATCTCAGCCTCCTGAGTAGCTAGGATTACAAGCGTGAGCCACCAGCACCCGGCGAGTCTACTTGATTTTATACTTAGGGTTTTGTGAACAAATAACCTTTCTCCTTTTCATACCAGCTTACCCGGCGATTGCCACCCATCAAGGAAGCTAAGCCTCGATTACAGAAGCTCTTCCGGGACTTCTGGCTGTACTCGGTACTGATGGGATTTGCTGTGGAGGGCTCAGGTAGGGAGTGATTTCTTTTCTGGGAATGGCAGAGTGTGGAATGGACATAAGACTGAGGTGGGACTTGTCCTAGTTATGAATGTTCCATATGCAGCTGCTTCTTCCCACAAGTATTTACAAACAATACATTGCCCAAATGGACTTTAGAGTACTGAGAATGCCACTTTCCTTAGAGGAAAAAAAAAGCTGCATACGTTAGGTATCAGACCACTTCTATGCCCTATTTTGAAGATAATTATCTCAAAAGTACCTTGGACATTAGAAATTGCCAATTGGTCCTAAGTCTCTTTCTCTCTCTCTCCTCTATCCTCACTCCTTACCTGTTTCTCTCATGCTGGGGATATGGAATCCACGGCTTCACCCAACCAGGCTAGTCAACTCTCCATAGATTGCTCCCCAGCCCTGTCTCACTTATATTCTCTCCCTCACAGGACTCTGGCCAGAAGAGTGGTACGAGGGTGTCTGTGAAATAGCTACCAAGTCACCACTGCTCACCTTTCCCAGCAAAGAGCCACTGCGATCAGTCCTCCAATACAACTCAGCCATGAAAAATGACACAGTCACCCCTGTAAGGACTCTTACCTATTTGCTAAAGTCTGGCATAATTAGGACAGATCCTCTCAGTGTCCATAGGCTCATAGTGCTAACAACTGTGGCTTATGAGGTGCCCACATTGGATGTATGAGTGGGTTTTTTGTTGTTGTTGGTTTATTTGTTTGTTTTTTCTTTTTTTTTTAATCCAGGCTGAACTGAGTGAGCTCCGAAGCACCATCATCAACCTGCTGGATCCTCCTCCTGAAGTGTCTGCCCTCATTAACAAGTTAGACTTCGCCATGTCTACCTATCTCTTGTCTGTGTACCGGCTGGAGTACATGAGGTACACAAGCCTCCTCCTCCCCACATTGGAGCAGAATTTTAAATTTTTGTGTCCTCCCTGGCACCAGTGGCTCACACCTATAATCCTAGCTACTCAAGAGGCTGAGATCTAACAATCATGATTCAAAGCCAGCCTGGAAAGTCCATGAGACTTTTATCTCTAATCACCAAAAAGCCAGAAGTGACTGGGTGCTGGTGGCTGATGCCTATAAGCCTAGCTACTCAGGAAGCTGAGATCTGAGGATTGTGGTTTGAAGCTAGCCCAGGCAGGAAAGTCCATGAGACTCTTATCTTATCAGTTAACCACCAAAAAGCTAGAAGTAGAGTTGTGGCTTAAACCAGTTAGTATGGATTGAATGCTTCTGCTGAGCCAAATGTGACATATGGTGACATACTCTTGAACATCTGAGGTTGGCCTTGTTGTGGTATTCATTGTGGTATTCATACAGATGAAGAAACTAAGACAATGAAAATTTAAGTAAGTGGCTCAAGACAGGAATCCCTGATGTATATTGAAACTCAAAATGTTCTCTTCAGAACTGTGCTATGCTAAGGCTAGGCTGAGTGGTAGAGTACTTGCCTGGCATGCATGAAACCCTAAGTTCGATTCCAGAGTACCACACAAACAGAAAAAGCCAGAAGTGGCACTGTGGCTCAAATGGCAGAGTACTAGCCTTGAGCAAAAGAAGCTCAGTGACAGTGCCCAGACCCTGAGTTCAAACCCCAGGACTGGCCAAGAAACAGCAGCCAAATAAATAGGGGGAGAAAATGACTGACCTCTTCATCATTTGAGTCTTCTTTTCAAAGAATACTTTTTCAAGGAAAAGCAACCCAAGAGCCTAGGAATATAACTCAGTGGTAAAGTATCTGCCTAGCATATGTAAGGCACTGGTTCAATTTCCAGTTTCACAGATAAAGAAAGAGACAGTAGGAGCTGGGGGAGAAAAGAAGGAAGGCAAAGAGAGAAGGAGAGGGGAATAGGGGAAAGGATGGTTAAAGATTTTATTTTTTGCTATAAAATTATATACAGTGGCATGGAATTTTTAAAAAAACGCAAAAGAACAACATCCTTCAATAACACAAAAGATGCTAAAGCCTTTAGCACCTTTAGCATCTAAAGCTTTCAGCCATAAGCCCCAGAGATACCCACTGATACTGTGTTCCCCCTAGAAATTTCCTCTGCACAGGCAAACATATATTTTATACATGTATACACAGGCCTTTAGGAAACCCCTTGTGGGGGGATCACTCTGTGCCTGTTTCCCCTGTACCTTGCTCCTCTCAATAGTATGTATCTTACGTTTTCCTCTCCTTTTGGCACCTCTGCGTTGTGTCATTAAATGGGTATGCTTTAGTTTATGTCACCAGTCTTCTATTGATCGACAGTCAGGACTGTTGTTGAGAATCTTTGGGCATTTACCCTTCTGACAGGCTGGTGGTGGTGGGAATTCAGGTTTGAATATGGGCATGTTATAATAGATGGTGCACATTACCCTTACAATGTCCAAGTCAGTGTGTGCTCCTGTGAATAACAGAGGAGGTCCATAACTCAACAGCAGTGTCAGATCTCTGGTAGGGAGAGCCTGAATTTTTCAAAGTTTATTTATAGCTGTTCTCCTTGTTAGGGTACTGCGTTCAACAGATCCTGATCGCTTCCAGGTAATGTTCTGCTACTTTGAGGATAAAGCTATTCAGAAAGACAAATCTGGTAAGCTTATTATTATGACACCTTCATGATGAATTGAGCTTTAATAGGATAAAAATAAGTACAATTTTCTCTTTTCTGTCCACATGAAGAAAATAGTTTTATGAACTTAAGTACTGCATTGAAAAGATAAGCATAAAATGCATAACCTTAGGGGCTGGGAAGGTGGCTCAGTGGTAGAGTGCTTGCCTTGCATGCATGAGACCCTGGGTTCGATTCCTCAGCACCACATAAGCAGAAAAGGCTGGAAGTGGCACTGTGGCTCAAGTGGTAGAGTGCTAGCCCAGAGTTCAGGCCCCATGACCAGCAAAAAAAAAGTCTTTTCCAGCTCTGCCACTGCTGCAGGGCCCCCCAAAATAGAAGGAGTCCACTGTGTATGCGTAGGTTTGCTCTAGTGTACAGATTTCAGTTTGCAAACATTCTCTGCTAAAAGGAACCAGAGCTTCATAGATAGTCATTGAGTTCATAGTGACAGTGTAAAAAGAGCAAAGTTTAATATAAAATGTAGAAGATATTTGTAAGTTCAAGAGAAGGGTGAATACACTATCTGTGTGTGTGTGTGTTCCTTAAATAAAATGAGATAGTAGTTGCATAGAACCTGTGCACATCCTGAGATTTAAGTCACCTCTAGATGACTTAGAATATTTAAGTCAGGCTGGATACCAGTGGCTCATGCCTGTAATCCTAGCTACTCAGGAGGCTGACATCTGAGCATTGCAGTTCAAAGACAGCCTAGTCAGGAAAGTCTGGGAAAGTCAGTGAGACTCTTATCTCCAACTAAGCACTCAAAAAACCTGTAAGTGGAGCTGTGGCTTAAATTGTAGAGTACTAGCCTTTGGCAAAAAAAGCTCAGGGACAGCATCCAGGTCCTGAGTTTAAGCTCTATGACTGGCACCAAAAAATAAATAATCCTTAAGACACTGTAAATTATGTGTGTAAATAGTTATAAGATTCCCATACTATTTAGGGAATATGATAATGAGAAAAAAAAGTCTGTGATTTGTACAGATGCACACTTGTTTTCCCTGTTGCTTTTGATCTGTGATTGGTGCTCAGTTGTGGAACCGATAGAATATTTCTGTAGAGGACAAATATATATCCTGTCCCAGTAAGCTTTTGTGAAATAAAGATATGGTTCTTGCTAGGCGCCGGTGGCTCACACCTGTAATCCTACCTACTCAGGAGGCTGAGATCTAAGGATCACAGTTCAAAGCCAGCCCAGGCAGGAAACTCCGTGAGACTCTTATCTCTGTTAAAGCACTAGAAAACCGGAAGTAGCGCTGTGGCTCAAGCAGTCGAGTACTTGCCTTGAGCTGAAGAGCTGAGGGATAGCGCCCAAGCCCTGAGTTCAAGCCCCATGACCAAAAAAAAAAAAAAAAAAGATATGGTTCTTTTTATAAATGCAGGAAAGAGGAAATGCCAGGAAAGAGCCACATAGTCCAGGCAAAGGTCCAGCACCAGCAATAGGAGAACTAGTCAAACCTGGTCTCAGCAAGAGTGCTGGTATAGTCATGGCATCTAATGGGTTAGATAGAGAAGTCCCTCAGAAAGAGAATCCCTCTCTTTCATGAGAACCAAATATGGTGGTAATCACAGCACTCAGGAGGTAAAGGCAAGGGCATCTCAAGTTTGAGGCCAATTTGAGACCCTATCTAAAGAAACCAAGAACTGAAAATAAAAAGATATAGCTCAGTAGTAGAACTTGCCTGATATGCTCAAGGCTATGAGTTCTTTTCCTAGCATGAGAGAAAAAAAAAAAAAAAACAAAACAAAAAACACCTTCATGAGCTGAGTTTTAAGAGAGGTTTAGCAGTCATCAATGAGGGTCTGTTTTTGATAGTCCAGCTGATTAGTAAGAGGACCCCATTCAGAGCTGCTATCAGGCTAGGCAAGAATGTCAAGGTGTCAGGTCAGGATGTGTGAGCTGGGTCCAACCCCACAGAATACAAAAATCTGTACAGAATACATGTACAGATGTAGCACGTCTTCAGACCCTGAGTACAAGGACCTCAGCCAAAAGTAACTCCTAGAAAGAGGGGGGAAAAAAGAAACTAGAAAAGCATAAAAATGTCACAGCTGGGCATCTGTGACTCATGCCAGTAACCCTAGCTACTCAGGGGGCTGAGATCCACAGAGTCACATTTTGAAGCCAAAAGAAAGTCCATGAAATTGTATCTCCAAAAATAACAAGAAGCTTGTTTGGAGATGTGGTAGAGTGGTATATGGAGAAGTGGCAAACTGTGCCAACAAATAAAGCAAGCACAAGTTTCCAAGTTCAAACCTCAGTATCAGCACTAAAAGAAAAAAAAAACAGAGATGGAAAACTGAAAGGAGATGTAAAGGAACTCTGGATATCTTTTTTTTTTTTTTGTCGGTCGTGGGGCTTGAACTCTGGGCCTAGGCTCTGTCCCTCAGCTCTTCAGCTCAAGGCAAGCGCTCTACCACTTGAGCTACAGTGCCACTTCCGGTTTTCTGGTGGTTTATTGGAGATAGGAGTCTCACGGTCTCTCCTGCCCGGGCTGGCTTTGAACCGCGATCCTCAGATCTCAGCCTCCTGAGTAGCTAGGATTACAGGCGTGAGCCACCAGCGCCCGGCTGGATATCTTATTTAAGTAATGTTTGCAACAATTGTGTCAAACTGAACACAAAAAAACATGGATTTTATCATATGCCAACAATAACAATGTGAAAAATTACAAAGGACTAGAATTAAGAAAAAGAGATTGAGGGGCTGGGAAGGTGGCTCAGTGGTAGAGCGCTTGCCTTGCATGCCTGAGGCCCTGGGTTCAATTCCCCATCACCACATAAGCAAAAAGAAAAAAGCCGGAAATGGCACTATGGCTCAAATGGTAGAGCGCTAGCCTTGAGCTGAAGAGCTGAGGGACAGCGCCCAAGCCCAGAGTTCAGGCCCCACGACCGGACCTCCCCCCAAAAAAAAAGAAAGAAAGAAAAAGAGATTGAAAAATTAAAATGAAGACAGACAAGAAGTTAAATGCACTGCATTTTTGACTAGTTTTAGTATAAGGGCAGTAATAAATCAGTGATGTATAAAATGTTTAAGAGGGGCTGGGAAGGTGGCTCAGTGGTAGAGCGCTTGCCTTGCATGCCTGAGGCCCTGAGTTCGATTCCTCAGCACCACATAAGCAAAAAGAAAAAAGCCGGAAGTGGCGCTGTGGCTCAAGTGGTAGAGTGCTAGCCTTGAGCTGAAGAGCTGAGGGACAGCACCCAGGCCCAGAATTCAGGCCCCATGCCCGGACCCAAAAACAAAAACAAACAAAATGTTTAAGAGATGCTGGAATATTGGGCCTATTTTTTGGTGGGGATTACTGGTGTTGGAACTCAGAGCCTGGGCATGTTAGAATGGCATTCTGTTGCTTAGCCACATTCCCAGCCCTCTTTTCCTCTGCTTATTTTTTATCTAGTGTCTTGTTTATGCCCAGGTGCTCACCTGGACCATGATCTACTTCTTTTGGCCTTCCCATTGTAGCTGGGATGACAGTTACATGCCAACATGCCCAGCTTCTGCTGTTAAGATTGGGTCTCATGGTCTTTTCTTCCTGTGGCTGGCCCTAAAACTACAATCTTCCTATTCTCAACCTCCCAAGTGGCTAGGATTACAAATATAAGCCACCAAACAGCTAGCTATATAGGCTTTTTTGTTTTTATGCTGATATTGAGCCTTGAACTCAGGGCCTGGGCACTGTCCCCAAGTATTTTTGCTCAACACTACTTCTCTACCACCTGAGCCCAAGCTCTATTTCAGTTTGTTGGTGGTTACTTGGATATAAGAAGCTTGGGCTGGGAAGGTGGCTCAGTGGTAGAGCGCTTGCCTTGCATGCCTGAGGCCCTGGGTTCGATTCCTCAGCACCACATAAGCAAAAAGAAAAAAGCCGGAAGTGGCGCTGTGGCTCAAGTGGTAAAGCGCTAGCCTTGAGCTGAAGAGCTGAAGGACAGCACCCAGGCCCAGAGCTCAGGCCCCATGACCGGACCCAAAAAAAAAAAAAAGAATCTTGGGCTTTCCTGCCCAGGCTAGCTTTGAACTGTAATCCTTAGATCTTTACCACCTAAATAGCCACCAGCTCCCACTTGTTTGTTTGTTTGTTTTTATATATGTGTATGCTGGTCCTGGGGCTTGAACTCAGACTGGGTGCTGTCCCTGAGTTTTTTTGTTGTCAGTGCTAGTACTCTACAGGACTACAGCTACAGCTCTACTTCAGACTTTTTGATGGCTAATTGGAAATAAGAGTCTCACAGACTATCCTGACTGTGCTGGCTTCAAACCATGATCTTCAAGTCTTAGCCTCCTGAGGAGCTCCGATTATAGGCATGAGTCACCATCACCCAACTCAACTCTATGTTTTAAGTAGAGTAATGTGATTAAATTTATAATCATGTTTAAACAATCAAGGGAATTTGGTAGAATCCACAAATTTTAATTAATGTGTGGGTAGTTTTTTAGGAATATGATGGATAAATTTTTAAGACTAACAAATTTAGTATTAATAAATAATAACTAGTAGTGAGCAGTCCTTTTTATTCTGGAAGCCACTGGCATGTTGATGAACCTATCAAGTTCTATTTTGGGAAAGGGGGGGGTCCGGTCGTGGGGCCTGAACTCTGGGCCTGGGTGCTGTCCCTCAGCTCTTCAGCTCAAGGCTAGCGCTCTACCACTTGAGCCACAGCGCCACTTCTGGCTTTTTTCTTTTTGCTTATGTGGTGCTGAGGAATCGAACCCAAGGCCTCAGGCATGCAAGGCAAGTGCTCTACCACTGAGCCACCTTCCCAGCCCCTACCTATCAAGTTCTTGCAAGATCATTTCCATATAGTTCTGGTATTATTTTTATCTGTTGTTGAAAATATATGCTTGAAGAAATGAGGCATTTTCAAAAGTCATCCCAAAGCCTCTGAGATGTTGCTTTTGTCAGACTTTACATCTGGTAAGCCCTTTGCAGAAGCATTTCCACTGTTGCAAAGCAATCAAGAAAGCAGGTGCATGGATTTGTTTTTGCAGCTGGGAGCCAGTAGGATTGGCAATCTTTTACTGGCATTCAGGGGAGGATTAAAGTGATCTAAGATCCTGTTCAAGGCCAGGTAGAAGGTCTAAATAGACAGTTTCTGTGAAGGAAGCATCTTCCAAGTGGGCGTAGGATACTTGAGAAGGGAGTGCATGCTCAAAGGGTCATAGGTATATGCCACAGGACTTGGGGTAGAAACTTGTCAACCATGGGCTGAGCTGTTCATTAATTAACTCACCTCATCCATCCACCCATCATTTGTACAAATATACAGCATTTATTTATGTTTGAGCTAAACAGGTCATCCTGAGATTATTTGGTTTTAGGAGAGCAAATAAGCAACAACAACAACAACAACACACATACACACACACACACACACACACACACACACACACACACACACACACACCAAAATTAAAACTACCAACAGCTAAGAGACCTACAAACCACCCTCCTAGAGAATATCTCCAAATGGAACTAAATTCTTTCTGAAGCTGGATTCTTACCTTCCCTTCTCTCAGAACTGTTTTTCTGTTTTTCTGGCAATTTACTCTTTAAAGATACTCTTCATTTTCACAGAAAAAAACCCAGTCTTCTACATACATTGAACATGATTATTTTTATTCTGAACATGCACTTAGGTTAAACCAAAAAGTTACAGCTATTTTTACTTTTCTCTCTTAAAAGAATAAGAAGGAAGTGTCTTCACAGACATTCATGAATTTTCAAAACTGATCGGGAAGAGTATACGAAACATCTCAGCAACCCTCAGAGAAGCCCTATGTGTTGGTATTCTCTGAGCCTTACTGTGTTATCCCTGGCTATGCAGGAATATGAGGCCATCAGCCTACTGACTGGCTTTCCAGCTACCCAGTTAGTCAGTACACTAGTAACCCAGAACTAACTTAGGTGCAAGAAGGAAGGCAGCTTGTATTTTAAAAATAAAACATCACCTTAGATGTTACCTCAAGGTATTGATTGGCATTCAACCAATATAAGGAACTTAGCTCATCTATGAAAAGCCTTATGTGAGGAAAATATACTAAACCCATACCTCCAAATAAGACTTTACCAAAAAAAAAAAAAAGATTTTATCTACTAAGTCTCTTAAGAAAGCAGTCTCTTAAAGATCATAGTTCATAAACAATGTAGATTAAGATAATCATGGCTACCATTGTGAAGATTAAAGGTGTTTGTGACTTTAGCTAAGAGCGAGGAAGGAAGGAACGAAGGAAGGAAGGCAGGAAGGAAGGAAGAAAGAAAGGCAGGCAGGCTCATACCTATAATCATAGCCACTTGGGAGGTTGAGATCTGAGGATCACAAAATTCAAGGCCAGCCTGAGCAGGAAAGTCTGTGAGACTATCTTCTGTTAACTATCAAAAAGCCAGAAATTGAGCTATGACTGAAAGTGGTAGAGCCCTAGCCTTGAGCACAGAATCTCAAGGATAGTTCCCAGGCCTGAGTTCAAGGACTGGCACCAAAAAAAAAAAAAAGCAGTCTCCATTTATTTTGGGGTATCTATCTAGCATATACTACTCACTACTTATATTGCTGAGAGCTGTGTCCTTGTAACCTAATATTTGTAAGAAGTAACCATGAAAAGCCTCCGTCTTGGGCTTCATTCTGGGCCAGAAAGTACAAAGCTAAAAGCGTCAAAAGGTCTCTGCCTTTGATTGAGCCATCTTAAAGGAACAGATAGAGGAACAGTGTTGGAGAGCAGGAAATGGCATTTTCATACAGTTCTTTCACCCATACTGTGATTCTCACTCTAACAGTGAATTCATCTCATGCTCAGATCTTGGCTTCTAAATGCCATCAAACCAGGACTCCATGAAGAAATAGTTGATTCCAGGGAGGCTGGGCCAAGGGAAGTACAAAATGAGCCTGAAGAGCTGGGTGCCAGTGGCTCACACCTGTAATCCTAGCTACTCAGGAGGCTGAGATCTGAGGATCCCAGTTCAAAGCCAGCCCAGGCAGGAAAGTCCTTGAAACTCTTTTTTTTTTTTTTTTTGCCGGTTGTAGGGCCTGAACTCTGGGCCTGGGTGATGTCCTTCAGTTCTTCAGCTCAAGGCTAGTGCTGTACCACTTGAGTCACAGCACCACTTGCAGCTTTTTCTGCATATGTGGTGCTAAGGAATCGAACCCAGGGCCTCATGCATGCAAGGCAAGCACTCTACCACTGAGCCACCTTCCCAGCCTTTTTTTTTTTTTTTTTCCTTGAAATTCTTATCTCCAATAAACCACCAGAAAACCAGAAGTGGCGCTGTAGCTCAAGTGGTAGAACTCTCTCCTTAGCTGAAGAGTTGAGGGACAGCACCCAGGCCCAGAGTTCAAGCCCTACTACCAACAACAACAACAACAAAAAAAGAGCCTGAAGTACTTTATAGAATCTCTTATCTGAAATGCTTTGGGGCAGAGGTGTTTGAAATATTTGTATAGATTATATAGGTTGAACGTACCTAATCCAAAAATCTAAACATCTGAAATTTTGTTTTTTTTTTTGTGGGAGTCCTGGGGCTTGAACTTAGGGCCTGAGCACTGTCCCTAAGCTTTTTCATTCCAGGCTAGAACTACTACTTGAGCCACAGCTCCACCTTTGGTGTTTTGGGTTTAACTAGTAGGTAAAGATGTACCAAAAGAAGTAAAAGAAAGAAAAATCACGAGGGACATGTCAGAAGGACACAAGAGCCAACCTGAACATGTCAATTGGTCACAACTGGATCTATTGGAACTACAGAACAACAGTAGTATTGGATTATAATCCAGTAAATAAAATACCTAATAGTCCACACTGATTGTTGAATAAATTTTAAAAATGATGTAGGAGAAATAGCCAGGTGCTGATGGCTTATACCTGTAATCCTAGCTACAGAGGAGCTCAAGATCGGAGGATCCAAGTTCAAAGCCAACTTGGTCAGGGAAGTCCATGAGACTCTCATCTCTAGTTAACCACCAAAAAGCCAGAAATGGAATTGTGGCTCAAGTGGTAGCGCACCAGCCTAAGGAACAGAGCCCAGGCCCTGAGTTCTAGCCCCAGCACTGGCAGAAGTAAGGATATCATAGATCCTTGGTATAATGCAAAAGAAGAAACATATCTCTATGGCATCAGACAGCTAAACTGAGAGAACTTCTGCAAAATATTTGTTTCTTTCAAAAGTTTCAAGGTCAGGCTGGGATGTAGCTCAGTAGCAAAGCCTTGCTTAGCAAGTGCAACATCTTGGGTTCGATCCTCAGTACCAAAAAAGAAAAGACAAAAAAAGTTTCAAGATCATCAAGTTAAAAAAAAAAATAGAAAAAAAAAAATAGAATGAGCCGGGCGCTGGTGGCTCACGCCTGTAATCCTAGCTACTCAGGAGGCTGAGATCTGAGGATCGCAGTTCAAAGCCAGCCTGGGCAGGAGAGACCGTGAGACTCCTATCTCCAATAAACCACCAGAAAACCGGAAGTGGCGCTGTGGCTCAAGTGGTAGAGTGCTCGCCTTGAGCTGAAGAGCTGAGGGACAGCGCCCAGGCCCAGAGTTCAGGCCCCATGACCAACAAAAAAAAAAAAAAAATAGAATGAGGCATCAACATTGATTTAGAAGAGGCCACAAGGCATGATGAGCAAATACCATATAGTGTCCAGGATTGGATTCTGGAACAGAAAGGGGACATGGTAGAAGAACTTGGGAACTCAGATAAAGCCTGAAGTTTAGGAACAGTGTTGTATCCATGTCTTTCTATTAGTTTTGACAACTCTATCTGGTCATAGCAGAACTCACTATCCTAGAAAATCAATTAAGGATGCATGGAACTCTCCTTCTTCTGGCAAGTTTCAGATGATTTCAGAAGAAAAAGTTTGCAAACAATAGGATCACTGTCCTGTAGCTGAGCCTGATCTGTGGAAATGTCTTTCTCGTTTCAGGGATGATGCAGTGTGTGATCGCTGTTGCTGACAAAGTATTTGATGCTTTCCTGAACATGATGGCAGATAAAGTAAGCTTTGTCAAAGCACGAGCGTGTGCATGCTAGAGGCACATGGGGGCGCCATTGTACTTCTCTTGTGACTCTAGGCTAAGACCAAGGAGAATGAAGAGGAGCTGGAGAGGCATGCCCAGTTTCTGCTGGTGAATTTCAACCATATTCACAAAAGGATAAGGAGAGTGGCTGACAAGTACCTGTCTGGTCTGGTAGATAAGTAAGTTCCATCTCCTGCTGACGTGTATATGTGTGTAGAAGTTTGCAGTTTGGGATGCTGAAAAGCTGATAAGCAGTCCAAACAACTAACAGAATGAAAACACTGTTTAGGATGTCAGGGAGTTTGCTGTAGTCTGAGTTTTAGTCTGGAACTTCTGTTCATTCTGAGTTATTGGTGTTACTTATAGTATCCTGACAAGATACAACCTGCTGTCTCCTAGCTGAGTACCCAGGTAGAGGTACCCAAGTTAAATCAGCGTCCTTTGGGTTTTTTAGGAACAAAAGCCAGCACTGGCCCCTTCCCATTATTTGTGCTGGGAGCCAAAACAGAGGGTTTACTAATAAAACCCTAAAATGGTGGGTTGCACCAGCCTCCCTGAGGTGTCAAAACTGAAGATAGCAAGCACCCACACTAAGTCTGCATCACCCCATGAATATCTAGGAGGTTATGAGCCTGCTATAAATGCTGCATGCCTGGTCCAGACCAGGTGAGTAATCTGAGGATGGGCTGAGAGCTAGCCAGGGCCCTTAAGAACAAGTGTAGCACACATGTGGCATGTATCGGGTCCAAGCCTCTCCAGCAGCGGGTCCAAAAGCAGGCAGCTTCTGTTAATATCATTCAGATACTGTCATTTACCATCTAACAGCAAATAGTAAGACTAGGAAACTTGCTTACGGGAAGGAGGAATTATAGACCACCCAGTGTAGGGTCGAGCAGACCACTTCAGGCCTTCTCAAGTCATGTCTGAGAAATGGGGAATGGGGAACTGACTGGGCCTGGGAGCACTGCTGAAGATCCGAGGGAGGATGAGTACCCTGCCTCTTTGTACTCTTGCTGGTGCAAGAGAGGCTGCGGAAGTGGCCCCCTCTAACAAGGCAGTGCCGACTCCTTCAAGGATGGACACCTGGGTCCTGAGAGTATATTTCTGGTGCAGGTTTCCTCATTTGCTCTGGAGTGGGACTGTGCTGAAGACCATGTTGGACATCCTGCAGACCCTGTCACTGTCGCTGAGTGCTGTGAGTGTTCCCCCAGTCACCTAGGTCTGGCTAGCATACCTGCTGTCCCCTCTGTGTTTTGTGGTATACTCTTCCAGTGATATACCTAGGCCTAATTTGTGCTATAAGTGGTGAACTGGGGAGGGGTGTGTACACAAATCCCACCCTGGTATCTCCAGAAAGTGGCAGCAAGTTTGAAAGCCCATAAATGACACACATGGGAAGGGGTGGCAGAGGGGTATTGCCTGTCAAAAACTTGGCAGTGGCAACCTCGGGAGGATGGACTGGAAGAAGGACTACTCTCTATGCTTGCAGGATATTCACAAGGACCAGCCTTACTATGACATCCCCGACGCTCCCTATCGGATCACGGTTCCGGATACATGTGAAGCCCGAGAGGTAGATCCTGCCTAGCCCCTTCATTCTCTGAGCATGTTAGATGAGTGCTCAAAGTACACTAGGTCCCTTGGTCCCCATTAGTTAGAGGTATAAGTGGCTTGACCTCATGAGCCGTGTGGGATTCTGCTACTGAAAGAATAGGTGACTCATCCTCTCCAGGCCTACTTAGCCACCGGGACTGTCAGCTATATTTCTGCTTTAGCTGCCAAGGAGGTTTCCAGCTACCAGACAGTTTATAGCCCCCCAAATCCACATTGAGCAAAGTGAATTCACTCTTTGCGGCCACTCTGAGACCACTCTCCTTGGTATGCAAACACCCCTCACTGTGTCCTCATGTTGTCTTTTCCTGTGGGCACATTCCTACTATAGATTTGTGTCTACATTCCTTTTCTCATGAGGATACCAGCCAGACTGGGTTAGCCTTTAATCACCTCTTGAAAACCCTTGTCTCCAAATGCAATTCCATTCTGAGCTACTGAGGGTTAGGGCTTCAGCATAGGTTTTGGGGGAAGACATAGTTCAGCCCATAACAAACACTGACAGCTCAGAGGGGCTGATCAGGTTGTCAATTACCAGTCTCTTCCACTTCCAGAGCATCGTGAAGGACTTTGCTGCACGCTGTGGGATGATCCTGCAGGAAGCCATGAAGTGGGCACCCACAGTTACCAAGTCCCACCTACAGGTACTTTCTCCAGATCTTCAAAAGCTCCTTTTAGCAGTCCAAAGAGCTTTTACATAGTCACACAGAACTCAAAATACAAATAACACTCATGAATAAGGCTGAGAATAACAGATGGCCAGGGAATGTTCCAGTTAAAAACGAGGATGGGGGGTTGGCCAGGGCAAGAGGAAGACAAGTGGCTGTTAAGAGGATTGGGCCCAGGCTGATCACTCACTCATACCAGGTGACATTCCATATCTATGGAAGGACTTCAGGCTTCTTACAAGATGGATGAGGTGGGCTAGGAATGTGGCTTAGTGGTAGAGTGCTTGTCTAGCATGCATGAAGCCTTGGGTTCAATTCCTCAGTACCACATAAACAGAAAAAGCCAGAAGTGGTGCTATGGCCTAAGTGGTAGAGTGCCAGCCTTGAGCAAAAGAAGCTCAGGGAAAGTGCTCAGGCCCTGAGTTCCAAGCCCCAGGACCGGCAAAAACAACAACAAAAAAAAGTATTTAAAAGAAGATGAATTCTGCTTAGTTTATTGCTTGGACTATCTTCAAAGAATGCTTCTCCCAAGCTCCAGCTGAACTCAACCAGTCTACTTCATCTTTTTTGTTTTTGCTTTTGTTTCTTGGGCTTGAACTAGGGCTTAAACACTGTCCCTGAGCTTTTCTGCTGAAGGCTTGTACTCTGCCACTTGGGACAGAGCTCCACTTCTGATCTTTTGGTGATTAAATAAAGATAAGTTTCATGGACTTTCCTGCCCTGGCTGGCTTTGAACTGAGATCCTCAGATCTCAGCCTCCTGAGTTAGCTAGGATAACAGGTGTGAGCCACTGGTACTTAACATGTACTTCTTTTTTACACCTGGCCATTAACCACTCCACACCATACTGCCTGCATGTTGGTAGCAGGACTGAGGCTGGCACATATTTGCCAAGTAGCATATGCTCAGCAAGGACTGGTCCTCTCCCCTTGACCACGTAACACCACACTAATTATATAACAGCCACTCTGGGGATCCGGACTCGTCCTCATTTATAAATGTACAGTAACCAGAAAGAGAAAGGCTTGACCTTGCTGACAAACACCACAGCTAGCAAGTGAGGGGCAAACCCAGAACTAAAATCCAGTGTTTGCTCTGTTACTCCAAACTTATAAAGTTTTAGTTCTCCCTTAAAATATAGTAGAATAAATATAATACAATAGGATTTCCTTTAAATACAGTAGAACATTTAATTCTAATTTCAGGAATATCTGAACAAACATCAGAACTGGGTATCAGGACTGTCTCAGCACACAGGACTGGCCATGGCCACTGAGAGCATTCTTCACTTCGCTGGCTACAACAAGCAAAATACAACTCTTGGGGTATGTGAGAACTTCTTGGGGAGCATTGAACCCTTAACTTGTAAAACAGCATTGCGTTGTGGTGGAAAGAAAACTCAAGCTTCTGTGTAGTTTTTTTCATGAAAGGCTCCTTGACAGCTATATCCCACACATGTGTAGGTTATGTGTGATGTCTGTTGACAGATGGACGTTGGGTGATACCCAGATCCAAAGTAGCAGCCATTCAAATGGGCATTTCCTTAGTGTGTGAGGAGGATGAAGGAAAGTTCAAACCAGGATTTGAACTCAGCCTCACACTTGCTCAGCTGGTGCTCTACCATTTGAGTCACGCTTCCATCTCAGATTTTTTTCTGTTTTTATTTTTTTAGAGATGGAGTCACTTGAACCTTTCCAATAATACTTTACTGGCAGCGTTTTTTTTTTTTTGTTTTTTTTTGTTTTGTTTTGTTTTTGTGGGCAAGCATCTCACAGTGCCAGTCCCTTCACCCAGGAGGCAGTAGAGAGCAGCTGTGCCTGCAGTGCATGCTCCTAAGTGGAGAGTGATACATTGAGGTGCAGAGACTAACCTCTATACAGGGTCAGAGGCAGTGCTGAAGAGGCCTGTGTCACAGCTTTTATACATTCCATCCTGGAGCCTCACCATAAGGTCCTGGGCGGATACAGCCAACTAACAGGTCACTGTGGGATCAGCACTTTAGCCTGAGCCTCTCCATGATTTGGAGGATACAAGCCAAAGGAAGAACTCACATACTGAGTTTTTTGACAAAATACAGCACTTTTCTAAGTTCTAGCTGACTCAAAAGAGGTTTTTCCGAGGAGATTTTAATCCGTATCCTCAGAAAGTTAGATATACACAGTGAAACCAAAGAAAGATACTCTTTAAGGGAAGAACACAAAGGCGCAATACCTCTGTGCTTCTCATCATATAAAATAGTATACTGAAATGAACTCCAGGAAATGGAAATGAGGTTTTTTATCTTTCCTTTTTGTCTTGTTTGTTCATTTATCTGTGTTTGGAGCAGTAAGGGGGAGTACAGAAGTGGAGAGACAAAGGGTAAACAAGTGCAGGAGTGGTACTCACTGTGTTTATTTTATTTTGTCGGTTGTGGGGCCTGAACTCTGGGCCTGGGCTCTGTCCCTCAGCTCTTCAGCTCAAGGGTAGTGCTCTACTTCTTGAGCCACAGCACCACTTCCAGCTTTTTCTGCTTATGTGGTGCTGAGGAATCGAACCCAGGTCCTCATGATATAAGGCAAGCACTCTACCACTGAGCCACCTTCCCAGCCCAAAATCTGTGAGACCTTTTTCCTTTTTTGGATCAGTCATGGGGCTTGAACTCAGGGCCTGACGCTATCCCTGAGCCTCTTTGTCCTCAAGGCTAGCACTCTACCACTTGAGCCACAGCACCACTTCCATAGACACTATGTTTAAAATAAATTGTACTGGGTTGGGAAGGTTGTTCCATGGTAGAGTGCTTGCCTCGCATGCATGAAACCCTGGGTTCAATTCCTCAGTACCACATGAGCAGAAAAAACTGGAAGTGGAACTGTGGCTCTAGTGGTAGAGTGGTAGCCTTTAGCTGAAGAGCTGAGGGATAGCACCCAGGCTCAGAGTTCAGGCCCCACACCAACACAAAAATAAATAAATAAATTATACTACTTGTAAATGAGGATAAGAGGGAAAAACTGGGAGAGAGTCAAGGAAGTAGTGACGTTATCCAAAAAGGAATGTACTCATGGGCTGGGAATGTGGCTTAGTGGTAGAGTGCTTGCTGCCTAGCATGCATGAAGCTCGGGGTTCCATTCCTCAGTACCACATAAATAACAAAAGCCAGAAGTAGTGTTGTGGCTCAAGTGGTAGAGAACCACATTTTTAACAAAAGAAGCTCAGAGATAATGCCCAGGCCCTGAGTTCAAGCCCAGGACTGGCAAAAAAAAAAAAAAAAGAAAGAAAGAAAGGAAGGGAGGGAGGGAGGGAAGGAGGGAAAGAAGGAAGGTAATCATTATCTGACTTATCAAACCTGTTACTTTATAATAACAATAAAAAAATTAAAGCCAGGTGACAGTGGCTCACGCCTGTAATCCTGAGGCTGAGATCTGAGGATCCCGGTTCAAAGCTAGCCCAGGCAAGAAAGTCCTTGAAACTCATCTCCAATAAACCACCAGAAAACTGAAGTGGCGCTGTGGTTCAAGTGGTATGCCGCTAGCCTTGAGCTGAAGAGCTGAGGGACATCATCCAGGCCCAGAGTTCAAACCCCATTACGGACAAAAAAAAAAAAAAAAATATATATATATATATATATATATATATATAAGGAAGCCAGGCACTTGTAGCTCACACCTGTAATCCCAGCTACTGAGGAGGCTAAGATCTGAGGATTGCAATTCAAAGCCAGCCCTGGCAGGAAAATCTGTAAGACTCTTTATCTTCAATTAACCACCAGAAAACCAGAAGTAGCACTATGGCTCAAAGTGATAGAGCAAAAAAGTTCAGGGGGAAAAAAAAAAAGTTCAGGGACAGCACCCAGGCCCTGAGTTCAAGCCCCATGATATCCCCCCTCCCCCCCAAAAAAGGGTATAAGTTAGATTCTTACTAAACAGGAAAAGACAATTTTTGTTCTGTGTGGTTGTTGGCTGTGTTTGAGAACCTGAGTACAGTGCCCTTGCCTCAAGGGAAGTTATAGGGGACATGCATTGCATTACACACATGCAGACAAACATACACATAAAGACACAGATACACACACACACACACACACACACACACACACACACACACACACACACACACACACACACACACACACACTTCCCATTGCAGGATTCTGGGAGAGGAGAAATGGGCTCTATAGGTAGTCTCAGAAATAGGTATTTCAGGCCAACTGGACTGAAGGAAAAAATGGAGTCAGAAAACCTGCTAGGGTCCTTTCACAGCACCTTAGCCTAATGTCTTCCAGCTCTGCCTGGACACACTGGGCATGGGTAGAGTGGGTAGGAGCAATTTTAGAGTGAAGTAGTCTATGCTTTGGCCCTGTGGTTGCCATCTGCTGCTCTAGAGGCTTTCTGGACAATGCATTTAAGCCCTGTAGCAGCTTTACAAGCAGGGCATAGTTATCTACACAGGGAACACTTTGAGACTTTCAGATATTAAGTGAATTCTCTAAGGTTGCATGCAGGCCTGCTTGATGCCAAAAGCCACACCGTGTGTCTCCAAAAACATAAAGCAATTTTACATAGTTTTCTAAAATAAACTAGTTTAATAATATTATAAAGAACTATCATTTTTGTTGCTTTTGTTTGGGTTTTTTTCCCATGTTATATTTTCTTCTACCAATCCTCTTTCTACTGTGCTCAAAAAGTAAACAAATAAATAAATCCCTCCAAAATCCAAGAGTTAAGAGATTTGTCTTCCCAAATAGTATCTATTATTTCAAAAAGTGGATGAGGAGCTTGGAGCATGGCCCAAGTGGTGGCATGCTTGCTTATTGAGTCAAGGACCCTGAGTTTAGTCACAAAAAAAATCTTGGTTTTAAGTGAACCAGTGACTGGTGACTCATGCCTGTAATCTTAATTACTGAGGAGACTAAGATCTAGAGATTACAGTTTGAAAATGTCAGTGAGACTCTGATCTCCAGTTAACTAGTAGAAAGCAGAGCTGGAGGCATGATTCAAGTGGCAGAGTACAAACCAAGACAAGAATGTGAGGCAGGTGCTCCAGAGGTGTAATCAGTTACCATGCAGTACTTAAGAGTGTGGGACAGTGAGTTCCAACCCTGGAACTGGCCCAAAATTAATTAATTAATTTAATTAAAGTAGATGGGAACCAGGCACTACTGGCTTATACATGTAATCTCTAAGGGAGACTAAGAGCAGCTGCAATTTGAGGCTAGCCTAGGCAGAAAGTTTGTAAGACCCTATCTCAAAAACAACCAGTAAGCCAGGGCTGGTGGCTCATGCCTATAATCCTAGATACTCAGGAGGCTGAGATCTGAGGATCATGGTTCAAAGCCCGCCAAGGCAGAAAAGTCCATGAGACTCTTTTCACCAGAAGTGGGGTTATGGCTCAAAATGGTAGAAGGCTAGCCTTGAGCAAAAAAGCCCAGGCCCTGAGTTCAAGCCACACAACTGAGAGAAGGAAAAGAAAAAAGCAACCAGCAAAACTGGGCTGGAGGTGTGACTCAAGAAGTAGAAAGTTATTCTATCAAACACAAAAGCCTAGCCCTGAGTTCAAACCTTATTGCCACACACATACAAAAAAAGTAGCTGGCTTATGTGCATCTCTGGTAGATGACGCTAATAAGAAAATGAGTAAAGCTGTCTTTTAAATGTATACTGTAGGCAGTAAGGGAGGTGGGACGGAGAGGCTGTTTGAAACAGAAACTATGTGTATGTGTGTTGCAGGGGGGCGGGATGGAAAGCTGTTCTCCCTTTCTGTGAGTTGCCTTTGTTCTCAGGGTAAAATTTTCTGTCTTCTGCTATTATACATTCAGAAAGCATATATAGTATATATTCTATTGGATATTTTAGAGGCCTTGTTACTTTTTGCCCTTGCCTTTGGCTACCTTGAGTCACATTTACAAACTTATATTGCAAACTGCCTTTCAGAATAACCAGAAATCATTAAACATATTAGTCCATATATTCAAAACCTATTTCAGGGAAGGAGTCTTATCTCCTTTTTAGTCAGAGCTTATGAGTAAGAAAGTAATACTTCCTGGAAAAAAAATACCTTATCTGACTTTAAAAAAATAAGATAAGCGCCAGCCCGCTGGTGGCTCACGTCTGTAATCCTAGCTACTCAGGAGGCTGAGATCTGAGGATCTCGGTTTAAAGCCAGCCCCAGCAGGAAAGTCCGTGAGATTCTTATCTCCAATAAACCACTAGAAAACCAGAAGTGGTGCTCTAGCTCAAGCGGTAGAGCACTTGCCTTGAGCTGAAGAGGGCAGGGAAAGCACCCAGGCCCAGGGTTCAAGCCCCACAACAACAAATAAATAAATAAACAAATAAAAATAAGCTTGTTTTGTTTTAGTCCTGAATATATCAGTTTATGTTTTCAAAACAATAAAGAGAGCTGGGTGCCAGTGGCTCACACCTGTAATCTTAGCTTCTCAGGAGGCTGAGATCTGAAGATCAAAGCCAGCCTAGGCAGGAAAGGCCATGAAACTCTTATCTCCAATAAGCCACCATAAAACCGGAAGTGGCTATGTGGCTCCAATGGTTAGAGTGGTAGAGTGCTAACCTTGAGCTGAACAGCTGAGGGACAGTGCTCAGGCCCAGAGTTCAAGCCCCATAACCAACAAATAAACAAACAAACAAAAAAAAAAAAAGAAAATGCCTGTTTGGCCACCTTTCTGGACTTGGGTATTGCTTGATTCCCATCTGTCAGACTCTAGAGGGTATTTTTTCATTAACTGTCAACAGTGAAAAATTGTTTTTTTTTTTATGTGTTTTGTTTTGTTTTTGACCTCTGGGCTTGGGCACTGTCCCTGCACTCTTCAGCTCAAGGTGAGCGCTCTACCAGTTTTCTAGTTGTTTATTGGAGATAAGAATCTCATGGACTTTCCTGCCCTTCCCTGCCCAGGCTGGCTTTGAACCTCGATCCTCATATCTCAGCCTCCTGAGTAGCTAGGATTACAAGCGTGAGCCACTGGTGCCTGGCTCAGTGGAGACTTTTTTGTGTGTTGTTTTATTTGTGCCAGTACTAAGGCATTATCCCTTAGCTTTTCTCACTCAAGGCTTACACTCTACCATTTGAGTCACAGCTCCACTTCCAGCTTTTTGGTAATTAATTGGAGATAAGTCTCATGGACTTTCCTGCTCAGGCTGGCTTCAAATGAGATTAGCTAAGGTAAACAAGAGGATAAAATGATATTCTGATTAAAATTATGTTATTTGTCTGTAGGCAACTCAACTAACTGAACGTCCAGCCTGTGTGAAGAAAGATTACTCCAACTTCATGGCATCCTTGAATTTGCGTAACCGCTACGCTGGAGAGGTGATTGTTGGGGGAGGTCCTGCAGAGTATTTTGTTTTGATGTGCCAGTTGGCTTTTTCCTAACGGAATATGGATGAGGGATCTGAGCAAGATAGAATTTATTCATTTTTGGATAGCCTGAAGGATATGGGTCCTTGGCACTCATTGGCATTCTGGAGCATTTATGATAATTACATATTACCCTCACAAGAGGATATGCTAAGGCACAAATACATGGTGGGTGCCGTGCATCCTGGTCATTAGCTGAGATATATGCACTGTGATTCTAGTTTTACAGATGAAGAATATGAGGCTCCTGGAGTTCAGTAGCTTCCCAAAGTCACATAGGGAAAGAGATGAAGGACTCCACATTGAGGCTTTTCACTACCACATCAGCCTGACCAAATCACTGCATTTCTCTGGCCTTAGTTTCCTCTTCTAAAAAACTACATCATTACTAATGTCCGAGGCAACTCTTGAAAGTTCATCAGGCCTAGTCTGCCCAGGATTATCTCCTCCTGAACATTTACTTGCTTATCCCAGTGACCACTTCCTCTCTTTTACCACAAGGCTCAGCAGCCATTGACCAAATGCTGGAAATTGCTCTGAGAGTTCTGTTGTGTGTCATGTTGAATACTCTGGTGGCAGTCGGAAGTCTATCTTTGGAGTATGGATTTAGTTTTAGGAAGGACTTGTTTCTCCTTTACACTCAAGTCATATGAATAAGAAAGGGGCACTTTCTGAAAAAATATTCTTTTAAAATAGTGGAGCTGATTTTCTTGTTTGAGTTCTAGTTCAGCTTCATGCAGTTCTGCCATGGGTCAGACCCTGGGCTTAGAATGAGAGACAAGGTTTCTGTCCTCAGGGAACACCTAGTGGTGGGAACATCAGCTTGCATTTCCAGAAAGTTCTTTTAGAAATGCACAAGTAGCCTCACTGAAATGAGCTGTAATTGGGACAGTGAGGCACTCACCCATCCTTTTGTGAGTGTGGTGAAGGAGTTGCCGGGACTTCCATAGTGTGTGTCTGCCTTCTGTGCAAGGCTGCTGACCAATACGTGTGGTTTTTTTGCAGGTATATGGAATGATTCGGTTCTCAGGTGCCATGGGCCAGATGTCTGACCTAAACAAAATGATGGTCCAAGATCTGACTACAGCTTTAGACCACAGTAACCCCCAGCACTACACACAGGCCATGTTTAAGCTGACCGCAATGCTCATTAGCAGCAAAGGTACTACACAAAAACTCCATATATTGCCAGGCACCGGTGGCTCATGCCTATAATCCTAGCTACTGAGGAGGCTGAGATCTGAGGATCATGGTTCAAAGCCAGCCTGGGCAGGAAAGTCTGTGAGACTCTTATCTCCAATTAAACACCAGAAAACCGGAAGTGGTTCTGTGGCTCAAGCAGTAGAGTGCTCGCCTTGAGCTGAAGAGCGCAGGGATAGCGCCCAAACTCAGAGTTCAAGCCCCATGACCGACCCAAAAAAAAAAAAAAAAGAGCTCCATATAATTAACTCTAGGTTTGTTTCTAAGTTATTTGCCTTAATGATCCTTAGTAAGCTGAAAAAAGCTACAGCACCAGGACCAGGCACAGTGGCTTATGTCTACCTACTCCTGAGGCAGAGATTAGGAAAAATTAGGTTCAAGGCAAGTCTGGGCAAAAAAGTTATCAAGACCTCTATGAACCTCTAGTTGGACATCATGCTGTGGATGAGTGTAATCCAAATTATGCAGGAGTTTATAGGTAGAAAGATAATAGCCTGAATCATACATAGTATGAGGCTAGCCCCCAACAAAAATACAAAAAAACTATTCTAAAAAATAACTAAAGTCAAAAATATAAGATCATGGCTCAAGTGGTAGAGTACCTGCGTAGCAAACTTAGGCCCCAAGTCAAACACCAGTAACACAAGAGATGGAAGGAGGGAGAGGGGGAGGGACCTAGTTAACTAGCTAGCTACTGGAGCTCCTCAAGTAGAGACCTTTGTGTTATATTGCCTTTCATGAGTGGAAAGTTAAATAAAAGGCCCAGTCAGGGTTGACCCTTTGTCAACCCAGGGAAGCCATATTCAGATCCAGGCAGGGTAAAAGGCCTCTAAAGAATGTGTTTGGTTCTAGATTGTGACCCTCAGCTCCTCCATCATCTGTGTTGGGGTCCCCTTCGGATGTTCAATGAGCACGGCATGGAGACTGCCCTAGCCTGCTGGGAGTGGCTGCTGGCCGGCAAGAATGGGGTGGAAGTGCCGGTAGGACACTGGCCCATGGGTTAGCCTGAGGATGGGTGGGATAAGATATGAGAAGAGGCTGTCCTGGCTTGCCAGTGATCAGCATGGACCCACAAGCAAGCTCCTCACTATCTTAATCTTTGTTCTTTATATAGTATGTTACATATTGTATTATTTGTGCCTGACAACACAGCCATCATGGGAATAGAAAGAACATAGTGTATGTTAAAAAGTATGATGCTTGCCAGGCACTAGTGGCTCATATCTGTAATCCTAGCTATTCTAGAGGCTGAGTTCTAAGGATTGTGGTTCAAAGCAAGCCTGGACAGGAAAGTCTGTGAGACTCTTTTCTCCAATAAACCACCAGAAAACGGGAAGTGGTACTGTGGCTTAAGGGACAGAGTACTCGCCTTGAGCTGAAGAGCTCAGGGACAATGTCCAGGCCCAGAGTTCAAGCCCCACAACTGACTAAAACAAAAAGTATGATACTGCCAGATCACCGGCCTTACCAGTAATACTAGCTTCTCAGCAGACTGAGATCCAGAGGATCACATTTCGAAGCCAGCCTGTGCAGAAAAGTACACAAGACTATCTCCAAAAATAACCAGAAAAGGGACTGGGAAGGTGGCTCAGTGGTAGAGCGCTTGCCTTGCATGCCTGAGGCCCTGGGTTCGATTCCTCAGCACCACATAAGCAGGAAAAAAAAAAAAGCCGGAAGTGGTGCTGTGACTCAAGTGGTAGAGTACTAGCCTTGAGCTGAAGAGCTGAGGGACAGCGCCCAGGCCCAGAGTCCAGGCCCACGACCAGATCCAAAAAAAAAAAAAAACTAGGAAAGGCTGGGCTGGAATTATTATTCAAGCGAAGACCACTAAACCAAACAAACAAGCCAAGCAACAGGATGCTCTGAGTTCAAGTTCTTACTATCAACTAAATAAATAAATATATTTTTAAAAAACATGAAATTTAGAGGGCAGTATTTTCAAAAGGTCATGTAAAGTTTATAGCTCTTTCATTCCTGAATTCCCTAGGGACCTCAGCAAGGCCTGAGCCAGGGCTTCTCTTGTTTGTTAGGGCCCTTTCACCAATACCATTACCTCTCCCAATCCTGACACCCCCAGTCTAAGTGAATTCCCAATCCTGACACCCCCAGTCTAAGTGAATTCCCAATCCTGACACCCCCAGTCTAAGTGAATTCCCAATCCTGACACCCCCAGTCTAAGTGAATTCCCAATCCTGACACCCCCAGTCTAAGTGAATTCTTCTAGTCAACTGCCCCCAAGCTCCATGTGGTTAGCTAATCAGAACTTCCAATTTGATAGGTCCAGATGCCACCGACCTGGTCACTCACCTCCATCAATGTAAATGCCAGTGTCATACTTCCCTCAGCTCTAGCCAGATTCTTCACAGCCAAATTTGACTCTCCTTTCCTTAATGTATTGAGTCAGCTTCACCTCTTTTTTTATCTTTTTTGGGGGGGTCCAGTCGTGGGGCCTGAACTCTGGGCCTGGGTGCTGTCCCTCAGCTCTTCAGCTCAAGGCTAGCGCTCTACCACTTGAGCCACAACACCACTTCCGGCTTTTTTTTTCTGTGGTGCTGAGGAATCGAACCCAGGGCCTCAGGCATGCAAGGCAAGCGCTCTACCACTGAGCCAACTTCCCAGCCCCAGCTTCACCTCTTTTTATTCTAACGTGTGTGTGTGTGTGCACGTGCGCGTGAGCGTGCATGTTTGTGTGCGAGCATGTGCACTAGTGCTGAGGTCTGAACTGAGAGCCTTATTCTCTCACATGGCCTTTTTGTTCCAAGCTGGTGCTCTACCACTTGAGCCACAGCTCTATTTTCTGCTTTTTGGTGACTTATTGGAGATGTCTCATGGACTTTTCTGCCTAGTCTGGCTTAGAACTTCAATCCTAAGGGTCTTAGCTTCCTTATTAGCTAGGATTATATGTGTGAATCACTGGAGTCTAGCCAGTCTTTACTTTTGTTTTGTTCATACTTTCCTTGGTTTCTAAGTTGTACTCAATAATTTAAAAACAAAACAATAGGCTGGGAATGTGGGTTAGTGGTAGAGTGCTTGCCTAGCATGCATGTAGCCCTGAGTTCAATTCCTCAGTACCACATAAACAGAAAAAGCCAGAAGCAGCAACTGTGGCTCAAGTGGTAGAGTGCTAGCCTTGAGCAAAAGAAGCTCAGAGACAATGTGCAGACCCTGAGTTCAAACCCCAGGACTGGAAAAAAAAAAAAAGTAACTTCTCTCTGTGCTTCCTTAGAGGAACTAACATTTGTTTGCTTACAGTTTATGCGGGAAATGGCAGGGGCCTGGCACATGACAGTGGAACAGAAGTTTGGCCTGTTTTCTGCCGAGACCAAGGAAGCAGACCCCCTTGCAGCATCAGAAGCAAGTCAGCCTAGACCCTGTCCCCCTGAAGTGACTCCTCACTACATCTGGATTGATGTATGTACTGTCCCCTCTGCTCCCTAAGCTCTGCTATGCTCTGTCCCCTCAACCTTGGGGACCAGGACCAGGACTCCACTTGGGATGTGTGGTCAGCCAGCCTGGGGGCCTGATCTGCAAAAGGGGGTGATTGTCCCAGTCCCACCCACCAAACTGTTGGCTCAGAGCCTCTCCTCAGCTGACTACATCAGCCCTGAGGTCAAGCTGGCAGAGCCCCAGCCCAGGACCACAGCATGTTTTCCTTCTCATCTAGTTCCTGGTGCAGCGATTTGAGATCGCCAAGTATTGCAGCTCTGACCAGGTGGAGATCTTTTCCAGTCTGCTGCAGCGCTCCATGTCCTTGAACATTGGAGGAGCCAAGGGGAGCATGAACCGGCATGTGGCAGCCATCGGACCCCGCTTCAAGTGAGGACTCCTCTTCTAGGGGCACCCTGAGTCCTGTTGTTGCTTTTTGGGGTGTGTGTGTGTATATGTGTATCTCATGGGTCATGTCAGGTACTTTTTTATATGTCACAGTACTTTTATGCAATATTACACAGTGTGGAACAAAGGAAGGGCTTGTGGAGATACCCTTCCTAACTGCACTAAGGCAGTGAACTGGCTGATTAAAGATACCAGCCCTCCACCCTGCCCCTTGTCCCCCACAACATACAGCTTCTCTAGTCTGGTCCTTTTCCCTAAAGCCTTACCTTTACCACCCTCTGGATAGGTTCTATGGCTGGCACCTAGTATCTGTATCAACCCAGGCACAGGTGGAAGCCCTGGCTCCTACCATGTGTTCTGTCCGCCCCTCCCCTAAGCCCTATCTAGCCCACTGGCTGCCCACTGGAGCTGTGTTTCTCAAACCATCTGCTGGGAAGGGCTGGTTCTTTCCATATTAATACACCATCTGTCATTGACCTGTACTTTTATAAAATGCAAACAAGATGAATTACTAGAAAATGCTCTACACTGGCCATCTGTTCAGTGAACAGCCCTTACCTAGAGAATCAGTACATTGTAAATTACATGCAGAAAAAAATGCCTGCCCATAGTTTGCTGTCCTCCTGTTTAGGCAGATGCCCTTGTGGTTGCCCTGAAATGGGTTTGGCTTCTCTTCATGTCAATGCTGTCACTTCTCCATCTCCACTCTTCTGCCTCACTGGGCCTCCCTACCCTGAGGCTCCGATTAAGAGTGAATGCAGTGCCTGTACCTGTGGCTGGTATAGATAGATTATCTTTGTAGGTGGCCTTGTTGTGTCTTGCCCTCCTGTGCCATGCCTTTGCCCAGCCTGACTATCCATGATTACCCCAGCATCCTGAGCCTGGGCCCCCACAGCTACTTCCCCTGGACCCTAGCCACCCTGCCTCTGCCACAAGCAAAGCTTCTTCTCTTAGGGCCCATCTCATTGCCAGCCTTCCAAATCTCTCAGTAGCTGCAATGTGTCCTATTGGGAGAGCCATTGTAGCAAACAGATTTGTGGAATTTCTGCTGTGAAGATTTCTAGTCTTACCAAAAGGATTAGGGTTTTTTTTAATCTTTCTTGGGCTTTGGATATAACTTAGTCAAAGAATACTTGCCTAGGGGCTGGGACGGTGGCTCAGTGTTAGAGTGCTTGCCTTGCATGCATGAGGCCCTGGGTTCGATTCCTCAGCACCATATAAGCAAAAAGAAAAAAGCCGGAAGTGGTGTTGTGGCTCAGGTGGTAGAGCGCTAGCATTGAGCTGAAGAGCTGAGGGACAGCGCCCAGGCCCAGAGTTCAGGCCCCATAACTAGACCCAAAAAAAAAACAAAAACAAAGAATACTTGCCTAGCATGAAAGAGGCCCTTGATTTGACACCCTTCCCCAGCTCTATACACACACACACACACACACACACACACACACACACACACACACGCAATATTCCTGAGTCCTTATGACCTGTAATAGTCTATCTCATGCCTGGGTCCAGGCTCTGCCATCCTCAGGCATGTCCTGAGCTCCAGGACTATGGAGTTCGCTCAGTCCTGACTCAACCCTGGGTTTCTCTCTCAGACTTCTGACCCTTGGACTGTCTCTTTTGCATGCTGACGTGGTTCCAAATGCAACCATCCGCAATGTGCTTCGTGAGAAGATCTACTCAACTGCCTTTGACTACTTCAGGTACTCACTGGCACTCACCCTGGTGCGATGTGCCATCTGCCCAGCATCAGCCCCACCCCCACAGGGCCCCCTCACAGACCTTCTATGAGTGACCTCACAGAAGAATATGGTTCACTTGGTTCATTTTCACAACCTCATTGTTCAGCAGCCCTAGCACTATTAGATTTAAATACCCTCCATCCATGCCTTGTGTCTATTATGTGTACATGTGTGTACTAAGGGTCATCTTCCCAATGAAATACCTGCACATTTTCCCTAGGTGCAGTTGGTTTAAGAGATAAAGTACAATGAAACACAATGGCACTCACCTGTAGTCCCAGCTATTTTTGAGGCTAAGGTGGGAGGATCAGCCGAAACCAAGAATTTGAGACCAACGTGGGCAGCATATTTGACTTCAAAATAGAGAAGCTGGGCACCAGTGGCTCACAGCTATAATGCTAGCTCCTTGGGAGGCTGAGATCTGAAGATTGAGATTCAAAGCCAGCCTGAAAACACAAATCCAAGAGATTTATCTCCAATTACCAGTAAAATGCCAAAAGTTGAGATATGGCCCAAGTGGTAGAATATCAGCCTTCATTGAAAAAAGTCAAGCAAGAGTACAAGGCCTAGACAGAAACTGGTAGCTCATGCTTGTAATCCTAACTACTCAGGAGACTTAAGACTATGGTTGAAACCCAGCTAGGTCAGGAAAGTCCATGAGACTCTTATCTCCAATTAACTACCAAAACAGAAGTGGAGCTGTGGCTCAAATGTTAGAGCACTAGACTTGAACAAGAAAAGCTCAGGGAGGGCTGAGAAGGTGGCTCAGTGGTAGAGTGCATGCCTTGCATGCATAAGGCCCTGGGTTCGATTCCTCAGCACCACATAAGCAAAAAGAAAAAAGCCGAAAGTGGTGCTGTGGTTCAAGTGGTAGAGCGTTAGCCTTGAGCTAAAGAGCTGAGGGACAGCGCCCAGGCCCAGAGTTCAGGCTCCACGACCGGACCCAAAAAAAAAAAAGCTCAGGGATAGTGCCCAGGCCCAGATTTCAAGCCCAGTAATGACACAAAAAGATAAAGGGATTGAGTGAATACCATTTACTTATTCTGTAAATGTAAATAGTTATTATGCACACACAAAACTATAAGTATCTGCCTATTGAATCTTTGTAAGTATAGGCTTTGCTGTTGTTTCTAGATAGTTCAGTTACACACTACTCAGCCAAAAGCTGTAGACAGTATAGAGGGTGGTAATGGGAGTGGGTAGGAGAGGGCTTTCAAAATCACCACTCCTTCCCATGGGAATCAGTGTTTGGTTGGATCCAGGAGCTGTTAGTGACATCCCTGAAACTAATCTCTTCATTTATGTCTCTTCTCACCACAATATATATGACTAGTCTCTAGTCCGTGACTAAACACACTTGACTCATTCATTCTCTTGTGGTTGTTTGAAGTTGTCCCCCAAAGTTCCCTACTCAAGGAGAAAAGAGGCTACGTGAAGATATAAGCATAATGATTAAATTTTGGACTGCCATGTTCTCTGATAAGAAGTATTTGACTGCCAGCCAGCTTGTTCCCCCAGGTAAGCATTGCTCTGGGAGTGCAGCTGCTCCTTAAGGAGCAGACAGGATGGAGTGCGTTGTGTATAGCACTAGAGGAGCCAGATAGGAGAGCAGGTAGGGCCTGGGTGAGTCCTGGCCTTGGCCATGCTGTATGCACATCACTGGATGTGCATACTTGGCTTCTCCCTTAGCCCAAGATGAGGCATATTACAAACACAGGAGGCCTGTGAGCTGACACCTCCTCCTGGAACTTCTCTCTATACTGACTCAGTTCATAGGTGCCCATTAAGTAGGCTAAGGCCAGTATGCCCAGTTAACAGGGTGTGGTCCACTGTCATCTGTCAGGAGACAAACAAATGAGGTATCTTCAATAGAAGGGCCATGGAGGCACCCCTCAACTGACACTAGGCCCAACCACATTTGTTGGGTAATTCAAAATGATTTTCTGGCATCTGAGCCAAGTCAAAGAATGATTAGGAGCCAGCCAAGGCAGATAGGAAGAAAGAGCTTTCCAAGCCAGAAAACAGAATGTTCCAGCACTGGAGTCTTCACTAGCAGCAAGCCTCCAAGAGGAAGTCCTTGTCCTTATTCCTCTAGCACATAGCTAACTACAAACTACACAGTTGGAAGAAAGGAAGGTCTCTAAGCAGACCCATAGGTAAACCATCTATTTCAAAGAAAGGGTGATTGAAAAGATTTTCAGGGCCCCTTCCTGGCTCCACTTACAAGACAAACAGCCTTCTGGGCGCTGGTGGCTCACGCCTGTAATCCTAGCTACTCAGGAGGCTGAGATCTGAGGGCCACAGTTCAAAGCCAACCCTGGCAGGAAAGTCCAGGAGATTCATCTCCAATAAACTACCAGGAAACCGGAAGTGGCGCTGTGGCTCACCTTGAGCTGAAGAGCGCAGGGACAGCACCCAAGCCCAGAGTTCAAGCCCAACCAAAAAAAAAAAAAAACAGCCTATGTGATTTGTGTTCACAGATCCTCAAATTCCTACTGCAGCAAACACAACATAGTGCCAGTGGTCAGTTACCACCATTATTTAGCAAGAAAATGGCATTTGTTTTATTCTCTTTTAAAGGTTAGGAGGGATCCAAGCACTTGTGGCTCCCACTTGTAATCCCAGCTACTCAGGAGGCTGAAATCTGAGAATCATGGTTCAAAGCCAGCCCAGGCAGGAAAGTCCATGAGACTCTTATCACCAATTAACCACCAAAATAAGCTGGAAGTGGATCTGTGGCTTGAGTGGTAGAATGCTAGCCTTGACCAAAAAAGCTGAGGGACAGTACTCAAGCCCAGAGTTCAAGGACTAGGACCAGCACAAAAGAAAGAAAGAAAGAAAGAAAGAAAAAAGGTAGGATGACTATGGTCATTTTTAGGAAGCTTTCCATCTATAATGATTAGAATAAAAAATTTGGAAAGCCTACTGTTTGAAAGGGTTCATTCTGCCAAGTCCGTCTCCATTCATTCCAGTGTTGCAGTGTGTGCCTTATCTACCAGTTGCCTTATCTGCAAATTCAGGTTTTCTCTGTGATACCTTTTCTTCAGTTACCTCATTCCCAGGGTGAATGGTATGTTTGCCCACAGATAACCAAGACACTCGGAGTAACCTGGATATAACTGTGGGCTCTCGGCAACAGGCCACACAAGGCTGGATCAATACCTACCCCTTATCCAGTGGCATGTCAACCATCTCTAAGAAGTCAGGTGAGTGGAGATTTGCTGTTACACCCTTCAAGTCTGACTCCCTCTCCTGGTGACCTGACAAACAGATGGAGGAAGAAAGCACTAAAAACCAGCTGTTTCTAGAATCTGAGACATTGGGCAGTTAATTGGTCTACAGGGACTATACTTGTGCTTTGTCTTTCCTCTCTAGGCATGTCTAAGAAAACTAACAGGGGTTCCCAGCTGCACAAGTACTACATGAAGCGCAGGACACTGTTGCTGTCCTTGTTGGTAAGGCCCACATCCACAACCGCTACCTACCACAGCGCCCCAGGGGAGGAGTGGCATGTGAATATCTGGAGAAGGTGCATTAGCATTTGTGTCTGGTCTCATCAGGCTACCGAGATTGAGCGTCTCATCACTTGGTACAACCCACTGTCAGCCCCAGAGCTGGAGCTGGACCAGGCAGGAGAGAACAGCGTAGCTAATTGGAGGTCGAAGTACATCAGCCTGAGTGAGAAGCAGTGGAAGGATAATGTGAACCTCGCCTGGAGCATCTCTCCTTACCTGGCTGTGCAGCTACCATCCAGGTAGGCACATAGGTCATCCCACTTCACCAGAGTTCCAATGCAGGGCCCTTCTAGCTGAGTTGTAAGCATGATGTGGACCCTCTGAGGACATTTAGAAAGCCGTTAGGCAGACTAGTCCTCAAGACATTGACCCAAGAAGTGAAGACCCTTGTGATACTTGTCACACTCCTGTCTGGGGTGCTACTGCCCCTGAACCCTAAGATGACATTATCATAGTGAATTGAGGGCCACAGTATGAGAACTGAAAGCCACACATCCTGGGAAGTAGGCTGAAGACTGAAAGGCTTGAGAGGGTTGGGGTTTGTAGGCAGATGCCATCTTTCAGTGCAAGGCCACTCAGGAGGCAAGTGCTGCAGCTGATTGTCAGGTGTCCTGTGAGCTCTCGTATGGAGGCTCGCACAGGGACAGAATGATTGAACTGATGGTAGTGGAGAGGGATTACCATGGCTTTTTGTGTTGTCCCATCAGACAGTCCTCAGCTCTTATGGATCTATCCAAGGGCAGATGTTTCTTTACTCAGAACCTCAATTTGCCTCTTATGACTACTTCCTCTTTCTAATCCTAATCTGATCTTCAGGAGAAAGATCACAGACTGATTTTCCTGAATTGCTTCAAAGCACTTAGGTAATGGTAATCTCCGTTACATGAGATTGGACTGAGACACTAACCCATAGATAGTCTGCGGCAGAAGAGCAGAGCCAGGGACTGTGGTCCTAAGTAAAAGTAGAGTTTCTAAAGGCAAGGACTCAAAAAGGAGGTTCTTTAAACAATGAGTATAGGGTAATTTCTGTATAAGATTCTGGCATTTCCTCACAGATAACCCATTATTAATGCTAATTTTTTCTTTTTCTTTTTTTTCTTGAGACAAAGTCTCACTGTATAGCTCAGGCTGTCCTTGAACTTGCAGTAGTACTGCTGCCTCCTCCCAAGTATAGTGATGCTATTATTTTTCAAACACTTGTGTTCAGACCTACTAATCTGGTAGTAGCCTGGAATATTTAGAGACCACTTATATTGGTCTAAAACCCTCCAGTTGAGTGTTTTCCTCTAACTCCCCTCCTGTGGCAGTGAGGAAACTAGGCCACCTACTCACACCCTCTGCACTGTAGGTTCAAGAACACAGAAGCCATTGGGAACGAAGTGACACGTCTTGTTCGGTTGGACCCAGGAGCTGTTAGTGATGTCCCTGAAGCTATCAAGGTAGGATAGCCCACACCCAGGACTTGTGTTCAAACTGCATGTCAAACTTCAAATAATGCCTGAAAACTAAGAAAACAGATATATTTGTTACTTTTTGTTGCTATAACAAATACATGAATAATTTAAGAAACACTTAAGGAAAGTTTTATTTGGGCTCATGGTTTCAGAAGCTTGCTTTGCTTAGCTCCATGTACTTGGGAAGATCATAATGATTATCAGATCATACAAAAGAGGGAAAAGGCTGATCACCTACTGGCAGACAAAGAAAGGGAATATAGGGGGCTGGGAATGTGGCCTAGTGGTAGAGAGCTTGCCTAGCATGCATGAAGTCCTGGGTTCCATTCCTCAGTACCACATAAACAGAAAAGGCTGGAAATGTCACTGTGGTTCAAGTGATAGAGTACTAGCCTTGAGTAAAAGAAGCTCAGGGACAATGCCCAAGCCCTGAGTTCAAGCCCCAAGACTGGAAAAAAAAAAAAGGAGGAAAAAAGAAAATATAGGAAGGAGTCTGGACATGAATATATAGCCCTCAAGGACATGTCCCACCAGTGACACACTTTCTCCAACTAGGCTCTATCTACTTTTCACTATCTCCCAGTAATGCCTTCATATTATGAATCTTTATTAAGGGATTAACCCACTTCTTGGGTCACAGCCTGTGATCCAGTTATTTCTGGAAATGCCTCCATCAACATACTCAGAAGAGGGCTTTATTACTCACCTGGGCCTTTTTCAACCTAGTCAAGTTGTCAATCAAGATTAATCATCACACCAGACAATAGCAATGATCTAGTAAACTTCAGTGATTAAAAATTGTTCTAATTTTTTTGGGGGGGGCAGGGGTTGGTTTTGGGGCTTGAACGCTGTCCCTCAGCTCTATCAGCTCAAGGCGAACACTCTACCACTTGAGCCATAGCACCACTTCTACTTTCTGGTGGCTAATTGGAGATAAGAGTCTCATGGACATTCATGCTTGGGCTGGCTTTGTTGTTTGTTTTTTTTTTGTTTTTTTTTTGGGTCCAGTCATGGGGCCTGAACTCTGGGCCTGGGCGCTGTCCCTCAGCTCTTCAGCTCAAGGCTAGCGCTCTACCACTTGAGCCACAGCGCCACTTCGGGCTTTTTTCTTATGTGGTGCTGAGGAATCGAACCCAGGGCCTCAGGCATGCAAGGCAAGCGCTCTACCACTGAGCCACCTTCCCAGCCCCTTGGGCTGGCTTTGAACGGCAATCCTCAGATCTTAGCTTCCTGAGTAGCTAGGATTACAGGCATTAGCCACTGGTGCCCGGAATTTTTCTAATTCTTACTATGTAACATTTGTTATGTTTATGGTGGGAAAATGCTTAATATACTTCAATCTAGTTATACTTATGCTGTTTTACATTATGTGTCTGAAGCTTTTTGTATCCATCTTCAGGTGTGAGCCATGGGCTGGATATTTCCAGAGGGGCCCCGAGGAACTGTCTAACCATGCTACCTCCCCATTTGCTCCCTAGTTCCTCGTTACCTGGCACACCATTGATGCTGATGCCCCGGAGCTCAGTCACGTGCTATGCTGGGCACCCACGGACCCGCCCACAGGCCTCTCCTACTTCTCCAGCATGTACCCTCCACACCCTCTCACAGCGCAGTATGGGGTGAAAGTTCTGCGGTCCTTCCCACCGGTGAGCCAGGGCAGCTAGAACCGGCCTCAGGTGGGGCTTAGTGTGCTTAAATGGAGAGATGAAAGACAGGCTTCATCAACCTGGGAGGCAGCCAACTATGTGAGCCCATCTTAGAACACATCTCCTCCTGTTTTGATTCAAGTAGTTGTCAAAATGAATTTGGTTCACATTCAGATTTGGTTTTTAAGCTTTAATTAGTAGTTTACATTATACTTACGTCTGGTTCCAGAAGTGAGCAGACTCCTCAGTGCACCTGTGCCTCTTACCCTGACAGCAAACCATCAGGGCGCTTAGGGGCCTCATCTGACAGTCATGATGCAGCTCAGGGGGAAAGGGGGAAGTGATCTGTAGAATGTTCTAGAGCCTGACTCACTGAAGCCCCGGCACCACACAGTCTGCTATAACCTTCAGCCATTTTCTTCTGGTAGGAAAGACAGCTTTGTTCTTTGCATTTTTCTTCAGCAGTTATGTGTTTTCAAGGCATTGGTCATTTCATGTACTGTCCCCCAGGCCTTCCACTGTTCTCAGCCCCACTACGGGATTCTGTTGCCAGTCACTGTTAGGCAGGGTCATGAAATCTCACTGTGTTGGCTGTTCAGACCTCAGAGATCACAGTCATTCCTCCTCCTCCTGCAGGATGCCATTCTGTTCTACATCCCGCAGATTGTGCAGGCCCTCAGATATGACAAGGTAAGTATGCTGACGGAAGCCATCTTCCTTCCTCTCAGAGCTGTATCTAGTATTCCATGTACTCTGATACTTGGAATCAACCAAGTAGCCACTAGTTTTAGTGGAAAATGGCATTGAAGTACACTAATCTGATTACTGAGTCTGCTCTCTGCCATTAAGTTGATCTTCCTTTCTAGACCTTTTCATCCTAGAAAAATGTATCATAAGATTATACTGAGCTGGGCACTGATGGCTCACGCCTGTAATCCTAGCTACTCGGGAGACTGATTTGAGGATCACAATTCAAAGCCAGCCCAGACAGGAAAGCCCATGAAACTCTTATCTCCAATTAACCCTCAGAAAACCAGTGGTAGAGCACATGCCTTGAGCTGAAGAGCTGAGGGATAGTGTCCAGGCCCAGAGTTTAATCCCCAGGACAAAAAAAAAAAATCTGATATTCCAATTCAAATTAGGATTACAGGGTTTCCTTCACTATTCATTTTATGCTTAAGTTTTGTTTTGTTTTGTTTTGTTTTCCGGGGGGGGGAGGGTCCAGTCGTGGGGCCTGAACTCTGGGCCTGGGCGCTATCCCTCAGCTCTTCAGCTCAAGGCTAGTGCTCTACCACTATAGTGCCACTTTCGGCTTTTTTTCTTTTTGCTTATGTGGTGCTGGGGAATCGAATCCAGGGCCTCATGCATGCAAGGCAAGCGCTCTACCACTGAGCCATCTTCCCAGCCCTATGTTTGAATTTTTTAACACCGAAAATACTGGTTGCTAATTACATTAACAAATTACTTTTTACTTTGTCCTACTATATAATATTTGGTAGTTTCATAATAGTAGTGCCACCAGGCAAAATGACACATACCTATAATCCCAGCGACTCATGAGACAGAAGCAAGACAGTCTTGAGTTAGAGGCCCGTTTAAGTTAAGTTATTGAGACCTTGTCTCAAAACTACAGGGGCTAGGAATGTGGCTTAATGGTAGAGTGCTTGCCTAGCATGAATGAAGCCCTGGGTTTGATTCCTCAGTACCATATATAAATAGAAAAGGCTGGAAATGGTGCTGTGACTCAAGTGTTAGAGTACTTGAGCAAAAGAAGCTCAGGAACAGTGCCCAGGCCCTGAGTTCAAGCCCCAGGACCGGCAAAAAAATAATTAAAATAAAATAAAAAGCAAACTAACGAAGTTAGAAACATCTGCCCCACAGAATACCTTTACTAGACAGGATGAAAGGCTAGCCCTCCTTTAGCCTAGCACATGGTCATCAAAAACTGGAGTTACCAGAATAGGAAAAGAAGACAGGAAGATAGGATTTGGGGTTTTTTTGTGCCAGTACTGGGGCTTGAACTAATACTCAGCTTTTTTATTCATGGCTGTACTCTACTATTTGATCCATTTCTCCATTTCCAGCTTTTTGCTGGTTATTTGTCTACCCACACTAGCTTTGAACCTCAGTCCTTAAATTTCAGCATACTGAGTAGCTAGGATTATAGTCATGAGCCACCAGCACTTGGCTAGAAGATAGATCTTTAGGATAGTAATTATCATAACTGTTTCCTGCAGAAAGTAGCTCTGCATGAAAATAACACCTTCTAGAACCTGTCACTTGGGAACACTGTTCTAAACAACCCAGTTCCAAAGGAGCTTTTGGTACCCAACCTATTTGTTTCTTGTACTTAACAACAGCAAAAACTGGTTTGAGAGTTGTAATTCTTATGTCCACGGACATAAGAATACAGGCTGGCCCAGGCCTGTATTGCAGAATTATCTTCCTGGGTCCCAGCTTCCCATCTACCAGCCTACTAGAATTTGACCTGGTTGCTGGTCTGGACTTGCCATCGTCCCTGGAGAGCTTACCCACACAATTAGGAGCTCCAGAGCCAAGCACTGGGAGTTAGCTCTTATATTGGGTAGGAAGACACTCTGGTAAAAAGGGAACTCCAAGCCTAGGCTGACAATGACCTTGCACTCTTGCAGATGGGCTATGTGCGTGAATATATTCTGTGGGCAGCATCTAAATCTCAACTTCTAGCACATCAGTTTATCTGGAACATGAAAACTAACATCTACCTAGATGAAGAGGGACACCAGAAAGACCGTGAGTATTTTCTCCTCTCCTTGGGTCTCTTTCCCCATCTTCAACACTTTCAGTGGCTGCCCAGGGCCTTCATGGTCTCGGGGCCTTCTTGCAGTGCTGCCCCCTGGTAGACTACTCTCCTTCCATCCTTCGGTTACTTCTCAGCATTGAACACACAAGGCAGCAGGATCCTCCTTCACAAAGCTTGTGCAACTCCCCTTGCAGATACTATCCCCAGGCTGTGTGAGAGCCCCTGCGTAAGTTGCTGACTGCCTACTCAGAGCTGTCCTGTGACTAGGAGAGGAAGGGCAACTGGCTCCGGGCAGGGGACGGGGAATTCTTAGAATAGTCTCTGGGCCTCTCAGACTCCTTAAAACTATTGAGATCCTCAAAAAACTTGGGTTTTTGTGGACATAGCTAATTAGTATGAACCAGGATTAGAAATTATCTCTGAAGGGCTGGGAAGGTGGCTTAGTGGTAAAGTGCATGTTTAGCATGCATGAAGCCCTGGGTTCAATTCCTTAGTGCCAGAAGTGGTGCTGTGGCTCAACTGGTAGAGTGTTAGCCTTGAGCAAAAGAAGCTCAGAGACAGTGCCCAGGCCCTGAGTTCAAGCCCCAGGACTGGAAAAAATAAAATTATCACTGAAGAATTTCTAAATTTAAATCTTACTTATATGTTAACATAAATGACATCTTTTGTCTGACAAGAGAAGACAGGTAGATTCTCCTCTGCTTCTGTTCTTTTTTTTTTTTTGGGGGGGGGGGGGTCCAGTCGTGGGGCCTGAACTCTGGGCCTGGGCACTGTCCCTCAGCTCTTCAGCTCAAGGCTAGCACTCTACCACTTGAGCCACAGCGCCACTTCCGGCTTTTTGCTTATGTGGTGCTGAGGAATCGAACCCAGGGCCTCAGGCATGCAAGGCAAGCGCTCTACCACTGAGCCACCTTCCCAACCCTCTGCTTCTGTTCTTTATCTGTTGCTGTATGTTGGATTGAAGTAAATACATGAAATTAGCCTTGCTTGGGCTTGCAGATGAAAAATAAAAAGATACTTTAGTCTTTCAGGTAGCTGCAAGTCTTTGTTGATAGATAACAAACTAGTTAAATGCAATTAGTTAAAGGTTAATGGCAATGAGGCATTGGAAACCACTTCAGAGAACTCTGTGCTCTGTTCTAGTCAAGTCTCACAGCCATGCCCCAGGAAGGCTTTTAAGGATTGTTATTAGTGCCGGAACCAAACCAAAGGCAAATATTCTATTACTGAGGTATGCCTCCAATCCTGGTCACACTTTTATAACATCTAACAGTGATCATTTCTTGTCAACATGTTTCATGGTATAGACACATATGGCATACTCTATGCCACATAACATTCAGTCAGTGAAACGTACATCCAACACTGTTCCCATGAGATTATAGTGGAGCTTAAAAGTTACAGCTCGGTGCTGGTGGCTCATGCCTGTAATCCTAACTACTCAAAAGGCAGAGATCTGAGGATTGCCATGGAAAGCCGGCCCAGACAGGAATGTTCATGAGACTCTTTATCTCTAACCACCAAAAAGCAGAAAATGGAGCTGTGTCTCAAGTGGTAGCCTTGAGTGAAAAAGCTACGGATCAGTACCCACACCCTTAGTTCAAGCTCCAATCCACCACTAAAATATTTTAAAATAATTAAAAATAATAAAAATGAAATTCCATTAATAAGAGCTGGAGATATGGCTTAAATGCTAGAATACCAACTAAACAAGTAGAAGGCTCTCAGTTCAAGCCCCAGTACCACCAAAAAAGAAAAAGTCATGGTAGAATTTAATAAAATTAATGATTATTGTTTCACCAGGGACATTTTCTGATGATACAACTTTTTTTTTTTTTTTTTTTACTGCAAGCAGGCAGCAGTAATGACCATAATGCACATGGCCACTGCTTTGAGCTCTGTGCAGGCACTCTTGTCTTTTCCCACAGTGAAGGGGAAATTATAGTATATGGTGACCTCATACTCTGTCTACAGAGGGCATTCCACACAGCACTAGGGCTGATAGCCTAGGCAACACTAATGGGCAGTCCTGAGGTGCCTCTGTAGTGGCCAAAGTGTTATATTGGAACTGGATCAGTGAGATATATAGAAAAGCCACATTTTGAGTGGTCAGTTGGGAGTCTATTAGAAAGCTGGCGACTGCAGTCAGACTAGCATCCCAAAGAACCAGTAGCCCCAAATGCAGTTACTACAAAGCTTATAAAGGCAAAAAACACACCAAGGCAGATGTCACATGGTATGAGGACTAGCAAAACTTGTTCTACTGAAGCAAGCTGTCTAGAGGGAACAATCAAGTATAACTAAGGGCAAGTATTCTCTGAAGCAGAACTTCCATGGAGCTAAACAACTCATGACACACCTACAATTCGAAGAATATCACCTCTATATTGTTTAACAATCTATAACACAGCTGCAGATCAAAGAAAGTCCTATATCATGTCTAGTATTCTTAGAACTGGGTGAAAATTCCCCATCATCTATTAAGATGCCAAAATGGAGATAAGGACAAGATGGCATTATGACTTAGATCCAGTATCCGTATTTCAGTAGGAGCTCAATAGCTTTGTTTCCTCATCAGCTGACATTGGGGATCTCCTGGAACAGTTAGTAGAAGAGATCACAGGCTCCCTGTCTGGCCCCGCCAAGGATTTCTACCAGCGGGAGTTTGATTTCTTTAACAAGATCACCAATGTGTCTGCCATCATCAAGTAAGTGCAGTATTTTAGAAACTGTCTTCTAGGGGTGGCTCATTTAATACCTTCCACTTGTTGGAATTGGCCTAGTAGTTTTGTCTGTTTTTTGTGTGTGTGTGAGAGAGTGTGTGTGTGTGTGTGTGTGTGTGTGTGTGTGTGTGTGTGTGTGTGTGTGTATTTGAGGGGGGGAGGCGTCCTGAGGCTTGAACTCAGTGTCTAGGCATTGTCCCTGAGCTTTTTTTGCTCAAGACAAGCACTCTACCACATTGAGCCACAGCATCACTTCCAGTTTTCTGGTGGTTAATTAAAGATGAGATTCTCATAGAGTTTCCTGCCCAGGCTGGTTTCAAACTACAATCCTCAGATCTCAGCCACCCTAGGAGCGAGGATTACAGGTGTGAGCCACCAGTGCCTGGCTAGCCTGGGATCTTTAAAAAATGAGCAAGTGTCCTACAGCCAGGAACCTGAAGACATAATGAACAGCCAGGTAGACAGCTCTGGCTGGGCTATTCAAGGCAACATGCGTGAACACACCATTTTATTTCCTCCCTTGTCCCACAGTTCACCCACTCACCTTCCCATGAGTTAGCCTAGGCCCTCCACTCATGTGGATCTCACATTGCACTTGGTCCTGCCTCCTTTTCATGGGACAAGGACACTGGGTCATATTCCAGAAGGGAAAGCACGGTTCTTCAGAGCTGTTTGGGTTATCTCTAGTGTGTAGTCATTATGAAGCCTGACTGGGTCTTCAGTGGCCTCTCTGGGCTGTGTGCTGAGTAGAAAAGCAATACTGATAGTTTCTAGCCCACAAAGATAACAGATAGACCCATGTGATAGTCAAGTTTGAGTTACTTTAACAAAATACTTGAGATTAAAAAGAGAAAATGGCCAGAAGCCAGTGGTTCACACCTGTAATCCTAGCTACTCAGGACACAGATCTGAGATCTGGGATCACAGTTCAAAGCCAGCCGGGGCAGAAAAGTCCATGAGACTCTTATCTCCAATAAATCACTAGAAAACCAGAAGTGGCGCTGTGGCTCAAGTGGTAGAGCACTAGCCTTGAGCTGAAGAGCTGAGGGACAGTGCTCAGGCCCAGAGTTCAGGCTCCATGACCAGACCCAAAAAAAAAAAAGAAAAGAAAAACTCAGCACCAAAAAGGAAGCAAAGGGCTGGGAAGGTGACTCAGTGGTAGAGCGCTTGCCTTGCATGCATGAGTCCCTGGGTTCCACTCCTCAGCACCACATAAGCAGAAAAAGCCGAAAGTGGCACTGTGGCTCAAGTGGTAGAGCACTAGACTTGAGCTGAAAAGCTGAGGGACAACGCCCCGGCACAGAGTTCAGGCCCCACGACCAACCGAAAAAAGGAAGCAAAGAGGGAAGGGAAGGAGGGAAGAAAAGTGATTTTTTTTTTTTTTTTTTACCAGTCCTGGGACTTGAAGTCTGGACCTGGGTGCTGCCCCTGAGCTTCTTTTGCTCAAGGTGAGCTACAGCACCACTTCCAGTTTTGTTTTTTGTTTTTTTGTTTTTGTTTTTGTTTTGGGTCTGGTCATGGGGCCTGAACTCTGGGCCTGGGCACTGTCCCTCAGCTCTTCAGCTCAAGGCTAGCGCTCTACCACTTGAGCCACAGCACCACTTCTGGTTTTTTTTTTCTTTTCTTTTTTTTTTTTTTTTTTTTTTGCTTATGTGGCATTGAGGAATCGAACCCAGGGCCTCATGCATGCAAGTCAAGCACTCTACCACTGAGCCACCTTCCCAACCCCTTGGGTTTTGGGGGGTTTTTTTTGTCTGTCATGGGGCTTGAACTCTGGGCACTGTCCCTCAGCTCTTCAGCTCAAGGCTAGTGCTCTACCACTTGAGCCACTGTGCCACTTCCAGTTTTCTGAGTGGCTTATTGGAGATAAGAGTCTCATGGACTTTCCTGCCTGGGCTGGCTTTGAACCAGGATCCTCAGATCTCAGCCTTCTGAGTACCTAGGATTACAAGTGCGATTACTGGTGCCTGGCTTGAGAAAAGTTGATTTCTTTAGGCTTTTAGTTTTGCAGCTTTTAGCCAAGGGCTAGTCCACTAGCCCTGTTACTTTTGGGCCTGTAGCAAGGCATCACATCATAGTGGGAGCACCATACAGAGGACGCTGCTTACCTCATAACAGTCAGAAATCAAGAGAAAGGAAACTGGTATCCCACAATCCCCTTTAAGGGTAGACCACCAGTGTGCCAAAGAACTTTCCAGGTCAAACTATAACAGAAGGTGCATTTTCTGGCATCATCTCATAACAGACATATGATCCAGTTGTCTCTCATCCTTATGCTAAGGTCGAAGGTCTGAGGTCCCAAAGTCACGCAGTGGCTTCAAGTGGTAATCACAGCATTTGAGCCCAGAACTGTGGGACCCCCCAAGACAACTTCCCCCTAGTACCTTAGCCAGCAATACATATACCACACACATAAGTGAAAGGCAGAAATAGAAACAGCTCCACATTGGCCCTTGGGGCCTATCTGGGCTTTTCAATGAGGAATGAAAGTCACGTGCACTGGTATGAATGTGTTCTGATGACTTGGGCCTGGCAAGGCCTTCAGGAGTTGCTGGGTATCCAATGAGAAGGGAACCTAGACAGGAGCTGTCCTGGTGTGTCTCCCAGAGGCTAAGGAGACAACAGAGTATTTCTGTCCTGTTTCTTAGGCCCTACCCTAAAGGCGATGAGAGAAAGAAGGCTTGTCTGTCAGCTCTGTCTGAGGTGAAGGTACAGCCAGGTGAGCAGCCTCTCAGGGCAGTGTAGAGCCAGTGTGGAGACAAAGGTTTGGCCAGCCACACCACACAAATTGGTCTCACAAGTGTCTAGCACCCCAGGAATGGGCTCTTAATGCATGCAATTGTCCTTGTATTGCCTCCATTGTCTTTTTAAAAAAAGGGATTCTGTGGGGAGAACAAATGAAGGGGTGCTGGAAGAGACATGGAGGCAGGGTGGGAAGCTTCTACACGGGAGAATGGGACAGGCCCCACACAAGCCCTAGCGTATGTGGTAGCATCTGGGAAGGGGAGGCTTAGAGTGGCTTCCTAGAGGAGCATCTTCTGGGGTGGGTGGTTGTTTATTGGATGTCTAGAAGAATCGGTGAAGGATCACAGAGTTGGGGAGGACAGACCCACAACAAGCCACAGAATAAATCTGGTGCCACAGGAAAGGAGCAGATGTCCCTTGGTAAGGTAGGGGTAACTATAGGCAGACTCTGTACGTGAGGTCTGTTCGAAATGGTATGGTCTCCCCCATGGTCATGTGAACTCCCCGTGCCTTCATTCTACCCTCACACAGGCTGCTACCTACCTAGCAACCCGGAGGCCATCGTGCTGGACATCGACTACAAGTCAGGGACACCAATGCAGAGGTAAGTACCTGCTCCTGCCCCACCCCTTCCTGAAGCTGCCTTATACAGGTTTTCCGGACTTGGGGTTGAACTCAGCACCTCTAGATTGCTAAGCATGCAATCTACTGCAGAGCTACACCCAACCCTCTTTTTCACTGGTTATTGTTTAATGTAATTTTTTATTATTACGGTGTTGTACTGACGGTGTTACCATTTCATAATCACTGGTTATTTTAAATAAGGTCTTACCTCCTACCTATTCATGTGCCTGGACCAAGATTTCACCTATTTGAGGCTTCCCATACTTAGTAGGATTACAGGAATCAGTCAAAGTAGTTTGTATTTGACTCATCACATGTGCCATATTCCTTTTTTTTTTTTTTTAGTGCTGCAAAAGCCCCATATCTGGCTAAATTTAAGGTGAAACGATGTGGAGTGAGTGAACTTGAAAAAGAAGGTCAGTGAGTACTTCTGCTTTAGTTGAAGACTCAATGCTTTCCTAGCTAAGGCCAGCTGCGTTAGGCCTACTCCCCCATAACAGCTGTCTGTTCCTGCATCTGCCCATTCAGAGATGGCAGGGAACATATGCAGTGACCAACATGCCACCCTGAATATATGTCAATCCAAGTCAGCGGGCCCGTCCAGGAAGTTTCCTGTTGAGGCTGAGTAGCATGTGCTTTTCTGGGATACTTAACAAATCCTCACAGCCTGGGTGTGTGTGGTCTCTGGAGGCAGGGAGTATGGCATCAAGCCAGGCATGTGGGCCCCTAGTCCCTCCAAGACAGACCATCACCTGCCTCTTCAGCCTGGAGTGGCTTCACAGCCCTTGGTGTGGTGGTAGCTTTCCCATGGCTTGCAACTCATCATTCCAGCTCTCCCTATCTTCTTATGGCATCTCTGCCCTAGGTATCAAACTTCCTTCAAACTTACTTCTTTTTTTATTTTTTGCTAGTCCTGGGGTTTGAACTCAGGGCCTGGGTACTGTCCCTGAGCTGCTTTTACTCAAGGCTAGCACTCTACCACTTGAGCCCCAGCACTACTTCCCACTTTTTCTGTTTATGTGGTAAGGAAGAATGGAACCCAGGGCTTCATGCATGCTAGGCAAGCACTCTATCACCAAGCCACATTTCCAGCCTCAAACTTCCTTCTTACAAGGACACAAGTCATTGAATTAGATACCCATGGCCCAACAGTATGACTTATTTAACTCTACAGAGACTAAATTTCCGATTGAGATCCCATTTGAGATTTGGGGTATGAATTTAGGGGAGCACAGTTCAATCCAGCACAGAGATCTAGCCATGGTGACCAGTGTGGAGATAAGCCTTCCATGGCCTTGCACAAATTCTGATCCCTGAGTCCTCTCTTTGGCTGACACTGGGACTTGGAAAGGTTGAAAAAGCCCCTGGGCCTATCATTCTGCCAGCTGACTTGTGATGTTTCTTGGGTCCCTTATTCCCTTAGCGCTTTGTACAAGTGATCCTCAAGATCCAGGTCTCCTCAGAGGCCTCTCACTGCCTCCAGTTAACAGGCACTGCCTCTGCCCTATCCCCAGGTCTGCGGTGCTGCTCAGACTCGGAGGATGAGTGCAGCAGGCAGGAGGCTGACGGCCAGAAGATCTGCTGGCAAGCAGCCATCTTCAAAGTGGGGGATGACTGCCGGCAGGTAACGGAGCTAGGCTAGCAGAGCAGGCCTTTTTTCCCCCAAAGAAGTGAATCTTATATGGAGAAACAGCCATTTCCCCTCATTTGGTTCAGATGCCATGAAGTTAATTAGGGCTCCTGCCAAACAGCCCCTGCCTGCCCTTCTACCTCTAATGCCTATCCAGAGGAACATACGAGGAGGGCAGAGCTCCTATTTAATCATATATACCCTTGCAGCAGTGTAGCATCATACCCAGCATGTCAGACTCCAGTTGTGGCCAGCTCCTTCTCTTTTGGACCTTGGCTTCTGTGCTGTATGACCCTTGAGAGCCACTGGAAGGTGTGTAGGCTGCGTTGTGAGGAGGCCGGATGTTAGCATCTCCCCCCATCTCCCTCCCCAGGATATGCTGGCCCTGCAGATCATCGACCTCTTCAAGAACATCTTCCAGCTTGTTGGCCTGGACCTCTTTGTTTTCCCTTACCGGGTGGTGGCCACTGCCCCTGGGGTAAGTTTCCTGAGCAGGAGACTGGCATGGGGCCTGTTTCTTCCCACCCGGCATTCCTCAAGGCTCACTCTTCCATCTTCCTTCCTAGTGTGGAGTGATTGAATGCATCCCTGACTGCACCTCCCGAGACCAGCTGGGCCGCCAGACCGACTTTGGCATGTATGATTACTTCACACGTCAATATGGGGATGAGTCCACCCTGGCCTTCCAGCAGGTAGCTACCCTGGTTACCCACCTGTTATCACCTGTCCCTTCCCTCTGCTGCTCCTTCATTAGCTCAAACTAGATCACCCGAAAAGAAAGTGAACCCTTGAGAATGGGAGAAAGGGCCTGGCTTACTGATCCAGGCTCTGCGTCCAAGGTGGGGCACTGCTGGCCCCTGAGCCATCATGAGCCCACACTTTCCACACAGGCACGCTACAACTTTATCCGAAGCATGGCCGCCTACAGCCTTCTGCTGTTCCTGCTGCAGATCAAAGACAGGCACAATGGCAACATCATGCTGGACAAGAAGGGCCACATCATCCATATCGGTGAGCTGGGCCCCAGACCACCTCCCTGTCCCCTCACCCCACAGAAGGGGGCAAGCCTGTCATGACCACCTAGCCATGAGGGTCAGGGTGGGCATTGGATTCAATTCTAAGGTCCAAGCTGTTAGCCCTCAGGCCATCCTGCTGTAGAGAGGACCTAGATGGGCAAAAGGAAACTAACACATGAGCTCAGGAACCGCATCCTGAGCTTTGGGACTCCCACCCCAGTTCCTGCCTCCATTTCCTCCTCCCTCTTCGTGTTCAGCGCTCCCCCACTGTCCCCAACAGGATATAGCCTGCTCTTGGTGTGACAGTTCATGGGATCCCTAGAGCCCTTTTCCTTCTTTGACCCTGCATATCCACCCAATGACAGGCTTTGGGATTTTGCAGACTTTGGCTTCATGTTCGAAAGCTCACCGGGTGGCAACCTTGGCTGGGAGCCAGACATCAAGCTGACAGACGAGATGGTGATGATCATGGGGGGCAAGATGGAGGCCACGCCATTCAAATGGTTCATGGAGATGTGCGTCCGAGGCTACCTAGCTGTGCGGTAAGCCCTGGGGCAATGTATGGAGGGCGTGAGGAACAGTGGGGACAGCCCTTTGATGCTGGCAAAGAGCATGCTCAAGCACCCTGGAGAATTAAGTGGAGAGAGAGAACCCCTTGTCTCTACCTTCTCTTGGCTTCCCTGTGCAAGTCACCTCTATCTGGGCTTTCAGCCACATCCTGCAGTCTCCCAGAACTCATTTGCCTGACACCCCTCAGCCTTAGGCTTCCTCTTCTGGGCATCCCATCCACCATTGCATCATAGTGCATGTCACTTAGCCAAGACCACACACAGTGTGTGATACTCAAGTACTGTTGTCATGAATGACAAAGAGGACTCCACTGCTGGAGTCCTCACATGTGGGATAGGGCGGGAGCACTCAGCCCTGGTGGTGGGAGGGTCAGTGAATAGCCCCAGCAAAGCCATGTAAAGGGCTGGGGGCCCAGAACACACGTGTGGGTGTCTTGGAGGGAGAGGCAGAAGTAGCAGGCTCAGGCTGGCCTGTCTTCTCTTCATCCCTCCACCTCTCTCCACAGACCCTACATGGATGCAGTCGTCTCTCTGGTCACGCTCATGTTGGACACAGGCCTGCCATGTTTCCGAGGCCAGACAATCAAGTTGCTGAAGTAGGTTTCTCAGTGGATGTGCAGGCCGCATGGGGAAGTTGTCCTTGGCTGAGACTACCCAGACATGGGAGCCTTCTATGTGGTTGTAACTGATAGCCATGTCCTTGGAAACCAAGGTGGTCACCAAACCCCCATCCCCGGGCCCTGGGGCTGCAGTAGCTTAGCTTCCTTAAAGCTTACTCCTCTTCACAGGGCCACTCAGGCCTGGAACATGCTGAGAAACCAGGTACTGTTCTCAGCTTTTGGGAAACAGACTGTGGTAGGTGCCATTCTAGGCCATAGCCCTTAGCTGGAAACATTTCCACAACCACTGAAGTCCAATGCACAAGCAGAACCTCCCACTGAGAGAGGCATCAGTGGCAATGCAGCCCTACTCTTCTCTCCCCAGACACAGGTTTAGCCCCAATATGACCGAGCGGGAGGCGGCAAATTTCATCATGAAGGTGATCCAAAGCTGTTTCCTCAGCAACAGGCAAGTCACATCCCTGCCCTCTTCCTTGGTCACAAAGTACTGACAGGATTGGGTGCAGAGCAGGTGACAAGGCTCCTGCTGTCCCTGAGCTGCTCTTCTTGTGGAAGACCCATGATTACTTGAGCCTTAGTGAGAGTTGTCAGGGAGCAACAGGTGCTGGTTTAGAGCACCCAGGGGAGTGCTGAGGGGAACACTTAGAAGTGAAAGGCAGGAAGCCAGAAAGAAGACCCAGAATTGCAAGGCCAAGAGCAAGGAAGGTGCTGGCAGCTTCTCCTGCAGGGTTTAGGAGTCAGACCTCATCTATAGAGGCTGAAGTGTCAGGTACAAACAAGAAGAAGGCAGCTCTGACAGGTGAGAAAGGGAGCAGCTCTAGGAATCTGAGCTAATCCACAGAGGGAGCCCCTAAATACAAGGAAAGGAGGCTGAGCCACTCCATCCCTAAAGTAGGAGGCTAGGGGGTGGCCATCTTGCCTAAAAGGGCTGCTGGGTGAGCTAGGCACCAGTAGGTCACGCCTGTAATCCTACTACTCAGAAGGCTGAGATCTGAGGATCATGGTTCAAAGCCAGCCCAGGCAGGAAAGTCCATGAGACTTTTTTTTTTTTTTTAATCAGTCATGGGGCTTGAACTCTGGGCTTGGGCGCTATCCTTGCGCTCTTCAGCTCAAGGCAAGCGCTCTATCGCTTGAGCCACAGCGTGACTTCCGGTTTTCTAGTGGTTTATTGGAGATAAGAGTCTCATGGACTTTCCTGCCCAGGCTGGCTTTGAAACACAATCCTCAGATCTCAGCCTCCTGAGTAGCTAGGATTACAGGCGTGAGCCACTGGCACCTGGCTCCATGAGACTCTTTTTTTTGGGGGGGGGGGGCGGGGGGGGGGTCCGGTCATGGGGCCTGAACTCTGGGCCTGGGAGCTGTCTCAGCTCTTCAGCTCAAGGCTAACGCTCTACCACTTGAGCCACAGTGCCACTTCCAGCTTTTTTCTTTTTGCTTATGTGGTGCTGAGGAATCAAACCCAGGGCCTCAGGCATGCAAGGCAAGCGCTCTACCACTGAGCCACCTTCCCAGCCCCTCCATGAGACTCTTATCTCCAATTAACCACCAGAAAACTAGAAGTGGCACTGTGGCTCAAGTGGTAGAGCGCTCACTTTGAGCTGAAGAGGTGAGGGACAGAGCCCAGGCCCAGAGTTCAAGTCCCAGGACCAACAAAAAAAAGCCTGACCTGGGCACTGGTGGCTCACGCCTGTAATCTTAGCTATTCAGGATGCTGAGATCTGAGGATCGTGATTCAAAGGCAGCCTGGGCAGGAAAGTCTGTGAGACTCTTAACTCCAGTTAACCACCAGAAAACCAGAAGTGGCACTGTAGCTCAAGTGGTAGAGCATTAGCCTTGGGCTGAAGAGCTCAGGGAAAGTGCCCAGGCCCAGAGTTCAAGCTCCACAACCACTACCACCACCAACAACAACAAAAGAAGCCTGAGCCTGAGAGGAAAACAGAGAAGTTTCCCTGACTGCCCACAAGATGTGCTGCCCTAATCAGGGCAGTGTAAAAAGGGCAGAGCAGGCTCAGCAGGCTACTAGGCACAGAGAAGACAGAAGTGGAAGCTTAGAGCCATCATGAGAACACCAGGGGAAATGGCCAATGACATCTCTTAAGGGTATGAAAGCGGTCCGAGAAACAGAACAAGTGAGGGTCTAAGATGTAGTAAAACAGGTCCAGGCTGAGTGAGAAGGCTGAGAATATGAAGGGGGCCAGGTTGAGGTCCAGGAGCTAGGTGGCAAAGGAAGATGGGTAGGGCTGGGAAGATGGCTCAGTGGTACAGCGCTTGCCTTGCATGCATGAGGCCCTGGGTTCGATTCCTCAGCACCACATAAGCAAAAAGAAAAAAGCTGGAAGTGGCGCTGTGGCTCAAGTGGTAGAGCACTAGCCTTGAGCTGAAGAGCTGAGGGACAGCGCCCAGGCCCAGAGTTCAGGCCCCACAACCGGACCCAAAAAAAAAAGGAAGATGGGTAAACCTTTCATTATGTCCCCTTGGTCTTCCAGGAGCCGGACCTACGACATGATCCAGTACTATCAGAATGATATCCCCTACTAGGGAGGGACTTTCTGAAGTCCAGCCCCTCTGCCCTGAGCCACCCATTCTGAAGCTTCCTCAATCGTGGAGCCTGTGAGCACTCCCACCCCTTGATGCCCCAAGAGGCCCCACCTTGTGATCACTGGGTGAGCTGCCTGCAGCCCCATCATCTCACCCAGCAGGGTTGTTTTATAGTAAAAAGAACTGCAGCCCTCAGCAGCTGAGCTGCTCCCTAGGCGTGGCATGAGTGTGCAGTGCTTCAGTGACACCAGAGACTGAGTCGACAATCGTGATGGTGCTGTCTGCGCACAGGTGTGAAATTGTCTGCACTGGACACGCTCCCTGCCTGTCTTCTTACATAGGTACATGAAGTATTTTCTTGTGTATAAGAAAAAATGCAACTTAATATTTAACCAATGTGTACAAAATAAAAACCCCAAAAATGTGCTGTATTGGAAAGCCTGGCTGGGTTAATGGCACGCAGCGGGTAGAGTGGGTGAGGATGGTTCCTAGCCAGATGCCCAAAGGTGAGAGGCTCCCACCCCAGGGCCAAGGACCTCACAGTCCAGGCTGTGATTATGTCTTAAATTTCACACAGACCTATCGAAAATAACTAAGTCAGATGCTAGTGGCTCACACTTGTAATCCTAACATCTTAGGAGATTTGAGGATCAAGGTTCAAAGCCAGCCTGGGTAGAAAAGTCTGAAAGATTCCATCTCAGACACAACACACTGTGGACAGCACAGTGCTAGACTGGAGAAATGGCTCAAGTGGTAGTTGTTCTTGAGGCCCTGAGTTCAAACCCCGGTATCACCAAAAAAATCATTCAGAAGAAAATGTGACAAATGTCTGAATGACATTTGAATGTCATGACAAATGTCTCAATGAATTGTGTGTGTGTGTGTGTGTGTGTGTGTGTTTGCATGCCAGTCCTGGGGCTTAGACTCAGGCCTGGGCCTGTCCCTGAATGTTTTTGTTGAAGGACAGCACTCTACCACTTGAGCTACACCTCCACTTAATTGTAGATAACAATGGATTTTCCTGCCTGGATTGGTTTTGAAAGTCCATTTTCAGATCTAAACCTCCAGAGTAGCTAGGATTATAGGCATGAGCCACCAGCACCTAGCTAAGAATAGATTCTTTAAAACTCAAAACACATGAGTCCATAGACAAATTTAATTTCTATCACCCATAATTTTTTTTAAAAATTAAAAAATGAAATGTCTACAGAGAAGGCAAGATAGCCTCTGTACGCTGAGCTTTTGGGCGGTATAGGCAAGAAAATGTCAATTTAGCCTGGGCAACACATAGAGACCTTGACCCTGAAAAACAAAAGTAGGCTAAGGTCATGGTTCAAGTGATCTAAGAGCACCTGACTAAGACCAACAAGACCCCGAGTCCAAACCCCAGAATCTAAATAAAAAATATCCATCAGCATTTGTGTCAGAAGAAACCCTGTACCTGTGGCTCATGTCTATAATCCTAGCTACTCAAGAAACTGAGATCTGAAGATCATGGTCTGAAGACAGCCCAGGCATTTACCTCCAATTAACCACCAAAAAGTTGGAACTGGAACTGTAGCTCAGGTGATAAGAGGCTTGCATTGAGCAAAAGAGGTCAAAGATAGTGCCTAAGCTCTGAGTTCAAGCCTCAAGACTGGCACACACACACAAAATTGACTGGTAAAACATACCTAAAATATGAAAACATTTGAGACGTAGGAAAAGATAACTTGTGGTCAGTATGCTTTTTTGACTGTGATAGTTAACCTCTGAATATTGATGTACTTGTAAATAATAATGTCAGACTCCGTTTTCTAGCAAGTATTAATACTTAACATCTGAGAAAAACCTGGGACTGGGAATGTGGCTTAGTGGTAGAGTGCTTACCTTGCATGCATGAAATCCTGGGTTTGATACCTCAGTACTACATACACAGAAAAGGCTAGAAGTGGTGCTGTGGCTCAAGTGGTAGAGTGCTAGCCTAGAGCAAAAGAAGCTCAGGGACAGTGTCCAGGCCCTGAGTTCAAGCCCCAGGACTGGCAAAAACCTGATCTGGAGACGTGGCTCAAGCAGTAGAGTACCAGCCTTGAGCAAAAACAGGACAGTGCCCTGGTCGCCAGTACCAGCGCGTATACACAAAGCAAAAAACATTCCACATAACAAAATCAGCTCGTGTCAGTAGTCCTACTCACTCAGGATACTAAGATGTTCAAAGCCAGCCCAGGCAGGGAACTCCATAACTCCATGAGACTCTTTATCTCCAGATAACTATCATAAGGCTTTTAGTGGAGCTTTGTTTCAAGTGGTAGAGCACCAGCCCCCACACACACACACACAATTTTCCACAAAACAAAACATTCATTTTTAAACAATCCACTGTGGCTCAGACCTGTAATGCTACCTACTCAGGAGGCTGAGATCAGAGGATGCAGATTCAGAGCCAGCCCAGGCAGGAAAGTTCATGAGACTCATCTGCAATTAACCACTAAAAACAATCTGGAAATGAAGCAAAAGCACATCAAGGACAGCACCCAGACCCTGGGTTCAAGCCCCCAACTAGCTAAATAAATAACTACATCGCCCAGGCACACAGGAAAAGCTCCAAAGAGACATACCCAGCCGCTGAAGAATGAGAACTACAGAATCGGAACTCCTCTCAGCCTACAACTTGGGATAAAGGTTGGTGGCCTCCATGCAACAGCGGAGCTTAGGTGCTAGGGACGGTGGCTGGGTCCCATGGGACACGGAGGCCCCGTCGCGGCCACCCCCTACGCACGCCCCAGAAACCACACGGACACTTAAGTCCAGACAGCGGGCATGATGTGCGTTAGGCAGGCAGCAGACCGCGCACGCGCAGTTCGAGCAGCGGGGACAGCGTGTAGCGCAGCCGGCGGAGGGCGACCTCCGAGCTGAGGTGTGGGAGGCCCGGCAAGTCGGGCTTCGTCAGCACCATGTAGAGCAGCGGCAGCGCCAGGAAACCGAGTGGGAGCAGCAGCAGTGTCTGCAGCGCGCTCAGTGCCCACAGCCTGCCAGGGACCGGAGGACAGACAGACGGGCAGATGGGCGGCGGCCTGGAGAGGCACCAAGATGGGGAACTGGAGCCCGCTCACCCTCCGCCGGGCTCACCTGATGCTCCCCACGCCTAGCAGTCGCTTCTCCTACAAAGAAGGAGCAACGTCCAGGTCTCTCCTGGAGAGGCTGAATCCCGCTCCAGCCCCGAGCCCGCCCGACCCGGCCGGCGCTCACGCAGTCCGCCCTGGCCACCTCTTCCATGAGCGAGCCGGTACAGGCCTGCGCCCGACGGGGCTGCGAGCTCCACCTGCAAGGCAGGCACTGGAGGTGAGCCACCTGCCACGGGCCCCACCCGCGTCCCCACCCCTCATCCCGCTCTTCCAGATCCCTTACACTTCCGGGCCTCCTCGCGAAGCCTCCAGCGCAGCCGCCGCCTCCATCACCTTCCCCTGCAGCTCCTGGAGGAACGGGAGTGAGGAGTGGGCCACACTGTATACAGAAGTGACTGGTGGCTCACGCCTGTAATGCTGGCTACTCAGGAGGTTGAACTCTGAGGATCATGGTTCAAAGCCAGCCTAGGCAGGTAAACTACATGCGACGCTTTTCTCAATTCATCACCACCTTCGGCTCCAGTGGTAGAGCACCAGCTCTGAGCGAAAAAGCTAAGGGACAGACTCCAGGCCTTGAGTTCTCGCGCGCATACACACACACACACACACAGACTAGTTCTCAGGGAGGCACACCTGCAAAACCCCGCTCTGCTCCTGGAAGCTGGCCCACGCCTCCTCGGTCCGCTGTGCGCCCTAGGGGTACGAGGAGTCTTGATTAAACGTGAGGGGCCCCCTTCCCTCCACAATCTAGCTCTGAAGCCCGCCCTCCCCACAAGACCCCAGCTCCTCTCACCTGCTGCAAGGCTTCAGCTTGCCGGGCATACTTGGCCTCCGCCAACTCCAGCTGTTTCTTCCGAAGGATCCAAGAAATGTTAAAAGCCAAACGGGCGGTTCCGGGACCTCAGAGCGGCGCACAGGCGCACGGGCTCGACCCTCCGCCCGGGGTCTCCCGGGCCGCGCCCACGGCTCCGCCCTCACCCCCTCCTGAGCCCCACCTCAGTACCTGCAACGCTACCAGTTGGGTCCCTAGTTGTTGCTCCGCGCGCTGCTGGCTCAGCTGTTCGCCTCCGTAGTAAAAGAGCTGGGGACCAGGCTTGTGAGTCCAGGGCTCACGGGGCACCTTAAGGGACAGGGGACCGGACGGGCGATAGAAGCTGTCCCAGCCCCTGACTTACCTGACTGGACAGCTCCTCCCACTGCTCCTGCAGCATCTGGTTGTGAAGCTCCTGAGAGGAGAATCAAGAGCCGGTCCGGATCTCTGCCCGCCCCGCCCCTGGCCCCGCCCCTGGCCCCGCCCCGCCCCCCGCAGGCCCGGGCCCCGCCCCCACCAGGTCTTGTTTGCGCCGCTCCTCCTCCTCCAGCAGCCCCCGAACCCGCTCCACGCGCTCCCGCGCCGCCTCCCGCGCTTCCCCTCGTAGCGCCCGCGTCGCTTGGCTGCGCCTCCGCTGCAGACTACGGATGAGAATTTAGAGTGCTACCGGGCGCTGGTGGCTCACGCCTGTAATCCTAGCTACTCAGGAGGCTGAGATCTGAGGATCGCGGTTCAAAGCCAGCCCGGGCAGGAGAGACCGTGAGACTCCTATCTCCAATAAACCACCAGAAAACCGGAAGTGGCACTATAGCTCAAGTGGTAGAGCGCTCGCCTTGAGCTGAAGAGCTGAGGGACAGCGCCCAGGCCCAGAGTTCAGGCCCCACGACCGGACCCCAAAAAAAAAAAAGTTTCACGGACTTGCTGGGCGCTGGTGGCTCACGCCTGTAATCCTAGCTACTCAGGAGGCTGAGATCTGAGGATCGCGGTTCAAAGCCAGTCCGGCAGGAAAGTCTGTGAGACTCTTATCTCCAATAAACCACCAGAAAAACGGAAGTGGCGCTGTGGCTCAAGTGGTAGAGTGCTAGCCTTGAGCTGAAGAGCTGAGGGACAGCGCCCAGGCCCAGAGTTCAAGCCCCAAGACCGACAAAAAAAAAAAAAAGAACTTAGAGTGCTGCGGGCAGGGTGCGGGGCGCTCAGGATCCCGCTGCTGGTCCTGCCCCGCCGCTGCTACGGACAGGACCTGCCTCCCACACAACCGTTGGGGTGTCGGACCCGGCCCTCCCTCCCCCTAGGACTGGCCCAGTTCCGATGGCCACGAGGGGTGGGCCCGAAACTCTGGGATGCCCCGCCCCCGACTCCGCACCGTCCGGGGCAGGGCCGGTTCTCTCGCACGCGCTGCCCCTCACCCCGCCCCGAGCGCTCCCGGCGCACCTGCGCTCGTGCTCGCGCAGGTCCTGGAGGCGCGCGGTGAGGCTCTCGCTCTCGGCCTCCAGCCCGCGCACCAGTTCCTCCAGCTCCTGCTTCCGCAGTCGCCCGTCCCGGTTGTCCTTCTGCAGCTGCAGCAGCTGCTCCTGGGGCTCAGCCATGATTCCAGAGCTCTACAGTCTTTCCAGGCTCTTCTCCGGTCTCTCGCTGGGGAAACCGACTCACTGTCGGCGTCACAATGGACGCCAGAGGGCGCCCCAACTCACTCGCTCCGCCCCACCCCCAGCCGAACCCGACGCGGGCCAAGCAGGATCACAGATCAGCATAAAATGTTATCAAAGGACTACAATTGAGTGAGCCCGTGCCTCACGCCTGTCATCCTAGCTACTCAGGAGGCTGAGATCTGAGGATCGCGGTTCAAAACCAGCCCGGGCAGGAAAGTCTGTGACACTCTTTTCTCCAATAAACCACTAGAAAACCGGAAGTGGCGCTGTGGCTCAAGCTAGAGCGCTCGCCTTGAGCTGAAGAGCTGAGGGACAGCGCCCAGGCCCAGAGTTCAAGCCCCACGACCCACAGAAAAGAAAAAAAAAAGTTAATGAAAGCCCAGTGAAAGGTTAATAAACTGCTCATATCAAACGCACGTAAACCAAAGCAAGATTAGTTTCCCCATATGCAAATGGTACTTGATAAACCTTTCTTCTGGAAAAAAAAAACAAGAGGTTTGAACTCGGCCTGGGCGCTGTCCCTTAGCTCTTCAGCTCAAGGCGAGTGCTCTACCACTTAAGCCACTGCGCCACTTCCAGTTTTCTGGTGGTTTATTGGAGATAAGAGTCTCAGGGAACATTGGGACAATATGTGCAGCCTCAAGGGGTGTCTGTAGTGGACTTTGTGCGGTTTGAATGTGGAGAAAGTGAAGAGACAGTAGAAGCAGAATAGGTTCCAAACACTTTGGGCCTAGAATGTAATAATTACTCAAGTTATTTCCTAAGCATCTTTACCCCCAGAATTTGTTTTTCTGGTGAGTTTATAGTGAAATTACATGCTCATGAGTAAACTTATTAAATAAATATAATAGAGTATTAAAAAAAAAGTCTCACGGACTTTCCTGCCCAGGCTGCCTTTGAACCGTGATCCTCAGATCTCAGCCTCCTGAGTAGCTAGGATTACAGGTGTGAGCCACCAGCGCCCGGCTCTCTCTCTCTCTTTTTTTTTTTTTTTTTGGGTCCGGTCATGGGGCCTGAACTCTGGGCCTGGGCGCTGTCCCTGAGCCCTTCAGCTCAAGGCTAGCCACTCTACCACTTGAGCCAGCGCCACTTCCGGCTTTTTTCTTTTTCTTATGTGGTGCTGAGGAATCAAACCCAGGGCCTCATGCGTGCAAGGCAAGCGCTCTACCACTGAGCCACCTTCCCAGCCCCTCTCTCTCTTTTTTAAAATAGGATTTCACCTGTGTAGCGCAGACTGGCCTCTGACTCTCAGTCCTCCTGCCTCAGCTTCCCAAGTTCTGGAATTATAGATGGGCTCACACAGGCCCACCTTGTTTTTTGTTTTTGTTTTTATTGTCCATCCTGGGCCTGGGCACTGTCCTCGGCTCTTCAGCTCAAAGTGAGTGTTCTACCACTTCAGCCACTGGGCCACTTCTGGTTTTCTGGTGGTTAATTGGAGATGAGAGTCTCATGGACTTTCCTGCCTGGGCTGGCTTTGAACCATGATCCTCAGATCTCAGCCTCCTGAGTAGCTAGGATTACAGATGTGAGCCACCGGTGCCCAGCCAGGCTGCCTTTGAACTGTAATCCTCAGATCTATCACCTTAGTCAGGATTACAGGTGTGAGCTACAGGTGCCCAGCTTGACTGACCGAATTTTGTGGTGCTGGGGATAGAACTCAAGGCCTTGACACATATCAGGCAAGCTACTACCACTGAGCTGTATCCTTGGTTCCTGAGAAATGCTGTTCTTTTCTTTTTCTTCTCTAGGTTCAAGACCACTGCATGAACTCAGTACCTGCAGCCATTTTCACTCCTAGGCTAGTGCTCTACCAACTGAGTGACACTTCCAACACCAGAACTTTGTGGGGGGAGAGGAGGTTGTTTTTTGTTTTGTTTTGTTTTTTTTACAATGCTGAGGCTTGAACTCAGGGCCTTGGTACTGTCTGTGAGCTTCTTTTTCTCAAGGCTAGCACTCTACCACTTGAGCCATAGCACCAATTCTGGATTTTTCTGTTTATGTGGTGCTGAGGAGTCGAACCCAGGGCTTCATGCATGCTAGGCAAGCACTCTACTACTAAGCCACATTCCCAGTCCAGAATCTTGTTCTTTATTTTGTCTTTTTTTGTTGTTGTTGGTCATGGGGCTTGAACTCTGGGCTTGGGTGCTGTCCTTGTGCTCTTCAGCTCAAGGCAAACACTCTACCACATGAGCCACAGTGCCACTTCCGGCTTTCTAGTGGTTTACTGGAGATAGGAGTCTCACGGACTAGGGCTAGGAAGATGGCTCAGTGGTAGAGAGCTTGCCTTGCATGCATGAGGCCCTGGGTTGGATTCCTCAGCACCACATAAGCAAAAAGAAAAAAGCCGGAAGTGGCACTATGGCTCAAGTGGCAGAGCGCTAGCCTTGAGCTGAAGAGCTGAGGGACAGGGCCCAGGCCCAGAGTTCAGGCCCCACGACCTGACCCAAAAAAAAAATAAGAGTCTCACGGACTTTCCTGCTCGGGCTGGCTTTGAACCACCATCCTAAGATCTCAGCCTCCTGAGTAGATCTTGGGGAGCAACCATTTAGGTTCTGTCATTTCTCTTCCAGATGAATATTAAATTTACTTAGACTTTTGTGTGTGTGTGTCAGTTGTGGGGCTTGAAAGGGTGTGGGTGTTGTCCCTGAGCTTATTCACTGAAAGCTAGCATTTTATCACTGTGTGCCACAGCACCACTTCCAGTTTTCTCATGGCTAATTGGAGTTAAGTCTCACAGACTTTCCTGCTTAGGCTGGCTTTGAACCACCATCCTCTGATCTCAGCCTCTATAGTAGCTAGGATTACAGACATAAGCCACTGGCACCCAGCTAGACCTTAATTTACTTATTTTGTTGTCGGTTCTGGAACTTGAACTCAGGCACTGGGCACTGTCCCTGAGCTTTTATGCTCAAAGAGCCACAACTCCATTTCTGGCCTTCTGGTGGTTAACTTGTGATACAGTCTCATGGATTTGCTGCCCAGGCTGGCTTCAAACCACTATCTTCAGATCTCAGCCTCCAGAGTAGTTAGCCATGAGCTACCAGTGCCCAACTTTAGAGCTATTTCAAACAGGGTCTTCTGTTGTGTAGCAAAGGCTGGCTTAGAACTCTCCATCCTCCTGCTGCAGCCTCTGGAGTCCTCAGATTACAGGCACAGGTGTAAAAAAGTACATTTGTGATACCTATTAGAGGTGAAGAATGGATACTTTCCACTAATTATCTGCCTTGGGAACAAAACATTTCTGTCCATTTATATGAACTGAATATGAAATGACCATCAGTGTTATGTGTTGAACACTTGGTCCCCAACCAGTGGTGTTATTTTGGGAAACTGTAGACATTTTAAGAAGAGCCTTGCTGGAGGAAACCACTACAGGCATTAACTTGTGTATGTATATATGCACGTGTATGTATATATGCCCATACGACACCCACAAAACTACAAATGTGCATGCCAATATTGGGGTTTGGGGTTTGAACTCAAAGCCGCATATTCTTGCTCATCTTGCTTGATTACAGCTGATCCACACACTTGTGTCTTGCCTTTAGTCCAGCATTCTACTAATTGGAGATCAAGTCTCAAGACTTTTCTTCTCTAGGCCGGCTTCAAAATTCAATCCTCTCAAGTCTCAACTTCCTGAGTAGGCAGTATTACAGGTGTGCGGATCACACTTGTGTTTTCTAAAGGCCATTGTGGCATACAGGTGGCAGAGGCTGAGCTGTGTCCCTTCAGATTCACTTGTCCTTTGATTTAGTTAGAATGTGACTTACTTGGAGACAGGGTCTTTCCAGAAGTAATCACAATTTAAAGAGACAGGAATTTGGGTATGGCTTGGAAATACAGAGGAGAATCCAGAGTTCCATCCCCAGCATTGCACAAAAGAAAGCCCCATTCTTCTAGAGTGGCCAGAGCTGCCACATACCCCCTCTGTGGGCACAGAGGTGGTGGAATTACCAACTGTGTTAGGAGTTAGTCACCAAGTGCCAGGTGTTCTAGATGCCTCTGTCTGCATGACTCCTGGAGTCCCACTTGATCGCCTCTTCTTCAGCTCCTGCCTGTACACCCTACTTCCAGGGCTGCAGCATTCCAAAGCCCTCATCATACCCCGACAGGCGTCAGGATGCTTTCCTACAGGTGAGAAAACTGAAGCTCAGCATGAGCAGGCAGTCACAGCAGGGCTGCCCATCTGTACCCACCTGAGAAACATGGAGCATTTGAATCCCTGAAGGTATGGAGAACAGTTCAGATGGCAGCCTCAGGTCACACAGATCATAGCCTAAATGTGGATAGGAAAGCCAGCTTGGAATGCCTGGTTCCACATCAGGAAGATGATGGGCAGGAACCCCAGGGACAGAAACTCTTGACCTTGGTAACGTCACATTCTACCTGGAACTGCATGGGCCCCACCCTGCCTCACAGCGCACTGGGGTGATCCTGAAGCCCCTCTCTAACATTACACAGACACACCCACAGCTTTCCTGAAGAAAGGGCTGGGGAATTGTGTGTGTGTGTGTGTGTGTGTGCAGAGAGAGAGACAGAGACAGAGAGAGTGAGACAGAGAGTGTGTGTGTGTGCTGGTCCTGGGGCTTCAACTCAGGGTCTGGGCACTGTCTCTGAGCTTCTTGTGCTCAAGGCTCAGTCAGCACTCTACCACTAGAGCCACACCTCCATCGTTTTCTTCTTCCTCCTCCTCCTCCTCCTCCTCTTCTGCGTAGACATTTGTTGTAGGTAGTCACATGGACTTTCATGCTTAAGTTGGGTTTGAACCTTGATCCTCAAATCTCAGTCTCCTGAGTAGTTAGGATTACAGGTACAAGCCATTGGCAACCAGCTGCTTTAATCTTTTGCTGGTTAGTTCGAGATAACGTCTTAGACTTCTCAGACTTCTCCTCAAATCTCAGATTTCTGAGTTTCTAAGATTACTAGTATGAGCCATCAGTGCCTAGCTTCATTCATTCATCGTAAGAAAAACATGCTTTTGGTCATGGGGCTTGACTCAGGGCCTAGGCACTGTCCCTGAGCTATTTTGCTCACTCAAAGCTAGCACTGTACCACCGTGAGCCACAGTGCCACTTTAGTTTTCTGGTCATTAATTAGAGATATCTCCTGGACTTTCCTACCCAGGCTGGCTTCGAATCATGATCCTTAGATTTCAGCTTCCTAAGTAGCTAGGATTACAGGTATGAGCCACCATCGCCTGGCTAGAAAAACATATTTTTAATTGGAAGAACGTTCTTGCAGTGAAAGCTACTCAAAATGGCATCACCATTTACAAAGGACTCAAGCTCACTCCAGTCAGCACTGTGGGGAGTGCTGGCTTCCTGATTTTTTTTTAAATTTTTTTTATTTATTTATTTTTTTGTCCAACGTGGGTCTTGAACTCTGGGCCTGGGTGCTGTGCCTCAGCTCTTCAGCTCAAGGTGAGCACTCTACCACTTGAACCACAGCACAACTTCCAGTTTTCTGGTGGTTTATTGGAGATGAGTCTCATGGACTTTCTTGCCCAGGCTGGTTTTGAAACAAGATCCTCAGATCTCAGCCTCCTGAGTAGCTAGGATTATAGACATGGGCCACCAGCTCCCAGCTGGCTTCCTTATGAGAGACTCAAATCTTTTTTCTCTCTAGCCAGCCCTGGAGCTTGATCTCAGGGCCTGGGCACTGTCCCTGAGCTTCTTTAGCTGAAGGCTAGCATTTTACCACTTGCGCCACAGCGCCACATCTGGCCTTTTCTGTTTATGTGGTGCTGAGGAATCGAACCCAGGGCTTCCTGCATGCTAGACAAGCAATTTACCACTAAGCCATATTCCCAGCCGGAGACTCAAAAAAAAATTTTTTTTTGTAAGTTGTGAACTCTTGTAGGGCTTGAACTCTGGGCCTAGGAGCTGTTCCTGAGCTCGTCAGCTCAAGGTGAGTGCTCTACCACTTGAGCCACAGCACCACTTCTGGTTTTCTGGTGGATTATTGGGAGTTAAGTCTCACAGACTTTGCTGCTCAGGTTGGCTTTGAACCATGATCCTCAGATCTCAGCCTCCTGAATAGCTAGGATTACAGATATGAGCCACCAGAGCCCAGCCTCTTAAAACACTAACCATAGGTATCAAACCCCATTACCTACTGTCTGCCCTGCTTCCAAATCTCTAGAAGCCAGGCTGCCTGCTGAAAGGTGGAGGACAGCTACACCTCCCCTCTCCCTGTGAGGACATCTCTCCTGCCTTGAGGTGGGAGAAAGGAAATCAGTACATTTCCCACCAATTTTATTCTGTTGCAATCTTCCAGGGAAATGATCGCTTTTCTTTCCTTCCTCATCAGACCATTGGCTGCCTTCAGCTTAGTGACCCTTGTTGTCCTTAATCATTAGGCCTCTGGCCATGTTTAGCACTAACTCTGAACAGGGCACTAGTGGTTCACTCCTGTAATCCTAGCTACTCAGGAGGCTGAGATCTGAGATCATGGCTCAAAGCCAGCCTGGGCAGGAAAATCTATGAGACTCTTTTTTCTTTTTTTTTTTTTGCCAGCTTTGGGGCTTGAACTCAGGGCCTGGGTGCCACCCCAGAGCCTCTATATGTTCTTATCCCCAATTAATCACCAGAAAACAGGAAATGGAACTGTGGCTCAAAGTGAGAGCACTAGCCTTGAGTACAAAAGCTCAGGGACAGTGCCCAAGCCCCGACTTCAAGCCCCACAACCAACATCAAAAAAAAGAAAAAAAGAGTAACTAACTCCTGGTCCCTTCCTGTCTTTCATCCAATATCCCAGCTCAGACACCTTTCCAACGTGATATGCAAATCCATCCTCTCCAACTTCCCAAGTAGACCCACATCACAGTTCCTATGGACACTGCCCAGCACAGCCACAGGGCCCCTGGTTGGTCCTGCACTATCTTCTCCAGCCACTTTTTCTAGAAAAAGTACCACTAGCCAGGCCTTGGTGGGATCACACCTGTAAACCTAGCTACTTAGAGGAAGCTGAGGTCTGAGGATCCCAGTTCAAAGCCAGCTAAGGGCAGACAAATTCCATACTCTTATCTCCAATTAACTTGGAAAAAAAAGGCCAAAAGTGGAGGTGTGACTCTTGTGGTACAGCGTCAACCATAAGCAAAAATGTTAAGTGTGAGGCCCTGAGTTCAAGCTCCAGTACTGGCACATGCCAAAAAAAAAAAAAGAAAACCCCAGTAATGTCTGTGCCTCCCCTCTCCTTCCCCTAATTCCCCCCGTCCCCCAACCTCAAAGTCCACTCTGTTGCAAACTACTTAGCTACCATCCCTACCTTCCTATCTGGAGGTAGGAAGAAGCTGAGAGCCATGGTCACCTCGCACATCTGATTGAAAGAGCCATGAACTGCTGCCTGTTCAAAGCCAGGGCCTCTGCAGCTCAGTCAGCAGTAAGTAGGCTGTGCTGGCGACATGAGCTTTAAGGGGGAACAGTAACGGCCCAGTGCTGCCCTCTTACCATCAATGTCACTGCATCAGACTGAACAGTATGCCTCCTGGCTCCATGACTCAGCTAGAACCCACTAAGCACTAAGAACTCCCTCCTCTTGGAGCACAAGTCCAAGTTGTCACCTGGCTGAAGCCCCGTGTCACCTGGCTGGCTCCTCTCACAGGGCTTAGGAACTGATCTCCTGCTGCTCCTCAGACGTGTACCTGCCACAGGCTCTTTGTGCCTGCTCCTCCCTCTGCCCCACACTCAGATCACTTTTTTTGGGCCTCGCCCCAATGTAAATTTATTGGCAAAGTGTTTCTTTGGCACCAGCACAACTCCTGCCCAGTGCAATGTCCCTGTGCCGGCGACCCTCACAACTGCCCATTCACAGAACTTCCATTAGGATGGGACCTGGCACATAAATTGGTGTTAGATGAACAAATGGACATCCTGCTCCCATTGCAGACAGAGATCTAGCTTCTTTTTCCCCTTTGTACAAGTAGTATGGGGGCATGAATTCAAAGTCTGGGTGCTCCTTAACTTTCTGTTCAAGGCTGACACTCTACCACTTGAGCCACAGCTGTTTCTATAGCCTATCTCACTTTGCCAGTGCATGCTGCCTAGGGTATCTGGTCCGAGGAAGTCTGTGTCCAGTGGCTCTGCCTGCACCTGCCTTTCCTTCAGCCTGACCACCTTTCCCCAACCTAGATCCTCCTCCATTACTCAGTGACCTCCCTGTTCCATGCAGCTTCCTGCCCCTTCTGAGATGGCTCTTTACTCTCAGTGCTGGAACTTAAGGTCCAGGCTGGTATAGGATAAGTAGTCAAATAACACTGAGCTAGGAACAGGCCAGGAGCCTGGAGGACCACAGCCAAATTGTTCACATGGAGTTTCATACACATCTATACATTCTTGGATGGTGGAAAGGTGACCGATGTGGATGCCACATATTACCACACAACTCAATGGAGGAGAGGACTTACATTGTAAATCAATGGTAATATTTTGTAGCTTCACACCTAAGAGCTCTTACTGATTTATTTTACCAGTCTTGGGGCTTGAACTCAAGGCTAGTGCTTTACCACTTGAGCCACAGTGCCACGTCCAGCTTTTTCTGAGCAGTATATTGGAGATGAGTCTCAGACTTTTCTGCTTGGACTGGCTTTCAACTATGATCCTCAGATCTCAGCCTCCTGGGTAACTAGGATTACACTCACGAGCCACTAGTCCCTGACAGAAGTTGTTTTTTCTTTTTAATGTAACTGTAACCCCTCTGTATATCATCTTTATTATATATATTGGTCGTGGGCTTGAACTCTGGGACTGGGTGCTGTCCTTGATCTGAGCTCTTAATTTAACCACCCAAAAGCCAGAGTGGTGCTGTGGCTGAAGTGGTGGAGTGTCAGCCTTGAGTGACAAAGCAAAGGGATAGAGCCCAAGCCATAAGGCCTAGAATTGGGACTTGAAAAATAACTAAGGCAAGCCAGGCACTAGTGGCTCATGCCTGTAATTCTAACTACTCAGAAAGCTATGAGCTGAGGATCAAGGCTCAAAGCCAGCCCCTGAAATCAAATTTTAGAGATTTATCTCCAATTGATATGCAAAAAGTGAAAATGAAAATATGGCTCAAATGGCAAAGTGCAAGCCACGAGAGAAAAATCTGCACAAGAGGCTCTGAATGCAAGGGCCAGTATTGGCAGAAACTAGAGGTATGGCTCAAGTGCTAGAGATCCTGCCTAGCAGATGCAAGACATTGAGTTCAATCTCAGTAGTGATTAAAAAAAATAATCAACTATGTTCAGGAATTATTTTGGTAATACCAAAAAAAAAAAAAAAAAACTCAAAGAACAAAAAGCTAACAACAAATTTAAACTGAACTTACCAAGCTTCAGAGTAGGAATGCTCAAGTTCTTTTGGAGGCCTGCATTGTGGAACTCACTTGCTGCAGGCATGGACACTGAAAGATGCAGTCCACATCAGTCTAGGATGCTGACCAACCCCCCTTCCTAGTTCTATCCATCTTCCTCCTCAGTGCCTACTGGTCCCTAGAGATAAGAGGTATTCTCATTTCAATCATCCCTCTTTTACCCTCAGGGCAAATAGAGCAAAGGAAACACCTCTAGCTCATCTGCCTCAGCCCAATCTTGCTGCTACAGCATGAGTGCTGGACACTGGTTAGGCCTCCTCAGCCAATCACCAGGTCTGCACTCAGATCTCCCATGATCTGCTGCTTCCTGAAAATCTCGGCCAACCAAGACTAGGATTGCCTGTGATGGTACTGACGAGGGCTAGTTTCACCAGGCACTGGTGGCTCACACCTGCAATCCTGGCTACTCAGAAGGCTTGAGATCTGAAGTTCCAAGGAAGCCCAGGGAAGGTAAATCAATGAAATTTTTATTTCTAAGTTAACACACCCCAAAACCAAAGTGGAGCTGTAGTTCAGCTGACAGAGCACTAGCCTTGAGTGAAAAACAAACAAAGAGACAGTGTCCCAACCCAGAGTTCTAGTGTGGAGGAAAAAAAAAAAAGCTAGTTTCCTGGCCTAGACCCCCATCCCCACCCCAAACACCGAAGCATGTCTCCTGCCCCAGCTAAAAAGTGGTGGACAGATGCCCAAACCAGATCCCACCTTCCTGAGACATCAAACTTTCAGTATGCCAGGGAAACAGCCACAGCAAAACAGAGGCCCTATGCCAGAAAATTTTTCCATCAAGCTTTTAATGAAAAGATCATAAAATAACAGTTTCTTATCACTGTACATTAAGACTGCACACTTCTGAATGGAGATCAGTCGTCGGTCAATCACTTTTCTATGACACTGGAGGGCTGCATACCTGCAGCTCCGACCTGAATTTATCCTAACTCTTGAGGGATGTGAACTCAATGTGATGAGTGACAACGGCGGTGGCCAGTACAGGAGTGCGATCCTGGTGTCCCTCCCCCTCTTTGGGAAGGGTATAAAGTAGGACATGATCCCTCTTCCAATTCCCATTAAACAAAACAGCTATAACCCAATCCCTTCCACTCCCCCTCGAGGTATTTGAGAATGGCCAGAGCCCAACCTAGGGCCCCTGGGGGTGCAGGGGGAAGCAAGTGATGGGTGGGGCAGAGAGGTTCCCCTCAGCACCTGGCCCCACAGGATCCTGCCAAGTAGAGGGGGGGACCCTGGGGACCCTCCCTGTCCCATCTGAGGTCTGTTATGCAGCATTTTTGAGGTCAATAAATTACAGCAATAAATAGTAAGGTGAGGTAGGGGGAGGGGTTCCTGTAGAAAATTAAAGTGGGCAACTGAAGCTGGGGCATCCTAGGAAGGGGGTCCTGGGCAGCCTCAATTCCCACAGCTCCCACCCATCCCATTTGGAATGTCAGACTGAGGCTCTGGTCAGGTCCTTTGCCATTTCCTCATTCCTGGCATCCACTTCACAGGTTCAGTTAATATGGAGCCCAATGTGACTGGGGAAATGGAGGACCTTGGTCCCTTCAGAGGGGCATGGCAATGCTAAGTGCCCTATCTGCTCCTCTCCATCCAGCATGAGTTTCTACAACTCAGGCCTGGAGGTGAGACACAGGCTTGCTCTCAGCTCTGCCCTCTGGGCTGCCCAGGCCTCCCCCACACTCAGGAGAGCTGCAGGGCAGTGCCTGCCCGCAGTCTCGCCTGATCGCACTCCTGCACAGGGGCCTGAGGTCCAGTGAAAACCATCAGCATGAGGACAGCGGGCAGGTAGCCCAGTGCTCCCAAGTAGTGACGGACCAGAAACTCACCCAGGCTGTATGTGGTCGGGAGAGTCAGTTTGGGTCTAGATTGTTTAGTTCACAGGCTGAGGTGTATGGCTATGCTGCAAGTCTCTGAGATTCTCATTTGCTTAAAGGTTCATCTTTTTTTTTTTTTTCTTTTTCTTTTTTTGCAATCCTGGAGGAGCCCTTGCAGTGGCTCGGTCCTGCAGGAGCAGGCCGTGGCAGAGCCCAGCCTGCCACGGCCTGCTTGTCCCAAGTCTGAGAAATAAATACATTCATCACTGCACAAACATATTGATACAAAAACAACACTGTTGAGAGTGTTTGCACCGTCTGTGTTGGTAAGGACCAGGTCCCTTCAGCCCTTCATTGGCTGAGGGGGTAGGAGGGGGACGGACCCACTGGAGTCAACTGAGCTGTGCAAAAGTCCCCGCTTTTTGGCTTCAGGGAGACCCTCACATCAACCCACCCCCCCAAGGGTCACGAGCAGAGCAGCAGAGGGAGCTCGCCTTTCCCTTGGGGCCAAAGCCCAGACTCGGGTCCTGTGGCCAGAGCTGACAGCCACCCAGTGTGTACCAGCTAGCAAGACCACTAAGGTCCAGCCAGCAGGCCTGAGGCTGGTCAGCACCGGCCCAAGCTCTTTGGTGCCAGCTGGGCTTGGAGAGGCCCTGGGAATGGGGATGAGGGCTCTGGTGAGTCCAGGGAGGCTTCCACCCCTTCCTTCCCTGGCCCTATGTCTGCCCATGCTCCAGGGCCGACTCAGGACCCCCAGCAGAAGGTGAAGATTCCCTGGGACTGGCCTTACAGCTGCTGAGGTCTGAAACTGTAAAAGTTTATGTAAACAATGAGATAAATATATTAGTATCTTTTTTTTTCTGAGCCCACTGAGGTTCCATACTCATTCAAAATGTGCTTTGGTTTAAAAAATAGGTTTTGTGAATTTGGGTATGAGCTTTTTTTTTCTTTTTTTTTTTTTCTTTTTTAAATCATTATTCTTAAGTGACATCTGCTATTTTCTGTTTCCTGTTTCTCCGAAACATTCAGGAATTAAGTGACTAAAGTAGAGAACTGTAAGCCGCCTTTGCCCCTCACAGCCTAGTTTCCTTGTGAGGCTCTTAACATTTACTTACACACACACACCACTCACACTCACTCTCTCACACACACTGCCATGGAATCAAAGGAAAAGGAAACAAAACCAATTGTGGAGATGATCCCACCCCACCCCAATCACCCTTAACATCTTAAATAGGAAACTAGTGTTTTGCTTTCTCATTAAAATACAGAAAAAGCTTGATACAATACTAAGGTGGGTACAATACTATGTCGCACAGACACTGAGTGAGGGGGCTCTGCTCCCAGTCCCTGAAGTTTTGTAGATAGAGCAATCACCTACTTTCCCGTCACCTCACAGATGCAGCTGCCCATGGCGGTGGAGGCCACATGTGCCACCGGGTGCATGCACAATTCCTGTATGGTACTGCGGTACAGACTTTGTGTCATGTGGCTTTAAGTGCTGATAGGGTGGGGGTGGAGCCCAGGAGTTTCCTTAGCTCAGGTGTTTAACCTGATTTACTGGAATTGAGATCAGGGGTCCAGACCTCCATCTCCTATCTGACAGGGAGCCAGCTCAGGGCTTATAAGTACCACATGGGAGGGCTAGCCAAGAGCTCTTCTGTGACTTTACTCCCTCATTCCCAGAATACACCACTCACCACCCAAGTCCCTGAACTTGGCTCTGTTTTTACTTAGAGGGTCTCTGAAGGGGTGGGATAGGGGATGACAGGAATTTTTTGGTCTGAACTTAAAACTGAAATGAAGAAAAAGAAAAAAGTAGGAAGCAAAATGAAGATAAAGCCTGCTGGCCCAGTCCTGTGGCTCAGCTGGCTAAGGGCAATGGAACCAAGCATGGCAACCTTGGTCTGGCATAAAGCCTGACTAGGATCCATGCAAGTATCTGAGAAACCCATGACATGGGGCAACTCATTGGACCCAGACAGGGCTGAGCCTGTGGGTGTGACCAACTCTCACTAGAGTGGCCAGGAGTGCTCAAAGGTGCTATTCCATTCCCTGGTCCTGTGGCTGGCTGCTGCCCTCACCACATGAGCCAGGAGGGGCTTTGGCTCTCTCCAGCTCCACGTAGAGACAGGATGGGGGGGGCTCACTTCCACCTTATCCTGGCCCTGGCAGGAGATGATAAGAGTAGCTGTCTCCTTGTGGCTCCTGTTACTTAGGTGCCCAACCCTTGCCCCACACTCAAGCACAGTAGCAGTTGACAACTTGGGGGGCCCAGGTCTCTGGGGACCAAGATGGCTTATGAGGCTGACCTCAGCCCATCTTAATTCCCACAGAAGAAAAAAAGAGCAACCAGCTCACCCTCAACTGCCAGTCACCAAAGTACTATACTGTTGTCATGAATTCAAGAGGTAGCAAAAGGTCAGAAGTCTCTCCACCTTGTTTAGTGAGGAAGGAAAGTGAAGCATCTGTCCACACGCACAGTGCATACCACGCTCACCCACACACACACAGAAATGAAAAACGCAAGTACCGACGGCCTTGGCAGCAAGTCCAGCCTCCCCCACCCCCCAAACCTTCCAGTTCCAACACTTCCATAAATGTTACATGGGAGAGGGGGTTCTCAATTTAAAAAAACAAAACAAAAAAACATGTACCTCTAGACAAAGAATATTCCTTGAAAATTATAGGAAAAACGTGTTCTCCTGAGGCAGCCCAGGCAGGGCTCAGGACCAGGGAAGCCTTTGGGCAAGTCGGGCTTCTGGGGCCTGGAGATGGGCACACTGATGTGTCCCACAGCACCAGGGCTCAGGGAAGGGGCAACAGGGAGGGGCAGTTGCCCCAGTTACATTCAGTCTGCAGACCTAGGCTCAGCCCCAAAGAGGCAGAAGGAAAATAAACTATTGTTTGTTTTGGTTTAAAAAAAAAAAATTCAAAATTAAAAAAAAAAAAAAAAAGTGGAGGGAGATCAGTAGGAATAACAGGCCCAGAGGGCTCTTTAGTTGTAGAGAGGTAGGGTGGTGGGGTCACCCTGACTATCCCAGCACCAGAGAGCAGTGCCACCCTGGCTAAAGGAGTGAAGGAGCTGCCCCCAAGCACCTGCTTCCCAAAGCCAGGGTCACACACAGACACAAGCACACATGCACACGCACAGACACAGTCCCTGCCGGGTAGGGGCCTGCTCCAGGCACCACCCATGATCACAAGAAACAGTGCCTCACTAGCATGTAGGGGGTCCCCTCTCCCTCTTCTCCAGCCCAGCCTGAAGGAAAGGGACCAGCAAGACCCATGTGACCCATTCCCACCTGCTCTATGGCAGCCCCCACAGGGCTGGAGTGAGGGGTGGGATGGGGAGGTAGAATGGTCACCACCAGCACCACACATGGGGCTGGGCCTGCAGGCTTCTCTCCTCTTGGCTTCCCTTGGTACAGACTGTTGATTAAAGCTCTGGATGTGGGGCGGCTGGGGTGAAGGGGCTGCCAGGAGAGCCTCCCACTGGACCTCAGGCTCAGCCCCTCCTACTGCGCCTCCTGGCTTCTCCTTTGCTGGGTTCCCAGGTGGCAGGGTCTGCAGAGGGCACCCCTGGGTCTTTGGCTTTTAGGAGGGGGAGGTGTGCATGCGCAGGTGGCTGATGAGGTTGCGTTGCTGGGTGAACTTGCCCCCACAGAGCTGGCACTCATAGGGCTTCTCGCCTGAGTGCACACGCATGTGCTCTGTGAGGCGGTACTGGCGGGTGAAGCGCATGCCACACTCATCACAGGCAAAAGGCTTCAGGCCCAGGTGGCTCCGCATGTGGCGTGTCATAGTGCCACGCTGGGTGAACATCTTGCCACAGATGTTGCAAGGGAAGGGTCTTGTCAGCCAGTGTGTCTTCTCATGCTGCCTCAGGGTGGCTGGGTCCTTATAGGTCTTCTCACAGACTGAGCACTTGAAAGGCCGGGGCTCTGCTGCATAGGCTGTGCTGGGCGCTGACAGATCCTCAGCCTCCTCCTCAGCACCCCCACTGCCCGTCTCATAGGCTCCCTCCTCCTTGATGAACAGCTCCTCCTCTGTGTGCGTCTCCACGTGAGCATTGAGCTGCTCAGAGCTAGGAAAGCCCTTGGCGCAGGGAATGCACACATACAGGTTGTCTCCATATGGCACTGTCTCATAGCCCTCCTGCCGGTACACGTAGTGAGCACCAGCATGGCCACTGCCCCCCTCACTCCCACTCTGCCCACTGTCCTCACTCCCCTCCTTGCCATTTTCCTCCTCCTCCTTGCAGGGGTATGGGGGCTCCCCATAAGGCCCACTGGGGCCACCAACACCACTGGCCACAACACCATTGGGAACTGTGTCCCCAAGCCCCTCACTATCTTCACCAGGGCAGGGGCCCTTTGGCCCTATTTCTCTCCGCTCAAAGGGAGACCCAGAAACAGGCTCCTTCTTGCTCCATTCCTTCTTTCGGGATGAATGGCGGAGGCTCTTCCGAGGCTGTCCACCTGGCCCCTCAAGTAGGCTCAGGTGGTTGTCCTCAGTATTTTCCAGATCCATGGGCTCATCAGGGGTGCCCCCCAGCTCAGCATAAGAGGCACTGTTGGCAACAGGTGGGACAGAGGCTGATGGGGGTGAGTCATGCTGGCTGTCACTCAACTGGGCTGGATCATCAGGGGTAAGATGGGGTCCGGGAGTTGTGGGGGGCAAGGGTGGGCTCTTCTTGGACAGATCTAGGCCCAGCTCCTGCTCACAGCCTCCGCTACTCCCATTAGTACTGCTGCCACAGCCCCCTAAGCCCACCTCCCCGCTGGCTGAGCAGAGCCCACGGCCCAGGCTGTGAGTGCTCTCCTGGGCAGAGCTACCCAGAAAAAGCTCATCATCTGAACCTTTGGGCTGGGGGAGTTCTTGGGAGGAATGGTGCCCCTTATGTCCATCCACAAGCCCTGGGTATCGAGCCTGGATAACAGAGGCTGTGGACAGTCGCTGGCTGCGGGGCGTCCGCCCCATGCCGGCAGCCCCTACCCGTCCAGGGCCAAAGGGCTTTCCTGCTCGCTTGAGTTTGCGACGGCAGAGGGCTGCCAATTCAGGTAGCTGGAGGTAGCTGGCGGCAGTAAGGAGAGTGCTGAAGTTGGGCTCGGCTGGCTGGTCACTAGGCAGCAGCTTGCCTGTGTAAATGAAGTCCAGGATCTGCTGGAACACCGTGGAGCTAACCATGTCCGTGTCTAGGCTGATGAGGTTGTCATGCAGGACCAAGGACTTGAAGTAGATGCTGCTAGCAGCCAGGACATTTTTGTGGGCCCGGAAGACAGAGTTCTCCACCATGATGATGACGTCACACAAGAAACCCTTGGTTCTTTGCTGGTTCAGCTGTAGCAGGAGCTGCTTTGAGTGGCTGGGCAGCTCCATGTCGGGCCCCATGTCCCTGTGCCCTGCCCACGGGCACCACCTGTGGGCAAAAACAAGCCTGATTAACTTGCACCAGGGCCCTGGGGCAGAGTGCAGTTCTCAGGAGCACACAGGGGGCCTCTGGACTGAACTGGCAGATGAAACCCACTCAGTCCCACCTCCCTGTGTGCAGGCACCTTCTTTTTTTTTTTTTGTCGGTCGTGGGGCTTGAACTCTGGGCCTGGGCGCTGTCCCTCAGCTCTTCAGCTCAAGGCGAGCGCTCTACCACTTGAGCTACAGCGCCACTTCCCGTTTTCTGGTGGTTTATTGGAGATAGGAGTCTCACCGTCTCTCCTGCCCGGGCTGGCTTTGAACCTCGATCCTCAGATCTCAGCCTCCTGAGTAGCTAGGATTATAGGCGTGAGCCACCAGCACCCAGCTTGTGCAGGCACCTTCTAACTGCCACCTCAGAGAGGACTCAAGCTGTCTGAGAAAAAACAGAGAGGCCATACCCTACCCCTACTTACGAGAAAACTGAGGTGAGCATGATGAAGATGCCAGGAAGTTAAACTTGGGTTTGAATTTGACTTTATGCCCCAGGCTCCTGCCTACACACTAAAAGAAGGTAGGCTTACTTCCCCTAAGCAAGGGGAAAATGGCCAGCAGGTGGCAATGGAATTCAGAGAACAGATACATCTCTAAGAGAGCAGGAGACCTGAGTAAACTGACCAGTCCTGCCTGTATGCAGAGGCACAGGGCTGATCTCCCCAGCTTTCCAGACCAGGCAGCAAATCAGATTTTCATGAATAATTTCCCTATGTTAAAGGGTCCTTTTCCTTTTAAAATATTCAAGGTGGCCAGTTAGCTCAGTTGGTTAGAATGTGATGCTAATAAGACTGTGAGGTACCTGGGCAGTGGTGGCTCATACCCATATCCTACTGACTCAGGAGGCTGGGATCTAAGGATTAAAGTTCTAAGCCAGCCTAGGAAAGACAAATCCATGAGATTCTTACTTCCAGTTAACAAGGAAAAAGCTGAACTGGAGGCATGGCTCAAATGGTAGGGCACCAGCCATGAGTTTAAAAGCTGAACAAGAATTGGAGGAGAGCTCTGAGTTCAAGTTCAAGCCCCAGTACTGGCACAAAAACGATAATAATTACATAAGTAAAATGTACTGTATAAGCTAAATCAAACTCATCAGCTAGCCTCTGGTTTACAGTCTCTGCTCTACATTGAAACACTTCACGAAATTAAGCTTCCCAGTCAACCCAGGTTTTCCAATTTGCCAGAGTCCAGATCCTATTCCCATATACAGCAGTCTCTTTCATGGCTGCTGGTCCTTACAAGCCCACCTCCAACATATGTACCTGGCCTCAGTGGAAATTGGGTTTTGTCCCAGCCCCTGGATTTCCTAGACATTGTGCCCTTTCCAGGAAGGGCTGCTGCTGTTTGGGCTTGGAAAGGCAGCCAGCTGGGCCTACCAGACAGATTGGCACAGACACTAATTAAGGCCATTAAGTAATAAACATGCAGATGCCTCTGGTCTCTACAGGAACCCATCAGACGGCTGACCCAGCAGTGTGCAGTGTGCACATGGGGTCTGACCAGGCTTCCCACCTGCCCTCAGCCAAGCAGGGAGGAAGTGTACCATATAGGCCCATGAATGGCCTTCCTAGGACAGAGGTACCCAGAATATTACTTAAAGCTGACCTCAGTCCCAACCCACCTCCCCATTTGAGAATGGCAATGCCTGGCTGGGAAGGTGGCTCAGTGGTAGAGCACTTGCCTTGCATACATGAGGCCCTGGGTTCGATTCCTCAGCACCACATAAGCACAAAGAAAAAAGCCGGAAGTGGCACTGTGGCTCAAGTGGTAGAGTGCTAGCCTTGAGCTGAAGAGCTGAGGGATAGCGCCCAGGCCCAGAGTTCAAGCCCCACGACAGGACCCAAAAAAAGAAAGAGAGAATGGCAATGCCAGCCCCATCCTCTTATCCCTGACAGTAAAGGAGGTCACTATGTTCAAGCCTGGGAATCCTTCTAGCTTCTTTCTTGAGCCCAGGCACCCACTAGCCTCTGTGGGACAGGAGATCATGGGAATGGGCATAGTCTCTACTGACTCTCAGCTGTCAGCAATGGGTAGCAGAGGCCACTCCACCCTGCCCACATGTGCCTCACTCACCATTTAGAAAATCTGTAAATAGTTCAACTGTTCCTAACTTCACCACCACCACCCAGACCTCTTGCGCCTCCCAGGGTATCTTCTACACCATGTTCTCTCTTTCCACAATACACATGCTCACCCCAACCCCTCACCTGTCTTTGCCCTTGTTTGTAGACAGAGAAACCCCAATAATCACATCCACACTAGTTTCAGAGCTCATGACAAGCACCTGGTGGAACACCATGGAAAAACTCTACCTGTTCCTTGTTCTGCCCCAGCTGAAGCAATTCAGAAGGGCATTCAGAGGCTGGAGACTTTGGGAACCATTCTTCCTCCACTCCCTGCCCCTTCAACCAGCCAGGTGGGAACAAAGCGGTATCCCAGTCAGCTCTGGGCCTGCTCTGTCTACCCTAGGATGCCTGTTACCCTGAGGCCTGGCAAAGGAATGAACAAAGAGCAGAAGAACCCATATGCTCACAGCAGCCCCTTGTCCTGGGTGAGCCAGAGCCAGAGCAGCTGGCCCCAGGCGCCCAGCATGCTGTCCTAAACTGTCAGCACAAAGGACTACAGGCCAGGGAGAAGCCTAGCCTTCCGGCTGTGAACTGCCAGAAAGCCCCAGGGGCACAAGCAAGCCAGAGATCCTCCCTCCCCCAGGCCTCTCCCTTGGCCTACCGGAGCGCCAGGGGCCCAGAAACCATGTGAGCAGCAGCCGGCGGGGGGTGACCTCCTTGAGCACGTGGACTTCCTGGGGGCGCATCAATGCCTGGTCACCTGGGGAGAAGAAGACAGACTACTAAGACAGGTACCAGCAAAGGAAGGAGAGGGCCCTTGAAGGAGAGGCACTGGAGGCTCTAATTTTATTCCCCAAAAGATCTACAGTCTTCTGGGTGGGAAACCCAGAGAGGCTGACAGACAGGTCTGGGAAGCTGGGTAGCAACTAACCTCCAATACACACTGGAGATTTAGGATACCCCAGGGGCCACCTAGGCCAGAGGAAGGCTGGTGGCAGGCATACAATTACAGACAAACTGAGGGGTGGTAGGAGGCCTGGGCAAGGCCCTTCATAGGCTGGCTACATTTACATAACAAAGGTCAAAATTGGAGCCACTTGTGCAAGGGCTATTTATAAGAACCAGTCTCAACCGCTTCCCCGACCCCCGACCCCCCCCCACCCAGAGCCCAGCCCCTCCAGCCCAGTTGGACTATAAGACCTCCCCCTTTGAGGCCTGAGGGCTCACCCCAGCAGCAGGCTTGGTCTTTCAATACCAACCCACGAAAGCCACTGACAGCTGCTGCCAGAGGAAGGTGGGCTCTCTGCTCTCTCCCCCCAAAGCTGAGTCCAGCAGGAGGAAATCCTGAAACTCTGGGACCCTACATTTCACAGGCTAGCCTGGTCTCCCTTGGAATGGAGCCAGAGTTGGGGGAAGGGGCCTACCGCAGCTTCTACTTCCCCCCACCCCACCCCCAGGGCCAGAGAGGCTCAGCAGGTCCCTCAGGAATGTGGCCAGACCCGGGGTGCCGGCCTAAGGGTAGGAGGCCTGGCTTCATGCTGCCAGCTGTCTCTTCAGCCCCTAGCACAGCTCCCCTCTTTGGGGGAGGGGAGAGCTGAAGGGAGGGACACAAGTTCCCACCAAGGGCCCAGAGAGCTGTCGAATCAGTCATAAACGTACAGAGGGCCAAAAAACTCTACATTAATAAGATCTGGTCCTAGGCCCATTACCCAGACAAGAGGACAGAGCATAGTCAAACCTTGAAAGGGAATTAAGAGATGAGATGGGTTCTGAAGACCACAGAAGGCCCAACAGGAAGTCCCAGCACACAGCTGCTTTTCACCTGGTTCATCCCACCACCTGGGCTCAGCCAGAGCCCTCAGATACTAATTTAGTGACCTCTGCATCAACATCTTCCCATCCCTGCAACTAGGAGCTACTGCTCTTGATCCAGATCAAGCCAGTTACTAGATACTATGCAGGGAGTAGGTAGCAGAACCGAATGTGTTGGACACTAAGCACTAGGGAAAGGAATGCTCTATAGGAGCGCCCACTGCCTGACCATACCTGAAATCTTCACCAGCCTATTGGGCTGAGTAACTAAAGGTCTCCTAGCCAGGGAGGCTTGGAGCCCTCTGCTGAAAGTTCACAGCAAGCACGGCTCTCTTCTTCCCAATCCAAATGACAATGGCCAGTAATCTCTGTCCTACCCTTCACTGGGCATGGAAACAACAAGCATCTGCCTTGAAAAAGCCACAGCTTGGGGTACTGCCAAGGGCCTAGAAACATAACTATGGATCAGCCATAGCAAGAGCCACCTAAAGAAGGCCGAAATATGGACACAGGCTAGAACTTGAAATGCAAGGCAGTGGGACAGAACTTTCAGGAAGCCTAGAGAAGAGTCAGGAGATAAGGCCCAGGAACACCTATTCAGGTAGGTAGGAAAGCCTCAGCTCTAAGCTTTCCCTGTGAGCTGGCCCCAGCTCAGCTGACCTCAGAAGACAAGGATCCAATTGCTCTCCTTAAGCATAAGTTAGTGGAAGGAAGAAAAAAGACTGGGCTACCTTCCCAGGACCCTCAGTAGATAACAGACACCTGCTTTCCTTTCTCTCCCTTCTTCATCCTCTCACAGAAAAATCAAAGATATATATCCCCACACTGGCAGAACCAGGGACTATAACAGGGGCTGTCAAAGCATTAAGATGCCCTAGTCTGAAGGGAGCCAGATCAAGCTTGGGAATCAAAATTGAAATTCTGAACAATTTCTACTAAATGTTATCACTTTTGTACCGATATAACATGTTCATTTCCACAAGTCAACATTTTAAATGAACACATACCATTTAGAATCCTTAAAAAGGAAAAAAAAAAAAAGTACAGAACACAATGCATATAAACAGTCACTGGCTGAGTGACTGACCACTCAGGGAGAAACTAAATCAGAGCAGGTTTTGAGGGGTGAACTGCCTGGCACTAAACCGAAGGAACTTTCTTGACCAAAGCCAGTTCTATCTTGCTCAGAGTCTGGATGAAGGTAGATGGACTCCCAAAGGTCATTAAGGTTGCACTTAAGCTTTGGATATTTCATTGTATAGAAGTATCAAATGAAACAAACCATTTCATTTCTAATGAAATCATCCAACCCCAAAGAGAGATTTTTGACAAGATACTCCCACCTCAGCAACTCAGCACAAAGCCTCCCCTTCCTTCCTTCCTGGACACAACACCAGTTAATAGAGTGGGCTCTGCCCTGACACACATGAACTTCATCACTGGACTCTCACAAACTGGCAACCCAGGGGCTGGGAAGGTGGCTCAGTGGTAGAGCGCTTGCCTTGCATGCATGAGGCCCTGGGTTCGATTCCCCAGCACCACATAAGCAAAAAGAAAAAAAGCCGGAAGTGGTGCTGTGGCTCAAGTGGTAGAGTGCTAGCCTTGAGCTGAAGAACTGAGGGGCAGCACCCATGCCCAGAGTTCAGGCCCCACGACCGGACCCAAAAACAAACAAACAAACTGGCAACCCAGGAGCCCACATGCTGCCCTCCTCATGACACTCATGACAAAGGGGATTCACTAAGCCTCCGCTCCAATACCTACCCCACCTCTCCACAAGGAGCGAGGACTTGAGATGGGTTATCTGCAGTGGTGGGCATGGGAATCCCCATGTACTGTTGGTTTTTTAGTTCATTCAGTGCCGTTCAACTTCCATTTCTTTTCTTTTCTTTTCTTGCCAGTCCTGGGACTTGAACTCAGGGTCTGGGCACTGTCCCTGAGCTTCTTTGTGCTCAAGGATAGCAATCTACCACTTAAGCTACAGCACCACCGCTGGCTTTTTTTTTTTTTTTTTTTTGGTCGGTTGTGGGGCTTTAACTCTGGGCTTGGGCACTGTCCTTGAGCTCTTCAGCTCAAGGTGAGCGCTCTACCGCTTAAGCCACAGAGCCACTTCCGGTTTTCTGGTGGTTTATTGGAGATAAGAGTCTCATGGACTTTCCTGCCTGGGCTGGCTTAGAACAGAGATCCTCAGATCTCAGCGTCCAGAGTAGCTAGGATTACAGGCGTGAGGCACCAGCGCCCAGCCCGCTGGCTTTTTCTGAGTAGTTTATTGGAGATAAGAAACTTCCAGACTTTCCTGCCAGGTCTGGCTTAGAACTGTGAAACTCAGATCTCAGCTTCCTGAGTAGCTAGGATTATAAGCATGAGCCAACCAGCAACCAGCTCATTTCTCAATTCTTTTTTTATTTTTGTCAGTCATCGGGCTTGAACTCTGGGCCTAGGCTCTGTCCCTCAGCTCTTCAGCTCAAGGCGAGCGCTCTACCACTAGAGCCACAGCGCACTTCCGGTTTTCTGGTGGTTAATCGGAGATAAGAATCTCACAGACTTTCCTGCCCTGGCTGGCTCTGAACCGTGATCCTCAGAACTCAGCCTCCCGAGTAGCTAGGATTACAGGCATGAGCCACCGGCGCCCGGCTTTTATTTCTCAATTCTTAAGGGCACCCAGGAATCCTGCAGTAGCTCACAAGAGCAGGGCTGCGAAAGTGGTACAGGTCCATGTCTTTCACGTGGCTGGGTAGGTCCAGTCACCAGAGAACAATCAAAGCCCCAGAATCCCTCCCCAACTTCCCTATGCACCAAAGACGTCTGAATCCACCCCACAAACACATAATGCCTGAACAACCAATGATGACAAGAGATGACACAGACTTGACTTCCCAATCTTACCTCACTGTCTCCTGACCCTCAAAAAGGAACTCCAGTGGGGGAACTCACCCACCCACAGGGGGAGGGCGAGAAACCATGGGCGCACGGGGGCACAGCAGCAAAGTCCCCACTTGTCTCAGTGTCAGTCCATGTGGCCTTTAGGGGGCTGGTGGTGATGGGGAAGCTAGACCAAGGCATTTCAAAGTGTATCTTCCCACCACCCTACAACAGAAGCATGCTATGGCCCAGAACCTTTTCAAGGCTGTGAGAGGTTTTCAGATGAACTCGACCCTTGAATAAGCATGAAACTGAGAACAATTTCACCCCTTACAAAGCCCCCAACTCAGCCTGGACACCCACCTTACCCAGGGTCTTGGTCTTCAGACACTGAACACTCAGCACTGCTGTTTCTTGGGCCTCTCTGTGCTTCCCTCTGAACACCAGACTGGCAGCCCTGCCTCTGAGCCAAGAACACACCCTACACCCACCTCCAGGCCCAGCAAGGACCAAACTCAGGGTGTGGTTTCAGGCCACATGATATGCCTCACCCTTCTCCTACTCAATGCCTGATCCCTGAAGGCAGGAATGAGCCCTCCCGGAGGCATCCGAGGGCACCTGGACTGGAATTCCTCATGTCTCACACCCACCCAGGAGGCCTGGTGAAAAGGGTAAAGGCCAGGGAAGGGGGCCCACGTCATTCAGCCCTCCAGAGAGCCTTCTCATCCTGCCCCTCCACCCCGCCTACATCACTCACATCCCCAGAAGGGCAGTTTCTGCAGGAGGCCTGGGGCACTGAGAATCTGCTGCTCAGCCCACCCTAACAAGCAAAATAGCAGCCTTCTTACACCTTAGCTATCCCCAAGGTGGTTGGTTCCTTGGAAAGAATACCTAGCCAGAAGTAAGAGTGAAATAGGAACCCTCCAGCTGGCACTGAGACAAGCTGAAAGTGCCAATGCCAGGTGGGAGGGACAAGTCATGCTAGGCAAGGATTGCCATGGGGCAAAATGCAACTACCAGGCAGCTTCCACACCCCAAAGGTTTAAGCACAAATGACTAGTATCGGAGAAGGCTCTGAGCCTGTCACTGCTGCCCCTGAATGTGAAAGCAGTATTGACCCAGTACCCGGACAAGTATCACCACCCCTTCTATGGTCACCTCATGCTCTGGGTGTGGCCCCTCCCAAGTCAGATGAAGAAGACTGCCTAAAAAGGACAAAACGGTTCAGGATCCAAAAGAGCCCAAGGCCCAGACCCCACCATGAGCCCAATCGCCCAGGACTCCATTCAGTCTTCTAATCTAGAGTACTTCCTTTATGGCCCATGTGAGGGAGACAACCACTGAACAAGTCCCGTATCACTGCAGCCTCCCATAGGCTCCAGTAGAGGAGTTATGTACACTTTCAGTTGCAGACAAGGAAGGTTCTTGGGGGTTAAGGAATTTGTTCACCAACATGAACAAATTGGTAGTAGAGGACCCAAAGCTTGACTCAGAAGCTGTGGTTAACTTTCCCCACTTCACTGCTAGGGAGGATACTGAACTGCCTGGCTGCTCCTACACCTCAGCATCTCCTGCAGAGCCTAATCTGGGCAGTGTTCTTGAACTCATGGGCAGGGTAGAGGCCTAGCTGGTAGAACTCTTCTACCAAAAGTGACAATGTGGGGCCCAGCCATGCAGCCCACTTTGGGGGCCAGGCTGTGCCTACTGATCCCTTGGAATCACCCTGACCTCCTCAGTAACCTCCTGCCCTACCCCTTAGGCATGGGTTGGTGATGGGTGTGGCTCACTGCTCTGAGCAGGCCCAGCCATGTAATGCACCCATGTCTTGGATGTTGGCCAGTCCTCCTGGCTCTCCTCCCAGACTAGCCTCCTGGAAAGCAACAGGCTCAGAGAATGCCAGGAGCCTGTCCCCTCCCTCTGTTGCAGCTTCTGCAACATCAACACTTAGGTTCCACTAAGCGTACTAGTGATACAGTGATGTAGCCCCAACCCAGCTTCTCTTACATTCCTCTGGCCACCTCTGTTTTCCACAGGGAGAGACAGTACTCACCCCAACCAAACAATCTACCCAAGCCTGTCCTGAAATGCCAGAGGGCCCTACTGGTAACTTTTGTGTGTGTTATGTTCCAATACTAGCGCTGCAACTCAGGGCCCCATGCTTTTCCCCTTGGCTTTTTCCAAAAAGGCTGGTGCTCCACCATTTGAGCTGTATCTCTACTACTTACTAGTAGTACTCCACTACTGATACTAGTAGCTTCTTGGTGTACACTTTAGACTGAGTATTGCCTAGGTCCCTGACATTTGTACCCATGTGCAGCTTCCTCTTGAGAATTCCCTATCCTAAGGAGAAAGCTTGAAAGGCTGCTGTGAGGGAGGCTGGTAGCAAGATCCCACACTACACTAACTAGTCCCTGGGTCCCCAAACCTTGCTTACCCTAAAGGCATAGCCTTCCCTCATCCTCCCTTAGTAGCCACACCTAAAAAGATTGGGGCCAGGATCTTGGGTGTGTCCAAGAGGACCCCAGGTCTGGCCCAGTCTGGCTGAGAGTTCTGAGACAGGTTGAGACCATGCCTACTACTAGGGAGGACAAATGAGTGCTGCTTGGAGAAGTGAAATAATAATTTAAGACTGTGACAAAAATCAAGCTTACCTCAAACTCAGTTTCCACAATGCCCTGCCCCCAGGAGGGCCTGAGCTATAGACTAAAAAAAGACTCACTGGAAGCAAGGAAAGGAACCTTGGGAAGCTCATGCCAGGCAAGAAGAATGTGAGAATTCAGGAGGCACAAAACAGTTGGGGGTGCAATTCCCATAGGTCTCTCCAGCCCAAGGCTTCCTGCTTTGGTTGTGGCTCAAGAACTAGCACCATCATCACTAGGAGCTCCTTAGAAATACAGATGCTAAGGCCCTGTATCTATCTACTAGCCAGAGCCTGCATCTTAACCCCTCAAGAGCCAATGTGTTCAAGTAGGAAAGGAGCTGTACACCCGAGCTTTTTACTACTTAGATCAAAGCAGCTCGGTGCCACCAGTGGTTCACAACTACAATCCTAGCTACTCAAAAGGCTGAGATGAGGATCATGGGGCAAAACCAGCTCAGGCAACAAAGCCCACAAGACTCCAACAAACTACCCAAAAGCCAGAAGTGGTAGAGCACTCACTAACCTTGAGCAAAAGAAGTTCAGGGCCGGGCACTGGTGGCTCATGCTTGTAATCCTAGCTACTCAGGAAGCTGAGATCTGAGGATCGCAGTTCAAAGCCAGCCTGGGTATGAAAGTCCGTGAGACTCTTATCTCCAATAAACCACCAGAAAACCAGAAGTGGCGCTGTGGCTCAAGGGGTAGAGTGCTAGCCTTGAGCTGAAGAGCTGAGGAACAGCGCCCAAGCCCAGAGTTCAAGCCCCATGACTGACAAAAAAAAAAAAAAGTTCAGTGACAGCACCTCAGCACTGTGTTCAAGTCTTAGGACCAGCAAAAAAAAAAAAAGAAAGAAAGAAAAAAGAAAGACAGAAAGAAAACAAAACAAAACAAAACTCAGTAGGGAGCCAGTGGCTCATACCAGTAATCCTAGCTACTCAGAAGGCTTGAGATTTGAGCATCTTGGGTGGAGGCCAGCTCTTGCAGCAAAGTCTGAAAGACCCTTATCTCCAATAAACTACTCAGAAAAAGCCGGAAGTGGTGCTGTGGTAAGTGGTAGAGTGCTGGACTTAAGCAAAAGCAGCTTAGGGACAGAACCCAGGCTTAGAGTTCAAGCCCCAGGACTGGCAAAAAAGAAAGAAAGAAAAGTTAATACTCTACAAACAGTGAGTGTTCAACTGAGTTCTCAAGTGTAAGGAGAAAGCCCCAAATAGGAAGACACAATTCCCATGTCACAAGCCCAGCTGGTGGTGACTATAAACCTATTAACAGTGGACCTGGAACACAAGTCAGTGAGGCACCCTGGGTTACCTCAGAGATAGGACAATGGGGGGAGGGGGGCTATCTGGGCAGCCAACCATGTCTGGGTGGCAGACCGAGAAGCAATTCTGTAGGCTAATAGTACAACTCAGTAGCAGACCATTTGCCTAATGTACTTAAAACCTTTGGTCTCCAGCAATGGAAATAGAGAGGGAGAGAGAAAAAAAGAAAAAAAAAAGGTAGCTTTGCAAGGAAGACAACCAGAGAAGGTGCAGCAATGAATACAGACATTCCATAGGCAAGGAGTTAAAAGGGCACTAGGAAGCCTGAGCTGCCCAGCTGGAAGGGACTATCAAGATCATCTCATCTGCCTGGGGACATCCTTCAAATGAGATAACTGAGCCCCACAGGGAGGCACATGTCACAGCTGAGTCATGAAACTACAGCCACCTACCCCAAGGCTTCTGAAGCCAGACTCTCAAATTCCTTATTTCAAAACCAACTCTGGTAGCTAACAATTTCTTAGGCCAAGTAGGAACTCTACAGAATTTAAGGTTAGCTTAACAGCCGCTTCACCTACACACAAAGACTAAAAGCAAGCTGGTATTCAGGAGCTAGCAGAAAAGGAACATTGCTTGCTTATAACAGTATTATCCCTGGCTAGACAAGACTGAAATGGCATGCAGAACAGAAATCAGCAAAATGTAAAAATTTCCATGGCCAAGTATGAAAATAAAACAATGAAACTTGTTGAAATAGTTTTAAGAGGGGGAAAGAGAAGGTGGGCACCAGTGGCTCACACCAATGAGGTTCGAAGCCTACCTGGGTACGCTCTTATCTCCAATAACAAGCTGGAATTGGTAGGGCACCCATCTGTAATCCTAGCTACTCAACAAGCTGAGATCTGAGATCACAGTTCAAAGCTAGCCTGGGCAGGAAAGTCTGTGAGACTCATCTCCAATTAACCACCAGGAAACCAGAAGTGGCGCTATGGCTTAAAGTGGTAGAGCACTAACCTTGAGCAAAAAGAGCTCCGGGAAAGCATCCAGGCACTGAGTTCAAGGCCCACCACTGACAAAAATAAAAGCTGGTAGTGAAACTAGGTGCTGCTAAGGTCTGTAATCCTACTGCTTAGAAGGCTAAGATCTGAGGATTGAGGTTTGAAGCCAACCTGAGCAGCAAAGTCTGTGAGACTCATCTCCAACTCAAAAAAGCCTGAAGCTCAAGTGGCACAATGCTCAGGCCCTGAGTTCAAGCCCCTGTATCTGCACACACAAAAAAAAGCTAAAGTGTAACTAACTGCGGTTCACGTGGTATATCTTGAGCAAAAAAATCTAAGGGGGCCGGGCGCTGGTGGCTCACGCCTGTAATCCTAGCTACTCAGGAGGCTGAGATCTGAGGATTGCGGTTCAAAGCTAGCCCGGGCAGGAGAGACTGTGAGACTCCTTTCTCCAATAAACCATCAGAAAACCGGAAGTGGCGCTGTAGCTCAAGTGGTAGAGCGCTCGCCTTGAGCTGAAGAGCTGAGGGACAGCATCCAGGCCCAGAGTTCAAGCCCCATGACCGACAAAAAAAAAAAAAAAAAAAATCTAAGGGGACAGTGCCTGGGCCCTCAATTCAAACCATAAAATGGAAGGGGGTGGGGGTAGAAGATGAGGAAGAGAGAGGGTAAGCTTGATCAACATGTATTATATGCATGTATGAAAATGTTACAATAAAACCTACCTTGTATAATTAATGAATGCTAATTTTAAAAAAAGAAAACTACAATCAAGACTCTTAATGAGCTAATACCAAAAGAACAATTCCCAGGGATAAAAGAAAAAAGAAAGTATCTTAAGTAAGACTAGAGGTTAGGGATATAGCTCTGTGGAATAGTGCTTGTCTAGGCATGTTCTATCTCCAGAAAAACAAATGAACAAAGACCACTACTGCTTCCAGAAAAATAAAAGAACTCAAAAAACAGGCTGGAAGCCAGGTACCAGTGGCCCATGTTCATAATCCTGGCTACTCAGGAGGGTGAGATCTGACAATCATGGATCAAGGCTAGCCCAGGCAGAAAAGTCTGTGAGACTCCAATTAATCACCAAAAAAAGCCAGAAGTCGGGCTGGAAAGGTGGCTCAGTGGTAGAGCGCTTGTCTTGCATGCATGAGGCCCTGTGTTCAATTCCTCAGCACCACGTAAGCAGGAAAAAAAAAGCCAGAAGTGGCGCTGTGGCTCAATTGGTAGAGCGCTAGCCTTGAGCGGAAGAGCTGAGGGACAACGCCCAGGGCCCAGAGTTCAGGCCCACTAAGCCAGAAGTAGAACTGTGGCTCAAGCAGTAGAGCACTAGCTTTGAGGATAAAGGATCAGGGGCAGCTGGGCGCCGGTGGCTCATGCCTGGTTCAAAGCCAGCCCAGACAGGAAAGTCCGTGAAACTTTTTTTTTTTTTTTTGGGGGGGGGGGAAGGGTCCAGTCATGGGGCCTGAACTCTGGGCCTGGGCGCTGTCCCTCAGTTCTTCAGCTGAAGGCTAGCGCTCTACCACTTGAGCCACAGCGCCACTTCCGGCTTTTTTTCTTTTTGCTTATGTGGTGCTGAGGAATTGAACCCAGGGCCTCAGGCATGCAAGGCAAGCACTCCACCACTGAACCACCTTCCCAGCCCAGTGAAACTCTTATCTCCAATAAACCACCAGAAAATGGGAAGCAGAGCTGTAGCTCAAGTAGTAGAGCACTAGCCTTGAGTTGAAGAGCTAAGGGACAGCGCTCAGGCCGAGTTCAAGGCCCAAGACTGACAAAAAAAAAAAGGATCAGGGACAGCATCCAGGCCTCAAGTTCAAGTGTCAGAATCAGCAGAGGGGGGAAGGGGAAGGGGAAGGGAAGAAACAGAGGAAGGGAGGGAGGCAAGGAGGGAGGGAGGGAGGGAGGGAGGCAGGGAGGGAGGGAGGGAGGCAGGGAGGCAGGGAGGGAGGGAGGGAGGCAGGGAGGCAGGCAAGAAGGCAGGCAAGGGGCTGGGAAGGTGGCTCCGTGGTAGAGCGCTTGCCTTGCATGCCTGAGGCCCTGGGTTCGATTCCTCAGCACCACATAAGAAAAAAGCCCGAAGTGGCGCTGTGGCTCAAGTGGTAGAGCGCTATCCTTGAGCTGAAGAGCTGAGGGACAGCGCCCAGGCCCAGAGTTCAGGCCCCATGACCGGACCCAAAAAAAAAAAAAGAAGGCAGGCAAGAAGGCAGGCAGGCAGGCAGGCCCGAATGGAAAGACAAGGGGTGAACAAATACAGCTATGGTACTCACTTAGACACTATGTTGAAAAAGAACTACTAGGAATGTGGCTTAGTGGTAGAGTGCTTGACTTGCATGCATGAAAACCCTGGGTTTGATTCCTCAGTACCACATAAACAGAAAAAGTCAGAAATGGCGCTGTAGCTCAAGTGGTAGAGTGCTAGCCTTGAGCAAAAGAAGCTCAGGGACAGTGCCCAGGCCCTGAGTTCAAGCCCTAGGACTAGCCAAAAAAAAAAAGTTGTACCCAAGGAAAACTGAAGTCTTTCATTTATGCAGATTCAAAACCAGACAACACTACACTGCCTAAGGAATAGGGGGTGGGAGTCAAGTGGCTGAAATGGATACACTAGGGGATCCTGGCATTATTTATCATTCTGGATACCCTGAATATAACTGTGTTCACTTCTAACAAATTACTGCAGGTGTGTCTGCAAATACTTTTCTAGAGGTTGTATTTCAATTCCAAACAGAGCACAGAAATCTTCTGGAAGGGAGACAGAAATCTACTTGGAAAAAAAAAAAAATCTACTTGGGCTGGGCGTCAGTGGCTCACACCTGTAATCCTAGCTACTCAAGAGGCTGAGATCTGAGGATCATGGTTCAAAGCCAGCCAGGGCAGGAAACTGTGAGACTCTATTTTCCAGTAAACCACTCAGAAAACCGAAGTGGTACTGTGGCTCAAGTTGTAGAGTGCTTGCCTTGAGTTGAAGAGCTGAGGGATAGTGCCCAGGCCTAAAGTTCAAGTCCCATGACCGACCAAAAAAAAAATCTACTATATCAGGTAGATAGACCTCCATCTAATAACAATGACAACACAGGAAGGGGCAATGGTAGGACAGTTGGCCAAGTCCAGGATGGTGTGTCTATCCTGAAAATGAAACTCACATGAAGCAATAGGGAACCCACAGGAAATAGAGACCACAGGGAAATCTTAGGAGAGTCAGATCTTGAAAATAACATGATCAGGGCTGGGAAGATGGCTCAGTGGTAGAGCGCTTGCAAAAAGGGAAAAAAAAAAAAAACAGAAGTGGCTCTGTGGCTCAAGTGGTAGAGCGCTAGCCTTGAGCTGAAGAGCTGAGGGACAGCACCCAGGCCCCACGACTGGACCCAAAAAGAAAAAGAAAATAACATGATCATACGATTTTTGGTTTTGTGTGTGTGTGTGTGTGCGCACACCAGTACTGAGTCTTGAACTTGGGGGTGTTCACCATCCTCCAGCTATTTTGCTCAAGGCTAGCAGTGCTCTATCACTTGAGCCACAGCTCCACTTCCAGTTTTATGACAGTTAATTAGGGTTAAAAGTCTCATTGACTTTCTTGCACAGTCTAGCTTCAAACTGTGATCCTCTCAAATCTCAGCCTCCTCAGTGGCTAGGATTATAGACTTGAACCACACCATTAGCACCCAGCTTATATATTTTTTTTTTGGTCGGTCATGGGATTTGAACTCTGGGCCTGGGCCTGAGCCACCTTCCCAACCCATGGTCTGCTTTTTTTTGGTCAGCCCTTGGGCTTGAACTCAAGGCCTGAGTCCAGTCTCGAGCTTTAGTGCTCAAGACTAATAATCTACCACTTAAGAGCCACAGCTCCCTTTCTGGCTTTTTTTTTTGGCTGGTTAATTGGAGATAAGGGTCTCTCCTGCTAGAGTGTCTTCAAATTGTGATCCACAGATCCCAGCCTCCTGAGTAGCTAGGATTACAAGCATGAGCCACCAATGCCTGGCACCTGGCTAGTTTGCCTGGATTTTTGTTTTTTAGACAGAATACAGCTATATAGCTCAGGCTGGCCTCAAACTCAGGATCCTTTTGCCTCACTATGCTGGGCATGGGATTGAGTTTTTACTTTTTTCCTTTTTTCTTTTACTCCAAAAGGGAAATTTTTTCTATGAAATCATATAGATACCTTGGGAGTATCTACTGAAGTGTTACATAACTGTGTGTGCACACAGTGCACATAACTTGTGCACACGTGTGCGCCTGCACTAGCATTAAGACTTCTCACTTAGGGGCAGGGAAGGTGGCTCAGTGGTAGAGCGCTGATCTTGCATGCCATGAGGCCCTGGGTTCGATTCCTCAGCACCACATAAGCAAAAAGAAAAAAGCCGGAAGTGGTGCTGTGGCTCAAGTGGTACTACGCTAACCTTGATCTGAAGAGCTGAGGGACAGCGCCCAGGCCCAGAGTTCAGGCCCCCACAGCTGGACCCCCCCCCCCAAAAAAAAGCCTTCTCACTTGGCTTTTTGCTCAACCCCAGTATTGGCTACCATTTGAGCCAGACCTCCAGCATGGGCTGATTTCAAACCAATCCTCAGATCTCAACCTCCTGAGTACCTAGGATTACAGGTGTGAACTAGTATGAAGCTATTCAGGCAACAACATTAAAGAAACCCCTTTCAAGACATAATTGGCACAGGACCATGCAATCCTGGTAACTATGGAAAGCCTAATGTAAATGGATTGCAGCTCAATAATGCAACTGGGAGGGAAATGAGACACAATCTCAAAAATAACCAGTGGAAAAACGAGGCTGGAGATGTGGCTCAAGTATCAAAACACAAGCTAGGCGCCCCTGAATCTTAACCCTAGAACTACCAAATAAATTAAAGAACTGACTGGGCACTGGTGGCCCACACTTGTTATCCTAGCTACTCAGGAGGCTGAGATCTGAGGATCATGGTTCAAAGCCAGCCCAGGCAGGAAAGGCCATGAAACTCCTATCTGAAATAAACCACCAGAAAAACTAGAAGTAGCACTGTGGCTCAAGTGGTAAAGCACTTGCCTTGAGCTAAAGAGCTAAGGGGATAGCCAGGCACCGGTGGCTCACACCTGTAATCCGAGCTACTCAGGAGGCTGAGATCTGAGGATCACAGTTCAAAGCCAGCCAGGACAGAAAAGTCCATGAGACTCTGATCTCCAATAAAAACCACCAGAAAACCGGAAGTGGTGCTGTGGCTGAAGAGGTAGAGTGCTCACCTGAAGCTGAAGAGCTGAGGGATAGAGTCCAGGCCCAGAGTTCAAGCCCCACGACTAGCCCAAAAAAAAAAAAACTGTTTTGGAAATAGTCATATACTTTAATTTATATATAATTGCAGTATTTCAAAATATTACAGTCCCTGGGTAATTTACAGACAGGAGAGCTTAAAAAAGCAGGTAACTTGAAAAAGCAAAACAGTGGCCAAAAGCTCAGCAAGGGTGCCAGGCAGAGGGATCCACTTAGACTTGAAGGTACAAAATGCTCACAATTTAGATTGTTCTTTTAAAATTAAATCTTAAGAGGGCTGGGAAGGTGGCTCAGTGGTAGAGTGCTTGCCTCGCATGCATGAGGCCAAGGGATCAACTCCTCAGCACCACATAAACAGAAAAAGCAGGAAGTGACGCTGTAGCCCAAGTGGTAGAGTACTAGCCTTGAGCTGAAAAGTGCAGGAACAGCACCCAAGCCCAGAGTTCAGGCCCCACAACCGACAAATAAATAAATAAATCTTAAAGGAACTAGAAAGTAATTTAGCATCAAGAACCAGGAGGTCTCAATGAGAGTGCGTGTGCGTGTGCGTGTGCGTGCGTGTGCGTGTGTGTGTGTACCTGTCCTGGGGCTTGCCTTCAGGATATGGCAGGATATGGGCACAGTCCCTGAGCTTTTTTTTTTTTTTTGGGGTCCGGTCGTGGGGCCTGAACTCTGGGCCTGGGCGCTGTCCCTCAGCTCTTCAGCTCAAGGATAGCGCTCTACCACTTGAGCCACAGCGCCACTTCCAGCTTTTTTCTTTTTGCTTATGTGGTGCTGAGGAATCGAACCCAGGGCCTCAGGCATGCAAGGCAAGCGCTCTACCACTGAGCCACCTTCCCAGCCCCCCTGAGCTTTTTTTTCAAGGCTAGTGCTCTACCACTTAAAACCACAGCTCAACTTCCATTTTTTTTGCTGATTAACTGGAAAAAAGAGTCTAAAGGGCTTTCCTACCTTGGCTAGCTTCCAATTTCAATCCTCAGCCAGGGCGCTCACACCTGTAATCCTAGCTACTCAGGAGGCTGAGATCTGAGGATCGTGGTTCAAAGCCAGCAGGGGCAGGAACATCCATGAGACTCTTATCTCCAATAAACCACTAGAAAACCGGAAGCGGTGCTGTGGCTCAAGCGGTAGAGCCCTCACCTTGAGCTAAAGAGTGCAGGGACAGTGTACAGGCCCAGAGTTCAAGGCCCATGACCAACAAAAAACAAACAAGCTAATTTCAATCCTGAATCTCAGCCTCCTTACTAGCTAGGATTACAGGCATGAATCACCAGTGCCTGGTGAGAACCAGGTTTAAACACAGAAAATAAACAGTCACTTCTTTGCCTTACAGAACATAATACAGGGTGGAAAAGTAGGCTACATAGGAGGTAGCAAAAACAAAAACATTGAAAACCATCCAAATGATCATTCCGTCATCTTCCTTAAGTGGGAGACAGGAACCACATGCACACTGAGGTCAGGTTTCTGGGATGTACAATGCCCAGGTTCTCTGTCCAAAAAGCACAATCCCAGTCAAAACAAGTCATCTAGAATTTCAGGATACAGACAGATGCAGGAAAAGACAAAGATGGTTTAGTAAGGTATCAGTCACTAAGTAATAATGAAAAAGTTTAAAGAAAAAAGAAATGACAAAAGAAAAACTAGGGGAATGGTTAACCCACAGTTCAGAAGTGGTGATTTGTATAGGGGACAGGAATTAAGCCATGAAGGAGTATGTTGGGGGCTAGAAGTGGCACTGTGGCTCAAGTGGTAGAGAACTAGCCTTGAGCAAAAGACAGGGACCTTGAGTACCCAGGCCTTGAGTTCAAACCCCAGGACTGGGGAAAGAAAAAAAAAAAGAGCTTGTTGATGGTCCATGGGACTATAGTAAGGGTTTTGGTTTTTTCTTTGTGGTGATATTAGGATTCAAACACTTAGGGCCCAACAAATCCTGGCCCAGAATTGGCTCTACCATTTGAGCCAAGCACACAGCAGCACAGGAAGTTCCATTTGACTTGGCAGTAGGAGAAAATGTTCTGCTTGGTGGAGCACCTACTATTAAAACATAGTGCCCTTTCCAATATTTATCTTACATCATTTAAGATGGATGTGGGTATTGGCATGTAATTTTTATCTTGTGATATAACCTTTGTAAATCACTTCTAAGAGCTCAATCTCTAAAACCTTTTAAGGAAGTTCAGCCTGCTTTGTAGTAAGGTCCAAATTAAAGGTGGAATGGGAATGAAGCCTTTCAGATCCAAGGAGGAGCCAAGAAGCTAAAGCCAAAAGGACCCTCTAAAAGCATCTATGAGGTCACTAGAAACTACAGCAATCATGCACAGACCAGTACTTTGAAGGATTCAGTTCCTCAAAGGGATAACTCAGAAACTATCACCTTGTCCTAATAAACCTGAAGCAACAGAAGCCAGGGCCTCTACACCAAGCAGATAAGGTGTGCCTAACTCAACAGGTTCTACCCATCCGAAGGACTGGATGAGAGGAATGGCAAACTTAAGATCACTCTAAGTGAAAATACCACTGGGCACCAGTGCCTCATATCCTGTAAAAATCTAGCTACTCCAGAGGCTGAGATCTGAAGACCAGGGTTCAAAGACAGCCCTGGCTGGAAAACCAGTGAGACTCTTATCTCTAATGATTAAATATCAAAAAAGCTGGAAGTAGAGCTGTGGCTTAAATGATAGCATGCGATAGCCTTGAGCAAAAAAGTTCAAGGACAGTGCCCAAATGCCAGAACTAATACAAACATACAAAAGAAAAGAAAAGGGCCGGGAAGGTGGCTCAGTGGTAAGAGTGCTTGCCTTGCATAATGAGGCCCTGGGTTCTATTCCTTAGCACCATATAAGCAGAAAAAGCTAGAAGTAGCACTGTGACTTAAGTGGCAGAGTGCTAGCCTTGAGCTGAAGAGCTGAGGGACAGTGCCCAGGCCCAGAGTTCAGGCCCCACGGACAAAAAAAAACAAAACTATCAAAATTTAGACCACTTAATTCAGTGGTAGAGAAATGGTGTGACATGCATTATGGGCCTGAGATCAATCTCCAGCACTAAAAAAATAAAGTTCAACCCAAGATCAAAACACAACTCCTCAGTGCAGCACCTCCAGCCTAGTCCTTGAAAGGGCCCTACCTCCTGATTCAAAGTCTAATCAACCCCGAAATTATCTTTCTCAAATATCCATCAAATCAATCATCTGCTTAGAGCTTTCAATGGGTCCCTGATGACTGGGATGAAGTCCAAGCTTTGACCTGGCATACTGATCTCATTGAAGTTTGGTGCCAAGCCCACCTCACTCATTGTACAATCTCATTCTGGGAAGACTACAAGCTTTGTCTTCCAATAGGAGACTTTTTCCCCCACGCAGTCCCTCTTTCTTGAAAAAGTGTCCTGCCTTTCTCCTCTGCTTCTCACCTAGAATCAACACTTAGCTGCAAGATGCTTTGGTGTTTGCACTTTCCCTCCTGCCCATACCAGCATTCTGCTCACCAGACAACCCTCAAAAGTTAAAAACCTGGGGCTGGGAAGCTGGCTCAGCACCCAGACCCAGAGTTCAGGCCCCATGACCAACAACAACAACAATAAAAAGTTAAGAACCCTATGTCTCAATCAGGTACAAGCACAGCACAGACAGATAATAGGCACCATTTGTTAAGTAAGTAAATGCCAGCCAGGAAGAACCAAGGTTGAAAAGAGTCAAGGTGAAATATATTACCATTCCAAAATCACACTTATAGTCTTGTTGTTTGGAGGAAGAGGGGATTATATCATAAGATACAATCATGGTTGATTTCAATTCAGGGCCTCATACTCTCTCTCATTTAGCTTTTTTGCTCAAGACTGGCACTCTACCATTTAAGCCACACCTCTACTTTTCAGCAATTTTGCTGGTTAACTGGCAATAAGAATCTCATAGATTTGTTTGCCTGGGCTGGGCTGGCTTCTAACCAGGTTCTCTGATGTTCTTGAGGCTTTTGTTTTTTTTTTTTTTGGGGGTCCAGTCGTGGGGCCTGCACTCTGGGCCTGGGCGCTGTCCCTCGGCTCTTCAGCTCAGGGCTAGTGCTCTACCACTTGAGCCACAGCGCCACTTCTGGCTTTTTTATTTTTGCTTATGTGGTGCTGAGGAATCGAACCCAGGGCTTCATGCGTGCAAGGCAAGCGCTCTACCACTGAGCCACCTTCCCAGCCCCTTTCTGTTTGGTTTTTATGCTGGTTGTGGGGCTTGAACTCTGGGCTGACTTTGAAATCCTCATAGCTCAGCTTCCTGAGAAGCTAGAATTAACAGGTGTCAGCCACCAGCACCTGGCTATTCTTTTTTTTTATTGTTGTTGGTTGTAGAGCTTGAACTCTGGGCCTGGGCTCTGTCCCTGAGCTCTTCAGCTCAAGGCTAGCGCTCTACCACTTGAGTCACAGTGCCACTTCCAGTTTTCTGGTGGTTAATTGGAGATTAGAGTCTCACGGAATTTCCTACTCAGGCTGGCTCTGAACTGTGATCCTCAAATCTCAGCCTCCTGAGTGACTAGGATTACAGATGTGAGCCACAGGCGCCCAGCTATTTAGTTTTTGACAGGAGAGCATCGTAGCTTTCTTCAACTTCCTAACTCTAAATACTAAAAAGTTATTTCAATACCCAGCCACCTATACTGTCTCTCCTGGACACAATAATGCAGATGGAGCACTCAACAATAGCAGAGTACCCTTCAAAGGTACGCATCATGGGCAGTAAGTGTCAAAATGGGGCAAAGGCCAGTAACATAAAGAAAGGCCAGTATATTCTAAGTATTGATTGGGTCCAGAATCTGCAAACGCTTTGAGAAGGACTGACATAATTGTTTCCATTTCTTTTTTTTTCCCCTTAGCAGTACTAGGGATTAAATCCAGGGCCTAGAACTTGTTAAGGAAGCATAGGAAACCAAATTCCCAACTCTTTTGTTTTATTATTTGGTGCTGGTGGTCCTGGGGGCATGAACTTAAAGCCTGGAGGCTGTCCCTGACCTTTTTTGCTCAAGGTTAGTCCTCTACCACTTGAGCCACAGCTCTACTTCTAGCTTTTTGATAGATTTTTTTTTGGGGGGGTCGGTTGTGGTGCTTGAACTCTGGGCCTGAGCGCCGCTGTCCCTCAGCTCTTCAGCTCAAGGCAAGCGCTCTACTTGAGTTACAGAGCCACTTCGGGTTTTCTGGTGCTTTATTGGAGATAAAAGAGTCTCATGGACTTTCCTGCCTGGCTGGCTTTGAACTGCAACCCTCAGATCTCAGCCTCCTGAGTAGCTAGGATTACAAGCATGAGCCACTGGTGCCCGGCTCTGGCTTTTTGATAGTTAATTGGAGGTAAAAAAAAAAAAATCTCACGGTCCAGGCTGGGAATGTGGCTTAGTGGTAGGGTGCTTGCCTAGCTTACATAAAAGCCCTGGGTTCAATTCCTCAGTACCACATAAACAGAAAAAGCCAGAAGTGGTGCTGTAGCTCAAGTGGTAGCGTGCTAGCCTTGAGCAAAAGAAGCTCAGAGACAGTGCTCAAGCCCTGAGTTCAAGTCCCAGGACTGACCAAAAAAAAAAAAAAGAATCTCACAGGCTTTCCTGAATGGCCATCTTCAATCCATGATGATCTCCAGATCTGAGCCTCCTCAGTAGCTAGGATTACAGGAGTGAACCACTTGAACCACTGGCACCCAGCTTTGGTTTATTTTTGAGATCAGGTCTTGCTGACTTTGCCCGGGCCGGCCTCAAATGGTAGTGAACTGTGATCCCCCCCGACTCCAGTCTTCCTGATTCTCCCCCGTCAGCTGTCTCAAATATATCTAACCCAGTTTACAGATAAGGAAAATGAGGCCCTTGAAGGGTGCCAGTGATTCATGCCTATAATCCTAACTACTCAGGGGCTGGAGATCTGAGGATCAAGGCTTGAACCAACTTAGGAAGACAAACCTGTGAGACTCTTATCTCCAATTAACCAACGAAAGGCCAGAACTAGAGGCATGGCTCTAGTGGAAGAGCAACAGATATGAATGGAAAAAGCCATGTGACAGCTGAAGGTCATGAGTTCAAGTCCCAGTATCAGCAAAGAGAAAAAAAAAAGGGGGGGGGGGGAGAAACCCAGAGAGGTTAATGAGTTTTCTTTTTATTAAAACACCAAACTCCTGCTAGGCAAAGATGGCTCATCCCTGTGATCTGAGGATCACAGTTCAAAGCCAGCCCAGGCAAGGAAGGTCCATGAGACTCTTATTTCCAACTAACCACCAGAAAACCAGAAGTGGCCCTGTGGCTCAAGTGGTAGAGTGCTTGGCCTTAAGCTGAAGAGCTCAGGGAGAGCACCCAGGCCCCAGAGTTCAAGCCCCATGACCGACCCGCCCCCCCCCCCAAAAAAAGCACCAAAATCCTGACAGGCATTCTAAAAAATTTAAAATAAAAAAAGTTCCGTTTCGGGGGCTGGGAAGGTAGCTCAGTGATAGACTGCTTGCCTTGCATGCATGAGGCCTGAGGTTCCATTCCTCAGCACCATATAAGCAGAAAAAAAGCTGGAAGTGGTGCTGTGGCTCAAATGGTAGAGAGCTGGCCTTGAGCTGAAGAGCTGAGGGACAGCGCCCAGGCCCAGGGTTCAGGCCCATGACTGACAAAAAAAAAAAAATTCCAGTTCAAATGGCACCTGTGAGCTGGGTACCTGAGCACTGGTGGCTCATGCCTGTAATCCTCCTACTCAGAAGGCTAGGATCTGAGAATCCTAATTCAAAGCCAGCCAGGCACAAAAGTCTGTGACTCTTATCTCCAAACTACGCAAAAAAAAAAAAAAAAAAAAAAAAAGACATCCCTGATCCCTGAATACTGAATAAAGAGCAAGGCCAGCAGAAACTAATACAGGATCTCCAAATACCACCCATGTCCTCTGAGAACAGCATTGCCCCTACCCTGTTTCTGCTGTAGACCTGTGGGGCCTGTGCACCTGGAGGCAGAGGGGACCAGCGGGGGAGGGGTACTACCAGGAAGCAGCATGTGCAAGCTGCCTGCTGGGGGCATAAAGTCAAAGTCCCCTCCTAACTGAAGTAGCTAGGCAAGACTGCTTCCCTTATCAACATCCACACATGCATGGAATGTGGGACTTTGGAAACACTCTTCTCCCCTCAGCCTTCATGCGGGCTGCCTGGAGCTCACACCTGGTCTTCTGGGGCTCAGGTTCACCTACTATAGCCAAAGGACAACCCAAGTCCAATACTTGACTGCTTGGGAGCACTTCAGGGCTTAGTCCCCCCACCCCACCCCCTCACTCCAACCCCTTCAGCTCATTTACCAAGAGAGGCCACTCTGACTGGCACCACCAATACCTCCATAACACCAATAGTTGCAGTGCCTAAGTACCTCTCATTCACTCACAGTGAAAGAAATCCAAGAGGAGAAGAGAGGGCAACTGGTTCTGAGTTCCCTACAACACCTACATTGTCCCACAAGCATCTCCTCTCCTGTAGGTGTTCAGCAAAAGCACAAATTTCCATGGAACAAAGATTCCAACCTAGCTGCTCACTGGTGGCTCACACCTGTCATCCTAACACCCAGGAGGCTGAGAACTCAGGATCAGGGTTCAAAGCCAGGCAGGAAAGTCTGAGAGACTCTTATTTCCAATTAACCACCTGAAAACTGGAAGTGGAGCTGTAGCTCAAAGTGGTAGAGCACCATCCTTGAGCAAAAAACGCTCAGGGAGCTGGGCACTAGGCTCATGCCTATTATCCTAGCTACTCAGGAGTTTGAGATTTGAGGATCGTGGTTCAATGCCAGCTCAGGCAGGAAGGTCCGTGACTCCTTTCCAATTAACCACCGAAAATCAGAAGTGGCACTGTGGCTCAAAGTGTTAGAGCACTAGCCTTGAGCTGAAGAAACTCAGGGACATTTTACCCAGGTACAGAGTTCAAGCCCCATGACTGACAAAAGAAAGAGAGAAAGAGAAAGAGAGAAAGGAAGGAAGGAAGGAAGGAAGGAAGGAAGGAAGGAAGGAAGGAAGGAAGGAAGGAAGGAAGGAAGGAAGGAAGGAAGGAAGGAAGGAAGGAAGGAAGGAAGGAAGGAAAGAAGGAAAGAAAAAAGATTCTAACCTGCCACAAAGGAGGGATCTGTGATTGGAAGGACAAGGATAGCCCAAAATACTATCTCTGCCCTCTGGTCCACCCACTACACTCAAAAGGAAAACTTCAGCTGTCCTCCTACCCAAGCACTGCTCAAAGTAAAGGGCACTCATAATGTTGTCCAAGGCATCCACATATACCTTCCTGCCTGAACTTCCTACCCACTTCTAGCTGTGTGACTCTGGACTAAATACCATCTTGAAGGCACTTGTAAAACAAGAGATTGATAATATCAGAATACACAAGTATGTTTTGAGGATTAAATTCAGATGTAAAATATGTACCACAGGCTGGGCTTGGGTTAAGGGCTCAAAATGAGTACTCTCACCCAACACTTCTGATACTGTCTTCCTAACATTGTCAGAAGCTCTAAGAGAACCTATCTTAGTTCTCAAGCACACTCATCAGAAAAAAAACCATCAGCTGCCTTCTGCATTAAATCCTGAATAGGGCTGAGGTGAAGAGGCAAGAGGGCTAAAGTGGTATCTATTCCTAAGACAGCTTGCTTCCAAGACAGGATCCCTTGGACCCACCTTCCAAATTTACCAAAGTGCCCAGAGCAAAAGATCACAAAAAAGGCCCATCTCCCTACCACATCCTTCCTTTTCAGCCCCTATCCACCAGGCTTCTCTCCCACTCTTTTTTCTTTTGTCAGTGGTGGGGCTTGAACTGGAGGCCTGGGTGCTATCCCTGAGCTTCTTTTACTCAAGGCTAGCATTCTACCATTTGGAGCCACAGCACCACTTCCAGTTTTTTGTAGTTAATTGGAGAAAAAATATGGACTTTTTTGCCTGGGCTAGCTTTGAATCAATCCTCAGATCTCAGCCTCCTGAGTAGCTAGAATTACAGGTGTGAGTGACCAGCGCCTGGCTAACAAATGCAATTATAGTACAAACTATAATGCTCTGTCCCAGCAAAGGTGACCAAACTGAAATGAAGCCTGGCCTCTCACACCCTTTCATAGTCCCTTCTCCTCTTCCCTGTCTATTATTAGTGACTTCAGATACCTTGCCCTTACAATGCAGCCCAGGAAAACAACCTCAAGGACCAAGATCCCTCCCTGGCAGGAATATCCAGATCAGAGGAAAAGAATAAGCAGCAGTCTCAGGCACCCAACTAGCCAGTCACTTCAATTATGGTTCCAGTGGGCTTGTCAGGGTGCCACCAAGAAGCCAAACTTCAGAATGTAAGCAGAAAAGCAAACCAAAGGCAGGTATTGGCAGTTCATGCTTATAATCCTAGCTACTAAGGAGTCTGAGAGCTGAGGACCACAGTTCAATACCTGCCTAGACAAACGAGATATTCTCATCTCCCATGAACCACCAAAAAGTCAAAGTGGAGCTATGACTCAGGTACAGAGCAATAAAGCAAAGCAAAAAGCCCACTTTTGCTATGTGCCTGATATTCTTCTGCTAACAAAAGAGAATCTAATATTTTGTCCATTGTTTCAGCAGGCAACTGCTGACCCCACTGGACAATCAGAGCCAAGCAGATATCATCAGCACCCCCATTACACACTGGCCTACTCAGCTTCATCGGCTTACTATTCACCACTTGCTTGACTTGGTTGGTTACCAAGAAAAATATAGCACCTACTTGAGTAATGGTTCTCAAACTTAGCTACACATCTGATTCACTGTAGGAAAACAAGGTAGCTGAGCCCACCTAGGAAATGTACTGGGCTCCTAGAAAGTCAGATTATACAGCCCAAGGTTTCATCCCAGGAAGCAGAGGGGAAAGCACTGAACGTACAGCCTGTGCTCATCATTCAAAAAAAAAAAAAAAAAATACCTATTATGTCCACACAAGGGCAGAACACAGAAGTCCCCAGGCCCTGATCTTGCGTCTCATTTATGAGAACTCACCAAGAGCTTACCTTTTTCCAAGGCAGCAAAGAAGCTGCAAAGGCCACAGGTTTAGGGTTAAAAGGCCCTCCTCTTTAAAGAGTCCAAAACTAGGTGAATAGGCCAATGAACCTCTGTTGAAATAGAGGCCAACAGGCCAGTGTTGGAATAGGAGCAGGCCCTCCCCACACCTGGAAGAGAATCCACTCTCCCAGAGGTAGATTTATTCCCAAGGAATAAAGCCCAAGGTCCCTGAACAACATAGGAAACTCAACAATGGTGTCTGTGACAGAGCTAATGGTCCTTACATATCCAGGACAGGACAATCCCCATCTGGAAGCACCCACCTCACTTCACTTCCTTGGTCACTCTGGGAACACCCACAAGATAGACAGGGAGGGAGCTGACATTGTGGCTTAGTGATAGAGAGCTTGCCTAGCATGCATGAAACCCTGGGTTCCATTCCTCAGTACTACATAAACAGGTAAGGCTGGAAGTGGTGCTATGGCTCAAATGGTAGAGTGCTAGCCTTGAGCACAGAGAGGCTCAAAGACAGTGCCCAGGCCCCCTTAGTTCAAGCTCCAGGACCCGCAAAAAAAAAAAAAAAAAAAAAGATAGACCCTACTCATCTACACCCTCTTCACAGCCCAATGTAGCTCACTTTCTTTTGTTTTTTGTTTTTTTTTTGGGTCCGGTCGTGGGGCCTGAACTCTGGGCCTGGGCACTGTCCCTCAGCTCTTCAGCTTAAGGCTAGCACTCTACCACTTGAGCCACAGCGCCGCTTCCAGCTTTTTTCTTTTTGCTTATGTGGTGCTGAGGAATGGAACCCAGGGTCTCTGGCTTGCAAGGCAAGCGCTCTACTCTACCACTGAGCCACCTTCCCAGCCCCATAGCTCACTTTCAAACAGGAAGCAAACACCTACTACAAGCTGCTATCTCAAAAAAAAAAAAAAAAAGCAAGCAAGATTCTTAGGAAGACAGAGGGCTGACCCATCCCTACTCATCTAGGAAGTTAGAAGAATCTAATCTCCAAATCCCAGTCCCCTCTTAACTCAAAGTCACACTCCCTACCCCTAACCAAAAGGTTAGGTTATCAAAGAGAAGGTAGTCATAAGAAGTTCCATCAGGCCTAGCAGCCTTCTTCAACATCCTAGGGTCACTCTCTTCATTCAGTCCAGTCATGCCCTCCCAGAGCCTTTCCCTCAGGGTTGGGGTAGGGCCTAGGACCAGCTCCCTTATCAAGCTCACTTGGGGACCCTACCCCCAGACCACTTGCTTTTCTTGCTTTTGAGATTCCCAGTTAACTCTGGACTCAAGGTGAGCAGTCTCTCCTCAGGGTACACACACACACACACACACACACACACACACACACACACACACACACACACACACACACACACACACACACACACACACACACACACACAATTTCAAACCTCCAACTGCAACCCAGCACACACACACACACACACACACACACACACACACACACACACACACATACACACACACACACACAATTTCAAACCTCCAACTGTAACCCAGCATGGCATCCACAGCTCAATTCTGGCCCACAATAGGCCCCTCCCATACCACATGGCTGTGCCAGCCTTTATCACTTGTCTTACAATCATTTGTTTGCCTGTCTGTCTTCACTAGGCTGAGCTCTGGAAGACAGAGACACATGGATGTTAACTCCAGTTTAGTTACTACAAACTAAGGTAGGGAGTTTAGTCACTGTTCACAGTTGAGACTGATCTTGAAGAGTAAATAGCAGAGCCAGTCACACTCCAGACTTCCTGATGGAGTACAGTCTTCCTATCACTGCTCTGCAGGGGTCTGCTCAGACTGGCTCCAAGGAACCAAAAGGGGAGGAACCTGATTACTTCTTCAAGGGTAGAAGCTAACTCTCAGGCTGGCAGGAACAGACTAAGAAGTTCCATCACTTCTAAAGATCAGTTTGGAGGAGGAGGGGGCAGTGGCCCTTAGCCCCAGGGACAAGAGCAAGTATGGGGTGGGGCCCCACAGCTCAAGGTCAACAGACCAAGCAAAAAGGGCAAAGCCACAGGTCCCCTGGGTAAACTGAACTTTATTCCTTCCTCACTCCTCTTAACTTTTCAGAACTGCCCAGCCAGCCATTCTCCAGGGCCTAGCTGCTGATTAAAAGGCACCCTCCACCCCCTACCCTACCCCATGCCCTCAGAGCTGATCCTGATAGACAATAAGGACTCATAGGAAGACAGCAGGCTCCACAGTTCAATAATGCAAAACCCTGTTGCTCTGAGTCCACAACAGCTGACTTCAAGTGGATTGGAGGCTGTACTTATTAACAAAATGAGAAATCTGATCTATGGAAAGAAAACACTGCATGAGGATTAATCCAGGACTGCAGCTTGTGGAGAAGACTGGGCTGCTGGCCAAGACCAGAGAACGAAGACAGAATCGTGCCTACCTGTCCCCAGAGCAGTTACTGCACAGCAGGACAAGACACATCACCTCTGCTCCACCTGCACCTCTTCTCCTACCAGCAATTACAGCAATCATTTTGGTTTTGCTTAATTAAAGACCCAGTTCCCTCAGGCTGTGTCTTCCTCAATGCAGAGCCAGCATCCAGAAGGAGATTTTTCTTTTCAGGAATCACTCATAAAAGCTCAGTGACTAATCTACAAGCCCCAACAACTGGCAGGAAAGCACTATACAGAGCAATTCTGGGCACAAGGCTGCATTCAGGTCAAACAGCCAGAGAAGCTATATTGTAGCCACTCCACAACACCCCAAAACTCACATGCAAGAGACCAAGAGCCAAAAGAAACCAGACCAACTTTCTCAAGCAAGGCAGGCAGGCAGAGGTTTTTTTTTTTTTTCTTTTTCTTTTTTTGGGTCCGGGCCTGGGCGCTGTCCCTCAGCTCTTCAGCTCAAAGCTAGCTCTCTACCACTTGAGCCACAGTGCCACTTCCAACGTTTTTCTTTTTGCTTATGTGGTGCTGAGGAATCAAACCCAGGGCCTCATGCGTGTAAGGCAAGCGCTCTACCACTGAGCCACCTTCCCAGCCCCCAGGCAGAGGTTTGAAAACTTCTTCCTAGCCCTGTAGGAACCCAGAGATTTCCATTAAAAATCTCAAACTGCACAATTGCAGGCATGGTAACCTACTCTTCGGAACCCTGGGCCACAGGCAGTTCAACCCACTCCCTCCCAATATTAGCCTCCTATCTATCCTCTTTGGTGTGGAGAGCCTCCTACACCAGCAATCTCACCATACAGCTTTGTCTCCAGAGGCCAGCCTGAGGCTGGCCCATCTGCTTTTTTTCAGACTACTCCAGCAATCCTGCTCCATGGAGCATACACTCTCTTCTTGAGCTGAAGCAACTAAGCTGCCACATGGCCTGCACTCCTCAAAGTATCTTACTGATGATTAGGGAGTCCAGATACTGGCAGATGGGAAAGGAAGGCAAAAGGCAAATCAGGAAACCAAGAAGCAATAAATGCTAGATCCAGAAATGTCTTAGTTTTCTATGACCCAACTCCATCTCTCCCTTTGTGGTCCCTAGTAGGGAGCCCCAAGTTCAGCTTAAAAGCTGAGGCCCTCCACTTGGACAAGGAGCACAGCAATCCCCACAGTCAACAATCCACCGCCACAGGATTCCTACCCGCAAGGCTCTGCCCCTCCCCCCCACATATGTCAGAGGGGTGGCCTCTCTGGGTTACACCCCTCCTGCTGTTGGGGGTTGAGAGGCTTGGAACACAGCTTTCCAGATGTGTCAGTTCCTACTAGAAAAGGCACTGGTGACCGAGGAGTAGAAGACAAGATTTTTTTTTTTTTCCTTTAAACTTCAACATTGCTTTTCTGGTCAGGGTCAGCATCAGGCTAGGGCTATCCCCAGGCAGTCCCAAACTGTTCTGGGTGGGGCCGCTGGGAGCATTATCAGGCTCCATTCCCTCTCGTACGTAAGTCACTGCCCACCCCTCCCAGGGAGAAGCATTTTCCCCCAAACACATTCAAGCCTGTGTGAATATGAACCATCTTGAAAGATAAACAGAGTGACAAGCTGAGGCCCCTTCAGCCCCCTCCCTCAGCCAGCCTATCCCCTCCCCCTGCCAACCGACACCCCCCCCCCCCCACACACACACACACACACTTCCCTCCAAGCCCATCTCTCTTCCTGCCCAGCGCCAGCCTTACAGGAGAGATCTGGGGGCAGGGCAGCGGGCCCACCAGTGCAGAGCCTGGCCCTCTAGGTTCGGGCCCCTCCAAGCCCGACCCTGACGCTGTTCCTTCTCGGTCAGGTCTTCCCGAGGTGAAAGGGGCAAGAGGACAAGGGACCGCAAACGGTACAGGATCGCGCAGTTCTGGAAATCGCCAAAACGTCCGGCGTGGGGCGGCCGCGGGCGCACAGCCGTTTGCATAATGGGAGCCCTGCCCGCCTGTCAGGCAGCGGAGCTCGCCGGACGCAGTTCGGATTAGATTGCTAATGAAAAGGCACAAAGAGCCGGCGCCCGCTAGCCCGCCGACCCCTGCTCCGCAGGCCCGCGCCCAGGCCTGGCGCGGCCCCGGGGGCTTTGTGCCCTGGGTCCCCAGCTGCTACTGCCGCCGCTGCCACGGCTGCTGCTTCTGCTGCCGCCTGCGCCCCGCCGGGCACCCGGGCCACAAAGCCTGGGCCAGCTGGGGGTCCCGCGTGCGCCCCCGCCCAGGCCCGACGGCGGCGCGCGCGCGCCCTCCACACGCGCAGCTCTCCTGTCGCCCAAGCGCACGCGCGCCCACGCCCCTCTCCCCGGGGGCGCGCCCGACCCCGCGGCCCCCGTGCGTGTCCTCCCCCACACACACGCCCCAAACACTCCTAGCTGCCCCTCACCTCATGTGCGTCGGCGGCGGCGCTCCGCCCGCCCGCCGGCCGGCCCTGCCAGCGGCCCTTCGTCCTCGGCGCCCGGCCCGCGCCGCCCACGTCCGCCCCGTCCGCTCGCCGCTGGCCTGGCTCGGCTCCCCGCCCAGCGCGCTCCGAGCGCCTCTCACAGCCGCCCGCCCGGCGCCATCTTGGAAGCTTGTGACGTCGGCGCCGCCCGCTCACCCCTGACCCACATCTGAATGGGCGAGCGGTGGGGCGGGGATAGGGGTGGGTCCATCTGAGGGCGGGGCCTAGGGGACAGGGCGGAGCCTGACGAGCGGTCCGAACGCCGGGGCGGGGCGGGGCGGGGCGGGGCGGGGCAGGACTGGGGGGGGCGCGGGTCAGCTCCGTGGGGGAGGGGGTGCGCGAGTGTAGCCCCGACCCCGACCGCCCAATAAGACCCCAATACAGGCACCAGAGTAAGACAGTGACATCGCTCCCTCCCCCGTGAAACTGGGACCGCGCAGTCCGTGGCACAGAGTCCCTATGGACCCCTCCCACAGGCCCACACTCAACCCCGAAAACTGAAGGTTAGACACCCCCCACCTTTGAGCCTGACCCTGACCCTAAGGGGGCCCCCTTTCTGAAGTCTCTAGAAGTCTGCTCCCCACCTCTCCGACACTTTCACATCCCCAGATCCCCGGTCCCTGCAAAGCCTCAGTCTCTAAAGCTCAGCTCCCAAGGGTTGCAGTCTCTGAAGTCTGGCTTCCAGGACCGCTTGTGCTCGTTGGACAAGGGGAACCTCATAACCCCTCACCTAATGCCCGCTAGGGTCCCCACTCCCTCACCTCTACAAGTCCGCCCTACCTGCTCCTAGGGCACAGAGGTCCGGAGCACGCTTCCTCAGCCAGCCCCTTCCGGTGACCACAGCCCCTCGCAGGCCCCAGGGGTCAAGCGGCGCGCCCAAGCTGGCCCACTGGGACCCAAGGCTTGTGGCATTCATTCAGATGGCCTTCTGAAGGGTTGTGGCTGACCGTGAGTCCACTTCTCTGAGAAATTACTTAACTGACTTCCCTCTACTTTGAACGTCAAACAAAGAGACACACCACTAGTGAGGTCTGAGAAGTTCAGAAAAGCCCCACAACTGCTTAAATAGAGAAACTGTGACCTCACCCCAGTTAAGCTCCAAACTCAGTTCAATAACGCTTTAAACGGCTAATTGTGCAGCCATTCTTTCTTAATCCATATATAAACTTAATGTAATCTTTGCAGGACATTTCTTAGACAACAAAATTCTAAGTTCCCCTGGACAAATAGCCAAAAACAACTGTCATTCTCCCTGCCCTTGAGAACAAAATACAGAAATGAAGTTGGAGGGGCTGGGAAGGTGGCTCAGTGGTAGCATGCTTGCTTGCCTTGCTTGCCTGAGGCCCTGGGTTCGATTCCTCAGCACCACATAAGCAGAAAAAGCTAGAAGTGGCGCTATGGCTCAAGTGGTAAAGTGCTGAAGAGCTGAAGAGCTGAAGGACAGCGCCCAGGCCCAGAGTTCATGCCCCACAACTGACAAAAAAAAAAAGAAAGAAAGAAAATTTCAAACATCATGAAAAAAAGCATTTCACAAATTGAGCTCAGCAAAGGACTCACTACTTGAAAGGACTTTTGAAAAAAAAGTTAGCAGTCTTTTAACTAGAAAGAAAGGAAAGAAAGAGAAAAAGAGGGAGAGGAAGGAAGGAAAAGAAAAGAAAGAAGGAAAGAAAATTATAAGAGGATCCTAAAATTCATATGGAAGCCCCCCACACACACACACACACACAAAAAGACCTTGAATAGCTAAGGCTATACTGAGCAAAAAGAGCAATGCTAGAGGCATCAAAATACCTGATTTCTAATTAAAACTACAAGACTCATGTAAGGAAAAGAATGCTAATGGCACAGAAATACACAATACACCAATGAAAATAGAAAAGAACTCAGAAATAAGTCTGTCCAACTACAGCCATCTGGTTTTTTACAAAGGTACCAAAAACATGTTTAAGAAAAGATGGGGGGGCTGGGAAGATGGCTCAGTGGTAGAATGCCTCACATGCATGAGGCCCTGTGTTCGATTCCTCAGCACCACATAAGAAAAAAGGAAAAAGCTGGAAGTGGTGCTGTGGCTCAAGTGGTAGAGCGCTAGCCTTGAGCTGAAGAGCTGAGGGACAGCGCCCAGGCCCAGAGTCCAGGCCCCACAACCGGACCCAAAAAAAAAACAAAACAGAAAAGGCCAGAAGTAGCACTGTGGTTCAAGTGGTAGAGTGCTAGCCTTAAGCTAAAGAGCTTGGGGACAGTGCCCAGGCCTATAGTTCAAGCCCCATGACCACCAAAAAAAAAAAAAAAAAAAAGATGAGGTGCTTACCTAACATGCATGAAGCCTTGGGTTTGATTCCTCAGTACCACATAAACAGAAAAAGCTGGAAGTTGCTCTGTGGTTCAAGTGGTAGAGTGCTAGCCTTCAACAAAAGAAGCTCAGGGACAGTGGCAAGGCTCCAAGGACTAGCAAAAAAATTTAACAAATTGTTCTGGAACACTTAAGCTTCATTTCTGTCTCTAACCCTATACAAAAAAATCAATTAATAGGGGCTGGGAAGTTGGCTCAGTGGTAGAGTGCTTGCCTCGTATGCATGAGGCCCTGGATTCGATACCTCAGTACCACATAAGCAGAAAAAAAAAGCCGGAAGTGGCACTGTGGCTCAAGTGGTAGAGCATTAGCCTTGAGCGGAAGAGCTGAGGGACAGCGCCCAGGCCCAGAGTTCAGGCCCTATGACCGGACCAAAAAAAAAAAAAAAAAAATCAATTAATGGATCAAAGACCTGAAATTTTTGAAATTACTAGAGGAAAATATAGGGGAAAAAACTTCAAGATATAGACATAAACAGTGGCTTTCTGATACGATTTCAATATATAACAGTAAAAAATGACAAATTAAGGTTTCACTGAATATCTGTATGTGTGCGCACATGCACACGCTATACCTGGGCCTTGAATTTAGGGACAGAGACCTATCCCTGAAGTTCTTTGCTCAAAACTAGTACACTACTTTGGAGCTATAGCTCCACCGCTGGCTTCCTGGTGGTTAATTGTATATATGAGTCTCATGGTCTTCCCTGAGCTGGCTTTGAATTGAGATCCTTAGGTCTCAGCCTACTAAGTAGCTAACATTGCAGGCATGACCCACCAGGGTCTGGCTTGCATTGAATTTTTTTTTTTTTGGTCCGGTCGTGGGGCCTGAACTCTGGGCCTGGGCACTGTCCCTCAGCTCTTCAGCTCAAGGTTAGCGCTCTACCACTTGAGCCACAGCGCCACTTCCGGCTTTTTTCTTTTTTCTTATGTGGTGCTGAGGAATCAAACCCAGGGCTTCATGCATGCAAGGCAAGCGCTCTACCACTGAGCCACCTTCCCAGCCCCACACTGAATTTTTTAAATATAATTTTATTCATATTTTTGAAGTGGTAAAAGGGGTTACCATTTCATAAGTCAGGTAATGAGTACATTTATTTTTTTTTTTTGACAATGTCATCTCTTCACTTTTCCCCAGTTTTCCCCTCCTGCCTCCACTGGATTTTCTTCTTCTCTTTTTTTCTTTTTTCTTTCTTTCCTTCTTTCTTTCTTTTTTTTTTTGCCAGTCCTGGGGCTTGAACTCAGGGCATGGCCCCTGGCCCTGAATTTCTTTTTCTCAAAGCTAGCACTCTAACACTTGAGCCACAGTGCCCCTTCCAGCTTTTCCTGTTCATGTGGTACTGAGGAATTGAACCAGGGCTTCATGCATGCTAGGCAAGCACTCTACCACTAAGCCACATTCCTAGCCCTGCTAGAATGTGTCTTCATTTTTGTTACTGGTTATGCAGAAGCTTAAAAATTCAAAGGAAGGGGCTGGGAAGGTGGCTCAGTGGTAGAGCGCTTGCCTTGCATGCCTGAGTCCCTGGGTTCAATTCCCCAGCACCACATAAGCAAAAAGAAAAAAGCCGGAAGTGGCACTATGGCTCAAGTGGTAGAGCACTAGCCTTGAGCTGAAGAGCTGAGCGACAGTGCCCAGGCCCAAAGTTCAGGCCCCACGACCAGACCCAAAAAAAAAAAAAAATTCAAAGGAAGGGCTGGGAGTGCTTGCCTAGCATGCATGAAGCCCTGGGTTCAATTCCTCTGTACCTTACAAGCAGAAAAAGCAGTGCTGTGGCTCAAGTGGTAGAGTGCTGGCCTTGAGCAAAAGAAGCTCAGCGACAGCACTCAGGCTCTGAGTTCAAGCCCCAGGACTGGAGGGGGGGGGAGGAAAGGAGAGGAGAGGAGAGAAGGAAGGAAGGAAGGAAGGAAGGAAAAGAGGGAGGAAGAGAAAGAAGGAAAAGGAACAACAATCTAATCAAAGAATAGGCAGGTAGGTGAACTAAATAACATATGAATGGTCAATAAATATGTGAAAAATATTCAACACCTCTATTAGGGAAATGCAAATGACAACTACACTGAGATTTCAACTGGGCAATCAGAATGGAGATCATTTAGCACACAATAAGAAATACTGAGGAGGAAGCAGGAACGTCATTTGCAAAGAATGGATGAAACTAGAGATCTTCCTGTTAAAGCAGTTTGAGCCAGACTCAGAAAGACAAATACCATCTATTTTCTCTCATATACAGAGAATTAAGACTTAAGAAAAGACAAAGAGCGGGGCACTGGTGTCTAGCTACTCAGAGGATTATGGTTCAAAGCAAGCTGGGCAGGAAAAGGGTTGGTGAGATGCTTATCTCCAATTAACTACCAGAATGCCAAAATAGTGCTGTGGCTCAAAGTGGCAGAACACTAACTGAGTGAAAGGAAGAAAGGAAGAAAGAAAGAAGGAAAGAAAGAAAGAAAAGAAAGAAGGGAGGGAAGGAGGGAGGGAGGGAGAAAGTAGCCAACCAGTGGCTTATGCCTGCAATTCTGGTTACTCAGAAGACCAAGAGGATCCCAATTCAAAGCCAGCTCAGGCAAGAAAGCCCATGAGACTCAAATTTCCAATTAATTATCCAAAAATCTGCACCCATTGGGTTGGGAATGTAGTTTAATGATAGAGTGCTTGCCTAGCATGCATGAAGCCCTGGGTTCAATTCCTCAGTACCACATAAAAAGAAAAGGCTGGAAGTGGTGCTGTGGCTCAAGTGGTAGAGTGCTAGCCTTGAGCACAGAGAGGCTCAGGGATAGCAACCAAGCCCTGAGTTCAAGACCCAGGACTGGGGAAAAAAATCTGGAAGTGATCTGGACCTTCGTGGCTTATGCCTGTAATCCTAGATACTCAGGAGGCTGAGATCTGAGGATTGTGGTTCAAAATTTAGCCCAGATAGGAAGTTTTGTGAAACTATGAGATTCATCTCCAATTAGTCAGAAAAACTGGTAGTAGAGCTGTGGCTCAAGAGGTAGAGCGTCTGCCTTGAGTGAAAAAGCTAATTAATGGTGCCCAGGCTCTGAGTTAAAACTACTTTACTGGCACATAAAAAGTCAGAGTCTGGCATGGCGATGAACATGCGGCTCAAGTGGTAGAGTGCTAGCCTTGAGCTGAAGAACTGAGGGACAGTGTCCAGGCCCAGAGTTCAGGCCCCACAGCTGACCAAAAAAAAATTTTTTTTTTCAGAAAATAGAAACATGGGTTTTGTGATGCTAGTGGTATGTGTGTGTTTTTGCTTTTGGATGTTTTGAGGGATTTTTGGTCTTTTTAGGGGGGACAAAAGGGAGGTGAGGGCTGGGAAGGTGGCTCAGTGGTAGAGCGCTTGCCTTGTATGCTTGAGGCCCTGGGTTCGATTCCTCAGCACCACATAAGCAAAAAGAAAAAAAAAAAAGATGGAAGTGGCACTGTGGCTCAAGTGGTAGAGCGCTAGCCTTGAGCTGAAGAGCTGAGGGACAGCACCTAGGCCCAGAGTTCAGGCCCCATGACCGGACCCAAAAATAAATAAATAAATAAATGAAAGTTCTGAGCCAGGTGCTGGTGGCTCACTCCTGTAATCGTACTACTCAGGAGGCTGAGATCTGAGGATCATGATTCAAAGCCAGCCCAGGCAGAAAAGTCCGTGAGACTCTGATTGCCAATAAACCACTAGAAAACTGGAAGTGGCGCTGTGGCTCAAGAGGTAGAGCGCTGGCTTTGCGCTGAAGAGCGCAAGGACAGTGCCTAGGCCCAGAGTTCAGGCCCTATGACTGACAAAAAAAAAAAAATTTCTGGGGCTGGGAAGGTGGCTCATACATGCATGAGGCCCTGGGTTCAATTCCTCAGCACTACATCAGCAGAAAAAAGCTGAAAATGGCGCTATGGCTCAAGTGGTAGAGTGCTAGCCTTGAGATGAAGAGCTGAGGGACAGGGCCCAGGCCCATAGTTCAGGCCCCATGACCAACAAAAAAAAGAAAAAGAAAAGAAAAGTTCTACCAAGTGCTGGTGGCTCACACCTATGAGCCTAGCTACTCAGAAGGCTGAGATCTGAGGATCATGGTCCAAAGCCAGCCTGGACAGGAAACTCCGTGAGACACTTATCTCCAATAAACCACCATAAAACCAGAAGTGGCGCTGTGGCTCAGGTGGTATAGTGCTAGCCTTGAGCTGAAGAGCTGAGGGACAGTGCTCTGGCCCGGAGTTCAAGTCCATGACTGGAAGAAAAAAAGAAAGAAAGAAAGAGAGAGAGAGAAAAGTTCCTTGTTATGCATATTATGCATGTTTCCTGTAGCAACTGCCTGGTGAAGAATGGCTCCTTTCCCTCACTGCCCATTTTTCTGTTCCTTTGCCACCTCATAGCTTCACAAACAACCAGAGGAGACTACATGCTCATTCATGCTCATTCGATTAATAGTGATTGTCACCAAGGGTAAGATGGGTACCATGATAACAGTCATGGGACAACAAAGGAAAGATGTAGGATGCTTTATGGGGACAGGAAAATCAACCAACCGATGGTCTGGGAGACAAGGAAGGGGCCTAGCCCTCTGCCTAGCATTTAATCTTTCTTTCTTTTTTTTTTTTTTTGGGTCCAATCGTGGGGCCTGAACTCTGGGCCTGGGCGCTGTCCCTCAGCTCTTCAGCTCAAGGCTAGCGCTCTACCACTTGAGCCACAGCGCCACTTCCGGCTTTTTTCTTTTTTCTTATGTGGTGCTGAGGAATCGAACCCAGGGCCTCAGGCATGCAAGGCAAGTGCTCTACCACTGAGACACCTTCCCAGCCCTGCCTGTTCTGTTTTTAATCACAGTACTGGAGCTTGAATTTAGAGCCAAGATGTTCTCTCTTGTTACTTTGTTAAAAGCTAGCATTCCACCATTGGAGCCACAGATCTACTTCTAGCTGCTGCTGCCAGTGGCAGCAGCTTCTTCTTCCTCTTCTTCTTCTTCCTTCTCCTCCTCTTCTTTTTTTTTTTTGGGGGGGGGAGGGGCCTGGTCATGGGGCCTGAATTCTGGGCCTGGGTGCTGTCCCTCAGCTCTTCAGCTCAAGGCTAGCACTCTACCACTTGAGCCACAGCACCACTTCTGGATTTTTTTTTTTTTAATGCTTATGTGGTGCTGAGGAATTGAACCCAGGGCCTCAAGCATGCAAGGCAAGCGCTCTACCACTGAGCCACCTTCCCAGCCCCTGTTCCTGCACTTCTTTTGCTCAAGGCTGGCATTCTACTACTTGAACAACAGGTCCACTTATAGCTTTTTTGGTAGTTAATGGTGATCAGAGTCTCACAGACTTTCCTCCCTCAGCTCTCATCAAATCATGTTCCTCAGATCTCAGTTTCCTGAGTAGCTAGGAGTACAAGCCTGAGTCATAGAGGGCTGGGAATGTGGCTTAGTGGTAGAGTGCTTGCTTAGCATGCATAAAGCCCTGATTTTGATTCCTCCGTACCACATAAACAGAAAAAGCCAGAAGTGGCACTGTGGCTCAAGTGGTAGAGTGCTAGCCTTGAGCAAATGAAGCTCAGGGACAGTGCCCAATGCCCTGAGTTCAAGCCCCAGGACTGGCCAAAAAAAAAAAAAAAAAGACTCATAGATTTTTCCTGTTTGTGTTGGCTTTGAACTAATCCTCAGAGCTCAGCCCCATGAGTAGCTAGGAATATTAGGCATGAACCATCAGCACCTGGCTTTAGCTGTTCTTTCTAAAGCAGCAGCTCTCACTTTCCACCTTGTCTTTTGATTTCCTTTTTGGTCCTTGAAGCACTGCTTTTGACCTCATTAGTCTATGTACTTCCTGACTCTTTCTAACCTTACTAGACTGAGCTTTGTGCAGGTCGGGATTGTTCTTTTTTCTTTACTATTGTAGCCTAGGAAGGCAGCTTCATGATTGATATGATTTTGGTGCACATGAGAGTTGACAAGTAAGAACCAAAGGACAAACATTAGTGGGTGGTAAAGGGAGGCCAGACAGGGAAATAGCACACTCAAAGTCCTAAAGGCAGAAAGGGCTTTAGGGGGCACCCAGAGAATATTTGCCAGAGCTGGTGTCAACCACGCAAACATGAGTTCTAATGAGAGTTTAATGGGATGTTTTAGTAACTCAGAATCCAGGGGCCTTTATCCCAGATACTGCCAAAGAACTCTAAGTAGGCAGAGTATGAGCGTATATGCAATGGAGCTATGCAGAGAAACAAAATCCATCAGTGACCCAGGGGCAAGAAAAGCAATATAAGCCAGGTACTGGTGGCTTCAACCTGTAATCCAAGCTACTCAGGAGGCTGAGATCTGAGGATCGCAGTTCAAAGCCAGCCCTGGCAGGAAAGTCCATGAGACTCTTATATCCAATAAACTACTCAAAAAAGGGGTAACTGGTGCTGTGGGTCAAGTGGTAGAGCACTCACCTTGAGCAAAAAAGCTCAGGGACAGCATTCAGACCCTGGGTTCAAGCTCTACTACCAAAGGGAGGAAATACAAAAGAAAGGCAAGATAGTCTTGGATCGCTAGCCAAGAACTGTAGGCAATGGTATGATCACCAGACAGACAGGCCTAGATGAGTGAAAGTTTCTCTAGTTATACTTAGCCAAGACAAGCAGGACATGTTGGCCAGCACCTATAGTTCCTGCTAGGGAGCTTTGGCTATTCAGAGAAGCTAGATCACTTAAATCCAATTTTGTCTTCTCTTGTCTATGTATGCTAATGCCGGGGTTTAAATTCAAGGCCTTAAGTTTTTTTTGTTTTTTGTTTTGGTCAGTCATGGGGCCTGAACTCTGGGCCTGGGTGCTGTTCCTCAGCTCTTCAAGGCAAGCACTCTACTGCTTGAGCCATAGTGCCACTTCCAGTTTTCTGGTGGTTAATTGGAGATAACAGTTTTATGGACTTTCCTATCCCGGCTGGCTTTGGACCTCAATCTTCAGCTCTCAGTCTCCTGAGTAGCTAGGATTACAGGTGTGAGCAACCAGTGCCCGGCTTGGCCTTAAGCTTTTGTTCAGCTTTCTTGCTCACTGCTGGCTCTCTACCACTTAAATCACACTTCCAGTCTGGTACTTTGCTAGTTAATTAGATATTGAATCAAGGGAACTCCATCTGCCTGGGCTGTCTTTAAACTGTATTCCTCAATCTCTTGAGTAGCTAGGATTACAGGCATGAGCTACCAATGCCTAGGCCCAGGTTCCTGTTTTTTTTTGTCTGTCGTGGGGCCCGAACTCTGGGCCTGGGCGCTGGCCCTCAGCTCTTCAGCTCAACGCTAGCGCTCTACCACATGAGCCACAACACCACTTCCAGCTTTTTCTGCTTATATGGTGCTGAGGAATCAAACCCAGGGTCTCATGCATGCAAGGCAAGCACTCTACCACTGAGCCACCTTCCCAGCCCCCCAGGTTCCTGTTTGAGATAAGCCTGAGCAGCACTACAAGACCCAACCAAAAAAAAAAAGAAAAGAGACCCAAACAAGAACATTAGCAAAGCCAGACACCAGTGACACACACCTGTACTCTAGCTACTCAGGAACTTAAGAGATGAGGATCATGGTTGGTTGAAAGCCAGCCCAAGCCGGGTGCCAGTGGCTCACGCCCATAATCCTAGCTACTCAGGAGGCTGAGATCTGAGGATCACAGTTCAAAGCCAGCCCTGGCAGGAAAGCTCTTGAGACTCTTATCTCCAATAAACCACTAGAAAACCAGAAGTGGTGCTGTGGCTCAAGCTAGAGCCTTGAGCTGAAGAGCGCAGGGACAGCGCCCAGGCCCAGAGTTCAAGCCCCACAACTGACAAAAAGAAAAAAAAAGAAAAGAAAGCCAGCCCAGCCAGGAAAGCCCATGAGACTCTTTTTTTTTTTTTTTTTGGTCGGTTGTAGAGCTTGAACTCTGGGCTTGGGTGCTGTCTCTGAGCTCTTCAGTTCTACCGCTTGAGCCACAGTGCCACTTCCAGTTTTCTAGTGGTTTATTGGAGATAAAGAGTCTCCTGGACTTTCCTGCCCGAGCTGGCTTTGAACTGTGATCCTCAGATCTCAGCCTCCAGAATAGCTAGGATTACAGGCGTGAGTCACCAGCACCTGGCTCCCATAAGATTCTTATCTCCAATTAACCACCAAAAAGCTAGAAGTAGAGAGTGCTAACCTTGAGCAGATAAAGCTCAGGGACAGCACCCAGGCCCTAAGCACCAAGCCCCAGGACATCTATATATCTCTATATATGATGAAATAAAATGTCTGTGTTCTACCCTCCTTCCCCTGCCCCTTTTGCTCATAAATTCTCTCATTTATGTCCTGTCTTCCTCAGGCCTGTACCTCTTGCCTCCACCAATAGATTGGCAGGGTCTATTCTAGGATCTATTCTATTTATTTGCAGAATAATGAGGCATTTCCCCTGGCCCAGGGGAAAGAATAGGTAAAAGGTGGGAGAAAGTTGTTCCTCTTAAGGACTGAGAATGTGACTTAGTGGTAGAGTGCTTGCCTAGCATGCATGAAGCCCTAGGTTTGAATCCTCAGTACCAGACAAACAGAAAAAGCCAGAAGCAGCACTGTGGCTCAAGTAGTAGAGTGCTAGCCTTGAGCAAAAGCAGCTCAGGGACAGTGCCCTGAGTTCAAGCCCCAGGACTGGGGGGGGGGGGGGACAACATTGTTCCTCTGAGATGGGAAGGTGAAGATGATGACTGGCAGGTTTGTGTTTCAGGAGGAGCCCTTGGAGAAACAATTGATTAGGAACATAAATCCTAGCCTAGCCTTGTCACTGATTGGCAGGCTATCCTAGAACTGACCTATGGGTCCCAGGTTTCCCACCTGTGAAATGGGGCTCATAGCCATAGCTACTCCATTGGCTGTGTAAGTATAAAATAATCCCACAGACAGGGCAGGCAGATGCTCAGCAGTGCCTCAGGAAATTTTGGAGCAAAAGAGAACTGGGTATGGGGGGGGGGGGGAGGGAAAACAGGAATAAAATTAGGCAATGCCTAGTTTCCTTAGCCAGGTGGCTCACCAGTAAGTGAGGGGCTCAGGGAGCCAGATCCTTCTTCAATCTAAGCTAGTAAACATGGTCTTTGGGGCAACAGAACCTCTTGATGGCTCTAGCTTTGGCTTTACAGGACAGGAAGTTGACCACAGGTGCCTACAACAATAACATGAAATGTCCAAATTCTGATTTTTCCAGTATTCTCTGAGGTCCTTCCTCCATCATCAAAGTCCAGTAGGGCCTCTTCTAGAAGTGGGGGAGGGGGCTATCTCCCTCATGACCAGGACACCAGGAAGCCCCCAGGGCTGACACTGAAGCCACTAGTCACAATCACGAGGGCGGCTGGGCTGGGCTCAGTAGCCCTTATCTCCACTGACCTTGTGGAGGCTGACCACTCCCTCCTTCTGGAAAATGTGACCCTCTGCCCTGTCTGAGGCCTCTTTCTCCTTAAATCCTAAGACTTCTGGGGTGAGCCTTCAAGCCCCTAGGTTTACTTCCTGGCTAGCTACCTTGGGGTGCTTTCTGTAGCCCCAGCCCCCATCCACCTCCAAAATATCTCCACCTGAAGTCCCTTGGGCATCTGACTCAGCAGGTCTGTACCTGCTCTGGTCCTCCTTCGAAGTGCATCTCTGCAGAGAACAGCTCAGCTGCCAAAGCCACTGCTTGCCACTCCCCTACCCTTCCCCCCACAGTACCCACCCTACCAATTTGAATTCCTGACCCTCCCTCCCTCTGTTCTCTCTCTCAGATCTAGGCCCTCTCCCTGGGTGAGAGAAAAAAAACTTATTCAGATAAGGGCACTGGAGGCAAAGGGATACACCTGAGTTTAGACTCCTGGCTCTGCCACCAACAATCTTTACAAGATTTCTTTCTTTTCTTCCCATCCCTCTCCCTCTCTTCCTCTCCCCCTCCCCTTTCTTTTTTTGCTGGTCCTGGGGCTTGACCTCTGGGCCTGGGCTCTGTCCCTGAGCCTCCCAGTGCTCAAGGCTTTTTCTGTTTTTGTACTACTGAGGAATAGAACCCAGGGCTTCATTCATGCTGGGCAGGCACTCTACTACTGATCCACATTCCCAGCCCTCTTTTTTTCTTTATTTTCTGGTCCTAGGGCTTGAACTCTAGGCTGGGCTCTGTCCTTGAGCTTCTTTTGCTCAAGGCTAGTGCTCTCTACCATTTGAACCAGAGCTCCACTTCCAGCTTTCTGTGAGATTCATTGGAGATAAATGTCTCATGGACTTTCCTGCTTGGGCTGGCTTCGAATTGCAAACCTCAGATCTCATTTTCCTGAGTAGCTAGGATTATAGGCATGAGCTACCGGTCCCTGGAATACAAGATATCTCTCTTTTTTTCTGGTTGTGGGGCCTGAACTCTGGGCCTGGGCGTTGTCTCTCAACGCTTCAGCTAAAGGCTAGAGCTCTACCACTTGAGCTACAGAGACACTTCCTCTTGAGCTACAGAGACACTTCCTCTTGAGCTACAGAGACACTTCCTCTTGAGCTACAGAGACACTTCCGGCTTTTTCTGCTTATGTGGTGCTGAGGAATCGAACCCAGGGCCTCAGGCATGCAAGGCAAGCGCTCTACCACTGAGCCACCTTCCCAGCCCCTCTCCCTCTCCCTCTCCCCCCCACCCCCTCTAACTCTGGGCTTGAGCGCTGTCCCTCAGCTCTTCCGCTCAAGGCTAGCGCTCTGTAGCTTAAGCCACAACGCCACTTCCGGTTTTCTAATGGTTTATTGGAGATAAGAGTCTCAAGAGCTTTCCTGCTGGGGCTGGCTTTGAACCCCGATCCTCAGATCTCAGCCTCCTGAATAGCTAGGATTACAGGCGTGAGCCACCGGCGCTGGGTTTTTTGTTTTTTGTTTTTTAACCTCAGTTTTCCCCACCTGTAAAAGCCAGATGGAAAGACACTCTGGATAGGGCTGGTCTGAGCAAGAAGTAAGCTAAGGCACAGGAGAGGAGGAGTCAGCCGCTGTCAGTTCTCAAAGGGAATCCCACTATGGAGAAAACCCAAAGGTTACATATACATTTCTTGGGTGGTAAGAGTCACAAGAGAGTTGGTAATGTTCCTAGATTAGGAAGGGGGTCAGTTCACAACCCCAGGTGCCAGCTTTGCCCCATATTCAGAATACCTACATTGAAGATGTGTGTGGAGCTAGGCACAGTCTGATGGGGGAGGTGACAGCTGAGTAAATGAGTAATTCCACAGTAAGGCAATCAAGCCTGGGGGCTGTCCAAGCATGTGGGAGTGGCAGTTAAGTCCAGGAAAGGAGGAGTGGGATAAACACAACTTCCCGAAAGAGGTGATAAGGGGTACTTTGAAGGATTCCTTGGAGTGATTCAGTTAAAGGGGCCAGTGAGTGTGTGTGTGTGTGTGTGTGTGTGTGTGTGTGTGTGTGTGTGTGTGTGTGTGTGTGTGTGTGTGTGTGTGTTTTGTGTGTGCTTATCCTGGGGCTTAAGCTCAGGGCCTGAGCCTTGTTCCTTAGCTTTTTCCACTCAAGACTGATGTTCTACCACTTGAACCACAGCTCCACTCTGGCTTTTTGCTGGTGAATTGGAGATGAATCTCATGGATTTTTCTGCAATTCTTAGATCTCAACTTGTCATGTAGCTAGGATTACAGGCATGGCGCCACAGCAAACTGTGGAAAGACTAATTTATTTTTTATTTATTTGTCAGTCATGGGGCTTGAACCCAGGGCCTGGGTTCTATCCCTGAGCTTCTTTTGCTCAAGGCTAGTGCTGTACCACTCTGAGCCACAGCACTCCAGGTTTTCTGGTAGTTAATTGGAGATAAGTGTCTCACAGACTTTCTTGTCCAGGCTGGCTCTGAACCTTGATCCTCAGATCTCAGCCTCTTGAGTAGTTAGGATTACAAGTGTGAGGCATAGGGCATCTGGTAAAAAGGCCAATTTTGGAGGGGGAAAGAAACTGAGACTGAGAGTCAATCAACAAAGGAATGAATGTCACTAAACTAGGAGTGGGCCAAGATTCCATACAGTCCCCACCCCATCATGGGCTAGGCAGGAGATATCTAGTCTCTAAGAGGGCATATTCTACTCTGGGAACTTTAAGCAAAGGAATGTGGCCAGAGTCAGTAAGACAGGTTAGGGATGGGGGCTGTTGCTACTTGTTTAGCATGCTTTAAGGCCCAGGGTTTGTTCCCCTGTATTGCCAAAGAAAATGAAAATAGAACAAAGCCAGTCACTGGTGGCTCATGCTTGTAATCCTAGCTACTCCAAAGGCAGAGATCTGAGGATCCCGGCTAGACTCCTCTCCAGCCAAGAAAGTCTGTGAGACTCTTATCTCTAATTAATTACCAAAGACAGAAGTGAAGTCCGTGGCTCAAATGGTAAAGTGCTAGCCTTGAGCAGAGGAAGCTAAGGGACTGTACAAGGCCTGAGTAAAAAATAAAATAAAATAAACAGGGTTAATGTTTCTGACTTAGTCAAGCAGGCATAGCCAGGCCATCCAATCATAAGGTTTACTCAGGATTCCAGAAATCCTATCCAGATATCAAAGTTACAGGTTTCATGGGGAAGGTGGACAGGCATTGGGAACAGGGGGCAATTGATTAAGTCATTCAAATCTGGAGCATTGCTGGGGAGGGACACCACCCACCACCTAGAGAAAAGTGAGGCTGAGCCTGGGAGGCTGGCTGGACCTGTGGAGCCAGCTACAGTGTCAATGGTGCCACCACAGCCTCAGAATCCTACAACATTCACAATCCTAGAGGCTGAGGCAATATACTTGGTTTCACAAGACCAGACATAGTCCAGAATGTTCTACCATTGCTGTGACACCTGACTCCCAGACCCACCCAGTCTCTTTTAAATCCCACCTTCAACCTGAGTGAGACAGGAAGGGGGGTGGACAAAAGGAGCCTTTATTTCATTTTGTCAGTTGTGGGACTTGAACTGTCCCTGCGCTCTTCAGCTCAAAGCAAGTACTCTATCACTTTTGTCACAGCACCACTTCCGATTTTCTGGTGGTTAATTGGAGGTAAGAGTCTCACAGACTTTCCTGCCCAAGCTGGTTTTGAACTGCAATCCTTGGATCTCAGCCTCCTGAGTAGCTAGGATTACAGACATGAGACTCTGGCACCTGGCGAGCCTTTATTTTTTTGATGCTGGAAATGAAATCCAGGACCCTCATAAAATGTTTTATCATTGAGCACCCCTACCACTAGACCCTCTGAACCTTCTCTTTGTTTGTTGTGCCAGTACTGGGGCTTGAACTCAGAGCCTTCAAACTTTCACTTGGCTTCTTGTCTCAAGGTTGGTGCTTTACCATTCCTCCACTTCTGGCTTTTGGCTGGTTAATTGGAGGTAAGAGTCAAAAATGTGTCTGCTTGGGCTGGCATCAAATGACTATCCTCAGATTTCAGGCTTTTGAGTAGTTAGGATTACAGACCTGACCCACTGGTGGGTGGCTCCTTTCTCTCTCTCTCTCTCTCTGTCTCTTTCTGTCTCTGTCTGTCTGTCTGTCTGTCTGTCTGCCTGCCTGTCTGTCTGTCTGTCTGTCTGTCTGTCTGTCTCTCTCTCTCTAGATGTTGCTGCTGGGGCTGGAAGTCAGGGCCTAAGTGCTGTCCCTGAGCTTTGGTGTTCAAGGCTAGTGGCTCTACCACTTGACCCACAGTTTCACTTATGGCTTTTGGGTAGTTTATTGGAGATAGGTGTCTCATGGACTTTGCTGCCTGGGCTTGCTGCGAACCATAATCATCAGATCTCAGCCTCCTAAGTAGCTAGGATTACAGGTATGAGCCACCAGTGCCCAGCTGTTTTTTTTTTTAATTGTATCCTTCATATTTTGTGCATTGTTTATTAAGATAGACTTTTTTTTTTTTTTTTTTTGTCGGTCATGGGACTTGAACTCTGGGCCTGGGCGCTGTCCCTCAGCTCTTCAGCTCAAGGCGAGCGCTCTACCACTTGAGCTACAGCGCCACTTCCGGTTTTCTGATGGTTTATTGGAGATAGGAGTCTCACGGTCTCTCCTGCCCGGGCTGGCTTTGAACCGCGATCCTCAGCTCTCAGCCTCCTGAGTAGCTAGGATTACAGGCGTGAGCCACCAGCGCCCGGCTTTAAGATAGACTCTTTAGTGCCAGTGGCTCAGGCCTGTAATCCTAGCTACTCAGGAGGCTGAGATCTGAGGATCGTGGTTCAAAGCTAGCCCAGACAGGAAAAAGAAAAGAAAAAAAGAGTCTTCCTATGCAACCCAGGTTGGCCTTGATCTCCAGATTTTCCAGCTCCAGGCTCCTGACGCTGGAATTATAAGAGTGTACCACTATACAGGTTTCACATCGAGTTCTTTGAAATGTCCAGATCTTGTACAATGACTGAAATGGATCAGTCCAGCTTCCATTTTGGAAAATGCACAACAGCAGATGGAATGGTGATCTAGAGGTCTCCAAAAAGAGGTACATAGACTCAGTGATCCTTGACTGACCTCTGTAGACTCTGCCCTTTTGCCCACTATGGGCTGCCCTCTGGCTAGTCAGGCTTCTCGTCTCCTTCAGTCCCTTCCTGGGCTGGTTTGAACAGGCATTAGCCTTTAGGTCATGTGGTCATCCAGGCAGGGGCTCAGCACAAGCCACAACCAAGCATCCACTTCCTTCCTAACCTGCCTCTATTCTTGAGAAGCCTGCCTATCTTGCTACACCTGTGTGGCTTTCCCTTGCCCCTGCTTAATGCTGTAGGTTCTTGGGGCACCTAAGTAAGTCAAGCTCAGTACAGAACTATATTTCCTTGTCCTAGTCTCCTACAAAGTGTCCCATTCATACAGTGTGCATAAAATAAACTCAACCCCCCCCCAAAAAAAAACAAACTCAACCCTGCTGCATGCCCAGTGGCTCAGGCTGTGATTCTAGCAACTAATGAGGCTGAGATCACAGTTCGATGCCAGCCCAGGCAGGAAAGTCCATGAGACTTTTATCTCCACATAACCATGGTGAAGCTGTGGTTCAAGTTGTAGAAAAACAGCCTTAAGGGCTGGGAAGGTGACTCAGTGGTAGAGCGCTTGCCTTGCATGCATGAGGCCCTGGGTTCAATTCCTCAGCATCACAGAAGCAGAAAAAAGCCGGAAGTGGTGCTGTGGCTCAAGTGGTAGAGCGCTAGCATTGAGCTGAAGAGCTGAGGGACAGCGCCCAGGCCCAGAGTTCAGGCTCCATGACCAACCAAAAAAAAAAACACAAAACCAGGCTTAAGTGAAAAGCTAAAGGGCAGTGCTATGTTCCTAAGTTTAAACCCTATATTGGCACACACAGAGAAAGAAAGAAAGAAAGAAAGAAAGAAAGAAAGGAAAGAAAGAAAAGAAAGAAAGAAAGAAAGAAAGAAAGAAAGAAAGAAAGAAAGAAAGAGAAAGAAAGAAAGAAAGAAAGAAAGAAAGAAAGAAAGAAAGAAAGAAAGAAAGAAAGAAAGAAAGAAAGAAAGAAAGAAAGGAAGGAAGGAAGGAAAAAGGAAGGAAGTGGCACTGTGGCTTAAGTGGTAGAGTGCTTGCCTTGAGCTGGTACAGAAGAGTTTCAAGTCAGTTTGGGAGTACAATGCATCTTTTTTTCTTTTTGTTGGTCATGAGGCTTGAACTCTGGGCCTGGGTGCTGTCCCTCAGCATTTTGCTCACAGAGTTACCTGCCCAGGCTGGCTTTGAACCGCAGTCCTCAGATCTCAGCCTCCTGAGTAGCTAAGCATGAGCCTAGCTCATGAGTCACCAGTGCCCAGCTTACATTCTTTTTTCATTCAACAAAACTTCTCATGGTCTCTGAGATTTACAGTTTAATGAGGTTCTGAAAAGTGTAGCTTAGGGTCAAACTGGCTAGGCCTGACACTGGTCCATGGTCCTTTGGAATGATGGTTCCTATCAATTGTGGGGTTACTCTCAAAAGTGCTCTGGAAGCTGGGTACTGGTGGCTCATGCCTGCAATCCTAGCTACTCAGGAGGCTGAGGTCTTAGGATCATGGTTCACAGCAGCCTGGGCAGGAAACTCTGTGACTCTTACCTCCAATTAACCACCAGAAAACCAGAAGTGGTGCTGTGGCTCAAAGAGGTAGAGTGCTAGCCTTGAGCAAAAGAGCTCAGTGACTGGGCCCAGGCCCTGAGGTTAAACCTCATGACTTAACAAAACAAAAACCATAGTGCTCTGGGGGAGCAAACAGAACCAGGTGGGACCTGAATTCCAGACCTGTAAGCTCAAAAAAAAAAAAAGTGTGTGTGTGTGTGTGTGTGTGTGTGTGTGTGTGTGTGTGTGTGTGAGTGTGTGTGTGTGTGTGTGTGTGTGTGTGTGTGTGTGTGTGTGAGAGAGAGAGAGAGAGAGAGAAAGAGAGAGAGAGAGAGAGAGGGAGAGAAAGGGAGGGGGAATGGGGGAGGGAGGGAGGGTTGAACATAAGGCATAGGCATGTCCCTTTAGCTTTTTTGCTCCAGTTTGTGCTCTAGTACTTGAGCCACAGCTCCACTTCCAGGTTTTGGTAGTTAATTTCTTTTTGTTTTTTGTCGGTTGTGGGGCTTGAACTCGGCCTAGGTGCTAAAAGTTACATCTGTGTTTCCAGCTGGTTATTTATTTATTTATTTTTTGCTGGTCTGGGAGCTTGAACTCAGGGCCCAGGCACTGTCCTTGGGCCTCTTTGTGCTCAAGACTAGTGCTCTACCACAGCACCATTTCTGCCTTTTTTGAGTAGTTTATTGGAGATGAGTTTCTCAGGTACTGTTCTGCCAGGGCTGGCTTCTAACAGCGATCTTCAGATCTCAGCCTCATAAGTTGCTAAAATTACAGGCATGAGCCACTAGAGCTCAGCTTGGTGGTTAATTTGAGATCGGAGTCTCAAAGACATTTCTCTTTCTTTCTTTCTTTCTTTTTTTTGGGGTCTGGTCGTGGGGCCTGAACTCTGGGCCTGGGCGCTGTCCCTCAGCTCTTCAGCTCAAGGCTAGCACTCTACCACTTGAACCACAGCGCCACTTCCCGCTTTTTTTCTTTTTGCTTATGTGGTGCTGAGGAATTGAACCCAGGGCCTCATGCCTGCAAGGCAAGCGCTCTACCACTGAGCCACCTTCCTAGCCCTCAAAGACTTTTCTGCCTTGGCTAGCTCCAAACCTGGATCCTGAGATTTCAGCTTCCTGAGTAGCTAGGATTATAGAAGTGAGCCACCAATGGCCAGCTCAAAAAAAATACCTTGCTTGCCTGACACTACATTTAAGCAAGCTGACGTATGTCAAGAAACTTTGTCTATCTTGGCTTGTTGGAAGAGACAACAAGAAAACCTAAGTATTATGCCAGGTATGGGTGAAGGCTGCAGAGGAAAACAGGGTGGGAGACAGGAATGAGGGATAGAAGCAATGCCTCGTAACTCTGACGCTGTAGCTGTTGGGGAAAAGGTGAGTGGTTTGGAGCAATAGTGAGGGCAGATTGTGAAATTAAGTAAAAAGTTGGCTGGAGCAAGGTGCAGTAGCATATCTCTGTAATTCCAGCTATTTAGGATGCTGAAGCAGGATGATCTCAAGTTGGAGGCCATCCCAGGTAAAATAGCAAGACCTAGTCTTAAAATATAAATAAGTAGATACAGAAATAAACAAATAGGGCTTGGGGCTACAGCTCAGTGGTAAAAATGCTTTCACAGTATGTGCAAAGACCTGGGTTTAATCCCCAGCATTGGTACCAGGGCTGGAAGGGTAGGAAGAGGCTTGTTGAGGGAATATGTTGTTGGAAGTGTATGTTTTCTTTTCCTTCCTTCCTTCCTTCCTTCCTTTCTCTCTCTCCTTCCTTCTCTTTTTTGTTCATTTCTTTTCTTTCTCTTTCCTTCCTTCCTTCCTTCATTCCTTCCTTCCTTCCTCCCTCCCTCCCTCCCTCCCTTCCTTCCTTCCTTCCTTCCCCTCCCCTCCGCTCCCCTTCCCTCCCTCCCTCCCTCTCTCCCTCCCTCTTTCTTTCTTTCCTTTCTTGCTTTCTTTCTGTGTGTGTGCTAGGCTTGAACTCAGGTCTTCCCATTCTAGCTTAGCATTTCTTTTTTGGGGTCCGGTCATGGGGCCTGAACTCTGGGCCTGGGCGCTGTCCCTCAGCTCTTCAGCTCAAGGCTAGTGCTCTACCACTTGAGCCACAGTGCCACTTCCGGCTCTTTTCTTTTTTCTTATGTGGTGCTGAGGAATAGAACCCAGGGCCTCAGGCATGCAAGGCAAGCGCTCTACCACTGAGCCAACTTCCCAGCCCCTAGCTTAGCTTTATGATGAAGGCTGGTGTATGAAGGCTGGTGTTCTGCCATTTGAGGCATACCTCCTGAGTAGCTAGGGTTACAGACCAAAGCCTTTTTTTTTTTTTTGTCAGTTGTGGGGCCTGAACTCTGGGCCTGGGCGCTGTCCCTCAGCTCTTCAGCTCAAGTATAGCGCTCTACCACCTGAGCCACAGCGCCACTTCCGGCTTTTTTCTTTTTGCTTATGTGGTGCTGAGGAATCGAACCCAGGGCCTCATGCATGCAAGGCAAGCGCTCTATCACTGAGCTACCTTCCCAGCCCTGAAGGTAAGAGTCTTAAAAACTTTCCTATCCAGGCTGGCTTTGAACCTCAATTCTTAGATCTTAGCCTACTGAGTAGCTAGGATTACAGGCGTGAGCTACTGGCACCAGGCTTTTTTTTTTTTCTCTCGGGTCCTAGGGGTTGAACTCTGGTTCTGGGTACTATCCCTGAGCTCCTTTTGCTCAAGGCTAGTACTCTACTACTTGATCCACAGCACCCCTTCTGGCTTTTTAATTGGAAATAAGAGTCCCAGGCAGGACTTTCCTGCCTGGGTTGCCTTGAACCATGTTCCTCAGACCTCAACCTCCTGAGTAACTAGGATAACAGGTGTGAGCCACTAGCACCCAGCTGCATAAGTTTATTTCTATGAGGTACCTAGAGTACTCAATTTCATAGACGTGGTATGGTTGAACACTATAATTTCATTAGTCTTTCAGAGATAGAAACAGGAGGATCTAGAGTTCACAGTCAGCTTAAGCTACATGATGAGACCTTATCTCAATAAACCAAGGGCTGGCTGGGTGCTAGTGGCCCATACTTAAAATGCGAACTACTTAGGAGACTGAGATCTGGAAGATGGTGGTTTGAAGCCAGCCCGAGTAGAAAAGTCCCCCAGACTCTATCTCCAAAATAACAGCAAAAATGGGCTGGAGGTATGGATCAAATAGTTGAGCACCAGCTGAGAAGGCATAGATGAGAGGCACTGGTACTGGCTCTCAAGAAAGAACAGAAAAGAAAGAAAGAATAAAAGGGAAGTGGCGCTGTGGCTCAAGTGATAGAGCACTCACCTTGAACTGAAGAGCTCAGAGACAGTGCCCAGGCCCAGAGTTCAAGTCCTATGACCAAAAAAAAAAAAGGGGGGGGGAGCTGGGAAGGTGGCTCAGTGGTAGAGCGCTTGCCTTGCATGCATGAGGCTCTGGGTTCAATTCCTCAGCACCACATAAGCAGAAAAAAAAAAGCGGGAAGTAGCACTGTGGCTCAAGTGGTAGAGCACTAGCCTTGAGCTGAAGAGCTGAGGGACAGCACCCAGGTCCAGAGTTCAGGCCCATTTGACCGGACCCCCCCCCCAAAAAAAAGATGGGAGACCAGGTGTTGGTGGCTCATACCTGCAATCTTAGCTACTTAGGAGGCTGAGATCTGAGGATCGCTGTTCAAAGCCAGCCTGGGCAGGAAACTGATACTTTTTTTTTTTGTCGGTTGTGGGGCCTGGGCGCTGTCCCTCAGCTTTTCAGCTCAAGGTTAGCACTCTACCACTTGAACCACAATGCCACTTCTGCCTTTTTCTGCTTATGTGGTGCTGAGGAATCAAACCCAGGGCCTCATGCATGCAAGGCAAGCAGTCTACCACTGAGCCACCTTCCCAGTCCCTCTTTGAGACTCCTATATCCAATTAACCACTAAGAAAACTGGAAGTGGCTCTGTGGCTCAAGTGGTAGAACACTTGCCTTGAGCTGAAGAGCTGAGGGATAGCATCCAGGCCCAGAGTTCAAGCCCACAACCAACAAACACAAAAAAAGAAACGGGGGGGGGGGGGGGAGAGGGAGAAAAAGGGATAGAGAAGGAGAAAGGGTGGGGGAGGGAGAGAGCTGGGTGCTGGTGGCTCATGCCTATAATCCTAGCTACTCAGTAAGTTGAGATCTGGGGATCACAGTTCAAAACCAGCTTAGGTAGAAAAGACCATGAAACTTATTTCCATCAAACTACTCAGAAAAAGCCAGAAGTAGAGCTGTGGCTCAAGTGATAGAGCATTAGCCTTGAGCAAAAAAACTCAGGCCCTTAACTCAAGCCCGAGGACTGACACAGTAGAAAAGTTTTTTTTTAAGTTAAAAAAGCCCAATTACTGACAAAAAAAAGGTTTGAACTTTTTCAGACCCAATGGTGTAATGCAACTCAATGGTAAAATGCTGTCTAGCATGTGCAAGATGTGGGTATAGAAAAAAAAAAAGAAAAAATAGTGTTGTCTTTTGGTTTCTCATGTCCAACAATGCTATCAGAAGGGTGTTGTCTTCCCAAGTGTAGTCAGAAATGACTGTAAGAACCTTAAAGGATAGTAATTGGAACTACCAGCTGGTTCTATGTGGAGTTAATGTTTGTCAGAAGCTGAAGTGGAGATAAATATTATTTGGTGGATACAATTTCAGTTTACAAAATTAGAAGTTCCAAAGAACATTTTTGTTGCACAACAATGTGAATATACTTAAAGCACTCTTAAGCCGCACACTTAAAGATGGTACCTCATGCCTATAATCCTAGCTACTCGGGAGGTTGAAATCTGAAGACTGGGGTTCAAAAATCCAGCCTGGGCAGGATGTCCTTGGAATTTCAATTAACCACCAAAAAGCCAGAAATGGAGCTGTTGCTCAAGTGGTAAAGCACAAGTCTTAAGCAAAAACAGCTGAGACAATGACTAGGTCCTGATTTAAGCCCTAGAACCAGCACACACACACACACACACACACACACACACACACACACACGGATCTATCACTGGGGCCCTGATGGCTCATGAGTGTAATTGTAACTACTCAGGAGGCTGAGATCTGAGGATCATGATTCAAAGCTGGCCTGGGCAGGAAAATTCATGACACTTTTTTTTTTTGGGGGGGGGGGTCCGCTCGTGGGGCCTGAACTCTGGGCCTGGGCACTGTCCCTCAGCTCTTCAGCTCAAGGCTAGCGCTCTACCACTTGAGCCACAGCGGTACTTCCAGCTTTTTTCTTTTTGCTTATGTGGTGCTAAGGAATCGAACTCAGGGCCTCAAGCATGCAAGGCAAGCGCTCTACCACTGAGCCACCTTCCCAGCCCCCATCATGACACTCTTATTTCCAATTAACCACCAGAAAACCATAAGTGGCACTGTAGCTTAAGTGGTACTGTAGCTTAAGTGGTAGAGCATTAGCCTTGAGCAAAAGAGCTCAGGGACAGTGCCCAGGCCCTGAGTTCAAGCCCCATGATTGAAAAAGAAAAAAAAAAAATCTATGTCCAAAATAAGATGCAAAAAGAAAGGCTGAAGGTATGATACAACTGATAAAGAACAAGAAAAAAGCCAAGCAAATAGAAGGCCCTGAGTTAAAACCCTAGTTTTGTCAAAAAAAAAAAAAGTTGTGAAAATGGTGCCTCTGAGTATGGAACCTGGGATTTAGTGCATTATACACAAACGGTCTACTGAGCTGTATCTCCATCTCCCATATGGTACATGTTTTTGTCTTGTTTTCCCATACTCTCCCTCATCCCCACCCCAATTGAACCCAGGTCTTTAGGAATGCTAGGCACACTCTCTGGCTGAGCCACACCCTAGCCCCTTGGTTTTAAAAAACAATTGTGAAAGGTGTTTTTCTCAGCTATGATCTATGATCATTGGGCGGAAAGGAGGAGAGGTAGTGGCTGCCCTCAAGGGTTGGTGATGAAGTCCAGTGGGCTGAGCTGGTCTGGGTTCTAACCCCTTCTTCCCCTAGGCCAGCCACAGAACCTGTTTGAGAACCTGTTTGAGCCTGTTTTCTCATGGTAAAAATGGGTCTCTTCAGAGCATCAGAGGGTATCACAGTGGAGCTCAATCCATGGGGACTGAGGTAGCTTCTTCTTTTTCCTGAGTCCTGTAACTTTCAGTTCACAAGTGAATAATGGACATGAACACCCATGGCTCCTCATGTAGTTTCTGTTCTCCTTGAGGTCCAAGCAGCCAGATGTGACAGTTTGGGATAGCTCTCAAGCCTCTACCTTTCCTTTTCCCACCTTCAGCCCCAGGACAATAGCCCTCTAGCCCCAGTTCACCAACTTACTGTAAAACCAGCTGGTCAGGCTTCAAATGCTTCTGTCCCAGGGGTGTTGTCGTTTCTGGATACATATCTTTGTGTGTGTGTGTGTGTGTGTGTGTGTGTGTGTGTGTGTGTGTGTGTGTGTGTGTGTGTAGGTGCCAATATTGAGGCTTGTGCTTTTGATTAGCTTTTTTTTTTTTAACTCAAGGCTGGTGCTCTACCATTTGAGTCAATTTCCACTTCTAACTTTTTAATGGTTAGAGATAGAATCTCTGAGATTGGTCTGCCTGGCTGGCTTTGAACATCAATCCTAAATCTGAGCCTCCTGAGTAACTAAGATTAACGCATGAGCCACTGGTGCCAGGCTGGCAGTATCCTTCCCTTTTGCTTTTTTTTTTTTCAGTTGTGGGGCTTGAACTCTGGGCCTGGGTGCTGTCCCTGAACTCTTCAGCTCAAGGCTAATGTTCACCACTTGAGCCACACCACCACTTTTGGCTTTTCCTGGTTATGTGGTGCTGAGGAATGAAACCCAGGGCCTCATGCATGCAAGGCAAGCACTCTACCACTGAGCCACCTTCCCAGCCCTTTTCTTTTCTTTCCTTTTTTTTGTCATAGGGCTTAAAAACTCAGGACCTGGACACTGTTCCTGAATTTTTTTGCTCAACCTGAGCACTGTTCCTGAATTTTTTGCTCAAGGCTAGTGCTCTACCACTTGGGCTATAGGTCCACTTCCAGTTTTCCAGTGGTTAACTGGAGATAAGGTCTCAGAGAAATAGCTAGGTGCCAGCGGTGGCTCACTTCTGTAATCCTAACTACTCAGGATGTTGAGATCTCAGGATCATGGTTCAAAACCAGCCTGAGTAGGAAAGTCCATGAAACTCTTATCTTCCATTAACCACCAGAAAACTGGAAGTGGTGTTGAGGCTCAAAGTGGTAGTGAGCTAGCCTTGAGCACAAAAGCTCAGGCAGGGACAATAATCAAGCCAAGTTAAAACCCCATGACCCCTCCCCCCCCAAAAAAGGTCTTATGGACTTTCCTGCCCAGGTTGGCTTCGAACTGTCGTCCCCAGATCTCAGCCTCCTGAACAGATAGGATTACAGGTGTGAGCCACCAGTGCCTGGGTTTGTTTCTTCTTTCTTTCTTTTTCTTTCTTTCTTTCTTTCTTTCTTTCTTTCTTTCTTTCTTTCTTTCTTTCTTTCTTTCTTTCTTTCTTTCTCTCTCTCTCTCTCTTTCTTTGTCATTGTGAGACTTGAACTCTGGGCCTGGGTGCTGTCCCTCAGCTCTTCAGATTAAGGCTAGTGTCTACCACTTGAGCCACAGCATCACTTGCAGCTTTTTCTGCTTATGTGGTATTGAGGAATCGCACCCAGGGCCTCATGCATGCAAGGCAAGCACTCTACCACTGAGCTACCTTTCAACCCCTCCTTTCCTTTTCTTTTGCCAGTCCTGGGGCTTGAACTTGCCTGGGCACTGTCCTTGAGCTTCATTTGCTCAAAGCCAGCACTGTACCACTTGAGCCATAGTGCCATCTCCAGCTTATGTGATTACTGAGGAATCAAACCTAGGGCTTCATGCATACTAGGCAAGCACTCTACCACTAAGCCACGTTCCCAGCCCTTTTACTTTTTCTTTTTTTTTCTGGTGGTCATGAGGCTTGAACTCTGGGCCTGAGCGCTGTCCCTCAGCTCTTCAGCTCAAGGCGAGCGCTCTACAACTTGAGCTACAGCGCCACTTCCTTTTTTTTTTGTACCAGTTTTTGGGCTTGAACTCAGGGCCCAGGCATTGTCCCTGAGCTTTTCCCTCAAGGCTAGAGCTCTACCAAAGAGCCAGAGCTCCCCTTTTTGGTAGTTAATTGAAGAGGCTCATGACTTTTCCTAGCTAAACTGGCTTAAAATCTGGATCCTCAAATTTCAGCCTCCAATGTAGCTAGGATTACAGGTGAGAGCCACTGGCACCCAGCTAGCAGTGTCCTTTTAACAGAGTTCCCCATGTAGGGAACAAGGGGATGTGGGAAGGATGAAGACCACTTTTTTTTTTTTTTTTTGTCGGTCGTGGGGCTTGAACTCTGGGCTTGGGCGCTGTCCTTGTGCTTTTCAGCTCAAGGTGAGCGCTCTACCGCTTGATCCACAGCACCACTTCCGGTTTTCTAGTGGTTTATTGGAGATAAGAGTCTCACGAACTTTCCTGCCTGGGCTGGCTTTGAACAGCGATCCTCAGATCTCAGCCTCCTGAGTAGCTAGGATTACAGGCATGAGCCACCAGCACCCAGCTTGACCACTCCTTTTTTTAACCTACTCTCCTAGAAGGAAGCAACAGAAGGCCACAGGAGATATAATGACTTCCTTGAGTTGTATGACCACAGACATTAAGGCTCCTTAGAGCCTCAGTAGTCTTTCATAGTGAGACAACTAAGTGTCTTCCTAAGGAATCCCTTACAAAACATCATGGGGAACCAGCAGCTACTAGAGGGCAACTCTCATTTGGGAGACATGAAACTTACCCACAGCCCTAACAGGAAGTTCTCATCTCTAACACTTTGTGAGACCTTCTGTGGCCAAACTAGCCTATTCTGAGCTGGGTCCACCCTAAAGAACTGTATTTTCCCTTTTCCCATTGGGACAGCATATTTGCTACACTTGGAGATCCACTGGACAGAAGAGAGAGGGGGAAAGAAGTGTGTTCATATTTCCTTTGGTTATGCTTTAACTTCTAGAATATTCTTTTTTTCTATGAACATTTTAATGAGGGGTTGAACATAAAATAGAAAAAGAAACATTTTGATTACTTTTTTTGAGATGCAGATTTTTCTTGAGACTTTCATACAAGGCAATGGGTGAATAATGTTAACCTGCTAAAGAAAACACTGATCACAGGCAAAAAAGCACTTCTTCAAATACATATCAGAGTTACCCACAACTATGAAACAACCAAACTTTCAGAGAATTGGCATGTTTTGTTTTCTTTGGGAAACAACTCAGACTTCAGCCTTGCTGCTTTCAGAAGCTAGAGGACATTTGGGGACTGCCACCAGTTTAACACTGTGGTACCTGAAGTGAATGTTGCTTAAGGTGGTGGTGAGGGGCTTTGTGTGAGGGCACATATGCATGTTTTTCTAGAGGGGTATGAGTAACCAGAAGCTACCACCTTGAAAGGAGCTATGCTCACTTTGCATGAACAGACAAGTCATCTAGTAGATGGGCAGGGACCAGGCCCCTGTGGCCACTAGATTCACCATAATAGAATCCCTTATCATCCACGGGCCCATAGACAGTAACCATATCCCCTGCCCTCAGTGTCAGCTTGCCCTTTGACCGTGCCCCTGTTCTCTCATCCCTGGGATTATAGTCCAGGACTGCCACCATTGTCTTTGAGGTCCACAGGGTAGGTGACCTAGAGTTCCCTTGGGGCATTAGGAAGGATCCTTGGGGACTGGTGAGCCTCTCAAAGTCCTCAAAGTGCCCTTGTGTTGACAAATGCCACTTCCCATCAGTCAGCTCTGAACCTGCCTCTACCTCCATTACAAGGTGCCCTGGGATGTTGCCAACTTTTCCGTTGTACTCTCCACGGTAAAAGCCATGGGGGTCCTGGGATCCCCTTACTCTCAACAACTGTCCTTTCTGGAAGGCCAGCTCCTCCTCTGCAGCCTTAGGATTAGAAGATATCACCAAGGGGTTATAATCAAAAAGGGCCACAAAGACCCTAGCTGGAGTATTGGCCTCTGATCCTGGCAGTGAGCTACTAACTCTGGACATTTTAATGACTTGGGTGGATGGAGCTGGACATTGCACCAAGTCAGGTTCACAGAATTCTCTCTCGTCCCCCAGAGCCTGTCCTTGCCCACTCTGAGGCTTGAGTGTCTTTCTCTGGTCTGGTTTTCCTGTGTGCCAAGGATCCCAGCACTCTACCTCCTTTTCTTCTAAAACTGTATGGAAGTTGGTGGCATATTTCTGGTTAATACCCTTCTGGGGAGGCATGAACATGTGGCCATTATGCTTTTGCTTGAGTGCCTTCTCAAGGGGAGCTTTCTCCTGACGTGGCTCTTCCCTGGGCCCATGCTCCAAAGACAGATGGCTGAATCCTGAAGCAGAACTTCTGCTGTTGCTCATGTGCTGGTACTGAGACTTGCCAGTGGGTAGAAGTAGTCTGTGGTTATAAGGACTCTTCTGAAAAGGCAGGCTCTTTCCACAGTCCTTCTTGGCCTCAATAGGTCCCTGAGCTTGCTTGCCAGCCCCTTTTGATATCACACTAGACGTTGGAGATGGCTTCCTTGGGGATACTTCAGGGGAAACTTCTAGAAAATTAGCCTGAGGCTGCTCACAGCTTTTAGAGGTGTAGGGACTAGTTTTGGTATTCAGTGAAGCCTGTGTCAGCTGCTGGTGACAAACAGGGAAGTTGACTCTGCAAGTGGATGGGTCGCTACAGATGTAGCTGAAGAGAGGGGTCTCCAGTAATGAGTGATAGGTGAAGCAGTCCTCAGGGATCTGAGCTGGCACTGAATCCAGGGACTCACCATAAAGTGACATGGTTCTCACTGAGACCTTCTGGCATGTAAGAGGGACCTGGAGCTGGGAAAATTCCAATAGGGTGCTTCCAGCCGTGGCATCAGTAACCTCTGCAACCTTGCACCCATCTGCATACACAGCATAGCCAGTAACCTGCACTCCATTGGAGGACCCTGCTGAGTCAATGGTCACAGGGAGCCAGCTGACCACTAAGAAGCCTGGTGAGGCATGGTGTTCAACCAGTACATCCAGTGGAGGGTCAGGGGGTCCTGCTAAGGGTGTGTTAAAGGTGATCGTGGAGGACATTGTTTCCCAGAGCACTTGCAGCAGGTCTGTAGGCAGCCGCACTTCCACCTGCACCTGGTATCGTGTGCCTGGATGTAGGCCTTGGAAAGTATAGCAGCTCACACCTGAAGGGATTAGAGCATGCTCCTGGTCATCAAGGTATACCATATGGGGGTGCCTGCTGCTGCCATAGACCCAGGCGATCTCAGCTGATGTAGCAGTGACACTTTGCAGGTGAAGTTTCATGGGGGCCACACAGAGCCCTCCTTTGGCTTCCAGAAAGGGTATAGAGGAACCATGTTCTCCCACACTCTGTGGTGAGCCCAACCAGCAAGTTTCTGTCTTCTTCTCCAACATCTCTACTGCTATGTCTGACCCTTTATCTATGGATACCTGGGCTTCTCCAAATGATAAGCTCTCTTTCTTCGAGGCTTTGTTCTGCTTAGCTGGTAATGCAGAGGTGCTAAGGTCAGGGGCCTTGAGTAATGGGCAGTCCAAGTTGGGACTGTTTGGAATCTGTTCCACCAAATTGGAAGGCACCAACCCCCGACGACCATCCTCAAGCTCTCCTTCATAGAAGCCATCCTCATCCATGTCCCCAAAGACATACACATAATCCCCAGCTGTGAGGGGCAGTTCACCCTCAGGATGCTGGTTGGGTCCCTCAAAGGGATTGTAGCTATATCTAGCCAGGAAGATCTTGAGCTTGGGGGTGGTCCGAGCCTCAGAGACTCCTTCTTCCAGAGAAGCAGACACACTGTCTGACTCCAGATCATCGACTTCACTAGCAGTGTCTCTGTCCAGAGTAAAACAAGATGGTACTGTGGCCCACACAGACTCCATCTCTGAAGAGGAGTTCGATTGGGAACTGGTTTTCTTGGCTTGAGGTCTGGAGTCCAGAGGTTCACTAGTAGAGTCTTTGTCTGACATTTGAGGAGCAGTGGCTGGTTCTCCAAAGGCAAGTGGTTTTTCCTGCAGCGCGAGGCAAACAGAAGGCTGTTTCTGTTTGTCTCTGTTGGGTAGTGATAGTGCACGGTCTTCAGGCCCTGGCTTAAATTTGGGCTTTTCACTGCCCAGGGCTTGGGACTCAAGGACTTGGGAGGTTTCCTGTGGCTGCTGGGGAAGGTGGCCAGGCTGACTTTGCAATGCCTGCCTCTCCTTTTGGGCAGCCTGGAGGTCCTCCAGGGCCGTCTGCAGGTCGTGCTGCAACTGCTGTTGTCTATCTTGCCCGTGCTCTGTCTGTTGCAGCAGCTGCCCTGCCAATAGGTCCGAGGCATCTCGCGCCTGGCCCACACGGCCCAGCTGCCCCCTCACGTCTCTATTCTCCGCTGCCATCTTCTGCACCCAGTCGGCCTGGGCTTGCAGCCGCGCGTTCTCCTCTGCCAACCAGGCGCCCTTGCGCAGCGCCGCCTGTAGCTGCGCCTCTGTATCTTCGCCCCGCCGCCGTGCGGCCGCCGCCAGCGCGTTCAGCTCTTCGCATTCGCGCCGCCGTGCGTCCAGCTCGCGCTCCAGAGCCTGCACCTGGTTTGGCGCCACCTCACAAGGTGAGCTCTGGCCGCTTGCCTCAGCCCCGGCGCCGCCGTTGCACTGCTGCTGCAGCGTCAACTGTTTCTGCAGGCGTAACACTTCCCGCTGGGACTCGCGCTGCAGTCGGTCTAAGTCGCTGATGTTGAGCCACGGCGCGCGAGGAGCGCCCCCTTCAGGATGCGAGGCGCTGCCGTGGTCCGTGGCCACGCGCGCCTGAAGCAGGTGGCACTGCCTCTGCAGCTCTTCAATCTGTTTGTCCTTGGCCAGCAGCGCGCTGGCCTGTTCCGACAGGTCCCGGGTGCGCTGGCGAGCAAAAGCCTGGCACAACTCCAGATCGGCGCGGCTCTCACCTGGAACAGGCGCGCTCAAGGTTCGTAGGTTGGTCTCCTGAAGCTTGCGGGCACGGTCCTCCAGACGCCGTGCCAGGCCCGTTAGCTCCGCGTGCTTTACCTTGAGCCGCTTCACCCTCTCATCGGTCTGGTCCGGGAAGCCTGCGCGTCGGAGTTGCATGTTCTCCTGGCGCAGACCAGAACAACGACGCGACAGTACCTGCAACGCCTCCGTCAGCATCGAGTTCTGCTTCACCAGTTCTTTGTAGTCCAGGGGCGAAGGGGTCAGAGCTTCACAGGGCTGGTTCCCGGAGCCTTCTCCTCCTCCCGGGTCGTTCGGTTTCCTATGTGCTGGTGATGACAGGGGCGGCAGCGAGGGACTAGAAGAGCTTGGGATGGAGCTGTCTGTCGAGGAGGCCCGCACTTCAGATTCAGGGGCCTTGGGGCAACTCAGGGCGCTGTCCAGCGAGCAGGAGCGCGCGGTTGCTAAGGAACCCAGGGAGGTGGCGCGAGTGGGGAGCTGATCGTCTGGGGAGCTGGAGCACACCGCAGGCCCTAGGTCGAGAGAGCGGGAGCGAACGCGGACGCCATCGCTCAAGCTGTCGAGGGATCCGATTCGACACGGGGGCTTGGAGGTACAGCGAGCACTGCTCCCGGCTCCTGTGAGTCGATCTTCCGAGGGTGGCACGGCTTCGGAGTCCAGGGACCCCGGCAAGGCCGGCTGCCAGCGAAAGTGCTCTAGAATGTACTTGAGGAAGAGCTGGCGCTCCAGGTTGAGCGCCGCCTGCAGGTGGCGGATGCGTGCGGCTTGCTCGCTGTCGTTCTCCCAGCGCAGTTGCGCCAGCACTTCTTGCAGGCGACAGCGGCACTGCGTGGCGGCGATCTCCCGCGCCCCCGCGCGGCCGCAGTAGCCGCGGCTCACCAGCTCCTGGGCCAGCTGGCGTTGCAGCTCTCGGGCCTGGCGCACCACCCCGTCGCGCTCGCGGTGCAGCAGCTGTTGCAGCTGCCGCAGCTCGGCTTCCTTCCAGCGAAGCAGCTGCCGGATCTCGGCCTCGCGCTCGCGCTGCACCTCCTCCTGCAGTTGCCGCATGTCCCGGAAGCGCTGTGCCTCCCACTTGGAGCGCAGATGGTCGGCCAGCTGCTGCCGCTCCTGCTCGGCGGACTCCCGCAGCTGGCGCGCCTGGGCTGCGAAGTGCCGCCGTTCCGCCCGCCCGCGTGCGCGTTCCGCCTCCAGTTCTCCCCGCAGCTTTTCCAGCTCCCGCCTCTGCTCCTCCACCACTGCTGCCGCTGGGCCGGGGCTACCCGATTTCTTGGGCGACGCACGGCCGCCACCCAAAGGGGTGGGCGAATCTTTGGTCATGGTGGCCGCACCCCAGCCAGACCCCTTGACCTCACCTGGCAGGCCACAGTTAGCCAACGGCCGCCGCCCCGGCCCCCCGGCCAACTGCCCCTCGTGCCCCTTCCGGTGATCCCTAGAGTCCCCGCGTGCCTTTTCCGCCTCGGGGGAGGCGGAGGGCCCCCACCCCTTTCCACAGGTCTCTCCCACGGCTGAGCACTTCTCCCAGATGCTTAGACCGGGGCTGAGCTCCCTAACACATCTGTTCAAACTAGTCCCTAATCATCCTTGGATTTCCCTGGCTTCGCAGGTTTCCTGTCATGGCTCTTGTGTCCAGCCAGACACTTTTTTTTTTTCCAGTCCTTGAAACTCAGCTTGAACTCAGGACCTGAGCACTGACCTTGAGCTGCTGCTGCTGCTTTTTTTTTTTTTTTTGTCAGTCATGGGGCTTGAACTCCGGGCCTGGGCACTGTCCCTCAGCTCTTCAGCCCAAGGATAGCACTCTACCACTGGAGCCTCAATGCCACTTCCGGTTTTTTGAGTGGTGTATTGGAGAGAAGAGTCTTACAGCATTTCCTGCCCAGGCTGGCTTTGAACCTCAGTCCTCAGATCTCAGCCTCCTGAGTAGCTAGGATTACAGGCATGAGCCACCTCCTCCTCCTTCTCCTCCCTCAATCTCCTTCTCCTTCTTCTTCCCAGTCCTGGGGCTTGAATTCAGGGCCTAGCACTGTCCCTGAGCTGCTTTTGCTTGAGGCTAGCACTCTACCACTTGAGCCACAGTGCCACTTCCTGCTTTCTTTGTTTATGTGATACTGAGGAATCTAACCCAGGGCTTCATGCATGCTAGGCAAGCACTCTACCACTAAGCCACATTCCCAGCCCCAGTTATTTTTGCTTTTAAAATTTATCAGATTCTCCATACTTTTTGCCCAGGCTGGCCTTAAATGGAAAATCTGATCTGATCACAGCCTGAGTAGCTAGGATTACAGGGGTGAGATACTACTCCTGAATCTCTGACCTGTGATTTTTTGGTTCATCTTTATCATCATCCAGTGAAGATGCTGAGAGGTAAAGAAGCCTCACATGGTTACCAAATGTGAGTGTGGATTAAAATTTGCAAAAATCTGCCTCCAGATCTATGAGTGGTCTGTTTTTCAACTGCCCAACTTAGGGTTAGTTGTGAGGACCCTTCCTCAGTCTCAGAGACTATCACACTTCCAAGCTGCAGAGAGAGGAGGGACAGGAAGGGAGGAGAAGGCAAGTAGAACCTAGAAATCTAGAGATGTTTGGGCCATCAGTCAGAGAGCCCTCCTCAGAAGCTGGGCACCAGTGGTTCACACCTGTAATCCTAGCAACCCAGGAAGCTGAGATCTGAGGATCATGGTTCAAAGCCAGCCCAGGCAGGAAAAGCCTGTGAGACTCTCTTTTTTGTTGTTGTTGGTTGGTCTTGGGGCTTGAACTCTGGGCTTGGGTGCTGTCCCTGCGCTCTTCAGCTCAAGGCCAGCGCTCTACTGCTTAAGCCACAGTGCCACTTCCGGTTTTCTAGTGGTTTATTGGAGATAAGAGTCTCCGGGACTTTCCTGCTCAGGCTGGCTTTGAACTGCAATTCTCAGATCCCAGTCTCCTGATAGCTAGGATTATAGGTGTGAGCCACTGGCTCCCACTGTGAGACTCTTATTTCCAATAAATCACCAGAAAACCAGAAGTGGTGCTGTGGCTGAAGTGGTAGAGCGTTCATCTTGAGGCCAAACCAGAAGTGGTGCTGTGGCTGAAGTGGTAGAGCATTCATCTTGAGGCCAAGCCAAGTCCTTTGTCATCTCCCAAAGAACCTTCCATAGTCCTCCAAAAGTCTTCCATTATCAGTGGTTGGAGCCAGTGGGCCACTGAAGTCCAAGAGGATTTCAACTTTTTTTTTTTTTTTTGCTGGTAGTGGGGCTTGAACTCTGGGCTTGGGCACTGTACCTGAGCTCTTCAGCTCAAAGTGGGCGCTCTACCACTTGAACCACAGTGCTACTTCCGGTTTTCTAGTGGTTTATAGAACTTTGCTGCCTGGGTTGGCTTTGAACTATGATCCTCAGATCTCAGCCTCCAGAGTAGCTAGGTTTACAGGCCTGAGCCACCAGCACCCAGCTAGAATCTCAACTTTCTGTGTGCCACTTCTATGTCTGTTTGTTTGTTTGTTTTTGGGTCCAGTCGTGGGGCCTGAACTCTGGGCCTGGGTGCTGTCCCTCAGCAGTTCAGCTCAAGGCTAGCCCTCTACCACTTGAGCCACAGTGCCACCTCTGGCTTTTTTTTTCTTTTTGCTTATGTGGTGCTGAGGAATCGAACCCAGGGCTTCAGGCATGCAAGGCAAGCACTCTACCACTGAGCCACCTTCCCAGCCCTGTTTTTTTTTTTTTTGTAAAATGAGTTAATTTAGCCTCAGCCAGGCTAAAACTTCAACCTCAGGTTAATGAGGTCCCAACCAGCATCACACACACACACACACACACACACACACACACACACACACACACACAATTTATCTGGCTACTTATGTGGTTTTGGGAGCTCAGACATCTGACTCTAACCTGACTCTTCCTCCCTACTTCTGGTGCCAAGCGGCTTGTGGAAAACAAGAATGAGTGGGGTTCCTAGGTATCAGTATCCAATGTTGGGTCATATTAGAAGCCCTTTTGCCTCTATTCTAAGGTGTCTGACTGGCCTGAGAAGTACCTAGGTATTTTCCCAACTGCTATGTTTGCTCAGTACCTGGCCTTTCCATGATATCCAAGTTTATTTGTTTTGCTTTGTTTTGTTTTTTGGTCTGTCATTAGGCTTGAACTCAAGGCCTGTCCACTGTCCACTGTCCCTGAGCTCTTTTTGCTCAAGGCTAGTGCTCTCCTACTTTGAGCCATAGCTCCACTTCTGGTTTTCTTGTGGTTAATTGGAGCTAAGAACTTCACTGGCTTTCCTTCCAGGTATGGCTTTGAACCATGATCTTCAGATCTCAGCTTCCTGAGTAGCTAGGATTACAGGTGTAAGCCCCCAACACCTGGATGATATCCAAGTTTCTTAAACCATTTTCCTCTAAAACCATAGGAAATAATTTTGGGCAATGGCAAGATATAAGACCACCAGGAAGAGTTGGGGGGGCGGGGCTCACACGTATAATCTTAGCTATTCAGGAGGCTGAGATTCAAAGTCAGCCCAGGCAGGAAAGTCTGTGATATGTACTTTTTTTTTTTTTTGGCCAGTCCTGAGGCTTGAACTCAGGGTCTGGGCACTGTCCCTGAGCTTCATTTGCTCAAAGCTAGCACTCTACCAATTGAGCCCCAGTGCCACTTCTGGCTTTTTCTGTTTATGTGGTACTGAGGAGTTGAACCTAGGGCTTCATGCATGCTAGACAAGCACTTTACCACCAAGCCACCTTCCCAGCCCCCAATATGTACTTTTATTTTGGGTCTAGTCATGGGCCTCAGCTCTTCAGCTCAAGGCTAGCGCTCTACCACTTGAGCCACAATGCCACTTCCGACTTTGTTCTTTTTGCTTATTGGTGCTGAGGAATCGAACCCAGGGCCTCAAGCATGCAAGCCAAGTGCTTTACCACTGAGCCACCTTCCCAGCCCCCCAATATGTACTTTTTTTTTTTTTTTAAGGTCAGGTCGTGGGGCCTGAACTCTGGGCCTGGGCACTGTTCCTTAGCTCTTCAGCTCAAGGCTAACGCTCTACCACTTGAGCCACAGCACCACTTCTGGCTTTTTTCTTTTTGCTTATGTGGTGCTGAGGAATCGAACCCAGGGCCTCATGCATGCAAGGCAAGCACTCTACCACTGAGCCACCTTCCCAGCCCCCCGATATGTACTTTTATCTCCAATTATCTACCAAAAAGCTGGAAGTGGAGCTATGGCTTAAATGATGGAATACTAGCCTTGAGTGTACAAGCTAAGGAACAGTGTCAAAGCCCTGAGTTCAAGCCCTGGTACTTCAAACACATACACACACACACACACACACACATACACTCCAGATGCTGGTGGCTCACACTTTAATCCTAGCTACTCAGAAGGCTTACATCTGTGGATTGTGGTTTGAAGACTAGGCAGGAAAGTTCATGAGACTATGAGACTCTTTTTCCTTTTTTTATTTGTCGGTCGTGGGGCTTGAACTCTGGGCCTGGGCGCTGTCCCTCAGCTCTTCAGCTCAAGGCGAGCACTCTACCACTTGAGCTACAGCGCCACTTCCGGTTTCCTGGTGGTGTATTGGAGATAGGAGTCTCACAGTCTCTCCTGCCCGGGCTGGCTTTGAACCGCGATCCTCAGATCTCAGCCTCCTGAGTAGCTAGGATTACAGGCCTGAGCCACCAGCGCCCGGCTTCTTTTTCCTTTTTTCTTTCTTTTTTTTTTTTTTCCAGTCCTGGGACTTGAACTCAGGGCCTGAATGCTATCCCTGAGCCTCTCTGTGCTCAAGGCTAGCATTCCACCCATTGAGCCACAGTGCCACTTCTGGCTTTTTCTGAGTATTTATTGGAGGTTAGAGTCTTATGGACTTTCTCACTCTTGGCTGGCATCAAACTGCCATCCTCAGATCTCAGTTTCTTAAGTAGCTAGAATTACAAGCGTGAGCCATTGGCACCTGGCATCATGAGATTCTTCAATAAATAACCAAAACCAAAAAGCCAGAAGCAGAATTTGGCTCATTAGGTGGAGCACTAGTCTTGAGCAAGAAAGCTCAAGGACAGCACCCAGGCCCTGAATTTAAGCCCTAGGACTGGTGTGTGTGTGTGTGTGTGTGTGTGTGTGTGTGTGTGTGTGTGTGTGTGTGTGTGTGTGTGTGTGTGTGTGTGAGTGTATGTATGCCAGGAATTATAGCTCAAGATGTTCATCTTGAGCTGGGTGCTGGTGGCTCAGGCCTGTAATCCTAGCTACTCACGAGGCTGAGATCTGAGGATTGGAGTTCAAAGCCACCCCGGGCAGAGAAAGTCTGTGAGACTCTTATCTCCAGTAAACCACCAGAAAACCAGAAGTGGTACTGTGGCTCAAGTGGTAGAATGCTAGCCTTGAGCTGAAGAGCTGAGGGACAGCGCCCAGGCCCAGAGTTCAAGTCCCACAACCATCAAAAAAGAAAAAAAAATATTTATCTTGAGAGTTGGGGTGGATGTAGGATGGGGGTAGTAGTGGCAGTTAAGAAGTAAGTATGCTGCTCGCTGGGGTGCGCGCGGCGGCTGCGGCAGCGACGGCGGCGCGTGGCAGGTCCAGCGGGCGCGAGGCTGCGGCGGCGGCGGCGGCGGCCCGAGCCCGGACCAGCCTTGTCCACCGGGGGCCCGCCCTGCCCGAGCCCGGCCCCGGCCTGCCCCGGGGTGCTGCGGCCTCGCCCCAGCCCGGCCGGGCGCCTCCTGAGGTAGCGTCGCCGTCGGCTGAGAGTGCAGGCCTGGCCATGACCAACTTCAAATTGGGCATCATGCAGCTCGGCCGGGTGGCCGGGAAGACCAAATACACTCTGATAGATGAGCAAGACATCCCCCTGGTGGAGAGCTACTCCTTTGAGGCTCGAATGGAAGTAGATGCTGATGGAAATGGTGCTAAGATATTTGCATATGCCTTCGACAAAAACCGGGGAAGGGGATCGGGTAGACTCCTCCATGAGCTGCTGTGGGAGTGGCACAGAGGAGGCATGGCTCCCGGGTGTCAAGTGGTGCATCTCAACTCAGTGACAGTGGACAATCGCCAGGACAACTTGGAGCTGGTACCATGGGGCTGGCGACCTAAAGCAGAAGAGACCTCCAGCAGAGAGAGCAAAGCTTGTACTGGCTTGCAATCCAGCAGCTGCCCACCACATAGAAGAGCAGTTCCCTGTCCTGAACGTGACTCGGTACTACAGTGCCAATGGGGATGTGGTAGAGGACGAGGAGAACTCCTGCACCTACTATGAATGTCATTACCCTCCTTGCACAGTAATTGAGAAGCAGCTTCCGGAGTTCAACATCTGTGAGCGTTGCCAGGTGGCATGGTACTGTGGTTCCCAGTGCCAGCAGAAGGACTGGCCTGCCCACAAGAAGCACTGTCGAGAGAGAAAGCGTTCCTTCCAGCATGAGCTCGAGCTGGAGCGATGGCTGGCAGGAGGGCCACTGCTGCTGCAGGGTTCTGACCCTCTGTGGGCACAGCAGAAATCAGACTAGCAGTTGAACCTGGAGGTGCCAAAGAAGCTAGCGGCTGGGCCCCGAACAAACACCATGAAGCTCCCCAGGCATGTCTGTGGGGACAGCTCCTCTCAAGTGTTATCTCCAGCAGAGACAATGGGGAGGCTCCCCAGGACCTTTCTCATTATTTATATGTTGATATGTTTGTAAACTCAAAAAAAAAGAAGTACAGGGGCTGGGAATGTGGCTCCTTGGTAGAGCGCTTGCCTTGCATGCATGAGGCCCTGGGTTAGATTCCTCAGCATCACGTAAGCAAAAGGAAAAAAGAAGTGGTGCTGTGGCTCAAGTGGTAGAGCGCTAGCCTTGAGCTGAAGAGCTGAGGGACAGCGCCCAGGCCCAGAGTTCAGGCCCCATGACTGGACCCCCCCCCAAAAAAAACAAACAAAGAAGTAAGGATGACCTTAACCTGGAGGTGGTACTGTAATAGCTATGTGATAGTCTTCATGGAATCCTTACAGCCTTCTTCTCTCTCTCTCTCTCTCTCTCTCTCTCTCTCTCTCTCTCTCTCTCTTTCTCTCTCTGATGCCAGTCAAAGCTGGCACTCTACCTAACTTGAGCCACATCTCTACTTCTGGCTTTTTAGAGATAAGAGTCTCATGGACTTTCTTGCCTGGGACTGGCTTTGAACCATGATCCTCAAATCTCAGCCTTCTGAGTAGCTAGGATTACAGGCATGAGTCACCAATTCCCAGCTTTACAGTCTGTTTCATCAAGAAAAACCTGATGCTCATTAGAATGGTTGTTGGTTGTTTTCCAGGGCCTTAGGCAACTATGATTGAATTGAATTATTACTTTTTGGAGTGGTGGATGGGGCTCCATAGCCTGGGCTTGCTGCAGCTTCTAGTAGGGTCTCAAACTGTTAGGTCAGGAGAGCAGGCTGCCACAAAGGAACAGGACTTTGGGTGAGTCAATGGGATCCCTTCAGTTACCACCTGACAGATGTCTATACAAGAAACTTCTGTGGTTTTTCAAAAGGGTACCAGAGTGTGACTAAGGAGATGAACAAAATAGGTCTTCCCTAGTGTTTTGTCCAAAGACTTGCATGTCACCCCCAACAGACCCAGCTTGGGGAGTATAAGGACTATATTTTCCTTGGTCTCCATCATGTCCCTGCATGAGGCCTAGCACATACATATATGACAGATTTTCAGACTGAGAAGCAGGAGACCTGGCATTAGCTTACCATGACACTGCCTTCTCTGGGTCCAGCTTTCTCATTTGTAAAATAAAAGGACTGTGTATGTGTGATGTTCAAACTGGGTTCCTTAGGGCTCCAGCATTCCATGGAGATACCATAGGCTAGACTAAAGGGCAGAGACTCAGTGGGCAGCTTCTATCATTAGTGTCATTTATTAAGTTCCAAGGAGGATTTTGGTTTAATTAAGAGTTACTCTAGAGCTAGAAATGTGGCTTAGTGGTAGAGTGCTTGCCTAGCATGTATGAGGCTCTGGGTTCGACTCCTTGGTACCACATAAATAATTTTTTTTTTTTTAAAAGGAGTTACTCTCAGCCAGGCACTGGTGGCTCATGCCTGTAATCCTAGCACTCAGGAGGTTGAGATCTGAGGATTGCAGTTCAAAACCAGCCTCGGCAGGAAAGCCCCTGAAACTTTTATCTCCAATTAACCAACAGAAAACTGGAAGTGGGGGCTGGGAAGGTGGCTCAGTGGTAGAGCGCTTGCCTTGCATGCATGATGCCCTGGGTTCGATTCCTCAGCACCACATAAGCAAAAAGAAAAAAAGCCGGAAAGTGGTTCTGTCTCAAGTGGTAAAGCACTAGCCTTGACTGAAGAGCTGAGGGACAGCGCCCAGGCCCAGAGTTCAAGGCCCCACGACTGGACCCCCCACCCCCCAAAAAAAAAGAACAAGAAAACTGGAAGTGGCGCTTTGGCTCAAATGGTAGTGTGCTTACATTGAGCTGAAGATCTCAGGGACAGCGCCCAAGCTCAGAGTTCAAGCCACACAACTGACACACACACACACAAAAAATTACCCTAGAGGAGCATTAGTGGTTAATGCCTGTAATCCTAGTTATTCAGGAAGCTAAGATATGAGGGTCATAGCTCAAAACATGGCTGGAGAAGCAAAGCCCATGGAATTTACTTCCAATTAAGCACCAAAAAAGCTGGAAGTAGAGCTATAACTCAAGTGGTAGAGAGCTAGCTTTGAGCACAAAAGCTCAGTTATAGCATCCACCCTTGAGTTTAAGCCCCAGGACCAGTACAAAGTATTAAAAAATGAGTTATTAAGCCGGGCACTGGTGGCTCACGCCTGTAATCCTAGCTACTCAGGAGGCTGAGATCTGAGGATCTCGGTTCAAAGCCAGCCCGGGCAGGAGAGACCGTGAGACTCCTATCTCCAATAAACCACCAGAAAACCGGAAGTGGCGCTGTAGCTCAAGTGGTAGAGTGCTCGCCTTGAGCTGAAGAGCTGAGGGACAGCGCCCAGGCCCAGAGTTCAAGCCCCACGGCCAACCAAAAAAAAAATGAGTTATTCTAAAGATTATCTTAGTGGCATGTGCCTGTAATTTCAATACTTGGTACACTAAGGCAGAAGGATTGAGAGTTTGAGGCTAAACTAAACTACAAAGCACGTCTCCAAAAACAAGAGTTGTTCAAGTGCAACGTCCTGGGTTCGATCCCCAGTACCAAAAAAAGAAAAGACAAAAAAAAAAACCAAAAAAAAAACAACAAGAGTTGTTTTATTTAAACAGTTATGCTAAGGGCTGGGAAGTTGGCTCAGTGGTAGAGCGCTTTCCTTGCATGCCTGAGGCCCTGGGTTCGATTCCTCAGTACAACATAAGCAGAAAAAGTCGGAAGTGGTGCTGTGGCTCAAGTGGTAGAGTGCTAGCCTTGAGCTGAAGAGCTGAGGGACAGTGCCCAGGCCCAGAGTTCAGGCCCCACGACAGGACCCAAAAACAAAACAAAACAAAAAAGCTGGAAGTGGCGCTGTGGCTTAAGTGTTAGAGCACTAGCCTTGAGCTGAAGAGGTGAGAGACAGCACCTAGGCCCAGAGATGAAAGAAAGAACGAAAGAAAGAAGAAAAAAAGAAAGAGTGAGCTATACTAAGCTGTGTGCTGGTGGCTCAGGCCTATAATCCTAGCTACTCAGGAGGCTGAGATCTAAGGATTGAGGTTCAAATCCAGTCCAGCATGAGACTCTTATCGCCAATTAACCACAGTGGTGGTTTGGCTCAAGTGGTAGAGTGCTTGCCTTGAACTGAAGAGCTAAGGGATAGCACCTAGGCCCAGAGTTCAAGCCCTATGACTGAGAAAAAAAAAAATTGCTATTTGAAACAACAATGTAACTATTTGAAAGAGGTTAGTTTGAAAATCCTGTTAGAAGTCTTCCTATTTATTGTGTGCATACACAGACATAGACATGCATGTGCACACAGGTGCACACACACACACATTTGGGAGAGAAGGCAATGTGTTTCCTTTACATTCTAGTTGGCTCTACATTATCATCACTTTTGTTGTGGGGCTTGAACTCAGGGCTTGGGCACTATCATTGAGCTTTTTTTTTTTTTTTTTTTTGGGTCCGGTTGTGGGGCCTGAACTCTGGGCCCGGGCGCTGTCCTTCAGCTCTTCAGCTCAAGGCTAGCGCTCTACTACTTGAGCCACAGTGCCACTTCCGGCTTTTTTCTTTTTGCTTATGTGGTGCTGAGGAATTGAACCCAGGGCCTCATGCATGCAAGGCAAGCGCTCTACCACTGAGCCACCTTCCCAACCCTTCATTGAGCATTTTTGCTCCAGCTAGTGCTCTACCACTTTGAGCCATACCTCTAGTTCCAGTTTTCTGGTGGTTCATTGGAGATAAGAGTCCATGAATTTTCCTGCCCAGGCTGACTTTGAACCACAATCCTCAGTCTCCTGAGAAACTAGGATAAAAGGTAAAGCCACTAGTGCCTGGCCACATTGTCATCTGTTTCCTTTTCCCAGAACTCTAAACCCCTTGGGTCACAGGATCTGGGATCCTTGATGATTTAGTTTACATCTCTCCTCTTGGCCTGGCTGCTATTAAAGCTCTGAGCTTGGGGCTGGAAAGGTGGCTCAGTGGTACAGCACTTGCCTTGCATGCATGAGGCCCTGGGTTCGATTCCTTAGCACCACATAAGCAAAAAGGAAAAAGACCGAAGTGGCGCTGTGGCTCAACTGGTAGAGTACTAGCCTTGAGCTGAAGAGCTGAGGGACAGTGCTCAGGCCCAGAGTTCAGGCCCCACAATCAGACCCCCCCAAAAAATAAAGCTCTGAGCTTGGCCAAGCTTGCCTGGCCTTGGAAAAGGGCATGGACTTCACCACAGAAGGCTTTAGTCTTCTGGATGCACCTTCCATCCACCTACCTTGTGTGTGTGTGTGTGTGTGTGTGTGTGTGTGTGTGTGTGTGTGTGTGTGTGTGTGTGTGTGTTGCGAGTACGGAGGGTTTTTTTGTTTTTGTTTTTTGCCAGCCTGGACTGTTCTTGAGCTTCTTTTGCTCAAGGCTAGCTCTCTACCACTTGAGCCACAGGGCCACTTCGGCCTTTTTTGTTTATGTGGTACTGAGGAATTGAACCCAGGGCTTCATACATGTTAGGCAAGCACTCTCCCACTAAGCCACATTCCCAGCCCTGAGTACTGAGGTTTGAACTCAGAACTTGGGTACTATCTCTTAGCTTTTTGTTTTTTTGCTCAAGGCTGGCTCTCTACTATTAGAACCACAGCTCCATTTTCTATTTTGTTTCTTCTTTTTTTTGTCAGTCCTAGGGCTTGAACTCAGGGCCTAGGCATTGTCCCTGAGCTTCTTTTGCTCAAGGTTAGCACTCTACCACTTGAGCCACAGCATCATTTCCCGCTTTTTTTTTTTTTTGCTTGTCATGGGGCTTGAACTCTGGGCTTCAGCATTGTCCCTGCACTCTTCAGCTCAAGGTGAGTGCTCTACCCCTTGAGCCACAGCGTCACTTCCAGTTTTCTAGTAGTTTATTGGAGATAAGAGTCTCATGGGCTTTCCTGCCTCGGCTAGCTTTAAGGCTAGCTAAGGCTAGCTTTAAACCTCAATCCTCAGATCTCAGCTTCCTGAGTACCTAGGATTACAGGTGTGAGCCACTGGCACCTGGCTACTTCCCACTTTTTCTGTTTTTTATTTTTTTATTTTTTAAAAAAAATTTTTTTTTTGTCAGTCGTGGGGCTTGAACTCTGGGCCTGGGCGCTGTCCCTCAGCTCTTCAGCTCAAGGCGAGCGCTCTACCACTTGAGCTACGGCGCCACTTCCGGTTTCCTGGTGGTTTATTGGAGATAGGAGTCTCACGGTCTCTCCTGCCCGGGCTGGCTTTGAACCGCGATCCTCAGATCTCAGCCTCCTGAGTAGCTAGGATTACAGGCATGAGCCACCAGCGCCCGGCTCACTTTTTCTGTTTATGTGGTACTGAGGAATTGAACCCAGGGCTTCAAGCAAGCACTCTACCACTAAGCCACATCCCCAGCTTTCTCCCCTTTTAATGGTTAATTAGTGATAAGAGTCTCATGGACTTTCCTAGACAATAGTGGTTTCAAACCTTGATCCTTAGATCTCAGAGGCACCCTGAGTAGCTAGGATTATAGAGGTGAGCCATATGGTCCTGATTGTCCTGTCTTACCTTTGTGTTGATATATTTTCTGTCTAATGTTCTGCTATCGCCTAAATACCTAGAGCAGTAAGTACCTGGCTCATTTCAGGGGCTTCTTACATATGTATAACCACATGGCATCTTTCCTAGGACCTACCCAGCATGCTCTGAGATACTTGAGGGCAGGGTGCCATCGGACTCGCTTCCTTTCTGGACCTCAGTCTGAAGCTTAGAAGGTGAGCATTCCAGATCCTGTGCTGATTGGAGAAAGTATGGGCAAAGGGCCTGAGATCAAAAGGAGGAAGCAGAAGAGGAAGAAGAGACTACATGTGACCGGAGGTTTGGGAAGTGACACAGAAAGGACAGGTCCGGTCTAAGTGAGATTTGGCTGAGAGGAGGGGAGCTGGTGTGACCAGAAGCCAGCTCTTCTGGCTGGTTTAGGAAATGGTTTTACAACAGGAGGAAGACCCCCAAAGCCAAAGGATACGCTGGGCCATTGGTGGCTATTCAGGAGACTTGGGATCTAAGGATCTCAGGATCGTGGTTCCAAGCCAGCTGAGGCAAATAAATCTTCAGCTAACCAACAAAATGCCCCTAGTGGAAGTATGTCCCTTATGGGACAATGATGATATATATTCATTAAAATGTTACGTGGTACATGGCTATCTGAACATATTTACCTATAATAAAGTTTTGTTGTTGTTGTTGTTTTGAAGTATTTTAATTTTTTTTTGTTGTTGTTGGTCATGGGGCTTGAACTCTGGGCCTGCATGCTGTCTCTCAGCTCTTCAGCTCAAGGCTAGCACTCTACCACTTGAGCCACAGTGTTACTTCTGGTTTTCTGAGTGGTTTATTGGAGATGAGAGTCTCATGGACTTTCCTGCCCAAGTTGGCTTTGAACCTTGATCATTAGCTCTCTACCTCCTGAGTAGCTAGGATTACAGGCATGAGCCACCAGGGCCCAGCTGTATTTTAATATTTTATTTTTGTCAGTCCTGGGGCTGAAACTGGCTCTGTCCTGAGCTTCTTTTGCTCAAGGCTAGCACTGTACCATTTGTACCATTTCTGGCCTTTTCTGTTTATGTTGTACTGAGGAATCGAACCTAGGGCTTCATGCATGGTAGGCAAGCATTCTACCTCTAAGCCACATTCCCATCCTCTTGTTTTGTTTTTTGCTTTTTATTTTTAGGCCAGTCCTTGAACTCAGGGCACGGGCATTGTCCCTGAGCTTCATTTGCTCAAGGCTAGCACTCAACCACTTGAGCCACAGTGCCACTTCCTTCCTTTTTTGTTTATATGATACTGAGGAATTGAACTCAGGGCTTCATGCATGCTAGGCAAGCACTACCACTGATCCACACTCCCAGCCCCACTGTTTTTTTTGTTTTTGGTTGTGGGGCTTGAACTCTGGGCCTGGGCACTATCCCTGAGCTCTTCAGCTCAAGGCTAGTATTCTACTACTTGAGTCACATAGTAACTTCCAGTTTTCTGGTGGTTAATTGGAGATAAGAGTCTCATGGATTTTCCTGCCCCAGCTGGCTTTGAACCGCTATCCTCAGATCTCAGCTTCTGGAGTAGCTAGGATGACAGGCATGATCCACCAGCGCCAGGCTAATGAGTACATTTTTTTCTTCTTCCCTTACTCTCTCACAGTTATTTATTCATTTACTTGTTTTGTTGGTCGTGGGGCTGGAACTCAAGGACTAGGTCGCTGTCCCTGAGCTCTTTCACTCAAGGAAGCGCTCTACCACTTTAAGTAATAGCCACTTCCAGTTTTTCTGAGTCTCTGGAATGGGCTGGGAAGGTGGCTCAGTGGTAAACTGCTTGCCTTGCATGCATGAAACCCTGTGTTCCATTCCTTAGCACCATATAAGCAGTAAAAGCCGGAAGTGGCACTGTGGCTCAAGTGGTAGAGTGCTAGCCTTGAGCTGAAGGGCTGAAGGACAGTGCCCCAGCCGAGTTCAGGCCCCATGACCCACAAAAAAAAAAAAGAAAGAAAAAAGAAAAAAAGAAAAAAAAAAGTGAGCACATTATTTTCCAAGGTAGTAAGACCAGCCTGGCAGGAGTGGGGAGGGTTTAGAGGACGGAGTCTCAGAAACTTGTCTGCCCCAGCAGGCAGTGAATGGCGATCGATCCTTATATCTCAGCCTCCTGACTTGCTAGGAATACAGGTTTTGAGCCAATTATTTTATGAAAATTAAAGTTACAGTGCGCCTACTATGTGCCATCTATTATAGTGGCTACCAGATTACATACTGCATAAAGGCTGGGTTTCACATACGCAATTTACCTGAGTCCAAGTACACTTCTCCAGCACTGTGCTGGCACACAGTAGGTGCTTCTCCCTTACTGGACGCCCCACCCCGCCAGCCCCTCCCCCTGTCTGCCTGTCCAGGAAGTGCGGGGGCTTAGCCGCCGGGTCCGCCGCGATGCATTCTGGGAAAGCAGCAGCACCAGATTCAAGATGGCGGCCAGCAGGAGGCTGATGAAGGTAAAAGCCATTCTCCGGCGCCGGACAGGCGGGGGGCGCCGTTCCTCTCCGGGAGTCCTCACGGCTGGCTGGGGCTTCTCCAAACGCCGCCATCCGGTTTCCTTTTCTGTGTGGCCCCGCCATGTCGCCAGGCAGCGTGCGGGTTCGGGCAACTAACGGGGCCGCCTAGGCCTCAACCTGGGCGGGAGCGCCAGGCCTCGCTGGGAACGGCCGCTGGTCCCTTCCCCCCAGCCCGGGGCATCCGCACCGCGCTCTTCCCACAACCCAGCCGTGTGTCCTCCGTCGCGGGGACCGCGGTCTGGGCTAGGGACGCCGTTGATGTGGGGTTCGGCCGGGAGGTCCCTAACCGGGCCCCCGCGAGGAAGGCCCGAGCGCCGGAGCCCCGGCCGCGAGCCCGCGCCGCGGAGACGCCCCGCCCTGGGCCACGGCCGTCGGACTGGGAACCCCGTTCGGCCGACCCGCAACCCGTGCAGCGGGAGACTTGGGAGGCCGGAGCTGGGGAAGTAAGGAGGAGGAAGGGTGGCCAAAGTTAGGTCAGTTTGTTGGTCGGTTGTTTGAAATGGTGTTGGCTTCGAGCGAACTGTCGCTTTGACTGTAGTCGCACAGCGGGCAAGTTGTAACTCCAGGAAGGCGTGGGATTGGCCCCAAATCGTGACTTGGTTCTCCTTCTTGGTCTCCTTCCTTATCCACCTCTTAGTCATTCCTTTCCCTGATGAAGCAAAGTGACATTTTTTTGGGGTGTGGGGTGTGGGTGGGGGTGGAGATTCGGTTTCTGTTGTTCGTATCAAAACAAACCAAAGTTTATAAAAATAACTTTGTAAATGTACTTTGGATCTCGAATACAGCGGGGTGCCTTTTTGCTAATTGGCTCCTTTGATGAGGAACACAGGTGCAAACTTGGTTTAGTTCTGGATTTGCCGACGTCCTGGGGAGTTGTCTCGAGGACGTCGAGTTGGCTGCTCGTTAGTGCCGCCGAGCTGCCACTGGGCCGAAAATACAAAAGGCCCATGAGTTGGTTCTGGAGGGCACCTGAAGGGCTGGGGTTCCTACTGTAACCTAAAAGGAGCTGTTCTTGGTAGAAATAGACATTGAGCTAGTCACAGCCTTGTAGGCCTTCCTTCCCTGGTAACATTTCCTTCCTTTTGTTCACTAAGGGATAGAGCAGACATTGAACTTTTTAAAGCCAGCGTAGAAGTGAGCACAAAAGAACCATTAGTAGACCCTAGACTTCTCATCTTGGTGCCAGTGGCAGCACCATTTACTTACTTGAGAGAACTGCTAATGACTTTTCTGCGCTACTCCCCAAATGCTGCCCTCCATCAATCCTGTGGATATGACTTCAGGAAGATTTTTGTACTTGCATTCTTTGCTTCCTAATCTTTAACAGAAATTTTTTGAATCCACTTACCCCTCCTCACTTGCAAAACACTTTCCAGCTCCCCTTTGTGGACACCAGAATTCTTTTTCTAAAGCATACATTTAATTGTTTTACTTCTGTACATTTTTTTGTTCTGTTTTGTTTTTTGTTTTGTTTTTGGGTCGATCATAGGGCTTGAAATCAGGGCATGGGTGCTCCCATCCCTCAGCATTTTTGCTCAAGTGCTCTACCATTTTGAGCTACTGCTCCACTTCCGATTTTCTGATGGTTTATTGGAGATGAGTCTCACAGACTTTCCTGCCCAGGATGGCTTTGAACAGCAATCCTCAGATCTCAGTCTCCTGACTAGCTAGGATTACAGGTGTGAGCCACCACTAGCACCAGGCTACTTCTGTGGTTTTATTATTTTATTATTTATTTTTTCTGTTGGTTGTGGGGCTTGAACTCTGGACCTGGACGCTGTCCCTCAGCTCAAGGCCAGCACTCTCACTTTGAGCCACAGACTACTTCTGGTTTTCTGTTGGTTAATTGGAGATAAGAGTCTCATGGACTTTCCCGCCCTGGCTGCCTTTGAACCATTATCCTCAGATCTCAGCCTCCTAAATAGCTAGAATTACAGGTGTGAGCTACTGATGCCCAGCTGTGGTTTTATTCTTTTCAGTAATTCTAACTGCTGTGTGTCATGGAAGACCTTTCTTAGACTGAATAGCATTCTGTACAGCTTCACATCCCATCCTTTAGATTCTCACTATTCTTAACATCTTATTGCAGCTTTTACCATTTTTCCATCTTTTACTTTATCCAGCTCTGTGCTTCATAGTCTTGATCAGGTGTAGTTCTCCCTTTGAAGTAGACAGTCTTGTAGATGAGAAAAGGGATTGCAGAGATTTGTTGGCTTGCCTCAAGGTTCCCAGCAAAGGAAAGAGTAAAGTGTGATTAAAATAGTTTGACTCCAAAACAAAGCTTTCTAAAATGGTATTCACTTGCTGTGTGCTTTCCCCTTGCACATGCTCTTTGCTCTACCTGAAAAATACTACCTTCTCCTTCATTCTCCTCTCTGCTAGGGAAGTCTTAGATTCAATTCTAGTACCACCTACTTTGTGAACTATCTGCCCCTCAAAATGAGTTGCTTCCTTTGTGTGAATACAACACTTTGTTTCTCTACCAGTATTGCTATAATCTGATTTGCATGATGTACTTTTCTATACTAGATTCCAAAATCCTGAAGGGCAGGGGTCTTGACTCGTTAATCCTGGGATCCCTCTAATTTAGTCCAGGTCAAGTTTTCAGGAGTAGAGGCATAGGGTGAGGAATTAAGTTTTTGTTTTTGTTTTTTGTTTGCCAGTCCTAGGACTTGAACTCTGGGCCTGTGCACTGTCCCTGGGCTCCTTTTGCTCCACGCTAGCACTCTACCACTTTGAACCACAGCACAACTTCTGATTGGTTTTTGGTGGTTAATTGGAGATAAGGATCTCCAATTTTTTTTTTTTTGGTCCGGTCCTGGCCTGAACTCTGGGCCTGGATGCTGTCCCTCAGCTCTTGAGCTCAAGGCTAGTGCTCTACCACCTTAGCCACAGCCCCACTTCCGGCTTTTTTTTCCTTTTGCTTATGTGGTGCTGAGGAATCGAACCCAGGGCCTCAGGCATGCAAGGCAAGCACTCTACCACTGAGCCACCTTCCCAGTCCCATGAATCTCCAATTTCTTGCCCTGGCTAGCTTTGAACTGTGATCCTCAAATCGCACCCTCCTGAGTAGCTAGAATTACAGGCATGAGCCATCAGCACTTAACAGTTGATTTATTTTTAAATTTTTAAAATTTATTTTATTTTTTAAATTTTTTTCTCAGTTGTGGGGCTTGAACTCTGGGCCTGGGTACTGTCCCTCAGCTCTTCTGTTCAAGGCTGGAGCTCTACCACTTGAGCCACAACACCACTTCTGGTTTTCTGGTGGTTAATTGGAGATGAGAGTCTCGTGGACTTTCCTGCCTAAGCTGGCTTTGAGCCTTGATCCTTAGATCTCAGCCTCCTGAGTAACTAGGATTGGAGGTGTGAGCCATCAGTGCCCGGCCAGCACTTAACATTTTAAATTATGTATTTCCAGAAAATTTGAGCAGAGGGGAGAAAAAGTTAACATTAACTACTGAGTTTTTTTATTATTATTAAATGAAAGATTTACTTGAGTTTTTGTTTACTCAGTGTATTATTTTGTGTGTGTGTGTATGTGTGTGTGTGTGTGTATGGGTGGGTTCTGGGGCTTGAGTTCAGGATGCTATCCCTGAGCATTTTCGCTCAAAGCCAGTGCTCTATACTTAAGTCACAGCTCTACTTCTGGCTTTTTGTTGTTGTTGTTGTTAGTTTTTTTTTTTTTTGGGTCCAGTTGTGGGGCCTGAACTCTGGGCCTGGGTGCTGTCCCTCAGCTCTTCATCTCGCGCTCTACCACTTGAGCCACAGCGCCACTTCCAGCTTTTTTCTTATGTGGTGCTGAGGAATCGAACCCAGGGCCTCGAGCATGCAAGGCAAGTGCTTTACCACTGAGCCACCTTCCCAGCCCCTGTTGTTGTTAGTTGTAGAGCTTGAACTCTGGGCCTGGACACTGTCCCTGAGCTCTTCAGCTCAAGGCTATTGCTCTACTACTTGAGCCACAACACCACTTCCGGTTTTCTGGTGGTTTATTGGAGATGAGTCTTATGGATTTTCCTACCCTGGCTGGCTTTGAACTGCAATCCTCAGATCTCAGCCTCCTGAATAGCTAGGATTATAGGCCTGAGCCACAGTTACCCAGCAAGCAGTATTTCTAGAGCAAGTGTCCAGTAAGCTCTGTAAAGGACTTACCCCACCCTCACCCTGCAAGCCAACAGTGCCCAGCTACTTCTGACTTTTCTGGTGATTAATTGAAGAAGATAGTCTCATGGGCTTTTTTTTTTTTTTTTTTTGGGTCCGGTCGTGGGGTCTGAACTCTGGGCCTGGGCACTGTCCCTCGGCTCTTCAGCTCAAGGCTAGCGCTCTACCACTTGAGCCACAGCGCCACTTCCGGCTTTTTTCTTTTTGCTTATGTGGTGCCGAGGAGTCGAACCCAGGGCCTCAGGCATGCAAGGCAAGCGCTCTACCACTTAGCCACCTTCCCAGCCCCTCATGGGCTTTCTTGCCTGGGCTAGCTTTGAACTTTGATCCTCAGATCTCAGCCTCCTGAGGAGCTAAGATTACAGGAGTGAGCCACCGGTGCCTGTCTCCATGAAACTGTTACCCCCAATTAACCACCAGAAAACCAGAAGTAGCACTTGGCTTAAGATGGTAGAGTGCTGGCCTAGAGCAAGAGAGTTGATGGACAGTGCCTAGGCCCCATATTCAAGTCCCAAACTGACAAAAAAAGAAAAGGAATTTTCTTTTCTTTTTTTTTTTTTTTTTTTGCCAGTCCTGGGGCTTGTGTAAAGGCCTGGGTGCTGTCTCTGAGCTGCTTTTTTTTTTGGTTTGGTCGTGGGACCTGAACTCTGGGCCTGGGCGCTGTTCCTCGGCTCTTCAGCTCAAGGCTAGTGCTCTACCACTTGAGCCACAGTGCCACTTCCAGCTTTTTTTTTTTTTTTTTCTGCTTATGTGGTGCTGAGGAATCGAACCCAGGGCCTCAGGCATGCAAGGCAAGCGCTCTACCACTGAGCCACCTTCCTAGACCTCTGAGCTGCTTTTGCTTAAAGCTAGCACTCTACTACTTGAGCCACAGTGCCACTTACAGCTTTTTTGTATGTGGTACTAAGGAATGGAACTCAGGACTTCATGCATGCTACGCAAGCCACATTCCTAGCCAAGAAAAGGAATTTTCATTGGTTGAAAATTGGGAGTAAAGGGCTGGGAAGGTGGCTTAGTGGTACAATGCTTGCCATGCCTAAGTCCCTGGGTTCGATTCCTCAGCACCACATAAGCAAAAAGAAAAAAGCCGGAAGTGGCACTGTGGCTCAAGTGGTAGAGTGCTAGCCTTGAGCTGAAGAGCTGAGGGACAGCGCCCAGGCTCAGAGTTCAGGCCCCACGACTGGACCCCCCCCCAAAAAAAAAATTGAGAGTAAAGGGCTGGGAAGGTGGCTTAGTGGTGCAGGGCTTGCCTTGCATGCATGAGGCCCTGGGTTTGATTCCTCAGCACCACATATGCAGAAAAAAAAAGCCAGAAGTGACGCTGTGGCTCAAGTGGTAGAGCCCTAAAAAGCCTTGAGGTGAAGAGCTGAGGGACAGTGCTCAGGCCCAGGGTTCAGGCCCACCACTGGACCCAAAAAAAAAAAGAAAAGAAAAATTGGGAGTACAATGGTGCCACAGGCAGAACAAACAGATACATGTCAAATAATCAAATTAATTACATCTTAACCTTAGATTTCCTCAAAAAGTCTTTTCCAAAGGACATTTGGTAGGAAAAGTTTCTCTGTAACAATGTAGGTAAAATACAATATTAAAAGTGCTTTGTTCTTACCAGATTGAGAAGTTATTTTAGGTAAAGTAACCTAAGATAAAGTTTTTTGTTGTTGTTGTGGGCTTGAACTCTGGGCCTGGGCACTGTTCCTCAACTCTTCAGCTCAAGGTGAGCCCCCTACCACTAGCCACAGAGCTACTTCCCGTTTTCTGGTGGTTTATTGGAGATAAGAATCTCTCAGACTTTCCTGTCTGGGCTGGCTTTGAATGGAGATCCTCAGATCTCAACCTCCTGAGTAGCTAGGATTACAGGCGTGAGCCACAGGTGCCCAGCTTAACATAAAGTTTGTTTTTTTTTTTAATTTCTAAAGCATTAAGGTAAAAGATTAACTTATTTCAGACCAATTTTTATGAATTACAATGTTAATAAAAAATTAACTACGGGGCTGGGAATGTAGCTCAGCGGTAGAGTGCTTGCCTTGCATGCATGAGGCCCTGGGTTCGATTCCTTAGCACCACATAAACAGAAAAAGCCGGAAGTGGTGCTGTGGCTCAAGTGGTAGAGCGCTAGCCTTGAGCTGAAGAGCTGAGAGACAGCGCCCAGACCCAGAGTTCAGACCCCATGACCGGCAAAAAAAAAAAAAAAAAAAATTAACTACATTTTATATGCAAGCAGCTAATTCAGCATTGTTGACAACACCACGTAGATTGTAGCCATTGCTTCAGTGGTCAGCAAAATAGCTACAAAACCAAAAGTAAAACTTTTGTGTGTGGCTTAGGGAAACTGATGCCTAACTAACTGATCAGTTTTTAGTAGCCTAACACTACACAATCTCCCTTAAGGGACCTCCCATTGAGTTGCTTCCCTGAAAGGCTTTTCTTAGAGGGGAAATTTGTGGATTTAGAGAGAGTAAGATAACATTTCATTAGTTATTAGGGTATAGTTATTGAGAAAAAGAATTGCGTATCATTATAATGCTGTTTAAATGTTCGCTCAGATATGCTCATTTGTGTTTGTCTCAGTTCATAAACACATGAAGGAATAGAATAGTTTTTTGGAATTTTTATTTATTTTTTATTTTATTTAATTAATTAATTTATTTGTTTTTGTCGGTCGTGAGGTTTGAACTCTGGGCCTGAGCGCTGTCCCTCAGTTCTTCCGCTCAAGGCTAGTGCTCTACCACTTGAGCCACAGCACCACTTCAGGTTTCCTGGTGGTTTATTGGAGATAAAAGTTTCATGATTTTCCTGCTCGGGCTAGCTTTGAACCACGATCCTCAGATCTCACTCAGCCTCCTGAGTAGTTAGGATTACAGGCGTGAGCCCCTGTTGCCCGGCTTTTTGGAATTTTTTGTACAAAGGGATGGACCAGTTTGCTCTTGAGTCTATATAGGTGTATGTTCTCCTAGGTTGGGTAATGGAGCACTGACTGTGTCTGGTGGTTTTGTTAGGAGGTAAGGGGAGAGCTGGGAGTTGTGCAGATCTATAGTCTCAGCTATCTGGGAGAACTGGGGTAGGAAGATTTCTTGGGCCTAGAAATTCAAGGCCAGCCTAGATCCAATCTCAACAACAAAAATTCTGGGAACCGGAGGCTCATTCCTGTGATCCTAAACTACTCAGAAGGCCTGGTCTAAGGATTGCAGTTAAAAGCCAGATGGTGAAGGAAAGTCCAAGAGACTCTTATCTCCAGTTAACCACCAAAAATCTGGAAGTGGAACTGTGTTCAAGTGGTACAGTGCCAGCCTTGAGCCAAAAAGTTAAGGGAACTGGGTTCAGGTAGCTTATGTCTGTAATGCTACCTGTTCAGAAGGCTGAGATCTGAGGATGGAGGTTCAGAGCCAGCTCTGGCAGGATAGTGTCTTATCCAGTTAACCAAAAGGCCAGAAATGGAGCTGTGCCTTAAGTCTAAAAAAAAGTTTAAGGACTGCGCGTGCGACGCGCACACACACACACACACACACACACACACACACACTTCTGCAGTGTTAGAAATTGAAATCATTTCCTGTAGGAAATGGTTAGGTCAGTACTCTTCAGTGTTGGGCTGCAGTCCCCCCCCCCCCCTTTTTTTTTTGGGTCCGGTCGTGGGGCCTGAACTCTGGGCCTGGGCGCTGTCCTTCAGCTTTTCAGCTCAAGGCTAGAGCTCTACCACTTGAGCCACAGCACCACTTCTGTTTTTTCTGCTTATGTCATGCTGAGGAATAGAACCCAGAGCCTCATGCATGCAAGGCAAGCACTCTACCACTTAGCCTCCTTCCCAGCCCGACATCTGCCAGTTTCTACTGAACTGTGCCAACAACCATCTCTGTTCTCTGGCTGTCTTCTCTTCATCTCCTGTGTTGCTGCTTTAGTTCAGGCCATCCTCATCTGTGATGGGCCATCTGCACATTCCTCAGATTCCTTACCAGTCAGCCTGTCCTTTGCTGCTCAGCAGTGGATCAGAGTTGTTTGTGGAGAGGAATACATCTAGCCAGGCACTGATGGTTCATGCCTGTAATCCTGGCTGCTCAGGAGGCTGAAATCTGAGGATTGCGGTTCAGAGCCAGCCCACGCAGGAAAGTTTGTGAGACTCTTATCTCCAATTAATCACCAGAAAACCAGAAGTGGCCCTGTGGCTCAAGTGGTAGAGCATTTGCTCTGAACTGAAGAACTCAGGGACAGCGCCCAGGCCCAGAGTTCAAGCCCCACAACCAATTGGGGGGAGGAAAAGAGAATACATCTGCTCAGGACATGCATACATGCATACTACATGGAGTAAGGCAAGATGAGGCTGAAAGTCAGACTTAAGTCCATATCCTTAGCATCTTTCTTCAAGTCTGAGCTTTCCACCCTCCTCTCTTCTCCACTTGCCCATGGAATCTCCCATAAAGCATGCTTTGCTCATTCTGGATCTTTTGTATATGTATGTGTGAGTGTATGTGAAACAGTAAGTCAGGGCCTGAACTTTTGTGATCAAAGCTAGTTCTCTACCATTTGAGCCACAACTTTACTTCTGGTCTTTTGGTGGTTAATTGGAGTTAAGACTCATAGACATTTGTATCTTGGCTGGCTTCAAACATCAATCCACAGCTGGGTGTCTATGGCTCACACCTGTAATCCTAGCTACTCAGGAGGCTGAGATCTGAAGATTGAGATTCAAAACCAGCCTGGGCTGGAACATCTGAGACTCTCCAGTTAACTACTAAAACACCAGAAATGCAACTATGGCTCAAAGTGGTAGAGCTCTAGTCTTGAGAACAAAAGATCAGGGATAATGCCCAGGCCCTGAGTTCAAGCCCCGGGACTGGCACAAAAAAAATACCCCCTGCAATCATGGGATAGATGTCAGCCTCTTTTTTTTTTTTTTTTTTTTAATTAGTTGTGGGGCTTGAACTCTGGCCTGGGCAATGTCCCTGAGTTCTTTAGCTCAAGGCTAGCACTCTACCACTTGAGCCACAGTACCACTTCTGGTTTTCTGGTGGTTAATTGGAGGTGAGTTTTATGGACTTTGCTGCTTGAGTTGGCTTTGAACCTCAGATCTCAGCCTCCTGAGTAGCTAGGATAACAGGCATGAGTCACCCGTGCCTGTGATGTCAGCCTCTTGAGGTTTACAGACTTTACTCTGGATCTTTTAATTGTTTTTTCCCCTCTCCCAACCCAGGACCTTATGTATGCTAGGTGAGCACACTTCTAACTTCTAGGAGCAACAGCCTCAATGCAATGTTCCTGTCTCTTCTCTGTACCAGAGTGACTTCTTATCCTTTGAGACTAACTTCAAGGAACATTTCTTTGGGAGAATTTCCTCCTTTGAGCAAATCAGTAAGAAAAATATCATGCATCTGGAACCAAGAAATTCTGGCCTATCTGTTGTGTTCCCAGTATATGTCAGTGTCAACAGCATGGTGGTGTACAGGGGAAGAAAAGATTTCTCTCATACACACACATTGAAGAGGATATGGAATATGGTTTAGCACCTTTAAGCATGAATAGGATTTCAGTAGTAGAAGAGGATAGGTTTCTGGTGTTACTGTAGGGGTCTCTAGCTAATCTTGATCTGCCTAGAATATAGACCAGTGGGATTCAGTTTCATTCCAGAATGACTCTGGGCAGTGGTTCAGAGAGATGCCATAAGGAGCCCCAAAACCATCTGCCAGCTTCCTCAAAGCATCCTTCTTCTCTGTGCTGCCCCCTCCTTTGTTTTTAGTTAGGCTAGCACCTGAGGTGCTTTACAAAAACACTGGAGAACTGGCCTACTTTTACTTGAGGTTGGCATGTATAAAGTTCCTGGCTTTTCTAGAACTAGATGCCTCCCACCTATGGGGCTAAGGCAGCCTTGGCAGGACCAAGTTGGCTAGCCAGCCTCTGGAAGAGATGTTATAAAAAGTATAAAAAGTGATGCTGATGACTTCAAGGCAGGTGGTAGAGGGTATAACCTTTAGGTTTCAGTTATTGCCTTCAGAAGTGGCCAGCTTCTCACTTATTTTGCCTACATTTGTCTCCTAGCCAGTGTCAGACTCTGAAGGGAAACAGATAAACCTAACTTGCCTTAGTAAAAGGGGGAAGAGCCAGGTGCTGGTGGCTCATGCCTGTAATCCTAGCTACTTAGCTACTCAGGAAGCTGAGATCTGAGGGTGGAGGTTCAAAGTCAGCCCAGGCGGGAAAGTCCAAGAAACTTATTTCCAACTAATTACCAAAAAGCCAGAAGTGGAGCTGTGGCTCAAGTGGTAGAGCACTAACCTTGAGCAAAAAAGCTCAGGGACAGGGGCTAGGAATATGGCTTAGTGGTAGAGTGCTTGCCTAACATGCATGAAGCCCTGAGTTCAATTCCTCAGTACCACATAAGCAGAAAAAAAAACCAGAAGTGGAGCTGTGGCTCAATTGGTAGAACACTTGCCTTAAGCACAGAGAGGCTCAGGGACAGTGCCTCGGTCCCAAGTTCAAGCACCAGGACCAATGGTGGGGACTGGGAGAAGCTCAGGGACAGTGCTAATGACCTAAGTTCAACCCCCCAGGGCCTATAAAAAAAAGGGGGAGGGGGAGACTTTCATTCATGGCAAAGATACTGAGATGGAGACTTTGAATCTTGGCCCTGAAGTATCTTCTATGAGCAAGTTGTTTCACCTCTGTACCTCAGATTATTTCATCTATGTGTGTAGGTTAAACCAGTGAATATCAAGTTCTTCGAAGAGTATTTGGCATATACGGATATACTGTAGATAATCTTAAATTTTTTATTATCTTTAAGTGGTTGTACAATGAAGTTCCCATTCCTGTAGATAATCTTATTGAAAGTGAGCACAGGGGCTGGGAAGGTGGCTCAGTGGTAGAGTGCTTGCCTTGCATGCATGAGGCCCTGGGTTCGATTCCTCAGCACCACATAAGCAGAAAAAGCCGGAGTGGCGCTGTAGCTCAAGTGGTAGAGTGCTAACCTTGAGCTGAAGAGCTGAGGGACAGTGCCCAGGCCCAGAGTTCAGGCCCCACGACCGACCCCCCCCCCCAAAAAAAAAGTGAGCACATTATTTTCCAAGGTAGTAAGACCAGCCTGGCAGGAGTGGGGAGGGTTTAGAGGATGGAGAGGAGAGATGATACTGAAAAGTAGGTGGGTTGGGTGGAGGTGGGCCTGCCTGGACATGATCTCACTTAGCTATGGTGCTTTACTACCTCTGAAAGTACCTGTTTTGTGTAATTGATAAAAGCAGAGACAGCTAGATGCAAATTCCTTTAAAATTGAGAGCTCTTGGCCTCAGAATGAGTCTTCTTAATATTTCAGCATGTTAAGGTTTAGGTGATTGAATGTATTGCCTGACCTTCTTGTGCCTCAGTTTCCTTACTGGTAAATGAGGGAATTGAGTTCTATACTACTCTTAAAGCAACAACAGAGTTATCTTTAACCTGATAGTTGTAATAGAAGAGTGGAAAAGTAGAAAGAAACTATAGATTTATACACACAAAAATCACATGTTGTTTTACTCCTCCATATAGAACCTCTTTTCCTTCATATATTTACCTTATTTTACCATCAATTTTTTAAATATAAAGTTTATTTTATCAAAGAAAAATTTCAGCATGTTATCTTGTGTGTTTTCCTTTCCTGTCCTGAATATACATCAGTGCAGTGATTGTCATCTACCACAGATGTGTACAGAGGTATAAAAGAAACTCTCCTAGTAAATGGTTGGCAATTCCACAGAAGTCTCTTGTCTATTCTTTCAGCCTAGAAGCAAGCAGGAAGTATTTTTTGCTGGTACAGGGGCTTGAACTCATTACCTGAGTGATGTCCCTTAGCTCTTTTGCTCAAGGCTGGATTTCTACCACCTGAGCCATAGCTCTCCTGTTTTTTTTTTTTCCAATCCTGGGCTTGAACTTGGCCTGGACACTGTCCCTGAGCTTATTTTGCTCTATGACTTGAGCCACAGTGCCATTTCCAGCTTTTTCTGAATAGTTTAATTGCAGATAAGAGTGTCACAGACTTTCCTGTCTGGGCTGGCTTCAACCTGCAGTCCTCAGATCTCAGCTTCCTAGTAGCTAGGATTACAGACATGAGCCATAGGCACCTGATTCCTTCCATCCTTTTGTTGGTTAATTGGAGTTTCCTGTTAAGGGTGGCTTAACTGAGATCTTTTATCTCAGCCTCCTGAGTAGCTACAGGATTTTAGGCATGAGCTACCACTACCTGGCTGAAACTGCATGGCTTGTTTCTGATGGTTGTTGAGTTTTTCCTTTTGAATTGTGTCATTATAGAGCTCTAGAATCCCAGAACTGCAATAAGTCTGGGAAAGCAGATGCTGGGTCGCCTTCATTTACAGGTGAGGGTGGATCCAAGTCCATTGCCCAGGTGTTCCTGTTCTTAGTGCCATGTACCAGCTTAGATAGCTACTCTGTCTGTGTGTGTGTACGTACATGTGTGCGTGTATGTGTGCTCCCGCTGCTTTGTTTGCTCAAGGCTAGCTCTCTACCACTTGAGCCATAGCACCATGTCTGGTTTTTTGTGTTTATGTGGTGCTGAGGAATTGAACTTAGGGCCTTATGCATGCTAGGCAAAGCAACTCTACCACTGAGCCACCTTCCAAACCCTCATGGACTTTTTCTGACTGGGTTAGTTTCAAATGGGGATCCTTAGATCTTATCCTCCTGAGTGGCTAAGATTACAGGTTTGAACCATGGGCACCCATGCTTTTGGTTTTAAGGGAGGTAGACAGGGTAGAGAATAGCAAGATTCATTCAGGTTAGGTTTTTTTTTTTGTTAATTTTTGTTTTCCAGTTGATTATACTTTTGTATCCTTCATCATCTTGCCAGATTCTGCCTCCACCTTAGCATAGTTTAGCAGAGTGGTAAAGTTCTTTTTTGACAAGTCTTAGCTCAGTGGGTTCATTTCCAATGAGAGCAGAAGCTAATGTCAAAGACAGTAGTCATCACTGGGCTTCATAAAAATCTTTTTGTGAGGGTTTGGCATACAGTTCTTTCATGGGTAGAGGAAAGGGTATAACTGAGAAGTTCACCAGCCTCTTAGCCCTTTTCAAGATTATAAGTATCAACATCAGTGTGTCTTTCCTTATGAAAACTCAGCACATGGGGAGGAGGGGTATGGTGGGGAGGGAGGAAGTGGGAGAAAAATAAGGGAGAAGGTAACAATATTTGACAAGAAATTATGTATGTAACTGTAACCCCTCTGTACAACACCTTGACAATAAAATTAAATTAAAAAGAAAAAACAGCACACACAAACCTAAATGTACTGAAGGAGTGGAGTGATCTGTTTCTTGTCATGCTGGGGGTGGAACCCAGGGCCTCTAGTGTATTAAAGTAAAGGCTTTCCTCTGACCTACATCCCAAACCCCTACCATGTATTTTACATAGGCAGTTTCCGTTCTGCTTACTTGTCCTGTGTTTCTGGGTCTGTTCTGGACAGAATTGAAGTAGGTGGTGTTTGATGGGTGTGCTGGACTTTGCAGTGTGTAATATATGTCAAGAATGCCAGACACACCTATGTTTAGATAAAGATGGAAACACATTTCATGAGCAAGGCTTGTGGGAAGCTGCCTGTGAGTGGAGCTGGCATGAGAACCTGCTCAGTTGAGGACATAGGCATGCTTGCCCTCTCTCACTCCCTGTGACTGTAGGAATTCAGGACTTTGCCCTTGCTAGGCAGGTGCTTTATTACTCTAGCTACACCTAACCCCTCTTTACATTGGTTATTTTTCTGGGCTAGCTTGGGCTCTGATCCTACTTGTGCTTCCATTTGTCTCAAGCATGTGTCACTGGTTTTACTGTGTACTTCCCCTATAGATGAGATAAAGGGATATACCATCTCACACCAGTCATTGGTTGAGAAGTCTCATAATTTTATTATTATTATTTTTTTTTTTTTTTGCCAGTCACAGGGCCAGAACTCTGGGCATAGGCACTGTCCCTGAGCTCTTCAGCTCCAGGCTAGTGCTCTACCACTTGAGCCATAGCACCACTTCCAGTTTTTTCTGCTTATGTGGTACTGAGGAATCAAACCCAGGGCCTCATGCATGAAAGACAAAGCACTCTACTACTGAACCACCTTCCCAGCCCCTCTCATAAACTTATGCTTAAGCTGAATTAAAACTCTATTCTTGATATCTGCCTCCCAAGTAGCCATGACCGCTGTAGCTGCATGTATGGGTTCCTTTCAGTCATGTCCTCTTGGAAAGACCTTGAGGAATAGCCTACCTGCCTAGCTCTGTGCTGTGGTAGAGTAACAGGAACCCGAGTTTAGATGTTGGTTTCTGCCTTAAGAGATACTCTTGTTGAGTTCTGTCTTATGATACTCCTGATATTGACTTATGCTACCATGTCTTAATACAGAAATACTCAGACTAGATAGCAATAAAAAATAAATATAAGCCAGGTGCAGGTGGCTCATGCCTGTAATCCTAGCTACTCAGGAGTCTGAGATCTGAGGATCGCAGTTCCAAGCCAGTCCGGGCAGGAAAGTCCACAAGACTATTATTATCTTCAGTAAAGTACCAGAAAACCAGAAGTGGTGCTGTGGCTCAAGTAGTAGAGTGCTAGCCTTGAGCTGAAGAGCTGAGGGACAGCGCCCAGACCCGAGTTCAAGCCCCATGACCGACAAAGAAAAAAAACACACACACACACACACACACACACACACACACACACACACACACACACACGCGCGCGCGCGCCATAATAAGAATTCTCTGTTACTTTTCAGGGGGCAGTACTGGGGTTTTGAACTAAGGGCTTCACATTTGCTAGGCAAATTTTTTTTTTTTTTTTGTCAGTTAAAGGGTTGTGAGGCTTGAACTCTGGGCTTGGGCGCTGTCCCTGTGCTCTTCAGCTCATGGCGAGTGCTCTACCGCTTGAGCCACAGCGCCACTTCTGGTTTTCTAGTGGTTTACTGGAGATAAGAGTCTCACGGATTTTACTGAACCTTGATCCTCAGATCTCAGCCTCCTGAGTAGCTAGGATTACAGATGAGAGCCACTGGCGGCTTGCTAGGCAAATTAAGTGGTTTACCACTTGACCCGTGCTTTCAATCCAGCATAGCTCCTTTTTGTGTGAGTGTGCTAGTAGTGGGGCTTGAATTCAGATCCTTGCACTTTTGCTTGGTTTATTTAGCTTTTTTACTGAAGGCTAGCTTCAATTCTATCTTCTTGCTGGTTAGAGATAAGAATATCTTAGATTTGTTTGCCTAGGCTGGCTTTGAACCATGATCCTTGATCTTAGCTTCTGAGTTGTAGGTAGGATTATAGGCATGGGCCACCACTGCCTTGTTTCAGGATTCACCTTTAAAATAGAAACAAAGCCGGAAGTGGCGGTGTGGCTCAAGTGGTAGAGTGCTAGCCTTGAGCTGAAGAGCTGAGGGACAGCGCCCAGGCCCAGAGTTCAGGCCCCACGACCGGACCCAAAAAAAAAAAAAAAAAAAAATAGAAACAATTCAGAATAACTTCTGGATTTCTATGACCTCAAACTTCCTATAGTGAAAAGGACTTTTAGTATTGATTCCATGTGTCTAGCTCAGTGGGAATGATTTGTCCCTACTCTCTCCTCTTTTTTTCTGCTAGTTCTGGGGCTTGAATTTAGGGCCTTGCACTTTTTTTTTTTGCCAGTCCTAGGGCTTGAACTCAGGGCCTGTGCACTGTCCCTGAGCTTCTTTTGCTCAGGCTAGCACTCTACTACTTGAGCCACAGCACCACTTCCAGCTTTTTTTTTTTTGTTTTTGTTTTGTTTATATGGTACTGAGGAATCAAATCCAGGGCTTATGCATGTTTGGCAAGCACTCTTGCACTGTTGTTGGGCTTTTTTGCTCACTTCTGGCACTATTACTTGAGTCATACTTCCATTTTTGTTATTTTGCAGATTAGTTGGAGATGAAAGTCTCTGATTTGTCTGTCAGGGCTAGCTTTGAATCTCAAGCCTCAGATATCAGTTGCCTGGGTAGCTAGGATTACAGGTGTGAGCCACCAGTACCTAGGGGGTTTTATCCTTAAATTAAAAAAAAATTAAGTGGCTGTACAAAGCGTTACAATTCCATCCATGTGTCCGGTTATGAATACAGTGCATCATTGTTTCCCTCATTTCACCTTCTCATCCCTACCTTCAAGTTTCATAGTTCAGTTTTTACATAATGTACAATGGTACAATGAATATAATGACTGCATTTACTCATCCTTTCTCCATTTATGTGCACAGTTCTCCTCTTTTTCTCCATAGAAACATGTTGCTGCTTTCTGGTAGTATTCATTTTGTTAATCATGTGTATGTTATCATGTATACTTGTATTTTGATTTAGCTTCCGCATGAAAGAAAATATGTGGTTTGTCTCTCTGACCCTGGCTTAACTTAAGTTTTTCTTTTTTTTTTTTTGGTCCGGTCTTGGGGCCTGAACTCTGGGCCTGGGCTCAGTCCCTCAACTCTTCAGCTCAAGGCTAGCACTCTACCACTTGAGCCACAGCGCCACTTCTGGCTTTTTTTCTTTTTGCTTATGTGGTGCTGAGGAATCGAACCCAGGGCCTCATGCATGCAAGGCAAGCACTCTACCACTGAGCCACCTTCCCAGCCCTAACATAAGTTTTTCTAGGTCCATCAGTTGTCCTATAAATGACATTCTTTTTTTTTTTGGTCAGTTGTGGGGCTTGAACTCTGGGCTTGGTCGCTGTCCCTCAGCTCTTCAGCTCAAGGTGAGCACTCTACCACTTGAGCTACAGCGCCACTTCTGGTTTTCTGGTGGTTTATTGGAGATAGGAGTCTCATGGTCTTTCCTGCCCTGGCTGGCTTTGAACCGAGATCCTCAGATCTCAGCCTCCTGAGTAGCTAGGATTGCAGGCATGAGCCACCAGCGCCCGACTTAATGACATTCATTTTAACAGATGGGTAAAATTATGTTGTATATGTGTTTCACATTTACTTAATCCTCTTGTAGGGCATCAGGGCTGCTTACACAATTTAGTTATTGTGATTAGTGTGGCAATGAACATGGTTTATCCTTTTTTAAAATTTTATTTTTTAAGTAGTTGTATAAAGGGACGTTTTGTTTCATTTTGGTTTAGTTTAATTTTGTTTTTCTTTGCTAATCCTGGGGCTGGAACTCAGGGCCTGGGCACTGTCCCTGAGCCTCTCTGTGCTCAAGGCCAGCACTCTACCACTTGAGCCAATGTGCCACTTCTGGCTTTTTCTGTTTATGTGGTACTGAGGAATCGAACCCAGGGTTTCTTTTTTTTTGGGGGGGGGGGGCGGGGTCTGGTCATGGGGCCTGAATTCTGGGCCTGGGCACTGTCCCTCAGCTCTTCAGCTCAAGGCTAGCGCTCTACCACTTGAGCCATTAACGCCACTTCTGGCTTTTTTTCTTTTTGCTTATGTGGTGCTGAGGAATCCAACCCAGGGCCTCGGGCATGCAAGGCAAGCGCTCTATCACTGAACCACCTTCCCAGCCCCTCAAACCCAGGGTTTCTTGCTAGGCAAGCACTCTTATCACTTAAGCCACATTCCCAGCCGAGCTTTTTCTGTTTATGTGGTACTGAGGAATTGAACCCAGGGCTTCATGCATGCTAGGCAAGCACTATGCCACATTCCCAGCCCTGGAAGTTTTTTTTTTTTTGTCGGTCATGAGGCCTGAACTCTGGGCTTGGGCCCTGTCCCTCAGCTCTTCAGCTCCAGGCTAGTGCTGTACTACTTGAGCCACAGTGCAACTTCCAGCTTTTTCTGCTTATGTGGTGCTGAGGAATCGAACCCAGGGCCTCATGCATGCAAGGCAAGCAGTCTATCACTGAACCACCTTCTCAGCCCCAGGTTTTATTTCTTTAGCAGTAGAAATGACGATTAGGGCCTCAGTTTCTTCCTTGCTAAAAGACTTGGGTAGCATAAGCATGGTGGTTTATGGGGTGTAGCTGGAGAATGTTCCTCAGATAGAGGCCCTAACCCACCAGGAACTTAGTGCTGTAAGTCCTAGGTGGACTCTGAGGACTAGCTAGTCTCTGTCCTCCACTCCTCCCATTGTCTCTCTGATGAAGAGTATTGGACAGATCCAGATCCACAGGATTCATGCACCCTGATTGACAGATATGATAGTGACAGTCTCCCCAACATTAATTAACACTTCAGCTAAGTTGGTTTCCTAAATCACCTGCATCCATGTTTCCCATACATGGACACCCACTCACTTCTATTTACCAATTCAATTTTTGCCTGTCCTTTAAGTCCTACTTAAGCTGTTCCATCTTGAGATCTGCTGGGCTTTCTTCTCTCTGACGCAGAGGTACCTAGAACAGTAGTTTTTAGCTGTTCTAACTCAGCCTCAGCAGCTAAGAGGGGATGTTAGGCTTTACTAAAAATAATTCCTTTAGGTATATAATTTGCCTTTTTAAATTTAATAAGTACAAAAATGACTCTGTAGCCAGGCGCTGGTGGCTCACGCCTGTAATCCTAGCTACTCTGGAGGCTGAGATCTGAGGATCTCCGTTCCAAACCAGCCCAAACAGGAAAGTCTGAGAGATTCTTATCTCCAATAAACCACCAGAAAACCGGAAGTGGCTCTGTAGCTCAAGTGGTAGAGTGCTCGCCTTGAGCTGAAGAGCTGAGGGACAACGCCTAGGCCCAGAGTTCAAGCCCCACGACTGATAAAAAAAAAAAATGACTCTGTGGTATTGGATATGATTATTTACATTGCACACACATCCCTGTATTAGACACTATTTCTAGTATTGTCTTGACATCTGAAGCATCCCTGACTTGGCCTTGTTGACTGTTCTTCTGTGCATCTGTTTTTTCTTAGCATCTCTTAGAACCTGGATTGGTGGGCTCTAGGCAGGTGGGCAAGGCCCAGCTTTCAGGTTGTGTATAATTCCCATGTCATATGCCATTACTTGGTCCCTTTGGCTGACATGTGGGAATCTAGATCTCTGGGTTGGAGTTAGGTAATGGGCTGCTTTGAGATGTTAAGTAGTGGAGCACTCTCATTCATGAGGCCCAGTGTTCAATTTCTGGCACTACAAAAACAAACAAAAAACAAGACTGTAGTTTGAGACTGTAAGACTCTTCAGGTTTTCACCATACACTCTGCTTCAGAGCTGAGAAAGGACCTCATTTTAAGAAGTTACTCTTCTTGGGGCTGGGAATATGGCTCAGTGGCAGAGTGTTTGCCTTGCATGCATGAGGTCCTCAGCACCACATAAGCAGAAAAAGCTTTGGCTCAAGTGGTAGAGCACTAGCCTTGAGCTGAAGAGCTTAGGGACAGAGTTCAGGCCCCACTACCTACAAAAAAAGTTACTTTTTCCTCATGTGTTACTACTTACCTTGGCTGGGAAGCCCTGATCTCCCCTGCCAGAAGGGTTGAGCAAGTGGGTAGTTCTGCTTTCCATCAAGCTCATCTCTTGATTTGTCAGTATCGTGCCATCAGCATGGCCATGATCAGCTGACCCCAGGCTGTGGTGTCTGATTTTGAGCAGAACTGAAATGAACCTTTGCAGGAACATTTTCTCTTTCTCTTTTTTTTCTTACGAGGTTTTTCTTCTTTTGGAGGGGGGGCAGTGCCCAGCCTAGGGCTTTAACTCAGGGCCCGGGCGCTGTCCCTGAGCTTCTTTTGCTCACAGCTAGTGCTCTATACTACAAAAAAGCCATAAGAGTTTTACAGATTTTCCTGCTCTGGATGATTTTGAACCATGATCCTCAGATCTCACCCTCACCCAGGATTACAGGTGTAAGCCACTGATACCCAGCAGGGTTGTTTTTTTTTTTTTTTTGGGTCCGGTCGTGGGGCCTGAACTCTGGGCCTGGGCGCTGTCCCTCAGCTCTTCAGCTCAAAGCTAGCGCTCTACCACTTGAGCCACAGCGCCACTTCCGGCTTTTTTCTTTTTTGCTTATGTGGTTCTGAGGAATTGAACCCAGGCCCTCAGGCATGCGAGGCAAGCGCTCTACCACTGAGCCACCTTCCCAGCCCCCCAGCAGGGTTTTTTTGTTTTTTTTTTAAATATATGCACATTAGCATCTTAACCTGTTCATCTTCAAGGCACCTTCTGATACATTATGAAGTTACAGATATCTGTACAGCATACATATCAGTCACAATAAAAATTTTGTTTATAGTCCTTTTTAAAAAATGAGATAGTTTTTTATTTTTTTTATTATTTTTATTTTTTTTATTGTAAAGCTACTATACAGAGGGTTACAGTTACATGAGTGAGGTAATGAGTACACTTCCTCTTGAACATTGTTACCCCCTCCATTGTTTTCCCCCTACCATCCCCTCCCTCCCTCCCTTCCCCGAGGTTCTTTTTTTTTTTTTTTTGATTGTGATTAAATGATTACATAATTTCAAAGTCACAAGTTCATTCTAACTTCCCTGGAGCAAATTGTCTACCACAGTCTGTAATATATAACAGTGTTCACATGTTATATACCATATTTGTGATCAGCAGCATGAGGATATTTAGTAGTGGTTCAACCAGATGAGCGGGAGTTCTTTGTTTCTTAAGTCCTGTTAGTTTTGTTGTATCACCTAACCTTTTGGATTTAGCATCCACTTATGAGGGAGACCATGTACCGTTTGTCTCTTCGTTTTTGGAGATAGAGTTTTGATATGAAGTTCAGGCTGACTTGGAACATGAGATCCTCTGCCTCCTGAGTGTTGGGAGTACAAGTGTTCTCCATCTCTCCCAGTTATAGTTCTTTTTTTAAAGTAAAAGTTACATACAAAGAAATGGATACATTTGAAGTGTACCATTTAATGTATTGCATATTTTCTAAGCTTTCATTGGCTTTGGTCTTCCTTTTTTTGTTCTAGAGCTGAGGGCTATGATTTTCCTTTTTCTTTCACAGCGCCTTGAACTCAACCTCTTTGAATTTACATGGATTTCTTTCCATTCTTCTGGAAATATTTATTATCAAGAACTTTCTTAATTATAGGGGCATGTAGGGACACAGTTTTGCCTGAAGTTTTTTTTTTTTTTTTTTTTTTCTGGTTCCATGCCTTGAACTTAGTGCTTTGTGCTCATGCTTTGTTTGCCCATGGCAGAGCTCTATTTTGAGCTGCTCCTTCAGCCTTCTTTTTTCCCCCCATTAATTAAAGATGGAAACTGTTAGTTTTTTCTCTGGCTGACTTTGAACCACTAGCCTCAGATTTCAATCTTCTGAGTAGCTAGAATTATAAGCATGAGCTGCCACCACTGGCTCAGGGTTTGCCATCTTGAGAACTTCAATAATTCTGACTTTTCAATCTCAGATCTTTAAGTAGAAGCTTCACCATTTAATCTTACTTCCAGCCTGAGTCTCACAACTTTAGATAGAATCTATCTTTTCTTTGAATAAGTAGAACCCATCTTCCTTTTAAGTTTTCTTGAATGAAGGAGACTTGATCAGTAGTTTAGGCTGAATACATAGCCTAAATACTATTTATAAAAACAAATTTCAGGGCTGGGAAGGTGGCTCAGTGGTAGAGTGCTTGCCTTGCATGCGTGAGGCCCTGGGTTCGATTCCTCAGCACCATATAAGCAGAAAAAGCTGGAGGTGGCACGGTGGCTCAAGTGGTAGAGCGCTAGCTGAGGGACAACAGCCAGGCCCAGAGTTCAGGCCACATGACTGACAAAAAAAAAGATGCTCATGGACTTTCCTGCTTGTGCTGGCTTCAAACTTCAATCCTCAGATCTCAGCCTCCTGAATAGGTAGTATTATAGATGTGAACTCTCAGCACCTAGCTAGAGCCTTGTTCTTAATAGGCAGGTGCTTTAACTTTTTTTTTTTTTGTGGGGGAGGTCTGGTCATGGGGCCTGAACTCCGGGCCTGGGCGCTGTCCCTCAGCTCTTCAGCTCAAGGTTAGTGCTCTACCACTTGAGCCACAGCGCCACTTCCGGCTTTTTTTCCTTTTTGTTTATGTGGTGCTGAGGAATTGAACCCAGGGCCTCATGCATGCAAAGTGCTCTACCACTGAGCCACCTTCCCAGCTCATGGTGCTTTAAACTCTTGAACTGTTTCCCAGACACCTTAGGTTTTTGTTTTGTTGGTCATGGGGCTTGAACTCTGGGCCTGGGCACTGTCCCTGCACTCTTTAGTTCAAGGCGAGCACTCTACTGCTTGAGCCACAGCGCCACTTCCAGTTTTCTGGTGGTTAGTTGGAAATAAGAGTCTCATGGACTTTCTGCCCGGGCTGGCTTTGAACCTTGATCCTCAGATCTCAGCCTCCTGAGTAGCTAGGATTACAGGCATGAGCCACTGGTGCCCGGCTCCTTTTTAGTTAGTTTTAAAATAGGATCTCATGTTTTTGCCAGTCTAGACTGTTATTCTCCTATTTATGCCTCCCATGTGGCTAGAATGATAGGTGATAACGCTTAGCTCTTTGGTTGAGGCCTGATTGGCCTCAAACCATGATCCACCTGTTTTATACCTCCCCAGCAGTTGGGATTGCAGGTTTGAACCCCATGCTTGGACTTTCTTTTGGCCTTGTTTTTAAAGAATTGTTTTGAAGTTCTATCCCCCTCCATCGTCTTCTATGTTTAAAGCATTTTGGTAGCTGGGAAGGTGGCTCAGTGGTAGAGCACTTGCCTTGCATGCCTGAGGCCCTGGGTTCGATTCCTCAGCACCATATAAGCAAAAAGAAAAAAGCCGGAAGTGACGCCATGGCTCAAGTGGTAAAGCGCTAGCCTTGAGCTGAAGAGCTGAGGGACAGCACCCAGGCCCAGAATTCAGGCCCCATGACCAGACCCCCCAAAAAAAACCCAAACAAAAAAACAAGTCTCATGGATATTTCTGGGGCTGGGAAGTTGGCTCAGTGGTAGAGTGCTTGCCTTGCATGCCTAAGGCCCTGGGTTCAGTTCCTCAGCACCACATAAGCAAAAAGAATAAAAGCCGGCAGTGGCGCTGTGGTAGAGTGCTAGCCTTGAGCTGAAGAGCTGAGGGACAGCGCCCAGGCCCAGAGTTCAAGCCCCACGACCGGACCCCAAAAAAAAAAAAGGCATTTTGGTAGTTTGGTGGGACTTAGACCATAAGGGCTATGATATCTTCTCTCCATAGCCAAGAATTCCTAGTTATATTGAGCCAAGAACCAGGATGCCAAAATAGAGCTTTACTACTCTATTTATAGAGAATCTTTTCTGTGCTGGATCCTTTTTTTTTTTTCCCCCTCTTGAAGCCCCAGCTTCCTAGTTATTCACTAACCTAGTCATTGAGCAAATTTCTGGGCCCCACTATGACTCTCTGGCAGTGCGGGGGCTTCCTGATCTCTGTCATCATTCCTGGCTCCACGGAGCTGACATTCTATTTGAGAAGCAGATGGAAGTGGTGGATAGATGTGAGACCTCTTGTCTTTTGTTTATCTAGATTTCATAGTCCCCAGGGAGGGTTTCTGGTGAGTCTTAGGCATCAGCACTGGAGGACCAAGATGGCAGCTGGCATGTTGGAGTGGTCTTCAAGTTCAATGCTTTCTTTGTAGAGGAGCCAGTAGATGCCATCCCCTGCTATGGGGCAGGGGTGGTGGTATGGTCATAGTTACTGCCACTAATGCCATTCCTTCTTTTGGAATGGATTTGTTGAGTGCTAGCTATAGTGGTTCATATCTGTTGTTTCAACTGTTTAGGAGGCAAAAATTAGGAGAATTGTGGTTTGAGGCCAGTCTGGGTAATATGTTAATAAATCAGCCGACTGGTGGCTCGTGCTTATAATCCCAGCTACTCAGGAGGCTGAGATCAAAACCAGCCCAGGCAGAAATTTCCATGAGACTCTTATCTCTAATTAACCACTAAAAAACTAGAAGTGGTAGAGCACTAGACTTGAGCAAAAAGAGCACAGGAACAGCACCCAGGTCCTAAGTTCAAGCCCCATGACCACCCCCCCCCCCAAAAAAAAACAAACAAGCAAGTAAACAAAAGGTTAACAAGTCTTCATCGTGATGTGGCATACCTGTAATCTAGCTACTGGCTTAGGTAAGAGGATCATGGTCCAAGGCTGACCTTAACAAAAACCATGAGACTCCATCTGAGAAATAATTAAATCAACTAAAGGGCTTGGGACATGGTTCAAGCCTAATACCCCATCCTTGCCCCAAGAAAGGACTCATTGCTTAGTGTCATAATTCCCTTTCCTCCTTGTGCCACTTGTTAAGAATTTCAGTCTCCACCCACACTTGCTGGGCTAGAATTTCTGGGACTGAATCTGAGTCCAGGTGATTGTGGGTTGACAAGTAGTGAGCATTCTGTGGGAAAACACTTGGGCCTTCCACTTGTCATGAAACTCCTTTCTTTAATGTGGACCAACCTCCACTCTTAACTCAGTACTGTAACACTGACTTCATCTGTTTTCCCTACCTTGGAGGTATTTTTTTTTTCCATGTAGCCATGTCTATGTAGCTTCAATGTGCTTTACAAACTGCTGCTCTATGATTGGAGTGTGGGGTGTGAAGGATCCTTTGGACCTGTTGACTAGGGGTTCTAACAAATTGTCTCCATACTATTTTGAGCCATGGCTCTGCTCAAGGAGATACTTTTTCCTACTAGAAAAGGTAAGGGTTGGCAGAGGCAGGACCCCACCGGGTGGTGTTAGGGTGTAGAAGAGACAGCATCTGAGAAATTGGGAAAATCTGTTATGCTATTGGATGGAAGCCCTGGTTGAGGCAATGGTAGAAATGGCACTCTACATTCATGAATTTAAATTTGGAGGAATGTTGATCATGTAATGTAGGTGGGAGGGTATATACTGACTGGCTTGTGTCATGACGACTGCTTGTGTGAGGCAATGACTAAAGTCAGACTGGTGAAAAAGCAAGTGACAGTTGTAAAGACATCTTGGATCAGGTTCTAAAGTAATGTCATGACAGTTACACTTTCTGGGAAAAATGAAATTGCATTTGCCCCCATTGACTTCACACACACGCACACAACTTCTCATATTTGTAGGAAGCCATACTGCTTACAGTGTGTTTTCCCTTTCATTGTCTGCAACTCTGATTCTTTGTTTGTTTGTTTTTTTGGGTCCAGTCGTGAGGCCTGAACTCTGGGTCTGGGCGCTGTCCCTCAGCTCTTCAGCTCAAGGCTAGCGCTCTACCACGAGTTACAGCGCCACTTCTGGCTTTTTTCTTTTTTGCTTATGTGGTGCTGAGGAATCGAACCCAGGGCCTCAAGCATGCAAGGCAAGCGCTCTAACACTGAGCCACCTTCCCAGCCCTGCAACTCTGATTCTTATTATCCTATTGGCAGCTAAGACAACCAAAGCTCACTGATGTTTTCCTATTCACACCCCATCCCGGGACTGGATGATTGTTTTCTTTGCTTGTGTCTGTGCTAGGGGGTGGAGTTCTAAAATTGTAAATAAACAGTCATATATAGGGAATGTTGTGGGTATGTGTTTGTCTTTGTTTCCTAGTTCTCAGGTTTATTTGTCTTTACATTTTTAGCTTTCAGTGTATGGTCAGCACTTGATAAATAAATCTTGACTGGAAGAAGACAGGTCTGTAGCATCTAACGTCAGACCCTGCTGTATATTTGCCTTGTGCTGGTACTGATGGTATTTAGACAGTTACAGTGACCAACCAAAGAGGTAGTGATGTGGTCACATAAACATAGTTCCCCTCAACTTGTTTGATGGGTTTACCAAGATGGGACAGGGTCTGGGGCAGGGTAGAAGCAATGATGTCACAGAGGGGACTACCCCAGCTTGCCTCCTTAACTTGGCTAGGTTTAGTCTAGTTTTTACTCTCAGATGTCATTGGTGGTGTTCTCACCTGGTTTAATATGAGGGAGTCAGGAGGGATCTTAATATATGGTTCTTTCCCTTATTTGACACCCCTTTATGCTTTGTTAATTAACAGGAGCTTGAAGAGATCCGCAAATGTGGAATGAAAAACTTCCGTAACATCCAGGTTGATGAAGCTAATTTATTGACTTGGCAAGGGCTTATTGTTCCTGTGAGTATTGAACACTTCCACTTCTTATCAGATTATTATTTCAGGTGGTGTGCTGCTGGTGCTACTAAGTAGCTTATAGTCTGGGCAGCCCACAGATGCACAGAAGTGGGCTATAGCTCCAGAGTGACAGGATAGGGTGTAGCCTTGGGCTCTTGAGTAGAATCATGGCTTAGCATTGGTTTTCTATAATTCTAGGAGTCTTCAAATGTTCAGATCTGGGCATCAGATCTGGTATCAACACATAAGAAGTATGTATCCACGCTCTGCTTCTCTCTCATCTTTCCTAACTTCTGGATGCCCTGTTTATCAGGAGTATATCTCTTACTCTTGGGAGAGGATCAGCATTCCCATCTAGATCTTTTGCTTTCCCCGTTGATTTTGCATCTGTGTCTCTCACTTCTGGACACTTTTATTCTGGACTTAACCCTTGTTACCCTCCAACATGTGACTTCAGTTTATCTTAAATCCCTATTCCCAATTACCTACTTGTTCCCCTCACCCAGTCCCTTTTCTAGTGCTTGTACTTCCACTGTTTGCCTCTCACAGTCCCAGTTCCCTTTGCAGAGACTTCTGCCTTTGGACAGGCTTGGGTTTCTCCTAAATGAAGAGCTTCACTACACTCAGCCTCAGTACTTACTCTCTTGATTTTGTGTCTCCTCTATTCCCCATCCTTTGATTTCCCTCATCTTTCCAGAGATTTGCCCCGTACTTAACTGTTGTGCAGTGCTCATTTTTCCTATTCTCCTGAAAATGCTTCATCTTAATTATGCGAGTGCCTCTCAGTTACACACCTGATCCTTGCTTCCAGAACTTTGAGCTTTTGGTAATGTAGGCCTTGGGCCTGTAACCAATTTGCTGTTTGGTGGCCTGCTGGTGCTTTTCCCTCTTACACTTGAGTTTTGTAAGTCTCATTTTTCCCTCCTTCATTTTGTCTCTGGAAACAAACATAACAGCATAATAGCCATCATATTGTATAAGGATTTCTACCCCTCTGTCTCCATTCTAACTTTATATCCCAAAGTTGTACTGTTGGTTCACCAGGTGGCTTCACTTGGATGTTGCATAGCCTTCTGTTTGAGTTCACTTGACCTTCTCTTCCTTTTTTTTTGTCAGTTGTAGGGCTTAAACTCTGGGCCTGGACAATGTTCCTCAGCTCTTCAGCTCAAGGCAAGCGCTCTACCGCTTGAGCTACAGCGCCACTTCCGGTTTTCTAGTAGTTTATTGGAGACAGGAGTCTCAAGATCTTTCCTGCCCGGGCTGGCTTTGAGCCGAGGTCCTCAGATCTCAGCCTCCTGAGTAGCTAGGATCACAGGTTTGAGCCACTGGCACCCGGCTCCTTCTCTTCCTTTCTTGTTATTCCACCTCTACATATCTTCTTTCACATTTCCTTACTTTGTCTGCCTGAGCCTCAGGCCTTCTCCCAGTGCCTGACACTATCCACTATCCTGCCATTGTTAACATAGAATGTTTCACAGGGGCAGATTGATTCCTTTGCTGAGTTAGAGTACATGTTTGCTTACTTAACACACTACTACTATGATGACTACTACTACTACTTTCTTCTTTTTTTGTGCCAGTACTAGGGCTTGAACTCAGGGTCTGGACACTGTTCTTAATTTTTTTTTTTTTTTGCTCAAGACTGTTTGGTATTCTAGCTCTTGAGCCAGAGCTCCACTTCCTGCTTTTTAGTGGTTAATTAGAGATTAAAAGTCTCTTCAATTTGTCTAACTGGGCTGACTTTGAATCTCAAATCTCAGATCCTAACCTTCTGAGTAGCTAGGATTCCAAGCATGAGCCACTGGTACTCAGCTAATACTTGCTTCTTGATACTGGTTTGTGTTTTCAGAGGAACTTGAATAACAATGACTAGATTTGTATATTTATGTTTGTAATCCTTTGGATAACTAATATAGGTGCTACTGTTTTTTTTTCCACTTTTGGCTTTATTTTTTTATTATTTATAAAGATGATGTACAGAGGAGTTACAGTTACATAAGTCAGGTAAAGAGTAAATGTCTTTTTGGACAATAGGACTACTACTACCATTACTACTTTCTTCTTTTTTGTGCCAGTCCTAGGGCTTGAACTTAGGGCCTGGGCACCGTCCCTGAGCTTCAAGGGTAGCACTCTACCACTTGAGCCACAGCACCACTTCCAGCTTTTTCTACTTACGTGGTACTGAGGAATCAAACTCAGGGCTTCATGTGTGCTAGGCAAGCACTCTACCAGTAAGCTACATTCACAGTCCTGTTTTTTTTTTCATTTTCTTACTAGTGTCTCTTCTTATTGTTATCTTTAGGTACTTGTAAAGAAGAGTTTCAATTCAGTTTGGGAGTACAATGCATCTTGTTTTCTTTTTGTTGGTTGTGGGGCTTGAACTCTGGGCCTGGGTGCTGACCCTAGCTCTTCATCTCAAGGCGTGCTCTACCATTTGAGCCACAGCATCACTTTGGGTTTTCTCATGGTTCATTGGAGGTAAGAGTCTCGTGGACTTTTCCTGCCTGGGCTGGCTTTGACCCACAATCCTTAGATCTCAATCTCCTGAGTAACTAGAATTACAGGCATGAGCCACCGGTGCCTGGTTACAATGCATCTTAATTGATATCACCCCTTTCATCATTCTTACCCATCACTCCAAACCCACCTACCCATCCCCCTCAATTCTACTAGTTCCATTTTCATATTTTCATTTTTTTTACTTTTTTGGTCAGTTGTGGGGCTTGAAGTAAGGGCCTGGGTGCTGTCCCTGAGTTCTTTTGGCTAAAGGCTAGTGCTCTATAACTATGAATCACAGCTCCACTTCTGGTTTTCTGGTGGTTAATTGGAGCTAAGAGTCTTACAGACTTTCCTGCCCAGGCTGTCTTTGGACTGAGATACTCAGATCTCATCCTCGTTAGTAGCTATGATTACAGGCGTGAGCCACCAGTGCCTGGCGGCTACTACTACTACTGTTCTTCTTCTAGTTCTATAGGGAGAATAGTTCTGTAAGTTAGTTTATGAGTACAGTATTCTTGATCAATGTCACTCTTTCCATCATTCTTCTCTATTGTCCCCTCCCCCACTGTTAAGTTATATAGTTTGTTCAGTTTTTACATAATGTACATTGGATTTAATGACTGTATTTGCTCACCCTTCCTCTATTTATGTTCTCTACCCTTTACCCTACCCACCCCCAAAATATTTTCTGTTTTCTTTTTTCTTTTTCTTTTTTTTGGGGGGTCCGGTCATGGGCCTGAACTCTGAGCCTGGGCGCTGTCCCTCAGCTCTTCAGCTCAAGGCTAGTGCTCTACCACTTGAGCCACAGAACCACTTCTGGCTTTTTTCTTTTTTCTTATGTGGTGCTGAGGAATCGAACCCAGGGCCTCATGCATGCAAGGCAAGCGCTCTACCACTGAGCCACCTTCCCAGCCCCATATTTTCTGTTTTCTAATATTCATTTTTTTAAACAGGTCATTAGGGTTTTTCTTGTTTTTTTGTCAGTCATGGGGCTTGAACTCAGGATCTAGGTGCTGTCCCTGAGCTCTTCTGCTCAAAGCTAGTGCTCTGTCACTTTGAGCCACAATGTCACTTCCGGTTTTCTGGTGGTTAATTGGAGGACGTCCTTTTCCTGTCCAGGCTGGCTTTTAATTGGAATCCTCATATCTTCATCTCCTGAGTACTAAGCTAGGATAACAGGCATGAGCCACTAATGCCCATGTCATTATAATGTTTTTCAGAGGAGTTACACTTTTGGATTCTCCCCTAACTACATCCTTTAATCAATTTGTATGTATTTATGCATAAAACCCTATATATGTTATCATGCACGTATGTATTTTAGATCTAACTTCTACATTTGAGAACAAGCGTGCTGTTTGCCTGATATGCTCAGATTTTTTTTGTTGTTGGTTGTGGGATCTGAACTCTGGGTCTGGGCACTGTCCCTGAGCTCTTCAGCTCAAGGCTAATGCTCTACCACTCGAGCCATAGCACCACTTCTGGCTTTTTTTTCCTGCTTATTTGGTGCTGAGGAATTGAACCCAGTACCTCATGCATGCAAGGCAAGAACTCTATCTCTGAGCCACCTTCCCAACCCCAGGCTCAGATTTTTTTAAATGTAGGGGCTTCCTGTTTTGTTTTTTGTTTTATTTTTGTGCTGATTTGGGAGCTTGCACTCAGAGCCTGGATGTTGTTCCTAAGTTTTGTTTTGTTTTGTTTTCTTTTTTGGGGGTCTGGTCATGGGGCCTGAACTCTGGGCCTGGGCGCTGTCCCTCAGCTCTTCAGCTCAAGGCTAGCGCTCTACCACTTGAGACACAGCACCACTTCTGGCTTTTTTCTTTTTGCTTATGTGGTGCTGAGGAATCGAACCTAGGGCCTCATGCATGCAAGGCAAGCACTCTACCGCTGAGCCACCTTCCCAGCCCCAATCTGTGATCCTTAGATGTCAACCTACTGAGTAGCTAGGGTTACAGATATGAGCCACTAGTGCCCAGCTAAGGAAACTTTTTTTTTTTTCTTAAGGTAATTGGCTTTCTTGATACCTGACCCTCCCTGCTTTATGTCCATACTTTTAACGACAACTGGGCCTTGGACTTTCCTGTATTTCAGGGGCTAGACCAGCTTGGGTACCTTCTATCCTAACTCACTTGAGGTCAGCCTGGTTGGGATGAAAGCAAAGCTAGCTGAAAGCATGGAAGTGTGTATCCTTACCCTACGTCTTTATAGTAGGATGTTGTTTTTTAGGTAGTAAACACGTAGAACATAGATGCAGAATTTCTGCATATAATATTTGCAAACCAAATTCAACAATATGTTAATTAGATAATAAATCCTGATCAAATTGTTTTCATCCTGGAATGCAAGGATAGTAAATATACACAAGTCAAGAAACATTAACAGTACATAAACAGCATCAAGGACAGAAATCACGTGATCGTCTCATTTGCTATTGAAAAGGCTTTTAACGAAATTCACAGTTCTAACCAGCACAGCACTGGTGGCTCATACCTGTAATCTTAGCTACTCAGGATTGTGGTTCAAAGCCTGCCAGGCAGGAAACTCAGGGGCGCTTATCTCCAATTAACCACCAGAAAACTGGAAATCGCTCGGTGGCTCAAAGTGTTAGAGCACTAGCTTTGAGAAAAAAGCTCAAGGACAGCACCCAGGCCCTGAGTTCAAGCCCCATGATCAACAACAGCAAAAATTCTAACCAGGCTCTGGTGGCTCTTACCTGTAACACTAAACTATTCAGGATGCTAAGATCTGAGGATCACAATTTGAAGCCATTCTACACAGGAAAAGGCCAGGAAATGGGGTGGTTGATACTGGGTTTTGCATTTAGGGCCTCACACTTGCTAGGCTGGTTGTACTTCTTCAACCATGTCCACAGTTCAGTTTTTGCTGGTTATTTATTATTATTATTACTATTATTACTATTATTGGCTGTACTGAGATTTAGAATTTAAGGCTTCACACACTGAACTTGCTTGTTTGGTGCTGTACCATTTGAGCCATGCCTTCAGCCTCTTTTTTTGTTGGTTGTGGGGCTTGAACTCTGGGCCTGGGCGCTGTCCCTCAGCTCTTCAGCTCAAGGCGAGCACTCTACCACTTGAGCTACAGTGCTACTTCCGGTTTTCTGGTGGTTTATTGGAGATAAGATTTGCATGGACTTTCCTGCCCAGGCTGGCTTTGAACCGAGATCCTCAGATCTCAACCTCCTGAGTAGCTAGAATTACAGGCGTGAGCCACCGGTACCCAGCTTCCAGCTTTTTCTTGTGTCTGTCAATCCTTGGACTTGTACTTAGGGCCTGAGTACTGTCCCTGAGTCTCTTTGTGCTCAAGGGTAGCCCTCTACAGCACTTGAGCCACAGCTCCACTTGCAGCTTTTTGATGGTTAATTGGACATAAGCGTTTCATAGTTTATTTATAGTTTTCACTGTAGAGATCTTTCACCTCCTTAGTTTATACTTAGGTATTTTATTTCTTTGAGGCTACTATGAATGGAAGTATTTTCTTTCTTTTTTTGTCGGTCGTGGGGCCTGAACTCTAGGCCTGAGTGTTGTCCCTCAGCTCTTCAGCTCAAAGCTAGCACTCTACCACTTAAGCCACAGTGCCACTTCCGGCTTTTTCTGCTTATGTGATGCTGAGGAATGGAACCCAGGGCCTCATGCATGCAAGGCAAGCACTCTTCCAGTGAGCCACCTTCCCAGCCCCAGGACTGTTTTCTTTCTTAGCCTGTGCATGGAAAAGTTACAGATTTTAGATTACTGATTTTATATCTTGCTTATGTTGTCAAAACTATCAGATAGGGCTGGGAAGGTGGCTCAGTGGTAGAACGCTTGCCTTGCATGCCTGAGGCCCTGGGTTCGATTCCCCAGCACCACATAAGCAAAAAGAAAAAAGCCAGAAGTGGCGCTATGGCTCAAGTGGTAGAGCGCTAGCCTTGAGCTGAAGAGCTGAGGGACAGCGCCCAGGCCCAGAGTTCAGGCCCCATGACCGGACCCAAAAAAAAAAACTATCAGATATAGGAATTCTGGGGGAAATCATTAGTCTTTTAGATATAAGATTATGTCACATCTTTGCAAGATGGGATAATTTGCCTTCTTTCTTATTTGAATCTACTTTATTTTTTTTTCTTGCCTATTGATATGACTAAGAATTTCAGTATACACTGAGAGTTAACAGTGGGAAGAATAAGACAGGAACTAGTTTTTCATGCCTGTAATTCTAGTTTTTCAGGAGGCTGAGATCAGAAGATCACAGTTAGAAGCCAGACGAGGAAGAAAAATCCATGAGACTCCAACTCCAGAATAACCAGTAAAAACTAAGGCTGGAGCCAGATGCCAGTGGCTCATGCCTGCAATTCTAGCTATTCAAGGAGGCTAAGATCTGAGGCTCATGGTTCAAAGATCTGAGGATCATGGCCCAGGCAGGAAACTCCTTGAGACTCTTTTTTTTTTTTTTTTTGTCGGTTGTGGGGCCTGAACTCGGCCTGGGCACTGTCCCTGAGCTCTTCAGCTGTAGACTAGCGCTCTATCACTTGAGCCTTAGCCCTACTTCCAGCATTTTTGGCTTATGTGGTGCTGAGGAATCGAACCCAGGGCCTCATGCATGTGAGGCAAGCACTCTACCACTGAACCACCTTCCCAGCCCCTCCGTGAGACTCTTATCTCCAATAAACCACCAGAAAACTAGAAATGGTGCCATAGTTCAAGTGGTAGAGCACTCACCTTGAGCTGAAGAGCTCAGGGACAGCACTCAGGCCTAGAGTTCAAGCCACACAACTGACAAAAAAAAAAAGAAAAAGAAAGAAAGAAAGACATGATATAGCAAAACTAATCCTGAGCAAAAAGTGCAATATAGGAGGTGTCAGAATACCCAACTTCAAACTATACTACAGAGCCATAACAACAGAAGCAGCATGGTACTGGAACAGAAACAGACATGTAGACCAATGGAACACAGTAGAGAACCCAGAAATAAAACCACACACAGCAACAGCCATGTAATTTTTGACCAAGAAGCCAAAAACATACACCAGAGAATAGACAGCCTCTTCAATGAATATGATGGAAAATGGATTCTATATAAGAGCTAAAACTAGTCCCCTGGGGGCTGAGAATATGGTTTAGTGGTAGAGTGCTTGCCTAGCATGCATGAAGCCCTGGGTTCTATTACTCAGTACCACATATACAAAAAAGGCTGGAAGTGGCAATGTGGCTCAAATAGAGTGCTAGCCTTAAGCAAAAGAAGCTCAGAGAAAGTGCCCAGGCCCTGAGTTCAAGCCCCAGGACTGGCCAAAAACAACAGCAACAACAACAAAACAACTAGTCCCCTGTCTCTCACCTTGTAAAAAAATCTACTGCAAATGGATTTAAGATCTAAATGTAACATAAGAAACTAGCACAGGACCTGTAGAAAACTTTGAAGGGTGCCTAAAAAATAAGACAAGTGGGACATCATCATAAAGTTTCTGTACAGCAAAAGGAAATAATGAATGCTTTTTTTTGGGGGGGGGGGAATCAGTTATGGGGCTTGAACTCTGGGCTTAGGTGCTGTCCCTGAGCTCTTCAGCTCAAGGCTAGCACCCTACCACTTGAGCCACAGCACTACTTCCCACTTTTTCTGTTTATGTGGTACTGAGGAATCGAACCCCAGGGCTTCATGCATGCTAGGCAAGCACTCTACCACTGAACCACTTTTCCAGCCAGTGAATGCTTTTTAATAGTATACATTAGTTCTAGAAAGGAGGTTATATTGTGACATTTATATACTTGTACTCCCAATCAGCCTCACTTTCTCTGTCTCTTCTATCCCTCTACCCCTTCCTAAAATTGTTTTAGGAAGGTTTCATTGTTCTATTTCCATACATGCAAATAAACCATATGGATTATATTCACCTTCATTCACCCTCTAAATTAACCCAACCACCTCTTCCTGTCACTCCAACAAGGACCTGTTTTCTGTTTTTCTACCCCCCCTGTTGGATTAACAGCTTTCATTGAGCTTTTTTTTTTGTGTGTGTTGTTGTTTTTGGATAGCCTTGGGGCTTCAACTTAGGCCTTGGGTGTTGTTCCTGAGCTTTTTTGCTCAAGGTGGGTGAGATCTGAGGATTGCAGTTCAAAGCCAATCCTGGAAGGAAAGTCCAGGATTAACCTACAAAAAAGCTGGAAGTAGAGCTGTGGCTCAAGTGGTAGAGTACTAGCCTTAAGCAAAAACAGCTCAAGAGCAGCACCTCTTTCTTGAGTTCAAGCCTGAGAATGCAACCCCTCCACCCGCCACCCCCCAAAAAAAGCTAGAATCAAGATTCCATTCCTGAAAATTGAAGCAAACATCTCAGCTTGTTCTTTGAGTTAGACAGAGGGTCTTGCTGTCTTTTTGCTTAGATTACCTTGAACATCAGGTCTCTAATCTCTTCAAGTTCCCAGTAGCTACCACACCTGGCTAAGAATGTTACTTTATTAAATAGACTGAGAGTTAACTTCCCTCCTTGAGGGAACTCTTGGTCCCCAGCTGGTTGGGGGAAGTAGATCTCTAGAGGACTTGGAAGGTTTTACGTGGCCCAGGCTCCTTCCTTGATCTTTGCCTTTTGTCTGACATTAAGTAAAAAGTTTGCCAGAAGCACCCACCATAATGACCTTCTCAAGCACATGGGAACAAGTGACCACACACTGAACTCTGAAACCATAAGTCAAAATAAACCTTTCTATCTTTAAGTTGGATTGTTAAGTATTTGGTTACAGTGACACAGGTTGAAAACAGGTTGAAGTTGGTCCTGGTAGAACAGGCTTATAATCAGTAATTTAGGAAGCAGAAGTGAGAGGATCTTTGTATTCCTGGGTAGCTGGGAAGATTCTTATGCCCACAACCTTATCTCATAAAATACAAAAAAAAAAAGGATTGGTGGGTGTTACTCAAGTGATAGAACATTTGTCTAGTAAACCCAAGGCCTAGATTTATACCAAAACAACCAGAATAAATATAAGGTGTGGTGTTTCACACCTGTAGTCTCAGCACTTGGGATGCTAAAGCTGGAGAATTGAGAGTTGAGACTTCCTTTTCAAAAAACCGGGAGGAGCCGGGCACCAGTGACTCACGACTGTAATCCTAGATACTTAGGAGGCTGAGATCTGAGGATTGCAGTTCAAAGCCAGCCTAGGCAGGAAAGTCCATCAAACTCTTGAGAATTTTTTTTTTTTTCTGGGTCTGGTCGTGGGGCCTGAACTCTGGGCCTGAGCGCTGTCCCTCAGCTCTTCAGTTCAAGGCTAGTGCTCTACCACTTGAGCCACAGTGCCACTTCCGGCTTTTCTTTTTTGTTTTGCTTATATGGTGCAATCGAACCCAGGGCCTCATGCATGTAAGGCAAGCGCTCTACCACTGAGCCACCTTCCCAGCCAATCTTTCCATTTTCTTACAAATGACATTTTGTTGCCTTTATTGCTGAATAATACTCAATTATGTATATATACCACATTTTAAAAACTTCATCCATTGATGGCACCAAGACAGATTCTGTAACTTGGATATTGTGAATAGTGTCATGTGCATGATGCATAGCTATCTATTATATGTATACTTGGGTTGCTTTGGGTATATATCAAGGATTGGTAATTCTGGATCATATGGTGGATTTATTTATTTATTTATTTTTGAGAACACTCCATACTGACTTCATAGTGACTGGATTAATTTATATTCCCAACACTTATCCTTGCCAGTATTTATTTCTTGGTGATAGCCATTCTAGCGTGAGGGTGGGAGTGGGGGTGATGATATGGGTTTTTTTTGTTTTTGTTTTTGTTTGTCGGTTGTGGGGCTTGAACCCAGAGTCTGGGCACTGTTCCTGAGCTTTTCACTCAAGGCTATTGCTCTGCCACTTTGAGCCATAGTGTCAATTCCAGTTTTCTGGTGGTTAATTGAAAATGAGTCTTTCATGGACTTTCCTGCCCAGGCTGGCTTTGAACCACAATTCAGATATCAGCCTCCCGAATAGCTGGGATTACAGGTGTGAGCCATTGGTGCTTTGGCTAGGTATTGTTTTTGATGGTCTTGAAGTTTGAACATAGGGCCTAGTGCTTGTTAGGCAGGCGGCACTCTACCACTTGAGTCATATTCCCAGCCCTCAAAGTAGTTTTGATTTGTATTTCTTGGATAGTTAAAAATGTTGAACATTTCTTTTTACATATTTATTGACCATTTGTCCAAGTTTTTTTTGTTGGTCTTTTTTTTTTTTTTTGTCGGTCATGGGGCTTGAACTCTGGGCCTGGGCGCTGTCCCTGTGCTCTTCAGCTCAAGGCAAGCACTCTACTAACTTGAGCTACAGCACCACTTCTGGTTTTCTGGTGGTTTATTGGAGATAAGAGTCTCATGGATGTTTCTGCCCAGACTGGCTTTGAACAGTGATCCTCAAATCTCAGCCTCCTGAGTGGCTAGGATTACAGGCGAGAGCCACCAGCATGACCATTTGTCCAGTTTTTTTTAAATGTCCATTTATTGATTGGATTATCTGTTCTTTGTTGCTTGCTTCTCTATTTTGAGGAGGTTGAGATAAGAGTAGTGGCTGTGAGACTCTTGTAACTGCTTCAATCTCATTGCTTGTTTTTTTGTTTTGCTTTGTTTTTTGAGTCTGGTGGTGGGGCCTGAACTCTGGGCCTGGGCGCTGTCCCTCAGCTCTTCAGCTCAAGGCGAGCGCTCTACCACTGAGCCAACTTCCCAGCCCCTCATTGCTTGTTATAGATTTGATTAGATTACCTAGTTAAATTTTGATAGGATAGATTTGTTCTTCTGGATATTCCAGTTTATTGGAATAGAAGTTTACAAGCCAGGCGCCTGTAGCTCACATCTGTTATCCTAGCTGCTCAGGAAGCTGAGATCTGAGGATTGTGGTTTGAAGCCACCCTCGGCAGAAAAGTTCCTGAGAGACTCTTTATCTCCAATTAACCAGTCAAAAACCAGAAGTGGTGTTATGACTCTAGTGGTTTGTGCCTTGAGCACAGTGAGGCTCAGAGACCCTGATAAAGAGAGTGAATAACTTTGTAATATGCTACATATATATATATATATATATATATATATATATATATATATTTATATGTATATATGAACAGCATAAAGAAACTGGGAGAGGGGTTGTGGAGAAAGAGAAATAGACTATCAGTGGTTGGGTACTAGCAGGAGAAAGTTAGGGAAGTTGAATGCCATCAAAGTAGATGATGTGCACTGAAACCTGTTGGATATTTTTAGGAAAAAAGGGAATAGGTAGAATGATACTGATTACAGCGTAAACAGTGGAGATGAAACAATAAAATCCATCCTGTATAACTAATAAAAGCTAAATTTAAATATATAATCCCTGATGAGCCTCTGAATTTTACTAATAACTTTTGCATTATCTCCCTTTTCATCTCTAATTTTATTAATTGGGGGTTTGGTTTGTTAGTTTACTTAAAAGTTTGTCAGTCTTGCCGGATGGTGCATACCTGTAATCCTAGCTACTCAGGAGGCAGAGCTCTGAGGATCATAGTTCAAGGCCTGCCCTGGCAGGAAAGTCCATGAGACTCTTACCTCCAATTAAAACACCAAAAAACCAGAAGGCACTGTGGCTCAAGTGATAGGTCACTGGCCTTCAGCTAAAGAGCTCGGGGACAACGCCCAGGCCCAGACCCCTGATGCAAAAAAAAAATAAAGTTTGTCAGACTTATTTACCTTGTCAAAGAATTTCCTGTTTTGATTCTATTCTTTGGCCTGTATTCAATTAATTTCTTCCTTTATTTTTATTATTTTTTGGAGGGGGGGGTGTCTGTCGTGGGTCCTGAACTCTGGGCCTGGGCACTGTCCCTCAGCCCTTCAGCTCAAGGCAAGCGCTCTACCACTTGAGCCACAGTTCCACTTCCCATTTTCTGAGTGGTTTATTGGAGATAAGAGTTTCCTGCCCGGGTTGGCTTTGAACTGGGATCCTCAGATCTCAGCCTCCTGAGTAGCTACGATTACAAGTGTAGCTATCTCTGTTTTTTGTGGGTTTTTTTGGGGGGTGGGGTCCAGTCGTGGGGCCTGAACTCTGGGCCTGGGCGCTGTCCCTCAGCTCTTCAGCTCAAGGCTAGTGCTCTACCACTTGAGCCACAGTGCCACTTCTGGCTTTTTTTCTTTTTGCTTATGTGGTGCTGGGGAATCGAACCCAGGGCCTCAGTCATGCAAGGCAAGCACTCTACTACTGAGCCACCTTCCCAGCCCCTCTCTCAGTTTTTTTAATCTAGGCAATTATAGGTACAAACTTTTCTTTTGAAACTGCCTTTGTGGGCTGGGAAAGTGGCTCAGTGGTAGAAAGAATGCTTGCCTTGCAGGCATGAGGCCCTGAGTTCGATTCCTTACGCCACATAAGCAGAAAAAGCCAAGAGTGGTTTAAGTGGTAAAGTGCTAACCTTGAGCTAAACCACTGAGGGCCCCTGACCAACCAAAAAAAAAAGAAAAGAAAAGAAACTGCCTTTGTGCTGGGTGCTGGTGGCTCACACAATCCTAGCTACTGAGGATTGCAGTTTGAAGTCAGTCTCTGCAGGAAAGCCTGTGAGACTCTCATCTTCAATAAACTACTCAGAAAAGGCTGGAAGTGGCACTGTGGCTCAAGTGGCAGATAGAGCTCTAGCTTTGAGCAGAAGCAGCTCAGGGACCACACCCTAGCCCTGAGTTAAAGCCCCACAACAGCCAGGCGCCCGGTGGCTCACGCCTGTAATCCTAGCTACTCAGGAGGCTGAGATCTGAGGATCTCGGTTCAAAGCCAGCCCAGGCAAGAAAGTCTATGAAACTCTTATCTCCAATAAACCACTAGAAAACCAGAAGTGGTACTGTGGCTCAAGTGGTAGAGCACTCGCCTTGAGCTGAAGAGCTGAGGGACAGCACCCAGGCCCAGAGTTCAAGCCCCACAACAGATTAAAAAAAAAAAGTCTCATGGGCTTTCTTGTCCAGGCTGCCTTCGAACCTCAATCCTCAGATTTCAGCTTCCGGTTAGGATTACAAGTATCAGCCACCAGTGCCCAGCTAAAATAATTTTAGCTTACTCTTATTAGCTAGGCTGTGTATATGGGGCAGAGGGTACTGGGGCTTGAGTTCAGGGTCTAGGCACTGTCCCTTAGCTTTTTCACTCAAGAACTTAGCTTTTTTACTCTGCCACAGAAATGGAGCCATACCTCAATTTCTGCTTTTTGGTGGTTAATTGTAGATGAGTATCATGGGCTTTTCTTCCTGGGCTGGCTTTGAACCTCAATACTCAGATTTTAGGCCCTGGGAAGGTAGAATTACCAGCATGAACCACCAGGGCCTAGCTTCCTTCTTCTTTCTGTAGGTGTCCGCTGGTTAGTGCTCTACACTGTGAACCACAGCTCCATTTCTGGGTTTTTGGTAGTTAGTTGGAGATAAAGAGAGTCTCATAGACTTTTTTTCCAGGGCTGGCTTTGAATTATAATCCTCACATCTCAGCCTCTTGAGTAGCTAGGATTACAAGTGTGAACCACTGGCACCTGGCTTCCTGTTCTTTTTTTAACAAGCTAGGAGATTAAAAGTTATTAAATACATTAATACAAGGGATAGGAAGCTGGGTGCCAGTTGCATTAAAGGAAGGAAGCCTGAGTAGTTTAGGGGGTCTTAAGACAAGCATTCAACTACTTCCTTTGCCATACTTCCAAATGTGGGAAATGACAGCATATGACTCTGCGGGTTTCTGCTAGAGACATCACTAGATGGGACAGAAAAATACCTGTAATATAACATAGTACTTGAGCTTTGGTCAAGTCTTTTTTTTCTTTTGCAGGGGGAGGGGGGTCCGGTCATGGGCCTGAACTCTGGGCCTGGTCACTGTCCCTCAGCTCTTCAGCTCAAGGCTAGCGCTCTACCACTTGAGCCACTACACCACTTCCGGCTTTTTTTTCTGCTTATGTGGTGCTAAGGAATGGAACCCAGGGCCTCAAGCATGCAAGGCAAGCGCTCTACCACTGAGCCACCTTCCCAGCCCTTTTTTTCTTTTTTTTTCTCCTGTCATGGGGCCTGAACTGGGCCTGAGTGCTGTCCCTCAGCTCTTCAGCTCAAGGCTAGCACTCTACGACTTGAGCCACAGCGTCACTTCTGGTTTTTCTGCTTATGTGGTGCTGAGGAATTGAACCTAGGGCCTCATGCATGTGAGGCAAGCACCGTACCACTGAGTCACACCTTCCCAGCCCCGGTCAAGTCTTATTTATATCACACATGTGAGTTAGCTTTCTGTTACTGTAACAGACAGCTGAGCTAACAGGTATGTACAGTCATACCCAATTAAAATGAATACTTTTCAACCAGTCTTTTTGTTCTCATAAATTTGTTTTAGTATAACACAATAAGGGGGTGGGAGAACATGAAAAAAAACCAAAATATTTTCTGCTCCCTACACAAGAAACCAGTCACTTAAATAAAGGGAAAGTGGAAAACTATTCTTCTGGAATTTTTTTTTTTTTTTTAAGTCTATCATGGGGCTAGAACTAAAGCCTGGGCACTGTTCCTGAACTCTTTCTTAAGGCCATTCCTCTACCACTTTGAGCCACAGCTCTACTTCCAGTATTTGAGTGATTAATTGGAGATGAGTCTCGTCAGGGGGCTGGGAAGGTGGCTCAGTGGTAGAGCGCTTGTCTTGCATGCATGAGGCCCTGGGTTCGATTCCTCAGCACCACATAAGCAAAAAGAAAAAAGTTGGAAGTGACGCTGTGGCTCAAGTGGTAGAGCACTAGCCTTGAGCTGAAGAGCTGAGGGACAGCGCCCAGGCCCAGAGTTCAGGCCCCAGGACCGGACCCCCCCCCCCCCAAAAAAAAAAAAAAAAAAAAAAAAGTCTCATCAGGACTTTTCTGCCAGGGCTGGCTTCCAACCATGATCCTCAGATCTCAGCCTCCTTGAGTAGCTAGGATTATAGGTTTGAGCCACCAGTGCCTGGCTGGAATTTTTACAGTTCTAGGGATGGAACTAAAGATGGAACTCAGAGATTGAGTTCCATCCATTGAGTATTATGCAAATACTCTACCGTTAAGCTATATCTGTTGTCCCTTTCTCAGAATTTAGAAATGAAAATGCATTTTAAAATTTATTACCAAAAAAAAATGTAATACCATACTCAACTGGCTTATTTACTAGAGATGAATATGTGAACTAACAATGTAAAGAGAACTGTGACCCTAGGTTTACAAGAGCACCCTTCCCTCCCCACATATACCTACTGCCCCAAATAAGAAATGACCAAAGCCAGGCATCGAAGGCTCATGCCTATAATCCTAGCTACTCAGGAGGCTGAGATCTGAGGATTGCAGTTCAAAGCCAGCTGGTGCAGGAAAGGCCGAGAGACTCTTAATCTCCAATAAACCACTCAGAAAACCAGAAGTGACACTGTGGCTCAAGTGGTAAGCACTAGTCTTGAGCTGTAGAGTTGAGGGACAGAGCCCAGGCCCAGAGTTCAAGCCACATGACCAACAAAAACAAACCAAAAAAGAGAAATGACCAACTATTGGAGTGTAGCCAAGACAGTGACTAGGGGACAGGGGAAAGCAATATGAACTCTAGGGCAGCAATGGAGAGACAATGTGTTTGCTCAGAGGGCCCAAGGCAGAAGCTAGGTGAGTCTGGCTTCCACAGTAAAATGTATAAATGAAAAAATAAACTATCTTTTTCCCATTGCTTGCTGCCTTCCTATCTTATCTTTCCACACGAGAGTAAAAGAAATGAGTAAGTCAACACTGAATTTTAATGAGATCCACATCCATCAACTTCTGATATATTGCACTGTTAAAGGGTTCTTTAAGTATTTGCTGAGCACATTGGGTTCTGTGCTGCAATTCAGGATTGGCCATGGCCTGTCACTTCATATCCTTGAGATAGTCACATTGGTTGTACTCATATAGCACTGATAACCATCTACTTATTGTTTCCTTTCAGTAGGAAAGTGTGTGCCTTTCTTTTTCTCCCCCGTCCTCCTTCCCTAGTAGTGGGTTTTAAACTCTGGACCTTGTTCAGAGCTTTTTCCTCACAGCTGGCACTCTTGATCCATGTCACTAGTTCTGACTTTGGCTGGTTAATTGGAAATAAATCTTTTGGATATGTCTGCCTGGGCTGGCTTTGGACTGCAATTATCAGATCTCATCTTTCTGAGTAAGTAGGATTATGGACATGAGCCACTGGTACCTGGTACATCCATAGTTTTAATGTAGTCCTATATGGCTTCTAGGGTAACCACTTTCTATGTATAGCCCTTGATGCAGGTCAGCTCCAGCTAGACATACTCACAGTCCTTGAGTGCAAGTCAAGTTTGGTGCAGCAGGCAGTTTGGTCACCGAACAATTTGAAATCTTTTTGGTGCTGTTTACTGGCTTCTGTGTAATACTTTATGACCTAGGGATAGTCCTTTTTCTGAAAGCACTAGTTGCCCTTGTCCTACTTCAAAGCTAGGTTCCTAGAGGCCAACTGGTTTTGCTCCTGTAGGATTTCCTAGCTAATAACACTTTTTTGTTGTTGTTGTTAGTGGTGGTGGTGGTAGTGGTGGTGATTGTGGGGCTTGAACTCAGAGCCTCTTTGGGGCTCAAGGCTAGTGCTCTACAGACTAGCTACAGTACCACTTCTGGTTTTTCAGTAATTAATTGGACATAAGGCTCACAGGGACTTTTCTGCCAGGCTGACTTCCAACTGTGATCCTCAGATCTCAGTTTCCTGAGTAGCTAGACTTACAGGCATGAGCCACCTAGTGCTCAGCTGCTGTTGACACTTTTTGAGCAATCAGGGGTTCAGTGCTCGACCAAAAACTTGTTTCTGAAATGGATGACATCCTTGTACTTCTTTGAAATAGGAGCTGCTATGGGGCTGGGAAGGTGGCTCAGTGGTAGAGCGCTTGCCTTGCATGTATGAGGCCCTGGGTTTGATTCCTCAGCACCACATAAGCAGAAAAAGAAAAAAGCTGGAATCGGCGCTGTGGCTCAAGTGGTAGAGCGCGAGCCTTGAGCTGAAGAGCTGAGGGACAGCGCCCAGGCCCAGTGTTCAAGCCCCACAACCGGACCCAAAAAAAAAGAAATAGGAGCTGCGAATTCAAGCACAAGCTTAAGCATTCTGTGTATAGGCTTCTCAGTTCTCTTCCCTACTCTTATGGCCTTACACCATTTCTGGCATCTATAATAGTTGCCATTTTCAAAGCACACAATTGTTTAATTGGTAATGTAAGTCATATTGGTGATGTCCAAGTTTCTTAGTTCTGTCATAATGCTTTATTTAGGGTATATCAAGCTCCTCCTCCTCCCCTTCCCCCTTCTCCCTTCTCCCCTTCCTTCTCCTCCTCCTCCTCCTCCTCCTTCTTCTTCTTCTTTTGTCTGTCTGTCATGGGGCTTGAACTCTGGGCCTGGGTGCTGTCCTTCAGCTCTTCAGCTCAAGGCTAGTGCTCAACTTAAGCCACAGTGCCACTTGCGGTTTTCTAGTGGTTTATTTGATTTGTTTCTTTTTTTTTTTTTGGGTCCGGTCATGGGACCTGAACTCTGGGCCTGAGCACTGTCCCTCAGCTCTTCAGCTCAAGGCTAGCGCTCTACCGTTTAAGTCACAGTGCCACTTCTGGGCTTTTTCTTTTTTGCTTATGTAGTACTGAGGAATCGAACCCAGGGCCTCAGGCATGCAGGGCAAGCACTCTACCACTAAGCCAACTTCCCAGCCCTAGTGGTTTATTTGAGATGAAAGTTTCACAGACTTTCCTGCCCAGGCTGGCTTTAACCTGCAATCATCAAATCTCAGCCTCCTGAGTAGCTAGGATTACAGGTGTGAACCACCAGTGCCCGGCAAGGTCTTTTCTTCTTGTAGTCTTCATTCCCTAGCTCTCTATCTTTTAGTGCCCACTTCTTATTCTCTGGAAGATTTCCCATTGGCTCTGGTTTAGTCTCTTTTTTGGGTGATGGGGGAGTGGGAACTTAAAAGCCTCTACCACCTCATCCATACTTCCCAGATCAACCCAAGGAAGATACTGATAGTAGTCATGATTCAGAGATCTTAGGTGCCCACATCTATGGCTTTTTCTGTTAATCTATCAGTTTCCGATAGTTGGGTTTGCCAAGCATCATCCTTGTCTTTGAATCACTCTCTAACTTCTGGTATAGATGAGGCATGTTGAAAGTACTCATGCATTTCCTCTCTGCTTACCAGGCCTCCATAGTCTGTAAACTGTCTTTGAGCTGAGGGTTATTTGCTTCATATTTTAAACCTAGTAAGTTCATTTGGCTTCTTGAAATAAGTTTAATAAACTTGAATGTTGCTTCCTTAAATAGCCCTTGCTTTAGGCTTTAGGTCAACAGTTCTGTAGCCATCCTCATAACCTTCTGATAGTTTCCTTTCTTGGCATAGGCTGAATAGGCTGATTCTGGAGACATAATTCAGTTGCTTCAGAGTAGCATCATAACACATCATCAGTGTTATCTGCACTCAGGGCCTTATTGCCCTTCTCCTTTACCTCATTCATCTGCTCCGTAGCCTGGCCCAGAACATAGTTGACTCAAACCTGTCCTTTGCATTACCAAGCCCGAATGAGGTTTGGGGTTTTTGTTTTGTTTTGTTTTGTTTTGTTTGTTTGGTTTTTTTCAGTCGTGGGGCTTGAACTCTGGGCTTGGGTGCTGTCCCTGTACTCTCCAGCTAAAGGCGAGTGCTCTACCACTTGAGCCACAGTGCCTCTTCCAGTTTTCTAGTGGTTTATTAGAGATAAGAGTCTCATGGACTTTCCTGCCCGGGCTGGCTTTGAACCATGAGGCTCAGATCTCAGCCTCCTTAGTAGCTAGGATTACAGGCATGAGCCATGGGTGCCCAACATGACTGAGGTTTTTTTTTTAAATACATATTTGACTTATCATCTGTAGTGCTTTCAGGAATAATAGAAGTGAAATGTGAAAGTCATAAGTTAAATAGTTTGCAGACTATTTTAGAGCATGTGAAATTAAAAATTCCAGATATAGTACATATCTGTAATCACAGCACTCAGAAGTCTGAGATAGGATTGTGAGTTTGAGCCCAGCCTCTACTACATACGGAGACCCTGTCAACAAAACAAAACAAATACCAAAGCCAAATAAATCTGTGATGCTTAAAGGAATTCAGAGCTCCAAATTAAAGAATGGATAACAGAAAAGCAATAGTCAGATTCCTGAGAAAATAAAACGAAGTTTTTGGTGAATTTGAAATTAAAGTATAGCTTCAGTTTTTTGTTATTTTTGCTAGTACCATGGGATTTCAACTTTAGGTCTCACACTAACAGATTACTTACTGGACTAGCTTCTTTTTTTTTTTTTTTCCCCAGTCCTAGGACTTGAACTTAAGAGTCTGGGCACTGCTCCTGAGCTTCTTTTGCTCAAGGCTAGCACTCTACCACTTGAGCCACAGTGTTACTTTGGGTCTTTTCTGTTTATGTGGTATTGTGGAATTGCACATGGGGCTTCATGCATGCTAGGCAAACACTCTACCATTAAGCCAATTCCCAGCCTAAGATAGCTTTTTGCTAGTTATTCTGGAAAGACAGTCTTGAGGACTTTTAAACCACAATCTTCCAGATGTCAGCCTACTAAATTGTTAGGATTATAATCAGTTGTACTGGTATGAGCCACCAGCTCCTGTCTGTGGCATCAGTTTAAGACATAGTAACAAAAACAAACTCAGAGTTAGTTTTCTTCTGTTATATACACACAGATCCCACCGAAAGACTCCACACCCAGATAGACATACACACAGATCCTACAATCGAGGACTCAGTCCCTTTAAACACTTCCCTCCTGAGATGCCCGTCAGAAGTCCTATGTTGGATATTTTGTGTGTGTGTGTGTGTGTGTGTGTGTGTGTGTGTGTGTTGTTGGTCATGGGGCTTGAACTGTTGTCTTGGGCACTATCCCTGTGCTCTTCAGCTCAAGGCGCTCTTCAGCTCAAGGCAAGCGCTCTACTGCTTGAGCTACAATGCCACTTCCAGTTTTCTAGTGGTTTATTGGAGATAAGAGTCTTATGGACTTTCCTACCCGGGCTGGCTTTGAACCATCATCCTCAGATCTCAGCCTCCTGAGTAGCTAGGATTATAGGCATGAGCCACCAGCGCCCAGTGTGTTGTGGGTTTTTTGAGACCTCCCAAGTGCTGAGATTACAGGCTATGACTCACTCACTATGCTTCTGGTCTACTGGCTCTAAATCAGGATTTCCACAACCCCCCCTCTTGGTTTGGTTTAACTTACTCAAAGAGCTCACAGAACTAAAAAATGTGTACCAGTTTCCAGTAAGGAATATTATAAAGTATATAGATGAGAGATGTGTAGAACAGAAATGGGGAAAGTAATGTGGAGTTTTTCATGCCTTCTCTTGACATACTTTAAGAACTTCCACATTCTTGGCTATTCAGAAGTTCTCCAAACCCTGTTTGTTTTTGTTTGTTTGTTTGTTTGTTTTAGTAGGTTGTGGGGCTTGAACTCTGGGCCTGGGCACTGTCCCTCAGCTCTTCAGCTCAAGGCTAGTGCTCTACCACTTGAGCCACAGCGCCACTCTTGGTTTTCTGGTGGTTTATTGGAGATAAGAGTCTCATAGGTTCTTCCTGCCCGGGCTGGCTTTGAACCTCGATCCTCAGATCCCAGCCTCCTGAGTAGCTAGGATTATGGGTGTGAGCCACTGGTGCCTGGCCCTGTGGGGTTTTTTTGGTGGTGGGTTTTTTTTTGTTTTGTTTTTTGGATTTTTTTTGCGCCAGTCCTGGGCTTTGAACTCAGGGCCTGGACACTGTCCCTGAGCTTCTTTTTGCTCAAGACCAGTGCTCTACTACTTGAGCCACAGCACCATTTGTTTATGTGGTAATGAGAAATCAAACCCAGGGCTTCATGCATACTAGGCATGCAAGCCCTCTACCACTAAGCCATATTTCTGGCCCTTTTTTTTTTTGTCCGTCATGGGGTTTGAACTTTGGGCCTGGGCACTGTCCCTCAGCTCTTCAGCTCAAGGCAAGCACTCTACCACTTGAGCCACAGCACCACTTCTGGTTTTCTGAGGGTTTATTGGAGATAAGAGTCTCATGGACTTTCCTGCCCAGGCTGGAAATCCTCAGATCTCAGCCTGCTGAATAGCTAGGATTACAGGCATGAGCCACCGGTGCCCAGCTCCTTTTTGGGGTTTTATGAAGATTTCCTTGAATAGGCACAATTGAATTATGGACAACCAGGTAGGAGGGTAATTGGGACAAATGAGCATGATCTTGTTCTAATGGATGAGGGGGAGTCCAGCAAGGCCTATCAATTCAGATTCTTCTCAGCATCCCTCTGCAGTATTTCTTTCTTCAGCCTGGAACGGGATCCCTCTGGAATGAGAAGGGTCATGGGTCAGAAATTTTTTTTTTGATCTTTTTTTTTTTTTTGGTCGGTCGTGGGATTTGAATTCAGGGCGCTGTCCCTGAACTCTTTTGCTCAAGGTTAGCACTCTACCATTTGAACCATAAGCACCACTTCTGGTTTTCTGCAAATAAGAGTTTCAGCGGGGCTGGGAAGGTGGCTCAGTGGTAGAGCACTTGCCTTGCATGCATGAGGCCCTGGGTTCGATTCCTCAGCACCACATAAGCAAAAAAAAAAAAAAAAGCCGGAAGTGGCGCTGTGGCTCAAGTGGTAGAGTGCTAGCCTTGAGCTGAAGAGCTGAGGGACAGCGCCCAGGCCCAGAGTTCAGGCCCCATGACCGGACCCAAAAAATAAAAATAAAAAAAGAGTTTCAGGCACTTTTCTGCCTAGGCTGGCTTTGAACCTTGATCCTGAGATCTCAGCCTCCTGAGTAGTTAGGATTACAGGTGTGAGCCATCCGTGCCCAGCCAATATCTTTATGGAAAACTCCAGAACAGAAAAGTGTATGGTAGAGGAGATTCAAGAGTTTCTGTGAAAGTCCTGCTCATGCCTAATTTAATCCTAGCTTACTTAGAAAGTTAAAAGTCTAAAGGATTTCAGTTCAAAACCAGATAAAGGCATAGCTCAAATGGTAAAGCACAGCTGAGCAAGTGTGAAGCCTTGGGTTCAAACCCTGGAACTAGACAAAAGGGAGAGAGAATTTCTGTGACCCATTTGGAGGAAGAGAGATTTTCAGTGGTCACTTAGGCTGGGAATGTGGCTTAGTGGTAGAGTGTTTACCTAGCATGCATGAAGTCTTGGGTTCAATTCCTCAGTGCTACATAAGCAGAAAAAGCTGGAAGTGGCTCTGTGGCCCATATAGTAGAGACTAGCCTTGATCAAAAGAAGCTCAGGAACAGTGCCCAGGCCCTGAGTTCAAGCCCCAGGACTGGCAAAAAAAGAAAAAAAAAAGTTGGGCTGGGAAGGTGGCTCAGTGGTAGAGCGCTTGCCTTGCATGCTCAAGGCCCTGAGTTTGATTCCTCAGTACCACATAAGCAAAAAGAAAAAAGCTGGAAGTGGCGTTGTGGCTCAAGTGGTAGAGCATTAGCCTTGAGCTGAAGAGCTGAGGGACAGCGCCCAGGCCCAGAGTTCAGGCCCCACGACCGGACCAAAAAAAAAAAAAAGTAATGAGTCAGATACACAGAATGTGTGTGTCTTATCTCTGAAATAAATGCCTAAAATCTTATATAATGGTTTTCTACAAAATGCATTTACCCATTAATGTTCTGTGTAATTTGTTGTTTTTGTTTGCTTGTATATGTTTTTGTGGGTCATGGAATTTGAACTCACAGCCTAGGCGCTGCCCTTGAGCTCTTCAGCTCAAGGCAAGTGCTCTACCACTTGAGGCACAGTGCCACTTCCAGGTAATTGGAGATAAGAGTCTCACGGACTTTCCTGTCCAGACTGGCTTTGAACCATGATCCTCAGATCACAGCTAGGATTACAGGAATGAGCCACTGGCACTCGGCTATGATTTTTAAACAACCTTTCCATGGGACAAATTTAGCTCTAAAATATCAATAATTCTCTTGTGGAGTTTATTTAGGCCTTTAACCAGAAGACATACACTGTTTTAACTTTGCACATATTTACCAGAAATCACTCAGTTACATCTGATATACTGCAGTGAAACCCTTTATTTATGCAGACTTAAAAATGATGACAGGAAACTGAATCAGGCTCAGATTCAAAGGTGGCACTAGCAGAAACATAGAGGACTAAGAAGGAAGAGGCTAAATTACAATAAATGTAGTTCATTTTTATGTATGAAAACAGAACAGTGATATCTATTCATTGTTTTGGGGAGAGGGAAGAGTAATATAGGGATGAGGTTGATTGGGGATACATTGTTTACATGTGTGGAAATGTCAAAAACCCTCCTTTTATGACAGATGTACACTAAATTTATACTAAAACTGTTTACTTGGTTAGATGAATCATCCTTCTTTTTCAGGGGAGAGGCCAGTAGGTTGGGACCTTTCACTCTTGCTTGGCTTTTTTGTTCAAGGCTTTTAGTCTATCACTTGAGCCATCCCTCTAGTTCCAATATTTTGCTAATTAATTGGAGATGAGTCACACAGATTTATCTGCCTGGGCTAGCTTCAAACCACAATCCTCAAATCTCAGCCTCCTGAATAGCTAGAATTACAGGTGTAAACTACTGGTGCTCAACCTGAGCTGCTTTCTTGAGCTTTTGACCATGTGCCAGGCATGTAGGTCTTGACAGTCTTTATTTTTCATCAACTTTGTGTGCAGACTGTTACTACCCCTATTATACAGGTGTTTGGGAATGGTTTTTTTTGGGGGGGTGGGGATCCGGTCGTGGGCCTGAACTCTGGGCCTGGATGCTGTCCCTCAGCTCTTCAGCTCAAGGCTAGCGCTCTACCACTTGAGCCACAGCGCCACTTCCGGCTTTTTTCTTTTTGCTTATGTGGTGCTAAGGAATCGAACCCAGGGCCTCGTGCATGCAAGGCAAGCGCTCTACCACTGAGCCACCTTCCCAGTCCCTGGGAATGTTTTTAGACTTGCCCCATATTAGAAAGTGCCAGGCTGAGCTTTCACCTGCTAGACTAGCAACCACCTGCCCTTGTTCAACCTTGTGTCTCAGCTCTTAGTACAGACAGCCTGTCAGACAGCTGACAGCAGGGGCGATTGGTCAGTCCTACATGTTGAGTGAATACACTTAGATCTTACCAGCCAACACTCAGAAAAGCTGTCAGAACACTGATTTCTCATTAACTCATTGGCAACAGAATTTCATTTATCTGACTAGAGCAGTGTATAAACAGAACTAAGTTCTGGGGTGTTTTAGAAGTTATTGGGATAAAAATATTGTCTATTCCATATTTCATAAGTAGTACCCTACATGGCCATACTTGGACTATTTCTAAGTACTGTCTACACCTCTGGTTGGACCCAGGTTTTTCTACCTTTCTGTGGAGATCAACCTAACAAAGATTCTTTCTCCAGGGGCCAGTTTAAGTCTTGATGGGTGGTCTTAGTAGCCCCGCATCCACACTGCCTGCTTGAAGACTTTTGACTGGCTCGGGTTGTTCCATCCCTCAACATTACCTGATTTTCTGTTCTTTAAGGTCCCTTCTCAGTGTTTTCCTTTCCCTTGCTGGGAAAGGAGATTTCCTCAGCCCAGGAACTGTGTTTACTGGAGAATGCCCACTTACGCCAAGGTGTGAGGAAGCAGGCTTAGGTATATGAGTTGCTAAGAGATTACCTCTACCCATCCTGCAAAAACTTGGTTAGTTGTGTGTTTGGTATGACTCAAGAGAGCCCAAGTACCTGAAAGGTAGTAAAAACTAGTGTTGCTGTTGGGGCTGGGAAGATGGCTCATTTGTAGAGTGCTTGCCTTGCATGCCTGAGGTCCTGGGTTCTGGGTTCTATTCCTCAGCACCACATAAGCAAAATTTTAAAAAGCTGGAAGTGGCGCTGTGGTTCAAGTGGCAGAGTGCTAGCCTTGAGCTGAAGAGCTTACAGCGCCCAGGCCCAGAGTTCAGGCCCCACGACCCAGACCCCCCCTACCCACCCCCCAAAAAAAACTAGTGTTGCTGGGCAAAGCCTGTAATCCTAGTTTACTCAGTAGGCTGAGATCTAAGGATCAAAGTTCAAAGCCAGCCCAGACAACCCAGGCACAAACAAATCTAAGAATTTTTTTTTTCAGTTATAGGGCTTGAACTCAGGGCTTTGGTGCTTTCCTTGAACTCACAGCCTCCTGAGTAGCTAGTATTACAGGTTTGAGCCACTGGCACCCTGCAATCCTAGCTACTCAGGAGGCTGAGATCTGAGGATTGCAGTTCAAAGCCAGCCTGGACAGAAAAGTCCCCATGAGACTGATCTCCAGTTAACCACTCAAAAACCGGAAGTGGAGCTGTGACTCAAAGTGGTAGAGTGCTAGCCTAAAACAAAAGAGGTCAGGGACAGTGCCCAAGTCCTGAGTTCAAGCCCTAGTATGGTCACTCAAAAAGAAAGAAAAGTTTATTGAGCATCAGTGGCTCGTGTCTATAATTCTAGCTACTCAGGAGACAGATCTGAAGCCAGCTAAGGTGGAAAAGTCTATGAGATTCTTTTCTTTTTTTTTTGTTGGTCGTGGAGCCTGAACTCTGGGCCTGGGTGCTGTCCCTCGGCTCTTCAGCTCAAGGCAGCGCTCTACTAATTGAGCCACAGTGCCATTTCTGACTTTTTCTGCTTATGTGGTACTAAGGAATCGAACCCAGTGCCTAATGCATGCAAGGCAAGCACTCTACCACTGAGCTACCTTCCCAACCTGAGATTCTTTTCTTCAACTGGGTAATGGCCAAGCAAGAGCTTGAAAGTGTCCTGAGTTCAAGCCCCAGCAGGCATACACACAGGAGGGAGCGAAAAAAAAACCCACCTAAATAGCTAATTTACAAATGAAGATATAAGACAAGGTGTAATATGTGTATCTGTGTAGTTTCAGCTATTTGAGAAGCTAAGTGGAGGATCCGTTGATCCTAGCAGTAGTTTAAGACCAATTTGGGCCTAGGCAACACAGTGAGACCTCTACCTCTCATAAGAAGAAAGGGGGGGTGCTGGGAAGGTGGCTCAGTGGTAGAGCACTTGCATGCATGAGGCCCTGGGTTCGATTCCTCAGCACCACATTAGCAAAAAGAAAAAAGCCGGAAGTGGCGCTGTGGCTCAAGTGGCAGGGCACTAGCCTTGAGCTGAAGAGCTGAGGGACAGCGCCCAGGCCCAGAGTTCAGGCCCCATGACCAGACCCAAAAAAAAAAAAGAGGAAAGGGGATGGGAGGTGGGGAAGAGGACAGAAGAGAGAAATACATTGTTATTCAAGAACTTCTGAAATTGAAATAACAGTGAGGTGCCACTACATACCTATTCAAATGGTAAAAATCAAAAACATTGATAACTCAAAGATGTTGAGCAATGGGAACTCATTGATTGCTGACAGGCATACAAAATAGAGCAGCCCACTTTGGAAGACAGTTTGGCAGTTACAAAATTAAATACACCTTACCACATAATCCAGCATTTGGGCTTCTTGCTATGTTCACATGAATTGAAAACTTGTAGTCTGCTCAGTACCTACTCAAGCAACCAAGATGGCCTTTAAGCACATGAATGATTAAATTGTGGTACATGTGGGCAAATAAAAGACATGCATATTACTTCCTTACTCTGTGCTAAAAAGACATGCATATTACTAAGTGAAATTAAAAAAGACAGTACTGGGCTGGGAATGTGACTTAGTGGTAGAGTGCTTACCTAGCATTCTTGAAGCCCTGGGTTAGATTACTTAGTACCACATAAACCCAAAAGTCTGGAAGTGGTGCTTTGGCTCAAGTGCTAGAGTGCTAGCCTCGAGCAAAAGAAGCTCAGGGACAGTGCCCAGGTCCCTGAGTTCAAGCCCAAAGACTAGCCAAAAAAAAAAAAAAAAAGCCGGGCGCTGATGGCTCACGCCTGTAATCCTAGCTACTCTGGTGGCTGAGGTCAGTGCATCATGGTTCAAAGCCAGCCGGGGCAGGAAAGTCTGTGAAACTTTTTTTTTTTTTTTTGCCAGTCAGGATGCCTGAACTCGGCCTGGGCACTGTCCCTCAGCTCTTCAGCTCAAGGCTAGTGCTCTACCACTTGAGCCACAGCACCATTTCTAGCTTTTTCTGCTTATGTGGTGCTGAGGAATCGAACCCAGGGCCTCATGCATGCAAGGCAATTGCTCTACCACTGAGCCACCTTCCCAGCCCAAGTCTGTGAAACTTTTATCGCCAATAAACCACTCAGGAAGTGATGCTATGGCTCAAGTGATACAGTGCTTGCCTTGAGCTGAAGAGCTGAGGGACAGCACCCAGGCCTAGAGTTCAAGCCCCACCACTGACAAAAAAAAAAAAGAATACTGTCTAGGTCCATTCAGGCTAGTATACAAAAATACTGAAAACTATATAGCTTATAAGCAACAAATTTATTTCCTCATAGCTCTAGAGACTAACAATAGAGTAGATCTGTTGAGGGTAGGTACACTTCCTAATTTATAATACTGCCCTTTTGCTGTGTCCTTGCATAGTAGTAGAATGTAGCAGTGTTTGGTAAGAACACTAATTTCATCATGACTTAATGATGGCCACTTCAGGCCCCAACATCCTAATTCCACATTTCTGATTGGGGAAAAGAGATGTTTATTTTTGTTGTTTTTGTTTTGTGTCAGAAGTAGGGCTTGAATTCGGCCTTGAGCTCTCGTGCAGCTTTTTTACTCACAGCTGGTGCTTTACCACTTTAGCCACCTTGTTTTCCTTTTTGCTAATCAATTGAAGAGTTTCTCAGACTTTCCTGCTCAGGCTGTCTTCAAACTGCAATCCTTATATCTTAGCCTCCTGAGCAAATAGGATATGGGTGAGCTTAGGGTGATTAGGTTTTAAAAATTAGGAATGTGGCTTAGTGGCAGAGTGCTTGCCTAGCATGCACAAAGCCCTGGGTTCGATTCCTCAGCACCACATAAACAGAAAAGGCCAGAAGTGGTGCTATAGCTCAGGTTGGTAGAGTAGAGTGCCAACCTTGAGTGAAAAAGAAACTCAGGGCCAGTGCTCACACTCTGAGTTAAAGCCCCGGAACTGGCAAGTACAAAACAAACAAACAATTAGGTGTGTTGGTTGGTTTGTCTGTCAGTGGGGCTTGAACTTGAAGGCTGGTCACTGTCCTTGAGCTCTTTTGCTGAAGACGAACACTACCACTTGAGCCCTAGCTCCACTTCTGGGTTTTGAGTGGTTTACTGGAGATAGGAGTCTCACAGGAGCTGGGCACTGGTGGTTCATGCCTGTAATCCTAGCAACTCAGGAGGCTGAGATCTAAGAACCGCAGTTCAAAGCCAGCCCGGGCAGGAAAGTCCATGAGACTCTTATTTCCAATAAACCACTAAAAAAACAGAAGTAGCGCTGTGGCTCAAGTGGTAGAGTGTTTGCCTTGAGCTGAAGAGCTCAGGGACGGCACCCAGGCCCAGAGTTAAAGCCCCATGACCAACAAAAACGTCTCACAGGGACATTTCTGCTTTAGCTGGCTTTGAACCACAATCTTCAGCTCTCAGCCTCCTGAGTAGCTAGGATTACAGGTGTGAGCCACCAATGCCTGGCTGGGCTTTTATTTGCTAATTAGAAATAAGAGTCTTGGGTACCGGTGGCTCATGCCTGTAATCCTATCAGGAGGCTGAAATCTGAGGATCACGGTTCAAAGCCAGCCCAGGTAGGAAAGTCTGTGAGACTCATCTCCAATAAGCCAGTAGAAACCAGAAATGGCACTGTGGCTCAAGTGGTAGAGCACTCGCCTTGAGCTAAAGAGTACAGGAACAGTGACCAAGCCTAGAGTTCAAGCCCCACGATCAACAACAAAAAAAAAGTCTCGGATTTGTTAATGTTAGCTTGCTTCAAGCCACAATTTTCAGATCTTAGCCCCCTGAGTAGGTAAGATTACAGGTGAACCACTTGCACCAGCTGTGGTTATATTCAACTTTTCTGTGGTCTGACCTCAAACAATAATCATTACACTCTCAGCCTCTCAAGTAGCTGGTACTGAAGAAGATATGAGCCACTAGTGCCTCTCTTAACAAATATTCATAGCATCTGCATAAAGTATTTTTTAAAAAGTTGCCAGGTTTTGGTGGTTCATGCAGGTAATCCTAGCTACTCAGGAGGCTGAGATCTGAAGATCTTGGTTTGAAGCCAGCCCAGGCAGGAAAGTCCATGAAACTCCTTATCTCCAATAAATGACTCAAATAACCTGGAAGTGGTAGAGTACTCACTTTGAGCAAAAGAAGCTCAGAGATAGCACCCAGGATGGGGTGGGGGTAGGGTAAGTCGTGTGCACAGCTTACTGGACACTTGTTCTAGAAATACTGCTTGCCAGTGCCTATGGCTCATGCCTGTAATCCTAGCAACTCAGGAGGCTAAGATCTGAGGATCATGGTTCAAAGCCAGCCTGGGCAGGAAAGTCCATAAGACTCTTATCTCCGATTAACCACCAGAAAACTGGAAGTGGTGCTGTGGCTCAAGTGGTAGAGTGCTAGCCTTGAATTGAAGAGCTGAGGGACAGCGCCCAGGCCTAGAGTTCAAGCCCTACAAAAAAACGAAGAAATAAAGCTAATTATTGTGTTGGGGGGGGTTGGAGGCAGGATTTTGGTTGATGCAACATTAGAAATAATCTTTTGTTTTGCCAATCCTGGGGCTTGAACTCAGGGCCTGGCCACTGTCCCTGAGCCTCTCTGAGCTCAAGGCTAGCACTCTACCACTTGAGCCACAGTGCCACTTCTGGCTTTTTTCTGTTTATGTGGTACTGAGAAATTGAACCCAGGGCTTCATTCATGCTAGGCAAGCACTCTACCACTAAGCCACATTCCCAACCCTAGAAATAATCTTTTAAATGAATAATAACAGTTCTATCTTGACCACAGCTATATGAATTATAATGGTATGTTCATTTTACTTTCTTTCCTGCCAGGATAACCCTCCGTATGATAAGGGGGCCTTCAGAATTGAAATCAACTTTCCAGCAGAGTACCCATTCAAACCACCGAAGATCACATTTAAAACAAAGATCTATCACCCCAACATTGATGAAAAAGGGCAGGTCTGTCTGCCCGTCATTAGTGCTGAGAACTGGAAGCCAGCAACCAAGACTGACCAAGGTAAGGTACAATCTTGTCTGCCTTGGATAGGGCTTTTTGAAGGATGTACTGTGGAGATGAGGCTTGAGAATCCCTTCCAATGCCATGCCAGATATAGTCTAGAAATCCTACTGTACCAACTCAAGTGTATGTAGAAGTACTGCAGAGATCCGACCTATTTTGGGGGGGCTTGTGTAGACCTGGGAAGGTATTGAGTTGGCCCTTCTCTGACTGCTCCATTGGTCCCCTAGACATAGATAAACCCAGTGTTTTGTTGCGAATGCTGCAAAGGGGGTGTGAGCACTGGTCCTTGGAAGTGGCAAAGTATTGTAGTATTACCTAGAAGAGAGAGTGGTATTTCAGGTTGGCTCATGCAACATTTAGCACCTGAACTTTGACTTCATAAAGCAGAGGGAGTGAGGCACTGGTGGCTCACCCCTGTAATCCTAGCTCCTCAGGAGGCTGAGGTCTGAGGTTCGAAGCCAGCCCAGGCCATGAAAGTCTGTGAGACCCTTAGCTCCAATTAACTACCAGAAAACCAGAAGTGAAGCTGTGGTTCAAAGTGATAGAGCACTAATCTTGAGCAGAAAAGCTCAGGGACAGCACCCAGGCCCTTAATTCAATTCCCTCAACTAACAAAACAGAGAGGTTGATGTAGTCATTTCAGGCTAACCATAGGGTATGAGCCAAAGTCCTGTGGTTCTGTGTGTGTGTTTTGAGGGAGGGATTTGGAAGGGTAGACTTGAAGGCATAAACTTGAATATATAGTTGGCTGTAATCTGCTTGGAACTCTTCTGAAATTGGGTGTGGTTGTGTGCATCCATGTGTCTGGGTGACACAGTCATACTTATTTGGTGGTAAAAGTATTTTGATTACCCTTCCCTCTTGTCCTTTGGAAGTAACAAAACTTTATTCTTTTATTTTTTTGCCGGTCATGGGACCTGAACTCTGCACCTGGGCGCTGTTCCTCAGCTCTTCAGCTCAAGGCTAGCACTCTACCACTTGAGCCACAGTGCCACTTCCAGCTTTTTCTGCTTATGTAGTGCTGAGAAATTGAACTCAGGGCCTCATGCATGCAAGGCAACCACTCTACCACTGAGCCACCTTCCCAGCCCATAACAAAATTTTATTATGGATTCTAATTTTTATTAATTTCAGGGATTATGTTTTGAAGTCTTAGTCTAAATAATGGAATGAGCATGAGGTCTATTTAGGTTACAGAGTGGAGAAAGCTGTCCTTGGCCAGGCTGCAGTGAAGTTTTTCAGTGACTCTGGCAATTATTTTTTTGTGGAATCCTGGAAGATAGAATTGAAATCCTTTCACAAGAAAAAAATGGAGTCACATCTAAGTAGTTAATAGGTGTAATTACTAGATGCCCAACCATGGAGTGATCTCCAGTGGGTTTGACATTTGATAGTATGGAAGTTGATGTTTATGATGGCTTGATTCATTTCTTGGTGGGCCAGACTGGTGTCCCTGGATTCTTAGTTCTAGTGGAAGTCTACAACTGCATTTGCTAATGAGTGTCTTGTCAACCCATTCCTAGGAACCTTACCTTAATAGTCAGATGTCCCTATTTAGCCAGGCCTATGGGGAAGTCCTTCCAGGCCAGGCTGCTTGTTTGGATAAAATGTGTAGCAAAGCCGGGCGCTGGTGGCTCACGCCTGTAATCCTAGCTACTCAGGAGGCTGAGATCTGAGGATCGCGGTTCAAAGCCAGCCCGGGCAAGAGAGACTATGAGACTCCTATCTCCAATAAACCACCAGAAAACCGGAAGTGGCGCTGTAGCTCAAGTGGTAGAGAGCTCGCCTTGAGCTGAAGAGCTGAAGGACAGCGCCTAAGCCCAGAGTTCAAGCCGCACGACCGACCAAAAAAAAAAATGTGTAGCAAGTCTGAAGTTGGGGTGTACAGATAAGAGTGATGGTTATAGAAGCAAAGCAAAGCCTACTCAAAGCTCACTTGAGCCAACTTGTTCTAAATAGTTGCTGTCCTAATCATGCTGCTGCTGCTTCTTGCCAGATGGAACTCAGGACTTGGGCACTATGCTTCAGCTTTTTTTTTCTCAAAACTAGTGCTCTGTCACTTGAGCCACAGCTCCACTTCTAGCTTTTTGGTGGCTAGTTGGAGATAAGAGTCTCACTGGCTTTCCTGCCCAGGTTGGCTTTGAACCACTGTGCTCTTAAGTTGCTAGGCTTACAGGCTTCAGCCACCAGTGCCTGGCACAAACTTCTTTTTTGCCTTGATTGGCCTTAACCCACAATCCCTCAATCTCTATCTTCTAGGTAGGTGGGATTACAGGCTTGAGTCACTTTGCTGGCTTAACTAAAGTTTCTTTAAACACATATAAAACATGGTTGTATATTAACAGTAGATGTTTAAACAGAAGTTTATAGGACTCATTTTTTTTGGGGGGGGGGGGGGGTCTGGTCGTGGGGCCTGAACTCTGGGCCTGGGCACTGTCCCTCAGCTCTTCAGCTCAAGGCTAGCTCCCTGCTACTTGAGCCACAGCACCACTTCGGCTTTTTTCTTTTTGCTTATGTGGTGCTGAGGAATCGAACTCAGGGCCTCAGGCATGCAAGGCAAGTACTCTACCACTGAGCCACCTTCCCAGCCCCGTTTGTAGGACTCGTGATCCTCTTTATTTACCCTAGGATCAATAATTTAGTGTTAATTCAATGTTCATGGTGAGTTTATAGAACATAATAACCATAAATAATAATGTTTAATAGTTTATAGGATGGTCCAGTAGACAAATCTATCTATAAAATCAAAATAAATTAGTGATTGACCACAGAAAGAATTGGAAGTAACTACTGAGAAGACTGGTTTTTTTGTTTTTTTTTTTCTTGGTCCTAGGGCTTGAACTTTGGGCCTGGGTACTGTCCCTCAACTCTTCAGCTCAAGGCTAGTGCTCTACCACTTGAACCACAGTGCCAAGCACCCGGCTTGGGTTTTCTTTTGAGAGTGATAATAAAGTGTTGAGCTGAGTTGGGTGTCAGTGACTCACTCCTGTATTCCTAACTAATCAGGAGGCTGAGATCTGAGGATCATGGATCAAAGCCAGCCAAGGCAGGAAAGTCCATGAGACTCTTATCTCCAATAAACCACTAGAAAACTAGAATAGCACTGTAGCTCAAGTGGTAGAGCTCTTGCCTTGAACTGAAGAGCATAGGGACAGTGCCCAAGCCCAGAGTTCAAGCCCCATGACTGACCACCCCCCCAGAAAAAAAAAGTGGGGGCTGGGAGGGTGGCTCAGTGGTAGAGTGCTTGCCTTGCATGCATGAGGCCCTGGGTTCGATTCCTTAGCACCACACAAGCAGAAAAAGCTGGAAGTGGTGCTGTGGTAGAGCACTAGCCTTGAGCTGAAGAACTGAGGGACAGTGCCCAGGCTCAGAGTTCAGGCACCATGACTGGCAAAAAAAAAAAAAAAAAAAAAAAGTGTTGAGCTGACGGATTAGGAATGTGGCTTAGTGGTAGAGTGCTTGCCTAGCATGCATAAAGCCCTGGGTTCAGTTCCTCAGTACCACATAAAAAGAAAAAGCTGGAAGTGGCACTGTGGCTGAAGTGGTAGAATGCTAGCTTTGAGGAAAAAGAAGCTCAGGGACAGTGGCCAGGCCCTGAGTTCAAGCCCCATGACCAACAAAAAGAATAAAATATTGAGCCAGGCGCCTGTGGCCTGTAATCCAGCTACTCAGGAGGCTGAGATCTGAGGATTGCTATTCAAAGTCAGCCCAGGCAGGGAAGGCTGTGAGACTCTTATTTACAATTAACCACTAGAACTGAAAGTGAAGCTATGGCTTAAAGTTGTAGAGTGCTAGCCTTAAGTGAAAAGCTCAAAGACAGCACCCAGGCCCTGAGTTCAAGTCCTATGGCTAAGAAAAAAAAAATGTTGATGTTGTTGCACAACTTTGTGAATTTGTCCCTCCCCCCCAAAAACACCCACTGTGTTTGGGAATGAGTTACATTTTTGGTATATGAATTTAAGTCTCAGTTTTAAAAAACTGAAAGTCTATATATAAGCACTGAAAGTTGAGCAAAAATAGCATGAAGGAAAAACAGTATACTGAAGGAATAATAGCAGAAGAAAGAATGTAAAGAGTTTTGTTTGGGGAGCTGGGAAGGTAGCTCAGTGGTAGAGCGCTTGCCTTGCAAGCATGAGGCCCTGGGTTTGATTCCCCAGCACCACATAAACAAAAAGAAAAAAAGCCAGAAGTGGCGCTGTGGCTCAAGTGGTAGAGCGCTCGCCTTGAGCTGAAGAGCTGAGGGACAGCGCCCAGGCCCAGAGTTCAAGCCCCATGACCGACAAAAAAAAAAAAAAAAGAACAGGGCTTGGTGACACATGCCTGTAATCATTAACACTTAGGAGACTAAGCGGGGGATTATGAGTTCAAGGCTAACTTGTTCTGCCTGGCAAGATCAAAAAAAAAAAAAAAAAAATCTCAGTTTGATGGCCAAATGAGGTTTTCTGTATAAAATACAGTTAGTGGGCTGGGAAGGTGGCTCAGTGGTAGAGCGCTTGTCTTGCATGCATGAGGCCCTGGGTTCAATTCCTCAGCACCACATAAGCAAAAAGAAAAAAACCTGGAAGTGGCACTGTGGCTCAAGTGGTAGAGAGCTAGCCTTTAGCTGAAGGGACAGCACCCAGGCCCAGAGTTCAGACCCCACGACCGACCAAAAAAAAAAAATAATAATAATTGGTGGCCGATCACCGGTCACCGGTGACTAATGCCTGTAATCCTGGCTACTCAGGAGGTTGAGAGCTGAGGATTGTGGTTCCAAGCCAACCCAGGCAAGAATGGCTATGAAACTCTTATCTCCAATAAACCACTCAGAAAACCAAAGTGGCTCAGTGGCTCAGGTGGTAGAGCACTAGCCTTGAGCTGAAGAGCTGAGGGACAGGGCCCAGGCCCAAAGTTCAAGCCCCACAACCAACACGCCGAAAAAAAAATACAGTTGGTATTAAAGCCAGCTCTATATTGAATCTCCATATTGCAAACAATACAGGAGTAAGATTATATGAAGAGAAAAATCACATCTATCAGTAGTATGTTTCAATCTCCTGTAAACCATTATCTTATAGCAAATAAGTATATAAGATTTAGAAAGCACTCAAACAATATAATAAATAGGGTAAGTCTAATTTATATGCCTTATCACGTTCCATTTGGGGTTGGAGGAAGGTACCACTGACATATGAGAATTGAGCCTTGGATCTCCATGAACAAGAAATAGTGTTTATGTCCTCTATTATAAATGAACTGTGTGGCCGGGAAGGTGGCTCAGTGGTAGAGTGCTTGCCTCACATGCATGAGACCCTGGGTTTGATTCCCCAGCACCACATAAACAGAAAAGGTTGGAAGTGGCTTAAGTGGTAGAGTGCTAGCCTTGAGCTGAGGGACAGCGCCCAGGCCTAGAGTTCAAGCCCTGTGACCAACAAAAACAAAAAAATAAATGAACTGTCTTTAAGAAAAACAAGGAGGAAATTTTACAAGATTTATTTTTAATAATATAGTCAAGGGCTGGGAAGGTGGCTTAGTGGTAGAGCGCTTGCCTTGCATGCCTAAGGCCCTGGGTTCGATTCCTCAGCACCACATAAGCAAAAAGAAAAAAGCCGGAAGTGGTGCTGTGGCTCAAGTGGTAGAGTGCTAGCCTTGAGCTGAAGAGCTGAGGGACAGCGCCCAGGCCCAGAGTACAGACTCCACGACCAGACCCAAAAAAATAAAATAATATAGTCAAGTAGGAGGTAAGGTTGGCAGGACTGAGGCTTGAACTCAAGGACTCATGCTTGGTTTAGGTTGGTACTTTACCGCTGAGGTAAAGTTATTCCCCCACCCCCTTTTTTTTCAATGTAGTAGGCCTGAACTCTGGGCTCGGGCACTGTTCCTCAGTTCTTCAGCTCAAGACTAGCATGCTACCACTTGAGCCACATGCCACATCTGGTTTTCTGGTCGATTATTGGAGATAAGAGTTTCATGGACTTTCCTACCTGGGCTCACTTTGAACCTCAGATCTCAGCCTCCTGAGTATCTAGGATTACAGGCGTGAGCCACCGGCATCCTAGCTACTCAGGAAGCTGAGATCTAAGGATCACGAAGCCAGACCAGGCAGGAAAGTCCAGGAGACTCTTATCTCCAGTTAGCCACCAGAAATGACACTGAGGCTCAGGTGGTAGAGTACTCGACTTGATCTGAAGAGCTTGGGGACAGTGCCAGACCCAGAGTTCAAGCCGCACAACCACCAAAAAAAGAAAAGAAAAGAAAAATGAAGCTGGGCGCTGGTGGCTCACGCCTGTAATCCTAGCTACTCAGGAGGCTGAGATCTGAGGATCTCGGTTCAAAGCCAGCCCGGGCAGGAGAGACCGTGAGACTCCTATCTCCAATAAACCACCAGAAAACCGGAAGTGGCGCTGTAGCTCAAGTGGTAGAGCGCTCGCCTTGAGCTGAAGAGCTGAGGGACAGCACCCAGGCCCAGAGTTCAAGCCCCACGACCAACCAAAAAAAGAAAAAGAAAAAAGAAAGAAAAATGAAGAATCCAGGGCCAGACTGTTGTAGAATATGATGAATACACTGTTCTGTATGTGAAAAATGATGAGGATAAGACAGCAATAGTGGTTAGCTTGAAAACATAGTTTGCAGCTGTCAGGGTTCTCTCTGGTAAAACCAAGTTCTTTACTGCTGTCAATATTATAGTTTAGCTGAGGAACCAGAAATGTACCCAAAGAAACAAAGAATGAGATTCATAAGATTACATTTTTTTTTTTTTGCCAGTCCTGGGACTTGAACTCAGGGCCTGGGCACTGTCCCTGAGCTTCTTTTGCTCAAGGCTAGCACTCTACCACTTGAGCCATAGCACCACTTCCAGTTTTTCTGTTTATGTGGTACTGAGGAATCGAATCCAGGGCTCCATGCATGCTAGGCAAGCACTCTACCACTAAGTCATATTCCCAGCCTACATAAGTTTGTTTTAATTTAGACTTGCAGTAAAAATGAGTCCCCCAGAAAAGAACGAAATATATAATCAACTTGCAAGGTGATTATCTTTTAAAAATCAGGTGCTAAACCCGGCGCAGGTGGCTTATGTCTGTAATCCTAACTACTCAGGAGGCTGAGATCTGAGGATCACAGTTCAAAGCCAGTCCGGCAGGAAAGTCTGTGAGACTCTTATCTCCAATAAACCACCAGAAAGCAGGAGTGCCACTGCACTCTGGCTCAAGTGGTAGAGCGCTCACCGTGAGCTGAAGAGCTGAGGGATAGCGCCCAGGCCCAGAGTTCAAGCCCCATGACCCCCCCAAAAAAAAAAATCAGGTGCTAATAACTAAATGATGTTATATTAATAAATTAGGTGCTATGATGGTCACAGAAGTAGAGAGCTTGAGCATCTATAGCAGAGTGAGCAGGAAATCCTGAAAGCTTATTGAATATCCTTCACAATGCATTTGGCTTGCCCTTAGCCCAGTGAGGTTACTAAAGTATTAATGAGGCAATAATTTTTCTATTTTAGAACCACTTCTAATCATGAAAAAAGATAGGGAAGCCACCATATATTGTTGCTTCTTAGTAAATTGGTTAAAGTTTCCAAGCCTAAAATCAAAAACAACAAAGTAAAGGGAGCAGTCTCGTATCTGTTAGTGTTAGAAAAGCTTAGCATATACTGAAACACACCATGGTCAACAAGCCAAGGGTAGGTCTTAAAGAAGCATGAAAATGGCCTTGAGAGAGGTGTGTTCCCCAGTGTGATTTTGGACCTGCTCAGACAGGAAGTGAGGGAGACCTGGATATACTTTTTATTTTCTGTTTCTGGAGATGGAACTCAGGACCTCATACCTATTATGCAAGCACTCTACCATTAAGATACACTTTTTACCCTGTTTGATATTTATTAATGCTTGGTTTCTGTTTATGGCAAATAAACATGATTTTTCATATGAGTCATTGATATTCCCTGTCTCTGAAAAATGTATTTAAAGAGTAGGGATATAGCCCTGAACTATATCCCTAGCGTGCCCTTAGCACACTGCCTACCTCCATGAGGCAATCTTTGGAAATGTACTCAACAGTAAAATTGACTGGCCAGGAGCTGGTGGCTCATATCCATAATCCTAGCAACTCAGGAAGCTGAGATCTGTGGATCTCAGTTCAAAGTCCAGCCCAAACATGAAAGTCAATGAGATTCTCATCTTCAGCCATCAAAAAGTTGGGGTGAGCTGGGTGTCAGTGGCTCACACCTTAATCCTAGCTACTCAGTCCACTGTGATCTGAGGATCACAGTTCAAAGTCAGCCAGGGCAGGAACACTTGTGGGAATCTTCAGTTAACCACCAGAAAACCAAAAGTGGCACTGTGGCTTAAAGTTATAGAGTGCTCACATGGAACAAAAGAGCTCAAAGATAGCCCAGGTACTGAGTTCAAGCCCTAGTACAAGCACAATGAATTTTATAAAACAAACAAAAATATTGACTGTATGCATATATTAGGCTAACAGTGCATAGCAGTGAAAAAATAGAAACAAAATGTGTTTATCGTGTCTGTTCAGTCAAGTGATAATAAAATGTAGAAAGGAAGATCTTGAAATAAAGAGACAAAAACATGCTTCCTTTAGAGGTGGGTACAAGGTGTGTCACAAGAAAGTGTCTACTCTGAAGGGTATTGAGTCTGAATTCGAGAATCAGTTCTGGCCTTCATAAGACCTTCTAGGTCCTTGGCATCTTTCCACTGTTCAGAGCTTACCCTTTGTGTCCACCCACCCATCTTTCCTACTCATCCTGGACCCTGCCAGCTCTACACTTTCCCCATGTCCGTCTGGGCCCATCATGATCACATGAGCTCTCTGATGACCTCTACTTCTTACTTAGTGACATTAATAGGCAGTGCTGGGGATAGAGGTCTTTGTGCCATGCTTCACTCAGCATGTGTTGTTACTGGTTATACTTCTGCATAACTGAACCAGTATTCGTGTTTTACTCCATTTTTTTGTAATGATAGATGCAAAGCCTGGGTCCCCGGGAGAGGAATCTGCAGCATCAACATCCAGAGATGAGAGGCACCTTTGACCCAGGAACTTGTCAGTGGGAAGTAACACAGACACAGCATTGTCAATACCTGTGGCATTGACAGTCTCATATTGCTGATAGTTGTCAATCTCTCTGTAGTTGGATGAAGTATACCAACTCATTTTACTTCCAGATTCAGAAGATTCTGGGTTCCACTAGGATGAGCTCATTGCACATGGACAAGTGCAGCCTTATTATACTCCCCTTTCCCTTCCTTCACCTGCTCACTCAGTCACTGTGATTGAAACTGTATTGAACTATGTACAGTACCACCTGAGCACATGCATTACCCAGTCTGGATCTGAGAAATGACTATGTGTGCATGGGGGGACCATGCGCACTCACTGTTTTCAACATACAGAAGGTGGATGGGAGTGACCAGGGCCAGGGAATCCCAAGGTGTCAAGTCAGGAAGCCTTCCCAGAGGCTCAGGGCTTCACTCAGATATCCATTCTAACGTTGGCTGTTTGCCACCAATCACTTTTTCTTCTGATTACAGAGGAAAGATAGGTTGAATTCTGGTGAGCCAAAATTTTAAATAAAAAGAGACTAATTTTTCTTCATTAGTCCTTGTAGAAGTCAAGAGTTTGTTTCCTGAGATCAGCGGCCTCTTGTACTCTCTGAGTCTGTTCTAACCCCCGATGCCTTGTCCTTCTCTTGGCAGTAATCCAGTCCCTCATAGCACTGGTGAACGATCCCCAGCCCGAGCACCCCCTCCGGGCTGACCTAGCTGAAGAATACTCTAAGGACCGTAAAAAATTCTGTAAGAACGCTGAAGAGTTTACAAAGAAATATGGGGAAAAGCGACCTGTGGACTAAAATCTGCCGTGAACGATTCCAGCAAGTGTGAACAGAGACCCCGAGCAGTGCATTCAGACACCCCGCAAAGCAGGACTCTGTGGAAAATTGACATGTGCCACCGCCTGGCGTTCGCTTGTGGCAGTTACTAACTTTCTACAGTTTTCTTAATCAAAAGTGGTCTAGGTAACCTGTAAAGAAAGGATTAAAAATTTCATATGTTCTAGTTCTGCTTTCTTTGTTTTAAAAATCACTGCTTCAATCTACTTCAAAAGAATGGTGTTTCTTTTCTTGTCCAAATTTACCCCAAATCTTCAAGTTAGTCCAGAAGGTTGGGAAAAAAAAAAAAAAAAGGTTGTGGTTCCTTTTCCTCTCCTGCCCTTGCAACTCCTACTTTCTTGCATTTAGTTTATTTTTCAAGTAATTCACTTCCCCAGGCCCAAGTCTTATTGCCTCCCTATACAAAGTGGCAGTGGTGACTTTTCTTCTGTCACACTGCCCTGTGGGAGCTGGTTCAGACTTTTCCTGATACCAGTTTATAACATTCTTTTTAAAAAAAAAAAAAAAAAAGACAATACAAGCAAACATCCACACTCCACGCACATACCTCCTGTCTTTAAAAAATAATAATTAAAAAAAAAAATAAAACAGAAAGGCCACCCAAAGAGAAGCCCAGCTCCTGTATAAAATCTTGGTTGTTTCCACAGTACTGTGGATTGAATGGGCAAAAGCTCCACTGTTTGTATGTGGCCAGGTCTGTGGTGATCCTGGAGTTAGGGCCTGCCAGTTGAGGATGCTGTGCACTTGTGTGATGAATTTCTCACCAGAAAGCTCTCAAAGGTCAGCATCCCTTCATGCAGCCATGTTAGAAGATCCACTGGTCATCATAAAGCAAAAGCCAGAATATTCTTTTGAAGTTCCAAGCTCCTCTACTACCGAGCTCCTCTACCATCTGAATGTGCCACAGAGCTCTCCAACTCAGTGCGGCAGTCCCACCACAGCCCTCCCTTGGCAGATTTGACCCTTTGCAGAATTGGAATTGGTAGAACTCGGCTTTGTGGCCAGCACCAGTCTGGGGTCGCTCGGGTTCCTACTGGCCTCTTCCTTCGGAGCAGCTGCCAGCCCAGCCCAGGAACAAGATGGCCTTCCCTCTCTTTGGACTCACAGCCTTTGCAGAGTCAAGCTCCACTTGAAGCTCACTCAATACCCTTTCAATGTGTTTTATATTGTTTTGATTGCCTTTTTTTTGTAGAAATAAAAATTGACCTTAGAATTTATCATCAGATGAACTTTGTAAGGAGTTGAATGTTAATGTCTTTTCAAAGCAAGTGGGACTATCCCTGAAACAGTAGCAAGTACAATGCACTCTGATACCCTGCGGAAGCTGACAAGCATTCGCCCAACCCTGTATCACCAACTCTGCTTCTACCACTGGCGGCTTCCCTTCTCGGCTTGTGGGGAGACTAGATCCTGTGGAGAAGACAACTTCCAGAAACTTTACTCTGTTTTAACTTTAGTTCTAGAGCTTGAGGTCTTCCTGGCTCACAGATGTGTAAGACAGCTTTGGGTTTCATCTGTGCAGAAGTAAGAAGTTTTGTGGGTCAGGCAGCATAATACTGCCTCAAGCACGCAGCCCCACAATGTGGAAATGAACTCAGCTTCTTTAGTCCTAGGTACGCGGGGGGGCAGGTTGCTGCAGATTCCCATGTTTCCAGTTGGCAAGAGCACTGGGCTAGCATTTCCACATCTTTTGTCTCCACTAGCAGAAAAGTGATCATGGATTTTATTTCACTCACACTCAGATTTGTAATAAAATGCCAAATTCTGTCAGAAGCTATCTAAACAAGCCACCATTTGTTCTCGTTACTCCTTCAAATCTAGAAATATTGCCATTCCTGAAACTCCTGTTGCTTCACATTTCTGCCAACTTAGCTCTGCCTGCCTGACACTCCCTCACGGCTCTTTGTCCCCCACAGGAGGGCACCGCCATGCCGGCAGCCCCTCAGGGACTCTTGTCTTCCCTGGCAGCAGAGGCCTGGCTTTGGAGTCAGTGCAGTGGGTATCCCTCCCTGGGCCTAGGTGTCCTGGACTCCTCTCAGCCTTGCCCTTGGTTAGGCTTTGAGCAAGCTGGTGGCAGCTCCGGCTGCTCCAAACCCTAAAAGCTGGATCCTCCGGAGAAGGGGCAAGCTGTGGAGCAGCCATCCACCACTGACCCGTGCTGCCTCAGGAATTCACATCTGCCTGGTTCCTTGAAGTGCCCTAGGTCCTCGCCCTGCCCCCTCCACAGTGGCGGAGAATAGGCTTTCTTCTAAGATGCTGCGAACCCATTCTGCTGCCCTTAATAAAAATGCTCTCCAACACTGGTTTGGTCATGTTGCCTTCTTCCTTTAGGGGTGGGCATTATCAGGGCCTTGGACACTGGGAAGGGGTGGCTGGGCCTCTGATCTCTCCTTCCCAACCCCAAAAAGGGGCATAAGCAGATGGGTGAAAAGCAATGATATAAACCACTTTCATTTAGCAGAGGTGAAGACACTCTGAGAAGGGTGGCTTGATCAAGGTCCTTAACAAAAAAAAGGATGTGTGCTTGAGGGTGGAGCTGGGCTAATTCCCTGAAGGATTCTAGCCAGAAACAGTTCAGAATCCCTAGGATAGCTGGCACTGCCAGCAATAGGGCTGACTCAGACAGACCAATGAATACTTTTGGTCAGACCAGGTTTTCTACTTGGAACTGGCCACTAGATGAGACCACATCTGCAGATCTTAGGGAGGGAAACTTCCTAGTGTGTCATTTTTACCAGGGGGAAAAGAAAGGTCCTTTCATTTGATCATAGATGGGTTCTGCCACACACACATTTTTGTCGTTTTTAGTCCCAACACACTGCTGTGAGAACCTTTTATTACATAGGCTCCAAATAATGGCCAAGGATACCTGGCTGTGTTTTTACACTTAATCACAGTGTGGTCCTGCCAATCAAATACTGCCTTCCTGGGGATCCCTGTGTGTCTAGACCTAGCTACAATTTCTCCACTAAAGTCAGAGGCCTGAAAAATCTTCAACTACCTGTTTTCTAAATCTTGCTATTTTCTGGCCTTCACACTCCAACAGTTTAGAGGGGGGTTGGGTTGGGATTTTTTTGTTGTTTAGTCAGTCGTGGGACTTGAACTCCAGCACCGATCTGGTTTGGGTTTTTTTTGGTGTGTGTGTGTGTGTTCTGGTTTGGGTTTTCTTTGGTGTGTGTGTGTGTGTGTGTGTGTGCTGGTTTGGGTTTTTTTTGGTGTGTGTGTGTGTGTGTGTGTTTGTCGGTCAAGGGGCCTGAACTCATCCTGGGCACTGTCCCTCAGCTCGGTTCAAGGCTAGCACTTTACCACTTGAGCCACAGTGCCACTTTTGGCTTTTTCTACTTTTGTGGTGCTGAGGAGAATTCAACCCAGGGTTTCATGCATGTGAGGCAAGCACTCTACCACTGAGCCACCTGAAGTAGAGCTCTGGCTCAAAGTGGTAGAGTGCTAGCCTTCAGTTAAAAAGCTCAGGACAGTGCCACCTTCCCAGCCCTGGTTTTTGATATTTTGAGAGGGTTTCAATACATAGTACATGGTGACATTGAACTTAACATCTTCCTGCCTCAGACTTCTGAGTGCTAGAATTATAGGTGAGTGCTATCACACCTGTCTTTTCTTCCCCAGTTTATTGTTTAGAATTAAATAAGCATTTAGTTCATGACTTTGGTACCAATTAGATACTGGCTTGTCAACCTTATATATTGAAGCCCCTTTTGGACATAGGACTCACAATTACCTCACTGCCAAATGAGCAACTTCTGAGCCCTTCTCTGACTTTCATTTGGCAGTGCATCTGTGCCCACATACACTATTCAACCCAGTCAAAGAGGAAGCCAGAGCTGATATTTTTCCTGCCTGGCTCTATCTAGTCTTTCTTCCTGCTTGAGCCCACAGTAAAGCCAGGACAAGGGACTGTTTCATTACAGCCCAGTGCCTGGCTGGTCCAGGCCACACTTGATAAAATAGCCATTACTTGATTGGTTAGAACAAGTTCCTTAGGACTCCTGGGAGAGCCCTGAGGATCAGGGAAGTAAGCCACTTCTGGAGAATCTTCCTGACAGGGTTAGGGATGTCCACGTATAGGCCTCACACATGACTATAGGTTCCCCAGTGTACTGGTTCCCCAGTAGATCACACTGGCCGTTACTGTGTTGGCCAGGCTGGATTCTGGCAAAAGCAGACCTTCCATGCATGAGGACTGGAAGTTTGGAATAACAGTAAACCATTTGTCTAAGTCATTTATTGTGTGCAGAGGACTCCTCATAATATGCTCATACTGGAGGCACTTGCATAGCAAATATAAACCTAGAGTTCAAACCCTAGTACCCCCCCCCAAAAAAAAGATCTGGCTTTGTGTGTATGTGCACACGTGTGCATGTGCCAGTCATGGGGCTTGAACTGGGCCTGGATACTGTTCCTGAGCTCTTCAGCTCAAGGCTAGCGCTCTATCACTTGAGCCCCAGCACCACTTCCAGTTTTCTAGTGGTCAGTTGGAGATCATGAGTCTCACTGATTTTCCTACCCAGGCTATAAACCGCGATCCTCCGATCTTAGCCTCCTGAGTAGCTAGGATTACAGGCATGAGCCACTAGCACCCAGTTTACTGACTTTTTGTTGTCAGTAGTGGGACCTGAACTCTGGACCTAAGCACTGTCCCTCAGCTCTTCAGCTCAAGGCTAGCATTCTACTGCTTGACTTTTTTTGAGTTCATTGGAAGAAGTCTCACAAACTGGATGCTGGTGGCTCACGCCTGTAAACCTAGCTACTCAGGAAGCTGAGATCTGAGGTTGATGGTTCAAAGCCAGCCTGGGCAGGAAAGTCCCCATGAGACTCATCTCCAATTAACCACCAGAAAACCAGAAATGGAGCTATGAGAAGAGTGCTAGCCTTAAGCAGAAAAGTTAAGGGACAGTGCCCAAGCCGAGTTCAAGCCCCGTGACCAACCTTCCCTTCTCAAAAATATTTTTTTGAGTCTCATAGACTTTCCTGCCTAGGTTGGCCACAAATCACAATCCTCCAATCTCACCCTCCTGAGTAGCTACGATTATAGGCATGAGCCACCTGCTCAGCAGATCTTGCTTTTTGACAGTTAATTGGAGATAAGAGTTTCACAGTCTGGAAGTGGCGCTGTGGCTCAAGTGCTAGAGCACTAGCCTTGAGCACACAGAGGCTCAGGGACAGATCCCTGCCCTGCCCTGAATTCAATCCCCAGAACCAAAGAAAAAGTTTTACAGTCACTAAATTTCTCATGCCCCCATTTTACAGACTTAGTGGTGGAAGTGGCAGAGTAGAGCTTTGAATTCTCATTCATTTATTTGACATTCTCTAAGTTCTGTCCGTAGATTCATTGTTTTCTTTCCCCAGTGAGGTGAGCCTTGTTCACCTGATTCTCTTGCAAGTCTCCCCATTCCTGAATGTTCACAGTCAAAGAGCTATTCTTAGCCTCTCACTGCTGATCTCTTCTTCCTTCCCTTGGGTAGCCATTCCTGCAGCTCCCTCTGAGCATCTGTGCAGGCTCCTGTTTCCCCAAGTCTATCTTCTGCTTACCCAACTTCTCTCCCAAACAGAGCCAGGTGCTGTCAGCTTTGAGCACTCCATAGCAGAATGCCTCTGTTGAGAGCTGCCTCTGTGGCCATACCCTCCTGCCAGCCCCAGCCAGCAGCCTGCTGCTGTGACTAACCATCACTGCCACTAGACTGGCTGATGCCAGGAGGCAAAGCCTAGACAACAGCAGGAACCAAACTTACAAGTCCTTTAAGCAGGAATAAGAAGAAGTAGGAAGCCAGGCATCTGTGGCTCATGCCTATAATTCTAACTAGGGAGGCTGAGATCGGAGGATCACGGTTCCAAGCGGGCTCAAGCAGGAAAGTCCATGAGACTCTTATCTCCAATTAACCACCAGAAAACCAGAAGGGGTGTGTGGTTCACGTGGTAGAGTGTTTGCCTTGAGCTGAAGAACTCAGGGACAGCACCCAGGTCCAGAGTTCAAGCCCCATGACTGACCCTTCCCTCCCCCCCCCAAAAAAAAGTAGGAAAGGTACTCTTGTCAAAGTCAAGGGCAGGTTAGGAGGGAAGATGAGTATGGAACTAGAAAAGACAGAGCTGAAAGCCGGGCACAGGTGGCTCATGCCTGTAATCCTAACTACTCAGGAGTCTGTGATCTGAGGACCAAAGTTCAAAGCAAGCCCAGTTATAAAAGTCCCCATTAGATCTTATCTCCAGTAAATTGCTCAAATAAGCCAGAAATAGTGCTGTGGCTCAAGTGGTAGAGTGCTAGCCTTGATCACTAAGAGGCTCAGGGACAGTCCCCAGGCCCTGAGTTCAAGACCCAGGAACTGCAAAATAGATAAACAAATAAATGACAGAGCTGAAACCATAGTTCAGAGGTTGGAGGCAGGAAGGAGGTACAAGATTCGATTCATGCCTTCAGAAAACTACCTGTCCCCAAAGACTGCCAAGACTGAGTAGTAGCCCTCTTGGCATCTGATCCCATATTTGACTCAGGCCAGGGGCTAATGTATATCAAATAAATGAATTATCATATTCAAAGCTGTGCTCTGTGACTCCTACCTATAAGTCTGTAAATGAGGACATGAGAAATTAAGTAATCATGAGGTTCTTGTTTTTTGGGTTTTTTTTTTTTTGGTCCAGTCGTGGGGCCTGAACAATGGGCCTGGGCACTGTCCCTCAGCTTTTCAGCTCAAGGCAAGTGCTCTACCACTTGAGCCACAGCACCACTTCTGGCTTTTTTTCTGCTTATGTGGTGCTGAGGAATCGAACACAGGGCCTCATGCATAAAGGCAAGCGCTCTATACCACTGAGCCACCTTCCCAGCCCAATCATGAGGTTCTTATCTCTAGTTAACCATCAAAAAGCCAGACCTAGTGATGTGGTTGAAGTATAGAGTGCCAGCCATGATTGAAAAAGCTGAACAAGAACATAAGGTCCTGAGTTCAAGCCCCAGTACCAACATCAAAAAAGAAAGAAATGAGACCTACTTTTCCATCCTCCGGAGTGGGATGGAGGATTATGTCCAGAACTCCCTGTGAATTGCTTATTTGTTCCCTTCATCTCAGGGTTTTTGATCCAATAGATCTAAGAGTCCCTGTTGAGAGGAACCATATTTGACCAAGTCCAGTGAGGAATCCCAGGTTCTTTTTTTTTTGTCAGTTGTGGGCTTGAACTCAGGGCCTATTCACTGTCCCTGAGCCTCTTTGTGCTCAGAGCTAGCACTCTACCACTTGAGCCACAACACCACTTTCAGTTTTTGAGTAGTTAATTGGAGATAAGAGTTTCACGGGGACTTTTCTGCCTGGGCTGACTTTGAACTTCAGACCTCAGATCTCAGCTTCCTGAGCAGCTAGGATTACAGGGGTGTGCCACTGGCACCCAGCTATCAGGTTCTTTTGGTTTTTTTTTTTTTTTTGGTTGGTCGTGGGGCTTGAACTCTGGGTTTGGACACTGTCCCTGCACTCTTCAGCTCAAGATGAGCGCTCTTATCGCTTGAGCCAGTGTCACTTCCGGTTTTCCAGTGGTTTATTGGAGATAAGAGTCTCCTGGACTTTCCTTCCTGGGCTGGCTTTGAACCTCGATCCTCAGATCTCAGCCTCCTGAGTAGCTAGGATTACAGGCATGAGCCACTGGTGCCCAGCTGCTATCAGGTTCTTAATTCCACAGAAGATTGCCTGTCCTGGAAAAAAAACACTTCTACGAGCATGCAGTTTCTATGCAAACCTGTACCTTAGAAAGGCTTACTAACAATGGGATCAACCTGATTTTTTTTTTTTTTGTCAGTTGTGGGTCTTTTTTTTTTTTTTTTTTGTCAGTTGTGGGTCTTGAACTCTGGGTCTCAATGCTGTCCCTCAGCGCTTCAGCTCAAATCTAGTGCTCTACCATTTGAGCCACAGTGCCACCTCCAGTTTTCTGGTGGTTAATTAGAGCTAAGAGTCTCAGGCTGGCTTTGAACCATGATCCTCAGATCTCAGCCTCCTGAGTAGCTAGGATTACAGATGTGAGTCACCAGCACCTGTTGTGATCTTTTTTTTTAAATAAAAATTGAGGTTACCATATGTCTCACAAAATTGACTAGTGAGATGATAGTCTCCTTCAGGTTACCATATGTCTCAAAATAGACTAGTGAGATGACACTTTTTTTTTTTTGTCGGTCGTGGGGCTTGAACTCTCGGCCTGTGTGCTGTCCCTAGGCTCTTCAGCTCAAGGCGAGCACTCTACCACTTGAGCTACAGCGCCACTTCCGGTTTTCTGGTGGTTTATTGGAGATAGGAGTCTCACGGTCTCTCCTTCCCCGGGCTGGCTTTGAACTGCGATCCTCAGATCTCAGCCTCCTGAGTAGCTAGGATTACAGGCGTGAGCCTCCAGTGCCCGGCTGAGATGACACTCTTATTCCTATCCCTTCCCCACCAAAAATTAAAAAACTGAAGCTGGGGAGGGGGTAACACTGTTCTAAAAGAAATGTACTCATTACCTATGTAACTGTAATCCCTCTGTACATCATCTTTACAATAAGTTTTTTAATGAAGGTGGGCACTGGTGGCTCATGCTAGCTACTCAGGAGGCTGAGGTCTGAGGACAATGGTTCAAAGCCAGCCCAGGCAGGAAAGTATGAGATTCTCATCTTCAGTAAACCACCAGAAAATTGGAAGTGGAGCTGTGCCATAAAGTGGTAGAGCACTAGCCTTGATTGAAAAGGCTCAGGGAACAGCTCCAGGCCCTGAGTTCAAGTTCCATGACCAACAAAAAAAAAAAAAAAAAGGAAGTTTTGTCAGATGCAGTAGCATGTGCCTGTCCCAGCTAGTAGGAGGCTTGACTCCAGGAGTTCAAGGCCATAATGGGACCCCTCCCTAAGTCAAAATCCAAACACCTAAACATGAACAAAACTAGAATGTGGAGATGCTTTTGCTTATATTTTCGGAAACATTTTCTTTTTTGTTTTTTCTTTTGTTGTGCAAAGCAAGCACTCTGCCACTGAGCCACCTTCCCAGCCCACTTCTGGCTTTTTCTGTTTGTGTGACACTGGGGAATCGAACCCAGGGCTTCATGCATGCTAGGCAAGCAATCTGCCACTAAGCCACATTCCTAGCCATGAAACATTTTTTTTTGGATTTGGTCCACAAAAGAGTTGCTCTATATCCAATCTTGTTTTTGTGAAAACCACTCAAGTCTGAAAGAAGCAATTATTCTTTTATTAACATAAGGTCTCTACCCATTGCCCCTGAGCAATCAGTTTTGACACTGCAACACGAATTGGCTCTGCAGGCCTTAGATCAAGATGTCACAGACACTAGTTATCACTCTGAGCCATATGAACACAAAGTTGGGCACAGAACTGACAGTGTTTTACCCTGGGAAGTCATAGACACTGCTCTGAGGCCTGTTACCAGGCTGTGCAAGAGCTTAATCTTGACCAGTTCCTCCCCACTTGGGGCATTGGTGCTTAGGCTGCTAGTATCAAGGTGAAGGCTCCAGGATAGGTTCCAGAGTTGGCTCACAAGGGACTCCTTCCTCAGCCCACTTGGAGTGCAGGTCATCAAGAGTAGAGAGTTGTATGCTATCCTGGGCAAGCTGGGTCTTCAGTGTAGGTTCCATGAGGACTTGGAGCTCATGTAGCCGTTCCCAAGAACAGGAGAAAGCATCAGGGCCCTGGCCACATCCCCCAAATGGAGGCACACTCGGATAACCTGGGTGGACCATTAACTCGGCTGTCAGAGGCTGGCTCGCAGGAATACCTTCCAGGGCTCGTGCCAGGGCCCCCAGCACACGTTGAGCAGACATGTGTCGGCCGCAAGTGCTCAGGCCCACGAAGGTGTCAGTCCACCTGTGAGTGCCAGGACAAGAACTGCAGCAAGTCGGGGCAGAACTTGAATGGGGGCAGCCAGTGGATGCTTGACCCATTTCCGGGTTAAGAAAGGGACACAGCAGGCCAGCAGACCAGGGACACATTCAGGCCAACAGCCCTGAAGTCCCATGTGGCCGGGGGGTGGCGGGGAGGGAGGAGTGACAGCGGGGAGAACCAGAGGACTGGAGTGGGAAGGGGTGCTCACCGCAGGCCGTGTCGGGAGAAGGGGCCCACGGCAGCTTGGGCATCGCGCTCCACAGTGCAGGCGAAGGCGTGCGCCGGTGTTCCCAGCCAAGTGCAGCTGCCTATGCCGCGTTCCACTGGTAGCCGTGTGAAGCGCACCCCGTAAGCGTGCAACACCTCAGCAAACACCTGGCACACGCCTGCTGGAGGAGCAGGTTTAGGAGGAGAGCAAGACTCCTCACCCGGGAGCAACGCCCCTTAGACATGGGAGGGAGCGTCAGTCCACGCACCTGGGAGCACGTGGACGTGCTGGTGGGCATCCACGTGCGTGGGGGGCCTGCCCAGCAACTCCCGGAAGCGGCTCAGTTGGGCCTCTAGCTCCTCCCGCACCTGGGGGAAGAGGTACGGACACCTTAAGCTTCCAGATGAGCTACAGACGGTCCCCTCTTTGTGCTACCATTGGGCTGGGCTTTAGGGGTCATCGTGCGCATCTTCCTGCAGGCGCGCCACCGCACCTGGGGCAAAGCTATGTCTCCGGCCGCTACTGCCTCCCGGAATCCCATCTTGCCAAGGAAGAAGCCTTCCGGGCTGAGCAGTGACGAGTTGCCGTGGAGGGCCGGGCCCACCGGGCGGCCCTCGGACAGGTTGGCGTGGAGGCCCGTGGGGATGCTGTACCTGCGGGAGGAGCTCGAGCGGGAGCACAGGCAGCCCCCAGCCCCCCCAGCCCCACCCGATCCTGTGAGGGGATCGTTCTCACCTGCGGGCCAGCTCCGCCGCGCTCTCTGCGGATGTGCCGTTTACCAATAGGGACACACTGGTCACGGTTCCTGCCAAGAAGGCCGCCAGGATGCCCTCATCGCGTCGCGGGCAGTAGCCAAAGTCATCCGCGGTGACCACCAGCTGCACGCGCGGCCAGGCCATGATCGCGGGGAACCCTCGGCCTAAGAGATAGAAGCTGGACACCCCCTCAGCTTGCTAGGCCCCGCCCCGACGCACATGCCCAAACACGGTTTTGTTATTGCCATCTAGTGGTCCCGGTGAAGCACTGCAACCACACTGCCGACTGCCCTCAAGGCATCCCAGAACTTTCCTTGACTAGAAAGTGAAATTTGGAGAGAGAGGGAGAGAAGGGAGAGAGGGAGGGAGAGAAGAGAGGGAAAGAGAGGGAGGGGAGAGGTAGAATTAGAGCTTGAACGCAGAGCTTGGGTCTGTCCCTTAGCTTGTTTGCTCAAGGTTGGTACTCTACCACTTGAGCCACGGCTCCACGTCCAGCTTTTTGGTGATTAAAAAAGTTTCACGGACTTCACTGGCTGGCAAGGCTTTAAAGCAGGCTACTCAGTCTCAGCCTCCTGAGTATCTAGGATTACAGGTGTGAAGAACCAGTGCCTGATCCCCTTTACTTTCTTACTTATTTTTTGTCGGTCATGGGGCTTGAACGCTGGACCTAGGCATTGTCCTTGAGCTCTTCAGTTCAAGGCAAGTGCTCTACCACGTGAGACACACTACTTCCAGTTTTCTGGTGGTTAATTAGAGATAAGAGTCTGACGAACTTCCCTGTTCCGGTTGGCTTTGAAACTGCAATCCTCAGATCTCTGCCTCCTGAGTAGCTAGGATTACAGGTGTGAGCCATCAACACCCAGCCTCTTTCCTTTTTTTTTTTTTGTCGGTTGAGGGGCCTGAAGTCTGGGCCTGGGCGCTGTCCCCCAGCTCTTCAGCTGTAGACCAGCACTCTACAACATGAGCCACAGCCCCACTTCCAGCTTTTTCTGCTTATGTGGTGCTGAGGAATTGAACCGAGGGCCTCTTGCATGCAAAGCAAGTACTCTACCACTGAGCCACCTTCCCAGCCCCCCTTTCCTTATTTTTATAGTAATATCTATATGTCTATATATCTTTATATGTCAATCTATATATTGATATATAGATATCTTTTTCATTTAGCTATTTTTATTTTGTCTAGTCACTGGACGTTGGTAGCTAAGGCCTGTAATCCTAGCTACTCAGGAGGCTGAGTTCTGAGGATCACGGTTCAAAACCAGCCCAGGCAAGAAAATCTGTGAGACTCTTTTTTTTTTGGGTCCGGTCGTAGGGCCTGAACTCTGGGCTTGGGCGCTGTCCCTCAGCTCTTCAGTTCAAGGCTAGCGCTCTACCACTTGAGCCACAGCGCCACTTCCGGCTTTTTTCTTATCTGGTGCTGAGGAATCGAACCCAGGGCCTCACGCATGCAAGGCAAGCACTCTACCACTGAGCCAACTTCCCAGCCCCATCTGTGAGACTCTTATCTCCAATAAACGACCAGAAAACTGGAAGTAGCTCTGTGGCTCAAGTGGTAGAGCATTCTCCTTGGGCTGAAGAGCTCAGGGACAGTGCCCAAGCCCAGAGTTCAAGCCCCAGGACTGACAAAAATTGTCTATTGTCTTTTGCTGATTTTTTTTTTTTTTTTTGGGTCCGGTCATGGGGTCTGAACTCTAGGCCTGGGCGCTGTCCCTCAGCTCTTCAGTTCAAGGCGAGCGCTCTACCACTTGAGCCACAGTGCCACTTCCGGCTTTTTTCTTTTTGCTTATGTGGTGCTGAGGAATCGAACCCAGGGCCTCTGGCATGCAAGGCAAGCGCTCAACCACTGAACCACCTTCCCAGCCCCTTGCTGATTTTTTTCTAAGCAGAGGTGCTTTTTTTTTTTTTGGTCGGTGGTAGGGCTTGAACTCCGGGCCTGGGCACCGTCCCTAAACTTTTCACTCAAGGCTATCAAGTACTCTATCAATTCGAGCCACAGCACCACTTCTGGTTTTCTGGTGGTTAATTGGAGGTTAGAGTCTCACAGCTTTACTCCCTGGGCTAGCTTTGAATCTTGATCCTCAGATCTCATTCTCCTGAGTAGCGAGCATTTATCGGCATGAGCCACTGGTGCCAGACATGAGTGTATGTCTTTTTGAACGATGTCACCCCTTTATTTGCTTTCCAATTATCCCCTTCCATTCCTGCCCATAAGTTACATAGTTCATTTTCCACATAGTATCTACTAAAAGGAAACTTCCCTTCCCCACCTTTGGTCAGTCATGGGGCTTTAATTCAAGGCCTGGGCCCTGTCCCTGAGCTCTTTTGCTCAAGGTTAGTGCTCTTCCACTTTGAGCCACAGCTTCACTTCTGGTTTTCTGGTGGATAATTGGAGATAAAAATCTCATGGACTTTCCTGCCTGGGTTGACTTCAAACTGGGATCCTCAGATATCAGCCTCTTGAATAGTTAGGATTACAGGCATAAGCTACCAGTGCCTGGCAGGAAACTCTTTTGTCTGTCTTTGTTTCTTTGTTTCTTTCTTTCTTCCTTCCATCCTTCCTTTCTTTTTTTCTTTCATTCTTTCTTTCTTTTTCTCTCTCTCTTCTCTTTTTTTCTTTTTCTTTTTCTTTTTGTCAGTCCTGGGACTTGAATTCAGGGCCTGGGCACTGTACCTGAGCTTCATTTGCTCAAGCTAGCATTCTACCACTTGAGCCACAGCACCACTTCTGGCTTTTTCTCTGTTTATATGATACTGAGGAATTGAACCCATGGCTTCATGCATGCTAGGCAAGCACTGTACCCCTAGGCCACATTCCCAGCCCGCTTTTTCTTTTTTTAAAAAAAATTTACTGTTATTATAGAGGTGATGTATAGAGGGGTTACATTTACATGAGTCAGGTAATGAGCACATTTCCTTTCATACAGTGTCATCTGAGGAAGCTTTTTCTTTTTCTTTTTCTGTTGGTCTTGGGACCTGAACTCTGGGCCTGGGAGCTGTCCCTCAGCTCTTCAGCTCAAGGGTAGTGCTTTACCATTTGAACCACAGTGCCACTTCCAGTTTTCTGGTGGAGTCTCACAGATTTTTCTTGCCCAGGCTGGCTTTGAACCAAGGCCCTCAGATCTCAGCCTCCTGAGTAGCTAGGATTATAGGTGTGAGCTACTGGTGCCCACCAAAGCTTTTGCTTAATAAAAACTGTAAGCAAGTAAATGAATGACCACTTTGGGGCTGGCAAAGTGGCTTAGTGGTAGAGTACTTGCCTAGCATGCATGAAGTCCTGGGTTCTATTCCTCAGTACCATATAAACAAAAACATAAAAACAAAATGAATGGGGCTGGGAAGGTGGCTCAGTGGTAGAGCGCTTGCCTTGCATGCTCAAGGCCCTGGGTTCGGTTCCTCAGCACCACATAAGCAAAAAGAAAAAAAAAAGCCGGAAGTGGTGCTGTGGCTCAAGTGGTAGGGCACTAGCCTTGAGCTGAAGAGCTGAGGGACAGCGCCCAGGCCCAGAGTTCAGGCCCCACGACCGGATCCAAAAAAAAAAAAAAAAAATGAATGACCACTTATATCAATGGTTTCATCAAAGAAATCATTAGACCCTGTTTTTTATTTTGTTGTTGTTGTTTTTTGTTCGTTGTGGGGCCTGAACTCTGGGTCTACTGCTGTCCCTCAGCTCTTCAGCTCAAGGCTAGCGCTCTACCACTTGAGTGACAGTGCCATTTCCTGCTTTTTCTGCTTATGTGGCGCTGAGGAATCGAACCCAGAGCCTCATGCATGCAAAGCAAGCACTCTACCACTGAGCCACCTTCCCAGCCCTAGACCCTGTTTCTATCTCCAGTTATGGGAAAAGTTACAACTTTTACAACCATAACCTTGCTTTTTGCCCTTTGTAAAAAAAAAAAAATCTTTCTTTGTCCATAAGTATTCTGATATCATGATGATAGGCAGTTTTTATTGTAATGTGGCTATCTTGATTTCTATGGAAAGTCTGGCATTTATTTGGGCCCAAATATAAGATTTGTAGTCTCGCTCCCATTTTTACACAGATAATGAAACCGAGTCTAAAGAGCAGGGTGTGATCCTGCCAGTAGCGATGGAGCTGAGACTTTTCTGCAGCTCTGGGCCTGTATCTCTTGTCTGATGGCCTGTATCCCTTGTCTGATCCCCTAAATCGGGGCAAAGGGGCAGAGTAGAATTATAAACAGCATCACTGGATCTTGTGAAGATTGGAGTCCTCAAAGGGCCTTTCAACCAAGATTGTGGTTATAAAGATTGTTGTATTCCATCATAGTAATTGGAAAGGAGAAACTGACATTAAGTATCTCTGCATGCTAGGCAATGTGAAGATTAGAAATTAGGGACCAGTACCATCTGGTAAATAAATAAAAAAAATATATATGGAGCTTCTCTTACAGTTTTGTATTTTATGACGATTTTGTGTAATCCTCCTACTCCCTCATAGAATAATGCTCAACCTTTTTCAGATGAGTCTATGCTCAGATTGAATCACACTAGCAAGAAACATCAGAGCCAGGTATTGAAGCTTAGTTTGTGCCTGAGAGCCAGGACCTGAAAGACTGGGGTTGTCGAGCTGGGTGTAGACTGGAAAGCAGAGTAGTGACCAGGGAGGAACTGGGCAAAGTGTTTACTGATGGAGGCCTTAGCTTTTGCCCTAAAAATGATCTGAGCCCCAGTTTCAAAACTCCCATCTGGCAGGACAAAGCAGCCATTCTCAGTGGACCTTCCGGAGCAAGGCGTGGCGGGGGAGGAGCCAAGAATGACCACACCCCACCCATTGTGTCGGGGAAACTAGTGGAAAAAGAGATGTTATTATCCAATCAGGACTCTGTATGTAAATGAGCAAGCGAGGGAGGCTGCCTGGCAATTCTAACCATTCTATTCAGTGTGCGCGGATCGCGGGAACCTGATCCGAGCTCTGCGCGGCTGGGACTCTGGTGAGGGTCAGAATGTCAGGGCGACCCTGGTCTGGGAGGAGTGAGGATTGGATACATACCCAGCCACGGGAACAGTCAGAAACAGGATTTGAATGTTCCTCCATTGCGGCGACTCTGGAATGGGACAGTCCGCAGAGGCATAGAAGCTTCTGAGCAAAGGAAGGGCTCTCTATGCACCCAGGACACAGGGTGCGGGGAACAAGGGGCCTTAGGGCATTGAAACAGAAAGGGAAAAACGAATAAGGTATTAGATCCATGAAGAACTAGACCGAACCTCATGCCATCTTCCTCCTCCCCTCCTCCCCCCTCCTCCCCCCACCCCCCCACCAAAGGAGTCCTTGGCTGTGCTGCCAACCTAAGAGAGAGGAAGCAGGGAAGGCTTGTCTCCAAGCATCATGGCTAGCTACCACCGCCAGTCCGGATACCTGGCCGATGATGAGGCTGGCCACAGCACTTTTGTGGCACGGGTAAGTGTGTCCAGCAGACCACCACCTCCTTTCCCAGTTCCTATTGACTCGCCTCACTTCACTCGTAGTGAAGTATGTAGGTAGTGTTGACTGCCTGCTGCATCTTGATCACCTTTGGTTTCCTATTGCCCTCTGACTCCAGCCACGCAGGAGGACTTGGATGGAACTCAGCATTAGAGCATAGACAACCAAGGCCTAAGACTCAAGTTGGGTAGAGCAGGGGATCAGGGTCTCTTCATTGCACAGCAGTGAATGTAGTTAGTAGCTCTATGGATGAATTAAGGGCCAGAGAACTGGGCACTGGTGGCTTATGCCTCTAATCCTAGCTACTCAGGAGGCTGAGATCTGAAATTGCAGTTTGAAGCAGCACAGGCAGCAAGGCCTATGAGACCCTTATCTCCAATTAACCAGTAAGAAGCCATATATGGAATTGTGGCTCAAGTGGTAGAGTGGCAGAAGGAAAAAGCCAAGTGAGAGAGCAAGGCCCAGATCAAGCCCCACAACTGACCAAAAAAAAAAAAATCCCATTCAAACCATATGTGAGTACAGAGTCTGGTTTGCTTTTTCAGACTGCCCAGCCATGTAGAGCCTCACTTTATACATGAGGAAATTGGACCTTAATAGGGGCTGGCATGGGCACTGTCACCCACCTGAGGATAACAAAGCCAAGACTTCTAACCTAGGATTAATTGACTCTGGGAGAGAGAGAGAGAGAAAGAGAGAGAGTCCACTACTGGGGCTTGAATTTAAGACCTCGTTGCTCTCCCATACTTTTTCACTCAAGGCTGGTGCTCTGCTCTAGTACTTAAGTCACAGCTTCACTTCCAGATTTTTGGTGATTTATTGAGGATAAAAGTTTTATGAATTTTCCTGCCCAGGCTGGTTTTGAACTGCAGATCTCAGCCTTCTAAGTAACTAGGATAAAAGATGTGGGCTGGGAAAGTGGCTCAGTGGTAGAGTGCTTGCCTTGCATGCATAAGGCCCTAGGTTCAATTCCTCAGCACCATATAAGCAAAAAAAGCCAGAAGTGGCACTGTGGCTCCAGTGGTAGAGCACTAGCCTTGAGCTGAAGAGCTGAGGGACAGGGCCCAGGCCCAGAGTTCAGGCCCCATGACCAGCAAAAAAAAAAAAGAGATGTGAGCCAAGGGCTGGGAATGTGACTTAGTGTTACAATGCTTGCCTAGCATGCATGAAGCCCTGGGTTTGATTCCTAAGTACCACATACACAGAAAAAGCTGGAAGTGGCACTGTGGCTCAAGTGATAGAGTGCTAGCCTTGAGCAAAAGAAGTTCATGGAAGCTGGGCACCGGTGGCTCACACCTGTAATCCTAACTACTCAGGAAACTGAGATCTGAGGATCATGGTTCAAAGCCAGCCCATGCAAGAAAGTCCATAAAACTCTTATCTCCAATTAACCACCAGAAAACTGGAAGTGGTGCTGTGGTTCAGGTAGCACCTTGAGCTGAGGGACAGCGCTCAGGCCTAGAATTCAAGCCTCAAGACCAAAAGAATTATTATTATTATTATTTCAGGGACAGTGCCCAGGCCCTGAGATCCAACCCCAGGACTGGCAAAAAATAAAATAAAGATGTGAGCCACCACTGCTCTTGGATTAAATGACTTTTTTATTCTTTTCTTTTTTTGCCTGTCTTGAGTTCGAACTCTGGACTTGGTGGGCACTGTCCCTGAGCTCCTTTTGCTCAAGGCTAGCACTCTACCACTTGAGCAATAGTGTTACTTCCAGCAGCTTTTTCTATCATTAATTTGGAGATAAGAGTCCCACGAACTTTCCTGACAGGCTGGCTTCAAACTGCAATCCTCAGATCTGGGCCGCCTTAGTATCTAGGATTAAAGGCATGAGCCACCTGTGCCCAGCTTAAGTGACTTTTAGTGTAAAATTCCAGGGCTGGAAATGTTTAGTGATGGAGCATTCACATAACATGCTCAAGGTCCTGGGTTCAATCTCCAGCATCACCAAAAGGAAAAAAAAAATAATTTCACTGCTCAGTCCCCAAGCAGTTCCTACACTTTAGGAGGTCCCCAGGGACACCTTTAGGCCACCCCCCCCCCAGCTTTGCAGGGCATCTTGCCCACTGTGACAAGTCTGTCTGCTTAGGTGCAGTCCAAGAAGCCATTGTTGCCAGAAAGGAGATCAGCCTCCAAGCGGGGTCGCATGCCACCTCCACCATCATTGGATGGCGGTTCAGCACACCGAAGCCGCCGCCTCGACCCTTCATGCCCTCAGGCCTTTGGTGGCTTCCTGGATTTCCTGACTGAGGGCCAGATACTGGATAGCCTGCAGTTAGTGGTGGAACAGGCAACAGAGCGTATGGCTGCCATGAAGACAAACACTGGGGTGCCATTGGTGGAGGTGCAGGACCCTGTGGAAGCGCCGACTCCTATGCAGCGACCCAGGACCCGACCAAGTTTCAGCACTGTGTACAAGCACCGTGCTCAACCCACCCTCTGCACTGGATACCTCAACAATTACCCATCCTGCTCCAGCTCCGTGTCTGATTCCCGTAACAGCCTCAAAGCTGGCTGGCTGGGCTTCCGAGACAGTGACTTGGATGGTCAAGGCTTGGGCTCACTGCCACCAGTAAAGGACAAACTCCTGCTGGAGAAAAGCCTCAAGAGATTGCAGCGACTGGAGAACAAAGGGGTAAGATCTGGGCCCACAGCTGGGGTGAGTTGGGGGTGGACCCAAGCCTAGGGCTTGGGTCAAGCCTGGTTTACATGCTCCAGAATGCCTTTTAGAATCCCCGTCTCTCTTGCAGAGATGTATGAATCAACGCTACTCCCAGAGGGACTCCCTGCTGTGGAACCCACCTACCAACAGCCAATGGAGGGAGCAGCCCCTGCCCTGGTTCTCAGAGCTGCTGGGCTCCAGAGCAGACACCTCTGGGGCATCAGACATGGGATTTGGATCTCCCAAACGAGAATTCAAGAAGGAAATGAAGTCATTGCTGAGCCAGCCAGCATCCTTTGATCTGCCAGTCTACTGCCCGATCCGTGAACCTCATCATACTTTGGACTTCCTGGCCAAGCATCACCTCTTCCCAGCCCTGCAGAGTGTGGTCAGCCAGGCTGTGGAAAAGCTCAGCAGTGCCCATTGCCACAATGGCGTCCCTCTCTTCCGTGAGAACTTGGAGCCCAGTCCAAGGCTCCCAGTTACCGATCTGCTGCAGGCAGACTCTAAGATGGCTGTACCCACCAACAAAGAGGAGGTTGATTCCTTTCCCACCAGAACCTCCAGCCCCAAGACACCTCAAAGAAAAATCAAGACCAGACGGGTCTCCCCCATATCTCCTGCCCACCAGATGGTCACCAGATTCAGGCCCAAGGTGACACCCACAGAAGAGCCCAATGTCCCCAGGCCCTTGCCCTACCCCATGCAGGGGACACCTAATTCAGACCTCAAATTACTCAAATAACCTGTGGTCCTGAACTCCAGACAGGGTTGTCTCAGGGGCCCTGTCCACCATCACTTGCCTTCTCCTGCTTGCCTCCTACCTTTTCTCCATATTCTTTCCATTCTCCTCAGTGAGGAATGTCTCCCATTCTCTCCAAGATTTCCCCATTCCCCTCTTTGGAAAGAAGCATCTCTCCTTCTCCCCATGTTTTTCACCCTTCCCATGTTTTCCCCACTCTCCCATGAATAAGGACCATCTCCTCTTCTCCCCTTATTATTTTTGGTCCTTGCCCTTTGTCTCCCCTTTACCCACTTCACTGTCCACTATAGGGCTATGAGTCTTGGGGAAACATTTGTCAGGGTAGTGCTGTTTCATCCACCACTCCTAGCAGACACTGTTACTGGCCAAAGTCAAAATCTCCTGGCCTGCACTCTGGAAACTTTGGATAAAGTACAAGCTGCTGGGGTATTAGGAATCCTGGCCTAACTACTATCAAGTATTGCCAAAGACAAATAAAGGCTCTTCTTTTTCTTCTTCTTTTAAAAAACATCCTGGTTATTTTTTAACATCTGTTTGTGAATCTTGGAGGTCCTCCCACCTGGAGAGGGTCCGGTCCCTCTTGAACAACAGCCATTGTCCAAGGCAGGAACTAAGATCCTGTATCGTAGAGTCTAGCTGATATGTTTACCCTGCTGAGGGAACATTGCTCAGGAAGGGTATGTGGAAGATGGAGGTTGTTTCACCCTGGTTGATCCCCAGCATTCCCCCAGTTCTGCCTTCATTTAGCAGAGTCTAGGTGTGCTTCCCTCTGAACAAGAGGTCTGGCATGAGCTTGACAGTCTATCAAGATTAACGTTTACTGACACTGACTGAGGCCACTGGCCTTGCCCCAGGCCCAACGGGAAAGGCAGAGGAAGTAAGAGTGAGAGTTGGCAGTTGAATGTGACAGCATGGCAGATGTGGCAGAGCTGTTTTCTTAGTGTGGCAAGTATGGATTGTGTGTTTGTGATGGGCAAGGCTGTTGGGGGAGGGGCTGTAAAGGAGGGTGCTGTGATGTGATGGGTGTCACAGGACAGCAAGAAGAGCATGGCTCACAAGGGATGACATGTCTCATTTTTCCATTCTTTGATTGCTGTGCAGAGCACCAGCAGCAGGTTCTTAAAGAAGAAACCACTGCCCTCCATCTCGTCCGAGCCAAGCATAGCCAACCCTTGGCAAGAGGAACTCACCGATCTTTTGACTGAACAAGCTGTATCCTTGCTCATCTATAAGTACAAATTTGAGGACAGTCTCAACAAGCAACTTGGCTTCATCTCCTTTCCTGTCACTGAGACTTTCATGGATATCCTCCTGGGCTTCAAGAAGGTGAAGGATTCCCACATCTGCCTGTCCTCAAACATCGACTGGAAATGCCTGTTACACAAACTAGAGGCAACTGAATTAGAACAGCAGGCCTTGAAGCAGGCCTCCAAGCAGTCCTCCAAGCAGGCCTCCAAGCAGTCCTCCAAGCAGACCTCGAAGCAGGCCTCCAAGCAGACCTCAAAGCAGGCCTCAAAGCAGACCTCAAAGCAGGTCTCGAAGCAGGCCTCCCAGATAACAGCCAACCTGCCTGACACCTCCGATGTTACTACTCAGCAGGAAACCACGGCAAGCAGCACAGAGTCCATGCACCTGCTTGCACCAGGCACTGAAAGCCGAGAACAGGTTGACACCGAGTCCCACCTCTCCCTCCACGAATTGCCCATTTTCCAGCTGCTTAGTCCTCGGGGATCTGCTGAAGCTGAGGAGCATCTACCCATAAACTTGTCAGAGCTCAATGCCTCTGTGTTCTCCTTCATCAGCATGGACTCTAATGTCCCCAGGTCCCAGGAAGTGGTGAACATTGAGGACAGTAAAGACAGTGAAGAACAGAAGAACAAGTTTGAGGATAAGGAAGAAGGAGCCCCTGAGGATAAGAATGAGTTCCATAGTCGCCCTGAGCATTCATTGGCCGCCCTGAGCGACACTGATCAGTACCTTGGATATGAGTCGCAGTAATCCTCCATGACATGCCTGCTGCTGCTGCTGCTCCATCAGAGTAGTTGCTCACTCAGCCGGCCCCTGCCCTGACTGGAGGTCAGGATGCATCGAATGGCCCCAAGGAGGTCTTTTGACACCCTCAGGGGAGCCAATGAGAGAGACAAAAATAAAATAGTCATTTTATTTAGCCATCTCAGTGTCCTTTTCCTTGAACCAATGCCTCTTCCCTTGTGTTAAGCACCTTCAGGTTGGGTTAATCCTAGCTGCTGACCTTCAGGAAGCTAGTAGTATTCTGACCCTGAACTTAACATACTTTTCTTTGGAGCATTATAATTGTTTTGCTTTATTTTGTTTGTGCTTATACCAGAGCTTGGATTCAAGGCCTGAGCACTGTCCCTTAGCTTTTTCAGTCAAGAATGGCACTCTAGCCAGGCAACAGTGGCTCACACCTGTAGTCCTAGCTACTCAGGAGACTGAGATCTGAGGATCACAATTCAAAGCCAGCCCAGACAGGAAAGTCCATGAGACTCTTATCTCCAGTTAACCACCAGAAAACTGGAAGTGGTGCTGTGGCTCAAGTGGTAGAGTGCCACCTTGAGCTGAAGAGCTGAGGGACAGCGCCCAAGCCCAGGGTTCAAGCCCCACAACCGACAAAATAAATAAATAAATAAATAAAAATAAACAAATAAAAATAAAAAAGGCACTCTACCACTTGAGGTAGAGTGGTGAATTGGAGACGAGTCTCATGGGCTTTCCTGCCCAGGGCTTCAAACTGCAAAAGTCAGCCTCCTGAGTAACTAGGATTATTACAAATGTAAACCACCGGGCACCCAGCTTGGAATTACTTTTTTCTTTCACATGGTCAAACTTTGCTACTTTCTACCACCTCTGCTGTGTGGCTCGCCCTTGCTCTGAAGGCCTTTTAGGCCCCCTTACTTATGGTCTTTGTGCCCTTGTACATCATGGCATAAATGTGTGTGTGTGTGTGTGTGTGTGTGTGTGTGTGTGTGTGTATTGGTACTGGGGTTTGAACTCAGCTCCTTGGCACTGTCCCTTAGTTTTGGGGTTTCTTGGTGGTGGTGGTCATAGGTCTTGAACTTAGGGTCTAGGCACTGTCCCTGAGCTTTTCCACTCAAGTCTGGCACTCTACCACTTTGAGCCATAGCTCCACTTCCAGTTTTTTGTTGCTAATTGGAGATAGAAATTTCATAATGGGGGGCTGGGAAGGTGGCTCAGTGGTAGAGCGCTTGCCTCACATGCATGAGGCCCTGGGTTCGATTCCTCAGCACCACATAAGCAAAAAGAAAAAAAGCCGGAAGTGGTGCTGTGGCTTAAGTGGTAGAGCGCTAGCCATGAGCTGAAGAGCTGAGGGATAGCACCCAGGCCCAGAGTTCAGGCCCCACGACCGGACCAAAAAAAATAAAAAAAGAAATTTCATAATGGGCACTGGTGTCTCATGCCTATAATCCTAGATACTCAGGAGGCTGGGATCTGAGGATCACAGTTCAAAGCCAGCCAGGGAAGGAAAGACTGTGAAACTCCATTTCTAAAAACTGGAAGTGGCACTGTGGCTCAAGTGGTAGGCCACTAGTCTTGAGCTGAAGAGCTGAGAGACAGTGTTCAGGCCGAGAGTTCAAGCCCCATGACCGACCAAAAAAAAAAAAAAGTTTTATAGACTTTCCTGCCAGGCTGGCTTCAAATCATAATCCTCAGATCTCAGCCTCTGAGTGGCTAATATTATAGCTACCAGTGCCCAGCTTGTCCCTTAGTTTGTTTTCTTTTTCTTTTCTTTTTTTTTTTTTTGGGTCCGGTCGTGGGTCCTGAACTCTGGGCCTGGGCGCTGTCCCTCAGCTCTTCAGCTCAAGGCTAGCCCTCTACCACTTGAGCCACAGTGCCACTTCCGGTTTTTTCTTTTTGCTTATGTGGTGCTGAGGAATCGAACCCAGGGCCTCATGCATGCAAGGCAAGCGCTTTACCACTGAGCCACCTTCCCAGCCCTTCTTTTTCTTTTTTTTCTTGTCAGTTGTGGGGCTTGAACTCAGGGCCCGGGCACTGTCCCTGAGCCTTTCTGTGCTCAAGACTGGAGTTCTACCACTTGAGCCACAGTGCCACTTCTGTTCTTTTTTCAGTGGCTAATTGGAGATAAAAGTCTCATGGGGACTTTTCTGCCAGACCTGGCTTTGAACCTCAATCCTCAGATCCTAGCTTCCTGAGTAGCTAGAATTACAGTCATGAGCCGCCAGCACCTAGCTTTCCTTAGTTTTTTTTTTTTTTTTTAGAGCTAGTGTTCTACCACTTGAGCCACAGCTCCACTTCCAGCTTTTTGATGGTTATTTGGAGGTAAGAGTCTCATGAATTTTCCTGCCTGGCTGGCTTTGAATTGTGATCCTCAGCTCTCAGCTTCCTGAGAATATAGACATAAGCTACTATCACCCTGTTCATGGCTCCAGCTTTTAAGGATTTTCCTTAAGCCTTCTCATTTCATATGCACACCCTCTTGTGGCAATCAAAAACCTATGTAGCCACCGTCTTCTGATATAGTCCTGGATATCATCATTCTAATTTGCATTTCTAATTTGATATCATCATTCTAATTTGCATCTCTGATTTGAGGTTTCCACTCCAAGCAACCTTGTGACTGCTGATCAAGTCAGGCTGCCAAGGGCTGGCCACATAAGTAACTCTTCAGCAATGGTTCTGGGCAGGACAACTTTCTCTAGAAGGGTCTGTGCAGGTGGTTCATACTCTGGCAGATTTCCCTCCCAAGGTTCTCCTAATGCTCCCTGCCATCCAGCAGAGCACCTGCTTCCCTTTGCCTTCTGTGACCATATAGACATGCCTTCACCCATGGAACGGCTCAACTTTCCCCTATATGTTTCTGTGACCTGGCCTCACTTCTAGACAAAAGAACACTGTGCCTTTATGATGTAGGCTACCATTATGGGAAGCCTTGCCTCCATCTGGAGCCCATCGTGATTAAAGGAGAGCAGGTCTGCTTGGCCAAGCTTGATAATCAGGCTCAGGGACTCAAGGCTCACATGAGAAGATGCAGCAAGTACAGAGCGTCCTCAAGCCAGGCAGGGTTTGGATACCTATCACTCCCACAGCCTTAGTTTTGTTTGTTTGTTTGTTTTTCCAGTCTTGGGGCCTGAACTCAAGGCCTGGACACTGTCTCTAAGCTTTTGCTCAAGGATAGCACTCTACCACTTGAGCCACAACATCACTTGGCTTTTTCTGTTTATATGGTACTGAGGAATCGAACCCAGGCCTTCATGCATGCTATGTGAGCACTCTACCAGTAAGCCACATCCCCGCCCCACACCCTTAGGTCTCCCACCCCACCTCGTTGGTCGTGCAGTCTGAACTTAGGGCCTTGGAGCTGTCCCTCAGCTCTTCAGCTCTACCACCTGAGCTACAGCGCCACTTCCAGCTTTTACTGCTTATGTGGTGCTGAGGATCTGAACCCAGGGCCTCATGCATGCAAAGCAAGCACTCTACCACTGAGCCAGCTCTCCAGCCCACACACCTTTAGTTTTGAGGAGTGTTTCGTTGGCTCTCATTCTGCAGGACCTAGGTTCTAAAGGTGGCTAGGTCACAGGTCCATTTGTGCCAGACAATATATCTTTTCTTTGTGCCAGTACTGGAACTTGAATTCAGGGTCTGGGAGCTGTCTCTGAGTTTATTTTTGCTCAAGGTTAGTTCTTTACCACTCAAGACACAGCCCCATTTTGGGCTTTTCATTGGAGATAAGAGCCTCACAACCTGGGCAGACTTCAAACCCAGATCCTCAGATCTCAATCTTCTGAGTACCTAAGATTATAGACAGGAGCTATCAGCACCTGGCCTTATCTCCAATTAAAAAGCAAAAACTGAGGTGGAGGTATGGCTCAAGTAGTAGAGGGTTAGCCTTGAATGAAAAAGCCAAGAGAGCATGGTAAGAGGAAACAAAAGGAGGAGGCAACAATGCTTGATAAGAAATGTACTGGGCTGGGATGGTGGCTCAGTGGTAGAATGCTTGCCTTGCATGCCTGAGGTCCTGGGTTCTATTCCTCAGCACCACATAAGCAAAAAGAAAAAAGCCGGAAGTGGCGCTGTGGCTCAAGTGGTAGAGTGCTAGCCTTGAGCTGAGGAGCTGAGGGACAGCACCCAGGCCCAGAGTTCAGGCCCCACGACCGGACCACCAAAAAAAAAAATAAATAAAATAAAGAAATGTACTCATGGGGCTGGGAAGGTGGCTCAGTGGTAGAGTGCTTGCCTTGCATGCATGAGGCCCTGGGTTCGATTCCTCAGCACCACATAAGCAAAAAGAAAAAAGCCGGAAGTGGTGCTGTGGCTCAAGTGGTAGAGTGCTAGCCTTGAGCTGAAGAGCTGAGGGACAGCGCCCAGGACCAGAGTTCAGGCCCCACAACCGAACCTCCCCCCCAAAAAAAAAAACAAAAAAAAGAAAAAGAAAAAGAAATGTACTCATTATCTTGTTCATGTAATTGTAAACCCTCTGTATGGTATTTTCACACACATACAAAAAAAGCCAAAAGATAGGTACCATATAACAGAGAACACTGGAAGTGATGCTGTGGCTCAAATGGTAGAGGGCTAGCCTTGAGCAAAAGAAGCTCAGAGACAGAGCCCAGGCCCTGAGTTCAAGCCCAAGAACTGGCAAAAAAATAAAAAGAAAAAGAAAGCCAAGAGAGCATAGGAAGGCCCTGAGTTCAAGGCTCTCCCGGCCCCCAATACACAAAACAAATGTACGAGTGACTCATACCTGTAGCCTGTAATCCTAGATACTCAAGAGGAGGCTGAGATCTGAAGATCTCAGTCCAAAGCTAGCTCAGGTAGACAAATCTAAGAGATTCATCTCCAATTGAGCAGCAAAAAGCTGGAAATGGAAGTACGGCTCAAATGGTAGAGCAGAAAAAGCTAAGCAGGAGGTTGAGGCCCTGAGTTCAAACCCCATTACTGGCACACGTGCACAGATGTTTCCTTGTAGAAATATCTTCTAATCAGGTGTGACAGCCTTTGTACAAGGTTGTGTGCAGTGTTTTGTGAGTGGTTCTTGTTACCAGGCAGGATACATGAGATCTTCAAACCTCAGCCTCCTGAGTAGCTAGGATTACAGGCATGTGCCACTGATGCCCAGATTCAAGTTTTGTTATCCCATATGTAATTCAAAATCAAAGCAACATTAAACAGGAAAAACCTTGCTTTGAGGTCAGTGGGAGAGTGTTTGGCTCTGGGTTTGACCCTCAGCACTACAGGAAACAGTCTAAATTAACACCATTATACCCTTGTAATCCAAGCTATTCAGGAGGCACATATCATGAAAATTTTGGTCAGAGACTGGCCCCAGGAACATCTTTTTAAAAGGTAAAAAATAAATAAATAAAAGACTTAGGGCTCAAGTGGTACAGTACTTCCTACCAGGGCACTAAGTTTAAACTCCAGTACTATTTAAAAAAATCAAATCATGTTGCTGTACTGAAAAGGCCTCTCTCTCTCCCAGTACTAGGTTTGAATTCTCTCTCTCTCTCTCTCTCTCTCTCTCTCTGTCTCTGTCTCTCTCCCCCCGTCAGTACTAGGGCTTGAACTCAGGACTTGGGTACTATCTTAGCTTTTTCACGCAAGGATAATGCTTTACCACTTGAGCCACAGCTCTATTTCTGCTTTTACTGGCTAATTGGATATAAAAGTCCCATGGACTTTCCCCTGGCTACTTTTGAACTGCAGGCCTCAGATCTAAGCCTCCTAAGTAGTTTGTGTTACAGACATAGACCATCCGTTTTCAGCACCTTTGGGTTTTTTAATGCAAAATTCTGAATAGTTTAATATGAACTTTAATCACCATTTTTTCCGGTGCCATAAGTACATGATTTGTCAGACTATTAGGAAATGCAGCTCAGAGGCAGTTCCTCTGTGACCACCAGCATAAAGCTTGGAGTGAAGTCAATGTAGGCACTTTGCATGAATAAGTAAACAATGGCAGCTTTTCCTCCCTTGAAGACTGAGCAGACAATTGTCTGAGAAGGTATCAAGATGTGAACCCACCTATGTCCAGAAGACCTGAGTCATAATTACACAGGCTTAGTTCCTACAGTTCCTTAGTGTCCTTGGGTTATGGTTTCCTAAGACAGCATTGTGACTTCTTTGAGAACCTGCTATTCTCCTCAAAAACCATAGCTCCCTGCTGCCCTCTACTGCCTGACCCAGTGATCATGACAGTTTGGCATGGAAGAATGGTCAGAGAAATTCAGAAACCCCACTGTCCAGGGATTTAGGTGACCAAGTGTTACAGAGATCAAATAGCTGGGGGAATCAATGAATTCTAAGGGTAAAAGACTGAAGGATCAGAGGATTCAGCAATGGAGTCACAGATCCCAGAGTTGTGATCACAAAATATAGTGACCCAGCAGCCTCAAGACTGCAAAGGGGGGGGGGGGGGGAGTGTAGTTATGGAGGTGGGAGGGAAGGGAATGTAGGTGAAAAACAAAGGAGCAGGTAACAATGTATCATTACCTTGCTCATGTAACTGTAACCCTCTGTACAGTATTTTCACACACACACACTATATACACATATATACATATACATATATATATATATATATACACACACACACACATATACATATGACTGAAATTAGCAAGTCACTGCTGGCTCATGCCTGTAATCCTGGCTATTCAAGAGGATGAGATCTGAGAATCGAGGCCAGCAGGGGTAGAAAAGGATGTGAGTCTCTTATCTCCAATTAACCACCAAATAGGCAGAAGTGTCTCAAATGGTAGCGTGCTAGTCTTAAGCAAAAAAGCTCAAGGCAGAGCCCAGGTCCTAAACTCAGGCCCTAATTCAAGCCCGAGGACTGGCACCAAAAGAAAAGAATAAAAGGCAAGCTGCAGGTCCAGGGAGAGACACACATGAATAAGGCCCTAGGAAACCAGAATCACAAGCTTCCTGGCATAAAGGTCTTAAGACACTGAGGTGGTATTTTGCTGTTCACTGGACCTAAAGCTGAGGAAGCTCACTCACCACGCCACCCCGCGATCTCTTAAAGCTTGGGAATAGAGCCTTGGCATTCATTGGCGAGGTTTCCGAAGCGTGGACCAATCAAAACCCTCCTCGTGTCTGCAGTCCCCTCCCACCTACCTATCTGGAAAGCTGGGGGTGGGTCTTTTTCACTATAATCCAATTGCAGTGCGGAAAGAGCTCCGAGCGGGATGGCGATTTGCTGCCGCGAGCGGGCGCTGTCAGAGCCGGATTGGCTTGTGGCGGGGACGGAAGCTTCCCAGGGTCCCGAGCAGCGGGGGCCGGGCAGCGGCGATGTGGAGCGCGGGCCGCGGCGGGGCTGCTGGACTAGCGCTCCTGGTGCTGCTACTGGCATTTTTGGTGCCAGGCGATGGCACCTCGAAGACTGGCGCGGGACTCGTGACATGTGGGTCGGTGCTGAAGCTACTCAACACGAACCACAGGGTTCGGCTGCACTCACATGACATCAAATACGGATCTGGTGCGCGGAGCTGGCCACTGTGGGTGGGGGGACCCCGGGGGAGGGGAGGTTGAGCTGTAGTTGTAGCGATCCGTGGTGGCTGGGGGAACCTAGAGTCATTGGCCCTTGAGAGATAAAGACGGGGGCTTTGAGGGGCCGTCTACATTATTGGGAAGGTCAACAGGGAACCTGGTGCCTTGGGGTTCAGGCAGGACTGAGTTTTTGGAGTCCCAGACTTGGGGTTGTGGGGATAGTTTGATGATGTTCAAGACCAGCGTCTGGTATTCTGCGGTTGACAGACCCTGGGGTGGGTGGGGATGTCACTCCTTAGGCAGCGGCCAACAGTCGGTGACCGGTGTGGAAGCGTCAGACGACGCCAATAGCTACTGGCGGATTCGCGGCGGCTCGGAGGGCGGGTGCCCGCGGGGGCTCCCGGTTCGCTGCGGGCAGGCTGTGCGGCTCACCCACGTGCTCACGGGCAAGAATCTGCACACGCACCACTTTCCCTCGCCGCTATCCAATAACCAGGTAAGCCCACTCCCTGACCTCGTGGAGAGACACCCAGGTTAAGGTTTCTGGGCCTCTGAGAAATGGGGATTTCAATTCTGAAATGTTACCTGAGCGCCCTCTCTGGTGATAAGGGGTTCCTGTCCCCAGGAGCTTCCAGTCCTGCTGAGAGATTGGAAGAGAGATAGATCCCTGTCATTAGCTCCTCTTTGGTAGGTACACGAGACTCAGAAGAGGGATCCACACAGCCTTCTGGATGTGGAATAGGAAATTCCACAGGGGAGGGGAAATCTCGGCAGGGTGTAGAAGGATGAGGAGCTCTCTTCTTGGCCTCAGAGGGGAAACAGACTTTCCAGACCTCTATGAGCATGTGTCAAGACTTGGAGATTAAGTGAGTTGCTACTGGTTCAAACCTGTACTCCTTGAGACCTGAGTTCAAAGCCAACCCAGGCAAGAAATTTTGTGGGGCCTTTATCTCTAATTACCCACCAAAAAACTGGAAGTGAAGTTGTGGCTCAAGTGGTAGAACATCAGTCTTGAGTGAAAATGCACTCAGGCCCTGGTGCACGTGTACACACACAGGGAGATCATTACAGCTGTGGCTGGTAGATTGGGGGCGGGGAGCTAAAACCTCTTTCTCCTTGTTCTCAACATCCTAAAGTCCAGTCCACACTTGAGGGCTCTATCTCCAAAAGCAATGTCAGGTGGGTACTGGTGGCTCATGTAATCCTAGCTACTTAGGAGGCTGAGATCTGAGGGTTTTTTTTGTTTTGTTTTTGGTGCCAGTCCTGGGGCTTGAACTCAGGGCCTGGGTGCTGTCCCCAAGCTATTTTGCTCAAAGCTAGCACTCTACCACTTGAGCCACAGCCCCAATTCTGGCTGTTTTGGTGGTTAATTGGAGATAAGAGTCTCATGAAGACACTCGTGCCTGTGCTGGCTTTGATCCACAGTCTTCAGATCTCAGCCTTTTTTTTTTGCCAGTTTTGGGGCTTGAACTCAGGGCCTGGGCTCTGTCCCTGAGCCTCTCTGTGCTCAAGGCTATCACTCTACCACTTGAGCCACAGCACCACTTGTAGCTTTTTCTGTAATCCGGGGCTTCATGCATGCTAGGCAAACATTCTACCACTAAGTCACATTCCCAGCCCCAGATCTCAGACTTCTGAGTAGCGAGGATTACAATGAGTCAGGTTTACCCAGCCTGACAATGCTTTTGGAGATAGAGGCCTCAACTAGGCACTGGACTTTAGAGGGGTTAGGACTTGAGAATGAGGGGAAAGGTTTTAGCTCTCAAGGGACCAGTGATCATTACATAGTTGCATGAATACATGTGTGTATGTGTCATAAATTCTGCACTGGGGAAAGAATACTGGTGGTGGTGGGGTAGGGGCAGGGGCAGGGTCCTGCTGTCTTACTTTTGCAGCTGTAGAAGCTGAGGATCATAGAGAGGCAGGGAAAGGACTAGAGATGAGTGCATGGGTCTAAATTCCCCTGCCAGGCAAGCAGCTTCAGGGGGACTCTGTGTTGATCATTTTAACCCATTTTACTCCGATGCCTACAGGAGGTCAGTGCCTTTGGAGAAGATGGTGAGGGTGATGACTTGGACCTGTGGACAGTGCGCTGCTCTGGGCAGCACTGGGAACGTGAGGCCACTGTGCGCTTCCAGCATGTGGGCACCTCTGTATTCCTGTCAGTCACTGGTGAGCAGTATGGGAGTCCCATCCGTGGACAGCTTGAGGTACACGGCATGCCCAGTGCCAACACACACAATACATGGAAGGCCATGGAAGGCATCTTCATCAAGCCTGGTGCAGAGCCCTCTGCAGGTCATGATGAACTCTGAGTGCACGGATGAGTAACTGGGTGGCAGAGGGTGCAGAGCCACTCTCGGCAGAGACTTTGTGTTTATAGGGGTCCTCAAGTGCCTTTGTGATTAAAGAACGTTGGTCTGTGTTTGTGTTTGCTGTGAGTCTGGGGGTGACCAGGAGTTTGCTGCCTAGCCCAGACCCAGTTTACCATCTATTCTTTTTGTTGTTGTTAGTGGTGGTCATGGGGCATGAACTCAGTGCTTGGGCACTGTCCCTGAGCTCTCTAGCTCAAGACTAGTGCTCTACCACTTAGAGCCACAGCGCCCCTTCCAGTTTTGGAGTTGTTAATTGGAGATAAAAGTCTCTTAGTGACCAGGCTAACTTTGAACCACAATCCTCAAGTTTCAGCCTCCTAAGTAGCTAGGATTACAGGTGTTAGCCACACCAGGGCCCCGCTTGTCCAAACCTTTTTGATATTCTATGCTTTTTAATACTTCTCTGAGCAGTCAGCTCTCCTCTCTACCCTTAGCTGCTGTGATGTTAAGAGGGTTTCCCAGCTCTTGAACTTAATGAAATTTCTTATTAAGGGCCAACGTAGATGACTCAGGCTCTTCAGTCCCCTTTTCTCTTGTAATATAGACCTCATTCCTGTGGTTTCTGTGGCAGTCTTGACACTTGTCTCTGACCAAGTGCCAGGTCAGGATCCCTGACTCTTGGTATAATGGAATTCCACCCTCTACAAACTACTCAGGGATGTGGCATCTCAGGTCTTCACCACAACATTCCAAGATCCTAAAGAGAGAATTTACCAAGATACCTTAAGTGAAAATAACTACAAAGAAAATCCTTGCAGAAATCTGAGAGGGCTTACTGGAAGAGGGGACACAATTTGGTCAATGCAAGTATTGTAATTTAAAGACAGAAGCATAACAACTGGAAGGCCCAAATTAAGCAAACTAATAGCTCTACGGGTATGTGGAGGTGCAGGAGGGGATGACAGACTTCCTGGACTAGCTCACTGAGCTCTGAGGAAGGGTTTCAGGGAGCAGCTGGGTGCTGCTTCCCTGAAGCAAGAGTCCAAGGAGAGGTTGGAAGTGGCACCTTGCCAGAAAGGGCTTGGAATAGTGTGGAAATAAGAACTTATATTTGGGGAATCAATTGGCCTTTTTAAATGCTAGGAGGGTGGGGATGGGAGAGAAGCTCTAAATCAATTGAGTTCTGTGGGATGGGTCATTGTGGGAAAGCCTTGGATGTATTACTCTATTTCTTCCTCTCTCCCTTTGAGACCCAGGCCCTCCACCGCCATACCTTTTTTTTTTTTTTTATTGCCAGCCCTGGGGCTTGAACTCAGGGCCAAGGCACTGTCCCTGAACTTCTTTTGTTTCTTTTTTCTTTTTTAAATTTTATTTTATTTTATTTGAGAATATACTGTACAGAGGGGTTACAATTACATGGGCAGGATAATGCATACATTTCTTACCAAGCATTGCAGCCTCCTCCTTTGTTTACCCTTCACCTCCCTTCCCAGCCTCCCCCTCCCCCCCCACCCAATCCTTCCCCCCCTCCCCCCCACACCGACATTGTAAAGCTCGTTTTTGACATGACATTTTGTACTTCTCATTGTTGCAACAGGTCCACCTGAATCCTTAAACGATTTGTTTTTCCCCATCTCCTCCACAAGTTATACTGACATCAAATATAGTGAAAGTGGGGGTTACACTGTGGGGGAGGGACATACAAAGCAACAAAGAAATAATCTTATAAATGCATTAGAAACACATGCATGAAAGAAAAAAAAACATTAAAATACATATTTAAGGCCTGAACTTCTTTTGATCAAGGCTAGCACTCTACCATTTGAGACATAGCACCACTTCTTTTTTTCTCTTTATGTGGTACTAAGGAATCGAACCCAAAACTTCATGCATGCTAAGCAAGCACTCTACCACTAAGCCACATCCCCAGCCTCCACTGCCATACTTCTTTAGAGTATCATCCACAATCTATTCACCTCTTTCATCACTCTGGATCAGAGAGGACTTAAATGGAGCTAGACTGTTGGGAGTTGGTCCCAGAAAACACCATGATAGAATAGTAGGGTTGCCAGACCCTGGTGGCTCACGCCTGTAATCCTAGCTACTCAGGAGTCTGAGATCTGAGAATCACAGTTCAAAGCCAGCCCGGGCAGGAAAGTACATGAGACTCTTATCTCCAATAAACCACTCAGAAAACCAGAAATGGCACTTTGGCTGAAAGGGTAGAACGCTAGCCTTGAGCTGAAGAGCTGAGGGACAGCACCTAGGCCCAGAGTTCAAGCCCCATCACACACACACACACACACACACACACACACCGCACGCACGCACGCACGCACACACACACACACATACAGAACAGGGAGTTGTGAGAGGGGAAGGGGAAAGAGCCAGTGAAGGGTGCATTGTGGTGCAAATTACTCCCATGCAAGAGACTGGAACTCAGGCTTATTGGGGATCTCATTGAAGTTGTCCCACCTGAGCCAGGCACTGATGGCTTCTGCTTAAAATGCCTAGCTAGGGGCTGGGAAGGTGGCTCAGTGGTAGAATGCTTGCCCTTGTATGCATGAGGCCCTGGGTTCAATTCCCCAGCACCACATAAGCACAAAAAGCTGGAAGTGGTACTGTGGCTCAAGCAGTAGAGTGCTCACCTTGAGTTGAAGAGCTGAGGGACAGCCCAGGCCCAGAGTTCAGGCCCCACGACCAGCAAAAAATAAAAATAAAATGCCTAGCTAATGAGAAGATTGAGATTTAAGGATCATGGTTTCAAGCCAGACTGGGCAGGTAAGTCCAAGAGATTTTCATTTCCAATTAATAGCCAATAAGCCAGATGCAGAACTGTGGCTCAAGTAGTAGAGTACAGGCCTTAAGCAAAAAAGCTAAGTGACAGTGCTCAGGCCCTGAGTTTAATGCTAGAAATGGCACTAAGTACATAAGTAAATAAATACAAACATACATACATACATACATGCATACATACATATATACAGGTCCTACCTGAAAGGCAAAGAAGCTAGGGTACTTACTTACCCACCAAAAATGTCTTTCCTGATTGGTTGTGGTCTGCCTGATGGGTGGGGGCAATCACATGGCAGAACTTCCCACTGTTTTGTACCTTGGAGAAGGAGTTTCTGTGGTCAGTATAAAGCCTTTAGGTAGAACCACAGGTATTGGCAGTGACCATTCTTTATGTGCTCTGGGATTCATGGCACAAATGGACTATACCCTGCATATGAGTGCACTTTTGCTTTATCCTGATGCACCCTCCTATACCAGGCACACAACACAGAGGAAAGGAATGAGGTAACATAAAGGGAGGAACCCAACAGGGCACAGCAAGCAGGACTCCCTGGACCACCAAACCCTAAACTGGGAGTAGATAAATTGGCTCCAGGCAAATTCAGGACAAAACTAAAAATAAAAACCACACTAGCAGCAGAACTCGAATTTATTGAACACTTCATAGGTGCCTGGTATTGGGTGAATGATTTTTACATCATCTAATTTGCATTTGGAGGCTACTATGAAATAGATCCAATTATTGTCTCAGTTTTGCAGAGAAAACAGTTGAGGTTTGTAAAGGTCCAAAACCAGCCCTTCCTGCTTCAAAAACATTTGTTCACAGCCACTAAACATAATAAAACAGGAAAGGCCTAGATGCCTAATTGTTTAAACATTCCTCCTAGCTCCCAACACTCCCACACCTTCAGAACTGTTTAGTGTCCAGAAACATATCCCTCTTGCTCTAGAGCCCACAGGATCTGTGGATCACAATCACCCTTTTCTAGGGATTCAAGCATCCTTTTCCCTGTGCCCATCCACATATGCCCAAGGCTTCATGGGCCTCGGGATCCAATCTCCACAGCCCAATTCAGCACAAGTGGTTTCATTGAAGCTCCACATCGCCACTCCGGCGATGAGTCAGAGGACAGAAAGAAGGGACCACCCCTCTCAGAAGCCCAAGGGGTCCGGATGAGTACTTCATCCCGGATGCACATCGAGTAATGTTGGCACACAATAAGAAGCAGCCTGCGACTGCATTCAACAACAGGCTTGATCAGGGGTTCAAACACTTTCCAGGGGTCGCAGCCCCCAGCTCAGCGGCAGGACCCCTCCCATCGGACTTCGAAGCGCTCCGGGAAGGTTACTGCTCGAAAACTTGCTAAGAAAAAGGCGGGCAAAATTTCCTTTTGATAAGTTATGAATGGGAAGAAAGTGCTTGTGGAACTCATTGTTAAAACCACGGGAGCCGAGCCTCGGGAGGCGCCAAGCCAATCCAAACCCAAGCCAATCCAAACCCGGAGGCTATTTTAAAATCTCTCGGGTAACAGCCAATAAAGTGTGCGGGAGGCGCAGCCCCGCACCGGCGCAGGCCAATGAGCGTGGCGCTATGCTAAGGACCTGTGGGTCCAGCCTCTCCGACTGTCAGCGGGTTAAAGATGGAGCCGGCGGGCGAGAGAGCACCACGAGGTGCGGGGTCGTCGGGGTGGGCCCGGGGCGGACTACAATTGGAGGACTTGCTCGCACTAGCCTAGGTATTGTCCCTGCCCTGGGCAAAAGGAGGGTCTTTCCCGTGAGTCGCCGATCTGGGGCGGAGGGGCGCGGGAAGAAGGGCGGCAGAGTGGGATTTGTGGAGGGGGTGCTACCAGGACCCCCGAACGCCCTCACTCCACGGGGAAGTCCAGAAGGGAGCATTTTTCTGTTCCGCTGTGGACCCTTGGGTAGGAGAATCTGTTAGGACAGAATGCAAAGCCCAAGGGAGGGCTAGGAGCCAGGGCAATGGGGAATTGAGCTCAGAAGAGGTGTATCACCGGGGTGGGGGTAGGGGGCGGGCACTGTGGTCCCAGAGCTGCGGGGCGAATGTGGGCTCAGGGTCGTCGGGCTGTACTCGCCCTGCTCCGAGCACTAGTGGGCTTCGGAGAGCGGGCAGAATGCGGTCCCTCTCCTTTGTGTGTGCCCTCCCTCCTCTGTCTAGCCCATCAGCTCTCCCAACATAGCTGTGATTTGTCTTCCACTAGATCCTGGATCTGGTTTGGATGTCCTAGGGTTCTGAAGACCCTGAAGATGGCAGTCCTTCAGATATCGGCTTCTGCGCCCCCAAGTCATGGACAAGGGCTCTGGCCCCACCCACCCATCCCTGGCTCAGCTTCCCGCCTTGCGAGTATGGTGGGTGATGGGGTCCCCCCTTGCTGGCTGCAGGTGCTCTGACGAGGTTGCACTACTGTGCTCTGAGAAGCAGTGCAATGATATTGTCATAGCATCTGGGACCAGCCTTGGAGACCCCCTCCCTCCCCATCACAACCCCTTTTTCCTCCCTCTAGGCCTAGTACCTTGGGCTTGCAGGTTCTCCCCTCCCCCTCCTTACTTCACTCCCTTCTCCATGGAAACTTGAGATTCTAGCCAGGCCTGGGCCTCTGGGGTCAGAGGGCACCCTTCCCCCCAGGCAGAGGCCCCGCCTAGTGGGCCTGCATTCCAGGTTTCAGATACCACCCACTACCACCACCACCACCATTACCACCACCATGGGGAGAGAGAAAAGACAGATGTTAGTAGGCCTGGCCAACACTCTTTCCCTGTTGCACTACTGTGGGCTGCTGGAAAGCAGTGCAATGATGAAAGGGCATTGGTCAGGCCCTGCCTGCTGCTCACAGTGCTTGGTGGGAAGAGGGTTTGCTGCTTCCTTTCTCTCAAGCTCAGAAAGCTGAAAATCCCAGACAGCACATGCATGGACTAGTTAAACATGGACACCAGAGCTGGATCCTTCATCAGATAGAGGATCAGTGGATCCTTAGGTCATCCCCCAAGCTGTCTAACATGGCTGGATAGATGGAAAGACATAGACCTCAGATTCACAAAGGCTCTTATTTGAAGATCTTCCCACACTGGCTCCCCAGGTAAGATTGTGGAGAAATAAATGGCCACATGCAGAGGCTTTCAGTACCTGGCTCAGATCCAGTCCAACTATTACCATGTGGGGGTCAACTGGACCCAGACTTCCTTGAATGTTTGAAAAGAGTCTGGAGTGAATGTTCGGGGTTTGGCTTTGGGAGGTAGCTTTCACATTAGGGCATTAATTGCCTTGAAGATCAGCTGGAGTGACATTTATCTGGGATATTATCATATCAGCAAGGCCTATCAACCAGAACCAGACTAGTTTGTGTGTGTGTGTGTGTGTGTGTGTGTGTGTGTGTGTGTGTGTGTATGCTCGTGTGTGTATGCTCGTGTGTGTGTGTGTGTGTGTGTGTGTATGCTCGTGTGTGTGCGCACTTGTGCGTGTGCATGTGCATGCGTGCTCAGGGCTGAGCACTGTCCCTGAGCATTTTGCTCAAAGTTAGCACTCTACCACTTGAGCCACAGCTCCACTTTTCCTTGGTTAATTGGAGATAAGAGTCTAACAGACTTTCCTGCTCAGGCTTGCTTTGACTCTCCATCCGCAGATCTCAGCCTCCTGATAAGGTAGGATTACAGGGCCCAGTTGCCAGCTTGTTCTCTTAAAGGGAGCTAGCTATGTCCTGAGCCTGCAGGGAGGACTGTGATGTGCCTGGCATGCCTGCCTTCACATCTGCAATAAGAAGACTGGAGCTGAACTTCCAAGGATCTTGCCCCTAGGTGTGCTTGCAGGGCCACCTCTACCATCAGGACCTGACACAATGTGCCCAGTGAATGACAGTCATTCAAGCTGGTCTCTGAGAGGAAACCCAGGTTTCCAGAGGGGTTTTTGAGAGTACTCTTCACCCCTGGCAGAGAACATTGCAACACTGATTTCTATACTACTGGAAATGATATTACATCTCCCTAGTACCATGGAGGATGCATGCCAGTGGCACAAGCTCCTTGCATTCTAGTCCTGACCCTTTGGTGCTTCTTTCTTTTTTTGGTCCATCATGGGGCTTGGACTCTGGGCCTGGGCGCTGTACCTCAACTCTTCAACTCAAGGTGAGCACTCTACCACTTGAGTCACAGCGCCACTTCTTATTTTCTGGTGGCTTATTGGAGATAAGAGTCTCATGGACTTTCCCACCTGGGCTGGCTTTGAATTGTGATCCTCAGATTTCAGCCTCCTGAGTAGCTAAGATTACAGGTGTGAGCTACTGGTGCCCAGCTCCTTTGATGCTTCTTGATCACAGGGTCACCTGAATGAAATTCATCTTCCCTTTCCTTGGACTCCTGGGCCCAAAGCTAGAGGTGGCTGCTCCTCACCATCTTTTTGATGGTTAATTCAAATCTCCTGGGCTTTTCTGCTTGGGCTGGCTTTGAACTCAGCATGCTGAGTAGCTAGGATTACAAGCATGAGCCACTGGTGCCCAGCCTGCTTGTTTCTCTTGAACAGATTCTATACTCGCTGTTAAAGAATCCCTCAAGGAAAGCCTTCTTTTAGCTCTCTGGTCCTAATTCTTCCAGCAGAGCCTATTATATCTCAGTTTTCTTCTAGTGGCTGAAATCCTCATTTAGACTGGGAGTCTGAGAACAGAGGCCATGGGTGTATGCGTATATATGCCAATCCTGGGCTGGAACTCAGGGCCTAGTTGATGTCCCTCCACTTCTGGCTTTTTGGTGGTTAACTGAACATAAAAGTCTCATAGACTTCCTTGGCTTGGCTGGTTTTGAACCACAATCCTCAGATCTCAGCCTCTTGAGTAAATAGGATTACGGGCACTAGCCACTAGTACACATTGTATTTTGATTTTTAAATCTCCCTTGCCCAGAAGGGCCCAGTATACTTTGTTTGTGTTTTTGAAACTAGGACTTGCCTCCTACCTGCTAGAATTACAAGCAAGTACCACCATGGTTGAATATCTTGGTATACTTTAAAAAACAAAAAATAGCCTGGTACCCGTGGCTCATGCCAATAGCTATGTAGGAAACTGAGACCTGAGGATCACGATTTGAAACCAGACTGAGCAGAAAAAGTCTGTGACACTCTTATTTCTAATTAATCACCCAAAAGCCAGAAGTGGACATTTGGCTCAGGTGGTACAGTGCTAGCCTTGGGCAGATCAGGGACTGAAAAGCTCAGGGACAGTGCCCAGGCCCAGAGTTCAAGCACCAGGACCAGGGCGTGTGTGTGCATGCACGCACACATACAAACACATACCACCACAAATATAAGACATGAAGCATGATTATTAATATAAGATGATAGTACTATCACTGACCCTCAGAGGATATTTGAAAAAAGTCATTCCTCTATAAAGGTTTATGTAAGTACCATCAGGCAGAAAGCAGCATGAAGATACAGAGGTATATAAGTACCTGTGCTTGACTCCAGAGGTTTCTAGGGCCCATTAGCCGATGTGTCCTTCATTTGCCTCAGAGGTCATCCTGTCCTTACTCTGGCTCTGTGGGAGACATACCCCAAGGTTGCTTAGGCCAAACCATAGCTCTTCTACCAGCTTTTGTGTGTGGCACAGAAGAATGGTTCTTTTCAACTTCACTTCTGATTTTTCTGACCTGCCCCTGATCTCAGTTGTCTCCACCTGGTGTCCTGACTTCAAGCAGGAAGAAGTTCCTGCCACTTCTTGTGTTGGGGAAAGCTGGAAGTAGAAAGCTGGTGGTTTGGCTGTAGGAAGCAAAAATTCTGGCTAGTCTTCCTGTGGATCCAGGACTGATGGACAGACCGAGGAAGCAGTCCAAAGTGTACCCATTCAATGTCTGGGTTGATAGTGGGGTCAGCTACTGAACAAGCAGAAAAGGAAGGTACTTCATGAAGAGGGTCCAGGATGTAGGTGAAGGTGGAAAGGAGCTAGGTGCCTGAGTTGGGGGCAAGGAGGGGTGTGTGTGTGTGTGGGGGGGGTTATGTACCAGAGAGTAAGTCGTCTTAAAGGGTCAAGTGGGAATTAAGTGAGGGAGAAGCAAGACTCAATCCCCCAGGGAAAGGCTACAGACTGGCGAGGTTGAGTGGGCATTGGTCTGGGGCCCGAGGGATGAGTGCCTCAGAGAAGTTGTAAGATTTCGGGCTTGGACCTGAGTAGGAAGGAGATAAAAGCCAGAATTGCCTGACACACGGGAATGGGACCTGACCCACCCTGGGCGCCTTGGAGCCGCGTCCGTCCTGTGCGTCCCGTCCTGTGCGTCCCGTCGTTGGAGCCAGGGCGCATGCCCAGGGCGGGGAGCATTGTCACGTGCGTGGGGCTGACCCCGCCCCTCCGCCTCCACCCTCATTGCCTGGGAAGGGCTAGGGAGGGGGGTGGTGGTCGGCCAGGGGAACTGCCTCTGCACCGTGGCTGTAGGGAAGAGAGGGTGCGTTCCAACAGCCTCTGCTGGAAGGACCCCGCCACCTCGGGTAGCCCCCCCAGCCTCGGCCCTGGGGAGGGGCCACTTACCTCCTTCCCTTGGGTGGGAATGGGCGAACCCCGGGAGATCCCGAGTCCCTGCCCCAAACACTCGCCCCCCGCCGCTCCCCAGGCATCTGGGGCCCAACGACCCGCAGTCCCCCCTCCGATGGAGGTCCTGGATGAGTTCGACAACGAGTTCCCCCTGAGTGTGACCTTCTGCCAGCTCATCTCGGAGGAAGACTTTGAGAGGCAGGCGGCGATCTACACGGAGCGCGCGCTGCGCCGCCTCTTCCGCACCCTCGACCGCAACCCCGCGCTGGCGGAGCGGGTGATGCGCCGGGGCAAGCAGATCGAGTGCGAGCAGCGAGGGCTCTTCTCCTTCCTCTGGGTGCGGACCAGGGAGAAGGGGTCCCCGAGTGCAGAAGCGCCTCCTCCCCCCCTCCCGCCCCCCGTCCCCCTCCCCCAGCACCTCTGGCTGTCCCTGGGGGCAGGGCTCTGAGGTTGGGACGGAGGCGGGGAGGGGCAAAGGGCAGAAGTTACCACTCGGCCTAGCTGGGGCCCCCAGGTAACAAGTTCCAGATGCCCAATGCTGTTCCAGTCTAGGGGGAGGGAAGGGTGAACAGACCAACGACTCACCTCTCCGGCTCCTTCCGGCCTTGCCTTCTTGGCATCCTATTGCAGGCTAAGTTCATCAGTACTGTCCAGGGGGATCTGAACCACTGCAACACCATGGGAGCCTTAGAGATGCACCAGCGCCTGGAGCAGTTGAAGAGGCGCATCCTCCGTGTGCATCTGTATTCCCAGGGTGAGGTGCAACCTTTGCCTACGCTCCCTAGGAGTCAGCGCAGAGCAGTTCAGGGGCTGGGGTCCACTTGTGGGACTTGCCTTCCTGTGACCAGTTTTGCTTTGTTTGTTTGTTTTACCTGATCTTGGTGCTAGAACTCTGGGCCTGGGCACTATCCCTGAGCTCCTTTTGCTTAAGGCTAGCACTCTACTACTTGAGCTACAGCCCCACTTCCAGTTTGTTTGTTTTTTCTTCTGAGAAGTTTATTGGAGATGAGAGTCTCACAGACTTTCCTGCCCTGCCTGGCTTCAAACCATGATCCTCAGATCTCAGCTTCCTAAGTAGCTAGGATTACAGGCATGAGCCAACGAGGCTAGGCTGGGGCCAACTTTTATTCAGAGCAGAAAGGGAGACCTGGGGCAGGTGGGGTCCAGAGAGAAACAAGCACAGCTCCTCGCTAGATTGGCTAGATAGGAGACCAATTTCCAATTCTTCCTATCTGAGCAAATCACTGTTACCCTTATAACTGGAGAGTCCTTGCAGATAAACTCATATGATGCTTTGGAGTAGTGTGTGGAGAAATATAGGATCTGCCTGGCTTTACTAACCCAGCCAGCCTGACATATCACCCACTAGTAGACACTTGTCAGAGTTCTTATTGAGAAAGTGATCATACAGTGTGCATCTATAGTTCACACCTATAATCCTAACTACTCAGGATGATGAGTTCTGAGAATTTCTATCCCAAGTTAGGCTAAGCAGAAAAGTGTTCAATTAACCAGCAAAAAGCTGGTCTAGAAGCATTGCTTAAGTGGTAGAGCAGCAACTGAGAGCAAAAAAGCCAAAGCAGAGTGATGTCTTTGAGTTCAAGCTCCAATACTAACACACACACACACACACACACACAATTACACATAAAACTAGAGGTCACAAATCAGGTGCTGGTGGTTATTGCCTGTAATCTTAGCTTCAAGAGGCTGAGACTTGGAAGATGGATGTTCAAAGCCAGATGGGGTACAAAAGTCTTCAAGATTCTCCAATTAACTGCACCAGTATAGGCACACACACACACACACACACACAAGACTACAAAGAAAACACTCACTGCCAGGTACTAGTGGTTCATGCCTGTCACCTAGCTACTCAGAAGGCTGGGCAGGAAAGTCTGAGAGACTCTTCTTTTTCCTTTTTTTTTTTTGTCGGTTGTGGGGCCTGGACTCTGGGCCTGGGCGCTGTCCCTCAGCTCTTCAGCTCAAGGCTAGCGCTCTACCACTTGAGCCACAGTACCACTTCCTTAAGCAAAAAGAGCTCAAGGACAGCTCCCAGGCCCTGAGTTCAAGCCCCACAGGAAGAAAGTGCACCCAAAGTATCTGTCACCAGAGCTTCAGCCAGTGGCCTCCTCATGCCATACTTATTTCATTCTTTGTAACTCCTTGTCTTTTCCTAGAATATTTTATTTTATTTTTATGTTGATCATGGAGCTTGAACTCTGGGCTTAGGCGCTGTCCTTCAGCTCTCCAGCTCAAAGCTAGCACTCTACCACTTGAGCCACAGAGCCACTTCCGGTTTTCTGGTGGTTTATTGTAAATAAGAGTCTCACAGACTTTCCTGCCTCAACTGGCTTTGAACTATGATCCTCAGATCTCCCTCTTGAGTAGCTAGGATTACCGGCACCTGGCTGCCTAGCATATTTTAAAGGGAATCTCAGATGTTGTCATTGTGTTTTCTTTTTTTTTTTTTTTGTCGGTCGTGGCACTTGAACTCTGGGCCTGGGCATTGTCCCACAGCTCTTCAGCTCAAGGTGAGCACTCAACCACAAGATGAGCACTCTACCATTTGAGCCACAGTGCCATTTCGTTTTTTCTTTTTTTCTTTTTTTTTGTCGGTCGTGGTGCACTATCCCTTAGTTCCTCAGCTCAAGGTGAGCGCTCTACCACTTGAGCCACAGCACCACTTCTGGTTTTCTGGTGGTTTATTGGAGATAAATCTCATGGACTTTCCTACCCAGGCTGGCTTTGAACCACCATCCTCAGAACTCAGCCTCCTGAGTAGCTAGGATTACAGGCAAGAGCCACTGGCGCCTGGCTCGCTACTTCCAGTTTTCTGAGTGGTTTATTGGAGATAAGAGTCTCACAGGGCTGGAAAGATGACTCAGTGGTAGAGTACTTGCCCTGCATGCATCAGGCCCTGGGTTCGATTCCTCAGCACCACATAAGCAGAAAAAGTTGGAAGTGGCTCTGTGGCTCAAGTGGTGGGGTGCTACCCTTGAACTGAAGAGCTGAGGCACAGCACCCAGGCCCAGAGTTCAGGCCCCATGACTGACAAAAAAAAAAAAAAAGACTCTCATAGACTTTCCTGCCCAGGCTGGCTTTGAACTATGATCCTCAGATCTCAGCCCCCTCAGTAGCTAGGACTACAGGGGTGAGCCACCGGCAGCTGGCTCATTGTGTTTTCTTAATTCATTAGGACATACCTTAATTTTTTTTTTAGATGAATTTTTTATTTATGTCTAGGCTAGTCTTGAACCTGTGGGCTCAAATGATCTCATCTCAACCTCCTATCAGGATTCACTGAGGCATGCACATTCATTTTGGGTGTTAGGCTTCTTAGGTTACTGTGGCACTGGAGTAAGCATATTTGTGTTCAGGGTACCAGTGACTCATGCCTGTAATTCTAGCTACTCAGGAGGCTGAGATCTGAGGATTGTAGTCTGAAGCCAGCCTGGGCAGGAAAGTCCATGAGGCTCTTATCTCCAATTAGCTGCCAAAATGCATAACTGTGGCTCAAGTGGTAAAGTGCCAGCCTGGAGTGAAAAAACTAAGGTACAGCACCCAGGCGCTCAGTGTTCAAGTCCCGGAGTATCAGCACACACACAGTGTTCCATTGGGGACAGTTTAATCACATGAAGATGGCAGATGTAAGTTGAGGTTGCCATGGGCAATCTCTGGATACTTCTTTGAGATGGATGGTGCCACTTCCTCTCTTTTCCCCCTCATGTCATCTGTTGAAATTGTGTTGTGCTTTGAGAGTTCGTCTGTCCCCTATTTCTTCAACAGTCACTCTAATGGCGCTACTGGATTCAGGCTGAGTTCTGGCGTGTTTGTGTTGAGTGATAGGTGACACTAGAGGTAGGGTAGGAGACCCTGCACACATGAAGGCCTCCACTTTCTGTAGTGCTCTACGTGGCTCATCCATGTGTCTGGTTCATCTAGTGGTTGCAATAACAGGATATATAGCCACTGAAGTGGCTTCTGGGTTATTTATCTCTGTTTTATAGAAAATAGAAGTTGAGCCGGGCGCTGGTGGCTCATGCCAGTAATCCTAGCTACTGAGGAGGCTGAGATCTGATGATCACAGTTCAAAGCCAGCCTGGGCAAGGAAAGTCCGTGAGACTCTTATCTCCAATAGAAAACCAGAAGTGGAGCTGTGGCTCAAGCGGTAGAGCACTCGCCTTGAGCTGAAGAGCTGAGGGATAGCGCCCAAGCCCAGAGTTCAAGCCCCATGACTGACAAAAAGAAAAAAAAAAAGAAAATAGAAGTTGATGGGACTGGGATGTGGCTTAGTGGTAGAGTGCTTGCCTAGCATGCATGAAGCCCTGGGTTCAATTCCTCAGAACCACATACACAGAAAAAGCCAGAAGTGGCACTGTGGCTCATGTGGTAGAGTGGTAGCCTTGGGCAAAAGAAGAAGGAGGAGGAGGAGGAGGAAGAAGAAGAAAGAAGCAGCAGCAGCAGCTGCTGCTGCTCAGGGACAGTGCCCAGGCTGAGTTCAAGCCCCAGGACTGGCAAAAACAAACAAACAAACAAACAAAAACCCCAAAATAGGGGCTGGGAAGGTGGCTCAGTGGTAGAGCACTTGCCTTGCATGTTCGAGGCCCTGGGTTCGATTCCTCAGCACCACATAAGAAAAAAGCTGGAAGTGGCGCTGTGGCTCAAGTGGTAGAGTGCTAGCCTTGAGCTGAAGAGCTGAGGGACAGCGCCCAAGCCCAGAGTTCAGACCCCACGACCAGACCCAAAAAAAAACAAAAAAAAACCAAAATAGAAGCCGGGTGTTGGTGACTCACACCTATTAAAGGATCAAAGTTTGAAGTCAAGTGAGCAGGAAGGTTTGTGAGCCTCTTCAATTAACCACCAAAAGCCAGAAGTAGAGGTTTGGCTCAAGTAGTGGAATGCTAGCTAGCTTAGTGCCCAGGCCTTGAGTTCAAGACCCAGGTTCAACACACACATACACCAGAAGCACACATATACACAAAAACATGAGAGCCAGGTACTGGTGGCTCAGGTCTGTAATCCTAGCTGCACTAGCTGCATAGGAAACTGAGATCTGAGGATCTGAGGATCGCAGTTTGAAGCCAGCCTGGTAGGGAAATCTGTGAGACTTTTATCTCCAATTAATCACAGGAAAAGCCAAGAGTGGCACTGTGGCTCAAGTGGTAAAGTACTAGCTTTGAGCAAAAGAAGCCCCAGGGACAGTACCCAGGCTGAGAGTTTGAACTCTAGAACAAGAAAGAAGAGGTTAGAACAAGAAAGAATCAGGAGGTTAAGTGACATATGAAAGGTCATGTAGTGTAAATATGGCTGAGGCTGGACTTGAGCTTGGGTCTGGGTTGGTTCAGGAGCACTGGCTCTTAACTGCAGGCCAGAGGGGTGCTGATTATTATCACTACAGTTAATAGATGAGCTGTTCTGATGAGCTATTTGAGGGATATGTTAGCACTCTTGTCACTGGACATCTATACTTGTTTTGTTTATTGTTTTCGTTTTGTCGGTCATGGGACTTGAACTCTGGGCCTGAGCGCTGTGGACATCTCTACTTTGTGTGTGGTACTGCAGTATTTAGGGGTCTTGTGCTTTCTTAACTGATATTCTACCCCTTGAGCTACACCTCCAGCACTTTTGGCTTTTGTCATTTTAAAACTAGAGTCTTGTATTTATCCCATGCTGGCCTGGACCCCAACATATTTTTGCTTCTTGTGTAATAGACACCACCACACTGAACTTTTTACTGATTTGAGATGAGGTCTTATAAACTTTTTGCCCTTGGGCTGGGAAGGTGGCTCAGTGGTAGAGCGCTTGCCTTGCATGCCTGAGGCCCTGGGTTCGATTCCTCAGCACCACATAAGCAAAAAGAAAAAAGCCGGAAGTGGTGCTGTGGCACAAGTGGTAGAGCGCTAGCCTTGAGCTGAAGAGCTGAGGGGCAGCGCCCAGTCCCAGAGTTCAGGCCCCGCGACCAGACCCCAAAAATAAAAAATAAAAATAAACTTTTTGCCCTGGCTGGCCTCTACCTCCCAAGTAGCTAGGATTATGGGTGTGTACCACCATGCTACTCATCTCCAATGTGTAAACAGTACAAATAGCCTGGCTCTTGAATATGTTAGAAAGATCTAAAAGAGAAGAACAAGGGAAGGAAGTGGCCCAGGTCCAAACCCTCATAGATTCCCTTCCGGAGGCCACCTCTATAGACTTCAGTGGATGTTTCCTAATGAAGGATACATCCCCTTTCATATCCATGCCCCAAGACAGCCCTGAGTCTGGGTCTGCTCACCCAGGTCTGTGGCATGGATGTCCCTTGCTGATGTTGTCAGACTCAACTTTCCACAGAGCTGGGGAGTTAGTTTGCATAGCCATGCTTTCCTCTCCTTTGTGTGTGTGTGTGTGTGTGTGTGTGTGTGTGTGTGTGTGTATACACACTGGGGCTTGACCTCAGGACCTGAATGCTGTCCCTTAACTTTTTTCGGCTTTTTTTTTTTTTTTTTCTTTTTGCTTATGTGGTGCTGGGGAATCGAACCCAGGGCCTCAGGCATGCAAGGCAAGCGCTCTACCACTGAGCCACCTTCCCAGCCCTGTCCCTTAACTTTTTTGCTCAAGGCTGCCACTTGTGCCACAGCTTCACTTTCAGCTTGTTTGCTAGTTAATTGGAGATAGGAGTCTCATGGACTTCCCTTCTTAGAACTGGCCTTGAACTGTGCTCCTCAGATCTCAGCCTCCTGAGTAGTTGGGATTTTAGATATGAGTCATTAATTCCTGGTTCGTACTTTATCTCACTGTCCAGTGTGGATTCTGACTGTACAGACAGAGCTCTATCTCTCTCAGACAGAAGTACCTTTTTCCCATAGGACTATGGGGTTGGTAAGATGGCACTTGGTGGTGCCTGTCTGAAGTGGTTCGAGTTATTGCTGTGAGGTGCTTCCCTTTCTTTTTTTTTTTTTTTTTTGTCGGTCGTGGGGCTTGAACTCTGGGCCTGGGCGCTGTCCCTCAGCTCTTCAGCTCAAGGCGAGCGCTCTACCACTTGAGCTACAGCGCCACTTCCGGTTTTCTGGTGGTTTATTGGAGATAGGAGTCTCACCGTCTCTCTGCCCAGGCTGGCTTTGAACCGCGATCCTCAGATCTCAGCCTCCTGAGTAGCTAGGATTACAGGTGTGAGCCACCAGCGCCCGGCGAGTGCTTCCCTTTTTTATGGATAGTGTGAAGACCTTGTACCCCATTATTTTAGGCCCCTATTCTACCCTGCACTGGACTAGGTTAGGCACTCACTGCACTTTTTGTTATAGATGCCAAGAGGAAGAGGAGAAAGCCTAAACTCAAGAAGCCAGTTCCCGTCTTCTCACAGGACCAGTCAACCTCCCCATGCCTGTCACCTCCAGCACTGCCTCCACCTGTCAACACCATGGCCTCTGTGGTGGCCTCATCACCACCTGTCTATACTATGCCTAGGGTCTTTGGTCCCTTCCCTCCAAATACGGTCAGTGGACTTCCCTCACTTCAGAGATTCATGCTGGGGCAGCCTCTGAGCCTCCTACTCAGAACAATCCCTGCTGTTGTCCTGGGCTCGCAGCCATGGCACTCAGATCCCTGCAGATAGACCTTTGTAGACCAGGTTTGGTAGAATTTCAATGGATGAAAAAGGGGCAACTCTGGTTGGCAGGTCATAGTGTGAGTCAAAAGCACAGACTGCTGGGTGCCAGTAGCTTGAACCTGTAATTCTATTTACCTAGGAGGCTGAGATCTGACGATGATGCTTTGAAGCAGTCCTGGGAAGGAAAGCCCATGAGAATTCTTTTTTTTTTTTGCCAGTCATGGGGCCTGAACTCTGGGCCTGGGTACTGTCCCTCAGCTCTTCAGCTCAAGGCTAGCGCTCTACCACTGGAGCCAAGCACCACTTCCAGCTTTTTCTGCTTATGTGGTGCTGAGGAATTGAACCCAGGGCTTCATGCATGCAAGGCAAGCACTCTACCACTGAGCCACCTTCCCAGCCCCAAGGGTTGTTTTTTTGTTTGCTTGTTTGGGTTTTTTTTTAACTGTATTTTTTTTTGTCTTTTTCTTTTTTGGTACTCAGGATCGAACCCAGGACGTTGCATTTGCTAGGCAAGTGCGTTGCCACTGAGCTACATCCCAGCCCCCCATGAGAATTCTTATCTCCAGTTAGCCACAAAAAATTAATTGGAGCTGTGGCTCAAGTGGTAGAGCACTAGCCTTGAGTACAAAAGCTCAGGGACAGAGCCCAGGCCTGATTTCAGGCCCCAGGACCCCCCCACTCTCCCTGCCATATTTCTACCTTCACCCAAGTACATTGGTGAGGCTTCTTGAACTCCCAAAGGACAGGTGGTAAGCCATGGGCCTCTCCCTGGGTTAACCTTTTCTTTCTTTCTTTCTTTCTTTCTTTCTTTCTTTCTTTCTTTCTTTCTTTCTTTCTTTCTTTCTTTCTTTCTTTCTTTCTTTCTTTCTTCTTCTTCTTGTTTTTTTTTTTTTTTTGCCAGTCCTTGGGCTTGAACTCAGAGCCTGCGCACTGTTCCTGAGCTGCTTTTGCTCAAGGATAGCACTCTGCCACTTGAGCCACAGCACTACTTCTGGCTTTTTCTGTTTTTGTGGTATTGAGGAATTGAACCCAGGGCTTCATGCATGCTAGGCAAGCACTCTACCACTAAGCCACATTCCCAGTCCCTCGGGTTAACCTTGACCTCACTTTTCTCCTCTCCATGGCTGTTGTCTCCTTGTTGCCTCCTTTCAATGTAAATACTTCCAGTTTTCTGTTTATCTTGGGCATCTCACTTCAGGTCCCTTTTCCACCTCCTCCAGGCAGCCCTCTATGCTGGGTTAGGATCCCAGCCATCAGTTCATTCTCTGTTCCCCTAAAATGTCAAAAGCAACGGTGGCATTGATACTTATGCTGAATGAATGAAAATCTTCTGGTTCTTACGTGAGGATTAGTGTTCTGCATGTTGAAGTGTCTACATTTGTCCTGAAATTTCTTTGTTTCCTGCAGATGGAGAAATTGGACATTTCAAAGTCTGAAGTGAAATTAACCTGGAATGGCCTGTCATCAAACCCAAAGAGGTGGAAGGAATTTACTCTGGGTTTGAGAGAAGTGAAAAAGGAACATTGTGGTATATGGATAGGGTGACAGCAAAAGAGAGAACTATAGAGAGGGGGTTATTTTTTTTAGCTTTATTTTTATTTATTTACTTATTTATTTTTGTGCCAGTTCTGGGGCTTAAACTCAGGTCCTAGGCACTATCCTTGAGCTTTTGTGCTTAAGGCTAGTGCTCTACCACTTGAGCCATCATTCCACTTCTGTTATTTTTTAAAATTAGCATACATTAATTGTACAAGAAGGTTTAATTACAATATTTGCAAATATGTAAATAATGTATCTCAATCAACTTTACCCCCTCTATCACATTTATCCCATTCCCTGTTTCTTAAGACAATTTCAACAGGGTTAATTGTTTTGTTTTCATATGTGTAAACTACTTCAACTGTGGACATCCTATTCACCCTCTTCATTAGCCTTCTACTCTCACTGGTACTAACCTGAAACAGAGCCTGTTTTACTTTCCTTTTATTCATTATTTAATGTATCAAGTGTTTTATGATGGCATTTCAGATATGCAAATATTATATTTTGCTCAGAATAACCTTCTCTGTTGCCTTCTTTTCTTGCTCCCCCCCAACCCTATCAGCAGCTTTCTTTGAGATCCCTTATGCTATACATATGTAGTTTACAATGTATTTTGAAATTTTTTTTCTTTCTTTCTTTTTTTTTTTTTTTTGGGTCCAGTCGTGGGACCTGAACTTTGGGCCTGGGCGCTGTCCCTCAGCTCTTCAGCTCAAGGCTAGCGCTCTACCACCTGAGCCACAGCACCACTTCCGCTTTTTTTCTTTTTGCTTATGTGGTGCTGAGGAATCAAACCCAGGACCTCATGCATGCAAGGCAAGTGCTCTACCACTGAGCCACCTTCCTAGCCCCTGAAATTTTTTTTTTTTTTATTGGTCATGGGGCCTGAACCCTTGGCCTGGGCGCTGTCCCTCAGCTCTTCAGCTCAAGGCTAGTGGTCTACCACTTGAGCCACAGTGCCATTTCCAACTTTTTCGGCTTATATGGTGCTGAGGAATCGAACCTAGGACCTCAAGCATGCAAGGCAAGCACTCTACTACTGAGCCATTGTCCCAGCCCTGTATTTTGAAATTATTTACCCTACATCTTTTTGTTCTCCTAGAGATGATTATTCTGATATATATATATGTATGTATAATATATACAATATATATGACATATAACATATATGTATATTATATGTATAGTACATATATGTGTATTATGCATTTGTGAAATACCATAGTGAAAATCCTTCATACACTTGATATCCACTACAAAGAATCATAAGAGATGCTAGGCACCAGTGGCTCACACTTATAATCCTAGCTACTCAGGAGGCTAAGATCTGAGGATCACAGTTTGAAGTCAGCCTGGGTAGTAAAGTCTGTGAGACTTACCTCTAGTTAACCACCAAAAAGCCTGAAGTGGATCTGTAGCTCAAGTGATACAGCACCAGCCTTGAGTGAAAAAGGGACTGTGCCTAGGCTCTGAGTTCAAGCCCCAGTACAGGCACCAAAAAAAAAAAAAAGAATATAGTAAAGTTCTGTTTGAGGGTACGGATGTTGATGTGAGGGGGTAGAATGTATGATGAATATGATCAAAGCACTTTATGTGTGTGTGAAAGTAGAAAAGTGATATCTTTTGAAATTGTTTTTAGAAGGTGGGGAAAGAAGAAGAGAGAGTGATAGAGGAATAAGGTTGATAGGGTATATAATATAGGAGTATGGAAATGTTACAATGACACCCTCCCCTGTACAACTCATGTATGCTAATACAAAATCTTTCTTAAAGATTAGGGGGTATCCTGAAAGCCAACTCCATTGATGTTTTCTCCCAACCAATTTATTATTGTTATTGTTATTATTATTATTTGTGTGTACTCGTACTGGGATTGAACTCAGGGTTTCACACTCTTGCTTGCCCTTTTTCCCTCAAAGTTGGCATTCTAACACTCGAGCCATGCCTCTACTTTGTCTTTTTGTAGGTTAATTGATGATAAGAGTCTTGCAGATTGTCTGCGACAGCTGGCTCTGAATCTTGATTCCCAAATCTCAACCTTCTGAGTTGCTAGGGATTATAGGCCTGAAGCACTGGTGCCTCGCTTCTCTCCACAATGTTGAGTGGTTATTATCCTCATTTCCCCGGGGAAAGAGTCTGGGTTCTGTATGGGAATCCTGCATGTGGAAGCTTTTGGAGGGGCCCAGGGCTGACGGCCTGTCTCTACCTTGTCTTGCAGCCACATGGTTGATCTGACTCCCTTGGTCCTCAACCCCGGAGGCTTCCATTTCTCATACTTGGCTGGAAACAGTGTGCCCAAGCTCCACTGCCCTGGCTTCCCCTGGTAAGCCAGCATCCTACCTCATACTTTGTGCCTCTCTGGGCCTAATTGTCTCTTTTGTATCCCCAGGCTTTCTAATGGTCTTCTGCCCCCGAATGGCATTGTACCCAAAGTCCAGGGGAAAAAACTGCATTATGACGTTTAGTCCACTTACAAGAATGACTCTAAATGATATCACCAACTGAAAGGCAACCTGGGATTTGTATTTGACAAAGCAGGGATTCCCTGAACGTGGGTTTGGATCACTTGCTTTTCCTCTTAGAATGCTAAATATGTTCTAGTGACATTGAATGCTAATTGTGTATGCTTATGTGTGCCAGTACTAGGGCTTGAACCCAGGGACTCAGGTTCTCAATTGGCTTTTTATCTCAAGGCTCTACTGTGTGGCCATATATCTCCACTTGGGTTATTTTGATGGTTAATTGGAGATAAGTATCTCATGGACTTTTCTGCCTAGACTGGCTTAAAATCTCAATCTTAAGATCTCAGCCTCCTGAGTAGCAAGGATTACAGGTATAGGCCACTAGTACCTGGCTGAATGCTGTTATTAGTCCTGGGGCTTGAACTCAGGGCCTGGGCTCTGTCCCTGAGGATTTTTTTTCTCTTAAGGCTAGTGCTCTATCATTTGAGCTACAGCTTTTTGGTGGTTACTTGGAGATAAGAAACACACACACACACACACACACACACACACACACACACACACACACACACAGAATCACACAGAATCACACAGACTTTCCTACCCATGCTGGCTTCTAATTGTGATCCTCATATCTCAGTCTCCTGAGTAGCTAGGATTACAGGTGCCTACCCACCAGTGCCTACCTTCCTAGGCTCACCTTTGATCTTGCACATTCTGTGTGTTGGTACAAATGTTGATGTCATGTATCCTTCATTATAGTGTCATACACAGTAATTTCATTGCCTTAAAAAAAAATCCTGTAGTCAGGCACTGGTGGCTCACACCTGTAATCCTACTTACCAGGAGGCTGAGATCTGAAGATCGAAGTTCAAAGCCAGCCTGGGCAGGAAAGTCTGGGAGATTCTAATCTCCAATAAACCACCAGCAAACTGGAAGTGGTGCTGTGGCTCAAGTGGTAGAGCGCACACCTCGAGCTGAAGAGCTGAGGGACAGTGCTCAGGCCCAGAGTTCAAGCCCCACGACCAGCAAAAATAAATAAATAAATAAATAAAAATAAATCCTGTGGCCAGGCAGTGGTAGCTCACTCATGCCTGTGAACTGCAGTTGGAGGCTAGCCGAGGGGAGACAAATCCACCACAAGACTTTTATTTCTAATTAGCTAGCAAAAAGCCATGGTGTTGGAGGCATGACTCAGGTGGTAACATATCATCCAGGGAGGGAAAGCATCAGGTACCAAGTTTGGTCTGGATCCCTCCTCCCGGCCCCACAGGAGAAAAACAAACAGTGACAATGTGGGAGATCACTAACCATGAATGAGGGAGAACTCAAGGCCCTGAGTTCAAGCCCAGAATGGGCACAAAAAATGCTCTTCCTGTTCATTCCTCCTTCCGCTGAGCTGCTTGCTACCACTGGTCTTTGACATCTCCATAGTTTTTCCTTTTCCAGAAGGTTATGTAATGAATACCACACAGTATGTAGTAGTTTTGCATTGGCAGCCTCCAACTAAGTAATATGAACTTGAGAGTTTTTGTTTTTGTTTTCTCTTTTGGATTTGCTGAGGATGGAACCTAGGGCTTCAAGCATTTTCTATCTTTTCATGGCTCAATAGCTCTGAATAATACTCCAGTGCCTTGATGTACTATATCTATACATCTACAAGAAGATACCTTGGTTATATCTAAGCAATTTAGAATAAAGGTTGGGGGTGGGAATGTGGCTTAGTGGTAGAGTGCTTGCCTTGCACGCATGAAGCCCTGGGTTCCATTCCTCAGTACCACATAAACAAAAAGCTGAAAGTGGTGCTTTGACTCAAGTGGTACAATGCTAGCCTTGAGCAAAAGAAGCTCAGGGACAGTTCCCTGAGTTCAAGCCCTAGGACTGGGGGAAAACAAAAAGAATAAAGGTTTCTGGGTGCTTTTGGCTCATCCTGTAACCCTAGCTATACTTAGAGGCTAAGATCTGCGGATGGCTATTTGGAGCATGCCTGGGCAAGTGAGTGTATGAGACTAATCTCCAATTAACCACAAAAAAGCTTGAAGTAGAGCTGTGGCTCAAAGTGGTAGAGTGCTAGCCTAGTACAAAAGAGCTAAAGGACAGTGCCCAGACCCCAAATTCAAGCCCCATGACTGACAAAAACAAAACAAAACAATAAAACAAAGAATAGAGTAACAAAGTTACTCAGTTAATTATTGGTAGAGTTATGATTGAAATTGCGCACACTCTGGCTCCAGAGTCAATTAGAGTCATATCGCAAGTACTTTCTCAGCAACTTGATTTTTTTCATTAATAAAACATTGAAAACAAATCATTTAAATAGGGATACAGGTGGACCCATTGCAACAATGAGATGTACAAGTCATTAGGTCGAAAACGAACTTTACAACTTTGGTGCAGGGGTGGGAGGCGGGGAGGATGGGGGGGAGGAGGGGAAGGGATGGGAAGGGGAAACAAGGGAGGAGGCTACAATGCTTGATAAAAAATGCACTCATTATCTTGCCCATGTAATTGTAACCCCTCTGTACAGTATTTTCACAATAAAAAAACAAAACAAAACAAAAAAACCCTCACAGACTTTCCTACCCAGCCTGGCTTTGAACCACAAAACTTAGATCTCAGAGCTACATGCATAAGCCACTGGCATAGATATGTGTATATAAGATATATATGTATATGATATGTATCTTATTTAAAAATAATTTATACAATACTTTTAATAATTTTGTTCATGGAAAATGTTAATATTCACTGTGTTACCATTTTTTTTTTTTTTGGGTCCAGTCATGGGGCATGAACTCTGGGCCTAGGCACTGTCCCTCAGCTCTTCAGCTCAAGGCTAGCACTCTACCACTTGAGCCACAGCGCCACTTACGGCTTTTTTTTCTATTTGCTTATGTGGTGCTGAGGAATCGAACCCAGGGCCTCATGCATGCAAGGCAAGCGCTCTACCACTGAGCCACCTTCCCAGCCCCAATATTCACTGTGTTACCATCTCAGCCATCCATGTAATCTGTAGTTACTGCAGATGACCATCATATTGAACTGTTGAATCTGTAAACTATTGATAATCTGTCACTCATATGTGCAGTCACACACATGTACCTTAACAGAAAAAATAGAAAATATGAAACATAAAATGCTTTCTCTTTATTACTGTTAAAAAAACAACAACATTGGAATATCTTCCGCATCTCTTTGCCAGAACCAGAATAGCCCACTGCTTCTCTGTACTGTTTCTTCTCCACAGGAGAGGTATCTGGAAGTAGAATTGTCTCAGGAAGTCATCTTGCAGGCTAGGATTTTGTCACCTGTACCTTTGGTGGCCCTTTGTGCTGGTGTCCTACCTCATGAACATATGATGTCTTTTCTCCCATGCAGGACTTCGGCCTGTAATGGATCCCCCAATACAGGTGAAACTCCATGCCATGGTGTGAGAGCTTCTATCTTCTCCCCACCTGTCCTACTCAAATTCCAGCCTGTGTCCAAACCCAAAGACGACTCAGAGAATGACCCTGGCAGTGCAGAGTCCACGCCCCCCAACAGGAGCCAGTAACCTCTTCCCTGCAGACCACAGCGTGAGGAATTAATAAAGTTCCCATGGAGGTGCCATCCTTGTGCTAGACTGCCCAGGTGTTGTGTGATCCAAAGGCTCCCTCTAGCCAGAAGAGGGGCTGGGGAGTGAAGGGGGGTCTAGGCCTAAGCCTCCAAGGCCTCCTGACCCTGACTGGATCAGTACTATGTGAAGTTCTCTACCTATAGCATGACAATTCAGTCGTGTGTAATTTGAAAGGGTGGGGAGTACTATCCTTCTGTTTAGTGCCTCTCAGGCCTATTTGGGCCTTTCTTCACTTGAGTTACAAATCTACTGTATTTTTCATATCCCTGGCCTAAACGTTGGTATGGAAACTGAACTGAGCCGGGCTACTCAGGAGGCTGGAATCTGAGGATCACAATTCAAAGCCAGCCTGGTTAGGAAAGCTTGTGAGACTCTTATCTCCAAATAACCTCCAGGAAACCAGAAGTGGTGCTGTGGCTCAAGTGGTAGAGTGCTAGCCTTGAGCTGACAGAGCCCAGGCCCAGAGTGCAAGCCCCACAACCGACAAAAAAAAATAAAATAAAAGAAGAAAGCTGAAGGCTGGTGGGTCACACCTATAATCCTAGCTACTCAGTAGGTTGAGATCTGTGGATAGTGGTTCAAAGTCAGCTGGGGCAAGAAAATCCATGAAACTCTTATCTCCAATAAATCGATCAGAAGACTGGAAGTGGCACTGTGGCTCAAGTGGTAGAGCTCTAGCCTTGAGCTGAAAAGCTCCGGGACAGTGCCCAGGCCCAGAATTCAAGCCCCACAACCACTACCACCACCAACAACAAAAAGAGGCCTGGGAAGGTGGAGGAAAGTGAGCAGGCTTGTCAGTTTACAATTTGGCACTTTTATCCTGAGGTGTTTCAAAAGTATGTAACTTTCATTGTTATATTGCATGCAGGCTGTAGAACTCAAGCAGTATGTTGAAATGTTTCTAAATGCTTGATGATTCCTGGACATTAGCAAATATATTCAGTGAGCCATGGTATATGCCCCTTATCTTGTTTGGGACTGTAAAATAAACTAAGCAGTCCAGGTCCCTGTCTCTGTCCCTAAAGGGTTTATAACCCATACCCCTCTGTGGGTGTCCATCAGTACACAGACAAAATCACTATAGATTACAATTGGGATAAATTCTAACAGGTGTATGGAGAAAGGTTGGACATTTTAAAAAATTTTTTCCTGATATTTATGTTGAAAACTAGTTGAGAAGTCAGTTATAACCTGAGACTAGGCTTTGGGTGACTGGATGGATGGTGGTACCACTTAGCAGAGTGAGGCTTGGGAGTAGAAGGCAGGGAGACTGAGAATTCTGCTTTGACCCAACATGTTAAACTTGAACTCAGTAGTTACTCAAAGGCCAGAGATTTTACATTGAGAGTATGGTATAAGGTGGTGTTTAAAATCATGAGCCTGGGCTGGGAAGGAGGCTCAGTGGTAGAGTGCTTGCCTTACATGCATGAGGCCTTGGGTTCGATTCCTCAGCACCACATAAGCAGAAAAGAAAAGCCAGAAGTGGCGCTGTAGTTCAAGTGGTAGAGCGCTAGCCTTGAGCTGAAGAGCTGAGGGCCAGCGCGCAGGCCCAAAGTACAGGCCCCACGACAGGCAAAATAAATAAATAAATAAAAATAAAATAAAATCATGAGCCTGACTGGGTGCTAGTGGCTCATGCTTTTGTTCTAGCTACTCAGGATGTTGTGACCTATTCAAAATCAGCCTGGATAGGAAAGTCTGGGGGACATTTTTGTGTCTATGTGTGTGCTGGGCTTGAACTCAGGTCAGATCCTGGATGCTGTACCTGAAATTTTTTGCTTAAGGCTAGTGTTCTACCTAATGGTTAATTGGTTATAAAAGTCTCACTGGCTTTCCTGCTTGGGTGGGCTTTGAACCATAGTCCTCAGATCTCTGCCTCCTGAGTAGCTAGGATTAGGGCCATGAGAGATTTATCTCCATTTAACCACCAAAAAGCCAGCGCCAGCATGGAGCGAAAAAGCTAAAGAACAGTGCCCAGGCCGAATTCAAGTTCTAGTGATGGGGTGCAAGGTGCGTGCACACACATATCATGAATCCATGCTTAGCATGCTTTGGGCTGTGGGGTTCAATCCTCAGTAATATCTCCCGCCCTCAAACTAATAAACCCAAACAGGCCACAAACATACTGATCTGGCTTAAGAGAATAACCTAGCAGGAGACTTAGAGAATCAGAGAGGACTTCGGCCTCTAGCTGATAACCTGCCTCTGGGCTGTTAGGTGGCCTGAAGGCTGTGTGGACAAAGACAAGAGGTGAACCAGTAGAGAGCTGATGTTCTCATCCCTTTGTCGGCCACTGCCGGGTAAAGCAGAGAAGGGACAGAGTCTGGTAGAATTGGCAGCCGCAAGCGGCTTTATAAAAAACCTGAGAACTCAGGGTTGCTTTGAGCTGGGCTGGCATTGAGCTTGAGTTAGGGTGGTAACGAGGCGAAGCAGCTAGGATCCCGGGGAAGCCGCGGCTTGGAAACTGACCAGCTGTACTCCGGAGCCTAAGCACCTTTCCACGCCCTACGTTGCAAGAGCACTAGAATTAAGAAAACTACAGTTCCCGGGATGCCTAGCGTCACTTCCGGAGAGGAAGCCCCGAAACCCGGAAGTACTCACGAAGGCGCGGAGGCCCGCGGTTCTGAGTTGTTTGCTGCCGCTTTTCCGCGCTCGCAAGTTCTGCGGTCGCAGCTGCCACCATGGGGAAGCGACAGCACCAGAAGGACAAGATGTAAGTTTGAGCGTCAGCCAGGAGACCTGCTCTTCCTTGGTCTCGCACTTGGCGCTGCGCCGTTTCTCTCTGCTGGGAGTTGGAACCCATCACATAGGTCACTTCCGGAAGCCTCCGCCTACTCCTTGGGTTCGGCGATGTCCCCTCAGCGGCCGTGGCATCCGGCCCTACCCCCGCCCGCCGCCCCGGCAATGTCCACGCGGCAGCCATGGCCTCCGCCTCCTCTCCGGGCCCGGCAGTGTCCCCTCGGCGACCGTGATCTCTCTGGGTCTCAGCTGTTGTGGTGGTCGGCCGTGGCCTTCGGAGCAAGACCCTCTCGGTGGCCTCCTTCGACTTTGCCTCCACTGCCCTCTTCACGTTAGCTGTGGTCCTTACGTCCCGCATACGTGCTGTGACCTTTCTGTGTGATGCTGTTTAGAACAAGTAAAAAGACTGTGGCTAACATGCCGTTTTTCTGCTTTGTATGTGTGTGTATGTGTCCGTCCTGAGGGGCTTGTACTTAGGGCCTAGATACGATACTGTCCCTGAGAATCCCCCCCCCCCCCCCCCCCCCGCAAGACTAGCACTCTGTCACTTGAGCCACAGCTCCACTTCTGCTTTTTGGTGGTTAATTGGAGATTAGAATCTCACGGACCTCTCTACCTTGTCTGACATCAAACCTCAATCCTCAGATTTCAGTCTCCTATAGCTGGGATTACAAGCCTGAGCCACCGGCACGCAGTGTTTGCTGTCTCTTGATACTGCAATTCTTTTTTTTTTTTTTTGGGGGGGGGGGGTCCGGTCGTGGGGCCTGAACTCTGGGCCTGGGCGCTGTCCCTCAGCTCTTCAGCTCAAGGCTAGCACTCTACCACTTGAGCCACAGCGCCACTTCCGGCTTTTTTCTTTTTGCTTATGTAGTGCTGAGAAATCTAACCCAGGGCCTCAGGCATGCAAGGCAAGCACTCTACCACTGAGCCACCTTCCCAGCCCTGCTGTCTCTTGAAAACAGTGCTTTGTACCCTCACCATCAGTAGGGATTCCAAATCTGGCGTTCAACTTGCAGCCTTCATTTGATCGGGCTTCTCAGCATCTTATTACATAGTGTCCACTCCTTTCTGAAGCCCTTTCATGGCGCTGTTTCACTAGCCACTGGTTTTCTCTGTCTCCATTTCTGGGCCTTCTCTTCTTTCAAACCTTATAGGTTTCTTCATTTTTTTTTAAATCTCTGGAGGTGATCTGAAAGTTGATTTCTTTATCTTGTAATTGCCAGCTTTTATTCAACATTTCAATCTGGAGAACTGATAGACATCGAATAGTAGAACTCTTGATTTTCTGACTCAGAGTGTGCCCTTCCCTATCTTAAAAAGTTATGTTTTTATAGACAGTACCTAATTACTGTGGGTTGACTTAGACTTCAACTTTGTGTTATTGTGAAGTAATATGTACTCAGTAGAAGCCATGTTTATTAATTTTACTTATTCCTAGTACTGGGTTTGCTTAAACTCAAGGCTTGTGTGCTGTCTCTTAACTTTCTTTTTTTGCTCAAGGCTGGTGCTTTGCCATTTAAGCCACAGCTCCACTTCCAGTTTTTGTTTTTGTTTTTTTTCGATGGTAAAAGTCTCCTTCCCTGGCTGGTTGAACCCTAATCCTCAGATCAGAGCCTCCTGAATAGCTAGGAATAGTCAGTGTGAGTCACTGGCACCTGGCCATGTTTTGATATATGAATTTTGGCTTTTTGGGGGGCTAGAAATGTGCAGTACAGTCAGAGATACCAAGACACGGCTGTTAACTAGGCAAGCTTGTGAATAAATAATCCTACTTTCGGGGCTGGGAAGGTGGCTCAGTGGTATAGCGCTTGCCTTGCATGCCTGAGGCCCTAGGTTCATTCCTCAGCACCACATAAGCAAAAAGAAAAAAGCTGGAAGTGGCACTGTGGCTCAAGTGGTAGAGCGCTAGCCTTGAGCTGAAGAGCTGAGGGACAGCGCCTAGGCCCAGAGTTCAGGCCCCACAACTGGACCCCCCCCCCAAAAAAAAAATCCATACTTTGGAGTTGGATGCTAGTGATTTGCACCTATAGTCTTAGCTACTCAGGAGGTTGAGATCTGGGGGTTGCTATGAAGCCAGCCTGGGCAGACAAATCTGAGAAATTGAAAAGGCTATGTAAGAGCAAGAGACCTTGAGTTCAAGCCCCAGTAGTGGCACACAAAAATGTTGGTTTTTTTTTTTCAGTTTACTCTCTCTAATAGCTTTGATTAGATGTTAAGCACTTATTTTGATTGGCTTTGTTCCTGTTTTGTAGACTCTTGACTAGCTAAGTACCATGGTTCAAATTTCACACAAGTATGACTTGAGTTCCCAGTCTTGATATCTGTTTTGTTTTTGTTTTTTTTGGGTCCGATCGTGGGGCCTGAACTCTGGGCCTGGGCGCTGTCCCTCAGCTCTTCAGCTCAAGGCTAGCGCTCTACCACTTGAGCCACAGAGCCACTTCTGGCTTTTTTTCTTTTTGCTTATGTGGTGCTGAGGAATTGAACCCAGAGCCTCATGCATGCAAGGCAATGGCTCTACCACTGAGCCACCTTCCCAGCCCCCAGTCTTGATATCTGTACTCCACTTGCTCCATTTTGCACACTTGGCTTATCTACATTTCACCTGGATCTTGTTATTTCTCTTCACCATGTCCTGATAAATGGAGGCCTCCACATCTTTTTTTAGGTATTGGGGATTGAATCCAGAGTTCTATAACTGAACTATATACCCTGTTCTCCTAAAATAAGCTTTTTTTTGTGTTTTTTTTTTTTTTTTATTGTGAACATACTGTACAGAGGGGTTACAATTACATGGGCAAGACAATGAGTACATTTCTTATCAAGCATTGTAGCCTCCTCCTTTGGTTACCCTTCACATCCCTTCCCAGCCTCCCCCTAAAATAAGCTTTTTATTTGATGATTTTGTCCATCTGTAGGCTAATGTAAGTATTAAGGAGTTAGGTTAAGCCCAAGATATTTGGCAGATTAGGTGTAGTAAAGGCATTTTCTACTTACTATGATGGATTCCTCATTGTTTATTATGAGGAGCATCTGGGATTGGCCTTCTTGCCTCTCTCACCTCTTCATGTCTGCCAGAAAGTTCTACTGGTTCACCTAGGTGACTACTTTTCACTTTGCCTGATGTTCCACCATTACAAGTTTAGAGATCTTACATAGGGTCCTATAGATCTTCCATAGATCTCAGAGAGATCTGACCATAGGGTCCTTTTGTGATCCAGTTACTGTTTATCTCTATTTACCACACACTCTATGCATACTCTTCTTAAGTGACATCTCCCTTTTTCTTCAGCACATCCTGCTTTACCCACCTCTGGGCTTTTATATGGGCTATTCCATACATATTACTTTTTAATATTGTTAAGTTGAAGAAGTCTAGATTTCATGTGCTTATTAGGTTCTTTCCCTTGTCAGGTCTTTTGATAAATCCAGTTCATTTCCTTCAGAGCAAAACAGGACTGTTAATATTTATTGGCTGGTGGCTCACGCCTATAATCCTAGCTACTCAGGAGGATGAGATATGAGGATCACGGTTCAAAGCCAGCCCGGGCAGGAAACACTGTGAGACTCCTATCTCCAATAAACCACCAGAAAACCGGAAGTGGTGCTGTAGCTCAAGTGGTAGAGGCCTCGCCTTGAGCTGAAGAGCTGAGAGACAGTGCCTAGGCCCAGAGTTCAAGCCCCCCGACGGACCAAAAAAAAAAAAAAACTTACTATGCATCCCTATGTCTGTTGTATTTATCATTAAATTGTGGCTGACACCTAGCAAATTTTTTTTTTTTTCTGTCCTGGGGCTTGAACTCTGGGCCTGGGCGCTGTCCCTGCGCTCTTCAGCTCAAGGTGAGCGCTCTACCTCTTGAGCCACAGCACCACTTCCGGTTTTCTAGTGGTTTATTGGAGATCACAGTCTCACAGACTTTTCTGCCTGGGCTGGCTTTGAACCACGATCCTCAGATCTCAGCCTCCTGAGAAGCTAGGATTACAGGTACGGGTGCCCAGCTTCTAGCAAATGTTTAATAAGCATTTGCTGAATGAGTGACACATAAGTCATCAGTTACCTACTTATAGTTTTCATACTATCTTCTGTATAGAGGTGATATAGTAACATACTTTCTTCCTTTCTTCTTCAGGTACATTACCTGTGCTGAATATACTCACTTCTATGGTGGCAAGAAGCCAGGTAAATAATGAAATCCTTCTTTGCATCTCTAGGGATGGAGGTGGTACTAAGGAGCCATGTCTTGTTTTGTTTTGTTTTGTTTTATTGGGTCCGGTTGTGGGGCCTGAACTCTGGGCTTGGGCGCTGTCCCTCAGCTCTTCAGCTCAAGGCTAGCGCTCTACCACTTGGGCCACAGCGCCACTTCTGGCTTTTTTCTTTTCTTTTTTTTTTGTTTTTTTTTTTTGGGGGGGGGGTCTGGTCGTGGGGCCTGAACTCTGGGCTTGGGCGCTGTCCCTCAGTTCTTCAGCTCAAGGCTAGTGCCCTGCCATTTAAGCCACAGCGCCACTTCCGGGTTTTTCTTTTTTGTTTATGTGGTGCTGAGGAATCGAACCCAGGGCCTCATGCATGCAAGGCAAGCGCTCTACCACTGAGCCACCTTCCCAGCCCTCTGGCTTTTTTTCTTTTTGCTTATGTTGTGCTGAGGAATCGAACCCAGGGCCTCAGGCATGCAAGGCAAGCTCTCTACCACTGAGCCACCTTCCCAGCCCAAGGAGCCATGTCTTCATTATAAATCAGCCAGAAAGATGGACAATAGACAGTTAAGCTGAGGACATGATCCATAGACAGGATATATACTTAACATTAGAGAACTGTTTCCTCTTAATGGAGATTTGTGTGTGTGGTGTGTGTGCATACACGTGCCATGGTACCGGGGCCTGAACTCAAGGCCTTGTACTCAACTTGTTTGTTTATGGTTGGTGCTCTACTACTTGAGCCACATCTTCAGCCTGACTTTTTGCTGATAAACTGGAGATGGAATCTTAAAGACTTCTCTGCCTGGGGTTTCAACTTCCTGAGTGTAAGCCACTGGTACCCTGGCTTTTTTGTTTTTAAGATAGTGTCACAGTATAGTCCAGGCTGGTCTGGAACCTGAGATCCTGATGTCTTTCCCTGCTGGGTGCTGGAATTACAGCATGGGCCACACCTGGCTACAGTAATCTTTTTTTTTTTTTAGTTGGTCTTGGGGCTTGAACTCTGGGCCTGAGCTCTGTCCTTCAGCTCAAGGTCAGCATTCTACCACTTGAGCCACAGTGCCACTTCCAGTTTTCTGGTGGTTTATTGGAGATAAGAGTCTCACAGACTTTCCTGTGTGGGCTGGCTTTGAGCTGTGATCCTTAGATCTCGGCCTCCTGAGTAAGAAGGATTACAGGTGTGAGCTACCGGTGACCGGCTATCTTTTTTTTTTTTTTTTTTTTTTTATGCTGGTCATGGGGCTTAAACTCAGGACCTGGATGCTGTTCCTTACCTTTTTTTTCTCAAACTAGTACTTTACCATTCAAACCACAGCTCACGGCTAGCTTTTTGGTGATTAATAGGAGATAACATTCACAGACTTTCCTGCTAAGGCTGTCTTTGAACCATGATTGTCAGATCTCAGCCTCCTGAATAGCTTGGAGCTAAGATTACAGGTGTGAGTCATCAGCATCTAGCCAGTTACTTTTTTTTTTTTTTTTTGTCGATTGTGGAGCTTGAACTCTGGGCCTAGGCACTGTCCTTTAGCTCTTCAGCTCAAGGCTAGTGCTCTACCACTTGAGCCACACCACTACTTCTGGTTTTGTGAGTGGTTTATTGGAGATGAGTCTTACGGACTTTCCTGCCCAGTCTGGCTTTGAACCACAATCCTCAGATCTCAGCCTCCAGGATTACAGGCATGAGTACTGGCACCCACTGGCCAGTTACTATTTTAATGGAAGTAAAGAATATGTACTTTTGCGGGGCTAGGAAGGTGGCTCAGTGGTAGAGTGCTTGCCTTGTATGCATGAGGCCCTGGGTTGGATTCCTCAGCATCACATAAGTAGAAAAAGCCAGAAGTGGCACTGTGGCTCAAGTGAGCGCTAGCCTTGAGCTAAAGAGCTGAGGGACAGCACCTAGGCCCAGAGTTTAGGCCCCACAACTGACAAAAAAAAAAAAATCTGTAGTTTTGCAGCTGGGAATGTGGCTTAGTGATAGAGTGCTTGCCTAGCATTCATGAAGCCCTGGGTTCAATTCCTCAGTACCACATAAATAGAAAAACACAGAAGTGGCACTGTGGCTCAAGTGGTAGAGTGCTAGCCTTGAGCAAAAGAAGTTCAAGGACAGTGTCCAGGCCTTGAGTTCAAGCCCCAGGACTGGCAAAAAAAAAAAAAAAACAACCAACAAAACAAAAAACATGTACTTTTCCCTCTAAATTCTTAAAAAAATTGTTTTCTTTGTAGTGCTGAGGATCAAACTCAGGGCCTTGCAAATGTTAAGTAAATGCTCAGCCATTGAGCTGTACCGCCATCAGTTCTTTTTTTTTTTGACACACCTCGTGTATTAGGGTCATATTTTCTTTTCTTTTTCTTTCTTTCTTTTTTTTTTTGGTTGGTTGTGGGGCTTGAACGCTAAGCCTGAGCTCTGTTCCTCAGCTCTTCAGCTCAAGGCTAGCTCTACCACTTGAGCTACAGCACCACTTCCAGTTTTCTAGTGGTTTATTGGAGATAAGAATCTCTCAGAATTTCCTGCCCAGGCTGGCTTCGAACTGCAATCCTCAGATGTCAGCCTCCTAAATAGCTAGGATACAAGTGTGAGCTACTAGCACTTGGCTATTTATTAAAATTTTTAATCCAGGGGCTAGAGCTGTGGCTCAGTGAATCAGTGTCCTGGATTCAACCCACTACCAACAAAAAAGAAAAAAAGAAATAAGTCAAGAAAGAAACAAGATCCTTAAGAGTAGTTGTACTAGGCAGTTTACATATTTTTTTTTCATAAAACATAATTTTAATGGTAGATGCACATGGATGACATATTTGACTAATATATTTTCTGCTTTTTATTTAATTTTAAATAGATATCCCACAGTCAAATTTTCGTCGTCTACCTTTTGACCACTGCAGGTAAGTTTTAAATTCCTTCCTTCTTTTCTGGCATTAGGGCTTACTAGGGCTTGAACTCAGAACCTTACAGCTTTTTTGCTCATGGCTATGAAACTTGAGCCATATCTCCAATTCCAAGTTTTTCATTTCTCTATGGTCATTGTCTTATACAAGTTGAATACCTTTTTTCCAAAATTCTTGGGACCAGATGTGTTTTAGATCTGTGAGTTTTTAGATTTTGGAATAATATTTGCATAGACTACCAGTTGATCATCCTTAACCTGAAAATCTGACATGTTAGAAGATATAGTGGATTTTCAGGTTAGGGATGCTCAGTGTGTACTCTCTGTAGTGAATCAGAACTTTGAAGAGGCACCAAGGATCTCACTGTTTCTCTATCAGGATCTTCCCTGAGCTAGGAGGAAATGGATCTTTTGACCACAGCTAGTAGATATTTTTTGCTTATTGTATGTCTTTCTTTTTTTTTTGGGGGGGGGGGGTCTGGTCATGGGGCTTGAACTCTGGGCCTGGGCGCTGTCCCTCAGCTCTTCAGCTCAAGGCTAGCGCTCTACCACTTGAGCCACAGCTCCACTTCCGGCTTTTTCCTTTTTGCTTATGTGGTGCTGAGGAATCGAACCCAGGGCCTCATGCATGCAAGGCAAGCACTCTACCACTGAGCCACCTTCCCAGCCCTTATTGTATGTCTTTACGAACTTTTTTTTTTTTTGTTAGTCATAGGGCTTGATTTCTGGGCCTGGGCACTGTCCCTCGGCTCTTTAGCTCAAAGCTAGCACTCTACCACTTGAGCCACAGTGCCACTTTCGGTTTTCTGGTGGTTAATTGGAGATAAGAGTCTCATGGCCTTTCCTGTCTGGGCTGGCTTTGGACCTCGGTCCTCAGATCTCAGCCTCCTGAGTAGCTAGGATTACAGGCATGAGCCACTGGTGCCCGGCAAGCTTTGCTTTTTAGCTTCAGCTGTCTTCTGAGATTGTTAAACTTGTTTCTTAGTTGACAGAATTAGTGCTTAGAGTAGTGATGTGCTTTACCTAAGTGTCTCATTGGGAAATTGGTGTCACAAACCTCAAATTTACCCACCACCCACACTGTCCTCCTAGACAGGTCCTAGTGGTGTCCTAGGGCCTGCGTGGTGGTATTTCCTCTGCACACAGTTGTCTACATTCTATCTTCCTCCTTCCCAGGTTCTGATTGTAAAGGCTAGGCTGACACAGCTGAGTATTATACCACAGTTGAGTCAGATTATCTAGATACCACAATGCAGTGAGATAGGGACCCCAACCACCAGCCTCCCTGCACTTATTTCCAGGGAGGCTCATACAGTGACTAGTGGGGTGTGGACCTTTCCTTCTCAGCAGCACCCACTCAGGGGAGGATATACAAATAAAGTTTTTGTCATCAGACTCATGGGAATGTACTGTTTTTCAGATTGGATATAAGCTCATGTGATAGAAATGCTTCCATTCTTTTTTTTTTTTTTTTGGTCGATCGTGGGGCTTGAACTCTGTGCCTTAGCACTGTCCCTCAGCTCTTCAGCTCAAGGCAAGTGCTCTACCACTTGAGCCACAGAGCCACTTCCAGTTTTCTAGTGGTTTATTGGAGATAAGAGTCTCATGGACTTTCCTGCCTGGGCTGGCTTTGAACCGTGATCCTCAGATCTCAGCCTCCTGAGTAGCTAGGATTACAGGCGTGAGCCACCCTCGCCGGCTTATGCTTTCATTCTTGATTCCAATTCCCTACCCGCCCCCACCCAGAGATTTTTTTTGGTGTTTAATTGGAGATAAGAATCTCATAGACTTTCCTGCCTAGGCTGGCTTTGAACTGCCATCCTCAGATCGCAGTCTTCTGAGTGACTAGAATTATAGGTGTGAGCCACCAGCACCCAGTATCATTCTTTTTTTTAACTGTTGTGGGTCATAAGTAAAAATGTGCTTTGAGAGTATGGCTTTTTGGGTCATGTTGGGAGCAGACCTCTGTTCTTCATCATAGCATTTAGAGCCTGCTTTGGTATTGGTCCTCTTCTAGCCACTTGCCAGCAGCATCAATGCCACTACTACAGTTAGAGTTAAAAGGTTGAACTAAAGAGACAGAGGTGGCTATGTTGCCTGAAGCAACTCCTGGGCAACATCCAGAAAGGTCACTGTGCTAGGCCTGGTTGGAATTTGGTTGGATCCATAGTACTTTCAGGTTATCTGGGTTATAGGTGTGTTACAGAACTCATAGGTAATTGATGTATAAGCAGAAGCCATATCAGCCAAGGTTCCAGATGGTTAGTGACAGAACCCTGTGCAAGAATAATACTGGCACAAGCAGTTTGTCAGCTGCAGTCTCTTCACCTGTGACTCTTTACCTTTCCTCTACAGATTCCATATAGAGGAAATAGCTGTGCAACCCTCTACTCCCACATCCATGTTTCAGAACTTCTGAGGGGCTTCCAGGGACACTATCTTAACTCAATTATGTATTCAGCACATGGGGAAAGTATGGAGGATGGTGTGTGCACTCTGTCTTATCAGGGCCAGGCAGAGTTCTCCAGATCACAATATCCGTCCTTAGTCCCTCGCAGGATGGGTAGAGTTTCTTTTAATATAAAAGGCTAGTCTGTCTGCTGTGTGAGGATTTGGAAAGTAAATCCCAGTCCTGCTTTCCCAGGTCCACCTCCACAGGCCTCTGTTGAACTTGACATGAGAAGTAAAGCTCATATGCTGCACAGTGGTGTGAGAGGAACCTGGCTGTTGTTGTTGCTCTAAGGCTCCACATTATCTTCTGGGACCATGCCTTTGGTCTTAATGATCTGGGAGTGAGAGGGAACATTGAGATGGTTGCCAGCAAAAGCTATGCAGAGGGACCCCTGGGAACTATTGGAGAAATGGCTGAAGGAGGGAAGCCAGAGGAAAAGGTTGTGATAGCCAGTCATGGTGGCTTATTGGCCCATGGCTGACCAGTCTGCCTGGTTGCTGCCTAGGAGTAACTTTGTCCTTTTCAGTCTCTCTCTGCAGCCCTTCACCCATCCAGTCTGCACTCCAGAAGGTGTCATCTTTGACTTGCCGTGAGTTTTTCTTTTTGGTCTGACAAATGTAATGAGATTGCTCTTATCCACAAAGGAGGGGGACATTGGGTTTGTTATTCCAGGCAGTGCCTGAGTCACCAGAATCTTGGTTGCAGATGTCTCAGGAGCTGGATGGAACCAGGAAGGATAGCCAGGACCTCAGATACCACAGCAGTGCTGCAGTCACTGCTGACAGTGGATTGAGTCCTCCTTTATCCTTACTATTCTAATGTCCTGACTGGCACTCTGAACCTAATAGGCACACTAATGAACTGGGGTCTTTAGCAAAACCATAATGAAGGATCACAATACATCTTGAAGTGTTATGCCCAATTTTATGTTCCAGCATAAGTTAGCTTCTGTAATTTTTTTTTTTTTGGTCGGTTGTGGGGCTTGAACTCTGGGCCTGGGCGCTGTTCCTGAGCTCTTCAGCTCAAGGGGAACACTCTACCACTTGAGCTACACAGTGCCACTTCTGGTTTTCTTGTGGTTAATTGGAGATCAGAGTCCCACAGACATTCCTGTCCAGGCTGGCTTTGAACTGCGATCCTCAGATCTCAGCCTCCTGCGTAGCTAGGATTACAGGCATGAGCTACCAGTGCCCAGCTCTGTAATTTTGTTTGTTATTGTTTCAAGCTTACTTTAGAAAATTTGCAAAATACTTCAAAGAAAAAAATGGAAAAATGTCCCATAATTTCATTCTTCAGCATCATAGCTATGAATATTTATCTCCCTCTTTGTTGTGAATTTATTTGTAGTTTCATATCTGAGATAACACTGTAAACACCATTTTAGCTAACTTTTTTTTTTTTTTTTTTTGCTGGCCCTGAGCCTTGAACTCTGGGCCTGGGTGCTGTCCCTAAACTCCTTTTGCTTAAAGCCAACCCTCCACCCCTTGAGCTACAGCACCATGTCAGGCTTTTTCTGTGATTAATTGGAGCAGTATCATGGACTTTCCTGCCCTGGCTAACTTTGAACCACAATCCTCAGATCTTAGCCTCCTGAGTAGGATTACAGGTGTGAGCCCTGGTGCCCAGCTTAGCTCACTTATGAAGAGAGAGCTTTTCTCTCTGACATCAGAACTCTGTACAACTATCATCTCTCTTCAAAAAAAGAAAAAAGAAAAGAAAAAAAAAGACGAGATCTTGCTATGTTGACTAGTTACCCTCAAACTGCTGAGCTTAAACAATCATCATGCTTGATTTTTGGAAATGAGTGAGTGAGGGTAGGGGAGCACTAGGATCTGAGGAGCTGCACTCTATTGTGCAGTATGTTTGATTCTGGCAGGGTGTTTCATTGTATACACATGAAAACACTTGTTTATGCTTTCTTACCCATCTATAGTTTTTGCCATTTATGCATAATTCAGTCAAAGTGCTAATGGCCTTGGAATATAGCTTACCCCCAACAAAACAGTTCCTGACATATTTAGAAACTGTATAACTACGAATATTGCCTTGCTTTCTTTGATAAGGGAAAAGAACTTTTTCCTCTCACAAGAAGGCCCAACTTACTCATAGACCTCTTACCTAGAAGCAAGTAAAACCTAGTCTTAGGGTGTGGTTATCAGGCAAGTCTTAATGCTCAGGGAACATAGTCTGTTCTCTTTTTCCATCAGGAATATTTTTCCATGGCTTACGAAGTATGGGATCAACCCCAGCAATGGAGAGGTAGGTAGTGGTAATTTAAGTAATGTTAGTGAGATTTGTACTTTTGCCTTTACTCTCTTCTGGTGGTTTTCCCGCGTGGATGTAGTAGAATTATGTGGATTAGTAGAATTATTCATGGCACTGGGAGTAACCTTCCCCCCCTTCCCACTCTGCACAAGAAGGGATGAGGAGGAATGAAATTGGGGTGGAGGAGCACATATGCAACCAGTTAGGGAAGATCCTGGGCTGGGACATGGCCCAGGGACCCAGGTGGGAGCCCTTCAGCATCTATCCTCAGCCTTCCCCACACCACTGTGGCAGTGGTTGCCAGGATGTAAGCCCTGATCCAGGAGTTCTCCAGGAAAGGCAACTTTGTCTTCCTCTTCCAAGGTCTCCACAGGCCCCTCACTTCTCCAGCAGCAGTGAGCCCAAAGACTTTACCATAATTTATATGCAAGGGGCAAACTAAGACATTTAAAGAAATTTTTGACAAATACCCTATCTAACTTTGCCATCATTTGCCACCACTACCATCATATACATCCGTAGCCTATGGGTGTATTTGTATGCATACATACATGTGCATTTTTATTTTATTTTTTTATTTTTTGGAGCTTATACCACCACTAAACTACATTGCTGGTTCACTTTGTTTGTGTGTTTGGGGAGAGGGTTGGGGGTGGCATGGATCTTGGGGCTTGAACCCAAGATCTCGGCACTGTCCCTGAGCTTTTTTTTTTTTTTTTTTAAACTCAGCCTGGACACTGTCCCTGAGCTTCTTTTGCTCAAGGCTTCCACTTGAGCCACAGAGCCACTTCTGGCTTTTTCTGTGTATGTGTTACTGAGGAATCAAACCCAGGGCTTAATGCATGCTAGGCAAGCACTCTACCAATAATAATCCACATTCACAGCTCCCTGAGGGTTTTTTTTTTTTTGGGGTCCAGTCGTGGGGCTTGAACTCTGGACCTGGGCACTGTTCCTCAGCTCTTCAGTTCAAGGCTAGCATTCTACCACTTGAGCCACAGTGCCACTTCCAGTTTTCTAGTGGTTTATTGGCGATAAGAGTCTCACAGACTTTTCTGCCTGGGTTGGCTTTAAACTTTGATCCTCAGATCTCAGCCTCCTGAGAATCTAGGATTATAGATGTGAGCCACCGGTGCCTGGCTTCCCCCTGAGTTTTTTTTTGTTTTGTTTTTTGTTTTGGTAGGTTGTGGGGCTTGAACTCTGGGCCTGGGCACTGTCCCTCAGCTCTTCAGCTCAAGGCAAGCGCTCTACCACTTGAGCTACAGTGCCACTTCTGGTTTTCTGGTGGTTTATTGGAGATAGGAGTCTCACAGTCTTTCCTGCCCGGACTGGCTTTGAACCACGATCCTCAGATCTCAGCCTCCTGAGTAGCTAGGATTACAGGTGTGAGCCACCAGTGCCCGGCTCCCCCTGAGTTTTTTGTTCAAGGCTGATACTCTACCTTCTAGACCATAGCTCCACTTCTGGCTTTTTAGTGGTTAATTGGAGATAAGAGTTTCATGGACATTCCTGCCTGGGTGGCTTCAAACTTTGATCCTCCGATCTCAGCCTCCTGAGTAGCTAGGATTATAGAAATGAGCCACTGGTACTCAGCTTCTGTCACCTTTTTTTTTTTTTTTTTGCCAGTTCTGGGGTCTGAACTCTGGACCTGGGCACTGTCCCTGAGCTGCTTTTGCTCAAGGCTAGCACTATACCACAGTGCCATTTCCAGCTTTTTTGTTTATATGGTACTGAGGAGTCAGACCCAGGGCTCAATGCATGTTAGGCAAGCACTCTACCAATAAGCCACATTCCCAGCCCCTCTTCCTTCACTTTTTTTTTTTTTTTGGGTCCAGTCGTGGGGCCTGAACTCTGGGCCTGGGGGCTGTCCCTCAGCTCTTCAGCTCAAGGCTAGAGCTCTACCACTTGAGCCACAGTGCCACTTCCGGCTTCTGTTTTCTTTTTGCTTATGTGGTGCTGAGGAATCGAACCCAGGGCCTCAGGCATGCAAGGCAAGCACTCTACCACTGAGCCACCTTCCCAGCCCCACTTTTTTTTTTTTTTTTTTTTGTCAGTAGTGGGGGTATAACTCTAGGCTTGGGTGCTGTCCCTGTGCTCTTCAGCTCAAGGCAAGCCCTCTACCGCTTGAGCCATAGCACTACTTCTGGTTTTCTAGTAGTTTATTGGATATAAGAGTTTCACAGAGTTTCCTGCCCGGGCTGGCTTTGAACCGTGATCCTCAGATCTCAGCCTCCTGAGTAGCTAGGATTACAGGCATGAGCCACCAGCACCCAGCTTTCCTTCACTTTTAATGGTTAAGTTTCTTAAATGTTCATACAACAGAATAAACTAAACACCTGGTACCCCACTAGCATTAAAAATACAATGAAAGCTATAAGTCATTTCAGAAAGAAATTGAAGAACACCAGAAGATGGAAAGATCTCCCATGCTCATGGATTGGCAGAATCAATTTTTTGAAAATGGTTATAATGACAAAAGGAGCCAACAGATTCAGTACAATGACCAATCAGAATTCCAATACCATTCCTCACAAAATTAGAGAAATCCTATATTTCATAGGGAAGTATAAAAGACCCCAGACAGCAAAAGCAATTCTTTTTTTTTTTTTTGTTGGTCGTGGGGCTTGAACTCTGGGCCTGGGCTCTGTCCCTCAGCTCTTCAGCTCAAGGCGAGCGCTCTACCACTTGAGCTACAGCGCCAATTCCGGTTTTCTGGTGGTTTATTGGAGATCGGAGTCTCACGGTCTCTCCTGCCCGGGCTGGCTTTGAACCGAGATCCTCAGATCTCAGCCTCCTGAGTAGCTAGGATTACAGGCGTGAGCCACCAGCGCCCGGCTCAATTCTTATTTATTTATTTATTTTTGGGTCCGGTCGTGGGGCCTGAACTCTGGGCCTGGGCGCCGTCCCTCAGCTCTTCAGCTCAAGGCTAGCGCTCTACCACTTGAGCCTCAGCGCCACTTCCGGCTTTTTTTCTTATGTGGTGCTGAGGAATCGAACCCAGGGCCTCAAGCATGCAAGGCAAGTGCTCTACCACTGAGCCACCTTCCCAGCCCAGCAAAAGCAATTCTGAGACAGAACAATACCCAAAGTTTCAGAAGTAATCTGTGCTTACCATAAGATTCTCAGAGAAGAGTTAGGTATTTAGCTTATTGGTAGAGCATGCGGTTAACATATACAAGGTCCTGGGTTCAATCCCTAGTACCAAAAAAAAAACAAAAAACATTCAGACATTGTGGAAGTCTAAAACCAGTCTCTATCTGCTACAGTCTCATCCTTCAGCTTAGGGCCATCCCTGGGATTTGTCAGTGTTTGTGTCTATTAAACTGAGCTCTATTTACAACTTGGAGGAGGGCTGCAGATTTCCTAAACACGACCCCCAAGACATGTAGTTCTGCAGCTCTCTTTAGAGTCCTAGCTGCATAATTGGGCCTCCAGAGGTCTGAAAACTTCTTCACATACTTAACTCTTTGTTAATTATTTATCTTCTAGAAACTTGATGCAAAATCCCTCATCATTCTGAACTTTGCCAAAAACAATGAAGGTGAGTCCTTGTCAGTTAGTTCTAGGGCTGGCCCTTAGAACCCCACAACCCCTGTACTCACCAAGTTCTTGTATGTTACAGTTGTTCCTTCTTTTCTTTCTTTTTTTTTTTTTTTTGTTGGTTCTGGGTTTGAACTTGGGATTCTTGCGCTCACTTGGCTTGCTCACAGCTGATGATCTGCCACTTGAGTCATGCTTCCAATTTGGCTTTTTTTGTTGCTTAATTGAAGATAGAGTCTTGCATTTTTCTGCCCAGGCTGGCTTCTGTGATCCTGGAAATCTCCAAATCTCAGACTCTTGAACAGTTAGGATTACAGGTATGAGCCCCTGGTACTTGGCGCTTTTTTTTTTTTTTTTGGTGGTAGTATTGGAGATTGAACCCAGGGCTTCATACATGCTAAGTGTGTTCTACTACTGAGCCATTTCTCCAGCCCCCACTCATTTCTTTCTTTCTGATCAATGTAGACACTTGCTTTGAGTTTCTCAAAAGATGTCACGTTAATTTTAAAAATTTTTGTGGCACTGAGGATTGAATTCAGGACTTATTTGCTAGGAAGGTACTGTACTACATGAGCCATGCCTCTAGCCCTTTTGCTTTTGTTTTCCAAGTAGTGTCTTTTTCTTTCCTTCTTCCTTTTTTCTTTTCTTTTTTTTTTTCATCTGAAACTGAGACTAGAACTTAGTACCTGATGCTTTCACTTATTGGCTAGTGTTCTATCAACTGAACCATATCTCCAACCCTTTGTTCTTTTGTCTAAGTTGCTTAGAAATATGATCTTTTCTACCTCTCTGCCTTCTGAATAGTTGGGATTACAGGCATATACCACTATGCTCAGCTTTTTTTTTTTTTTCCCCCAGTCCCTGAGCTTGTTCTTCCTCAAGGCTAGCACTATACCACTTGAGCCACAGCAACACTTTGGCTTTTTCTGTTTATGTGGTACTGAGGGATTGAACCCAGGGCTTCATGCATGCTAGGCAAGCACTCTACCACTAAACCCTCAACTTATTTATTTATTTTTAATTGGTCATGGGCCTGAACTCTGGGCCTGGGCGCTGTCCCTCAGCTCTTCAGCTCAACGCTAGTGCTCTACCATTTGAGCCACAGCGCCACTTCCAGCTTTTTCTGCTTATGTGGTGCTGAGGAATCGAACCCAGGGCTTCATGCATGCAAGGCAAGCACTCTACCACTGAGCTAGCTTCCCAGCCCCTCCCTGAGCTTTTTTGTTTAAGGCTATCATTTGAAATACAGTTCCACTTCTGGCTTTTTGGTGGTTAATTTAAGATAAAAGTCTTAAGGACTTTTTTGTCTGGGCTGGCTTTGAACTGTAATCGTCAGATCTCAGCCTTCTAAGTAGTGAGGAATACAGGCATGAGCCACTAGCTGTGGCTGGCCTCTTGCTTTAAATTTTTACTGTCCTACTCTTTGTCTCCCAGCCATGTGTTCCCTGCTGAGGCACTGACCTGCCCTGCTCCCTGCCTGTCCTCAAGTGCTGTCTTGCTTGAAGCAATTTGTGGCCTTAGCCCAGGTCTCCCTTTGCCCTCAGGAAAATACCCTGTCTCTCACTGAATGAAAGGAGCTTGCATGCTGGTGGGAGAGAAAACCAGACAGCAGATCAGATGTTGGTCTGCCATGGACAAAAGCATCGGAGGGTTAAGGGAGAGATGGCCACAGGGGACCAGCAGACAAGATTTGTAAGGAGAGCCTATGGAAGGAGGGAGGGAATCAGGTGAAGATCTGGGCAAGAACACTCTAGGCAGAAGTACAGTCAGTGCAAAAGTCCTAAGATGGGCATGCACTTGAGGGTGTTCATGCATGTCCATTGTCGGTAGAACATTGTGAATGAGGGATGGGGACAGGAGACACAACTGGGGAGGCTGGGGTTGGGGCAGAAGGCAGAGCAGACCTGCAGGATCTGAATGGTCTGAAATGAGAACTACTGAAAGGATGAGAATTGGCCTTATTTAGGCACTGGGGATGGAACCTAGGGTTTTGCACATTATGCAAGCCTTACCACTGAACTAAATCTTCCCCCACCCTGTTCCCCCCACTCCCCAGACAGGAACTCCCTGTATAGACAAGGCTGACCCTAACTAAAGACGCTCCTGTTAGCCAGGCGCCGGTGGCTCATGTCTATAATCCTAGCTACTCAGGAGGCTGAGATCTGAGGATCGGGGTTCAAAGCCAGCCTGGGCAGGAAAGACCGTGAGACTCCTATCTCCAATAAAACACTAGAAAACCGGAAATGGTGCTGTAGCTCAAGTGGTAGAGTGCTTGTCTTGAGCTGAAGAGCTGAGGGACAGTACCCAGGCCCAGAGTTCAAGCCCCATGACCGACCAAAAAAAAAAAAAGACGCTTCTGCTTCAGCCTCCTGAGTGCTGAGCAGAAAAGTTCATAAGACCTTATCTCAAAAATCACCAGCAAAAAAAACCAGGGCTAGAGGCATGGCTTCAGTAGTAGAGCATCAGCCTAACAAGTGCAAGTCACTGAGTTCAAATCCCAGTAAAACACACACACACGCGCACACACACACAAAGACATACTATGCTAACAACAAAGCAGTAGCGGAGCAAAGCAGTAGCGGATGGAACTCTAGAAGGATAAGCTATATCCTGTCCAGATTTAGTTTCAAGAGAAGGAGGTGGCTGGTGTGGTGTTCACTTGGATCAGGCTGCTGGGGCCTGATAACCTGCTTCTTATAAAGATAAAGCAGGAGTGGGTGGATCTTGACTTGGAGTTTTCTAACAGCCTAGCTTGAATGGCTGCTGTCCCTCTGGTTCCCATCTCAGGACAGCTGGCTTAGGGTTCCATCTTCTCTCCTCTGACCCTGTAATGATCTTCATTGGGTTAAGCAAAGCTTGTTTTTTGGCCATGCACAGTGGCTTGTGCCTGTTAGCCTACCTACTTAGGAGTCAGAGATTGAGGCCAGCCTGGCTAAAAAGCTAGAGAAACTCCATTTCAATCAACAGCTGGGCTTAGTGCTGTGTGCTTGTCATCCCAAATACAGAGGAGGTTTAAGTAGAATTGGTACAGTCCAGCTTGGGGAATAACACAAGGTCCTGTCTAAAAAATAACTAAAGCAAAAAAGGCTAGTGGCATGGCTGAAATGGTAAGAGTGTCTGCCTGGTCCTTGAAGTGCTCTACCACAGAACATTACCCACAACTCCCTTTTTAAAGAATTATTTTTTTTTCCCCAGTCGTAGGGCTTGAACTCTGGGTCTGGGTGCTGTCCCTGCGCTCTTCAGCTCAAGAAGAGTGCTCTACCACTTGCTAGTGCCACTTCCAGTTTTCTGGTGGTTTACCTGGGATAAGAGTCTCATGGACTTTTCCTGCCTGGGCTGGCTTTGAACCATGATCCTCAGATGTTAGCCTCCTGAGTAGCTAGGAAGAATGTTATTTTTGAGCTAAGCTCTTGTGACGGTATCCAGGCTGGTTTTGAATTCTTGATCCTTCTACCTTAGTCTCCCAAGTAGTTGGTACTATATGTTAGTGCCACCATGCCCTGCTTTGTCATAATCTTTGAGAGAGCAACCGGCCTTTCTCTGCGCCTTCTGTCTAGGGAAGTACCACTGCCCAGTGCTGTTCACTGTGTTCACTGACAACACACATATTGTGGCTGTTAGGACAACTGGCAATGTCTATGCCTATGAGGTGAGTGCTGGCTGTGGAGTGGTGACTTGGTTAGTGCTCATTGGCAGAGAGAGATGAGCATCCTGTATGCTTGTTCTCTTCTTGTCTCTGGGCCTAATAGTAGGCTAGGGTCTGGAACACCAATTTGCTTCTGGCTGCAGGCAGTGGAACAGCTGAACATCAAGGCCAAGAATTTCCGGGACCTGCTGACTGATGAGCCCTTCTCCCGCCAGGATATCATCACCCTCCAGGTGGGAGTTGCCAGCTTCAGGGAGCTCCCACCGTAGGGCCTCTCTGTTTGCCCTCTGCTCAGTTTGCTCTCCTTGCCAGGCTTGGTGGTCCCCTCCTTCTCCCTTTGTCACCTTGTCTTGTTACAGGCTGCTCCCTCCATCCCAATCTCACAGCTCCTCCTATGAAGCCCCTGTCATGTCAGGGACTTTATCTCTGTCCCCACCTCCATCTCGGCCTCAGAATGGCTGGCTGGCTTTGCACTGCCCTCCCTGAGATCAGGGACAGACTATCACATGCTCCATGTGCAGTACCAGTTGAGACATTTCTGTAGGTGCACGTGGATGATGAGAACTCTGATGTAGATAAGCAGAGCGGCCAGATCCTACCTGTGTCTTGTCCTGTTGCAGCTGAGTCAGTTATATGGCTGTGTGCCTTGTCCTCATCTGCCTTTCTTGGGGCAGAGATTGACCCGGCCTAGCTCACTAGACCTCTTGTAGCTGCCACCCTCTCCTCTGTAGGCCCTGACACAGCTATGCACCTGTCTTGCTGTTGAGCTGCAGCCAAGTGTTCACACTACTGGGCTCTCTTCTTGCTACAGGATCCCACCAACCTGGACAAATTTAATGTCTCCAACTTCTTCCATGTTAAGAATAACATGAAAGTAACGGACCCAGGTATGTATAACCAGAGTTGCTTTGGGTAGTACAGGTGGTGTTTCTGGGCAAAGCCTGGCTTCCCTGGCCTAGGGCCTGCAGGGCTGTGGCTGTACCTCTGGGCCTGACATTTCCCAAATCCATGCTCAGTGCCAATTGTCCAAAGACTCAACTAAATGCAGTCAGGGAAGCACCAGCCATTTTCACCACCTTCCTGAGACAGCTCTGCCCATGCTTTTAGCCTCGGTGGTTAGGACAGTGGTATCATAGGATCAGGCTATACTGACATCTAGTCCCTGCCCTCAGGAAGGGTGGTGTAAATCTGTCTTGTAGAGTGGCTAGTACATTCTGATTCCCCATGTGGGGAAGCCTCCCTCACCCCCCATTTTTCTCAGCTCACTGTGGCAGTTTTGCAGCCATGGATGAGCTAGCAAGACTCATGCCCAGAGAATATTTGAACAATGCTCCCCACATACCCAGTGATGAGCTATATGAACTAGTTCAGATTTTGGGAGGCTAATCACATTATTAGGGAGGACTGAGTGGTAGACTGGGAGGCTGAGAATAGAGCCCAGGATGCTGGCCTCCAGGTGAGCCCAACCTGGCTTCTTTTTTTTTGTTGTTGGTCGTGGGTGAACTCTGGGCCTGGGCGCTGTCCCTGAGCTCATCAGCTCAAGGCTAGCCTTCTCCCATTTGAGCTACAGTGCCACTTCCAGTTTTCTGGTGGTTTATTGGAGGTAAGAGTCTCACAGACTTTCCTGCCCAGGCTGGCTTTGAACCACGATCCTCAGATCTCAGCCTCCTGAGTTGCTAGGATTACAGGCATGAGCCACCGGCACCTGACCTACAACCTAATTTTGTTTTGTTTTGTTTTGTTGGTCATGGGGCTTGAACTCAGGGACTGGGTGCTGTCCTCAGCTCTTCAGTTCAAGACTAGTGCTTTACCACTTGAGCCACGGTGCCACTTCTGGTTTTCTGGTGGTTTATTGGCAATAAGAGTCTCATAGACTTTCCTGCCCAGGCTGGCTTTGTACGGTGATCTCAGCCTCCTGAGTAGCTAGGATTACAGGTGTGAGGCTTGAGTGCCTGGCTCTGTGCTAGTTATTTTTATTTTTATTTTTTTTTGTCGGTTGTGGGGCTTGAACTCTGGGCCTGGGCGCTGTCCCTCAGCTCTTCAGCTCAAGGCGAGTGCTCTACCACTTGAGCTACAGCGCCACTTCCGGTTTTCTGGTGGTTTATTGGAGATAGGAGTCTCACGGTCTCTCCTGCCCGGGCTGGCTTTGAACCGCGATTCTCAGATCTCAGCCTCCTGAGTAGCTAGGATTACAGGCTTGAGCCACCAGCGCCCGGCGCTGTGCTAGTTATTTTTGAAATAGGGTCTCACTGTCCAGGAGAACACCTGGACCACAATCTTACTATTTTTGGCTTCCTGCTATAGCTGTGATAATAGATACATACCACTATGTCCAGTTTCTTCCATTGAGAAGCCTCATAGATTTTTCTTCCTGAGCTGGCCTAGAACCATGATCTTCCTAATCTTAGCCTTTCACATAGCTAGAATGATAAGTACCTAGTAAAGATAACCATTAAAGTTATAAAAGTAAAATGCATACTTGTAAGATGATTGTAATATACAGATAAATGAAAAGAAATAGAAGTTAATGATAATAAGCCTTCCCTCCTGTTTAAGCCTCTTGTTGGTTGTGTAAAGAAGATCCCTTTGGGTCTGAGACTGGCATTATGGCACTGTGTTTTGTGTACCATTCTCACCAGAGCTACTGTGATGTGACCCAGGGCCTGCACCGTGGCTGACAGCCCTGGCTTAACTTGTCAGTGGTTCTGTTCCTGTGACCATCTGCTCTAGATCTTGGTTCCCATTGTACCCATCTGTAGACACTACTGGGATCCAATTGCTCAAGACCTCTCTCTACTCTGTTTTATAGATGAGGAAAAGGCCAAACAGGACCCATCTTACTATTTGAAAAACACAAATACTGAGACCCGAGAGACCCTGCAGGAGCTCTACAAGGAATTCAAAGGAGATGAGATCCTAGCAGCCACCATGAAGGCCCCAGAGAAGAAAAAAGTAGACCAGCTGAATGCTGTGAGTGGACGACTGTCATGTTGCCTCTCTAACCCAGTGGGATGACAGATTTGGGAAGCCCTGGGTACTTAGATCCCCAGGGCTGCTGAGATGTTGGGGCTCCAAGCAGGTGGGAGTGGTCACCCAGATCTTCACACTAGGTATGAAATGAGTGAGCTAGGGGCTATCTAGGGAAGCTATTCTACCCTGAGAAAGGGCAACCTTGCCCCGTGGTCCCTGGTTTAGGCTAGAAAGGCCAGCTACCTACTGGCATTGGGGGTGAACGCCCCCCTTTTATTTGGTCAGTATTGGGGCTTGAACTCAGGGCCAGGGCACTGGATAGTGACATATAAGCTTTTCTGCTCAAGGTTAGCACTCTACTACTTTAAGCCACAGTGCCACTTCCAGCTTTGGGGTGTTTAATTGAAGATAATAGTCTCACAGACTTTCTTACCCAGGCTGGCTTCAAACTGTGATCCTCAGATTGCAGCTTTATAAGTAGCTAGCATTACAGGTGTGAGCCACCAATGCCCAGGTAGGCCGTTTTTTTGTTTTTTGTTTTTTTTTGCCAGTCCTGGATCTTGAACTCAGGGCCTGGGCACTGTTCCTGGGCTTCTTTTGCCCAAGGCTAGCACTCTGTCACTTGAGCCACAGTGTCACTTCTGGCCTTTTCTGTTTATGTGGTACTGAGGCTTCATGCATGCTAGGCAAGCACTCTACCACTAAGCCATATTCCCAGCTCTTAGGCCTTTTTTTTTTTTTTTAAACCCTGGAACAGCAGCCCAGAATTTGCAGGTCTGTGGTGGCAGGGAAAGCAGGACCCACTGAGTCTCAAATGTGCCCAGGGCAAAGCAAGAGGCTCTAGGGACTACTGAGGTACTCTGTGTCTCCTGAAGGCTCACCAGCCACTGAGGTATTGGGACCTGTGCCCAGCCCATTACCCATTTCCAGAGAAAGTCAGGCTGAGGGCAACCCTAAGCCTCTGCCCAAAGGAATTATCTAAGGAAATTTGGAAAACAAAGAAAAAGTTTCTAAGTCCCCCACTTGAACTCAACTACTTGTAGCATGTCAGTGTATTCCTTTCCCCTGGGGAGCTCCTCTTTCCTTGACTATCTAGGATAATCACATTTATTGGAACTTTAAAAAAAAAAAAAAAACTGGTCTGGGGCTTGAACTCAGGGCCTAGGCACTGTCCCCGAGCCTCTTTGTGCTCAAGACTAGCACTCTACCACTTGAGCCACAACACTATTCCAGCTTTTTCTGAACAGTTTTTCGGAGATAAGAATCTCATGGATTTTCCTGCCAGGGCTTGCTTGGGACCATGATCCTCAGATCTCAGACTCCTGAGAAGCTAGGTTATAGGTGTGAGCCCCAGGCTCACTTCTTTATTTCCTAGTTAGATAGATAATATTCTTACTATAGAGAAACATGAAATCTTTAGAAACTTGCATGCACCTTGTACTCCTATTTCTGGAGAAGTCTGGTTAGTTCTTGTATTTTAGTCATAGGGTTTGATTTAGTGTCATCAGTTAGAGCAATGGGGTCCTAGTTGCCACCCAAACTGACATTCATACCTCTGCCTGGCTTTAGCCTCTCACTCTAGTGTCATTACTGTACCCCTTGTCCTCTGATCCTTGCTGGCTCCCACATCTAAATGAGGCTGTCCCCTGGACCTACGGGTAAGATGAGGGAAGCTGTCCTGGAGGAGGTACTTGGCTGGGCCTGAGCAGTGTGGTTCTTCTGGCAGGCCCACTATTCCACAGGGAAGGTCAGCGCCTCCTTTACCTCCACTGCCATGGTGCCGGAGACAACTCATGAAGCAGGTACCCACCTTTTACTCTTTCGTCCCCAAGTGTGTGGGTTTAATTGTCACCAAGCAGGACTTCCCCACCATTGTCGTGCCTACCCCTCAAGATCCACGGGGCTAAGGAGTCAGGTTGGCAGTTTTCTTGCAAGGTAAGTTTTGTGTCAGGTGGACAGGTATGAGACTGGAAAAGCACAAGTTTGACCAGGAGATGCTGTCCTCACATGTGACCTGCCCCCTGCCCCTGGATCCCTGTTCTTTCAGGCCCCTGGGCCTCTAGTACCTAGGCTGACCTTGACATAGACCTTCTGGGTTCTCATCTTGCTAGTGGCTCACACTGTCACCCAAGTTCTGGCTCCTTCCTGTCCTATTGCCACTCCTCAATCCATGCATTTCCTCTCTTCCCCTTTTTGTGCCTGTCCTGGGGCTGGAACTTTGGGCCTGGTCATTGTGTTTGAGCTTTTGTGCTCAAGGCTAGTACTCTACCACTTGAGCCTCAGCTCAACTTATGGCTTTTCTGTACTTAATTGGAGATAAGAGTCTCATGAGGTTTCTTGCCTGGTCTGTCTTTGAACTTCAGTCCTTAGATCTCAGCCTTTTGAGTGGCTAGGATTACAGGTATAAGTTACCAGCACTTGGCAAGAACCCTCTTGTTAGTTGCTGGGCCCTATTTGCCCTATGTGGTCCCCAACTCCATAGTGTACAGACAAGCCTAGACATAGCTAGGCCAAACTCATGCCCTCTGTTCCTGTGCTGCTGGAAGAGCTGTGGAGCTGGGCCTGCATAGGACATGATGACGTGGGGCCTGGGTAATGGGGCTGCCCTAGGTCCAGGGCAGGTGCAGAACTCAGGCCTCTGTTTGTAGCTGCCATCGATGAAGATGTGCTGCGTTACCAGTTTGTGAAGAAGAAGGGCTATGTACGACTGCATACCAATAAGGGAGATCTCAACTTGGAGCTGCACTGTGACCTGGTAGGTATTGTGGGTATCCTCTCCACCCAGTGCAAAGTCATTTCAGGGTCAACCGATAACCATGTCTTAAATATGGAGCTGTAGTTACATGTGCTTATAGAAAATCCTGTCTGCCCAAGAGGATACTGAGGTGCCCTGGCTTCCTTCCTTGGGACTGTTGGCCTTGTGCATTCCTTGGCTGCTTGGTGGGTGTATGTGCAGGAATGAATGCATCCCAGTTCCTGCTCTGATCCACAGTGGCTACAGGGATCCTGTTGTTGCTCTGGGCACTCCCTTACCCTGTTAGGGCTCTGTAGCTCATAAAGCTGCCCTTGTCTGCTGCATGGTGAAGACTTGCATGGCTTTTGTGACTTTGCTGGTGCCTGCTTGTGCCTCACAGAAGTATTGGGCTGTTTTACAGACACCAAAAACCTGTGAAAACTTCATCAAGCTCTGCAGGAAGCACTATTACCATGGCACCATCTTTCACAGGTCCATCAGGAACTTTGTGGTGAGGACAAAAGGCAGCATTATCCACAGATGGGTTTGTAAACATGGGGGGCATTTGGGAACCCAGGTCCAGGGACCTGGGCCAGGCTGTGGTGCCAGGGCATGGAAGGGCCTGTCAGGAAATCTGTGGGCTGGACCTCCAGTGCCTAGTCCAGGCAGACCTGGGTTCTGACAGAGGTGGTCTAGAAGGCCCTTGTCCTTACTGAGGCTCAGGCACTCTGGGGAGTTCATGGAGCAGGTGGGGAATGTATTCAGTCAGGGCCAGCAGTGGACAGTAGGGCTCAGGCTGTAGCAGAGCCCCTCAGGCTGCTTTGCTTACTACTTTTGTTCTTACAGATCCAGGGTGGTGACCCCACAGGCACTGGCACAGGTAAGTACCAATGCCACGCCTGTCCCTGACAGCTTTGGCTGCTATGTGGGCCTGAGGGCCAGATGGGCAGGGATGTGGAATCTGACACCAAGAGTAGAATTGCAACTCAGCCTTGGCTCTGTGCCACCCATGGCATGCCTCTTGGATTCTCCATCTTGAGGTGGCTGTAAGGTCTCCATGGTAGGTAGAGAGAATGCTGCCTGGTGCCAACAGAACCCATCAGGACTTAAAGGGAGACCTGAAGGCCTGAGATCCTTGTCTGACCTCTCTCCTGCTTCCTCTCAAACTTCCCTACTCTGCTAGTTGCATAGGCCTAGCCCCCACCTTGCCCTGTGCATGGCCTTACAGCTTTGACCCTCAGTCCTCAGTCTCATGAAGGCAGGATGCATGGACAGCAGCTAGCCTTCAGGAAGATTGGCTGTGGGGTACCTCAGAGCCAGGATTCTCTTCAAAGTGATGTCTCTTCAAGGAGACATCAGTGAATGCCTGATGTCTTCTAGGCTGAGGTTTCTATGGCTGCCAGCTGATTGTACTTCTTCTGTTCCAGGGGGGCAATCGTACTGGGGCAAGCCCTTCAAAGATGAGTTCCGGCCCAACCTCTCTCACACAGGCCGTGGCATCCTCAGTATGGCCAACTCCGGGCCCAACACCAACAAGTCTCAGTTGTGAGTCTGTCCCCTAGTGTCATAGCTGGCTTATAGGGTGGGTTAAGGAAGGTTCTTCTGATCTGCTGGGTTTTGTCTGGTTATGCTAAGTCTGAATGAAAGCCAGTATGCACCATACCTAGGCCAAGCATGCTCCGAAAAGGGAGCCCATGCCAAGTAAATTGGGGGCAGAGCAAGTGCCTTGTGAGAACTGGCCCTCACTGGAGGGGCAGCACTGACAGAACCAGAGCTGTTTGTGAGTAGCTAGGACATTGGATGGGTGTGTTGTGAGGAAAATGTGTAGAGGACAGGCAGCCAATTGAATGTGCTGGGAGACAGAGGCTTGGGGATAGAGGGACTCTGTAGATGCCTGACCATGTGGGCTGGATATTGTGAAATCGGCATGCATTACTACATATGTCCACCATCCAAAAATGTCTTTTTTTTTTTTCTTAAGAATTTTATTATGGGCTGGGAAGGTGGCTCAGTGGTAGAGCACTTGCCTTGCATGCATGAGGCCTTGGGTTCGATTCTTCAGCACCACATAAGCAAAAAGAAAAAAGCCAGAAGTGGTGCTGTGGCTCAAGTGGTAGAGCACTAGCCTTGAGCTGAAGAGCTGAGGGACAGCACCCAGGCCCAGGGTTCAGGCCCCACGACCGGACTCAAAAAAAAATAAGAATTTTATTATGTGGTGCTAGTCCTGGGGCTTGAACTCCGGGCCTGGGCACTGTCCCTGAGCTTTTTTTGCTTAAAGCGAGCACTCTGCCACTTGAGTCACAGTGCCACTTAAAGCTTTTTCTGTTTATGTGGTGCTGAGGAATCGAACCCAAGTCTTCATGCATGCTAGGCAAGCACTCTACCACTAAGCCACATTCCCAACCCGTTTTTTTTTTTTTTTTTTTTATGTTGTTGTTGTTGGTCGTGGGGCTGAACTCTGGGCCTAGTGCTGTCCCTCAGCTCTTCAGCTCAAGGTTAGGGCTTTACCACTGGAGCCACAGCGCCACTTCCGGCTTTTTTCTGCTTATGTGGTACTGAGGAATCAAACCCAGGGCTTCGTGCATGCAAGGCAAGCACTCTACCACTGAGCCAACATCCCAGCCCCTGAGGTTTTTTTTTTTTGAGACAGGATTTTACTATGTAGCCCAGGTTGTCCTGGAACTCCTGATCCTTTTGCTCCAGCCTCCTGTATGCTGAATTACAGGTGTGCAACAGCATTTTGGTCCTTCTCTGTCTGATGTCTTCAGCTTGTTGGAAGTCTCCTTAATAACACAAATCTGGGTGTTTTGGTTTTTTTTGGTCGGTGGGGCTTGAACTCTGGGCCTGGGTGCTGTCCCTGAGTGCTTCCATTCAAGGTGAGCGCTCTACTACTTGAGCTACAGCATCACTTCTGGTTTTGTGAGTGGTTTATTGAAGATAAGAGTCTCATGGACTTTCCTGCTTAGGCTGACTTTGAACTGTGATCCTTAGATCTTATTCTCCTGAGTAGCTAGAATTACAGGCATGAGCCCACGGGTACCCAACTGGATTGTTTTAACTTACCCTGATAGCCTGGTTCAGTGTAAGAGAGTCTAAGTGCTCATAAGGGAGTTATACTTGGCTTAGTACCCCTTCCCAAATCCCAGCCACTTCCCCAGAGCAACTGTATGGCCAAGCTCAACTGTCAGCCTCTCCTACCATGCTGTGGGATAGGGCCTACCCAACTGCAGGTTGGCATCTGACAGAGGGGCCATGTTTTGAGCTTAGTCTGGGAGCTGGAGGTCCTGCCCCAGGGGGTCCTGCAGTGGGTGGGTGGCAATGTGGGATGTACAGTCTGCAGAGTGGGTCCTGGAGAGTGGACGGTCTCCTACGTGGACCCAGCAGCTGGCAAGAAGGGGCGGGCTGCCAGGTGCCTGTGGCTCTGCCTGTAATCCTAGCTACTCAGGAGGCTGAGATCTGAGGATCTGGTTTAAAGCCAGCCCGGGCAGGAAAGTTGTGAGACACTTATCTCCAATAAACCACTCAGAAAACTGGAAGTGGCACTGTGGCTCAAGTGGTAGAGTGCTTGCCTTGAGCTGAAGAACTGAGGGACAGGCCCAGAGTTCAAGCCCCACAACTGACAAAAAAAAGGGGGGGAGGGGGATGGGCTGAGCTTTATAACTCTCCTGACCCTCTTGTCCTTCTCCAGCTTTATCACATTCCGCTCCTGTGCTTACCTGGATAAGAAGCATACCATCTTTGGACGGTAAGAGCAGCTGCTCTGTGGGCTGTCTTTTCCCCAGACATACCCTTGTGCTCACTAAGCCGACGTTACGACCCTGCTAGGGACTATGATATACAGAGTGGGGAACCTTAGTTCTCCACACCTGTCAGGCTGTGGAAGGAGATGAGTCCCACCCCACCTGGCCAACTGCCCTGGCTCAGACCCTCTGCCCTCCCATGTTGGGCATCTTTTGACTGGTGCTTTTCATATCCTCTAGTCTGGCTTGGCAGGTTTTCCCCTAAAGACCTAGATCGTATTCTAGTTTGGTGGGCTGTACAGTCTGCAACAACTAAACAAGGAAGCAAGTGGTATAGTTTTCTCCAAGTAGCACTTTTTTCCCTGGCCTGGTGAGAACTGGATCTTGTGTGGGCTGTGGGCTGCTAATCCACCTCTTCTGGCTGGCAGCCCCACTTATTGTCCAAGGACTGTCAGGATCTTCTGAGCACTGGCCCTTTGTGGGGCCCTGCACTGAGGGCCAGTCCCCATCCTGGTGTGCATAGGGGTGTCCTATGTTGGGTACCTGCAGCCCCATCTCTGACTCTCTGCTTTAGGGTTGTTGGGGGCTTTGATACGCTGACAGTCATGGAGAATATAGAAAGTGACCCCAAAACTGACCGCCCTAAGGTAAGTGCCCAGGGAGAACAGAAGGAACACCCCGATATACTGGCTGGGAAGAGTCTGTACCTACTCGCTGCTCTCATCTGCCACCAGGAGGAGATCCGCATCCATACCACCACGGTGTTCGTGGACCCATATGAGGAGGCAGATGCCCAGGTGAGGGCATGGTGTGGCCACGTGGGACACATCTCTGAGCGTGTATCCTTCCTAGCCGGGGCAGGGCAGCCCTGCACCTGAGGTGCTCTGGGTCAGCCACAATCCTCTTCCTCTCCAGATTGCCCAGGAGCGGAAGAAGACACAGCTTGAAGAGGCCCCAGAGACCAAGGTCAAGACAGGCCAGCCCCAGTCTGGTAGCCAAGGCCCCCAGACTTACCGTCAGGGGGTGGGCAAGTACATCAACCCAGCAGCCACGTAAGTGCCACCATCCATATACCTTGAGACAGATGGAATCATTGTCCAGTATTCTCAAGAAGAGCAAATCAAGTGGTAATTAGAAAACTGAGACCAAGCTTGTAGTCTGGAAGCTTCCACAGCCAGGAGGCCCAGCTATGCAGGTCTAGATGAGCCTATGTGTAGGCTGAGGCTGGGACCTTGGGAAAATCACTATGAGGGAGTCACGGGGCTTGGCTCAACTCAAGATCTAGCATATCTAGCAGCTGGAGTCTCTCTTTTCAGGAAACGAGCAGCAGAAGAAGAGCCATCAACCAGCTCAGCCTCTGTGACCAAGAAAAGGCCCAGCCGGGGTTTTGGAGACTTTAGCTCCTGGTAGCAGTGGGCTGCCACCCTGGATCTGGGTAGGGATGCAGGGATGGCAGGTTATGTCCACACCACTGTGTTCTCTGCCCTTGTAAGCTGCCTAACAGGCTCAGATTCAATAAAACCATTGCCTGTTGCCCCATTCCTGGCCCCTGGGAGGCCCTGGTCTTCCCATCCCTCACCTGGGAGGAATCTGGCTCCTTTCTAAGGTTTGAACTGAGCCTTTTGGGTCTGACTTTCCACCTTGCCTGGAGTGCTGCTATCTGCAGGCAGGCCAGGATTATTGACAAGTCGAATCCCTACCAGGTTTTCCTGTCCTCTCTGTCATCCTAAGGATGACCCATGTGCATGGTCACCTGACCAGTGCTACCACCTTGTTAGAAATATAAATTCTCACCACCTGGGGGTTGAGGTACATGTTTGTAATCCAAACACTTGACAGGTTGAAAGCAGAGATGGAGAACTGAACTATATGGCAAGACCATGTCTCAACAAAACATCAGGCTCTAGAGCTAACCCTTATGCAGAGCTTAACTCCCCAGTTGAGTTTATAAGCTGGTGGATTTTACAAACCATTTCTAGCTACTGTCTATTGCTTGAGGTTGGGCTTACCCACCCTGCTAGCTGCTCACCTGCTCTGCTGTCAGCCATGACTGCATGAGGCTAATGTGTGAGGACAGCAGGGAGTCTTCCAGCTGAGGAAGGGGCCTCCCGATGCTCCGAGCCCAGCCTATCACCGTCTTCTCTTGCTTGCACACCACAGTGCCAGCTTCTTCTCTTGCCCCTGTGAAATACGTCCAAATCCCTCACCTGCTTCTTACTGCTTGTTGTTCAGCCTCAGTCCCCCGATCTCAGGACCTGCTATTTCATCATCCTCCAAGAGCTTCTTCAGAAGTGTGGAGACAATGTCATAGCAGTGTTCTGTCATTGCCTGGGCTCCCTGTTGACTTTGCATTACCACTTCTTTCCAGTCCATCAAATTCTAACTTAAGCTTGATTCTTGGTTTTCTCTTTCTTCAAGTTCTTGAATTTTCAAAGACTTAAAAGCTCTTAATTCTAGAACGTACTTTGGCCTATGCTTTTTTCATCTTTGAAGCAAAGTCCTTTGTCTTTTGGGTGGTAGGTAGGGAATGCCTCCCCCACTGACCTCCGCCCACTCTGCCCTTGCTCACTTCCACATGGCTGGTGGGTGAGCTTGAGCACATTTGTCCTGTCATGCTTGTCACTGGCTGAGAACAGGTCTTTACCCCTTGCCTGCAGCCACCTGGCTCCACAGTGACCTCCTAGCCCACCTTCCCAGTTTTCTACCTGCTCTGACTCCAGGCCACCTGACACCTCACACAGCAGAGAGGCCTCAGCAGGATGCTCACTACCTAGTGACCATGCACCTGTTGGCCTCTGATGCAACACTAGGTGCGCAGAGGTGGGGCCCTCCTGGGTTAGTGTTGTTCGTTCATCGGTGAGGACCCAGGGACTGGCTCTTCAGGACAGAGGCAGCAATTGTCCTAATTGTATTCCTGCACTTTTTTTTTTTTCCTGGCCACACTTAAAAGTTCCCAGCCAGGTATTGACGGAGAAGCAGGACCCCAGCAGCCCTGGGTCCCTCATAGTTGCTTTGAGACTCTGTGAGCCCTATGCTCTCACTGGGCACTCTGGAAACGAGGCTCCTGAACAATGATCACTATAGAAAGCCAAGAGTCAGAAGCTTTATTTGGACATCAGAAGCTTTATTTTTAAGCCTCACATAGACAATAGGACCAAAAGGGTGGCCAGGGGATGTAGGAGGCTGAAGGTGATGCATGTGCTTGAAGCCTGGTGGTTCTGCTCCTCATGGTCAACTTCCAGCTGCCTGCAGGCTGCTGCCCATCTGCCCCCTGCCCTTCTAGCCTTAGCCAGCAGCCTGCACCTGCCCCAGGGGAAGGCCACATCCTCCACTGTGCTTACCCTCCAGAGCAAGGACAGGGCACACAAGGGGTCTTAGGCCAATGAGGGTTTACATTTCTGTAGTTCTTTTTAGAGCTTAAATTGTAACTTTGTAAGTATTCAAACCACTTGCATTTTGTAACTGCCTGATGAAGTCATCAGGTAAAATAAAAGACCTTTTGGGGAAACAAAAACAATCTCATTTCTCATCTTTTCAAGTATATGACAGATGCCATCAAGAATAAGTATGAGGTATAAAAATACTATATATACAAACAAAATGGCAATAAAACTAAAACACCTTTCTAAAGCAAAATTGCCAAAGGTACTACAAATTTATGATACTGGCATTGCCTGCCACTGTTCTCAAGGAAAATTTTTAAATAAATAAAAGTCCCGGCATGACATTTATTGTTTAGGAACTTTAAGAGGGTAGAACATTCCAGCACTTTACCAGCACATCTGGTTATGGTCTTAGATCACTTCCCCTGAAGCCAGCTCACGGTCAGTTCATTTGGTTTAAAAAGGAGCTTGTATTTTGCAGACGACAGCAACATTTGATATAAGTTTTGTTGGAATTCATTACCAAGAAAAATACAAGTCATAAAAGTACTAGTAAAATTTTTCCAAGCAGTGCCATCACAAGACAATACAAAAACCAAAGTGCTCAAGTTGAAGGGGCAGTAAGCTTGCCCAGAACATAGAAAAGCTTTAAATAGAACCTTCGTATATACAAAAATGTGTCTGAAGAATTCTAAAAAAATTATCTTCCAATTTAAATGGAACATCTGTGGAGTCATGTTCAGACTGCCCTCGGCACCCAGCAGGCTGGAACACTCAAGTTTCCCTTGGTCCTCGGAGGCTGTTTTTTGCAAGAGATGTGGCAACTAGAAGGGAAGCTTGTTCTAAGAAAGTGTCTCTCTGAGTTTCAGATGGGGGATGGAAGCCATCCGCTTTACTGCATCAAGTGCTAGTAGTGAGTGAACTATCTTCAGACACCAGACCCCAGCAGCAGGAGCACTGGGTAGCTGTGGCCAGCTCTGGGACACTGCAGGGGACACAACTGTGCTAACTTAGTTCAGCTTCTGTAGGGAATTAGCACTAGAGAAAGCAACACAAGCCCAGTGCCTGTGTTGGTTCCAGAGTCTGGATTTGGGGAAAAGTTGGGGAGCTCAAACAACTAGAAGCCTATTTCTTCCTGTCCACAGGTAGTTTCAAGGGTTTTCAGGCTCTGAGCTCCTCAGCTTCCTGCTTCTCCCCTTCCTGGGTCGTTCTTCTTCCTGTCCTACCCTAAGTTAGGGACAGTCCATTGAAAACCAAAACTTATCTTGAGCCTTATTCTGAACTCCCATTTCTGCTGGTGGTCATGATATAAAATCTGTGACAGAAACAGAATTTGGGTCCTCCAAGTCAGTCCACATGATGGTGCCAGGCAGGCAGGGCACCGCACTGCACAACAAATCCTTCGTTTACTAAACGTAGGCCTGTCTCTTGACTAGCTTTTTCTAAACATTTTCAAACAATCTGGTAAAAGTTTTGAAAGTTTTTTCTTTCCTGCTGATTCTGGCCTATTTCATATGCAAACATTTTTTTCAAGTACATCCAGGGTAGAAAAATGAAACCCGACTTTGACTGATGAGCTACTCCACAAGGCCTGGCCACGCATCAGCTGCTGTACAAAACTGCTGCACAAGTCACAGCTGAGGAGGATACCCACCCCGCAAAAAGTGTACAAGCTGGTACATCAGGGATAGGCCTGTAGGCCCCTTGGGAAAACCTGCACTGGCTCGTCTGCTTTCTAGATAAGGAATCCACTGACTGAAATAAGATGCTCATTAGACACATTCTTCTCGAAGCTTATGTAAAATGTTATGAGTGGTGGTCTCTGTTTTTGAACTGGATAGAACAAAACCACTCTTGGTATATAAATGTGTTTATAATTCTGGAAGACTTTTAGGATTAAAAATGATCAGAGTGGTGGGATCACAGTGTGGCACCCTGCTGTGCTGGAGGGTTATTGAATGGACACTACACCTTTAGTAGTTTAGCTACAGGAAAAAAAAAAATAACCAATTTATGTGTTTAAGAATTGAAGGGGAAAACAAGCTACACTTATCATTCAAGCTTCTGCTCTTGAAAGCCTGCTTCTGTGGTCTTTAGGAACATGAGAAAGCAGAGCTGAAACTGTATTGAAGGCATAGGGTAGAAAGACGGTACAGGTAGATCATCAGTTGGTGAATTCTTTTTCTAGAACTTCAAAAGTTAGAAAAAGAACATTTCAAACTTTCAGAAACAACCATATATGCGAAGAGGACATAGATGGGGCTCTTTACCCAAGGAGGTGGCCCAGAGGCCTTTGAGTGTCGAAGCGTGGCTAGCCTGCGAAGTTCAAGTTCAAGAAACACTGCCATCCAGGATGCGGTGTCTCCATTACATTCACAATCTCTTTCACAAAATAGTATTCAAGAGGGAATGGCAAGTTTCCACTTTACTCCCAACCATTGTCTTTGATCATGTGGGCCAGCTCAATAATAAATTTTCCTTCCTTATATTTCTGACTGCTCTCAAAGGCATGTTCCTTGGGAGGAAAAACAAAAGTAGAGAGAGGCATTCAGGACAAAATAGTTTCATTTTTCAACTTCCTTACATTTATTACATTATCTCTGAATGCTTAGTGTGCTGACTCAAAGTCCTTTGGGGCAGCACAGATGACCTTGTATTCTTGCTTTTTTTTTTTGCTAGTCCTGGAGCTTGAATTCAGGGTACTGGCCCTGAGCTCCTATTGTTGAAGGTTAGTGCTCTACCATTTGAGCCATAGTGCTACTTCCAACTTTTTCTGAGTAATTTATTGGAGATAAGAGTCTCATGAACTTTGCTGCCTGGGCTGGCTTCAAACCACGATCCTCAGATCTTAGCCTCCTGAGTAGTTAGGATTACAAGTGTGAGCCACTGATACCCAGTGTACTCTTACTCTCTCTTTTTTTTTTTTTTTGCCAGTCATGGGGCCTGAACTCTGGGCCTAGGCACTGTCCCTCAGCTCTTCAGCTCAAGGCTAGCGCTCTACCACTTGAGACACAGCGCCACTTCCAACTTTTTTCTTTTTGCTTATGTGGTGCTGAGGAATTGAACCCAAGGCCTCATGCATGCAAGGCAAGCGCTCTACCACTGAGCCACCTTCCCAGCCCCTGTACTCCTGCTCTTAACCTATTTACGAAGCTTGGGATCTGGCTCATTGGAAGAGTGCATGCCTAAGAAACTGGATTTGATTCCCAGCATCATAAAAATCAATACATAAGTAAAAAGTAAAATCTATTTCCTGAGCATGTACTATATGAGCAGAGCAATTTAGGAGTATGGAGAGTAATGTTAATACAGAGTGATATAAACAGGTCAAAGGTGCTCAAGTCAGAACACAATAGACATAGACAATGGGGTAAGTCTGTCTGATGGACAGAGAAGTGATCCCAATGGTTGTAGCAATGGAGAGCTGTACAGGGCACAGTGGCCAGGAAGGGAGGCAGAGACTATGGAGGGCATTTACCAGGTGGAAGCAATGAGGATGTGCAAGCCTCATGGAGTGTTATCTCTGTGGCCCCTAACAGCTCATGGGGAATCGGGGGACTTGAAGAAAGAAAGCGCAAACAACCCGGACGTAAAATTCATAGCCCCAGAGAATGTGCAGGGCAGGCCTCTCAGTGCCATACTAGGTGGGGCATCTATAAGATGGCTGGTTGGCTTCTGCTGGGAAAGAAGCTGGGCAGAGGGAGAGGGCTGGAAGCAGTTAGAATAGGTATTCACAGACTCTCTAAGCTGATGTGGCCCAGGGGGAAGAAAGACAGTGACACTGGCCTCTGCGGTGAGGCGTGCAGGGACCTCAGAATGCTGGAAACAGGGAGAGGGGAGGTCAGGTCTGCCTGTCTGCCTGCCTTTCCTTCCTTCCTTCCTTCCTGCCAGCCCTGGTGCTTGAACTCAGGGCCTGGGCACTGTCCCTCAGCTCTTCAGTTCAAGGTTAGCACTTTACCACTGGAGCCACAGTGGTAAAGTGCTTGCCTTGCACGCATGAGGCCCTGAATTTGATTCCTCAGCACCACATAAACAGAAAAAGCCAGAAGTGGCTCTGTGGTAGAGCGCTAGCCTTGAACTGAAGAGCTGGGGGACAGTGCCCAGGTCCTGAATTCAGAACCCATGACCAACCAAAAAAAAAAAAAGCTAAATGGGGGGGTGGGTATGGCTTAAGTGTAGAGCACCTGCCCAGCAGGTATAAAGCCTTGAATTCAGACACTAGTACTAGAAGAAAAAATAAGGAAGAAGAAGTAATACTCACATATTTCCATCCAAGTGTGGTCTTGCAGTTTTCGCAATAGATGTCTGCAACTGCATGCAGGCCAGTTAGAAGGACCCTCTCCTCAGCAGGGCCACAGCCCACATTCACCCTGCAGAGACATGCAATGTCTCTTAAAGTTTACCAGAAACAGAACATTCTAAAGATCAGCACTACTTTCTCAGCTTTCTACACCCCTCTCCCCCCACTTTTTTTTGTCTTCCGTGCTGGGGAACAAATTCCAAGTGCTCTTAATGCTGAGCTTTGCCTCAGTCTAGGACCATCTTGGTCTAGAACCACCTCAACATGCGGTAGGTTTGTGTGCTAGGGATTAAACTCTCAGATAAAACCATCACACTTTCAGAACCTCCCAAACATCAGGAGACTGAATTCTTTGAAAGGTCTTCTCAACGCATCAACGGGGTAATTCTAGACTGCAGGCAGCATTCCACCTTCACATTCCAGTGGGATTAACTGAACAGGTACATGGGGAAGGAAGGGTGGATGCCTTCTCACAGGGACCCTGGCTACCTGCCAGACAGACTTCAGACATGCAGGTACTCACACGGAATTGAAGAGGTAGGCTCGTCCCTGGCTTCCCTGAAAGGACTGCAAAGAAGAAGAAGGTGTTAGGAGACTTCTACGACACCCTGGCTGGTGAGTTCTGCATCCCAGAATGAATAAAGAGCAAGGTGAGAGACACTCTGACTCAGGTGGTGAATGCCTGCCAAAGGCACTATCTCTACAGGACCACTGGACTGTGCAGCCGCTCCACTAGCCCCATCAGGACAACTTACATATCCTCTCCTTCAAACTCCACCCCTAGTAGGAAGGGTTATTAAAAGAACTAATGTTGCATTTGCAAATGACTGGATTATACAAATGATGCAGAGCTGAGCTCCGTGATGTGCATCTGTAGTCTCAGCTACTATTAAACGCAGGAGGATTCTTTTTTTTTTTTTTTTTGGGTCCGGTCGTGGGCCTGAACTCTGGGCCTGGGCGCTATCCCTCAGCTCTTCAGCTCAAGGCTAGTGCTCTACCACTTGAGCCACAGCGCCACTTCCGGCTTTTTTTCTTTTTGCTTATGTGGTGCTGAGGAATCGAACCCAGGGCCTCGAGCATGCAAGGCAAACGCTCTACCACTGAGCCACCTTCCCAGCCCCCATGCAGGAGGATTCTTAAAGCCCAAGAGTTTCAAACTGGTCTGGACAACATAGTCAGACTTCATGTTAACTAAATAAATAAGCTGAGCACTGGTGGCTCATGCCTATAATTCTAGCTACCTGGAAGGCTGAGATCTGAAGATCATATTTCAAAGCTAGGCTGGACAGGAAAGTATGTGAGACTCTTATCTTCAATTAACCCCCCCCCAAAAAAAAGGAGCCAGAAATGGAGTTGTGGCTCAAGTGGTAGAGTACCAGCCTTGAGCACAAAAGTTCAGGGACAGCTCCCAGGCCCTGAGTTCAAGCCCCAAGACTAGCAAACAAACAAAATAGAAAAAAAAATAGCTGGGTGATGGTGGCTCACACCTATAATCCTAGTTACTCAGGAGGCTAAGATGGGAGGATCGAGGTTTGAAGTTAGTATGATCAGACAAACTAGAAAGACACTTATCTGTAATTAACAGCAAAAAGCCAGAAGTGGAGGTGTGGCTCAAGTGACAGATCACTAGCCTGGAGTGAAAAAAGCCAAAGCAATGTGAAGCCCTGAGTTCAAGCCCCAGTATCAGCAAAAATAAATAATGCAGCCAAAAATAAATAATGCCTATAATCCTAGCTACTCAGGAAGCTGAGATCTGAGGATCATGGTTCAAAGCTAGCCCAAGCAGGAAAGTCCATGAAATTCTTATCTCCAATAAACCATCAGAAAACCGGAAGTAGCACTGTAGTTCAAGTGGTAGAGTGCTAGCCTTGAGCTGAAGAGCTGAGGGACAGTGCTCAGGCCCAGAGTTCAAGCCCCATGACCAACAAAAAAAAAAAAAAGGAGAAAAAAAAATAATGCGAATAAATTTATCAATATCTATCCACATTCATCCATGTATGTGTGTATGTATTTGCCTATAACCTTGGTACAAATTTAAGAGAGAAAAATGATGACTAGGACACAATTTGAGAATATCAAAATGTGACAAGAATGGTCACTATTAATGCTCATAGTAAAAACTAAAAGGGTCAGATGCCCATGATAAGCGAGTGGACCATGACACTCACACACACGATTCATGCAAGTTGAGGATGGTATGGAAACTCATAAACTGTTAAGAGTGACTTTTGAGTCCTTTATTTAGAGTAAAAAGGAATGAAGGTAGCTGCTGTCAGAAGGAGAAAAATAATTCTCACTGCCGCAGTGCTGGGGATTGAATCTAGGGCCTTGTGCATGCTAGGCTTTAAAAAAAATAATAATTTTTTTGGATAGTCTTATTAGATAGCTCAGGCTGGCCTGGAACTCATGATCCTCTTGTTTCTACCTCTAAAGATTAAAGATGTATACTACTATCCCCAGTTCTGTAGACATTTATGATGGCCATTTGTTTTCTTCTTTTTAATGATTTTTTTTTTGGGGGGGGGGGGGTGGTCCGGTCGTGGGGCCTGAACTCTGGGTCTGGGCGCTGTCCCTCAGCTCTTCAGCTCAAGGCTAGCGCTCTACCACTTGAACCACAGTGCCACTTCCAGTTTTTCTTTTTGCTTATGTGGTGCTGAGGAATCGAACGCAAGGCCTCAGGCATGCAAGGCAAGCACTCTACCACTGAGCCACATTCCCAGCCCATTTTTAATGATTTTTGAACTTAGGGCTTAGCTCAAGTGTAGCCTAGGCAGGCCTGGAACAAATGATCTTCCTGCCTCATCAGCTTGTTAGTGTATCTAGTATAGGCCACCACAGAGGACAATTTTTAAAAAGCAAATGAATGAATAAATATATAAAACACCACAGCCCTCAGTTGACCTAGATAGATATCTAACCTGAGCACAAAATAAACCTTTCTTTGAAGCCACTGAGATTTGGGAAGAAATTTTTCTACTTCACTTGTAAGGAATATTTGGGTTGTTTTGATTCTAGTGCTGAGGATCAAACCACATGCCAAGCAAGAGCTCTATCACTGAACTACAGCCCAGCAGGAGTGCTATATATGCTAAAAATATTTATTTATTTATTTATGGCTAGTCCTGAGGCTTGAACTCAAGGCCTGGGTGCTGTCTCTGAGCTTTCACTCAAGGCTACCATATGAGCCACAGTGCCACTTTGGGCTTTTTCTGAGTAGTTTGGGAGATAAGAGTTTTATGGAAGCTGGGTGCCAGTGGCTCACGCCTGTAATCCTAGCTACCCAGGAGGTTGAGCTCTGAGGACCACAGTCAAAGCCAGCCTGGGCAGGAAAACTCCGTGAGACTTCTATCTCTAAAAAACCACTCAAACTGGAAGTGGTGCTGTGGCTCAAGTGGTAGAGTTGAAGAGCTAAGGGACAGTGTCTAGGCCCAGAGTTCAAGACCCACAACTGACCAAAAAAAAAAAAAAAAGTCTCATGGACTTTCCTGCCAGGGCTGACTTCAAATTGCGATCCTCAGATCTCAGCCTCCTGCGTATCTGGGATTACAGGCGTGAGCCACTAGCACCCAGCTGTGGTTTTGATTTTAAAATAAGGCTTTCACACTTAAAGGGTGTATCTTCTTGCATGTTTTCTTTGAGCTTATTATGTAATAATTGCCTTATAGGCTTTTCAGAATGTCTCCCTTTTGTCATCTATTCTGCAATCCTTAGTTTTTCTCAGGGCTTAGATCTGTGATCGGTGTGAGTTAGATTCAAACCTTTAGAGTTCAGGGAGGCCAACTTCTATCACTTAAGGCTAGAAGATAAATGTTTAGGTTTTGCAGGCAGTTGAATGTTTGCCTCAAATATTCTATTATGATATAAAATTAGTTTAGGTGACTAGAAACCAATGAGCGCTCCTGTGACCCAATAAACCTTTCCACGGCCAGCTGGAGTGCCAGGCGAGACTTAGTAGAAGGAAGTTAGATCATTGGAGGCAAGCCCTTGAAGGGGATATTGGGACTTTGACCTCATCCTCTATTTGTTCTCCAACCTCCATGAGGTGAGCACCTTCCTCCTCCACATGCTCCCACCATGATGTGCAATCTTGCCTTGGAGCCAACTGACAGTGGACTAAAAATAAACCTTTCCTCTTATTAAACTGATTATTTCATGCATCTTTTTTTTTTGTTTGTTTCTTTTTGGTGCTGGTGATGAACCCAAGGCCTTGTGTGCATTAAGTAAGCACTCCATCTCTGAGATGCATCCAGCCTTAATCATTTTTCTGAGCTATATCTTTCCTTCTAAATCATTTTGAGCTTTATAAATATCTTAGTTCTGGGCTGGGAATATAGCTTAATGGTAGAGTGCTTGCCTAGCATGCATGAAGCCCTGGGTTCGATTCCTTAGTACCACATACACAGAAAAAGCCGGAAGTGGCACTGTGGCTCAAGTGGTAGAGTGCTAGCCTTGAGCAAAAGAAGCTCAGGGACAGTGCCCAGACCCTGAGTTCAAGCCCCAGGACTGGCAAAAAAAAAAAAAAAAGTCTTGGTTCTGTTATTATTTACCTATTTCTTTTTTTTTTTTTTGTCGGTCCTGGGGCTTGAACTCTGGGCCTGGGCGCTGTCCCTCAGCTCTTCAGCTCAAGGCTAGCGCTCTACCACTTGAGCTACAGCGCCACTTCCGGTTTTCTGGTGGTTTATTGGAGATAGGAGTCTCACAGTCTCTCCTGCCCGGGCTGGCTTTGAACCTCGATCCTCAGATCTCAGCCTCCTGAGTAGCTAGGATTACAGGCGTGAGCCACCAGCGCCCAGCATTATTTACCTATTTCTACATATTCTCTAGATTTCATTTGATTCTTCTAAATTCTGCAATTTCACATTCGTTTCACTGGTCTGACAAAGAACTGACTCATCGTGTTAGCCCTCCTCTCAACCCGCCCACTGTAACACTGTCACATTTAATCACACAAAACTTCCATCAATACTGGCTTGAAGACTCTAAACCTTAAAAGTCACATGATGACTAACCCACGAGAATAACCAATTGCTAAGCGAGTGAGCAGAGGGACCTAACTACTTGCCTTGGAGATGAGCTCGTCGTGATTGGCCAGGTGGGCTCTGCAGTGGATGCAGCTGTAAGTTCGGTGACAGTTGGGCAGATAAGCTTGGAAAGTTTTGGATTTGGTCATTTTCACCATCTCTGCTGGGCACTCTTCACTCAGCTCGGGGCTGGCACTGGCAGAGCTGCGGCTCTGCTGGATTCTCTGACAAAAGAAACACTGGAAAATGCACACAAGAGCCGCCGTTGTTCCACACAGCTGGGACAAGAGAAAAAGGTTACAACCTGTAACAAATCAAGACAAGGCTGTGCGTTATAGACAGACTCAAACACAGTAAGGCACAATGCTTAGGATTCATGTCTCTTGAAGAATGGGGAGAGGGGGCTGGGAAGGTGGCTCAGTGGTAGAGCGCTTGCCTTGCATGCATGAGGCCCTGGGTTTGATTCCTCAGCACCACATAAGCAAAAAGAAAAAAGCCAGAAGTGGCGCTGTGGCTCAAGTGGTAGAGTGCTAGCCTTGAGCTGAAGAGCTGAGGGACAGCGCCCAGACCCAGAGCTCAGGCCCCTCGACCGGACCCCCCCCCCAAAAAAAAAAAAAAAAAAGAATGGGGAGAGGGGCCAGACTAGAGGTTAAAGATATTTTAGGTTGTTTTTTTTTTTTATGTATGCTCGTTCTAGGGCTTGAACTCAAAGCCTGGGCGCTGTTCCTGACCTTTTCCCTCAAGGCCAGCACTCTTACCACTTTGACCCACTTCCGGTTTTCTGGTGGTTAATTGGAGGTAAGAGTCTCACAGATTTCCTGCCCAGGCTGGCTCTGAACTGAGACCCTCACTCAGCTCTCAGCCTCCTTAGTAGCTAGGATTACAGGTGTGAGCCACCAGCTACCCCGCTTAAGATCTCTGCTTTTGTTTTATTTCTTTTGTACTGATACTAGCACTTGAACACAGGGCCTAGATGCTGTCCCTGTGGGGTTTTTTTTGTTGTTGTTTTTATTTTGCAGGTAGGGCTTGAACTCATGGCTCAGGCACTGTCTTTGAGATTCTCTTGCTCAAGGCTAGGGCCCTACCATATGAGCCATAACTCCACTCCTGGTTTTTTTTTTTGTTGTTAATTTACTGGGGATAAGAGTCTTACAGACCTTCCTACCTGGACTGGCTTTGAGCCATGATCCTTAGATCTCAACCTCCTAAGTAGCTAGGATTATAAGCATCAGCTACCAGCACCTGGCTATTCCTAACTTTTTAAATCAAAGTTGATGTGCTACCACTTGAGCCACAGCTCCACTTCCCACTTTTTGGTGGTTAATTAGAGATAAGAGTCTCATAGACTTTTCTGCCTGGGCTGGTATTTTGTCTTTATTTTTGTTTTGGTCAGTCGTGGAGCTTGAACTCTGGGCTTCGGTGCTGTCCCTGCGCTCTTCAGCTCAAGGCAATCGCTCTATTGCTTGAGCCACAGCGCCACTTCTGGTTTTCTAGTGTTGTTTTTTTTTTGGGTCCGGTCGTGGGGCCTGAACTCTGGGCCTGGGCGCTGTCCCTCAGCTCTTCAGCTCAAGGCTAGCCCTCTACCACTTGAGCCACAGCACCACTTCCGGCTTTTTTCTCTTTGCTTATGTGGTGCTGAGGAATCGAACCCAGGGCCTCATGCATGCAAGGCAAGCGCTCTACCACTGAGCCACCTTCCCAGCCCCCGGTTTTCTAGTGTTTTATTGGACTTTCCTGCCCAGGCTGGCTTTGAACCACAATCCTCAGATCTTAGCCTCCTGATTAGCTAGGATTACAGGCGTGAGCCATCGGCATTGGCTTTATTTTTATGTTTAATGTTTTATGTAGTGCTACAGATCAAATACAAGGCCCTATTCATGTTAAGCACATGTTCTATCACTGGGGTAAATCCTCAGTCTAAAATCTAGCTCTTTAAATGTACAAGATACTAATAGTGACATGAGTTACTGTTAATTACTCCACATTTATTAAGAAGAGGCAAGTGGGCTACTTTACATACAAATCAGAAAAATTGAAAGTCTGACTCACACTTGCAATCAGAAGGCTGAGATCTGAGGATTGTGGTTCAAAGCCAGCCCAGGGAGGAAAGTCTGTGAGACTCATCTCCAGTTTAACCACCAAAAAGCTGGAAGTGGAGGTGTGTCTTCAGTGGTAAAGTACAAATCTTTTTTTTTTTTTTTGGGGGGTCCGGTATGGGGCCTGAACTCTGGGCCTGGGCACTGTCCCTTAGCTCTTCAGCTCAAGGCTAGCGCTCTACCACTTGAGCCACAGCGCCACTTCCGGCTTTTTTCTTTTTTCTTTTTGCTTATGTGGTGCTGAGGAATCGAACCCAGGGCCTCAGGCATGCAAGGCAAGTGCTCTACCACTGAGCCACCTTCCCAGCCCCTAAAGTACAAATCTTGAGCTTTAAAAACAAACAACAACAACAAAGCTCAAGGACAGTGCCAGGCCCATAGTTTAAGTCCCAGGATTGATAGCAAAAAAACAAAAAAAAAGATTGGATCAAAAACATGCTATAGAGGCTGGGGAAGTGGGTCATGCTGGCTGTAATCCTAGCTAATCAGGAGGCTAAGATCTGAGGATTGTGGTTCAAAGCCAGCATGCTTCCCATGCATGAGGCCCTGGGTTCGATTCCTCAGTACAACATAAGCAGAAAAAGTCGGAAGTGGTGCTGTGGCTCAAGTGGTAGAGTGCTAGCCTTGAGCTGAAGAGCTGAGGGACAGAGCCCAGGGCCAGAGTTCAGGCCCCACAACTGGCCAAAAACAAAAACAAAAACAAACATGCTATAGCATGTTTGGTTTCATGGTATAGCATGAAAGAAGATGTAGACAGCAAGATCCCATGAGCCTACTGGTGCTGGATATATCCCAAATCCTGGACTTGACTCAAAACACTATGATACTTATATGAGAGATGGATCTAGTATTAACTAATCTTCTGGTTTTTGCTGTTTAACTGAAAATGACTGTCATGGACTTTCCTGCCTGGGCTGGCTTCGAACCATAATCCTTAGATATCATCCTTCTGAGTTTTTTTTTTTTGGTCGGTCGGAGGACTTGAACTCTATAGGCTTACGCACTGTACTGTCTCTGAGCTCTTAGCTCAAGGCTAGCAATCTACCACTTGAGCCACAGAGCCACTTCTGGCCTGTTCTGTTTATGTGGTGCTAAGGAATCGAACCCAGGGCCTCATGCATGGGAAGCAAGCACTCTACCACTGAGCCACCTTCCCAGCCCCTTCTGAGTTGCTAGGATTATAAGAGAACCACTAGTGCCCAACCAAGTACATATCTAGTATGGAGGAATTATCTGTATCCCCAACCTGAGAAATCACCACAGTAAGGACAAAAATATGGCTAGAGGTGTAACTCAGGGGGAAAGAGTGCTTGCCTAGCATGTGGGGGCCCAGGTTTTGAGCCTTAGGAGGAGGAGGAGCAGCAGCAGCAGCAGCACCACCACCACTACCACCACTACCACAAAACCATCAAACCTGCAGGAAACAATAGTATCAAGGAAGGGAAAAGACAAGCCACAGAAATGGACTCACAAAAACTTCCTATTCAAGGCGCTGTACACAGGGAAGGAAATAGTTCTGCTTCTTGTTTTATTTATTTATTTATTTATTTTGGTCTGGTCGTGGGGCCTGAACTCTGGGCCTGGGCACTGTCCCTCAGCTCTTTAGCTCAAGGCTAGCGCTCTACCACTTGAGTAACAGGGCCACTTCCGGCTTTTCTCTTTTTGCTTATGTGGTACTGAGGAATCGAACTCAGGGCCTCAGGCATGCAAGGCAAACGCTCTACCACTGAGCCAACTTCCCAGCCCTGCTTCTTGTTATATTTATAGGAATAAATGATAAGCTTGGGAATAGCAAACAAGAAAGTATGGCCTTGCAGGTATAGAAAATAACATAAGTAGAACTTCTAAAAATCAACTTCAAAAAGTCCTGGAACACAATGAGCTTAACAAGATTAAGATACAGAGGAATTAGGAAACTTGAACAGAAGTCAGAGTAATTAATGATGAGGGATCTTCCCAAACTGAAGGACATAAATACACAGACCTAAGAATGTCAAGCAAGAAGTGTAAAAATGAATCCATGGCTAGGCACTTAATAATAGAATTCCAAAGGAAATTTGAAAAGTTTTATGGGGCTGGGAAGGTGGCTCAGTGGTAGAGTGCTTGCCTTGCATGCATGAGGCCCTGGGTTCGATTCCTCAGCACCACATAAGCAAAAAGAAAAAAGCCGGAAGTGGCGCTGTGGCTCAAGTGGTAGAGCGCTAGCCTTGAGCTGAAGAGCTGAGGGACAGCGCCCAGGCCCAGAGTTCAGGCTCTCCCCCCCCAAAAAAAAGTCTTAAACATATGCAGGAGTGCAGGAAAAAAAAATGAATCAACAGAACAGCTTCCCAAGAAAAACAATGAAACTTACAAGGCTGTGAAAAAGTATCATTAAGTTCTGTTCCAGATAAATACCTTTCAAGAATTAGAGCAACTGTGGTAGGGAGGTCAAGAGCTTGAGGCCAGTCTAAGTTACAGAGTAAGACTTAGCAAGCACACCTTGACTTCAAATCAGTCTAGCCAAAAATGCAAGAATGGAAAATACAATGGTTACTATGTAGATAAAGGGAAATCATTATCGTCTAGGGCCTTTAAAAAGATACAGGCTGGGCTCCAATGCCTCACTCTTGTAATCCTAGCTACTCAGGAGGCTGAGATCTGAGGATCCCAGTTCAAAGCCAGCCAGGGCAGGAAAGTCTGTGAAACTCTTATCTACAATAAACCATTAGATAACTGTAAGTGGTGCTGTGGCTTAAGCGGTAGAGGGCTTGCCTTGAGATGAAGAGCACAGGGACAGCACCAAAGGCTAGAGTTCAAGACCCACAACACCTCCCCCCCCAAAAAATAATACAACTGTTGGGGCTAGGAAAGTGGCTCAGTGGTAGAGTGTTGGGAAGGTGGCTCAGTGGTAGAGCACTTGCCTTGCATGCATGAGATGAGGCCCTGGGTTCAATTCCTCAGCACCACATAAGCAGAAAAAGCTGGAAGTGGCACTGTGGATCAAGTGGTAGAGCTGTAGCCTTGAGCTGAAGACAGTACCTTGGTTCAGAGTTCAGGCCCCACAACCACCAAAAATAAAAAAAATAAAATATGATGGGGGCCGGGGGGGGGGAGGGGTGGGAGGCGGCTGGGAATGTGGCTTAGTGGTAGAGTGCTTGCCTAGTATGCATGAAGGCCTAGGTTCAATTCCTCAGTACCACATAAACAGAAAAAGCTGGAAATGGTGCTGTGGCTCAAGTGGTAGAGTGCCAGCCTTGAGCTATCTTAGTGTCTGCAAATTCTCTGAGCTATCAAATTATCTACCACAGTACCCTGTGTGACTGTGAAGTCTCAACTGCCCAAGTGGGTGCCATAATCCCACAATCAAGCAGTCGACTCTAAATCCCAGGCACCTTCTGCTATTCAAGCCCCTGAGAGGATCTTCTAACCATTCCCACCCTATGCGTCAAGCAGAAAATGGTGCCCTCCTGTCATCTAGGAGCCAGTGGAGGCCAACTCCTAGATTCCCTCCCAAATCTGGTATTGCTCTAACTGGCAATTCTCTATTTCCCTATTGCTCCCAGCACAGACACCACCATGAGGCACCCTCCCTGCCAGGAGACTTCCTCCTCTTGTTCCCTTATCCACTCCTGGCTGTCCACATAGCATGGTGCCAATTGCTACTGGTTGATTTTTTAGATGTGGGACAGATGTAGCCACACACTCCATTCTTGCTCTGCCCCTCTGCCTACTTGCTTCTTTGACTTTCGGATTCCTCCTGGAAAGTGACCACACTGCTATGTGGACTGGAGGAAGAACATCAATTCAGTGACCTTAACGATCATTACAAAGGTCCCCAGTTTCCAACCAGAAATCCCAGACAGCCCTGACCTTCTTTGGAGACTTTCAGACAGGCTTCACCCTCGGCATCTTCACCTGAAGAGCCTGTCTGGGCTCCAGTGCTCCTAAGGTCCCTCCTATTACAGCTTATACTGAGTCTGGACTATTCTCAGCACTCACTGTCAGCCCTTCAAAAGGCAGGGCTGCGACTCACTAGACAGCTCCTTCAGATAAGTGTCAAGTCACCTCAGACCTAATGGCCACTCTCATCACCAGCTTTCACGTTCCTGCCACACACCAGCAAGGCTGCAGTGTCTGACAGGCTTGTCATGCTGTGTCCTATTGAGTCATTGAAACTCTTCTTAAATTTTTCTTTCAGTACTGAGGATTCTGAACTCAGGGCTTGAGCCATGCTGCCAGCTTACCTGCTAGCTTTTAAACTAGGCATAGGCTGTTGCATTGGAGGAATCACAGCCAAGAAAAGCAACCAATGTACAAAGGGACTCTTTACATTAAGATCTATTGAACAAGCTGGCGTCGGTGGCTTATACCTGTAATACTAGCTACTCAGGAGGCTGAGATCTGAGGATCATGGATCAAAGCCAGCCTGGCAGGAAACTCCATGAGACTGTTATCTCCAATTAACTGGAAGTGGTACTGTGGCTCAAATGGTAGAGCACTCATCCTGAGCTGAAGAGCTGAGGGATAGTGCCCAGGCACAGAGTTCAAGCCCTATGACTGACAAAAAAAAAATCTATTGACAAACTAGGAACTATTTTAAAGTAAGCTCAAGGCAAATGCTGGACAATTCACTCAGTGGAGTCAAAGTCTCCCACAAGGCACTGTGGGGCCTCTGAATCCAGAGGACAGCTTCTTTCCCCTCAACAGACATTGCTGTGCAGTAAGTTTTTGGAAGCAAAATCAATTCTTTGGATTCCAGAAGTTTCTCTCCTAAAATAAGAACACAAAATTATTTTAAGAAAATGTGAATCAGACTCATGTCCATATGGTGTAGTTACCCTATTTCTAAAGACAGAAACACGGAAGAAGAAATCCAAGGCCTAGGAGCTTTTGATCTCTAATGGGATGAGATACAGACTGCCGAGAGCCACAAACACCCCTTCCTTCCTCTCAACCTCCCCTCAGAGGTGCTCACCCCAGATACCCTCATTAACCTGGCAGGTGAGCTTGGTCCCTTCTTAAGTTCACTTGTAGAACCTTCCAGGTTGTCAGTTGAAGACCACTAGGCATACAGACAGTGAGCATACTGGTGTCACGGGCTCCAGAATAAAACAGAACCCGAGCCACTGCTGGGCTTGACCAAGACATTGCTGGTGTGCCAGATGGACCCAATTCCAGAAAACAGAGGGACAAAATGATACAGCAAGCCGGGTGCTGGTGACTCACACCTATAATCCTAGCTACTCAGGAGGCTGAGATCTGAGGATCACAGTTCAAAGCCAGCCCAGGCAGGAAAGTCCATGAGACTCTCATGGACTCTCCAATAAACTACTTAGAAAAGGCCAGAAGTAGCACTGTGGCTCAAGTGGTAGAGTGCTAGCCTTGAGCAGAAGCAGCTCAGGGACAGTGTCCAGGTCCTGAATCCAAGCCCCAAGACAAGAAAGAAAGAAAGAAAGAAAGAAAGAAAGAAAGAAAGAAAGAAAGAAAGAAAGAAAGAAAGAAAGAAAGAAAGAAAGAAAGAAAGAAAGAAAGAAAGAAAAGAAAAGCAAGCAAGCAGAATCCTAGTTAGGCCTCCTGGGTTAGGGATATCAGGTCCATCTCCCCACACAGGAGAGAAAAGCAACCACAGAGGTGAGTGATGAGAGCTGCCCTTCTTTCCTCTCCACAGAACAGGCTTTCCTGAGCCTGGTTTCGCCTCTCCCACCGCTCACTGGCAAGAACTGCCCTAGGGATTAAAAAGGTAAAAGGATCACATCATCAGCCAGAGAAGGACAACAGATTAAACTACCAGCTCGAGGAACAGGAAATGGAGTGGTTCCCTAACGGCCAAAGCTGACACTACGTTCAACAGTTCACTGGGTAAGAACCACACAAGGCAGCAACAATCTTAAGAGATGTGTTTGTCGTAGTCCTCCTATACAGATGGGGCAAACAAAGGCCCAGAACCATGGGGCAATCTGATCGAGGCTACATAGCTAGTAAGCTGTGGAGCTAGACATAAAGCCAGAGTCCACAGCTTGACCACTGTGTCTGTAGACACATGTGTCTCCAGAAGAAAAACTTTATTCACTCATCAATGTAAACTGAAGGCACACTGGTCATCTGTCTTCTATCTAGTAGGTTGATTATGCTTTAAAAACAAAAAAGAGGGCTGGGAAGGTGGCTCAGTGGTAGAGCACTTGCCTTGCATGCCTGAGGCCCTGGGTTCGAGCCTGAGGCCCTGGGTTCGATTCCTCAGCACCACATAAGCAAAAAGAAAAAAGCCGGAAGTGGTGCTGTGACTTAAGCGGTAGAGCGCTCGCCTTGAGCTGAAGAGCTGAGGGACAGCGCCCAGGCCCAGAGTTCAGGCCCCACGACCGGACCCAAAAACAAAAACAAAAAAGAAATTGGAGTCAAGTGTAGTGGCATATGCCTATAGTTTTAGTATCTTGGAGACCAAGGTGAGAAGATTATGAATTTGAGGCCAACCTAGGATATGTAAGTCCTCTGAAGGAAGTCTTGCTAAACACCAAGACCCTCCCCCTCAAAAAATGGGCAATGTATGATGGTATATGTCTATAGTTTCAGCTACTCAGGAGGCTGAGAGGCTTGAGGCAGGTCTGAGTCCTGGCCTGGGTGACATAGTGAAATCTGTTTTGTTTTGTTTTCTGTCAGTTGTGGGTTTGAACTCAAGGCCTGGGCAATGACCTTGAGCTCTTTCACTCAAGGCTATTGCTCTACCACTTTGAGCTACAGGGCCACTTCCAGTTTTTTGATGGTTAATTGGAGATAAGCGTCTCAGAGACCTTTCCTACCAGGGCAGGCTTTGAACTTCGATCCTCAGATCTCAGCCTCCTGAGAAGCTAGGATTACAAGTGTGAGCCACCAGTGCCCAGTGTGATATCTGTCTTTTAAGGGAAGAAAAGCTTATAAGGTTACTAGCAAAGGCCAGCTGACGTAGCCACTTAAGAGCCCCCAAAGCATTCAGGGGCCCACATACCCAAACCACCTCATCATTTCCAGATTGGCTTGTTATATACAAAATGGCTGGATGAAGGTAGTGACTATATGGCCTTTAATAACCCAAATTATAACCATCTAATTTGAAGCAAGAGGCTAGCCCTAATAAACATGTACAAGGTCAGGTACAGTAATCACCTCTGTAATCCCAGCTACTTGGGAGGTGGAAATTGGGAGGAATTTGAAGCTAGCTTGAGCAAAAAGTTAGTGAGACCCCCTCATCCCCAAACTCGATCACTAAGTGGTATGTGCCTGTCTATCGCATCGATGTGGTCCAGGCTGGCAAGGCTATAAACATGAGACTTTAAATACTCTAGGAAGTGGTGTGGTAGCTCAAGTGGTACAGCGCTCACCTTGAGCTGAAGAACTGAGGGACAGCGCTCAGGCCCAGAGTTCAAGCCCCACAACTGACCAAAAACAAAACAAAAAAAAAACAACCCACCAAAACAAAACTCTAAAACTACTCAAGAACTGGAGGATCGATGTTCAAAGCCAGTCCAGGTTAAAGTTTGCAAGACTCATCAATTAACCAGCAAAAAAAAAAAATCTACTTGAAGCATGACTCAAGTGGTAGATTGCTAGCTATGAAGCCCAAAATAAAACAAACAAAAACTAAAGCAAAAAGGGCTGGGAGTCAAGTGGAAGAGCACCTGCTTAACAAGAGCCCTTGTACCAAACACACAAGTACACCAAGTGTCAGAAACACTTCCAATGTGGGCCTCAAAAAAGGCACAGAGGGCAGTTTTCTTGTCACTTAAAAAAATTTTTTTCCCCTATGCTGGTATTGAAGCTTGAACTCAGGGCTTCAAACTCTTGCTCAGCCTTTTCTACCCATAGTTAGTATTCTACTAGTTGAACCACACCTCCACTTCCTAGTTAAGTGGAGATTAAAAGTCTGGACACTTTGTTTGCCTGAGATGCCTCTGAACAGTGATTCTCAGATCTCAGCCTCCTGAGTAGCTAGGATTATAAGCATGAGCCACTGGCACCAGGCTATAACTTTATAACTTGGTACTAAGTACATATACTGACTATTCAAACTCAGTTCATGCAGTCATAGGCATGAGAAGCCTGCAAGGAAAATTTGCCTCTGGTAGCAGCAGCTTCCACACACATACACACTATACACTCTCTCTCTCTCTCTCTCTCTCTCTCTCTCTCTCTCCCTCCCTATTTGAATCTCAAGATGACAATTCTTCCTCTACATTTTGGACACTGTAGGCTTGGTAGAGCACAGGCTCTCCTGGGAAGGGACTCTACTCCTCTTCTACCTACTGGTTCAGATACCTCTGCCATTTGAGGCCCACCATGTCTTCCAGCTATCTTCCTACCAAGTCCAAGTCTCACATTCTCCATCTCCCCACAAGGCTAATGATGTATTTGTTCTTGGCCTTTTTTGTTGTTGTTGGTTATGGGGCTTGAACTCAGGGCCTGGGCACTGTCCCTAAGCTTTTTCCCTCAAGGCTAGTTCTCTACCACTTTGAGCCACTGCACCACTTAACAGTTTTCTGGTAGTTATTTGGAGATAAGAGTATGCACTTTCCTGCCAAGGCTGGCTTTGAACTGTGATCCTCAGACCTCAGTCTCCTGAGTAGCTAGGATTACAGGCATGAGCCACCAGTGCCTGGCTTGGCCTATCTTTAAGAACCTTCAATATAAGCCTGGCACGGGTGGCTCACGCTTGTAATCCTAGCTACTCAGGAGGCTGAGATCTGAGGATCGAGGTTCAAAGCCAGCCCGGGCAAGAAAGGCCCTGAGACTCTTATCTCCAATAAACCACTAGAAAACCGGAAGTGGTACTGTGGCTCAAGCGGTAGAGCACTGGCTTTGAGCTGAAGAGTTCAGGGACAGCGCCCAAGCCCAGAGTTCAAGCCCCACAACCGACAAAAAAACAAAAACAAAAAACCTTCAATATTCACTAACTTTTATACTTTCCCATAGCCATAGCCTGAAGCATATCCTAGAAGATGTACCTAGTTTCCTTGCAAACAAGTAGGGTGAAGATATAAACACGGTATACAAGCCTATCCTAGAACACTAGATTGAATAGGAGGAAAAGAGATTGCTCAGTAGCTTATACCAGTAATCCTAGCTACTCACTCAGAAGGCTGAGATCTGAGGATTAAGGTTCAAAACCAGTCCAGGGAAGGAAACTGTGAGACTCCAATCTACCACTGAGCTACCCTCCCAGCCCCTAATCTTTTTTTTTTTGGTACTGGAGATCCAACCCAGGACATTGCACTTGCTAGGCAAGCACTTTGCCAATGACCTAGATCCCAGCCCACAAACTGACATGTTGAATTGAACCCCTTAGGGGCAAGAGTGCTTGCCCTTGCATGCATGAGGCCCTGGGTTCAATTCCTCAGCACCACATAAGCAGAAAAAGCCAGAAGTGGTGCTGTGGCTTAAGTGCTAGCCTTGAGCTGAAGAGCTGAGGGACAGCGCCCAGGCCCAGAGTTGAGGCCCCACCAAAAAAAAGATATTTGGAGGTAGAGGGGAAAGAATGATGGGAAGAATGACACTGATCAAAATATGCACATAAGTTGACACTTTTTTAAATCTCTTTTTTGTTTTTTTTTTTTGGTCGTGGGGCCTGAACTCTGAGCCTGGGCTCTGTCCCTCAGCTCTTCAGCTCAAGGCTAGTGCTCTACTACTTAAGCCACAGTGCCACTTCTGGCGAGAAAAAAAAAAAAACAACACATGAAAACCACATGCTTTTCCACCCTCTCCTGCCCTGCCCTACTCTTTTTTTTTTTTTAATTTTTTATTGTAAAGATACTATACAGAAGGTTACAGTTACATGAGTAAGGTACTGAGTACACTTCCTATTGAGCATTGTTACCCCCTCCATTGTTTTCCCCCTACCATCCCTTCCCTCCCTACCTTCCCCAGGTTCTTTTTTTTTTTTTTTTTAATTGTGATTAAGTGATTACATAATTTCCCAAATTTCACAGTATTGTGGAATAATGATGCTCATTTAAAGTCACAAGTTCATTCTAACTTTCCTGGAGCAAATTGTCTATCATGGTCTATAACATATAATGGTGTACATATATACACCATACATGTGATCAGCAGCATGGGGATATTTAGTAGTGGGAGTTCTTTGTTTCTTAAGTCCTGTTAGTTCTGTCGTATCACATAACCTGCCCTACTCTTTAACACAAGTGCTGTGTTGCTTAGAGAAGACAGGCAGAAATCAGAGGACATATGTTAACACAGAAACACTGGTGTCAACATAAACAACTTTAGTGCTTTACAACTTAGTACTTCAAAATGGAAAGACCAAGTGCCCTGAGTTTAAAGAATGGACCAAGGAGTCAGGCGCCGGGGGCTCATGCCTGTAATCCTAGCTACTGAGGAGGCTGAGATTGCAGTTCAAAGCCAGCCCGGGCAGGCAAATCCGTGAAACTCTTTTTTTTGTTGGTCGTGGGGCTTGAACTCTGGGCCTGGGCGCTGTCCCTCAGCTCTTCAGCTCAAGGCTAGCGCTCTACCACTTGAGCCACAGCACCACTTCTGGCTTTTTTTTCTTTTTGCTTATGTGGTGCTGAGGAATTGAATCCAGGGCCTCATGCATGCAAGGCAAGCACTCTACCACTGAGCCACCTTCCCAGCCCCTTCGTGAAACTCTTATCTCCAATAAACCACTAGAAAACCGGAAATGGTGATGTGGCTCAAGTGCTCTCCTTCAGCTGAAGAGCTGAGATACAGTGCCCAGGCCCAGAGTTCAAGCCCCACGACGGACAAAAAAAAAAAAAAGAATGGACTAAGGTCGCTTTTTGTGCCAGTCCTGGGGCTTGAACTCAGGGCTTGGGTGCTGTCCCTGAGCTTTTGTGCTGAAGGTTAACACTACCACTTGAGCCATACCTCTACTTCTGTTTTTTTTTTTTTTTTTTTGGGGGGGGGTTGGTAGTTAATTGGAGGTAAGAGTGCACACAATTTCTTGCCCAGGCTGGCTTTAAACCATGATCCTCGATCTCAATCTCCTGAGTAGCAAAGATTTACAGAGATGAGAAAAAAAATGTCCAACCCAGGTTATTTATTATTATTTTTTAACCTCATGTAAGGTGGTGTAACAAGGGGAAAAACAGGATGTGGATGTATAATGAAACAACAGTATTATCTATGTAACTTTTTTTTTTTTTTTTTTTGCCAGTCCTGGGGCTTTAACTCAGGGCCTAGGCACTGTCCCTGAGCTTCTTTAGTTCAAGGCTACCACTCTACCACTAGAGCCACAGCACCACTTCTGGCTTTTTCAACTTATGTGGTACTAAGGAATCGAACCCAGGGCTTCATGCAGGGCAGGCAACACTACCACTAGCCACACTCCCAGTCTCTTATTGGTGCTGGGGATGGGAGCCAGGGCTTCATTCAATAACTGCTCTACCACTAAGGTTCATCTCAGCAACTTTACAACAGGTAGGTATGTGTGTGTGTGTGTGTGTGTATTGGGGCTTGAACTCAGGGCCTGGGTGCTATCCTTTAGGCTTTTTTTTTTTGGGGGGGGGGGGGCGGTTCTTACAGCTTCTCCTGCTTGAGCTTGGCTGAAATCTCAATTCTCAGATCTCAGCCTTCCCAATAGCTAGCAGTACAGGTGTGAACTACCAGTGCCCAGCCCCTTTACAACTTTCATGTAAATCTAAAGGTATTCCAAAATGAGTTTATTTTTAGCAGAGACTAGCAGTATATCCAGTAGTAGAGCACTTGCCCAACATACATGGGTTTGATTCCCTAGCACCAATACAAAAACAAACAATAAATGGAACTATTGTTCGGATTGGTAACTAAGATCATTTATTTTTGTGTGTGTTGTAGCTGTTGTCTGTGGGGCTTGAACTCAAGGCTTAGGTCTTGTCTCTGGTCTCTGAGCTTTTTTCCTTAAGGCTAGTGCTACTTAGAGCCACAGTGCCACTTCTGGTTTTCTGGTGGTTAATTGGAGATAAGAGTCTCATGTACTCTCCTGCCAGGCTGGCTTTGAACCATGATCCTCAGATCTCAGTCTCCTCACTAGCTAGGATTACAGGCGTGAGCCGTGGCACCAGGTGATAGGTATGTTTTATATTGCCATGAAGGAGAGGAAGAAAGAGGAGGAGGAGGAGGAGGAGGAATAATAATAATAATAAGAAGAAGAAGAAGAAGAAGAGGAGGAGGAGGAGGAGGAGGAGGAGGAGGAGGAGGAGGGGAGAGGGAGGAGGAGGAGAGGAGGAGGAGGAAGGGAAAGGAGAGGAGGAGGAGGTGGTGGTGGTGGTGATGGCAACTGAATCCAGAGGGCTTGGGGTGGGGAAATTATTATCTAAAGTTGAATTTCTGCAGCTTTCTACTTAGCATATAATGGAGATAAATACATTTGTGGCCCTGTGCTAGAGGCTCACACCTGTAATCCTACTCAGGAGGCTGAGATCTGAGGATCATGGTTCGAAGCCAGCTGAAGCAGAAAAGTCTAGAGATGCTTACCTCCAATTAACCACCCCACACCCGGAAATGTAGCTGTGCCTCAAGTGTAGAGTACCAGCCTTGAGCAAAACAAAGCTAAAAGGCAGTGCCCAGGCCTTGAGTTCAAGCCCCAGTACCGGTACAAAAGCCAGCCAGCAAAAAGGACAGTAAGTTGTGGCAGGCACCGCGGAAGTGGCGGAGGCTCGCCCATCCACTGTCCCCAACGCTCACATTTGGGGAATCTGTGCATTAACAAAGCCGAGTGTGGCACACAAGGACAACAGCTCATCCTCGCTATGATTTCCATATGAACAACTCGAAAGCGTCTCCTCCCGTCTTAGGAAGCACTCCCTTATTGGAGACATCTTTGTCCTCATTTGTCTCCTCAACTGTGTGCTTTAAAGGAGGGAGGGAAAGCAGGATCGCTAGGCATCTGCTTTACTTTCTGTAAATCTTTTCACCGCTGGGGAAGGCGGGGGGGGGGGGGCCTGGGGGGGAGAGGGGAGAACCACACATCGGATTCGGGGGTCGGCTCTCAGAAGTGAGCTATCAGCACGTCGAGAGACAACCGTCAACGGCCCGCGCCGCGCGCGCCCCCGCCCGCCCCGGAGCCCAACAGGTGCTTCCCGGGCCCGCCCGCAGCCCCGCAGTCACCACCCAAGACCCCGAATGGAGGCCCGCCGGTACTCACGGCCGCTCGGCGGTCCGCGCTCCGGCCCGCAGCGCCCATTCGGCCCGGGCCCTGGTCAGCGCGGGCTTGGCTCTCAGGCGGCCCCGGCGCTGCCCAGGACTCGATCCAGCCGTTGGCGCCCTGGCAGGGCGCGAGACATCCTCCCGCCGCCGCCCCGCGGGCCGCCTGCCCTTTGTTTTGGAGCCACGGCCCGGCCTAGCCGCCGTTAACGGCCTCCGAACGCGGCGCTGGCCAATCAACACGCCGTGCCTGCCCGCGCTCCGCCCTTTCCCTCCCCCTCCCCGGCTCCCGCGTCCGGGCCCTGCGTCCTCCGCGCTGGGGAGCGGGTTCGAGTCCCACCCGGTGGGGCGGGCGGGGCTGCACGTGCCGCGGGGCGCGCCTCGCCGCCATTGGCTGATCCGCCAAGCCCTGCCTCTTAGCCAGCCTGTAAGGGCCGAAATACGCGAGAGGTGGGGCCTCCCGAGGAGGGGGTGGGGCTTCCCGGGGAGGGGCGCAGTCTAGGGGAGGGCTCCGCGAGGAGCTCAGAGCGCCTGCGCAGCCTGGCTCACTGTGGGTGCTGGTCAGTGGGGAATCTTGCGTCCTAGTGTTCTTGGCCAACAGCTCCAAGGACCGGGTGGGTGCGGGACTCGCGAGCAGCCCCTGGCCCAGGGATGTGGGTGTCTAGGCCCAATCTGCTCTATAGGTTGCGTTCAGGGGCCCGCAGCAGCAACTGGCAGGACCTTAGCTGGCAGCTCTCTGCAGTTGGATTTCCCAAGGTGTGGGGCCCTATATGGTCCTCCACCCTCCTATCCAGGCCACCCTTCTGTTCTCTCACCACGTAAGAACCTGTACAACTGAACCCGATTTGGTCTGGAGCCCCCAAATTGGGCCTAAGAGGCAGCCCTGCCCCCCACCCTCACAGGCAGCCCTCCCCCTCTGCGGGTCAACAACTGTGTCTCCCCATACCTCGAATGACGTTTTCTTGATCCCACATAGTTTCCGCGTAGATCAGTTTTTAAATTACAGTTAAAACAACTGTTGAGCGAGGCAGGTGGCTCAAGCCTAGCTTCTTGGAAGGTGATCAGAGAGGCTCAGGGTTCTAGACTCCATCTCAACCAATGGCTGGGAAAGGTGGCGCGTGCCTATTATTCTCATTGGGAAGGGTAAATCCGGGACTGAAGCCCAGGCTGGCAAGGGCATAAAGAGGTAGGATCTCTGTCTAGAAAATAATGCAAAAAAGGACAAGAGGCATGGATCAAGTGGTAGAGCACTTGCTTAGCAAGGGAAGCTAGCATCTCTAGATTGTGTTGTTTCTTTATTGCAACCATTGTTTTTTGTGTTTGTTTTTAAAGCTCTAATTCTTAGATTGTGGCTGGGAATCACTGTTACACGTCACGGTATACTTAGCAATTTTTCCTAGTCTTACCATCAACTCTGCTTCCTTGCTGGTAATTGGGATCTCATGATCATTTTAGGGTTTTTGTTTTTTTTTCCTCCAGAAAGCTTTGTTTTTTCAGAAACCTTTTCATTAACAGCCATTTGAGCTCTCTGTTAGTTTCTTTTATCGTATGATTTTTTTTTTTTTTCCGGTGGTAGGGCTTGAACTCTGGGCCTGGGCGCTGTCCCTCAGCTCTTCAGCTCTAAGCTAGTGCTCTACCACTTGAGCTACAACACCACTTCCAGCCTTTTCTGTTTATGTAGTGCTGAGGAATCGAACCCAAGGCCTCATGCATGCGAGGCAAGTACTCTACCACTGAGCCACCTTCCCAGCCCCTCATATGAAAATTTTTGAAGAGTCCTTTGATTCTTTTTAAATATCCTGAGTCTTTGTAGTTTTTGTTAAATTGCAAATATTCTCTCAGCCTGTCCTTTGTTGGAAAAAAAATTTCCAATTTTGACACAATACAAAAATAAAGTGAAATTACATGCCCAATAAAGAATAATTTCACACACTTTTCTACCAGCCTCAAGCACCCACCATTTCACTGTTTATGAATTTGACTATTTTAAGTATCTCATATAAGTGAAGCCATATATAATATCTTTTTTTTTGGTTTAAGATCGGAACTCAAACTCAGTACTTGACGGTTTCATTCACTGGCTTGCCCTCCAACAACCTAGATATTTGTCTTCGTGGCGTACTTATTTCACTTAGTATAAGTACTTATTTCCCCTGGTACTGGCAATCAAACGTCCTCCACAGTGAAGGCAACTGCTCCTCCACTGAGCTGCATTAATTTTTTTTTTCCCAACAGATTGGAGTGGCAATGGCTGCACATTGTGTCTTTTCAAGATAGGTTCTTGCTATGTAGGCTAGGCTGTCCCAGAACTTGCTCTCTTCCCTCCTCAGCCTCCCAAGTGTGAAATCATAGGTGTGGTACCACTATATATGGCCTTTTATATAGTTATATTGTTTGTGTGTGCCAGTCCTGAGGCTTGAACTCACAGCATGGATGTTGTTCCTGAGCTTTTTTGCTCAAAGCTAACACGCCACCACTTAAGCCACAGTTCTACTTCCAGCTTTTTTCATGGTTAATTGAGATGATAAGAGTCTCATGGACTTTCCTGCCCAGGCTGGCTTCAAACCACAATGCTTAGATCTCAGGCTCTTGAGTAGCCAGGATTATAGGCATGAGTCACTGGCACCCAATTATATCCTGTTTTCGTTTTTTTTTTTTTTTTGGTTGTGGGGCTTGAACTCTGGGCCTGGGCACTGTCCCTGAGATCTTCAGCTCAAGGCGAGTGTTCTGCCACTTGAGCTACAACCCCACTTCTGGTTTTCTGATGGTTAATGGAGATAAAGAGTCTCACAGCCTTTCCTGCCCAGGCTGGCTTTGAACCTTGATCCACAAATCTCAGCCTCCTGAGTAGCTAAGATTACAGACGTGAGCCTCAGGCACCTGGCTTCTGTTTTTTTTTTGTTTTGTTTTTGGTTCGGTCGTGGGGCCTGAACTCTGGGCCTGGGTGCTGTACCTCAGCTCTTCAGCTCAAGGCTAGCGCTCTACCACTTGAGCCACAGTGCCACTTCCGGCTTTTTTCTTTTTGATTATGTGGTGCTGAGGAATCGAATTCAGGGCCTCAGGCATGCAAGGCAAGCGCTCTACCACTGAGCCACCTTCCCAGCCCTTCTGTTGTTTTTTTAAAGGGGTATTCTCCAAGTTATTGAAGTCTTTTTTTTTTTTTTTGCTGGTTGTGGGGTTTGAACTCTGGGCCTGGGTACTGTTCCTCAGCAATTCAGCTCAAGGCTAACTCCCTACCACTTGAGCCACAGTGCCACTTCCAGCCTTTTTCTGCTCATGTGGTGCTGAGGAATCAAACCCAGGGCCTCATGCATGCAAGGCAAGCACTCTACCACTGAGCCACCTTCCCAGCCCTATTGAAGTCTTTATAAATATACTTACTGATGCTATAGTAAATTTGATATTAATAAATATTTGGCTATGTGTAGAAGATGGGCACTTAAATTATTTCTATGGACTTTCTCTTATGTTGAAGGGGTGTGTATGTGTGCTAGGGCTTGAACTCTGGGTCTGAGCGTTATCCCTTAGCTTTTTCACTCAAGGCTGACACTCAACCACTTCAGCCACAGCTTTATTTCCAGCTGCTGCTCCTCTTCCTCTCTCCTTCCTTCCTTCCTTCCTTCCTCTTTCCTTCCTTTTCTTTCTTCCTTCCTTTCTTTCCTTTTTTCTTTCTTTCTCTTTCTTTCTTTCCTTCTTTCTTTCCTTCCTTCCTTCTTTCATTTTTTTTTTTTTTTGGTAGGTCGTGGAGCTTGACTTTCCTGCCTGGGCTGGCTTTGAACCAAGATCCTCAAATCTCAGCCTCCTGAGTAGCTAGGATTACAGGTGTGAGCCACCGGCATTCATCTTCACTTTCTTTTTTGGTGGTTAATTGGAGAGAAGAGTCTCACAATTTTCCTGTATGGCCTAGCTTGAACTTCAGTCATCAAATGAGTCTCTTGAGTAGCTAGGATTATATGCGTGAGCCACCAGCTGCTAACTAGGTTAAAATTTTAAGCATCAGACTCACTGACATTTTTAGCATTATTTCTCTTAGCATCATTCTTAAAGGTAGAGCATTTTCTTAGAGTCTACATGATTTCAGGATGTATCTGAATCACTGAAGATCCTTCCAGTGTAATGCTGTTGGGTCATGTACAAAAGGAAATGCACTTATTTACCGGACACACGTAAATGTAACCCCTCTATAGATTACCTCTACAATAACAATAATGTAAATTAAAAATATTTTATTGTTATTATAAAGGTGATGTACAAAGGGGTCATAGTTACATGAGTCAGGTGATAAGTACATTTCTTTTTGGACAGTGTCACTCTTTTCCTTGCTCTCTCCCAGTCTTTCTTCTTTCTTTCTTTTTTATTGTGAAAATACTGTACAGAAGGGTTACAATTACATGGACAAGATAATGAGTACATTTCTTTTTTTTTTTTTGGGTCCGGTCGTGGGGCCTGAACTCTGAGCCTTGGCACTGTCCCTCAGCTCTTCAGCTCAAGGCTAGCACTCTACCACTCACTTGAGCCACAGCGCCACTTCCAGCTTTTTTTCTTTTTGCTTATGTGGTGCTGAGGAATCGAACCCAGGGCCTCAGGCATGCAAGGCAAGTGCTCTACCACTGAGCCACCTCCCCAGCCTGTGAGTACATTTCTTATCAATCATTGTAGCCTCCTCCTTTGTTTTCCCTTCCCATCCCTTCCCAAAGAGCCCCCCATTTCCATATAACGACTTGTACATCTCATTGTTGCAATGGATCCACCTGTATCCCTATTTAAATGATTTGTTTTTTCCCTTCCCCTCCACAAATTATACTAACTTCAAATACAGTGAAAGCAGGGGTTATACCATGGGGGAGGGACATACAAAGCAATAAAGAAACCAGTTTTTCATATATGTATTTGTGTGTGTGTGTATTTCTTTTTTCTTTTTTCTTTTTTTTTGCCAGTCTTGAGGCTTGCACTCAGGCCTGGGCACTGTCCCTGAGCTTTTTTGCTCAAGGACAGTGCTCTACCACTTGAGCCACAGTGCCACTTCCGGCTTTTTCTGTTTATGTGGTACTGAGGAATTGAACCCAGGCTTCATTCATGCTAGGCAGGCACTCTATCACTAAGCCACATAACCAGCCATATAGTTCATTTTCAATATAGTGTCTAGTGAGTACCACTAGAGTTCTTGTCTTTTGCATGACATCAGATACTGATTCTCTTGCTGACCACCTGTCATTTTTTTCCCCCAATACTGTATAGTGTGGTAAATAAAAATAGCATAAACTAGCATAAAACATCATCCTTTTTTGTTATTGTTGTTGGTCATGGGGCTTGGGTGCTGTACCAATTTTTTTTTTTTGCTCAAGGCTAGTGCTCTATCACTTTGAGCTATAGTGTCACTTTTGGTTTTCTGGTGGTTAATTGGAGATAAGTCTCACAGACTTTCTTGCCCAGGCTGGCTTTGAAGCATGATCCTCAGATGTCAGCCTCCTGAGTAGCTAGAATTACAGGTGTGAGCCACCAGCATCCTGCTTTTTTTAATTTATTTTTTAAAATTTATTTTTTATTTTTTGGCTCCCCACTCACCCCCCCTTTTTTTTTTGGGTCCAGTCGTGGGGCCTGAACTCTGGGCCTGGGCACTGTCCCTCAGCTCTTCAGCTCAAGGCTAGCACTCTACCACTTGAGCCACTTCCCGTTTTTTTCTTTTTGCTTATGTGGTGCTGAGGAATGGAACCCAGGGCCTTATGCATGCAAGGCAAGTGCTCTACCACTGAGCCACCTTCCCAGCCCCGCTCCCCCTTTTTTTATGCCAGTTCTGGGGCTTGAACTCAGGGTTTGGATGCCATCGCTTTATTTTTGCTCTGGTGGCTAGTGCTCTACTGCCAGAATTAGCAGCTCCATTTCACGTTTTTCATGATTAATTGGAGATAAGAATCTAAGGTAGCTGGACACCAGTGACTCCTGCCTGTAATCCTAGCTACTCAGGAGGCTTAGATCTGTGGGTCATGATTCAAAGCCAGCCTAGGCAGGAAACTCCATGAGATTCTTATCTCCAATTAACCACCAGAAAACTGGAAGTGGCACTGTGGCTCAAGTGGTAGCGCACTGGCCTTGAGCTGAAGAGCTCAGGGACAATCCCCAGGCCTAGAGTTCAAGCCCCATAACTGACAGCTCCATTTCCAGTTTGTTTTTTTTTTTGGGGGGGGGGTGAGGTTGGTTGTGGGTCTTGAACTCTGAACCTGGGCGCTGTCCCTGAGTTCTTCAGATCAAGGCTAGAGCTCTGCCACTTGAGCTACAACACCACTTCCGGTTTTCTAGTGGTTAATTGGAGATAAGAGTATCATAGACTTCCTTTCTCCGGCTGGCTTTGAACCTTGATCCTCAGATCTTAGTCTCCTAAGTAGCTAGGATTAGAGGTGTGAAGCATGGCACCTGGCTCCATTTCCAGCTTTTTGAAGTCTAATTCGAGATAAGAGTCTCACAAACTTTCCTGCTTGGGCTGGCCTGGAACCACAATCGTCAGAGGTCAGACTTCTGAGTAGCTAGGATTACAGGTGTGAGCCACCACAATCCTCAGATCTCAGTCTACCGAGTAGGTAGGATTACAGGAGTGAGCTACCAGAGATCTTCCTTGTAATAATTTAGGCCACTGACTCAGAGCTGGAATTGTTTGATAAATGCTGTAAATCTAAATTTATTCCAAACTAGTGAATAGACTTCAATTTCTCCACATTTACACCAATATTTACTTTTTGTTTGATAGTTGCCAGTCTATGTGAGGTAGTATTTCTTTTCTTTTTTTTTTTTGGGGGGGGGGGTCCAGTCGTGGAGCCTGAACTCTGGGTCTGGGCGCTATCCCTCAGCTCTTCAGCTCAAGGCTAGCACTCTACCACTTGAGCCACAGTACCACTTCCGGCTTTTTTCTTTTTGTGTATGTGGTGCTGAGGAATCCAATCCAGGGCCTTATGCATGCAAGGCAAGCACTCTACCACTGAGCCACCTTCCCAGCCCAGTGAGACAGTATTTCATTGTGTTTTTTTATTTGTATTTACTTGTAATGAGCAAGGGAGCACTTTGTGTGTGTGTGTACTTAGTCTGACATGTTTTAAATGTTTGGAATGATGAAAACTTTTTAAACTTGTGGGGTAATTGCACAACAATGTGGATGTAAGGAATGCCACTGAATATCTATCTATCTATCTATCTATGATAGATAGGCATCTGACTCTGAATGATACATTTAGAAATTGTTAAAATAGCCAGGCGCTGGTGGCTCACACCTGTAATCCTAGCTACTCAGGAGGCTGAAATCTGAGGATCACTGTTCGAAGCTAGCTGGGGCAGAAAAGTCCGTAAGACTGTTTTTTTTGGTTATAGGTTTTTTGTTTTTGTTTTTTAATACGTTTTTTATTGTAAAAATACTGTACAGAGGGATTATAGTTACATGAGTAAGGTAATGAGTACATTTCTTAACAAGCATTGCTGCCTCCTCCTTTGTTTTTCCCCTACCATCCCTTCCTTCCCACCTCCACAACTACACTCCACACACGCTCACCCCTCCACCCCTGCCTAAATTGTAAAGTTCGTTTTTCAACATAGTGTCTTGAACATCTCATTGTTACAATGGGTCAACCTGTATCCCTATTTAAGTATTTTGTTTGATCATGGGGTTTGAACTCTGGGCTTGGGCATTGTCCCTGAGCTCTTCAGCTCAAGGCAAGTGCTCTAACGCTTGAGCCACAGCACCACTTCCAGTTTTCTAGTGGTTTATTGGACATAAGAGTCTCTTGGACTTTTCTGCCCAGGCTGGCTCTGAACCGTGATCTTCAGATCTCAGCCTCCTGAGTAGCTAGGATTACAGGAGTGAGCCACCGGTGCCCAGCCTCCCTAAGACTCTATCTCTTATAAATTACAAAAAAAAAAAAAAAAGCCAGAAGTGGCGCTGTGGCTCAAGTGGTAGAGTGCTAGGCTTGAGCAAAAGAAGCTCAGGCACAGCACCTAGGCCCTGAGTTTAAGCCTCAGGACTGACAAAAAAAAATTGTTAAAATAATAAACTTTATGTTACACAGATTTCACATCCCTAATCTGACTATCCAAATTCCAAATGCTCCAAAATTTGAAACATCTTGAGTGTTGATATGATGCTACAAATGGAAAATTCTATACCTAACTTTATGTGATGGGTTACGGTCAAATACAGGTACATTGAAAAACTGTAAAATTACTGCCAGAGCTGAGCACTGCTGGTTCACACCTATAATCCTAGCTGCTTGGGAGGGTAAGAACAGGAAGATTATGGTTCCAGACCAGCCCAGGCAGAAAAAAGTTCACAAGACTCTATCTCAGGGCTGGGAAGGTGGCTTAGTGGTAGAGTGCTTGCCTTGCATGCATGAGGCCCTGGGTTCAATTCCTCAGCACCACATAAGCAGAAAAAAAAAAGCCGGAAGTGGCACTGTGGCTCAAGTGGTAGAGCGCTAGCCTTGAGCTGAAGAGCTGAGGGACAGCGCCCAGGCCCAGAGTTCAGGCCCCACAATGGGATCCATCCCCCCCCCCCCAAAAAAAAAATAGCCTTGAGCAAAAGAAGCTCAGTGGCCTGGTCCTGACAGGACTGACAAAAAAAAAAAAAAAAGAATAACCAACACAAGCCTCACACTGGTGGCTTATGCCTGTAATCCTAGCTACTCAAGAGACTGAGATCTGAGAATGGCAGTTTGAAGCCAGCCTGGGCAGGAAAGTCTGTGAGACTTTTATCTCCAATAAACTACTCAGAAAAAGCTAAAAATAGCACTGTGACTCAAGTGCTAGAGCAGTAGCCTTTTTTTCTTTTTCTTTTTTGTGTTTTCTTTTTTGAAATCTGGGTCTGAGTGCTGTCCCTGAGCTCTTCAGCTCAAGACCAGTGCTCTACCACTTGAGCCACAGTGCCACTTCTGGCTTGCTGGTGGTTAACTGGAGACAAGAGTCTCATGGACTTTCCTGCCTAGGCTGGCTTTGAACTTTGATCCTCAGATCTCAGCCTCTTGAGTTGCTAGGATAATAGGCATGAGCCACGAGGACTGGGTTCTGTCCCAGCATTTTCTATGTATCTGTCTGTCTAATCTCTATCTAAATACATACCTACCTATCTACCTACATATGTACTTACCTATGTATCTATTTGCTTATTTTTGTGCTTGAACTTGGGACCTGGGTGCTATTCCTTACCTATTTTGTTCAAGGCTAGCACTCTAACACTTGAGCCACAGCTCTACTTTTGGCTTTTTTTCTTTCTTCTTCTTTTTTTTTTTTTGGGTAGTTAACTAGAGACAAGATCTCATGGATGTCCTTGCCTGGGCTTGCTTCAAATCTTGGTCCTCAGATCTCTGCCTCCAGAGTAGGTAGGATTATAGCCACCAGTGCCCAGCAAATCAGTCCTTTTTAACGTTGATTTTCCTCATTTTGTTATAGTAATAGAAAGGTAACACAATTTCATTCATAAAAAGATCCCTGGGGTTGGGTGCTGGTAGCTTATACCTGTAACCTTAACTACTCAGGAGGCTGAGATCTGAGGATAGAGGTTCAAAGCAAGTCCTTAAGACTTTTTTTTTTGGGGGGGGGGCGTTGTGGAGTTTGAACTCTGCCGCTTGAGCCACAGCGCCACTTCTGGTTTTCTAGTGGTTTATTGGAGATAAGAGTCTCTCAGACTTTCCTGCCCAGGCTGGCTTTGAACTGTGATCCTCAGATCTCAGCCTCCTGAGGAGGGAGGATTATAGGCGTAAGCCACCGGCGCCCGGCTTTTTTTTTTTTGCCAGTTGTGGGGCCTGAACTCTGGGTCTGGGCGCTGTCCCTCAGCTCTTCAGCTCAAGGCTAGTGCCCTACCACTTGAGCCATAGGCTCACTTCCAGCTTTTTCTGCCTATGTGGTGCTGAGGAATTGAACCCAGGGCCTCATGCATGCAAGGCAAGCGCTTTACCACTGAGCCACCTTCCCAGCCCCCTAAACTTATTTACTCCAGGCTAGCACTCTACCATTTGAGCCAGAGCACCACTTGAAGAGTCGCACTCTGAATCCCAATCCTCAGATCTCAGACTGCTGAGTAGCTAGGATTATAGGCATGAGCCACTAGTGCCCAGCTATCATGTTCGTAAATCTTCCTTGGAAGTTTTTAAAATACTGTCTGCTATGTCTGACCCCACCTCAAGTCATACAGTCAAGGCTACACATGACCAAAGCCACAGGAAAAGATTCTCCTCCCCTTCCCGGCAGTATGTTTCCAGAGCTTGGTGGCTACCAGCCAGGGCAGGGGCCAGCACTCTCTTTGGGCAAGTGCAGTGCAATCTGTGGCTAAGCAACTTAGTCCCACCTTCTGCTCTCTAGGTATGACCACTTCCTTGTTGCTCCTCACTGCTTCCATATTCTTCGCCCTCTCAGTTTTCTTTTTCTTTTTGCCGGTCATGGGGCCTGAACTCTAAGCCTGGGCACTGTCCCTCAGCTCTTCAGCTCAAGGCTAGCGCTCTGCCACCTGAGCCACAACACCACTTCTGTTTTTTTTCTGCTTATATGGTGCTGAGGAATTGAACCCAGGGCCTCATGCACACAAGGCAAGCGCTCTACCACTGAGCCACCTTCCCAGCCCTCAGTTTTATTTTTCCTCAGCACCCACCCTTCCTCATGAGCCTGCATTTCTCTTTGGTTGATTGTCCATCTCTCATCATCAGGATACATGCTTGTCCAGGCCAAAGATTTGCTTAGTTCTTTGTTGCCTCTCCAGCGCTGAGGACCTGTGCTGAGCAAGCAAGCTCTGTACAATAGCTGAAGAATAAATAGGATACAAGATGTCAGGAAACCTTAGCATTTCTCCTGACTTTGAGCTCTTACCTCTCAGGCAGTTCACAGCACTGGTTTCTCAGGAAAAGGCACCGATTTGGTCTGGGGTATGGCTCAGTAGTATGGCAACACTTGCCAGGCATATAAGAAACCATGGCTTCCACCCCCTGCACTGCAAAAACAAAAGCACAGCAGCATGGGCTTGGCAACGATGCCCCTCCTTGTGCAGCAGCGATGACTGAGGCATGGCTGGTACCCAGAAGCCCATTCTGGCTGGATGTCATGGTCTGCACTGTGGTCTGAATGTCCACTGCAAAGTTCCTTTTTCTTTTCCTTTCTTTTTATTTCTTGGGGATTGAACTCAGGGCCTGGGTGCTGTCCCTGAGCTTATGTGTTCAAGGCTTGTACACTCTACCACTTGAGCAACAGCTCCACTTCCAGCTTTTTAAAATTTACTTATTATTATAAAGGTGATGGATAGAGGGGTTACAATTATGCAAGTCAGGTAAAGAGTACATTTTTTTTTGTCCGTCATGGGGCTTGAACTCTGGGCCTGGGTGCTGTCCCTCAGCTCTTCAGCTCAAGGCTAGCACTCTACCACTTGAGCCACAGCGCCTACTCTGGCCTTTTCTGTTTATGTGGTGCTGGAATCAAACCTAGGGCCTCATGCATGCAAGGCAAGCACTCTAGCACTGAGCCACCTTCCCAGTCCAAGAGTACATTTATTTTTGGATAATGTTACCCCTTCCCTCTCTCTCTTCCAGTTTTTCCCTTCGATTCCCACCCATAAGTTCATTTAAAACATAGTATCCAAGCTGGACACTGGTGGCTCATGCCTGTAGTCCTAGCTACTCAGGAGGCTGAGATCTGAGGATCGTGGGTCAAAGCCAGCCCGGGCAGGAAAGTCTGTGAGACTCATCTTAAATAAACCACTCAGAAAAAGTGGCTCTGTGGCTGAAGTGGTAGAGTGCTAGCCTTGAGCTGAAGAGCTCATGGATAGCATCCAGACCCAGAGTTTAAGCTCCATGACTGACAAAAAATAAAAAAAAATAACACTCCCCACCCCCAAAACCAACTATGTCCAATGAGTACCATTGCCGCATTTGTTGTCACTCCATTTTTGTGCCCCCTCTTAAATTCTCAAAGACAGATAAATGAGCAAAGAAGAGAGAAAGAAAAGCAAAAAAAAAAAAAAAAAAAAAAAAAAAACCAAAAAAAAAACCAAAGGAAAAAACCCTTTTTCATTTTCTGGAGTTCATTTAATAACTATTTTGTGATCAGATGCACACAGGCATGGCGTGCTTTTGTGTTCTCACTGTGTGTGAATGCCTAGAGTCCAGTAGAATTGATCATGTCCAGTGTAGTTTAGATCTAACTTCTGCATATGAAGAAAACATGCCCTGTTTGCATCTCTGAGCTTGGCTAACCCCACTTAATACTTCGAGCTTTTTGCTCAAGGTTAGTGCTCTACCACTTTGAGTCACAGTGCTACTTCTGGTTTTCTGGTAGTTAATTGGAAATAAGAGTCTCACAGACTTTCTGGCCTGAGCTGCCTTCTAATTGCAATCCTCAGATCTCAGCCTCTTGCGTAGCTAGGATTACAAGTGTGAGCCACTCATGCCATGCTCATTTCTTTTTTTTTTTGGGTCCAGTCGTGGGGCCTGAACTCTGGGCCTGGGTGCTGTCCCTCAGGTCTTCAGCTCAAGGCTAGCGCTCTACCACTTGAGCCATAGTGCCACTTCCGGCTTTTTTCTTTTTGCTTATATGGTGCTGATGAATCGAACCCAGGGCCTCATGCATGCAAGGCAAGCGCTTTACCACTGAGCCACCTTCCCAGCCCCTCATTTCTTTCTTTTTTTTTTTTTGAGATAATATTTCACCATGTAGGCTGGGAGAATGGCTTATTGGTAAGATGCTTGCCTAACATGCATGAAGCCCTGATTCAATTCCTTGGTACCACGTAAACAGAAAAAGCCAGAAGTGGCACTGTGGCTCAAGTGGTAGAGTGCTAGTCTTGAGCACAAAGAAGCTCAGGGACAGTGCCCAGGCCCTAAGTTCAAGCCCAGGACTGGCAATTGAAAAAAAAATTCACCATGTAATCTAGGCTGACCTTGAACTTGAAATTTTTCTGCCTCAGCCTGTGGAATGTTGAAATTATAGGCACACATACTAACTATGCCCAACTTGCAATTTTTTTATTTTGGCAGTCCTGGGGCTTGAACTCAGGGCCTGAGCACTGTGCCTGAGCTTCTTTGCTGAAGGATAGCACTCTATCACTTGAGCCACAGTGCCCCTTTTGGCTTTTTCTGTGTATGTGGTACTGAGGAATCAAACCCAGGGCTTCATGCATGCTAGGCAAGCACTCTACCACTAAGTCATATTCCCAGCCCCCAAGAGACTCTTATCTCCAATTACTTAGCAAAAAAGCCAGGAGTGAAGGTATAGCTTAAGTAATAAGGTGTCTTGAGAGAAAAAGCTAAGCAAGAGAGTGTGTTCAAACCCCTTGAGTTCAAGCCCCAGTTCTGGCAGTTCATAGCCAGGTGCCAGTGGCACACATAATCCTTGCTACTCAGGAGGCTGGTATCTGAGGATCACATTTCAAAGCTAACCTGGGTAGGAAAGTCCATGAGATTTTTTTTTTTCTTTTTTAAAGCTTTAAGTAAAAAAAAAAAAATCTTGCTGAGTGCCGGTGGCTCACACCTGTAATCCTAGCTACTCAGGAGGCTGAGATCTGAGGATCGAGGTTCAAAGCCAGCCGGGGCAGGAAAGTCCGTGAGACTCTTACCTCCAATAAACCACTAGAAAACCAGAAGTGATGCTGTGGCTCATACAGTAGAGCACTCTCCTTGAGCTGAAGAGCACCAGGACAGCACCCAAGACCAGAGTTCAGAGTTCAAGCTCCACGACCGACCAAAAAAAAAACAAAAAAACAACAAAATCTTTAAGTAGTTGTACAAAGAAGTTGCCATTCATCAAAGCTGTTTATGAATATAATGAATCTTGATCAGTGTGGTGAGATTCTTATGTCCAGTTAGCCAGCAACAAAATGGAAGTGGTGCTGTGGCTCAAGTGGTAAAGTGTTAGCATTGAATGAACAAGCTAAGGGACAGTGCCTTATCCCTGGGTTCAAGCCTCAGTACCACCACCACCACCGCCAACAAAAAAATGTCATTCTCCTAATTGGTCTTAGCTTGCCTTCTGTCTCAAAGTCCTAAAACCCTAGGTCAATAGGAAATGTACTCATTACCTTGCTCATGTAACTGTAACCCCTCTGTACAGCATTTTTTTTTTTTTTGGTCCAGTCGTGGGGCCTGAACTCTGGGCCTGGGCACTGTCCCTCAGCTCTTCAGCTCAAGGCTAGTGCTCTACCACTTGAGCCACAGCGCCACTTCCGGCTTTTTTCTCTTTGCTTATGTGGTGCTGAGGAATCGAACCCAGGGCCTCAGGCATGCAAGGCAAGCGCTCTACCACTGAGCCACCTTCCCAGCCCTGTACAGCATTTTCACAATAAAAAAAACATACACACCCCCCCCCCCCCCCAAAAATCCTAGGTCAGCCAAGACCCTGCAGCCCAGGCTGATAGGATAGCTGAGCAAAAGACACGAGACTCTAGTCAGGAGTTGGTGGCTCACACCTGTAATCCTAGCTACTGAGGAGGCTGGGATGTGAGGATCAAGGTTCAGAGCCAACCTGGGCAGGAAAGTCTGTGAGACTTTTATCTCCAATAAACTCAGAAAAAGCTGCAAGTGGTGCAGCACTAGCCTTGAGCACAAAGAGGCCCAGGGACAGTATCCAGGCCCTGAGTTCAAGCTCCCACAATGAATAACTTTTTTTTTTTTTTTAAAGACAAAGGACTCAACCTGCTTAGTGTCAGTGGTCACTTCGGTCAAGTGAGAGGGCAGGGTGACATAGCAACCCAGACGTCTTATGTTCTTTCCAAATTAAAGAAAATCCTCACTTTATGTCTGGGGGAGAGAAAGATGTAAGAGCAGAGATGAAATTAAGTCACTGATGAGAGCAGTTGCCATGGCACCCTGCTGTCTCTGGAGCCTGCCAGCTGCCACTTGATTTCTCCCCGTTTTTGTGCGTAAATGAAGGAGTATATGAGAAGATAATGGCCTGCCTCCTACAGTGAAAGGGAAGAAGAAATTGTATGTTTTAATTAGACACAGTTAACTAATAATTGGGATTTAGATCTTCACAGTAGCTGTGGACCCAAGGTGCAAAGATTCTCAAAGCTTAAAAAGCTCACCGGAAGACTTGTTGAAATGGAGCTTGAGATGTTGCATTTTTAATTTAATTTTGGGGGCTTGATCTCAGGGCCTGGGCACTGTTCTTGAGCTTTTTTGCTCAAGACTAGTGCTCTACCACTTTGAGCCACAGTGCCACTTCTGGTTTTCTGCTGGTTAACTGAAGAGTGTCATGGACTTTTGTGCCTGGACTGGCTTTGAACTGCAGTCCTCAGTTCTCAGTCTCTTGGGTAGCTATGATTACAGGCATGAACCACTACTGCCTGGCTTGCATTTTTATTCCAAGTTGGGTTAAAATTTATGTAAAAGTTACCATCAGAAATCTTTTTCTTGCTTTTTTTTTGGAGACAGCATACAACTATGTAGCTTAGGAGCCATAAACTCTCCCTTTTCGTGGAAAGGAAAATTCAAGGCTTTGTGCTTGCAGGCAAGTTTTCTATCACACTTACGCCATGTTCCAGTCTTTTTGGTTTTAGTTTCTAGTTTTTGTTGTTGTTTTTTCAGATAGGGGCGTGGGCTCTCAGCTGTGGCCTATTAGTGGCCTTAGGACATAAACACCCTATCTCCTCTACCTTTTAAGTTCTGGGCACAGTCCATTAGGTTTTTCTCCTCAAGGCTGGTGCTCAGCAACTTGAGCCACAGCTCCACACTTTTTTGAGTGTGTGTGATTAATTGGGGATTAGAGTCTGGAGGCTTTATCTTAATAGAATGGCTCTGACCTGTGATCCTTAAATCTTAGCCTCCCGAGTAGCCAGGTTTATAGCTGTAAGTTACCAGTGCCCAGGCATCACTACCTTCTGAGCAGCTGGGATTATACACATACACATCTAGGTCTTTGTGTGTGTGTGCGTGTGCCAATATTGGGGCTTGAACTGAGGGACCAGGGTGCTGCCCATGAGCTTCTCTGTGTTTAAGGCTAGAGCTCTATCCCTTGAGCCACAGCTCTACTTCTGACTTTTGTAGTGATTAACTGGAGGTTAGAGTCTCACAGACTTTTTCCTTCCTGAGCACAATCCTCAGATCTTGCTTCCTGGGTAGCTAGGATTACAAGCGTGAGCCACCGGCAGCTAGCTTTGTTTTCTGACAGAGGCTTACTTCACAGGCCAGGTGGCATAAGCCATATTTTTTTTTTGGGTCCGGTTGTGGGGCCTGAACTCTGGGCCTGGGCTCTGTCCTTCAGCTCTTCAGCTCAAGGCTAGCGCTCTACCACTTGAGCCACAGCACCACTTCCGGCTTTTTTCTTTTTGCTTATGTGGTGCTGAGGAATCGAACCCAGGGCCTCATGCATGCAAGGCAAGTGCTCTACCACTGAGCCACTTTCCCAGCCCCAAGCATAAGCCATTTTTAAGCATGCACTTCAGTAATGTCAAGTTATGTTCACACTATGTACAATTCCATCAGTGCTGGAGATGCAACCCAGGGCAAGTGTTCTAACCACTGTACTCCACCCAACTCTTCCAAAACACTTTCCATTCGGCAAATACCCATCTCCCCCCCCCCCCCCCCCCCAACTCATCCCCAGTGACTTGGTAATGGTGAAGCTGTTGGTATATGGCCCACATTATGAATACCAGGCTTCAGGTGGAATTGTTTGTTTTTTGTTTTGGGTCCAGTCGTGGGTCTGAACTCTGGGCCTGGGCGCTGTCCCTCAGCTCTTCAGCTCAAGGCTAGCACTCTACCACTTGAGCCACAGCGCCACTTCCAGCTTTTTGCTTATATGGTGCTGAGGAATTGAACCCAGGGCCTCAAGCATGCAAGGCAAGCACTTTACAACTGAGCCACCTTCCCAGCCCTGGAATTGGTTTTTGTACCAGAGCCCAAAGACGGTGGAAACCATTTTGAAGTGCTCAGGGATTCTGAAATGACTGGGTTTTCCTGGCAGGTGGGACAGAGCAGGCAATGTTCCTTTAGAAGACTAGACAGCAGGCTACATAATGCACAAATGTAATTAGTAAATTGCAAGGTGCAGGGAGGATCAAAATATGGAGGAATTAATGAAGACATTTGAAATTCTTAGTTACTGCTTATGATGGTCTGGAGAGGGTTTGCGTGTCCCCCAACTTTTACTATGTTAAGATTGATCCCCACTGTAAAGTATTAAGACGGAAGACACTTGATCTTACTATCCTGTTGACTTTTTTTTTCTGTGTTGGTCTTGGGATTTGAACTCAGGGCTTTCATGTTGTCTCATCTTTTTTTTTTCTTTTTCTTTTTTTTGTCGGTTGTGGGGCTTGAACTCTGGGCCTGGGCGCTGTCCCTCAGCTCTTCAGCTCAAGGCTAGCACTCTACCACTTGAGCCATAGTGCCACTTCTCATTTTCTGGTGATTTATTGGAGATAAGAGTCTCCTGGACTTTCTTGCCCAGGCTGACTTTGCTTTTTTTTTTTTTGTCGGTACTGGAGCCTGAACTCTGGGCCTGGGCACTTACCCTCAGCTCTTCAGCTCAAGGTTAGTGTCTACCACTTAAGCCACAGTGTCTCTTCTGGTTTTTTCTGCTTATGTGGTATTAAGGAATTGAACCCAGGGCCTCATGCATGCAAGGCAAGCACTACCATTGAGCCACCTTCCCAGCCCATCAGGCTGACTTTGAACCATGATCCTCAGATCTCAGCCTCCTGAGTCCTTTAGTTTTATTTTTTTTGTTCAAAGATGGACTTGAGCCACTTGAGCCACAGCTCCACCTCTGAGTTATAGCTTAGTGCTTGAGTACTTGCCTAACATATAAAAGAAGGTCCTGGTCTATGCACATTTAGAGAGAAGGGAGAAAATAGTCTTAACCATGTCAGTCACAGTTTCAAATTAATATGTCCTTAAGTCATAATTTATTTCAAAATATAGACATAGAATAAGAAAAGTTTCAACTATCAATAAATAGTCCTAAAAATCAAACTCAGTCTGTGTAATGTAGGAAGTAATTTTGTGGTTAGGAATAATGGACCATAGAACTGAAATAAAATATAATTTTTTTTTTTGTCAGTCATGGGGCTTGAACTGTGGACCTAGGCGCTGGCCCTCAGCTCTTCAGTTCAAGGCTAGCGCTCTACTACTTGAGCCACAGCACCACTTCCGGCTTTTTCTGCTTATGTGGTGCTTAGGAATCAAACCCAGGGCCTTATGCATACAAGGCAAGCACTCTACCACTGAGACACCTTCCTAGCCCATATCTTTTTTTTTTTTTTTAATTCAATGGTGGTATTCTACTACTTGAGTTATAGCTCCATTTCTGGATTTTTGCTGGCTAATTGGAGATAAGAGCTCACAAATTTTCCTGCCCAGACTGACTTGGAACCTCAGACCTCAGATCTTAGCCTCTTGAGTAGCTAGGATTATAGGTGTGAGCCCCTGGAGCCCGCTGGAATGTCCAGTTTGGATAAGTGGCTTTTAGAAGTGGTTTGGATTAGATAAAATCATCAGGATGGAGTCCCCCTGAGGAAATCCTAGTGGTTTTACAAAAGGAGGGAAAGAGGCCAGACACACACACATAGTTGTATACTGTACAGTGTCTTGGCAGTGATAGTGATCTATACTGCTCTGAAACTCTTCCCAGAAGGGTATCCATCACCAGATGCAAGCCCTCAAAAGTCTGACCCAACTAAACTTTTCTTTAAACCTTATCCATAGAAGTGGCCCCGTAGCTCAACGTGGGTAGAACGCTAGCTTTGTGTAGAAAAAGCTCAGGGGCAGTGCCCAGGCCCTGAGTTCAAGCCCCATGACCGACCAAAAACCAAAAATCAAAAAAAACCTTTTACATTGCTGTATGGATCTGCTAAGTTTACAAGTCTGCTCTTTAATGTTGGCCAGCTGAAGTAACTTTTTGCTATGATAGGCAATGCTGGCATCATCTCTATACATGTGACATTCCCTTCAATTACTGTCAAAGGAGGAAAATCCTAGTAATAGAATTACTCTATTGAAACTCATCTTCTCATTGGCTTCAGTTACATAAACCAGATTCCATTGTGTTTATATTTAGTACTATCAGCAATGCCAAAGGATCCATATTGCCTTATAACTTTACAACATTTGGCTTTTATCATTTTCCTTACGCTAAAAGAACAAACAACAAAGCAGATTATACACTAAATGACATTTTTTTTTGGGGGGGTCAATACTGGGGCTCATGTTCTTTCTTGGCTTTTTTATTCTTTGCTGATGCTCTACTACTGGAACACACAGTTCCACTTCTGGCTTTATTACTTTACACTAAAATCACTACGAAAAGACAAAGAAGATCACTACATAATAATACAGGGAACAATCCAAGAAGAGGATATCAACATTGTCAATCTATATACCCCAAACATTGGTGCACCCAAATATGTTAAGTAAATACTCCCAGATTTACAAGAAATTATGGATCCAAATACAATAATACTAGGAGACTTAACTCCATTCTCACCAAAGGACAGGTCTACCAACCAGAGAATTGACAAAGAAGTCTCTGAATTAAATGATATCATATTTCAAGCAGACTTAACTGACATATAATCTGAGTTTTCCACCCAACAACAACATAGTACACATTCTTCTCAGCAGCCCATGGAACTTTTTCTAAATAGATCATATCTTAGTTCATACAAAGAATTTAAGCAAATACAAGATCGTCATAATCCCCTATATTTTATCTGACTATAGTGGAATCAAACTAGTTCTCAAGAACAAGGCATACAGTAGAAAAAACCTCAAACACATGGAAATTAAACAGCACACTGCTGAGCAACACATGGGTCACAAAAGAAATTAAAGAAGAAATTAAAAAGTTCCTACAACTCAATGAAAATGAATACACACCACAAGGACATAGGACATAGCGAAAGCAGTTCTGAGGGGCAAGTTTATTGCTCTCAGTGTGCATGCACATCAACAGAACAGAGACAGACCAAATAAACAATCTCATGATGCAACTAAAACTGCTAGAGACACAAGACAAAGTTGAACATAAAGTTGCTAATGGAGTGAGATAACCAAAATAAGAGCTGAAATTAATGAGATAGAGACTAAGAAAAAATCAATAAAATCAACTATTGGTGCTGGGAAAACCGGGTGGCCATATGCAGAAAACTGAAAGTGGACCCTAGCCTGTCACAATGCACTAACATCAACTCAAAATGGATTAAAGACCTTAATATCAGACCTGATATTCTGGAACTACTGCAAGACAGAGTAGGAGAGACATTTGAACTTATAGGCACAGGCAAGAACTTCCTGAATGGAGTCCCAGGGTCACAACAAATTGGAGAGAGACTGGAAAAATGGGATTACCTTAAAATAAAAAGTTTCTGCACAGACAAAGAAATAGCAACCAAACCAGAAAGAAGGCCAGCTAATTGGGAAAAAAATATTTACCAGCAAAATATCAAACAAGGGTCTAATATCCATTATCAACAGGGAACTCAAAAAACTAATCCCTCACAAATCTAACAAACCAATCATGAAATGGGCAAGGGAACTAAAGAGAGACTTCTCAGAAGAAGAGATAAAAATGGCAAAGAAACACATGAGGAAATGTTCATCATCTCTGGCTGTAATGGAAATGCAAATAAAAACACTGCGATACCACCTTACCCCAGTTAGAATGGCTCACATCCTAAAGTCAGCCAATGACAAATGCTGGAGGGGATGTGGAGAAAGAGGAACCCTACTTCATTGCTGGTGGGAATGTATACTAATACAACCACTTTGGAAAGCAGTCTAGAGGTACTTCAGAAAGCTAAATATAGACCTCCCCTATGACCCAGCCATACCACTTCTAGGCATCTACCCTGAGCACCAGGAGCCAGTATACAAAGACACATGCACCTCCATGTTTATCACAACACTGTTCACAATAGCCAAGATTTGGAAACAACCCAGATGCCCCATTACTGATGAGTGAATCCAAAAACTGTGGTATCTATATACAATGGAATATTATGCAGCCATTAGAAAGGACAAAATAATGGCATTTGGAGGCTGGGAAGGTGGCTCAGTGCTTGTCTTGCATGCATGAGGCCCTGGGTTTGATTCCACATAAGCAGAAAAAAGCCGGAAGTGGCACTGTGGCTTAAGTGGTAGTCACTAGCCTTGAGCTGAAGAGCTGAGGGACAGTGCCCAGGCCCAGAGTTCAGTCCCCATAACTGGGGGGGGGGGGGGGGGGGAAGGCATTTGCAGGGAAATGGATGGAACTAGAGCAGATTATTTTGAGCAAAGAAAGCCAAGAACAGGGGCTGGGAAGGTAGCTCAGTGGTAGAGCACTTGCCTTGCATGCCTGAGGCCCTGGGTTCGATTCCTCAGCACCACATAAGCAAAAAGAAAAAAGCCAGAAGTGGCGCTGTGGCTCAAGTGGTAGAGCGCTAGCCTTGAGCTGAAGAGCTGAGGGACAGTGCCCAGGCCCAGAGTTCAGGCCCCATGACCGGACCAAAAAAAAATTAGAAAAAAAAAGAAAGCCAAGAACAAAGAGACAAATGGCACATGGTCTCCCTGATGTGTGGATGCTAAAGCCAAAATACAAGAAGATATGGCAAAGTAACAGGACTCAAGAAACAAAAGGACAGCCATCCATTTTGTCATATCATTGCTAAATGACTCCATGTTCTTGACCATATATATATATATATATATATATATATATATATATATGGCAGATATATGCACACAACAGAGGGAAGCCAGGAGGAGGAACAGAATAAGTGGGAACAGCCTACACTAAGAAGGAGGAAAGAAATGTAAACACCACCTGATGTGGAAAAAATGACTTGTATTTTCAAAGCTCATAGAATTCACAAACTGTATAGACCATGATGGTGACAGTTTGCCTTGTGAGGGTTGGAATGTGTTTGTGACTTTAAAGAGAAAAGTGAGAGAAGGGATGGGTTAGGAGAGATGGGTGACAATGTTGTCAGACACATTGTACTCATATACTGTTTTGTAGAATGGGAACTTCTTTGTACAACTACTTAAAGATAATAGTAATAAAGAAAGGCAAAGCAGCCGGGAGCCGGTGGCTCACGCCTATAATCCTAGCTACTCAGGAGGCTGAGATCTGAGGATTGTGGTTCAAAGCCAGCCCAGGCAAGAAAGTCTGTGAAACTCTTATCTCCAATAAACCACCAGAAAACCAGAAGTGGTGTTGTGGCTCAAGCGGTACAGCACTAGCCTTGAGCTGAAGAGCTGAAGGACAGCGCTTAGGCCCCGAGTTCAAGCTCCATGACTGACAAAAAAAAGACAAAGCAGGGTCTGAAGAGACATCAAAGGCAGACTGAGAAATTTCAGAATTGTTAGAATGCAAATTTAAGATACTTATAATTTGTATGTTGTAGTTAGAAAAAGTGGTCTAATTCGGGCACCAAAGGCTCATACCTGTAATCTTAGCTACTCAGGAGGCTAGATGTGAGAATCATGGTTCAAAGTTAGCCAGGGCAGACAGAATCATTTTTTCCTTTGTTTTTGGGTCCAGTCCTGGGGCTTGAACTCAGCGTGGGCACTGACCCTGAGCTTCTTTTTGTTCAAGGTTAGCACTCTTATCACTTGAGCCACAGCGCCACTTCCGGCTTTTTCTGGTTATGTGGTACTGAGGAATTGAACCCAGGGCTTCATACATGCTAAGTCACATTCCCAGCTTGAACCATGACATTTTTACCTCCAATTAGTGAGCAAAAAGCTGAAAAGCTGGGGATAGGAATGTGGCTTGAACAAAAGCAGCTCAGGGACAGTGCCTAGGCTCTGAGTTCAAGCCCCAGGACTGACAAAAAAAAAAAAAAAAAGCTGAAATTGGTAAACTGCCAGCTGTGAGTGAAAAAGCTCCAATGAGAGCATAAAGTCCTGAGTGCAAGCCTTAGTACTAGCACATACACAAGTGTATGCACATGCACACACACAGTAGTTTAAGCTTGAATGCATGGGTAATGTAAACAGAGATGGGGACGTGCAGAAATGAGCAAAAAATTCCTAAAAAAAAAATTTAACTCCATGTAGCTCTCTCACGGACAATCTGTTGCTCTTTTGATGCCAGAAAATCTTGACATATGAATGGTACTGCTCTCAAGATTTACTGTGCCCCTCAATTCACTATGGGGCTTGGTCTGGAATCAGTGGGCTGCAGCAGTGATGTGGTCGGAGACATGGAACAGCCTCTTTCAGTGGGTCTTCACCTAGGAGACTCTGGGGTGTGGGGTACAACTCTAGGTGCCATGATGTGCTGTTGCAGCTACCAGCTGGCACCAAGGACCAGGACAGTCATGCTCTTCCTGAGGCTGAAATGGCCCCCAGCACCCAAAATGTACAAAAGTCAAAGCAAACAGGACTCAGGACAGAAGCAACAGGGAGTGTGCCGGCAGGTCACTTTGAAGCCAGGTACTGCCACGTTTATATGGCCTGGCCTGATGTCCCTCAACCACTCAGCAGCAGGCTACAGATCTGAACATAACCTGTGACTTTGAATCCCAGGCTGGTGTGTGCACCCTAGTGGAGCAAACTAATTAAACTAGTCCTACTAATCACATCAAGATGGGGCTTGGCCATTGGCCCAGTGGCAGAGTCCTTACAAGGATGCCACATGATGTCCTGATGATGATTCTATTTCCCTTTGAGAAATAGATGGCAAAGATGCTAATTTTTTCCATGACAGCCTTTTTTTTTTTGCTGGTACTGGGGCTTGAACTTAAGGCTTTCCCTTAGAATTTTTTTTTCTAATAAATCGGCATTAACTTTTTTTTTTTTTGGTCAGTCATGGGGCTTGAACTCTGGGCCTGGGTGCTGTCCCTCAGCATTTCTGCTCAAGGCTACCATTCTACCACTTGAGCCATAATGCCACTTCTGGTTTTCTGAGTGGTTTACTGGAGTCTCACGGACTTTCCTACCCGAGATGTCTTTGAACCATGATACTCCAGTCTCAGCCTCCTGAGTAGCTAGAATAACAGGCATGAGCCACCAGAATCTGGTTCCCTTAGAATCTTTTGCTTACTTGAGCCACAACTCCAGTTTTGGCTTTTTGTTCATTAACTGGAGATCATTGTCTCATGGACTCTGGGGTGCGTGAGTGTGCGTGCGTGCGTGCGTGCGTGTGTGTGAATCCTGGGGCTTGAACTCAGAGTTTCTTTTGTTGAAGGGTAGCACTCTACCATTTGAACCATAGCTCTATTTCCAGCTTTTTTCTTTTCTTATTAATTAGAGACAAGAGTCTCGTGGACGTTTCTGCTCAGGCTGGCTTTGAACTGTGATCCTCAGATCTCAGCTAGGATTACAGTGTAAGCCACCAATATCCGGCTCTCAGACTTTTTACCCAGGCTGGCTTTGAATTATGATCCTTTGATTTTAGCCTCCTAAGTACCTAGCACCCAGCTGAAAGCCTGTTTAATATTTTTTTGGTGTCAGTTCTGGAGCTTGAACTCAAGGCCTGGGTTCTGTCCTGAGCTGCTTCTGCTTAAGGCTGATGCTCTACCACTTGAACTATAGCTCCACTTCTGGCTTTATTGGTGATTACATTGAGATAAAAGTCTCAGTCTTTCCTGCCTGGGCTACGTTTTAACTGTGAGCCTCAGATCTCAGCCTCCTGAATAGCTGGGATTACAGGAGTGAGCCACCAGTGCCGGGCTGACAGCCTGTCTCTCCCCCCCGCCCCCCCCCCCCCCGGCCCCAGTCCTGGGGCTTGAATTTAGGGCCTGGGCACTGTCCCTGAGCTGCTTTTGCTCAAGGCTGGCACTCTACCACTTGAGCCACAGCACTATTTTCCAGTTTTTTCTGTGTATGTGGTACCCAGGGTTTCATGCCACACTCCCAGCCCTAACAGTCTGTTCTTAAGGGCAAACAGCACATGCACACAGTCATAGCTCCATGATGGCTTCACAATGGAAGATACGTGTGCAACATAGGTCAGCCAGAGAGATGTCTGTCCCAGCTTCCTGTGGCCTCGTGGCTTCTGTGTAGCTATTCTAGGAGAAGCCAGAATCAAGCTGTGGCCACCCCTTTGGCCCTGCCTCCCAGGTCCAGGTTGGTGATCTAGGGAGAATGGTAGAAGAGAAGGCTTGTACACTGGGCTGCTCATTCACCCTGTCCCCAACCTCTACCATTGGTGAAAACATGGAAAGAGTATAGGAATGTCATTGTTTTTCTCCCCATAGCACTATCTTTCTCTCCACTTCTGACTTCACTAAATTATTGCTCTTTTCAGGGAGTTCATCTTGACAGCTGGCCTCTCCTTGCCCTGTGCTCCCACTTTGGTAGATGACCTTTAAATGCTGTGCTCCCACTTTGGAGATGACATATAAATGCTGTGCTCCCAGCCTTACTTCCAGGTGGACTGTGAAGTCATGGGTTTCTGGTGTTAATTCCTGTAATGGCCACACTGACATGACTTTTTCTCTTTTTAATAGTGCCAGTTGGGGGGGGGGGGGGTTGAATTCAGGGCATAGGCACTGTCCTTGAGTTTTCTTGCTCAAGACTAGTCCTCTACCACTTGAGTCATAGCTCCACTTATGGCTTTTTGGTGCTTAATTGGAGGTAAAAGTTCAAAACCAGCCAGGGAAGGAAAATCTGTGACTTTTTTTTTTTGGTCGTTTGTGGGGCTCGAACTCTGGGCCTAGGAGCTCTTCAGCTCTACCACTTCTGGTTTTCTGATGGTAAATTGGAGATGAGTCTCTTTCTTGCCTGGGCTGGCTTTGAACCTCAATGCTTAGATTTCAGCCTCCTGAGTAGCTAGGATTACAGGTGTGAGCCACCAGTGCCGGCTTGTGAAACTCTTAACTACAATTAACCACTCATTTTGGGCTGTGGTTTCAAAGTGGTAGAGCATTACCCACAAGAAAAAGAGCTCAGAGATAATGCCCAGGGCCTGAGTTCAAGACCAACGACCAACATCCCCCCCCTCCCCCCCCATAAAAAGTCTCATGGACTTTGCTGCCTGAGCTATCTATGAATAGGGATCCTCATAGATCCAAGGTTATAAAGAGCCCCTGGAGCCAAACTGACTTTCCCTTTTTGAAATTTGCTTTGGCCCTGCATTTTCTTCTCATCTGAGACACATTCCCTGACATGACAGCTGCCATCACTGATGTGAAACTCTTTTCAATCTAACCCTGGTCATGTACTTTCTCGAATACTGTGGGAAATGGGACTTTACCTGATTCCTACAGGCATTCTCCTCTAAGCACTTACACACTATAGTTTGATTAATAATATTTTGTGTGTGCAAGTGTGACAGTAGGGGCTTGAACTCAGGGCATTTTCTTCTCACTGGCCTTTCCACTCAAAGCTCTACTACTTGAGCCACAGCTCCCCTTCTGGCTTCCCTCCACATTGATTCATTCTGAGGGGTTGACAGCCATCTTGTGATCTTGATGCCTTGATTACTTGGTCACTGGTGCCAATTGGAATTTTGTGGTTTCTAGCTTTTTTTATTGTTGTTGTCGTGGTGGCTGTGGGGCTTGAACTCAGAGCCTGGGCTCTATTCCTGAGCTTCCTATGCTCAAGACTAGTGCTTACTACTTGAGCCACAGTGCCACTTCCGGCTTTTTTCTTTTTGCTTATGTGGTGCTGAGGAATTGAACCCAGGGCCTCAGGCATGCAAGGCAAGCGCTCTACCACTGAACCACCTTCCCAGCCCTGATATGTCTTTTTTTATGTGAAATGGGATCCAGCATCTTGACTGTTGATAAGGAAGACCCTTCATGAGAAGTAAAAATGAAACAACCCATAGTGATAGTCTAGGACATTGTCTTCCAGCCCTACATGTTACCTGGAAAAGCAGAGGACCAAGGAGCTGAGATGAACCCATGAGACAATGAGAAGATAGGCCATAGGGCTGAGGGGAGGAGCTGAAGTGAGTTCAGACCATATACATGATGTGGATACCAGCCATAGACACCAAGTGGACAGGATGGGCAATTCTCCCAACACAGTTAGATTCTTCTTAGGTCCAAATTCTTTAAAAAATGAAGCATCAGCCTGGTGCCAGTGGGTCATACCTGTAATCCTAGCTACTAAGGAGACAGATCTGAGGATCACAGTTCAAAGCCAGCCACGGTAGGAAAGTCCATGAGACTCTTATCTCCAATGAACTAATTTAAAAAGTCAGAAGTGGCCCAAGTAGAATGCTTGCCTTGAGCAAAGAGTCTCAGCACCCAGGCCCAGAGTTCAAGCCACAGGGCTGGCAAGGAAAAAAAAGCAGAATGAAGCATCCCAGCCAGGACTGATGGTTCACACCTGAATCCTAGCCACTCAGAAGGCTGAGATCTGAGGGTCACAGTTGGAAGCCAGCCAGGGCAGGATCGGCTGTGGGACTTCAGCCTTGAGCTGAAGAGCTGAGGGACAGCGCCTAGGCCCAGAGTTCAGGCCCCACGACCAGAACCAAAAAAAAAAAAAGACATATCATAGTCTGCATGGAGGTTTATAATTGTAATCCTCGCTATTTGGGAGGTGGCGATCAGGAGGATTATGATTTGAGGTCAACCCAGGCAAAAGGTTATGGACTAATTGGTACTAGTGGCTCATGCCTATAATCCTAGCTACTCAGGAGGCTGGGATCGGGGGTCTGTGGTTCAAAGTCAGCAGGAAAGTCTGTGAGACTATCTCTGATTAACCACCAGAAAATGGGAAGTGGCATTGTGGCTCAAAGTGATAGAGGGCTAGCTAGCCTTGAGCAGAACAACTCTTGGGCAGTGCCTAGGTCCTAAGTTCAAGCTCCATGACCAACCCAAAACAACGAAGTTATAGCCTTAATTTCAACAAAAGCTGGGCATTATGGCACATGCCTGTCATCCCGGCTATGTAGGATGCATATATTGGAGGGTAATGGTCTAGGCTGGTCCAGGCACAGACACAGAATCCTATCTCTAAAATAACCAAAAGCAAAAGGGGCTAGAGGCTTTGTTCAAGTGGCTGAACCCTTAACTAGGAAGTGCAAGGCCCCAAGTTCAAACCCTAGGACCCACCAGTACCAGAAAAAGAAAAGACAGGTCATAAGGAGGCATGACCTCCTTGTTTCCTTTTTCTATGTAGAAATGACTTTCTTACTTGGCATGATGGTACATATCTGCAAAGTCAAGATATTTTGGAGGCAGACACAGGAGGATGGAGAGTTCAAAGACTAAGTATACAAATCCTATCAAAGGGGGCCGGGAAGGTGGCTCAGTGGTAGAGCGCTTGTCTTGCATGCCTGAGGCCCTGGGTTCGATTCCTCAGCACCACATAAGCAAAAAGAAAAAAGCCGGAAGTGGCACTGTGGCTCAAGTGGTAGAGCGCTAGCCTTGAGCTGAAGAGCTGAGGACAGCACCCAGGCCCAGAGTTCAGACCCCACAACCCGGACCAAAAAAAAAAAAAAAAAAAAGAAATGATATCAAAAAATAGGGGTGGGGGGCTGGGAAGGTGGCTCAGTGGTAGAGCGCTTGCCTTGCATGTCTGAGGCCCTGGGTTCGATTCCTCAGCACCACATAAGCAAAAAAGAAAAAAGCCAGAAGTAGCGCTGTGGCTCAAGTGGTAGAGCGCTAGCCTTTAGCTGAAGAGCTGAGGGACAGCGCTCAGACCCAGAGTTCAGGCCCCACGACCAGACCCCCCCCAAAAAAAAAATAGGGGTGGAAGAGCTGGGTACAGGGGCTCAAGGGCTAGCCTAAGAGGCATAAGGTCTTGGGTTCAATTGCTATTATGGGAAAGAAGAAGCAAAAGACTGCCATTAAGCATCTTTGGTGCCAGATTCAGCGAGCTCATGTCTGTCTTGACCCCACCCCCTTCTCATAGCTGGCCCGCTTTTACCTCTATTTTACTGTCTCCTTTTCCCTATTGGCTTTTTCCTCTTACCTGGAGATAAGCAAGCCTATCTTCCCATGAAAACCCTTCCCTCATCCCTTCAGTTCTACACTGACCAACTGCTAATTTGGACACGATTCTGATTACAGTAAAAACCATCCAGATGTGATCTGTTGTCAGCTGTACTACCATATAGGAAAGAAGACTACCACTGGCTAAGTGTGTGTGTGGTGTGTGTGGCCAGGGGTGGGGGTGGGTGAGGGGGGGTGGAGGAGGCGGGGGGGGGGGCGGGGGGAAGGGATATAACGAAGGGAGTGCCAGGCTTCTGTGCTGGATAAAGTGACAATTATTATTGCCTTCTCTTGGGTATGAACAACAATGAAGAGTGTTCGCTTTTCAAGAAGGGAGTGAATGTGATGCCCTCATGTTTCACATGCACCATCTAAATCTTTCAAGTGGCAAGGAGTTGCCAACAGGTGTATCTCTTAAAGGGACAGCAGCAGCAGTTTTTTTCAGTAAGCAGATACTGACACTCTACAACAACTTAAATGACAAAAAAATTTAGGAAGACTTGTTATTTACTGGGTACTTGCTTTGAGGTACTCTGCTAATCACTTGAACTGCACCCCCCCCCCCAGTTCTAGTGCTTAAAACTCAGGGGGGCCTGGGTACTGTCCCTGAGCTTTGTTCAAGGATACACTCTACTCATCCAGACACAGCTCTACTTTTCTGGCTTTTTTTTTGGTGGTTAATTAAACTCTGTGAGATGAGTCTCATGGATTTTCCTGCCTGGGCGGGATCTTTAGATCTCCAATTCCCAAGTTGCTAGGATTACAAGTGTGAGCTGCCAGAGCCCAGCCTGAACTGCATTTTTTTTTTTTTGGCAGGGGGGGGGGGGGGAGGGGAGGGAGTGTCGATTGTGGGGCTTGAACTTTGGGACTGAGTGCTGTCCCTTAGGCTCTTCAGCTCAAGGTGAGTGCTCTACCACTTGAGCTACAGGGCCACTTCCGGATTTTTGGTGGTTTATCGGAGATAAGAGTTTCACAGACTTTCCTGCCCAGGCTGACTGTGAACCAAGATCCTCAGATCTCAGCCTCCTGAGTAGCTAGGATTACAGGTGTGAGCCACCGGTGCCCGCCTTTGAACTGCATTTTTATAATCTTTATCACATACAAGAAAAGTGCTATTGGCCCCTTTTTATAACTGACATTCTATTACAGAGAGACAGAAGCACAGAGAAGTGGAACAAGCCACCCCACCAAGTGCTGGTGGCTCATACCTGTAATCCTAGCTACTCATGAGGCTAAGGTCTGAGGGCTGAGGTTTGAAGCCAGCCTTGGCAGACAAATTCAAGACACTCTTATCTCCAACTAACCAGCAAAAAGCTGCAAGTGGCTCAAATGATAAAGTATGTCAGTCTTGAGCAAAAAACCCAAGCAAGAGTGGGAGATCCCAAGTTTAGGGTAAGCCCTAATTGAGGCCCTCCCTCAATTCCAAACAACCCCTGGCAAAAACCTTAAAAAATACACTCTAAGTCAGCTGCAGCTATGAGCAACAGCTTGCAATTTCAGTTTTAGGTGTCTAAATTCTGCCTTTTTCTTTTTTTTTTTTTTTTTTTTGTCGGTCGTGGGGCTTGAACTCTGGGCCTGGGCGTTGTCCCTCAGCTCTTCAGCTCAAGGCGAGTGCTCTACCACTTGAGCTACAACGCCACTTCCGGTTTTCTGGTGGTTTATTGGAGATAGGAGTCTCACGGTCTCTCCTGCCCGGGCTGGCTTTGAACCGCGATCCTCAGATCTCAGCCTCCTGAGTAGCTAGGATTACAGGCGTGAGCCACCAGCGCCCGGCTTAAATTCTGCCTTTTTCTTACAACACTGCAGAAAAATATTTCTGTGTCTTGAAAGTAAGTTGCTACATAATGTCTAATGCTCATTAGAACCAAATGTTCAAGACTTACGTGTGTGTGTGTGTGTGTGTGTGTGTGTGTGTGTGTGTGTGTGTGTGTATGTGTGCGCGCACTAGTTACTAGGCCTTGAACTCGGGACCTTGAGCAAGCTAGAGCTTGGCTTTTTACAGGCTAATTGGAGACAGGAGTCTCAGAGATTTGTCTGCCCAGGCTGACTCTGGACCAGGGTTCTCAGATCTTAACCTCCTCAGTTCCTAAGATTATAGGTATGAGCCACTGATGACTGGTTTAAGAGTCTTCATATAGTCATGACTGTCCCTGACACTTGACTCAGCACTCCTCAGTGCTGAGGAAGAGAGGATGCAGTGGGTACCTCTATCCCTGCTCTCTATACCCAAGGACTGAAGAACCACCTGGAAAACCAGATGGAACACAAAATCCCCTCAAGTCAATTCCAGAACACTGGTTTATGATCCTATCTTTAACAACAGTAAGTATGAAATTACAATTATTTAGGAATTGTAATAAAGGACTAAATGATTTAATACCTTCACATGTGAAGTTGCAATTAAAACTATACATGCACAGTACCATGTTATTTTGGTAGTACAGCGACACAATTTAATGATTCTAAGGATTTTTTTGTATGTTTTTTTTTTTTACAAGTCAGGTGCCATAAACATTCAAATAATCCATCTTTTAAAAAGTACGTTTACAACATTAAAAGAATTAAGATGAAATATAAACCTTTCTACTTACAATTTTTATACAGATTAACCAAATCACAGATACCACAAATAAATGTTAAAGTATAACAATATAATGAATAAACATTCAGAAATTTAATAAAATCTTCCTTTAACATTATTTTTAACTTACCATTATACTAAATAATCTATGCAGAGTTTTGGGGTACAATACCAAGAAGGCACCAACAGTACAAAGCAGATACAAAGCAGTTTCAGAACTTTCTGGAGTGCTCTATACGGATAAACAGCACAAAAAAGGCAACAAGCTTTAGGTAAACCTGGTACAATCCTAGAGAATTTCCTCTGGATTCCCAGTTGTTGCTAATCCATCATGTTAAGTTGGATGATAGCAAGAGAAACCACATAGTTACTTTACTCTTACATGCTTTTCATCTGCATTATAGGGTATCATGTTCAAACGCCAGCATAACCATTTTAAAGCGCAAATGCTTTAAAAATGTGTAAGCAAAAGGATTGCTCAGATTTTCAAAACCACTACATTTACAAAAATATTTCCCCTAAACTTGGGATTGCTCCAAAACATTGATTTACAAATATAAAAGTATTATGGAAGGACCCAAAGCATGTGTGCATATGTATGTGTATATTAACATACTGCTACTGTACTATATAAAAGTTACCAATACAAAAAAACTGTTTTAACACATAAGCAAATAAAGATAAAACAGTCTCCTCTGAATGTTATGTGCCTGTGGCTACCTTTGTGATTCCTTAGAGCTTGTAGCTCCCCAAAGCAACCATTGCCCATATGTGAAAGCAGCGAGAATGCGTGTGAAACACGTGTGAACGTACCACACATCGTGCACTGCACACAGAGCACAATCTTTTACCTAGATGGCCCAGTGGTCTGAGGTTCTCTGTCAGCCTTAGAGACTTTATGTCAGGACAGTGTCCACCAAGGGCTTTTCACATCCACCCACTGGCTTAGTTTGGTTCTGTTTTATACCAGGTGAAAGAACTGGAATGTTTAACAGGATTTTTTTTTTTTGGCTTACAATTTAGACATCAAAAACGCCATCCATCTAAAAGTTTACCTGTGCATATTAGTAACAGAGGTGTCCAGTATTGCCATTATAGAGATGACCTAATCTCTACGTCTTTATCAAAGTATAAGAGCCAAAATGATGACCATATTTGCTGTATGTAACAACTAGTAGTTTTCACAGGTCCCTTAATTATGACAATTCTCTGACCAGTTAAATTACACTTATGATAGTAAGCAAAACACAATGACAGTGATTTATAGAATGCAGCAAATGATTTCATGCCAGTCTGACTCTATAGTACCAGCAGGGGGATGGCAGAGCTCCCAGTCCCCAGTTATTACTAGTCAAGGCTGTGGTTTCTCTATTTAGAAGAGGATTGTAAATTAATCTCAGTTATAGGAATATTCCATTAAAAAGTACAAAGAAACGAGAGCAATGAAATGGTAAATGATGCTCTTTTTAAAATGAAAACTGTTTACCCATGAACCAAGTAAGAGTCAAATCTCTGCATCCACCAATGCTGGCTGGACTTTCATCTGGACTTTCATCTGGAAGTGAGAAGCATCTTTTCTAAGGCAAGAATCAAGGTGTGATTCTGAGTTATGAGGATGAGTCAGCCATCCTTCCTTAGCCTCGTGAGGTGAGCATCAGCACCCTGGGCTGAGTGCCACGTGAACCTGGGCAGCCCTTCCTAGCACAGGGCTGTGCCTAGGTAGCAGCAGCTCTGGTACTTAGGAGCAGGCCCTCTAGAGAAGGGACCAGAAGTTCCAACCTGTGATGTTTGGGCTTTGCCATCAGAGCTTGACAGACTATGTGACACCTATAATTTGAAAAGAGGAACATGTGAGCATTATCTGTACAGAGCCAGGGGGGAGGGAGACCCTTCTAAAGCCATATTATGTAAACTTGTGTGGGGCGGTGCCCAGGGTGGGAAAGTGAGGCCCATGGGCTCTTCTGTTTGACGTACAACTGAATCTAACTGTCTGTTTAAACACGCTGATTCAGAGGAAATCAACACTGAACCTTAATATGAATGTGAAGATAAAGATGACTATTTATTTCCATGAATTACAAGTGCATTGCTGTTCATATTAGCAGGCAGTCTTTATATAACCCACTCTCCACTGCTGTCAAAAATCAACTAACAACAAAAAAGGACAGCTGAGAAATGAAAAGCTAAAAATAGAAGTATTTTTCCTAAGTGATCTGCTGGGTAGCATTTTCCGTGGTACACAACTCAGAGGTAACAATAGATTTTTTTCGTTTCAATCATAGGCATGTGGCACTTGGACAGTCATCTCTGCACAGAAAGCTGTAACAGTCATGCGAGGGTACAGTAATTATTGAACAAGGCAAATTTCTCACCACAGAGAGCAGTGGGGGAGTCAGGAGGCACCGCACTGGGACAGAACACCGAGTCAACTCCACAGTACACAGTGGCAGGAACAAATACTTAAAAGAGATCAGGAAAATATGGAGAGAGCTCTGAACATGACTTAGTGCTAGCTTTTTCTTATGGTCTTAACTCAGCGGTATCAACAGAACAGTGCTTCATGTCATGAGCTCCTGAAGGCTGTATTACAAATCGTTATATTGTAGGTTGAAAATGAACTTGAGATGCTGACATGCTATAGGAGGAAAAAGAAGTGTCTACTTTCTCATTTAAAGACGCAGTGTTCCTCTCTGCTAAATCCTCAGGCATTGAATGTGGTAAGACAGCGCCGTGTGAAGCAGCATGGGGCTCATGTGCACCAGGTGTGTGGAGCTCCACCCTGGACATCAGGGTCAGCTTGCTTGCTATGCCTCCAGAAACTTCCCGCAGCTTAGTGCTGCGGCCTTTGAGTTTCTTACCAAATGTCCAGCATGGCCAGACTTACAAACACCAAGTACTGTATGTATTTTGGCAAGTGTTACACCTCTATTAACAGTATAAGGAACTGCAGTAAATCTGCAGAATGAATGACACTGCTGACTGAAGTAGTTCCTTTTAATTTGGGGGGAGGAGGGAGGAGGACTTAATTTTCTAAAAGCTGGGAAAATAACACATACCTAAATTATGTTAGTGACTTAACATGATAGAGAAAAAGATGCTGCCAAGTGCTTCCAGAGGATTCCCATGTTGGAAGCACTTGCTGCTCAATGCAATATCATCCAAGGTATTTCCACAAGCTCCTGCTTGGGGGAGACAGTTACGGTCAACATGTGAAGTGCAAATTTGGGGCTGTCACTGACTAAAGTGCCCTAGGTAGTAGCCTTCCCTATGGTAAAGTGAGATGCCAGTGACTGGAGCTAGTTGGGAAAGACTCTTATTCTGGTGAGGCTGCATGGGTCAGCAGGGCGCCATGGACACAAGGATTCAGGACAGGAAGGAACCACTGCATCTTTCAAACCAGAAAGCGATTAGTGACTAAAGCAACAGTAAGCAGTAGGTGCACTCAAAGTACATACTGCTGCAGGTCACTAGTGCATGACACACACAGGGGTGCCAGGATTCTCTGGACTGAAGGAATTCTTTGAAAGCATAATAGCCACAACTACCAGAAACCGCTCCTCCGAACGGCTCAAAGGAGTCAAAGTAGATAAGCCGAGACGGGCTGAAGACAGGACCAGGGGTCAAGAACTGGGAAGAAGAACACCGATGTCTGAGCACGTCCAGTCCTCTGAGCCCTTGTCCTATAAAAACATAAAGAGATAGACCTAAGAATAAGGACTGAACTATGTTAAAACAGCAAAAGTAGTATTATAACAAAACGGACAAGTGAAACCACAAAAGGGGGAATAAAAACTCCTGTAAAAGCTAGGTGCTGGTGGCTCAGTCCTATAATCCTGGCTACTCAGGAGGCTGAGATCTGAGGATTGCAGTTTGAACCCAGCTTAGGCAAGAAAGTCCGTGAGACTCTTATCTCCAATTAGTCACCAGAAAACCAGAAGTGGCACTATGGCTCAAAGTGGTAGAGCACTAGTTATGAGCAAAAGAGCTCAGGAACAGCACCCCAGGCTCTGAGTCATCACTTTATAGCCAGGTACAGGTGGCTCATGTTTGCAATCCTAGCTACTCAGGATGCTGAGATCTGAGGATAGCAACTCAAAGCCAGGCCAGACAGGAAAGTCCATGAGACTTTTTTTTTTTTGGCCAGAGGGCAGTCATGGGGCTTGAACTCTGGGCCTGGGTGCTGTCCCTGTGCTCTTCAGCTCAAGGCTATCGTTCTACCACTTGAGCCACAGAACCACTTCAAGTTTTCTGGTGGTTAATTGGAGATAAGCCAATTGCTTTTAACCGCAATCCTCAGGTCTCAGCCTCCTTGAGTAGCTAGGATTACAGGTATGAGCCACTGGTGCCCGGTATCCATGAGACTTTTATCTTCAATTAACCACCAGAAAGCTGGAAGCAGAGCTGTGGTTCAAGTAGTAGAGTGCTAGCCTTGAGCAAAACAGCTCAGAGACAGTGCCCAGGACTGAGTTCAAGTCCCAGGACGGACATTAAAAACAAAGGTCACTTCACTTGTACACACCTGGGCACATGTGGTGGGCAGCAGCTCTGATGAGTCCAAGGCTCTGCCTGCACTTCACAGTTTCCTTTCTTAAATAGTTCTCAGAGACTCCATAACACTCACAGGGAAGGCACATATACATACACAGTGACATTCATAGCCAGGCTGGCTTCAGTATTCAAGATACCCTTTAGTAATTATATGTGATCTGCTACTCCAAAAACCAGAACTAATTGTTTAAGGGTCTTTGTAAAATAACAGATTTCTATGCAAAAAATCCTACCCACCCTGCTTCTTTCTATTCTTAGCAAGTATTCTCTGTGGATGACCAGGTAGAGTAGTCAACTGTTCACAACAATGGAATGTGTTAATAATGCTCAAGTTTTCTCTAAAGAGAAAAACCAAATGTGGTGGGTGGTGATGCTGGAAAGGTGAGTCAATAGAGTTTTCCTACTGGTAAGAGACGGTATGGATCATCCAGGCCTGAGGGGGTCTGACAGCTAGCTATCTTTAGGCAGCCTTCACCTGTCATCCATTCTTGGTAAGGGCCACCTGGCTTCCCAGGGAGCCATATACACTTCCCTTTTGGCCTCCTAACTGTCTGTTTTAGTCGGCGAAATCCTATTTCAAAATCTACTTGGTATATATTTGCTAGCACGGACATCTAGCCAACATGTTGCTCTGACACTTCGCAAGGTACTTTTAGGGATATAGCTTTGCCTGCTACTCAAGAATAAAGGCTGGAAGGATACGCTTCAAGGCTGCATTATGGACAGGGAGAAAGCTTGAGAAGCTGACATTCAGAGGTATGCTTTATGAATTTCAGCCAAACCTGGCTTGCAGAAGTTAATGTTGCTTTTTTTTCTTGGTATGTATTGTGGCCCTTAGCCTTTTTGCTTAAGGCTGCTACTCTACCACTTGAGCCACATCTCCATTTTTGGCTTTTGCTGGTTAAGTAGAGATAAGTGTCTCAAATCAAAGACTTTCCTGCTCAGGCTGGCTCTGAACCTTCACTCATTCTCAGACCTCAGCTTTCTTTTTTTTTTTTTTTTTGGTCGGTTGTGGGGCTTGAACTCTGGGCCTGGGCGCTGTCCCTCAGCTCTTCAGCTCAAGGCGAGCGCTCTACCACTTGAGCTACAGCGCCACTTCCGGTTTTCTGGTGGTTTACTGGAGATAGGAGTCTCACGGTCTCTCCTGCCCGGGCTGGCTTTGAATCGCGATCCTCAGATCTCAGCCTCCTGAATAGCTAGGATTACAGGCGTGAGCCACCAGTGCCCGGCCAGACCTCAGCTTTCTGAGTAGCTAGAATTACAGGTATGGGACACTGGAATCTGATTTTATCTTCTAGGAAACTGAAGGATGCCAAGGTTGATGCTTCCAGTGATTAACCTATTGGAGAAAATTCATAAACAGGCAGATGTGGAGAACCTACTTCTACCTTCATAGTCTCCTGAGGCATGGGACTGAGGAGATGTGTCTGCACAAAACTCATCATAGGTGTTAATAACATAGATAATAACACACATTTTAGAGTTGTAACATGAAACATTTCATAAGCAAAATATATTGACTCTTTAAGACTTTTTAGGTTACCATTATGGACATCACTAACCCTCACTCCAGCAAGCAGACAGTTTCTTCAACCAAAAAAGTTTCCAGTATATGACTATTTTCCTACTTTTCCTATTTTTCTTGTCTTTCTCTAATATCCTGATATTTCATGTACAATTTTCTTTTTAAAAAAGCAAAATGCTTAGATGTTCTAACCTCTGTCTTTCTCAGTTATAGATGTCTGTTGTATACTGGCTTTAGAGAATTCTACTGTGATCATCAAAGTAAAGGGGCTTTGTACCCTACCACTTGGAGCAGAGTGCCATTTCTGGCTTTTTCTGGGTAGTTTATTAGAGATAAGACTCTCACGGACTTTCCTGCCCACCCAGCTGACTTCCAACTGTGACCCTCACTGGCATGGATTCACTTTTATATTTTAAGATGTCTAAATTGTGGAATAGATTGTAGATGTTGAAGGAGCAAATAAAAGGAAAGCAAGCATAGTAAAATGTTAATTGTTGCATCTAGATGATGAGATTAAGGGTTTTTAAAATTTCTTTCAGCTGGATGTTATTAGCTCACACCTGTAATCCTAGCTACTCAGGAAACTGAGCTCTGAGGATCACAATTCAAAGCCAGACCGGGCAGCAAAGTCTGTGAGACTCCAATTAACGACCAGAAAACCAGAAGTAGAGCTGTGGCTCAAGTGTATAGCACTAGCCTTGAGCAAAAGGAGCTCAGGAACAGTGCTTAAGCCCGGAATTCAAGTTCTAGGACAGGCACAAAAATAAATAAAACAATAAAAAGATGAACAAGCACATGATTAAGCAGCTATCAAAGTCTTGCCCTTGAATAAAGATAGGAAGGACTTCCAGGTCTATTAAAAGTGTGCCTTCTGGGGTTGGGAAGGTGGCTCAGTGGTAGAACGCTTGCCTTGCATGCATGAGGCGCTGGGTTCGACTCCTCAGCACCACATAAGCAGAAAAAAAAAGCCGGAAGTGGTGCTATAGCTCAAGTGGTAGCATGCTAGCCTTGAGCTGAAGAGCTGAGGTACAGCGCCCAGGCCCAGAGTTCAGGCCCCATGACCGGACCCCCCAAAAAAACTAAACAAACAAAAAAAAAAGTGTGCCATCATTCTTAAAGGAACCTGAGTAAAACTTCTAATTTACGGAGGGGGGAGGCTGGGAAGGGATGTGAAGGATAAACAAAGGAGGAGGCTGCAATGCTTGGTAAGAAATGTACGCATTATCCTGCCCATGTAACTGTAACTCCTCTGTACAGTATGTTCACAAATAAAATTAAATTTAAAAAAAAAACAAAACTTCTAATTTACTTACGATTCTAATTTAGAGAAGCTTAAAAAAAAAAAAAGAATGTAAAAGAAGGCTGAGAATATGGTTTGGTGGTAGAGTGCTTGCCTAGCATACATAAGGCCCTGGGTTTGATTCCTTAGTACCACACACATTAAAACAAAAAGAATACAAAAGAGTGGAGACTTGAGGAAGATGATGGTCTAAAGATCAAAGGGATTAGATGGTCACTCTAAACACACAGCCAGGGAGAAGGGAAAGTGGGAGAAAAATGAGGGAAGGGGTAACAAGTTTGACAAGAAATGTACTTATTACCTTATCTATGTAACTGTAACCCCTCTGTACATCACCTTGACAACACACACACACACACACACAACCATTCTCAACAAGAAGCAATTTCTCTCTTTGTAAACAGTGAACCGTGATATCCATGTTCCCTAGTAAACACGAGAGTTTTACCCTCATATACCAGGACTATGAATCTTCTAAAACATGAAGGCAGGTGAAACTGTTTCTCCCTGGGACCCCTAACCCATCTTTCTTCCCTCCTTCGGTAGGTGTACCTTATCACCTCCCTTTTCTGGCTATTTCCTATGAAAAGTCTTCTTCATGATTTTCCCTCTCATACTTACTGTCTTCCTCGTGGTTATCTTTTTGGCTTAACTCTGCTATCAGTATTTTTCTGTCTTGTCTGGCTATTACACTTGTACTTCAGTTACTGTATTTGCTCAAGTTCTATATTTTCAAATCTTAGGAAAAAAGTGTCTCAGGGGGTTAAGGTGTAGCTCAATGGTGAAGCAGTTGTTGATGTATACACGAGACCCTGGATTCCTTTCCAGAACTGCACAAAAAAGTCCTAGGTCTCCAAAGTTTTGTTAATTCTTGAGTGTTTAAAATGTCAGTTGGGTGCCAATGGCTCATGCCTGTAGCGCCAAAGTACTCAGGAGACTGAGATCTGAGGATCATGGTTTGAAACCAAGTCTGGGAAGGAAAGCACAAGGAAATGTGAGACTCTTATTTCCAACGAACTACCAAAAGCCAAAAGTGGAGCTGTAGCTCAAGTGGTAGAGAGCTACCCTTGAGCACAAAAAAATCTCAGGGTCAGTCCCCAAGCTCTGAATTTAAGTCCTAGGACCAGCACGTGTACACACATATGCATGTGAACACCCACCCACCCACACAAAATGTCATTTGGGAACTTAAGGTATGACTCAAGTGGTACAGCACCAGTCTTGAGCACAAAAGGTAAGCAAGAGTAAGAGGCCCTGAGTTCAAACCCTAGTACCCACACATAGAAAAAAAAGTCATATAAAGTATCTGTGTATATACACATACATCTACCCTCCGCTCTACCACTTGAGCCACAGCGCCACTTCTGGCTTTTTTTCTTTTTGCTTAGGTGGTACTGAGGAATCGAACCCAGGGCCTCATGCATGCAAGGCAAGCGCTCTACCACTGAGCCACCTTCCCAGCCCTCATTGTGATCTACATTAAAGATGGCCAGAAATGAAAGAATCCCAGGTGTATCATTTAACAATGGTAAAAAAACAAAATATAATTTCCCTTGTTTAAATCCTCAAACAAAATGCTATTGAAGAAGAATATACTGAATTCTTTTGAACATTATTTAACTTACTTCTTTCTCCCTTGCTAGGGTTAATAGTATACTTAAGCAGGGCGCCAGTGGCTCATGTCTGTAATCCTAGATCTGAGGATCCTGGTTCAAAGTCAGCCTAGGCAGCAAAGTCCATGAGACTTTTCTTTCTAATAACAACCAGAAAACTAGAAGTGGTTCTGTGGCTCAAAGTGGTAGAGCACTATCCTTGAGCAAAAGAAGCTCAGGGACAGTGTCAGGCCCTGAATTCAAGCCCAAGGACTGGCAAAAATAAACAACAGGAAAAAAAAAAACCACCAAAAAACAAAAAAAACCTAAGTCCCAAAAAACAAAGAAGTTTCATATACCTGACAAATTTAAGATCTGTATCCTGGCTGGAATCTAGCAGTCTCTTCAAAGATGAGTTCCTTGAGCCTTTCCTTAGGCAAGTCATCCAATTCCATGTCAAACTTGAATGGTGCTTCAGCAATGGGCTTTAAGAGAAAACAAACATTGAATAGTCAAAAGTAGTTATGGTTAAGCCAGTAATTTTTTGATTCATAAAATGGCTGGGCGTACATTCTGAACATGCAACAGGACTGGTATTTCATAAAACCTGAGAGCCTCAGGGCTGGGGATGCAATTCAGTGGTAGTATGCGTGCTTACCATATGCAAGGGCAGATGGTAGATTCCAACCCTAGTATTGTACAAAAAGAAGACAGACTGGGAACATATCAAGTATATATGGAAATATCAAAAAGAAACCCTTTGTGTAATGTAAACTAATAAAAAAGAGGAAGAAGAAGAAAAAAAAACCTGGGAGAAACTGAATTCATTTTGAGTTTACTGCTGAACTTATCATAAATTCTAGAATAATTTTTATATAATGTTGCAATAGCAAAATGTGCTGTCGTGGGGTGGTTTCATGTTCATACAATCAAAAGCATAAAACTAGGGCTGGGAAGGTGGCTCAGTGGTAGAGTGCTTGCCTTGAATGCTTGAGGCCCTCGGTTTGATTCCTCAGCACTTAAGTGGCACTGTGGCTCAAGTGGTAAAGCACTAGCCTTGAGCTGAAGAGTTTAGGGACAGTGCCCAGGCCCAGAGTTCAGGCCCCACAACCAGCAAAAAAAAAAAAAAAAAAAAAAAGCATAAAACTAAACGAAATGCATTTGATTAGATATGAAGATAATATTATGTGAATATTGTTATTGTCTGAAAAATATTATAGAGAAAATAAAAATGAAGCTGTGAGGAAGAGTAATACTATTGGAAAATGTTCATGTTTGCAAAAGTTTCCTGCAAAGTAGTAAGACTTAGAAATACTCCAAATAGATACACCCACATACACACATTTTTTTAAACTGGCACTGGTGTTTGATTTTAGGTTTGTGATTGCTAGGCAATTGAGCCACATCCCAAGTCCAAATAATTTTTAAACTTTTTTTTGAGACAGGGTATCTATGTATGTAAAATGTGTATGTGTGTCTGTGTGCATGTATTATACAACAGACACATAGCCCAGACTTGCTTCAAACTCCTGTTCCTCCTGTCCTCTTTTCCTAAATACTTGAATTACAGGTATGCACCACCAGGAGTGCTAAATTTTGAGAAGCCCAGTACTGTATGTTACAGGACTAAATTGAGAATGATACATACTATTAACTAGTGGATACCTAGACAGTCAGACCTACTCCTTACACATGGCTTCTAGAGGAAGATGGACTTCAAACAATGCACTATGCTTTAGCTGCTTGAAAGGGGAAAGGATTCATATCCAAACAAGAACAAACAAGTAGCCCTGCCTAAAGGATGTTTTAATGTTTGGGATCATATCAGGTATCCTACATATTTCATCCAGTGCTCCAGGACACTGATTAATCAGGACACATCAAGAGGCTGGAAAGATCCTCATCCTTGTATTTCTACCTCTTTCATTACTGACTGTGCTGTAGACATCTCTGTAAGCTTTCCCAAGTGTTTAGGAGGTAGATGTAAAGAAGCTGACTAGTACACTTCCATGAGTACTATCTTCTTTATTAGCTTTTTTTTTTCTTTTTCATTCTGTCCTTGATAATTATTTTTTGGTTGGTCATGGGGCTTGAATTCAGGGACTGGGTACTGTCCCTGAGCTTTTCTGCTCAAGGCTAGTGCTCTACCATTTTGAACAAGAGCACCACGTCTGGTTTTCTGGTTGTTAATTAGAGTCTCACAGACTTTGCTACCCGGTCTGGCTTTGAACTGTGATCCTTAGATCTCAGCCTCCTGAGTAGCTGGGATTATAGGCCACCAGTACCCAGCTGAAGGCTTTTTTTGTGTGTGTGTGTCGGTTGTGGGGCTTGAACTCTGGGCCTGGGCACTATCTCTAAGCTCTTCAGCTCAAGGCAAGCACTCTACCACTTGAGCTACAGCGCCACTTCTAGTTTTCTGGTGGTTTATTGGAGATATAGAGTGACTTTCCTGCCTGGGCTGGCTTTGAACCGTGATCCTCAGATCTCAGCCTCTTCAGTAGCTAGGATTACAAAGCGTGAGCCACTAGCACCTGGCTGAAGGCTTTGTTTTCTTCCACTCATGCTGCATTTTTCTTCGTTATCCTCCAGAGAATAAAGGCTAAAATGGAACTCATAGAGGAATCATAGAAGCAAGGCAATGGAACTGTACTGGAAGGAGCTGCCACACCCAACTCTGGACTTATTGTGCACAACAGGTTCTGTCTCTAGGAAGTGGCATGCCCAACAGAGCCATCAAACTAAGGCATAAGCCATGCAGGCTGACCTCTTGCTCTGCCTGGTGTTCTCCGAGTAGCTGCCAGCCTCTCTAGTCTCAAATCCTAGGAAAGGCGCATCGGTTCAGATGTTTCTAGCTAGATGTCTATAGCCTTAGGCCCTTCCCCTTGCCATGATCCAGTGGTATAGCTGTTTCCCTTTGTCCATCTAATGTTCCAGCCCCTATTTGCTGTAGGTGGCCTGGGGAAAGTTTTCTGAGGTAAAGAGAATGGGCTTGGGGACAGGAGAGTTGACCTATGACCCCCATGTTCATCCTCAAGGTAGAGGAGGTATGTTAGAAGGACCAGTAATGCCACCATTCACTTCTTAGAACAACCTAAGCAGGAAATAGTTTGGACTGCTATTGGCTGGTCTAAATCTCTGTTTTTGTTTTTGCCAATTCTGGGCTTGAACTCTGGGACTGGACACTGTCCTTGGGCTCTTTTTGTTCAAGGCGAGCACTCTATCTGGTCTAAATCTCTGAAGCAGCAGTCAGGAGTATGGATTCTTACCTCATCACTCGGGTCATAATACTGCTCCAGATATGGGTGGGCCAGAGCCTGTTCAACTTCAATCCTCTTGTGGGGGTTGAATGTCAACATTTTGTCCAGTAAATCCAGAGCTACAAAGAGAGATTTTGTAGTGGTGAGAAGCAGAAGTAGTCATTAATATGCTTCTGATTTTCTGTTTAACTTGACCTACAAGACTATAACAGAGTGAGGCATCACTGTTGGATGAGCACACAACACACCCAAAGCCTCCTTCGTCTCTGAGTCCCTTAAATGGTGAAAATCTCATTCTGTCTTCCTCTTCTCCAAAAATGGCACCCCTATAGGTTTCCTTCTTTTGTTTTCATAGTTGCAAATAATCTATTTTGATAGTATTCAGACCTCCTTTATCCTCCCTGCCAGTCCAATCCCTTTCCATCAGCACCTAATCAATGACAGTCTATTTCTCTCCTCTCATCCCCCTGCTGATCAACAGCCTTAGCTGAGTTTCTCTATGCTAACCTCCGTCTACTTGCAATGAATTACGAAGTCATTTACTCCTTCTTTTTCCATTCTCCCCTCCCCTTCTCAGAGTAGCCTCTTAGCTTGATTCATGTTCTCTGTTAAACTGTAAAAAATATGTGTGGATGTGTGTTTTAGAGAGAGGGGGAGAAGAGAGAGAGAAAGGGGGGGAGGGAGAGAGAGAGAGAGAAAGATACGAATATGCCTTTTAGGTCTGGCTTCTACATATGAGTATAGATCCTAGCTCACAGATCCTCAAGCATCTCAGAAGGAAGAATCCTATGTTCAAGTCTGAAAACCTATTTTAAGTCTAAAAAAAGAGTAGCTAATAAAGAACACAAATTTTTAGTGAATGTAAGCAACACTGAAAACAGAAACAAAAATATGGCATCTACTTAATGAAGACTCTTAGCTCACTTGCAGGTGGGAACATCATCCACCTGCAAATTAAATTAGCACATGCTATTAAGCCCTATGATCATTTAATAACCAAAATGTTGGTTTAATATTCAATATCAGCCTAAGAAATCAGTTTTCTTTCAAAAAGTGAGTTTTAATGACATTAAAAAATGTTCAGGGACTAGGAAGGTGGCTCAGTGGTAAAGTGCTTGCTTTTGCATGCATGAGACCCTGGTTTGAGTCCTCAGCACCACATAAGCAGAAAAACTGGAAGTGGCACTGTGGCTCAAGTGGTAGAGTGCCAGCCTTGAGCTGAAGAGCTGAGGGCCAGCGCCCAGGCCCAGAGTTCAGGCCCCATGACCGACAAAAAAAAAAAAAAAAAGTTCAGCCACGTGCTGGTGGTTCCATGCCTAAACAATCCTAGCTATTCAGGAGGCTGAGCTCTGAGGATCACAATTCAAAGCCAGCCTAGACAGAAAAGTCTGTGAGACTTATCTCTAACATTAAACTACTCAGAAAAAGCCAGAAGTGGCATTGTGGCTCAAGTGGTAGAGTGCTAGCTTTGTACAAAAGAAGTGTAGGAACAGCGTCCAGACCCTGAGTTCAAGCATCAGTATTCCCTGCCCTCCTACCCTGGCCACAAATGTTCAATTTATGAGAATAGACAAGTAAACCTTTTGAAGTGAAGTGACCACTTGTCTGCTAGGTTCTCTCATGGCTGAGGTTACTTAGAGAGTATGGGTTTGCATGCTCATGCTCAGTTCTGGTATTCACTTTCCACTTTCCATATGGCATATACAACAGAGCCAATTCTTGATCTTTTTTTTGTCTTTTGTTTTTTTTTTTTGGTCAGTCATGGGGGCTGAACTCTGGGCCTGGGCACTGTCCCTCAGCTCTTCAGCTCAAGGCTAGTGCTCTAGGGGCTGGGAAGGTGGCTCAGTGGTAGAGCACTTGCCTTGCATGCCTGAGGCCCTGAGTTCGATTCCTCGGCACCACATAAGCAAAAAGTAAAAACCCAGAAGTGGTGCTGTGGCTCAAGTGGTAGAGCGCTAGCCTTGAGCTGAAGAGCTGAGGGACAATGCCCAGGCCCAGAGTTCAGGCCCCATGACTGGACCCCCCCCAAAAAAAGAGGCTAGTGCTCTACCACTTGAGCCACAGCATCACTTCTGGCCTTTTCTGCTTATGTAGTGCTGAGGAATCGAACTCAGGGCCTCATGCATGCAAGGCAAGCGCTCTACCACTGAACCACCTTCCCAGCCCACCTTGATCTTTAAGACAAAAGAAATAGTGCAATAAACCATGGTGGTCACTGAAAAATTCCACATAGCACAACATCTCTTTTATTCAATATGTACATTTTGGGGGGGGGGGGGTTGAGAGGGGAGTTGGTCCTGGGGCTTGAACCCAGGGCCTGAGCATTATCCTTGATCAATTTTTTTTTCTTTTTTGTCAGTCGTGGGGGCTGAACTCTGGGTCTGGGCGCTGTCCCTTTAGCTCTTCAGCTCAAAGCTAGTGCTCTCCTACTTCAGCACCACTTCTGGCTTTTTCTGCTTATGTGGTGCTGAGGAATTGAACCCAGGGCCTCATACATGCAAGGCAAGCACTCTACCACTGAACCACCTTCCCAACCCCATCTTGAGCTCTTTTGCTCAAGGTTAGTGCTCTACTAATTTTTTTTTTTTTTGGGGGGGGGGGGGGTCCGGTTGTGGGGCCTGAACTCTGGGCCTGGGCGCTGTCCCTCAGCTCTTCAGCTCAAGGCTAGTGCTCTACCACTTGAGCCATAGCACCACTTCTGGCTTTTTTGTTTTTGCTTATGTGGTGCTGAGGAATCAAACCCAGGGCCTCATGAATGCAAGGCAAGCGCTCTACCACTGAGCCACCTTCCCTGCCCCAGTGCTCTACTATTTGAGCCACAGTATTATTTTAAGCAACCCCTCCCCTCAACCCCTGTACTGGGCCTGAACTCAGGCCTTATGCTCTCATCTTGTGCTCTACCATTTTGAACCACATGTCTCCACTTCTGGCTTTTTGTTAAGTAACTGGAGATAAAGTCTTAAGATTTGTCTGCCAGGGTTGGCTTTGAACCACAATCCTCAGAACCCAGCTTTGTGAATAGTTAGAATTATAGGAGTAAGCCAATGGCACATCTGGCTTCTGACAGCATTATTTCTATGCTATCAAGGGTACTTCTCTGTTCAAACTTGTTGGTATTAAGTAGGAAGGTACTTCAAGGCAACTGAGTATTTTGCAGCTTAAGCATTTCTAAAACAGATCTGTTCTTTCAAAATTCTAGGTCCTTCCAGGCAAAAATTTCTAAAGAAAACATTTTTTTCTTAGTACTTAAAAAGTAACTGGCTCTCAGCCTCCTTATACTGCTATTTCTGCATTATTCACAGCTACCAAAGGAGAAAAAACGAAATGGGAGGCAGTTGGCAGGTGCTGATCCCACAGTCAGAGTGCTCCCCCTCCTCTTCCTCCCACACCACACAGCAATCCACTGGTACCACTCAGATGGTGTGAATCATGGCTGTTTGTGTGCATGCTTACTTGGGCACAGGTTTCCTTCCCCTGAAAGATTGGAAGTCCCTCCAAGGCTGGTATTACATTTGACCATGATCCCTAGCTCTTACTACTATCCACCCAGAATTCCATCCCTTCTAATATTACACTAAAGAATACAGTAAGCTGCCTCTCTCTCTTTTCTATTTATCAGGACTTTTCCTCCTTGTGCTAGCCCATGCACACACATGAGCACACACACATACACAGAATTAACATCTAGAAGATTTAGGCTGTTGGAATGGTGCAAACCAGTACAGCACTCACGGAAGTTGAGCCAAAGAAGATCATGAGTTTGAGACCAACCTATGCTGTTTAAACAGACCTTGTAAGTAATAAGCTGAATGTCAGTTAGCCCATGCCTATAATGTTCCCTACTCAAAAGGCTAAGACCTGGAGCATTACAATTCCAAGCCAGAAAAAAAAAAAAAAATTCTAAGCCAGCCTAGGCAGAAAATCTGTAAGTCTCCATCTTCAACTCACTGGCAAAATGTTAGACTAGAGATATGGTTCAAATAGTAGAGTGCCATCCATGAGCAAGAAACGGGGTGAGCAAGAGCACAAGGCCTTGATCAAAGTTCAATCCCTAGTACTTTGATCCTATTTACAACTAATATATAAATGTGGGCAATGACTCAGCAGAAGTGTCAAACAGGTTTTCTAAGGGACAGATTTCTGACATGAACTACATTAAAAGAGGGGAGGAATACATCAGAATTTTACCTTTTTTTGGGGGGGGGGGGGAGAGTTGGTTGTGGGGCTTGAATTCTGGGCCTGGGCACTGTTCCTCAGCTCTTCAGCAAAAGGTGACTGCTCTACCATTTGAGCCATAGAACCACTTCTGGTGGTTTACTGGAGATAAGAGTCTCATGGACTCAAAGCCAGCCCAGGCTGGCTTTGAACCACGATACTCAGATCTCTGAGTAGCTAGGATTACAGATGCCACTGGCATCCGGCTCTACCTTTCTTTAACAACCATCTGTTGGTTTTGCATGCCAGTGGCTACTACCCCATAGCATTCAAATTACATTTGCCATAAGGCATCTTAGGCTACTTGCTATGCTGTGGGAATGGTGGCACTGGCTGGGCCACCTTACCAGGGCTCCTACTTGGCCATGATGAGTGGTTAGAGGAGGGAAAGGTACTTAAGTTGGGCACAAAGAGACAATGAGACTCAGCCTGTGACTTGGGCTGAAAGCATCAGGAAACAGAATGTGGCTGATAAGGATGTGTAGAAGACAGCAATGCTAATTCCAGGTGAAGTGACTGTGCTTACAAATCCAAATTCTACTAGACTTTTCTTCCAGTTATGGGTACTAAGAAAGTCCTTCTGGCTTAAGTTGGTTGGTAATAAGATCTTGTTATATAGTACTGAAAAGACCTTAAACAGGTGACACATAAACCTGCCCCTAAATCTCCTCATAAGGCCCTTGAGCCTATCTCTAAGAATACTTCTAATTTTAAGGGGTATTTTTGTTGTATATTTCATATAGTTTGAATCATACTGTGTAACAAATGCTGTATTACTTTTCCATAGTAAATATTCATCATTATTTTCCCAAGTTAAAAAACTTTGCAAAAATAACTCTTAGTGGCTTTATAATATTCTTTTAAGTAGATAATTATCATTGGCATTTAGGTGGTTTCTAATGCCTAAATTTAACATGATCCAAACTAAATTCTCCAGGCAATCTCCTGAACTGCTCTTCTATAGTTTTCCTTATCTCAGCATTTCCTGTGAACTGAATGTCTTTGTCTTTTGCTCATTTATTTAGCCACTGAGCTCTTAGATTTGTCTCTGAACTTTCTATACTAATAATACAGATGATGAAACTATCAATTATCAAGTGGGAATTGAGTCTGTACAGGAAAATTATGAAGCTTGTCCAAAGTCAAAGGCTACAAATATGGAGTCCTATTTTTAACTTAAAAGGCTGATTCCAGAACTCCAGGGCATTAGCTATTGTTCTGTTTCTCTGCTACATATCAGTAAGGATAGGAACCTAAACGTTATTCAGTGTAGAATATCTTTTTTTTGGTCGGTTTGAGGCTTGAATTCTGGACCTGGGCACTGTCCTTCAGCTCTTCAGCTCAAGGCTAGCACTCTACCACTTGAGCCACAGTGCCACTTCCAGCTTTCTGTTTCTGTGGTGCTGAAGAATGGAACCCAGGGTCTCATGCATGTGAGGCAAGCACTCTACCATTGAGCCACCTTCCCACAGCCCCCGTAGAACATCTTAGAACTACTGTTCACACCTAATCTTTTGTCTTTTAGACTTTTATGCAATCAAACCTCTTCTTTTCCCTTCGTGTTTATTTTGTTTTCAAAGTTTAGGAAGATAGTCTTTCTCCATGTACAGATCAGAAAAAACAGTAAATACTCTAAAAATATTGTATAATTTTTTTAAGTAGTTAATAATTGATTCTTCTGGAATTCATTTTCATGTGTGAGTAATAATTTAAATTGATTTTCTTCCAAATATTCAACCAGCCTAGAGCCATCTGCTGAATAATAATCATTCTTCCCCCTCATTGGAGTCATTTGGAGAGGAATTCTAACCTAAGATTCCTTTGAAGAAAAATCTACAATAATCACTAGAGTTTAGGGGATTTGGTAATCAAAAATGTCCAAAAAATATGTGAAAAAATGTTCAATTTCACTCTTAATTAAAGACAAACTAAATGCCATTCCCACCCCCATGTGGTTGGCAGACCCAAAAGTTCAATACTCCCGAATTACTGGAACAAAAGGCGTGTGACAGAATTACTAGAGTGCCCTCCGCAAGATGCAACCAATTTATACTCCACCAGCTGTCTCAGAGAACATCCACTTCCCTATAGCCTTGACCATACAGTGGGCTATCAAGCTTTTGGTGTTCGCTATTTTGAGAAATAGGTCCAAAAAGAATTACTGGTCTTTCAATGTTCCTATGCAATATGAGTAAAAAAACAAAACAAAACAAAAAAACAAACTTTCCCCCATAATTAAGGGACATTTTCACTCCCTTTTCTGAGAATTACCATTATTTAGACCTACAAGTCCCATTGTTTTCCTCGTCAGTTGGGGACTTCAACTCAGGGCCTGGGTACTATCTTTGAACTTTTTTGTTCAAGGAAGTTGTCTACCACTTTTGAGCCACAGCTCCACTGGTTTTGAACCTTGTTGCTTAAATGTTAGCCTCCTAAGTAGCTACAATTATAGATGTAAGTCACTGGTGCCTTGCTAGGTTCTTACTATCTATTCAAGGGCCACCAAAGAGTTACTCAAATCTGCACATTGAATAAATTTATGCATGCTTACACAGTAAAACTAAAAACAACTTAGTGGTGGATTAAAAATGGCACAAATCCTTTAGTTTCTTCCACTAACTGGAAAAATTCATTTCTTCATCACTTGAATCCAGCTTCATGATTTGATTTGACCAACTGAGTGTAACAGATTAGGTGTTCTGAGAATTGGTTTCAAGAGGTCTTGAACTTATGCTCTTTGTAAAAAAAAATTTTTTGGCAGTACTGGGGATTGAATTTGATCAAGCCTTGTGCTCTTGCTCAACCCCTTTTCTTGCTCATGGATGGCATGAACCGTACCTCTAGTCTGACATTTTGCTGGTGAATTGAAGATGGAGACTTACAGATTTTCTGCCTAGGCTGGCTTGGAATTATAATGCTCCAGGTCTTAGCCTTTTGAGTAGGGAACGTTATAGGCATGGGCCAACTGGCATTCAGCTTATTATTTACAAGGTCTGTCTAAACAGCATAGGTAGGTCTCAAACTCATGATCCTCTTTGGCTCAACTTTCCTGAGTGCTGTACTGGTTTGCACCATTCCAACAGCCTAAATCTTCTAGATTTTAATTCTGTGTATGTGTGTGTGCTCATGTGTGTGCATGCTCACTAATCCTGGGGTTTGGACTCAAGGCCTGGAAGTTGTCTCTGAGCTTTGAGCTTTTGTGGTCAAGGCTAGTGTTCTACTACTTGAGCCACAGCTCTACTTCCTGCTTTTTGGTGTTTAACTGGAGATAAAGAGTCTCATGGACTCTGCTGCCCAGGCTGGCTTTGAAAACCAATTCTCAGATCTCAGTCTCCTGAAATGCTAGGATTATAGACATATGAGCCACCAGAGCTTGGCTTAGATTTTAATTCCTGAATGAGCCAACCTCAAAATTCTTATGAAAGAAAAAAGAAAAATAAGCTAAAAAATAATTTGGTAATAATCTGATACAAGTAATGACTATCTAAAGAGAAAAGTAAGGAAAGAGAGTAAAGCTTCCAAGAAGGTCCATTTATCATAAAGGCTTAGTTATGCAATTTATTTATTTCTTTTGTCTTTTTTTGGGCAAGTACTGGGGCTTGAACTCAGAGCCTCCCACTATCATTTGGTTTTTTCACTCAAGGCTGGTGGTTCTATCACTTGAGCCACAGGTCAACTTCTGGGTTTTTAATGGTTAATTAGAGGCCAGCTCCCATGGCTCACGCCTGTAATTCTTGTACTCCAGAAGCTGAGATCTGAGGATCACAGATTGAAGCCAGCCAGGACAGAAAATTCCTCATGAGGGCTCGGAAGGTGGCTCAGTGGTAGAGCACTTGCTTGCATGCATGAGGCCCTGGGTTCGATTCCTCAGCACCACATAAGCAGGAAAAAAAAAAAGCTGGAAGTTGTGCAGTGGCTCAAGTAAGTGGTAGAGCGCTAGCCTTGAGCTGAAGAGCTGAGGGATAGTGCCCAGGCCCAGAGTTCAGGCCTGTGACCGGCCCCCCCCACCCCCCAAAAAAAATTCCTCATGAGAGTCTATCTCCAATTAACCACTCAAAAACTAGAAGTGGAACTGTGTTTCAAAGTGGTAGAGTGCTAATCTTGAGCAAAAGAGCTCAGGGACCGTGCTTAGGCCCAGAGTTCAAGCCCCACATCACACACACACACACACACACACACACACACACAAAAGGGGGGGGAGGTAAAGTACAAACCAAACCAAATAGTTACATATGTCATACACATGAAGTTCACTAAAAACAACAACAAAAAACCCTACAGCTTTATCAAAGAATTATATAATTTACACACACACACATAATTTGTATACACATTGGCAGAACAAAATTTTAAAAGTTATTTGGAGATTTTGGTAATTAATAGTAGTTTTTATTATCTTTCCCTATTCTTTCTAAATTATTTTATACAATCATAAAATGCTATATTTATATCAGAAATCAAAGAATTTCTCCTGAATCCAAAACAAATTCAATTCTAAAGAAGTATTTCTGAATCTTGACATAAATTCAAAATCTCAAACTGATAGTTGCTAAAATTAAAAAATATACAAATTCATACACACATATATACAAGAATACACACGGGGGGGGGGGGGGAGAGGGGGGGATGGGAAGGGGAAACAAAGGAGGAGGCTATAATGCTTGATAAGAAATGCACTCATGGGGCTGGGAAGGTGGCTCAGTGGTAGAGTGCTTGCCTTGCATGCATGAGGCCCTGGGTTCGATTCCTCAGCACCACATAAACAGAAAAAGCCAGAAGTGATGCTGTGGCTCAAGCAGTAGAGCGCTCGCCTTCAGCTGAAGAGCTGAGGGACAGTGCCCAGGCCCAGAGTTCAGGCCCCAGGACTGGCAAAAAAAAAAAAGAAAAAAAAGAAATGCACTCATTATCTTGCCCATGTAATTGTAACCCCTCTGTACAGTATTTTCACAAAAAAAGTTCAAAAAAAAAAAAAAAGAATACACACAAACAGCAAAATTTAGAAAAAGCTAAAATTTCAACAGCAGACTGAACAAAAATACTACAAAATCATAAGACAGATAGATCTATGTATGAACATGAAAAATATTTAAGACAATTCTAGTAGCAGTGACATTCAGGGAATAATTGAAAAAGAATTTTACCTTCTTAAATATTCATGAAAATTTTTGTTAACTTTTGAAATTATTATTGAGACAGGCTCTTGCTATGTGACCCAGTGCCTCAAATTTCTAATTCTCCTACTAGGATTACAGACTTGAGTTATCACATATACTTACATTTTAGGTTAAAAAAAATGTATAGACAAGCATAAAGAATAGAGGGAATGGAACTCAAATGGTAGCTCATTTACCTAGCAAATATCAGGCCCTGCGTTCAATCCCAGTACTGTAAAAGTGATATTATATAGTAGGGCAAGTAATAATGTAACTGGTCAAGCTGTCATCCAATTCCTTATTTAGATTCCTATTCATTTGTAAATACTCTTGTTTACATTGGGTCCTCCAGATAATCCAGCTAATCTAATGGGGATTAGAACATGGACAACTTGGAGTGGGGGAGGGAGGAATTATCTCATCTACCATGGTTTTACAATAATATAGAAGTTTTTTGTTTTTTGGGTAGTGTGGCCTGAATTCTGGGCCTGGGCCCTGTCCCTCAGCTCTTCAGCTCTAGGCCAGTGCATTACCACTTGAGCCACAGCGCCACTTCCAGCCTTTTCTGCTTATGTGGTGCTGAGGAATGGAACCCAGGGCTCTCATGCATGCAAGGCAAGCACTCTACCACTGAGCCACCTTCCCAGCCCCAAGGGTTTTTTTGTTTTTTGGTTTTTTTTTGTCATTTGAGGGGCTTAAACTCAGTGCTTGGGAGCTATCTCTGAGCTCATTTTTGCTCAAGGTTAGTGTTCTACCACTGCGAGCAACAGCTCTACTTCTGGTCTTCTGGTGGTTAATTGCAGATAAAGAGTCCTATGGACTTTCCTGTCCAGTCTGGCTTTGCCTGCCATGTCTGGCTTTGAACCGTGATACTCAGATCTCAGCCTCTTGAGTAGCTAGGATTACAGGTATGAGCCACCCACCAGTGCCTGTTTGTGTTTTGTTTTAAGCAGCTGCCCAAAGTTGGCATGGTGGCACAGGCCTATATCTCAACATTCAGAAGGCTTAGGCAGGAAGAATAGTGAGTTTAACATCAGCCAAGATACATACAAAGATCCTGTTGGGGACGGGGGTGTTTCTCATAAATATTCAATACATATTAAATAGTAATAGAAATGAAGCCAGGTGTGATGATCTATACCTGTAATCTGGTCAGAGGCTAGCTCTGTGCAAAAGTGCTAGACCTTATCTGATAAATAAAAACATACCAGGTATCAGTGACTCATGCCTGTAATACTAGCTACTCAAGAGGCTAAGATCTGAGATTAGTAACTTAAAGCCAGCCCAGGCAGGAAAGTCTATGAGACTCTATCTTCAATAAAATACCACTGAAAAAGTGAGAAGTAATGTTCTGCTCAAGTGGTAGATCACTAGCCTTGAGCAGAAAGAAGGTCGCTCAGGGATAGCATCCACATCATGAGTTCAAGCCCCAGTACCAACACATACAAAAAAGAAAAGCAGACTGTGGGACATGGCTCCAAAAGTGGAGCCTAGCAACCATAAGGTCCAGAAGTTCAAAACCCTAATGCTGCGCGTGTGCGTGCGTGCGCGCACTCGCACGTGCACGCACACGCGCACACACACACACACACACAAATCCAAACAATAGAAAGATAATTATTTATTTACAAAGGATAAAATCTTAGTTATTATTATTATTATTATTTGTGCCAGTCCTAGGGCTTGAACTTGGGGCCAGGGAGCTGTCTCCAAGCCTTTTTGCTCAAGGTCAGTGCCCTATGACTTCCAAATTTTTGGTGGCTAACTGGAGATCAAGTCTCATAAACTGTCCTGGTTGGGATGGCTTCAAACTGTGATCCTCTGATCTCAGTTAGGATTTATTAGAAATAGCTGCCAGTGCCTGGTTTATTACCATTCATTCAATTTTATTTTATTTTTGTCAGTCATGTTGCTTAAATTCAAGGCCTGGCTACTGTCCTTGAGCTTTTCTCCTCAAAGCTAGTGCTCTACTACTATGAAACACAGCTCCATTTCTGGTTTTGTGGTGGTTAACTGGAGAAAAGAGTCTCATAGACTTTCCTGCCTGGACTGGCTTTGAACCACAATCCTCAGATCTCAGCCTCCTGAGTAGCTAGGATCACAGGTGTGAGCCACCAGCACCCTGCTACCTTTTATTATTACTTTTTTTCTCCTTTTGTATACAGGTTATCTAATTGTTCCAGCACTTGCTGGTAAAGAGATGGATATAAGCAGTGACCTTTTTATAAATCTCAAGTGAATTATGATAAATGAAAGAATATGAACATAGAAGGCAATATATTCCACGATCACATTAGTATGACATTCTGGAAAAGGCAAAGCTATAGGGATAGAAATAAAATCACCTCATTCAGTCAAGTATTGGTGGCTCATCCCTGTAATCCTTGGTACTCACTCAGAAGGCTGAAATTTGAAGATTATGGTTGAAGTCAGCCTGTTTAGAAAAGTCCCTGGACGCCAGGCGCTGATGGCTCATGCCTGTAATCCTAGCTACTCAGGAGGCTGAGATCTGAGGATCGCGATTCAAAGCCAGCCTGGGCAGGAGAGACTGTGAGACTCCTATCTCCAGTAAACCACCAGAAAACCGGAAGTGGCGCTGTAGCTCAAGTGGTAGAGCACTCGCCTTGAGCTGAAGAGCTGAGGGACAGCGCCCAGGCCCAGAGTTCAAGCCCCACGACCGACAAAAAAAAAAAAAAAAAAGTCCCTGGAGACTCTTATCTCCAATTAACCACTCAAAAAACTGGAAGTAGAGCTGAGCTGTGGCTCAAAGTGGTAGAATGCTAGACTTGAGGAAAAAAGTTAGGGAAAGTGCCTAGGACCTGCGTTTAAGCCCCATGACCAACAACAAAACAAAGAAAGCACATCACTTGCTACCAGGACCAGGGGACTGCCTATAGGGAGCAGATCCTTTTCAGTGATTATAGAAATATTCCATGCGTTATGGGGGTATATACAGTACACCTTGTTAAAACAAAGAAACCCACTTTAGCCAAATGTTGACGAATCATGTCTGTAATCCTAGCTACTCAGGAGGCTAAGATCTTAAGATCATGGCTTGAAGCCAATTAAGCCAGAAGTGGAGCTGTGGCCCAAGTAGGAAAGCACTAGCCTTGAGCACAACAGCTCAGGGACAGCACCTAGGTCCTGAGTTCAAGCCCCAGGAATGGCACACCTCACCATAACCCCTAAAATAAGATGGACAGACTTCATGTAAACTATTCTTTATAAATCTGATTTGGAGCCGGATGCTGGTGGCTCAAGCCTATAATCCTAGGTACTCAGGGAGGCTGAGATCTGAGGATCACAGTTCAAAGCCAGTCGGGGCAGGAAAATCCATGAGACTCTTTTTTTTTTGGGGGGGGGAGGGAGTAGGGTCCGGTCGTGGGGCCTGAACTCTGGGCCTGGGTGCTGTCCCTCAGCTCTTCAGCTCAAGGCTAGTGGTCTACCACTTGAACCACAGCGCCACTTCCGGTTTTTTTTCTTTTTGCTTATGTGGTGCTGAGGAATCAAACCCAGGGCCTCATGCATGCAAGGCAAGCGATCTACCACTAAGCCACCTTCCCAGTCCCTTCCATGAGACTCTTATCTCCAATAAAAACCATTCAGTGGTAGAGTGCTAGCATTGAGCTGAAGAGCTGAGGGACAGACAGGCCCAGAGTTCAAGCCCCGTGACCGACCCAAAAAAAAAAAAAAAAAATCTGACTTAGAATTTAAGATTGAGATATCTGATCCAAAATGCCCTAAAATATAAAACTTTTTGAATACTGACACAATTCAAAATGTAGAAAATCCCACACACCTGAATGATCTACTGTAATGACTCACATTCAAAACAGGCTCACTAAAAATATTGTATAAAATTACCAACAGGTTATATATTTATGAAACAAATTAATTTTGTATTTAGATGTTGGTCCTTTCTCTAAGTTACCTCTTTATTAAATATTCCAAAATGTAAGAAAATTAATAATTCCAGACATTTCTGATCTTAAGCATTTCATATAAGAAATAGTCAACCTCTAATTTGTTTTGTAGGCTTAAAAATGTGACTAGAAATTGAAATAATACAAATAAACAAAAAAGTGGGAAAACTAGAACTTTCTCCAGACTTCTTCACCATATAGAAGATATTGCTCTCAAATTAAGAATCAAAGAGAGGCTGATGGTATCTCAGTATGGAGTGCATGCCTATTATAAAGTTAGGCATTGGGTTACAGCTCCAGCACTGGAGGATGGAGTGAAAAGAAAAGAGTAAGCTGGGTGCTGGTGGCTCATGCATGTAATCCTAGCTACTCAGGAGGCCGAGATCTGAGGATTGCAGTTCAAAGCCAGCCCAGGCAGGAAAATCTGTGACATTCTTTTCTCCAATTAAAAAACCCACCAGAACACTGGAAGTGGCTCAACTTGTAGACCGTTTGCCTTGAGCCGAAAAGCTCAGAGAAAGCGCCTAGGCCCAGAGTTGCAGCTCTACAACCAACCAAAAAAATTAAGCTCTCTTTACTACAAACAGTGACCTAACAATTTAACAAACACAACAAATATGAAGCTAAGTCTAAGAAACAATAATGAGCTAAGACTTACCTTTGGAGTCAGCATTTGGGAACAGCCTATTCCATGGTACTTTATTTTTGTGTGGAAGAGAGAGCAAATAGTTTCTAGCCTTTAAATTTATTATACAATTCAGGTCTTCCTGTGATGGGGATCCAAGAATACCTATTAAATAAAGTAATTAGCTGCTAAATATCAAGACCAAGGCAAACAAACATATCCTATCAATTTGAGACAGAATGAACTTTGGTCCTTAATGTCTTCTTACCATCACCTAATGCTTACCTTTCCTTTTTTTTTTTTTTTGGTCAGTTGTGGGGCTTGAACTCGGGGCCTGGGTGCTGTCCCTGAGCTCTTCAGTTCAAGGCTAGCGCTCTACCACTTGAGCCACAGCACCACTTCTGTTTTTTTCTGCTTATGTGGTGCTGAGGAATCAAACGCAGCAGGGTCTCATGCATGCAAGGCAAGCACTCAACCCATGAGCCACCTTTCCAGCCCCCTTCCCAAGAAATTTTTACATAAAGGTTTTATTTTTAATTTTTTTAAAAGATCAGAAATTTAACTCTATTACAGATTAGAATTATTAAAACTCCTGAGTCATTTAATGATGTGACTCTCAGGAACCTTACCCAGAATATGGTTCAGTTGGTCAAGATAATGCTTTCCTGGGAAAATGGGCCTATTGGACAGCATCTCTGCCAGGATACATCCCACAGACCAAATATCAATGGACTTGGTATAGCCCTGCAGCAGAAAGGGGAAAAAGGGCAGATAATGATTATCTATGGATATGCCAAACAAGGAGATCTTGTTCCATGAGATGCATATTGCTGATACAAGTTGGAGCTTTTTCAAAATGTCACAAATACATGAAAACAATAAAAAGAAAAATAATTATTTGGCTTTCTTATACTTAACCATGATTAATTTTATTTCACATTTCAAATGCTGATTAACTTTCAATTTAATTAGGTTTTCTAGCCAGGAACTGGTGGCTCACAGCTGAAATCCTACTCAGGAAGCTGAGATCTGAGGATTGAGGTTCTAAACCAGTCCAGCTAGACAAATTCTTGAGATTCTTTATTCTAATTAATCAGCAAAAAGCCAGAAGTAGAGCTCTGGAGCTCAAGTGGTAGAGTACCAGCCTTGAGCAGAAATAGCCAAGCAAGAGCATAAGGCACAGAGTTCAAGCCCTGGTAGCAGGGCATGCATGCATATGTACGTGTATACACACACACACGCATGCACGCACGCACGCACGCACGCACGCACACGCACACGGACCTCTGAAGTGTACTTCAGTCTTTTTTGAAAACAAAGTAGGGGGAGATTTAGAATTATTACATGCTTCAGGACATTAAAAACCCATTTAGTCACTTTTGGAAACATAAGTCAGTTCAAAAGAGGAGACATTACTATACTTTCAGGATAGCATATTCATCTTATAAATAATTTCTTTTTTCTTTTTTTTTGCCTGTCGTGGACCTTAACTCTGGGCCTGAGCACTGTCCCTCAGCTCTTCAGCTCAAGGCGAGCACTCTACCGCTTGAGCCACAGCGACACTTCTCACCTTTTCTGTTTATGTGGTGCTGAGGAACCGAACCCAGGGCCTCATGCATGCAAGGCAAGCACTCTACCACTGAATCACCTCCCAGCCCCATCTTATAAATAATTTCTAAACAAAGCAGGCTGAAAAACTTTGACCTCTACAAAAAAGTAACACCAATATTCTCATCATTTTCTATTTATTTTTCAGGTAAAATATTCTTTTTTTTTTTTTTTTTTTGGGTCCGGTCGTGGGGCCTGAACTCTGGGCCTGGGCGCTGTCCCTCAGCTCTTTTAGCTCAAGGCTAGCGCTCTACCACTTGAGCCACAGCGCCACTTCCGGCTTTTTTCTTTTTGCTTATGTGGTGCTGGGGAATCGAACCCAGGGCCTCATGCATGCAAGGCAAGCGCTCTACCACTGAGCCACCTCCCCAGCCCCAGGTAAAATATTCTTTTAAAGGAAGTCTGTTGGGTTGGGAAGGTGGCTCAGTGGTAGAGCACTTGCCTTGCATGTCTGAGGCCCTGGATTTGATTCCTCAGCACCACATAAGCAAAAAGAAAAAAGCCGGAAGTGGCACTGTGGCTCAAGTGGTAGAGCGCTAGCCTTGAGCTGAAGAGCTGAGGGACAGCGCCCAGGCCCAGAGTTCAGGCCCCATGACCCAACTCCCCCAAAAAAAAATTAAAAAAAAAAAAAAAAAAGGAAGTCTGTTAAAGTCATGTAAGAATTCAATGAAAAAAGGCTCTCTCCAAGGAACAGAAGCTACATTTTATGGAAGATATTAAATATAGTGATAAATGGAAGGAGAAATATAGAAAATACCAGAGAGAAAAATCTGAAGGTGGGTGCTGGTGGCTCTCACCTGTAATCCTAGCTACTCAGGAGGCTGAGATCTGAGGATCATGGTTCAAAGCCAGCCTGGGCAGGAAAGTCCATGAGACTCTTATCTCTAATAAACCACTAGAAAACTGGAAGTGGCACTGTGGCTCAAGTGGTAGAGTGCTCGCCTTGAGCTGAAGAGCTGAGGGGCAGCTCCAAGGCCCAGAGTTCAAGCCTCATGACTGACAAAAACAAAAAACAAAAAGCAAAAAACAAGAAGTGCTAATACTAGAGGAAAATGTAAAAAATGGCTCTGCTAGACCAAATCTGGAACAAACCTACATAATAGTAAGTGGTTATAAATCACCAAATAAATACTCAAGAGTAAACTAAAATATAGAAAAATGATAGATGTGTAAAAATCACCAGTGGATGGCAGGAGAAGTGAAAGTTTAATGAAGATAACGTACAAACTATTTCCCCATGAAATAATTACGAGTCCAGAAACTACTAATAATTTGATGGTGGATCTGGAGGATGCCATATTACCTAAAAGATAAATAAGATTACCCATTACAGTACAAAGGTAAAAGACTCTGAAAAGAGTTTTAACATTTCCTGCATGGCGGGCAGGAAATATTTCTCTCTTTTCCATTTTCCTCTACTTAAATGCTGTTTTACTAAAATAAATCGTGTGTGTGTGTATGTGTATATCTGAAAACAAGCAATGTGCTATCATTGTGGTATTAATGCCAAAAATGGATGATACAAAACTGAAGGGAATTCTGTTCTCAAAAAAAGGTACCAAACTAATGCTTATCATCTCAGGAATGCTAAGATGCCATGGCTGTAGGGAAGAAAACATGCCCTCTTTAGGAGTATTAATGTTCTAGATGTTCAAGGAGTTAAATGTCAGACGATTTTTTTTAAAGAGGAGAGAAAAAGGAGAAAGAAGGAGGGACAAAATGGCAGTATGTTAACAGCTGGTGGATCAAAGATAAAGGGTATATAGGCATTCATTGTATTTTTAAATTTTTCTATTTTTTAAAAAATGTTCTAGGGCTGGGAAGGTGGCTCAGTGGTAGAGCACCTGCCTTGCATGCTCAAGGCCCTGGGTTCGATTCCTTAGCACCACATAAGAAAAAAAAAAGCCGGAAGTGGCGCTGTGGCTCAAGTGGTAGAGTGCTAGCCTTGAGCTGAAGAGCTGAGGGACAGTGCCCAGGCCCAGAGTTCAGGCCCCACGACCGGACCCAAAAAAAAAAAAAATTGTTCTAAGTCAATAAAAAAGAAAAGAGAGTACCTGCCTACCAAGCCGGAGGCCCAGAGTTCAAATCCCAGTATTAAGTAAGTAAGTAAATAAACAATCGCCTACTATGGTCATACATGCCTTAATCCTAGTATGAGGGAGGGAAATCTAGGAAGATTGACAGTCCAAGGCTAGCCGAGTACTGGTGGCTCATGGGAACAATCCCAGATACTCAAGATTCTGCAATTTGAAGACTGAAGCCAACCAAAGCAGACAAATCCTCCAGACTCTTACCTCCAATTACCCATGAAAAAGTAGGAACTAGAGGCATGGTATGAGTGATAGAGAGCTAGCTATAAGGAAAAGCCAAATTACAATATGAGGACTTGACTTGAGTTCATTAACCAAGTACTGGCACCAAAAACAAAAGTTAGAGGTTAGCCTAGGATACATAATATAATGAGACTGACTCAGAAAAAGAAAAAAAGTGAATACATTACTAGAAGTAACATTCTCAGGCTAGAGGTACTACAAATGAAAAATGAATTTATACTAAGTTTTACCACAGTAATTCTCATGTAGAAGGAAAGTTGGGCACCTGAAAAAAATGCAGAACTACCTCACTAAGGGGATGATGAGAGAATAAAGGCAATGGGCACATTTCAAGTTATAATGAAGACTCAAAGTCAAGGGCCATCAGGACAAAAGGCTCAACAGACTCTACTTTTGCATGCCAACACTCTGTTTAGAACGGCTATCATGTAGCCCATTAGAGAAAAAAATCTGCATAGCTGGGAATGTGGCTCAGTGGTAGAGTGCTTGCCTAGCATGCATGAAGCCCTAGATTCAATTCTTCAATACCACATACACAAAAAAAAGCCAGAACTGGCACTGTGGCTCAAGTCATAGAGTAGTAGCCTTGAGCAAAAAGCTGAGGGACAGTGCCCAGGCCCTGAGTTCAAGCCCCAGGACTGGCAAAAAAAAAGAAAAGAAAAGAAAAAAAGACACTTGCTATGTGGGATTTTTTGCAACACAGTTATGTAAGAGAATCTACACAGCATTTTTTGAAATATTTACTGTAAAAAGTCCTTCTTTATAGTGTATTTTTTCCCCTAATGCTAGTACTGATGTTGTATGGTAAATCCAATCTTGAGAACAGAGAAGCCACTACTTAATAGGCCAAGTTTGGAATTTTTTTTTTTTTTTGGTCGTGGGGCCTGAACTCTGGGCCTGGGCGCTGTCTCTCAGCTCTTCAGCTCAAGGCTAGCGCTCTACCACTTGAGCCACAGCACCACTTCTGGCTTTTTCTGCTTATATGGTGCTGAGAAATCGAACCCAGGGCTTCATGCATACAAGGCAAGCACTCTACCACTGAGCCACCTTACCAACCCAAAATTCGGGATCTTTATAGAACACAGGCATGCAGCAGAGGAACTCCAGTCACAAAGCCCTACCACCCTGAATACAACTAACACATGGCTTATATGGCCAAAACCCACACAATGTTCATGGAATTAATCTTAAAATGGAAAGCAAACCAGATGTGAACATAATCAAAGTAAAACAGTGCACATTCAAATCTCACAAAGATATTAAATATAAGCCAAAACAAATCAAATGTGGACACAGTCAAGGGGAATCAAGCACCAGTCATCGAAGGAGAGTAAGACAGACTTACCTGAACATACCAACTCAAAAAACTTTTTTTTCATTTTTTTTTTTTATTGTGAAGATACCGTTCAGAGGGGTTGCAATTACATAGGCAAGATAATGAGTACATTTCTTATCAAGCTTTGTTGCCTCCTCCTTTGTTTTCCCTTCCCATACCCCCCCACCCCCCAAAACACATTTTTAAACTAAAGAATATTCTCTATTATTAAGGCCTTTTGCTTAGTCCCAGTCTCCTTTCTTCACTGGGACTTGAAGCATGATCTGGGCCTGGTCCCTTAACTTTTTCACTCAAGACTGGTGCTCTACCACTTGAGCAATAGCTCCTCTTTTAGTTTCTTGGTGGCTAACTGGAGAGAAGAGTCTCAAATTTTCTTGTCCTGGATGGCTTTGAATTACGACTTTAAGATCTCAGCCTCCTAAGTAGCTAGGATTACAAGTGTGAGCCATGGAGCCAGGCAGAAATATCTTTTAATGTGATTTTGCTTAACTAAAAACATGTATATAAAAAATAATTGCTGTGCCGGGGCGCCAGTGGCTCACGCTGTAATCCTAGCTACTCAGGAGGCTGAGATCTGAGATCTGAGGATCTCGGTTCAAAGTCAACATGGGCAGGAAACTCCATGAGATTCTTATCTCCAATAAACTACTAGAAAACCAGAAGTGGTGCTGTGCCTCTAGCAGTAGAGCGCTCGCCTTGAGCTGAAGAGTGCACGGACAGTGCCCAAGCCTGGAGTTCAAGCCCCAAACCGACCAAAAAAAAAAAAAAAAAAAGGAGACACAGGAGACAGACCATTTATGGTATTACCATAAATGATTACTTCCTCTCGACTCTAGCTGAGGTAGTAAGAATGGTCCAAAAGTTCAATGATGAACAAGATTAGATAGTACCTTGACTCTGGCCAGATGGGCCAAGCCTAAACCTAAGCTGAAGCTTACAGATGAGGTTTACAGCTATATATTTCAAAGTTTTCTTGCTTTCTGGTTTTCTTTTTTATGTTAACTTCGTCCTTACCTTGGAATTCAACATAATTTCTGGAGCCCTGTACCAACGTGTGGCTACATACTCTGTCAGGAAGCCTGTGTGATCATGATCTGGATCTGCAACACGGGCCAGGCCAAAGTCACAGATCTAAGGGAGAAAAAAGCAGACAACTGAGAATCTACCCAGCTTGATATCAGAATATCATAAAAGTAAAAGAAAACATAAGTAATAATGATAACAAGCAGTTGCTGCCACTACTATGTGAGGTATAAAAGCATTATTATTTAATCTTTTCAACAACCTGAAAGTCAGTGATGATTGATATGCCAAAGACTAACAAAGAGGCTGAAAGGATTTTTTAAAACAATACAACTTGCTGGGAATTAGTGGCTCACCCCTGTAATCCTAGCTACTCAGGAGGCTGAGATAGAAGGGGATTGTAGTTCAAAGCCAGTCTGGACAGGAAAGTCTGTAGAGTCTTATCTCTAATAATAAGTGGAGCTGTGGTTTTAGTGGGAAAGGAACAGTGGGGGTAGTATGCATACACGCATACACATATACACACCACGCACACGCACACAGATACAACTTAACTTGATGAGTGGGGTTGGAATAAGATGTGGGAGAGAATGACAAGGAAGGGATGACAAGCACTGTACTCATAAATTGACACGCAGAACTGAGACTGCTTTGCACACTATTTAAAGATAATAAATTTAATAAAAAGTATAATCAAGAGAAACAACTAGGAGACAACTTAAAAGAGGAAAGATTTCTCTCACATTTTCTTAACTGTTTAGTTGTAACTACATATAGCTTACTTGACAAAAATTGTTCTGGGTAAATTCAGCAAAGCCATCCAGACCCCATCTCAGCCCCATCTCACTGGTGCTCACAGGATCATTGCTGCTAGGATTAGCTATTGGAATTTGCACTGGACTTCTATTTCTCAGATTCCACTTCTTGATAGTTCTCCCATTTAGTCCAAGAAAGTGACATTTTTAGAACCTTCTCACTTCCCTCCCATTTTATGTAGTCAAATCTTCATATACTGAAGATGTACCATTTTCTGGTTTTAAAATATCCAGCTTCTCAGTTTGTTCAGACTTACAGAAGTACCTCCTAAGCATTCCTCATCTTGCTCTCCCAATACTGTAGTGCTATTCAAGAAGGCTATTTTATAAAATAGCTAGTTATATAACATGCAGCTATAATCTAGTTCCACACAAATTCAGAATCTTTTAGCTCTTAGGCCCCTAGGAAACCAACTCAAGAGAAAGATACGTTAACTATAATGGGCCAGAGTAACTATTCTCCTAGAAGATAGACTAAAAGACATGGACTAATCTGGAAGCTTGATAGAATTAAGTAGGCTAAGAAACAAGGGTCTAAACTAAGGCCCTAAAATCAGGGACAGTAAAGGACAAATCTAAAAGGTATTTATAGGACTTGGAATCTACCTAGACTTAATCTCTACCTTTGATCCTACAGACGCTCTCATTTACTTTGACTACAGCATCCAAAAAGTTGCACATTTATGCTGCAGAATGTCCTTCTCTTAGACATTAAAGGCCAGGGGAGAGTGTGAGGTTGAATTCAAGCACCAATACTGGCACAGAACAGAGGGGATAGGAGTGTGTTCAACAGCACATCTGCTTCTCCAGTGGCTCTCCCGTAGGCTGCTTTCCATGTCCACTCTCACAAGATAGAACAGTGAGGGAATCCTGCCTTCCTCTGTAGCTCTGACTGCCAACTCTAGCCACTCTACTCGCAATGTGAATAACCACTACAAACCTGCACTGCTCCTTTCAGAGATGGCTTGCTTGCCAATGACATTACAAGGAATAGTTCATAGCTTTTGTGGAGGAACACAGTTGAATTTACAATTGACTGATCTGAGCCTTTCAATGTATTTATATCCTATTTGTTTCCTCCTCCTCCTCTTCCTCGTCTTCTTCTTCCTCTCTCTCCCCCTCCTCCTCCTTTTTTTGTTGACAGTGGGGTCTGAATTCTCGGCTTGGGCACTGTCCCTGAGCTCTTCAGCTCAAGGCTAGCGCTCTACCACTTGAGCCACAGTACCACTTCTGGCTTTTTTCTTTTTGCTTATGTGGTGCTGAGGAATCGAACCCAGGGCCTCAGGCATGCAAGGCAAGCGCTCTACCACTGAGCCACCTTCCCAGCCCCAACATTTTCTGCTTATGTGGTGCTGAAGAATCAAACCCAGGGCCTCATGCAAGCAAGGCAAACACTCTACCACTGAGCCACCTTCCCAGTCCCTATTTGTTTTTGTCAGTCATTGGGCTTGAACTCTGGGCCTGGGCACTGTCCCTCAGATCTTCAGCACAAGACTAGCACTCTACCACTTGAGCCATAGCGCCACTGCCCGAGCTGGCTTTGAAGGCTTTGAACCTCAATCCTCAGATCTCAGCATCCTAAGTAGCTAGGATTATAGGCGTGAATCACCGGCTCTCAGCTTCTATTTGTTTCTTTATAGTGCTTTCTACTAATTTTTATGGAAGTAACTGCTGGAAGCATTTCCAACATAGAAGGCTCACTGGCAACTGAATTCAATAAGATAAGCTATGAATGATCAATTTTTTTTGATGACTGAAGGGGGGTGCTCTGAGCCCCACCCACTCCAATGCTGTATGGCTTGAACTTTTCAAATAGGTATGATTTATTATTTCTCTCTTTTTCAGGGCTAACATTTCATTGTAGAATTCATGTTCAACCAGAGCTTTGCTTTTTGTTATAGGAATGATATCTTATGTCACATCCTAACTCACACAATAGGAATAAAAATATTATGCTTGGTCAGTGAAACAAAACCAGACGAAGCCTCAGAATATAAGGACAGTTCTGTTATTGCTCTTGGTTCTGGGCGTTAAAAAAGACTGCAGAGAGGGGGGAAAAAAGACTGTAGAGGTTCAGACTTGGATACACAGCTCTGAGAGAGGGGGAAGGAGAATAAGTGGGGTGTTGCATGCTTGCAATCTCAGTTAAATGGAGGAAATGGGAGGATACTGGCTTGAGACAAGCCTGGGCAAAAAGGTTAGTGAGAGTCTATTTAAAAAATAAGCTGGGGGTTGTAGTACACACTGGTAATGCCAACTGCAAGGGCCTTATTATCACTTTTGATGCTATTTGCTCTAGAACTCTCCCCTCAAGTGGTTAGTACTTGCCTGGTAAGCACAAGGCCGTAAGTTCAAACTCCAACACTGCCAAAACAAAACAAAACCAATCTCCCTAAAAGCCCCTAAATGTGTAGTTATTCTTCCTTGTTGTTTTCCCTCTGAGAGAAACTCAATCTGAAAAGCATTAGCAGGTCATTCAATGTAAGTTGCCATGGGGTTGGAGACAGTGGGCTGATGGAGAATATAGCATACAAGTAGTTAAAAGAGGGCTCAAATTATTTACCATAGCTAAGATATGGAACCAACCCAGATGCCCCTCAGTAGATGAATGGATCAAGAAAATGTGGTATATATACACAATGGAACTCTATGCCTCCATCAGAAAGAATGACATTGCCCCATTTGTTAGGAAATGGAAAAACTTGGAAAAAATTATATCAAGTGAAGTAAGCCAGGCCCAAAGAAACATAGGTCCCATGGTTTCCCTTATTTGTAATATCTAGTATATGTATGAGTCAAGCGGAAAAGGTCAGATAATGTGATGTCAGGAAAATGAACCCTTAGATGTGTATTTTAATGTTTTTTTTCTTTCATGCATGTGTTTCTAACACATTTATAAGATTATCTCTTTGTTGCTTTGTATGTCCCTCCCCCACAGTATAACCCCTGCTTTCACTATATTTGATGTCAGTATAACTTGTGGAGGAGATGGGGAAAAACCAGTTGTTTAAGGATACAGGTGGACCTGTTGCAACAATAAGAAGTACAAATTGTCATGTCCAAAACGAGCTTTACAACGTGGGGGGGGGGGGGGGGGAGAAGGATTGGGATTAGGGGGGGAGGGGGGAAAGGGATGTGAAGGGTAAACAAAGGAGGAGGCTGCAATGCTTGGTAAGAAATGTACGCATTATCCTGCCCATGTAACTGTAACTCCTCTGTACAGTATGTTCACAAATTAAATTAAATTAAAAAAAAAAATAGAAGAGGGCTCAAGATTAGGATGTGGTGTAGGTGTGAGGTGAAGAGTGGGTTTGGTAGAAGAGGGAGTGGAAGCATATCTAGAGGATTGGAATCGGAGCAAAATGCTGTTGGATAAATCAATAGTTTCACTGGGGGTTGCAAAATGGTGGTTTTCTAATTTTATTATTCCTTTATTTTTATTAGCTGGTATTTTTTTCTAGAAGGGCTGTGGGTCATCAACTGGAGCTATTTGCTTACTACCCTGATGCACAGATACTAGTAGATTTCCTATTGCAAAGACAGAGAAAATGTTTTATCTTTTCCCTACCAATATTTGTCACAGTGGAAAGGTATAAGAGAAACTTTTATCAATGGTATACCTACACTAAAAAGGCACAGGACTAGCAGCACCATGTCATCACCCCCTCCCCACTCCACAGTTTTCTGAACACTACAATACCAAAGATTAATGTTTACGTAGAAATAACAAATAAAATGCTAAAGCTACAAAATAAAAAAGCAAGGATGCTGAAAATAAATCCTACAAAAATGAGAAATTCTACATCTTTTGTATGGTATTACATAAAACAATTTATTAAATTTAGCACTTCCCTATCTGGCTACTTTCTTGATCCTGTACGTGGGAATTTTTATAAAACAAAGGAAACCTTAAAGATTTGTTTCTTGTACTCTCTTTCACAGGCACACATGGAATCATATGGCTACAATGACTCGTATGAACATTTTTGCAGTTAGGCTAGCAAACAGTAACAAACTAGTATAGGCATTTCTCTGGCAGTTCCATTTTAAAAAATGCCAGATGAAGTTCCAAATAGGGCTTATAATCCTTACATGTTTCTGTAGCCTGGAGAAATAAAGAGAAAGTCTATAATCGAGAATCCCAGAAGGGACCTGAGGTCTCAGGGCATCATATATCAAAATATAAAAAGCAAAAAAAAAGTTTATTTAGAGTAGTTATATGAAGGAGTCTCACTTCAACAAGTCAGATTATGGATGCAAATGCTTAAAATAAGTAAAAATATTAAAATAAGTTTATTATTGTTGGCTTTGATACAAAAATTAAAAGTTGAAGGTTTGACTCACTTGGAATAAGCTTATATTCTGAGTGGTCAAGAGTAGTAAATACTTTGTTACAGGAGGCCAACAGAAAATAACAGAACTGCTTACTTAAAAATTCAAAAGGGGGGCTAGGAATGTGGCTTAGTGGTAGAGTGCACTTACCTAGCATGCATGAAGCCCTGGGTTCAATTCCTCAGTACCACATAAATGGAAAAAGCCAGAAGTGGCATTGTGGCTGAAGTGGTAGGGTGTTAGCCTTGAGCAAAAGAACCTCAGGGACAGTGCCCAGGCCCTGAGTTCAAGCCCCAGGACTGGAAAAAAAAAAATTCAAAAAGGACCTAAATAACCTAAGTAGTCTACCTGCTAGCTTTTCTAGGCACAAGGACCTGAGAGTCATCTTGGTCACCACAAAGTTCAGAGGATCCAAAACATCAATAATTCCATCACTTGAGTGGAAAAGACATTTTCTCTATTGGCAGTCTTGTAAGCATTATATTACATATGCATTAAACTGCCACTACATCCTGACCGGTTTGGATATACTTGCTGTGTCAAACCTCAGTGACATCCCATAATCACTTTAAGAATGAGATGCTTTCCAATTTATAACCATGTGAATGATGTATACTTTCTACGTGCATCTAAAACATAGAAGTAAAACTGGCCATCATGTGGTTGAAGAGAAAGATCAAGAGAAGCTGAGGCTCAAACAGGGCTATACTATGAGGTACACATCTATAATCACAGTTTTCAGGAGGCTGAGGCAAGGAGATAAGTTTGAGTCCAGTCTGAGCTACATAGTGAAATCTTGTTTTCACACAAATTTGAGTCCAGTCTGAGCTACATAGTGAAATCTCGTTTTCACACAACAAACTGATCCAACTTTAGACTGATAGATGGCTGTCCATGACCTTACTTTCAACCAACCTTTCAAGCTAATGTCAATGATTCTCTAAGATTTATCCAAAGCTGGGATAAGAGGAGGACACAGTGTTTTGTGAATGAGTCCTTGTTTCATACTTAGATGTTATCTTCTTCCTGTTGCCTCTCACAGTAGTAGTCACAACTGGGTCACTTGTCTCCTTTGCATTTTTATAGCATTCTCTCCTGCATTTCAATTATAGCACATACTAGTACAATAATCTACTGTCTTATCAGATTTCTCATCTGTCAGTTTTTTTATTTGAGGGGTATATACTCATCTTCCTGGCATAGTATACCTAACAGAACCTCACACAATCAATGTCTATTGGATTGAAAATTTTTTTAAAAAACAATTATTCCTATATATTTACGTATTTTTCCCTTTGATAATACTGGGGTTTAAACTCAAGGCATCATGCATGCTAAACAGGCACTCTACCACTTGAACCACTCAACCAGCCTCTTTTTGCATTGATAATTTTCCAGAGAGGGTCTCTTTCCCAGAGTTGGGCTGAAGTATAATCTGCCTATGTGTGCTTCTTTAGATGCCAGGTGTTGGTCACTGCAGCCTGACACTGTGCTTCCACCTTGGCCTGAGATAACAAGGGTGCATGCTACAGCACCCAGCCACTGACTGAAACGGAGTCTTGCATGTCTTTCTACTTTTTGGTCTTGAATTGATGTGAATTTTTTATTAGTCTGAATCTACATCTTTTCATTGTAGCTAAGATATCTATAGATCTTCCTTCTTATTCAGCTGTGCCATCTGTTAAAATAAAAACAGATGCTATACCTCTTTAGGAAAACTCTAAGGACTGTAAAAGATCTGAATTTCTTCCTTAGGAAATTCCTTATTAGGAATTAAAGGCAGAGTGGTTGCTTTCTGAGTCTCTTGTATAAAACTTATTGAAGGAAAATGATCACCAATTAAAGAAGAGACTTATACTTGGGCTGGGGGTGTGTCTCTAGCAGAATATCTGCCTAGCAGGCCCCAGTACCACCAAAAAACACTTATTGCATACAGATGCATATGACCTATCTGTTCATATAAAATATGAAAGTGTGCACATAACTAGGAGAGGAAGAATGGCACAGAAGGGAAAAAAGAATTAGCATTCTGTATTTGCATTTCTGCCATAAAAATATTTTCATAGCCAGGTGCCAATGGCTCAAGTCCGTATTCCTAGCTACTCAGGAAGCTGACACCTGAGGATTACAGTTCAAAGCCAGCCTGGACAGGAAAGACTGTGAGACTCTTTTCTCCAATTAACCATCAAAAATCCAGAAGTAGAGCTGTGGCTTAAGTGGTAGAGTGCTATCCTTGAGTGAAAAAGCTAAGGGGAAGTGCCCTGAGTTCAAGTCCTAGTAATGACACATGAGCATGAAAAGCAAAGACACACATGTTTGTGGTATAATTTAAAATATGAATAATGATAAAATAACTGTGTCTCAGTATATTGTTTTTTCCCCCTCAATATACTATACCATGAGAATTAAATAATCTGGCTGACCTTGAGATCACAGGTGGTATTGAGCAGCAGATTGGAAGGCTTGAGGTCACGGTGCAGAACATTAGCTGAATGGATGTATTTTAACCCTCTAAGAATCTGGTAAAGAAAATAGCAGATGTGGTCATTGCTGAGGTGTTGTGTCTTCAAGAGCTTGTAAAGATCTGTTTCCATGAGGTCTTGTACTATATATCTGTTTGGAAAAGTTAAGGTAAAATACGAACTAACTGATCATGGTTAGCCAAGTTTTACAGACACAATTCACCCTCTCCAAATGGCCAGTTATTATATGTACCATGAGGCCTTTAAGGAAAACAAACTGAAAAAGTAAATGGAAGGAATCTAAAGTAGTTAATTCATTGTTTAGGTCCTTTAAAACAACAGTCATCGTATCTGCTTGATGTGGTTGCTTATGAGGATAGACTAAGATTTGAGACAGAAATATTGGCAGGGTAAATCTTGACTTCCTTGTTCTCTAAGCCGTTCACCATTAATAAATCTTCTCCAAATCTTAGGGTGGGTGGTAACTGGCAAGGTTATATGTTCCCTTATCTCTTTGGTCCAATCTATAATGTCACAACTGTCTCCTTAGTAACCAACCATAAAGCTTTTGGTAATACAGGCCTAGAAACACTCTGCTACAAACCCAACCTTTAGTCTATTTTCATGACTCTTTGATTACTGTTAAAGTCCTATGAAAGTAAGAACAAGAAAAAAATCATGCTAAGACGTTGTCTGTACTGGTTTGTGTTCTTCCTGCTTTCTTGCCTCACCATGTATCTAAGCATCTAACACTGAACAGAAGTCTTTTGTTTTTAATTTCACTATGATATTTCATTAGTGATATTTTTACATTTCTTAAATTTTTTAATTGTTAATAAAGGTGATGTACTGTGTCCTACAGATACGTGCAAGGTAAGATTTGGCACAAGACACAGGACTTACACACCTGTTGTCTAAGAGGCTTATGTTGTTGTTGTTGCTGCTGCTCCTGCCCATCCTGGGGTCTGAACTTAGGGCCTGGGTACTAGCTATTCCTGAGCTTTTTTTTTTTCTCAGGCTAGTGCTCGACCACTTGAGCCACAGCTCTACTTCTGGCTTTTTGATGGTTAATTGGAAATAAGGGTGTCATGAAACTTTCCTGACTGGTCTGGCTTTGAATCACAATCCTCAAATCTCAGCCTCATGAGTAGCTAGGATTACATCCATTAGCCACAAGCACAGGCACAGGTACCCAGTTTGAGGCTTCTTTTTATGGGGAAGGTAAACCAAGACCAACAGGTGGTAGCAGTTAGGAGGAATTTCACTTAAAATATCACTATAACTTATTACCAGAGAGCTGTTTAAAAATGCAAAGGGATGCCTACAGATAGTGAGCTGCTGTTCCCCTAAGGGATGGATTACAAATTGGACAAACTGGTATGTGAATTCTGTGTTAGCCTAAAGGACAACTTGCTCTCTTTGACAGACCCTCTTCACTATGTTCAAAGCCTCCTTTATCTTTAACAAACACCATTTTCTAGACCTCCTTGTCTAGGTTTTTAATGCTGGCCAATTACTCACATAATTTTGGCCCAGTGCAACATTAAAGAAGAGTTATGACAGTATCTAACATCTGGATGGTTCTGACTAGACAATACGTATATCTAAGGCACCCTACTTTATTCAAGTACTCTCTGCTTTCCCTTTCATTATAACAAATTGGTTGAAGGGACAACACATTTTGGAAAGAAAATGTTTACAGATACAGAGAAAATATTGGACTTACCTAAAAGATACTAAATTTATTTACTAAAAACTAATAAAATGAATCAGAAAAAAATTTCAGTGCTACTTTAAGTGGCAAGCAGTTATAATCTCAAATATACTTCATATACTTTTCCTTTACTTTGATAAGTCAAGGAAATTTCAAAGCTATATGGAACTAATGGAACTAATTTCCAGAAAAGGGATACACATCTTTCATTTGCTCGATGGTTGGTGCTCGAATAATATCATTGATTCCAATGATGTTCTCATGTCTGAAGCGCAGTAAGATTTTTATCTCCCTCAGGGTTCTCTGGCAGTAGGTCTGGTGCTCAAAAGGGCTGATTTTCTTGATAGCTACTCGAACTTTGTTGAGGTTATCATAAGCAGAGCTGAAAGAAAAATGGAGAGAAAGAGGGAGATAGCATTAAAAATAGCTCATAGAATATCTTGGCAGAAAGTATACAAATTGGTAAAATATTAAAAATTTACAGTGTGTAAATACTTCTTTCTGTGAAAGCAGCAGGTACGTTATCTACAAAAAAGGGTGAAAAGTAGCTGACACAAGATAGCAGGTACTGAACTTCAAACTGAAGGGGCCCTGCCCTGACAATTAGGCGGATGCCCATTTTGACAAATCCAGAATGGATTTATACCAGATACACAAAAATAGCTTTTTTTTTTTTTTTGCCAGTCCTGAGGCTTGAACTCAGGGCCTAAGCACTGTCCCTGAGCTTCTTTTGCTCAAGGCTAGCACTCTATCACTGGATCCACAGCAGCACTTCTGGCCTTTTCTGTTTATATGGTACTGAGGAATTGAACCCAAGGGCTTCACAAATGCTAGGCAAGCACTCTACTACGCCACACTTCCATGCCCTAGCATTTTTTTCATTATCTTAAACAGCAACTGTATTCTGTTGAGAGCAATGATTTCTGCCTCTAAAACAACTGTCAATGTTAGATTTCTTTGGCTCAGTAAAAACACTCAAATGACTATCAACTAGATCTTCCTAGTAAAAGCAGACCAAAAGGATGCATTTATTGCTTCTATCAATTTTATTTTCTCTCTTCACATTTCCAGCTCTCAACTTTGTACAAAATGATATGATTATTTTGCTGTTCTCAATGAACTGAACCATGATGTTGCGATAGTTTTATAGCAATACCTAAAGAAGTTTCCAAAAATAACTTCACTGTCTTCGTATAGGGCCCAGTTCTTTCTAAGTTTTCTTTGAGGTCTGACAATCTAATTCTAAGCAGCATGAAAAAAGAAATTGTATCTACAATTTTATGATGAATTTAAACCTTGGGTTATTATACTATTATTGACCAACAGACTATTGAAAATTTTTCTGTGGAAGCATTTTTTTTTTTGTTTTTTGGTCGGTCGTGGGGCTTGAACTCTGGGCTTGGGCGCTGTCCCTGTGTTCTTCAGCTCAAGGCAGGCACACTACTGCCTGAGCCACAGTGCCACTTGTGGTTTTCGAGTGGTTTATTGGAGATAAGAGTTTCATGGACTTTCCTGCCCGGCCTGGCTTTGAACCATGATCCTCAGATCTCAGCCTCCTGAATAGCTAGGATTACAGGTGTGAGCCTATTAATAAACTTCAACATCTTGTCCATTGACCAAAGCAATGAAATAACACTGACAGGCATCAAAGACTTTGTTGCTAGATAGTCTGTGCTTCTATAATAATATTTATCAACCTACAGATACAACAGGGTGAAATCCTTTGGAATAATATAAACTAAAAAACATATGACGGAAAAGTAAAACAGATGGTCACTGAGTAGATATCAGTGAGAAAGGGAGGGTAAATGAGGATAAATATGGTTGATGTACTTTAAAAATACGCATATATGAAAACAAAACAATAAAACCTATGAAAATTATTTTAAGAAGAAGGATGGGAGATAAGGAAGAGTGAAGTGGATGGGGTAAATTGTATGTATATGGGGAAATGTCACAATAACTCTCCTTGTACAAATAATGTTTGCTAATAAAAATCTTAATAAAAAAAGTTAAAAAAGATTTACTGATTCGATTGTCTGACTCTATGCCAAGACTATACTCCAGAAGATTCTGATTTAGCTTCAATTAGTTTATAATGACATTAACATATTTCATTGTCCCTCAATTCTTTGAAATGAAATACATTCCCTTAATTAAAGAATTGCTACTTAAAAACATTATTTTGCTTTGGCTTGCTGCATTAAGGGCCAAATAAATGATCTTCAGATAGTCAGGTATAATTATGTAAATAAATACTTTTGGAAATAAAAAAGTTTCATTATCTTAATCACAAAAGATCACACTTTTCACCAAAAATAGCATAAACTGGGGCTGGGAAGGTGGCTAAGAGGTAGAGCGCTTGCCTTGCATGCATGAGGCCGTGGGTTCGATTCCCAGCACCACATAAGAAAAAAGAAAAAAGCTGGAAGTAGTGCTGTGGCTCAAGTGATAGAGCGCTAGCCTTGAGCTGAAGAGCTGAGGGACAGCGCCCAGGCCCAGAGTTCAGGCTCCACAACGGGACCCCAAAAAAAAAAAAAAAAAAAGAAAAAAAAAACAGCATAAACTAAAATTGTTGTAAAGGCTTTGAGGTGTAGCTCAGTAGTAGAGTGCTTCTGTGAGAGTTTATGTTTGATCTTCAGGTGCATCAACAATTTTAAAATACACTTTAAAAATAAAGTTGCGAAATATAAGTTTAAACTCAGCATTAGAAAATTTTAGATTTCTGAAAAGAGTAGGCAAATATAGTCACAAGTTTGCTTTATAAAATTATAATCCAGCCAGGCGCTAGTGGCTCATGCTTGTAATCCTAGCAACTCAGGAGGCTGAGAGATGAGGATTTTGGTTCAAAGCCAGACTAGAGTAGGAAAGTTTATAAGACTCTTATCTCCAATTAACCACCAGGAAACCAGAAGTGGAGCTGTGGCTCAAGTGGTAGAGCACTAGCCTTAAGCTGAGGGACAGCGCCCAGGCCCAGAGTTCAAGCTTAATGACTGGCAAAAAAAATAAATAAATAAAAATTATAATCCAGCAAGACTGTTGAAGAAAGTCTCTCTAGTGTACCAATACTCAGTGACAAAGTTAAGTAATCAACTGACATGTTTTATTAGAAGGCATGGTGAGTGGATCAAGAAAATGTGGTGTGTACACACATTCTCTCTCTCTCTCTCTCTCTCTCTCTCTCTGGAAATTCACTCAGCTATTAGGAAAAATAATAATATGTCAGGAAAATGAACAGACCTGGCATTTTTTTTTTTTTTTGTCGGTCATAGGGCTTGAACTCTGGGCTTGGGCGCTGCCCCTAAGCTCTTCAGCTCAAGTCAAGCGCTCTACCGCTTGAGCCACAGTGCCACTTCCGGTTTTCTAGTGGTTTATTGGAGATAAGAGTCTCACGGACTTTCCTGCCCAGGCTGGCTTTGAACCGTGATCCTCAGATCTCAGCCTCCTGAGTAGCTAGGATTACAGGCTTGAGCCACCAGCGCCCGGCTTGGAAAAAAATTTTTAAGTGAAGTAAGTCAAGCTCAGAGCGCCAAAGGGTACATTTTTTTCCTCGTATGTGCAAGTTAGATCTAAATTATATAAAAATACATACCGGATCATACATTAACAAGCTGACCAAAGTATGGTTTAACAAAATAAATACCAGGAAGTTGGAACATGTATATGAGGGAGTAGGGTGGTATGGGGAGGAAATGAATGGAGAGAGGAAGGGTGGATGAAAGTCATAATATTCAATGTAAATATGTGAAAATGGAGCAAGATAACTTGAGGGATGGGTGAGGTTGGAAGAAATGGGGGAGAATGATGGAAGGGATAATATTAGGATGCATTATACTCATAAACTGACATGTTGACTTGAAGCTCCTTTGTACAACTACTTAAAGACAATAAGGGCTGCATGCTGGTGGCTCACTCCTGTAATCCTAGCTATTGAGGGGTGCCTGGAATGGAGAACGCTTCATCTCTACCCTCCCCCAAGTAGCTAGAATTTCAGGCTAGAGCCACTATGCCTGGACTCCTTTCTCTAATAAAGAAGAATAACAATTTTTGCTTGTGATAGCAAAAAAACCCCCAAAACCCAACAATACCCTGAAAGGATACACAAGAGTGATACCAGTAAGTATTGATTACTGCTAAATACTGCTAAATCACAGTAAATATTAATGGTAAGCCTTTATTATAAATAATCCTTTTTACTAGTTACTTTTCTTTTCTTTTTTGTTGGTTGTAGGGCTTGAACTCTGGGTCTCGGTGCTGTCCCTCAGCTCTTCAACTCAAGGCTAGCATTCTACCACTTGAGCCAGAGCACTATTTCCGGTTTTCTGGTGGTTAACTGGAGATAAGAGTCTCATGGACTTTCCTGCCTGGACTGGCTTTGAACTTTGACTGTCTTCAACAAATGATTTAGCACAGCAGCCAGTTAGAATGCTTTCTCCTTGGGGCTTGCTGCTCTGAATACTCCATGTACACTTTGAGTTATACAGCAGCTACAGCTGTTCACAGCAGAAGCAAAACTCTGGTTTCCAAAGGCACTGACTTTCACAGCTACTACCACTGTTTCAATAGCCAATGGCAGAGGGTTTCCCTGCTTCCTTTGGCAGTATGGGGATTTGAACACAGGGTTTTAAGCCACATTCCCAGTCCATTTATTATTTTTCAGAGCAGGTTTCAAGCTTTTTTGTCTGTGATTCTGCCAACAATTCTCACAGGGCTGGGATTACAGATGTGCACCACCATGCCCAACTTGTCTTCTGAGATAAGGTCCTGAATGAGAGCTCTAACGCTAGAGGGCACTACCTACTACTACTGCTGCTATTGCCCAGGCAGTTAACAGGAGGACACACAGGAATAGAGGACAGCAAAACTTTTCACTGTACACTTTTTATATTAAAGTCTGTATGACCTCTTCAAAAAATAGTAAGAAAACACAATTATTTTGGGATTTCTTATCAATACAAAAGTTTTTAAATGAAATTGAGAGCTCTCCTACTTGAGACACAGAACCACTTCCAGTTTCCTAATGGTTAATTGGAGATAAGAGTCTCACAGGAGCTTTTCTACCCAGGTTGGCTTTGAACCATGATCCTCAGATCTCAGCCTCCTGAGTAGCTAGGATTACAGGCATGAGCCACCAGCGCCCGGCCTGGACAAATAACCTTTAATGATGGAATTATGTGTATGTATTTTGTGTGTGATGTGAGTGAGAGTGTATATGTGTGTGTGTATACATGTGTGCACTGGTTCTAAGGCTTGAACTCAGGGCCTAGGCACTTCAAGGCTCTCTCACTTGAGCCACAGCTTCACTTCTGGCTTTTTGGTGTTTAATTGGAAATAAAAGTCTCATAGGCTTTCCTGCCCAGGTTAGATTTGAACCTTGATCCTCAGAGGTCAGTCCCCTGAGTAGCTAGGATTGATTATAGGTGTGAGTCACCAGCACTTGGCATATGTACATACGTGTGTGTGTGTGTATGTATGCATGTATGTATGCATGTATTTTAAAACCACACATAAAAGTAAAATAGGAAACTTGGCATTGGCTAGTACCTTCTATGTATTGTGGACTATTCGAGTAGACTACAAAGATAATACTCTGCTCTTCAAGAGTGCAAAAGATATCAAAGACTTTTTTGCTTTAGTCTCACACTTCACACTTTTGCTGGGTTGGTCTTGTATGGCAAGTTTCCTACCTTCAGCTCCTGAGTAGTTTGATTAAAGTTATGCACCACCATGGCCATGCTTCCAGTCATTTTGAACACAACCTTAAATCCCAGATGAGCCTTGCCCTAATACCTCTATGTGCAGGGAAGAGGAGGAGGTCAAGGCCAAAGGGGTGTATACACTCATCTCAATCTCCCCCACCCCCAGTCCTAGGGCTTGCACTCAGGGCCTGAGCTCAAGGCTCAAGGCTAGCATTCTACCAATTGAGCCATAGCACCACTTCTGGCTTTTCCTGTTTACATGGTACTTGGAATTGAACCCAGGGCTTCATGCATGCTAGGCAAGCACTCTACCACTAAGCCACATTCCCAGCCACTCATCTCAATTCTTGAAAGGTGGATGAGCTATTGCTACAAGGGATATAAATGAATCCCAAAATAATTATGTCAAGTAAAGGCAAACCAAAAAAACCCAAACAACACATTTATCTACAATACAATTATAAGGATAAGATCAATGAGAGGAGGGAATTACACAGGTAAACAAAGTAACTTTTGGAGGTGATGTTATTTTTATTGTTATGTTATCTTTATTTCATAGATAGTATAAAGCATAAAATCTGTGATTTTTATATTTTATATGATTTTTATATTCTAACAGTATATATCAACTACTCCTTAATGAAGTAGTTTATATAAGACAAAAGAAAACATGGTCCAATTCTAGGGTTGAGGTAGGTGGGAACAGATAACAGAAGAACACTGAGTATAATAAACGTGGAAGTCCACAAAATTCTGGAATAGATTATTAAGCAGATATAGATATTTTGTGATCACTATATGGAAGTAAAGGAAACTAGCATGACTCAATTGTAAACAAGTCACGCTAAAGTAACTTGATTTCCTATTTAAATAGGGTTACCACAACAACGGTAAAGTAAGGCCAGAGCTGAGATGAATTTGAGCCACATTCATTTGTGATTTCATGTTAAGATTTGGGGCATAAACAATATCCCTCTTGAGAAACTTTCAATTTAGTGAAAAGTAGACAAAAAACACATAGTAACTATTATCATAGTAAAAGCACTTCTGGAACAAGAGAGAATCTAGGTAAATTAATTTCAAATAAGGGTATTAAGGGAAGGATTAAAAGATGAGTCCTGTATAAGCCATATACTGAAGAATGAGTAGGGTTTTGACGTAAAAGCAAGGGTATAATATGAAAAGGAAACATGGAGAGGGAAAAGATCGAACATCCTTGGGTACTATTTGCCCTTAGCCAGCACTGTCCCGTCTCATGAGAGGTTTGTAAGTGGGAACATGTCCCCACAACGCCCCAAACATTCTTGCTCTACTATGTATGCCTACACATGACAGACGTGTTGAAAGCAGAATGCTCTTATGTTTGCACCTAAAAGGTGGCCAGGGCACAGCGTGCAGACTATGCAGGCTGACAGGCACATCCTCTTCCCCTGCAGTCTCACTCTCAAGCTCACAGTGAGGGACAGAATAGTGGTTGGGGAAAGAGGTTTGTGTGGAGGTCTGCTCTCCTGAAACTGCTGGTACAGAACTCTGATGCCTCAGGATTTTCTAGTTGAATCTGACCTTCAAGGTCATTAAGAAGATAAGTAGGAGGAAAGATCACAATCTAGTTAATATTTCTTAGTCTGATTTTTTAAAAATAGTATGTAGGACTCCATTTACATTCTACTCCAGGTCTTGCAAACCTGAAGGGCAAACTTGGAACTGGGTGGTATAACGCTTTAAGGGTGGGGGTGGGTTTTGAACATCCTGATTTAGGGATGTAAGAATGCCTGTGCATGATTCAGATAGAAGACTTGGTAGTTCTGTGTTTCCTGCAGAATAAGGAGAGAATGAAGTTGAGATTTTTTTTCTCCTTTTCCATCTTCCTCCCTTCCTTTCATCCTTCCTTACCTTAGTCAATGTACTGAGTTTATTACTTTTACTAAGCCATTTTATCTTCCCTCATTATTATTATTGACAGTAAAAAATAAATTGGATTCATTCTTGCAGGCCTGAGAGTACTAAACAATGGGGAGCACTTAGTGGCTCCCGTGGATCAATAGATCATTTTGATTCTGATATACTGAGTAGTAGTTCATTCATATCTGGTGACTGTAACTCTATGTGGGCTGTGAGAGATCAAAACCATTTTAGTGCTATCCTCAGATCTTGCTAAGAAGACTTTACAAAGTAAATGAACATATTTTACCTAGGTTTTCTTTAGAATAATGTGGGGGGGAAATTGTCTCCCCCAGGCCCCTTTCTCTCCTTCTCCTCTTCTTTCGTTATTTCCCTAATAGGGTCTCACTTTATTCCCAGAGCAGACTGGAGATCATTCTATTTACATGTCCCATGTAGTTGGGATGATGAGCAAGTGCCACCAAGCTCAGCTTTGTGACCTTTTTGACTGATCTAGCCTTGAATTGCAATCCTTCCCATCTCAGTCTCCCAAAGAGGTAAGATGAACTGATGTGTCTGGCCTTTGTATTTTCAAATGATCTCTCCATCTAAGATAGGACTAATGCAGGACATTTAGCATTGCAGGCCCAAGGGCCCTATGAACCAAGAGCACTTATAGGAACCAACAGCACTTATAGGTTAATAAGATTAAAAGAAAAAGGGCATCAAAATAAAAAAAAAACAAAGAACAAACCAAAACAAGTATCTCTGAAGAGAGTGGCAAAGCATTTAGAGTATAAAGATAACTACAGAGGCAAGATAACAAGGATAAAAATTAAAAAGTGCTGAGTGGTGTCTCAAAAGAGATGATGAACAAGCCATATAATGCAATCAGCGTCAAAAATAAGTTGTGCAAGGGGCTGGGAATGTGGCTTAGTGGTAGAGTGCTTGCCTAGTATACATGAAGCCCTGGGTTTGATTCCTTAGTACCACATATACAGAAAAAGCTGGAAGTAAGTAGTGCTGTGGCTCAAGTGGTAGAGTGCTAGCCTTGAGCAAAAAGAAGCTCAGGGACAATGCCCAGGCCCTGAGTTGAAGCCTCAGGATTGGGCAGGGGGGAGTTGTTCAGATGGGGAAAAACTGTGATACACAGTACTCGCATTAAGAATAAATAACTTTTACAATTTCAAACTAAGACAACTGATTTAAAAACAGGCAAAAAGCAAACACATTCTGTGTGATAATAAACATGAAAATAGGGCTAAGTCATAATAGAAATTCAAATGAGAATCATATACCCACTGACAAAGGCAGTGATTTTGAGGATGTAAAAAAACTAGAACTCAGCCGGGCGCCGGTGGCTCATGCCTGTAATCCTAGCTTACTCAGGAGGCTGAGATGTGAGGATCGCAGTTCAAAGTCAGCCTGGGCAGGAAAGTCCGTGAGACTCTTATCTCCAATAAACCAGTAGAAAACCAGAAGTGGTGCTGTGGCTCAAGGGACAGAGTGCTTGCCTTGAGCTGAAGAGTGCAGGGACAGCGCCCAAGCCCAGAGTTCAAGCCCCACGACCGACCAAAAAAAAAAAAAAAAAGCTAGAACTCTCATACCTGCAAAATGGTACAGCTACTATGGAAAACAGCTAAAAAGTTCAAAAGTTCAATATGCTTTCCAACTCCTCCCTCAGCAATTCTACTCCTAAGTATTTACTCAAGGAAAAAAAGGAAGTATTTACTCAGAGACTTGTAAACAACTGTTTATTCATAAGAGCCTCATAGTGGTTATAATTCCAAAATCCATAATAAAAAAAAGTTGCCAGATGTGGCAGTGTAGACCCATAATTCCAGTACTTGGGAGGCGGAGCATAAGGATCAAGAGTTAAGAGGCTAACATGGACTATACTGTATGATTGTTCCCCCCACTCCACCAAAAAAAGATGAAGAAGAGAAAGAGGAGGGGGGAAAGAGGAGGGGGAGGGGGAGGAGGAGGAGGAGGAGGAAAAAATAATGTGGCTGGGCTGTAATTCTAGCTACTCAGAAGGCTGAGATCTGGGGATCAGGTTCAAAGCCAGCCCAGGCAGGATACTGTGAGACTTTTATCTCCAATTAACCACCAGAAAACCGGAAGTGATGCTGTGGCTCAAATGGTAGAATGCTAGCCTTTAGCTGAAGAACTCAAGGACAGCCCCCAGGCCCAGAGTTCAAGAACCACAACGAGAGAAAGAAAGACAGAAAGACAGAAAGACAGACAGACAGACAGACAGACAGACAGACAGACAGACAGAAAGAAAGAAAGAAAGAAAGAAAGAAAGAAAGAAAGAAAGAAAGAAAGAAAGAAAGAAAGAAAGAAAGAAAGAAAGAAAGAAAGGAGGAAAGGAAGGAAGGAAGGAGGGAAGGAGGGAGGGAGGGAGGGAGGGAGGGAAGGAGGGAAGGAAGGAAAAGAAAGAAAGGAAGGAAAGGAAGGAAGGAAGGAAGGAAGGAAGGAAGGAAGGAAGGAAGGAAGGAAGGAAGGAAGGAAGGAAGGAAGGAAGGAAGGAAGGAAGGAAGGAAGGAAGGAAGAACCAAATAGATAATACTCACCAATAAATGTACAGTAACAAGGATGAATCTGAAAAACAATATGGAAAAGCCAGATACCGAAGAATTCATGCTTTCTATTTCATTTATTTGAAATTCCAGAATAGCTACAACTAACCTCAACAGAAAGCTCATCTGTAGTTGCCTGAAAAAGACTGACTGAAAAAAAAAATCACAAGAGAAAGTGGTGACGCAAACTTGTAGTATGTGTATGTATATATACTAAAATTTAATTGTTCAACATTTTTTTGGGGGGGTCAGTCGTGGGGCTTGAACTCTGGGCTTGGGTGCTGTCCCTGTGCTCTTCAGCTCAAAGCGAGCGCTCTACTGCTTGAGCCACAGCGCCACTTCGGTTTTCTAGTGGTTATTGGAGATAAGAGTCTCACAGACTTTCCTGCCCAGGCTGACTTTGAACCGCAATCCTCAGATCTCAACCTCCTGAGTAGCTAGGATTATAGGCATTGAGCCACCGGCGCCCGGCTTGTTCAACATTTTTAAAAAGATGCATTTTACTTTCTTTTGGTGCTGAGAACTGAATCCTAAGCCTGTGCTCTATCTCTGAGTTATAATCCCCAATCCCAAGGACACATTTTATTGTATAAAAAATACTTCAAAGATGATTTTTTTTAAATTGTGCTATGCTACAAAATTGTGGGGTTAATATCCATTCATGGTTCATAAGCTCATATTGGTAGCAATTCCAAGGGAAATGTTCCAGACAGATTTTGAGTAATGACAGTATCACAATGTCCAAGCTATCCAGTCCACTTCTAAGGTTTTGATATAAAATTTTAGGATCTTAGAGATTTTTTTCCTTATCCTTTCTAGTTTTCTATCACTGTAGTTATATCTTGCATCAGAAGCATACTACTTGTGGATAATAAAGTTTGTCTAAATAAAGTAGCTATCATGCACAAGCACCACACACTGTACACACCGTTAAGCAACTAAAATGCTACCTATCAACTGTGAATGGGTTATTTTTAGAGGAAGCTATTAAGTTGTTCTCTAAGCTATTCATCTTGGTGAACTTTAATTATCTGAACACAAAACTACAGTACTTAAGTTTCACAGATAAAAATTAACTTGTCTTCAGATGCTAAGTACATTAGAGTGATCCAAATTAATGTTCCAAAAATAGGTAGATAATACTAACGAATGCTTTAAAAGAAAATGTATTCCTTATTTTAACTTGGTTCTCTCACAATTTCACTCAGCAAGCTAGTGCAAAGGTTTGTTTTTAAAGGATAAAGACTATAAAGTAAGCTCAAGTTAGTCTTAAGTTATTTTGGCTATAAAACCAATAGTAATGTGTTGCATTTATTCTTAGTTTTATTATTTTAACAGTCAATACTCCAATAATTTATAGCTATTATGACTTAAAATCTGGTATCATTAGGACATGCATAATCTCATTAAAATAGTGTTCTGGAAAAGTTGAGAAAATTTGTTGGCTACATATGTACTTTCCAATCTCTTCAATAAAAAGCAGGGCTAAAGCTGGATGTTGGTGGTACCTGCCTATAACCACAGCATTTGGCATGAGGATTCTAAGTTGGAGATCAACCTGAGGTACACAGCAAGACCTTATCTCAATCTTCCCTATGCATCCTACCTCCTGCTCCCCCTCAAAAAAAAAAAACAAAAAAAACCCAACAGAGCCTAAAGGTACAGTCAAGGTTTCAGTTTTGGCCCTGTCTCTCACTAGCTGGCACACAACAGGCTCAACTCCAACATCCCCAAGTAACCAATTGCTTGGTCAAAATATGAGGAAAGCCCAAGGGATGTAAAGATTATAGAGGTAGCAGAGGGTAAGCCTGAAAGAAGTAGGTTTTCCACAAAAATGAAATGGTATGGTCTTTAGCATTTTATTATAATTAATTATATTTGTTCTGTGATACCCTTAAAAAAAAAAAGATTTCAAACCAGGAGGTCTTAGCTTTAGTCCTGACTCAGCCATATCCTACATTATACTTTTTTTGGGGGGGGGGGGGTCCGGCATGGGGCCTGAACTCTGAGCCTGGGCGCTGTCCCTCAGCTCTTCAAGGCTAGCACTCTACCACTTGAGCCACAGCGCCACTTCCAGCTTTTTTCTTTTTGCTTATGTGGTGCTGAGGAATCGAACCCAGGGCCTCAGGCATGCAAGGCAAGCACTCTACCACTGAGCCACCTTCCCAGCCCCATCCTACATTATATTCTTAAGTTACAGAAAGATCTAAATAGCAAAAAGATCATGTTGAAGGCCCAGTAGAAATTAGAATCCAGAGATTTTTAGTGTTGTTAATCACAGGCAATTTTTTTCTCCATCATGTATCAACAGCCTGTAAAGAAGATCAGACAAAAATAATCAATTGAGTTCCTGTAGAATGGGAGTAGAGAGATTAAAAAAAAATTGATAATCTTGTCAGATGGAGTAGTAAGGTCACAGAATCCAGAATGAGACCAAGGAGGTAGACTGTAAATCATACAAATGAGACTCTCAAGCCAGGAGACCTTGGGGAGAGATGGTAGAACAGGGAGCTATAATCTGACTAGAGGATGTTCTACTTCATAAGGACAACCCTTGCCCAGTTTTGTAAGCTGTATGTCTAAAGAGAAAAGTCAAAGGAGTCTCAATGGTCTTTACCACTGAAATATAAGGGAGTAAAGAATGAACTGTATTACTGTCAAGAACATTAAACTCTAGCCTCAGACATGAGGAAAACAACCCTCTTAAAATGGTATTATTACTGAAACTAAAAAGAGCTTCATACACAACTAAGCAGGTGGTGAGATGTTATATAACAGATGCTAAACTAGGTAAAGTAGAAAAATGCAATACGTAATTATAACTCCATAATGCCGGTTTCATAGAAGAACTCTGCCTAGCATACACGAAGCCCTGGGTTTACCTCAGCACCACATAAACAGAAAAGGCTGGAAGTGGTGCTGTGATTCAAGTGTAGAGTGCTAGCCTTGAGCAAAAAGAAGTTCAGGGACAGTGCCCAGGCCCTGAGTTCAAGCCCCAGGACTGGGAGGAAAAAAAAAAATTCCACAAGATGGGCACCAGAAGCTCATGTCTGTAATCCTAGTTACTCAGGAGGCTGAGATCTGAGAAAAGTGGTTTGAAATCAGCAGGGGCAAGAGAGTCCATGAGACTATCTCCAATTAAGCACCAAAAAAGCTGGAAATGGAGCGGTGCCTCAAGTGGTAGAGCTTAAACCGGGTGCCCTATAACCCAGGAAGGCTGCGTTCTTGAATACTGCAGCTCAAAGCCATGCAATAAAATCCACAAGTCTAGCTCCAATTAACCAGGAAAAACGCTGAAAGTGTGGCTCAAGATAAGAGTGCCAGTCATGAGTGGAAAAGATAAGCAAGAGCTGGAAGCTCTGAGTTCAAACTCCAGTACCAACACATGCATGTGTACATATACAATGCGTGCGCACGTACACACACACACAGTTCCCAGAAATGGATGAGGCCTGCTGAAAGAATTTAGAAGGGAACCTCAGGGAAAAAAATGTTAATAAATTTTAACAAACAAATACAGAGAAAGGACAACCTTATAGAAATACATTTATTAATATAGAAGGGACAAATACAGTTCTTGAGACTTTTTTTCTTCTTACTAATACACATTAGTTTTGTCTAAGAGGACTGTATTTGTGATTAAGTGTGTAACAGGTTATTTTAGTTTCTGTTCTGTGGAAAGTGTAAAGCATTCCAACAGAGTTTTAATGTAGACTTTTTTTTTCTTTTCTCGTACCCATGCTGTCGATTGCTAAATGTAACATATCTGATGTAAATGTCTAATCATGACACTGAATAAATGTGTTTTTTTTAATGTGCTATGTAAAGTTAGTCTACTCTGAAGCCATCTTGGTAGACTTACCCCAATGATATGTAGTTAGAATTACTTCGAGGTGATGCCAAATTTCATTTGAAATTTACTTGGATCTGCTTGGGTTCAAAGCCATTGCTTTTTTTTTTTTTTGGTCGTGGGGCTTGAACTCTGGGCCTGAGTGCTGTCCCTCAGCTCTTCAGCTCAAGGCAAGCATTCTACCACTTGAACTACAGCGCCACTTTTGGTTTTCTGATGGTTTATTGGAGATAAGAGTTTCATGGAGGGGCTGGGAAGGTGGCTCAGTGGTAGAGTGCTTGCCTTGCATTCATGAGGCCCTGGGTTCGATTCCTCAGCACCACCTCAGCTGGAAGTGGTGTTGTGGCTCAAGTGGTAGAGCACTAGCCTTGAGCTGAAGAGCTGAGGAACAGTGCCCAGGCCCAGAGTTCAGGCACCATGACTGGCAAAATAAAAGAGTTTCATGGACTTTCCTGCCTAGGCTGGCTTTGAACTGTGATCATCAGGTCTCACCCTTCTGAGTAGTTAAGACACTGCTTTCTGAAAGAAACCTTGGTATAGCTGAACTGACAGTTACTGTGACCTCAATGAATTTCACCATTAACAAGGTCACTCAAGCAAAATCATGGGATTTTATTTGGTTATAAAAACAATAGTTGATACATCCTATGCAATATCTAAATTGAATAATGGTACCAGATAAAATGATAGATGGGAATGAAGCTTGTATATCATTCAGTCTCAAAATGAAACAAAACAAAAATGAAATATGGAAGGAATGAAGGAATAGTAAAATCACTATTAGAAGAATACCACAATACTAATTGTTCCAGACAATATCTTGAAATTAAGTAAAATCTCAGACACAAGTCAGGTTCCTGGGGCTCACAGCTGTAATCCTAGCTACTCAGGAGGCTGAGATCTAAGGGACAGTGCCCAGGCCCAGAGTTCAAGCCCCAGAAACAGCACCCAAAAAAAAAAAAGTATAGCACCTACTTGCTCCTGCACATCTGTTGATTGAACAGATGCCATTTCAGTTTGGCTAAAATGTGGAAGAGGAACTTGGAACTTTGTTTTACAAAGTTCTCCCAAATAACTTTCTCTGTTAGACACTTTAAAGGCTATCCATCTAGCTCTTCCAAAGGGGTGTGCTCCCATTTGTCTAGCATCTAGCCAAGGTATCATCCAGCACAGATGGAACCCAACACAAAAGCCAACCTGGGTTAATAAACTCCTCTTCTCAGATCATGAAACTGGGGCACAGAAAAGAAAGGCTTGTCAAAAGAGGTTTGTCTAGACTATGATGAGCCATCTGTATGGTACTCTGACTTCATTCTGTAGAAAATATTGGAGAAGTTCATCTATTTTATTAGGTTATTTATTCTGTAATTCATCAGTTTGTATTCTAATTAATTTCCACCTTTGTTTTTATACTACTTTGAATTACGCATTTGAGGTAATTTTTCTGTTTGATGTTAGATAAGGATTGATTTTTTTAATAGTGTCAGTCCTAGTGTTTGAACTTAGTGCCAGCCTGTCCTGAGCTTTTGTGCTCGAGGTAAGTAGTGTTCTATCACTTGAACCACAGCTACACTTCCAACTCTTTTGGTAGTTAATGAGATAGTTTCATCATGGACTTTCCTATCAGAACTGGCTTCAAACCATGATCCTCAGATTTCAGCCTCTTAAGTAGCTAGGATTACAGACATGACCCACCAGTGCCCAGTTTGGTTGATCTTTATGCCACCAAAGTAATTATATCCTATTTCTTTCAAGAAGAGAATATCTGTTCCCAAACAGAAGCAAAGACTTAGACAGAAAGGAATATTGCCAGAGACAGTGAAAAATGCCACAGCTTTTCAACCTGCCCCAAAGAACAGTAGCTATGTCTCCCAATATGGAGCTATGTATATTCCCAATAATAATCAGGTCTCTGGAGAGTAGAGGGTAAATTTTTGCTGCCTTTGCTCACTCACAGGTCCTACTAAACTGATAAGAGTAATATGTATTTGAAGAAATAATCTTGAAACTATTTAAGAATCTTACTTTTCAGCTGGTCACTATAAACTGCAGCAGGTTTCCTTATTCTTCATTAAATATAAATATCATGTCTGTTTTTCTAAGAATAAGAGAACTACATAAAAATTTAAAAGTCAAAAGTCCTACTGTAGAGTCAACGTGGTTCAACTAAAGTCACTCACTGAGAGCTACTGTCCTTCCTTCTTCCTATGTATTCCACATTGTTTCAACGGCACAAGAATGTGACCACACCAGACACGGATGGCTCATGTCTACAATCCTAAACGACTCAGGATGCTGAGATCTGAGAAGACTAAGTTTTGTAGGTAGGCAGGTAAACAAATCTGTGAGACTCTTATCTCCAATTGGACTGCAAAAGGCTAAGAGTGAAGATGTGGCTCAAGTGGCAGACAGCCAAGCCAATCCTAAGTGAAAAAGCCAAGGGAGAGCTTGAGCCCTGAATTCAAGCCCTAGTAACATGCACACACACACAAAAAGAATATTAAGCCAAGCACAGTGGCTCACGCATGTAATCCTAGCTACTCAGGAGGCTGAGATCTGAGGATCACGGTTCAAAGCTAGCCTGGGCAGGAAAGTCCAGTGAGACTCTCCAATAAATCACCAGACAACCAGAAGTGGTGTTGTGGTTCAAGTGGTAGAGTGCTCGCCTTGAGGTGAAGGGACAGCCCCCAGGCCCAGAGTTTAAGCCCCACACAAAGAGAGAAAGAAAGAAAGAAAGAAAGAAAGAAAGAAAGAAAGAAAGAAAGAAAGAAAGAAAGAAAGAAAGAAAGAAAGAAAGAAAGAAAGAAAGAAAGAAAGAAAGAAAGAAAGAAAGAAAGAAAGAAAGGAGGGAGGGAGAAAGGGAGGGAGGAAGGGAGAAAGAAAGGGAGGGAGGGAGGGAGGGAAGAATAGACTAGCATAAGAGAACTATGACATCAAAGAATTTAAAACATTTCTGAACAGGAGAAAAAGAATGAGGTGAAAAGAATATACATTATAAGATGAATGGTATTATTATAAACTAGACAGAAGAAAAATACATGTGAAACCAACAGACTTGAAAAACAGAATTAATCACTCTTCAATAATAGAGACTAACGAAAAAGAATTAAGAATGCTTACAAATCACAGCAAAGACTATATTCATATACTACCTTTCAAATTTGAAATGAATGCTGAAAATGAAGAACAAAGTGCCTCCCAACCAGGAGAAAAAGGTTCACAAAGTATGAGAGTAAAAAAATTTAGCCAGGCGGCTAGTGGCTCATGCCTGTAATCCTAGCTACTCAGGAGGCTTAGATCTGAGTATCACAGTTCAAAGCCAGCCTAGGTAGGAAACTCTCTAATAAACAACTCAGAAAACCAGAAGTGGTGCTGTGGCTCAAGTGGTAGAAGGCTTGCCTTGAGCTGAAGAGCACAGGAACAGTGCTCAGGGCCAGAGTTCAAGACCCACAACTGACAGGAAAAAAAATTAACATAATAAGTGAGGATCTAGATATAGAAAGATATGACATATTTTTGGCCTAAGAAAATTAATTATGATGATTAAATTAAGAATGATAAGGCTGGGTGCCAGTGGATCACACCTGTAACCCTAGCTACTCAGGAGGCTGAGATCTGAGGATCAAAGTTCAAAGCCAGCCTGGGCAGAAAAGTCCATGAGACTCTTTATCTCCAATTAACCACCAGAAAACCAGAAGTGGCACTGTGGCTCAAGTAGTAGAGCACTTGTCTTCAGCTGAAGAGCTGAGGGACTGACTGCACGCAGGCCCAGAGTTCAAGCCCCATGACCAACAACAACAAAAAAAAAAAAAAGAAAAGAAAAGGAAAAAGGATGATTAAAGCCCCAAGACAATCTTATGAAGCCAAGGTCAAATAGCAACTAATGATACTGCAAAGTAAATCCTGAAACAAAAAGAGTAAAATGTGGAAATAAGAATGTTAATGATCATACACTTCCAGAAGGAAGAAAGGCAGGTTCTTGCATTGCACTGTTTTGTGGTTATTTTTTAAAATTATTTTTATTTTATTTTGGTTCCGGTCGTAGGGCCTGAACTCTGGGCCTGAGCGCTGTTCCCTCTGCTCTTTACCTCAAGGCTAGCTCTCTACCACTTGAGCCACAGCGCCACTTCCGGCTTTTCCTTTTTCTGCTTATGTGGTGCTGAGGAATCGAACCCAGGGCATCATGCATGCAAGGCAAGCGCTCTACCACTGAGCCAACTTCCCAGCCCCCTGTGTTTATTTTTTTGAAGTCAATAAATTTTTATTTAATAATTTTTCACACGTTGTGATTCCTTCACTGCCCATCAAGATGAAGTTCAATATTTCTTTTGAACTCTAGGATAGTCCTTTTTTCAAGAAATAATTAAAGCCACACCACTGTTCAGAAGGTTGAGATCTGAGGATTGCTATGTCCAAGTGACCAACAAAAAGCCAGAACTCAAGTGGCAAAGCACTAGATCAAGAATTCAATCTCAAGTATGAGCACACACAAAAATAGAACTGATCAGCTCTGCCACAAATCTTTTGTTAGGGCTTCTTGACAACTTCAAAGTTCCACATCTAAGATCTTTGAAATGTCATTCCTTCAAGCAAATTATTGTGGGATCCTAGAAAGAAGAATTATAGAAAGCTCTTGTAATGAATAAAATCTATAATCACTACTATTAATACTGATTGAACACATTTCTCTCGTTGTATCTTTTGACCCATAAGCTTAAAATGTTACATTTGTCATCACTGCAATGCATTTACTGTGATGGAAGTACAACTAGTATCTCAATTAAGCAGATACAGAGTTTATTTCTGGGATGATGAAAAAGATCTGGGAGTAGATGGTGGTGGTTGTGAAATTTATCACCTCAATTGTAAATAATAAATTTATTTTATTTTTTACATTTTTATTATTATATCTTTAAGTAGTTGTACAAAGAAGCTCCCATTCTACAAAACAGTATATGATGTACAAGGTGTCTGATAACACTGTCACCCCTTGCTCCAAACCCATCCCTTCTCTCAATTTTTTAAAAATTAAGATTAGGTGATTAAATTTTAAAATAAAAATTTTTAAATGCTGTTGGAAAACAAACAAAAAAAAAAAGCATGGTCTCCTTCTCTTTTTAATTCATTTTTTTTTTTTGATTGTATTCAAGTGCCAATACTTAACAATCTGATATGAGAGTGCCCTTTACTCTGAAAAGCTGCAAGCAATCAAAATGAGCAAAAGAATCTGGAACACACCGTCAAGCTGCCTTTGGGTTTAGGGAGAGGCAAAGAAAAGAATAAATGGCACCTTAATGATACTTTATATTATAGCAAACTCACTCCACCAGAGTAGGAAAGCTGGCAAGGATCAAAGGCAGAAGCCCTGATAATGATATAAAAAAAATGGGTATCTGAGAAAACAAAAATAAAGAAAAAGGAAGAAAAGAAAGAAAAGGCCAAGTGTAGATAAAAGAAAACTAATCAAAAGATTACATCTCAGAAAACTAAATGTAGGTTTAATATAACAATGAGAAATTAAGCCATGTGAAAAGCCATTAGTAACTAATAAAACAAATTTGGAGGAAAATAAAGCACATGAATGTATAGTACTTCTTATTTATTTATTTTTATTTATTTATTTTTTTGGTCAGTTGTTGGGCTTGAAGTCAGGGCCTGGGCACTGTCCCTGAGTTCTTCTGCTCAAGGCTAGCACTCTAACTTCTTTGAGCCACAACCTCTCTTCCAGTTTTTGAGTGGTTAAATGGAGATAAGAATCTCACGGGGAGGGGGCGGGGCTGGGAAGGTGGCTCAGTGGTAGAGTGCTTGCCTTGCATGCATGAGGCCCTGGGTTCAATTCCTCAGCACCACATAAGCAAAAAGAAAAAAGCCGGAAGTGGCGCTGTGGCTCAAGTGGTAGAGAGCTAGCCTTGAGCTGAAGAGCTGAGGGACAGCGCTCAGGCCCAGAGTTCAGGCCCCACGACCGGACCGGACCCCCCCCCCCCCAAAAAAAAAAAAAAGAATCTCACAGGGACTTTTCTGCCACAGCTGGCTGTGAACTGTGATTCTCAGATCTCAGCCTCCTGCGTAGCTAGGATTATAGGTGTGAGCCACTGGTACCCGGTTGTATAGCACTGTTTTTTTTGATGGTCATGGGACCTGAACTCTGGGCCTGGGCGCTGTTCCTCACCTCTTTAGCTCAAGGCTAGCCCCTTAACACTTGAGCCACAGCACCACTTCCGGCTTTTTTCTGCTTATGTGGTGCTGAGGAATCGAACCCAGGGCCTCATGCATGCAAGGCAAACACTTGACCACTAAGCCAACTTCCCAGCCCTGTGTATAGCACTCTTAACCACAATGAATTCCATCTGTTAAAAAGTTAAATGTTTTGCTGGGTGCTAGTGACTTACACCTGTAACCGTATCTACCTAGGAAGCTATCTCAGGATCACAGCTCAAAGAAGCCAGCACAGACAGGAAAGCCCGTGAGATTCTTACCTCCAATAAACTACCAAAAAGTCAGAAATGGAGCTGTGGCTCAAGTGGTAGAGTACTAGCCTTGAGCAAAAAAGCTCAGGGATAGCACCCTCGCCATGAGTTCAAATTAGGACTAGCACAAAAATGAAATAAAAAATAAAAAGTGAGCAGGGCATCGGTGGCTCATGGATGTAATCATAGCTACTCAAGGAGGCTAAGATCTGAGGTTTGCGGTTCAAAGCCAGCCCAGGCAGGAAACTCCGTGAGACTCTTCTTTCCAATAAACCATTCAGAAAATCAGAAGTGGCACTGTGGCTTGTCTTAGAGTGCTTGTCTTGAGCTGAAGAGCTGAGGGATAGTGCCCAGCCCAGAGTTCAAGCCCCATAACCGACCAAAAATAAAAATAAAGGTGAAAGGTTTAAAATTAGTGTATTTATCAAGCCTGAAACAATTAATTCAACTACAGGTAAAAGAATGTCATTTTGTCACAACCAAGAGGTAACAGGGGAAGTAGAGATTCTGTTTGAAGATTAACAATCTAATTTCAGCACAGCTTCCGGAGACCAATTTGACGTCATATTAGAAAAGTATTATCTTTTTATTTGGTCTGACCATTACATTTCTGAAAAATAGGTCCCACAAAAAGTACTTCAAGGAGTGGGCTGGGGGAAGGATGGTATACTAAAAATATTTATAGATGCATCATTTAAAAATAGTGAAGCCAGGTGCAATAGCTCAAACCTATAATTCAGCTGCTTGGAAAGTGGAGACTGGAAAAACTGTCTTTTGAATCAAGCTGAGGCAAAAAGTTCGTGAGACCTTCTTCCCTACAAAGAAGCCAGGTGTTGTACTACACATCTGTAGCTTCAGCTACACTGGAGATCTTCATACCTATGAAGATCGTAGTTCAAAGCAAACCCAGGCAAAAAGTTTGAGGCATTATCTGAAAAAAGAAAAAAAATCACTAAAGCAAAATGGGCTGAGAGTGTGGGTTCAAGAGTGCTTGCCTAGCAAGCATGAGGTCCTGAGTTCAATTCCCACTACTGCCTAGCAAGTAAAATAATAAATAGAGTAAAAGCTGAAGCAATCTTAATATCCAACAGAGAAGTTATATAAGTGATTTTTAATCAAAATTTAGTATTATTATGTTGACATTACATATCAGAGATGGATTTACAGGCAAATTACAGGAGGAAGAATAGTACACAGTGATGTAGAATAAACATTAAGCTGGGTGCCAGTGGTTCACGCCTGTAATCCTAGCTACTCAGGAAGCTGAGATCTGAGGATCAAGGTTCAAAGCCAGCCCGGGCAGGAAAGTCCGTGAAACTCTTACCTCCAATAAACCACCAGAAAACTGGAAGTGGGGCTGTGGCTCAAGTGGTAGAGCGCTAGCCTTGAGCTGAAGAGCTGAGGGACAGCGCCCAGGCCCAGAGTTCAAGCCCCACAACCAGAAAAAAAAAGAAAAAAGAAAAAATATTAAGTAGAATTTAAAAACAGAACAATCTTCGGTGAGAGCAGGTCTAAGCAAAGAAAAGTGAGTTTATCTGAAGTAGGAAGGGGAAGGTGAAACAGCAGGCAGGGACCTAAAGAAGAGTCAAGGCTGCCTTGAAGGGAAGTGGAGGTTTGACTGTTTTATTTTTAGGACTGGAGAGTCATCGGCCCCTAGGAATTTGGATGAAGTCACACCAAGGGATTTGTATGGAACACAAGAGTCCAAGAACTAAGAACAAAGGGTCAAAGATGTAGGGTGGGGTGGGTGTCCTCAGCAAAGTGGAGGCAACCTTTTAGAAGGAAATGATTTATAACATTAAATGCTCCAGGACAAAAAATTCTTGCTTGGGAGAAGGTCAGAGAAAATACACCAATCAAGAAGGATCTAAGTTGAGAAAGTATACACGCATCAGGAAGTATGCACAGTGCCAGTTAAGAATAGGTGGGATGGAAAATTGGGGATGGGGTGGAGGAGGACATCTGAAACAAGCAGAAGAGGTAATTTGAGAAAGCAAAAGGCAATAGTAACACCATTCCTAGGGGAGAAGAGGGCAAACGGCTTTCTCTTTATTCTGGGACAGGAATTGGGAAAGTACAGGACTATAGTAACAATACCAGACAGAATAACAGCAACTGATTTGATTAAATCTGTTATAGAAAAAAAAAGGCTTTGTTTATTTGAACACAATCTTTCATCATGGGTTTTGGGGAGACAAGGTTAAGGATTATAAAACTTTGAAGTATCTTGCACTATAAAAATTGTCACTACAATGAAATGTACTCATTACCTTGCCCATGTAACTTTAACCCCTCTGTTTGTAATTTTCACAATTAAAAGGTTCAGGGGCTAGGAAGGTGGCTTAGTGGTAGAGTGCTTGCCTCGCATGCATGAGGCCCTGGATTCAATTCCTCAGCACCACATAAGCAGAAAAAGCCAGAAGTGGCGCTGTGGCTCAAGTGGTAGAGTACTAGCCTTGAGCTGAAGAGCTGAGGTACAGCACCCAGGCCCAGAGTGCAATCCCCACGACCAACAGGTGTGTGTGTGGGGGGAGGGGGGGGAATACTTGTTAACTGGGTGCTGATGGCTCACACCTGTAATCCTAGTTACTGAAGAGGCTGAGTGAGATCTGAGGATTGTGGTTAAAAGCCAGACTGGGCAGAAAAATCTGTAAGACTCATTATCTCCAATGGTTCAAACACACTAGCCTTTAGCAAAAAACAAGTCAAGAACAGCACCCAGGCCCAGAGTTCAAGCCCCACAATCAACCAAAACAGCAAAAAAGTACAGTATTTCTGGTGAACTGATGTATCACTGAAAAAATGGGATTGCATACAAGATATAATTCAAAGAATGGATTTGGGGTTGTTGGACAATCCATTCACAGGAATATTTGCTGATCAGGAATTTTTTTTTTTGGGGGGGGCTTAATCCTCTACTACAACACACAAACTAGTGAAGATTATTATTATTTGTTGGACCTAATTCTGAAGACAGAGCAACAATGGAATCTGTGGTGTGTCACTATTCCTGATTTAAAAAATGACTGGCTGGCATTTAATACAGTTGGATTAGTATAGTCCATGTATATTATCTTTTTTGTTGAATAAAATTTATGGCTACATGTTATCATTTATTCACTCCTGTCTTATTGCAATTAGTCAAACATTTTGGAAATACTGAATTTATGAAATGGAATACTAAGACAACAATGGTTTAAGATGTGTTAAAAGATCCTAGCATATGTGCGTACCATAATTTTACATTTTTCATTACTGTGGTAATTCAAAAATTCCTTAGGGATGAATTGTAGTAAAATTTTATGTATTCTTCAACGGCATAAACTAATTTTCTTTCCCACTGGACAGTGTTAAGTAGGAAATATTTAAAATTATATCTCATTCATATCATGAAAAACTGTAGACTTGCTAATTTCAATCAACATTATTGCCTTCTAAATAGTCTGAGATTCAGTAACTCATCTCTATACTGAAGATTAAGCATAACTGTATTTTATCTTTTAGGAAAGTCTCATCAGTCATTTGAGCCATAGTTCCACTTCTGGCTTTTTTGGTGGTTAGTTCGAGATAAGTCTCATGGCCTTTCCTGCTTGGCTGTGAACCATGATAAGAGCTGACTCCTGAACTCCTGAGGATTACAGATACGAGCCATTGGCATATGGCTTCATCAGTGACTTTTATTAGTTCAATCCTAATTCTTGGGTGGCCAAAAAAATACTCAGGGTCAATGTTCATGGAGGTCACAAAAAGGTCCCCACAAGTAGAATATGTGAAATGCTATGTAGTCTGTTGGGTAAGTACGTGACAAGTCTTTGTCTATGTAAGAAATTTAATTAGCTAAATTTCTACCCTTAGTTAATTTCCTACTTTTGAAGTAGGAAATGCCATACCCTACAATCCTTAGAAGTCTAAAGGGTGCCATTTTCTAGCTAACTTTGGTATTAATTTTCTGGTTCACTTTTCTGTTCCTTATAGAAAGTCTATGTAGCACACAGAAAGGTTATAAACCCAGGCACGGTGGTACGTGCCTCTGATGTAGCACTCCAGAGTCTGAGGCAGGAGAACTGCAAATTGCAGCCAGTGCTATCTAGTTAGAACCTATCTCAAACAAAGCAGAGTAAGCAAAACAATACAAAATAATATCAAATTTAACTGAAGACTATTTTATCTAGAAATGCCAGAGGAACTGGAGGCCTCTACTCACGGAACAATAATTTTCAGTCCTGGCTTGCCCATTTGGACTTCTCTTAAGAGAAATGCAGTGGCAAATGGAGGAAAGAGAACTCAGGCTAATTCCATGTAGTATCTGAGACCAGAGAAAGGCTTTGTGGCAGGGGATGTTTGGTTATTGGAAACCCAGCATCCATTGCTCACCTGAGAGAAGGAAGACAGAGAATAAGAGAAGGATAAGAAAAAACATGGAAGGAGGACAGAGGAGAGGAGATGCTGCCATGAGATGTTATATAAATATCACTTCCTGACATCCTTGTAACTAGCTACGCTGTAACAGCCTGTCAGTGAGTATGCAGGATTATTAGATGTCTACTGCTGTTAAAAGTAATCTGTGCCGGGTGCTGGTGGCTCATGCCTGTAATCCTAGCTACTCAGGAGGCTGAGATCTGAGGATCATGGTTCAAAGCCAGCCTGGGCAGGAAAGTCTATGAGACTCTTACCTCCAATTAACCACCAGAAAACGAAGTGGCTCTGTGGCTCAAGTGGTAGAGTACTTGCCTTGAGCTGAAGAGCTGAGGGACAGCACTCCAGGCCCGGAGTTCAAGCCCCATGACCCACCAAAAAAAAAAAAAGGTAATCTGTATGTAGAATCATATTAAAATAAGCCTTCGGAATGGAAATAAATTTGGATAATGAAGTTTCAGATCCCATTACTGATTTGGGCCCACATACATCTAGAGCTGCAAATGGTCATTTGCCCTGGTATGGGAAGAGTATGCCAGGATATAAAATCAACATAAGAGAAGCAGAGCTGAGCAATGGAGACAAGATGGTTCCAGGAATATTACTTGGATTGCGGGGTTCTGCAAAGCTAAATTTGCCCCTGGACTTCTCAGGATTTGGGCTAACCATTTCCTTTTTTTTTTTTTTTTTTTTGCTTAAGCTAGTTAGTTTGATTTGCATTTCTGACGTTTAAAGACTCTTGTCTGATGCATTCATTTATTTTGTTTCGTCTTGCCTTTTGGGGGTAAGGGGGCAATACTCGGGCTTGAACTCAGGGCAACATGCTCCCACTTGGCTTTTTTTTTTTTTTTTTGCTCAAGGCTGGCACTCTACCATTTGAGTGACACCTTCACTTCTGGCTCTTTGGTAGTTAATTGGAGATAAAAGTCTCAAAACTTTTCTGCTTGGGCTGGCTTTGAAAAATGACCCTTAGATCTCAGCCTCTTGAGAAGCAAGGATTACAAATATGAGCAATTTGTCCTCTGCATTTTTGTTATCTCTTCATCCTCCCCCATCATGTGAGGCTGAGGCCTCATCCCATCAAGCAGGCAGTAAGCAGGCATCAGGACTCAGCCTGAGAGGGTTTACCATTCCACAACTGAAACTTTAGGACCAACTAAGGAAGTCTGAGAGTCTGAGACCTAGACTGAACTCAGTACCTTCCACTTCCATTTGCCAGCTAGTGTTCAACTAACCAAGTCATACCTCCAATCCCAGAGGCCTCCTTTTCTTAAAAAGAAAAAAAAAATTCGTTTTAAGTAGTTATACAAAAGAATTGCCACTCAACAAAGCAGTTCATGAATATACCTTGATTAGTGTCCAAAAAAAAAGGAAAGGTAAGGGGAAGGGAGGGGAAGGGGGAGGGGGGAAGCAACATGAAACATACCTGGGCTATTAGTCTTTCTTTTTCTTTCCCTTTTATTCTATCTGGGGGCACAACCTATTAGTGGTACTGCCCCATATTCAAGGTGGGTCTTTTCTCCTTAATAAACCCTTGAGAAAGTCCCTTAGACACTGGTGTGCTTCCAAGACTTACCATCACAAATACCAACTGTCATTTCTGTCTATGGCTCTCCCCAGCCCCCAAATCTTAGCTTCCTAACTGCATAACAGAGATATGTGAAGAGGTCTAATGTGGCAATATAAAAGACATAGAGTGCTATATGAAAGACACATCTGTGACCATAGCTATTCAGGAAACTGAGATCTGACGATTACAGTTCAAAGCCAGCCTGGGCAGAAAAGTCTGAGAGACTCTAATCTCCAATAAACAACTCAGAAAAAGCCAAAAGTGGTTCAAGTGGTAGAGTAATAACCCTGAGCAAAAGCAGCTCAGGGACAGAGCCCAGCCCCAGAGTTCAAGCTTCAGGACCGGCCAAAAAAAAAAAAAGACACTTTCATGATTCCTTTGCTTTTCACATATCTGTTTCTTTTTTTGGTCAGACATGGGGCTTGAACTCAGGGCCTAGTGCTATCCCTGAGCTCTCTTGCTCAAGGCTAATGCTCTACCACTTTGAGCCACAGCTTTACTTTCTGTTTTCTGGTGGTTAATTGGAGAGAAAAGTCTCATGGACTTTCCTGCCTGGGCTGGCTTTGAACTGCAATCCTCAGCTCTTAGCCCCTGAGTAGCTAGGAACAGCTATGAGCCACCAGGGCCCACATACTTTCACATATCTGTATTTCAATTGTTTCTTTTCTTTCTTTCTTTCTTTTTTTTTTTGGGGGGGGTCTGGTCATGGGGCCTGAACTCTGGGCCTGGGCACTGTCCCTCAGCTCTTCAGCTCAAGGCTAGTGCTCTACCACTTGAGTCACAGCACCACTTCCGGCTTTTTTCTTTTTGCTTATGTGGTGCTGAGGAATCGAACCCAGGGTCTCAGGCATGCAAGGCAAGCGCTCTAACACTGAGCTAACTTCCCAGCCCATGTATTTCAATTATTTCAAAGTACATATCCAAGCATGAATTGTAATTCCTGTATATGTAAGCAAAAAGTGCAAGAGTGACATCCTCCATTAAAATTAAAATACTCCCCTGTACCCACACATCTCCATTTTCCTTATTTAATGCTCATCTATAACAGGTAGCTTTTAGGGCACCAGTGTCACTTAGGGTCACTCTAGCATTAATACAAAAAGGCCATACATAACAATGAAAAAGAAACCAGGTTTCTAAGAAGCTTATTAGAGCAGGAGAGTGTCCCTGGGTAGCTCTGAATGTATGCCATCAAGTTCTCTATAGCAATTATTGCTGATCAGATGTAGAATTAAGATGACAGGAACTAAATCTTACTCATCTTATATCCCATATAATACAGTGTTTGTTCTTCATACAGTTATGCTTACTAAACATTCACTGAATTAATAACCACAAACTATTTCTGGATAATGAGTCATCCCTAAAAAATCCAACTTCCCCGCCTTTGAATATTCCAAGTGTAAAAGGATATGTCAATACTAGAGAAAATTTAGAATCACCTGAAATAGGCAGTTTATGGACACACATGAGAAGCCTGAATTTGGCATAGAGGACAAACAAGATGTCATTTATTTAACTTAATATTCAATATTCTAGTTTCTACAGTAAATTTCTTTTCTTTTCCCCTTTTTTTTTTGTGGGGAGGTCAGTAATGGGGCTTGAACTTGGGGCCTAGGCACTACCCCTAAGCTCTTTAGCTCAAGGCTGGTACTCTACCACTTTGAGCCACAGTACCACTTCCAGTTTTCTGGTAGTTAATTGGATATGAGTCTAACAGATTTTCCTGCCTGAGCTGGCTTTGCACTGTGATCCTCAGATCTCAGCCTCCTGAATAGCTAGGATTACAGGTGTGACCCACCAGCACAGAACTTCTATAGAAATGTCTGCTGTTGAGAAAAATCAAATCACATGAAAACAGTTTTAAGACTTCTTTCAGTTCCAACATCCATCAGCAGGGATATAAAAAACTATCACCAGGGGAATATAGATTTGGCCAGGAAATATAACCGTGATATGAAAAGAAGCTCTACACATGTCTCTGGGAGTCCAGAGTTAAAATTGTGGATAAAATTCTGAATAAAAATCTATGGAAGGGGCTGGGAAGGTGGCTCAGTGGTAGAGTGCTTGCCCTGCATGCATGAGGCTCTGGGTTCAATTCCTCAGCAACACATAAGCAAAAAGAAAAATGCTGGAAGTGGTGCTGTGGCTCAAGTGGTAGAGTACTAGCCTTGAGCTGAAGAGCTGAGGGGCAGCGTCCAGGCCCAGAGTTCAGGCCCCACGACCGGTTCCCCGTCCCCCCCCCCCCCCCCCCCCGCCAAAAAAAAAAATCTATGGAAGAAGCTGGGCGCCAGTGGCTCATGCCTGTAATCCTAGCTACTCAGGAGGCTGAGATCTGAGGAACACGGTTCAAAGCCAGCCCAGGCAGGAAAAGTCCCTGAAACTCTTATCTCCAGTAAATCACCAGAAAACCGGAAGTGGCACTGTGGCTCAAGTGGTAGAGTGCTAGCCTTGAGCTGAAGAGCTGAGGGACAGCACCCAGGCCCAGAGTTCAAGCCCTACATCTGACACCCCCACCCCCCACCAAAAAAAAAAAAATCTATGAAAGAGAAGATAGCTTCTTGTGGTCCCAAAGAGCAAAAGAGACAGAAATAATGTATTAGGGCTGGGAAGGTGTCTCAGTGGTAGAGTGCTTGCCTTGCATGCATGAGGTCCTCGGTTCAATTCCTCAGCACCACATAAGCAGAAAAAAATGGAAGTGGCACTGAGGTTCAAAGTGATAAAGAGCACCAGCCTTGAGCTGAAGAGCTGAGGGACACACCCAAGCCCAGAGTTCAAGCCCTACATCTGACAAAAAAGAAAGAAAGAAAGAAGGAAGGAAGGAAGGAAGGAAGGAAGGAAGGAAGGAAGGAAGGAAGGAAGGAAGGAAGGAAGGAAGGAAGGAAGGAAGGAAGGAAACAAAGAAAGAAAGAAAGAGAGAGAGAGAGACAGGGAGGGAGGGAAGGAGAGAAGGAGGGAGGGAGGGAGGGAGGGAGGGAAGGAGGGAGGGAGGGAGGAAGGGAGAAAGAAATAAGTGTATTAAAAACTATCTGAGCTGGGCGCCAGTGGCTCACACCTGTAATCCTAGCTGCTCAGGAGGCTGAGATCTGAGGATCTCTGTTCAAAGCCAGCCCAGGCAGGAAAGTCTGTGAGGCTCTTATCTCCAACAAACCACTAGAAAACCGGAAGTGGCACTGTAGCTCAAGCGGTAGAGTGCTGGCCTAGAGCTGAAGAGTACAGGGGCAGTGCCCAAGCCCAGAGTTCAAGCCCCATGAAACAAAAACTATCTGGTGGGTCTGGGAATGTGGCTTAGTGGTAGAGTGCTTGCCTAGCAGGCATGAAGCCCTGGGTTCCATTCCTCATAAACAGAAAAGGCTGGAATGGTGCTGTGACTCAAGTGGTAAAGCACTAGCCTTGAGTGAAAGAAGCTCAGGGAAAGTGCCCAGGCTGAGTTCCAACCCTAGGACTGCCAAAAATAATTAAATAAATAAATGCCAAAAGAAGACAAAGTCATACAATAACAGCAACCAAGCCTCACAGCAGCTCATTCTCTGACTGGATTAAGGTAACCTATCACCACTGTTATTTGCCTAACAGTGGGGAAAATGTCATTTAAATCATCTACAATTCGTATACACCATTTAGCATTTGAATTACTAAGCATACAAAGAAACAGAAAAGAAGGAAAACTGACAATAGAAGCACACAGATAATTCAGTTAGTAGTTACAGTATTTGTTTATTGAAACAGGGTCCACTGAGTAGTTCAGGCTGGCCTGTAATTTGCTATGTAGCCCGTGGTGGTTTGGAACTCAATCCTGTCAGGCACCAGTGCCTCACACCTGTAATCCTAACTAGTCAGAAGGATGAGGATCACAGTCGGAAGCCAGTGCAGGCAGAAAAACTTAGGAGACTCTTATCTCCAATTAACCACCAAAATGTTAGAAGTGGTTCTGTGGCTCAAGTGGTACAACACTAGTCTGAGCAAAAAAAAGCTCAGGGACAGCACCCAGGCCCTGATGTCAAACCCCAGGCCCTGTATTTAAAAAAAAAAAAAAAAAAAAAAATCTATGCTCTTAGATGTTACAATAGAGGTTACTTTGAGAGAATGACTGGGAGTCAAAAAGAGCTTCTATGGGACTTGGCTTCAGACTTGATATGGAAGCTATTGTATGGGTCTGTTTGGTTTGTGAAAATGTGTCAAGCTATAAACTTATAATACATATATATATATATGTATATATATATATATATATATATACATATATATATACATGTATTGAAGGAGGAGAGGCTGGAAAGAATAAACAGTTATCAATGAATTGAGGATAGTAGTCAACTCTATAAAGGGGAATGAATAAGGCATTTCAAAGTACTGACAATGCTCTATTTTGCAATATACATTGTATGTATTCTTTAAACAGAAAAATGTTTTAAATACTTTTGAATAATTTCAAAATGAAATTAAAATCAAATATTCTACTAAATGCAAAAAATAAATAAACTAAATTTCTAACCTGGTATGGTCCTGCAACCATTAAGCAGAGTTATTACAGCTATTCAGAAGAAGGAAGATCCTGAGTTCAAGACTGGCCCACACTAAGTAAGTGAAATCCTACCTCAAAAAATAAAAACAAGGGGCTGGGAAGGTGGCTCAGTGGTAGAGTGCTTGCCTTGCATGCATGAGGCCCTGGGTTCGATTCCTCAGCACCACATAAGCAAAAAGAAAAAAAGCCAGAAGTGGTGCTGTGGCTCACGTGGTAGAGCGCTAGCCTTGAGCTGAAGAGCTGAGGGACAGCGTCCAGGCCCAGAGTTCAGGCCCCACGACTGGCCCCCCCAAAAAAAATAAAAAATAAATAAAAACAAGACAGGTAATGGTGGATCACATCTATAATCCTAGATATTCAGAAGGCTGAGATCTGAGGATCATGGTTTGAAGCTAACTCAGGCAGAAAAGTCCTTAAAACTCTTACCTTTAATTAACCAACAAAAATCCTACAAAACAACAACAGCAAAAACCCAAACACAAAATAAACTTAAAAGGAAGTGAGGGTATGAGTTAAATAGTAAAACACCAGCCTTGAGCAAAAATATCAAGCAAGATCTTGAGACCCTAAGTCAAGTCCTAGTAACAGGTCAAAAATCACCAGGCACTGGTGGCTCACACCTGTAATCCTAGCTACTCTGGAAGCTGAGATCTGAGGATGGCAGTTCCAAGGGCAGGAAAGTCCATGAGATTCTTTTTTATTTTGGTCGGTCATGGGGCTTGAACTCTGGGCCTGAGTGCTATCCCTCAGCTCTTCAGCTCAAGGTAGTACTCTACCACTTGAGCCACAGTGTCACTTCTGGTTTTCTGAGTGGCTTATTAGAGATAAGAGGCTCATGGACTTTTCCTACCCAGGCTGGCTTTGAACCCTGATCCTCAGGTCTCAGCCTCCTGAGCAGCTAGGATTAGGGGCATACACCACCGGCGCCCAGCATCCCTGACATTCTTATCTCCAATAAACCACCAGAAAACCAGAAGTGGAGTTGTGGCTCTTAGTAGAAAAGCACTAACCTTGAGCAACAGCATCCAGACCTGAGTTCAAGTCCCACAATTAACTAAACAAATAAATAATAAAAAACACAAGTGCTAGGGTCATAGCTGAAGTGGTTAAAGCATTCAACTACTAAGCATGAAGTTCTAAGTTCATATTATATACTTAAAAATAAAAACTTCCAAGCTGGGTGCTGGTGGCTCACACCTATAAACCTAGCTACTCAGAAGGCTGAGATCTGAGGATCATGGTTCAAAGCTAGCCAAAGCAGAAAAGTCTGTGACTCATCTCCAATTAACAAGCATAAAGCTGAAAGTAGAGTTGTGGCTCAAGTGGTAGAGCATTCATCTTGAGCAGAAAGAAGTCACAAACAGTCCCTAGGACATAAACTCAAGCCCCAAGACTGGCAGGAAGAAAAAAAAAAAAAAAACGGGGGGAGAGAACCAATTAGAAATGGCCACATAACTTTTTTTTGCTTCTGTGTTAGTGCTGGAGCGCTCACACTTGCAATGTGGCCACTGTTACTGAGCGGTGTCTCCAGCCCCTTTCTGTACTAGTCAAATTCAAAATGGATCAAAGATCTCAATGTAAGACCTGAAACCATAAAACTACTACAGAAAGGAAGAGAAACATCAAAACTTCCCAGGACTAGTAAGAACTTTCTGAGTAAAGTTCAGCAAGTCAAATAAAGAATTAACCAAAGCAAAGCATAGCATAGCAAAGAACATAGTCAACAAGCTAAAAAGACAGCCCACAGAATGGGAGAAGCATCTTTGTCAGCTCTATGCCAGACAATGACCTAATGTACCAAATATACAAAGAACTCAAGAAACTGAACCCCCAAAGAATCAACAGCTCAACTGATAAATGAGTAAAATGAGCTAAATAGACTTTTCTGAGAAATAGTAGTAGTAAAAGTGGCCACTAGACAAAAGAAGAAATGCTCAACATCTCTGGCCATAAAGATAATGCAAATAAAAACAATGCTGAGGTTCCATCTCACTCCAATTATAATGACCATCATCAAGAATATAAACAACAACAGGTGCTGGCACAAATACTTGGGGAAAAGGAACTGATATACTGCTGGTTGAAATATAAACTTGCTCAACCACTTTGGAAAGCAGTTTGGAAACTCCTCAAGAAACTAAACAGAACTACCCTATGATCCAATACCACCATTCTTAGGCACTTATCCAAAAGATTACATATCAGGCCAGGCACTAGTGGCTCATACATCTGTAAAAGCTTAGCCACTCAGGAAGCTGAGATCTGAATACTGAAGTTCAAAGCCAGCCTCAGCAGGAAAGTCTGTGAGAATCTTATCTCCAATTAACCACAAAAAACCAGAAGTGGAACTGTGGCTCAGGTAGTAGAGCACTAGCCTTGAGCTCAAAAGCTCACAGACAGTGTCTAAACCCAGAGTTCAAGCCCCAGGACTGACGGGTGGGCAGGCAGGCGCACGCATGTGCGCGCGCGCGCGCGCACACACACACACACACAAAGGCAAATCAGAATGCAGTAAAACCACTTAAATACACAACTGTGTTCACTGTTGCACTATTCATCACAGCCAGCATATAGAAACAGCCCCCTCAATGCCCCTAAATGGACAAATGGATCAAGAAAATGTAGCATTTGTACACAAAGAATTTTCACTTATCCATTAGAAAGAATATTATATCATTTACAAAGAAATGGATGGACCTGGAAAAAATAACATTAAGTGAAGTAAATCAGGCCCAGGGGCACAAAGGATGCTAAACCTAATTTATAAATGTACAAGTAAACACATACAGGATTGTATGTAAGTATACACAAATATATTAAGTATGGTATTTGCAGGGAAAAAATGATGAAATTCCTTAGAACTCACAGTCCAACAAAATGAATACCAGGAAACTGGCACTAAAAAATATAAAAGGGAAACCAAGGGGAGGGAGGTAGACAAATGAAGAAAGGGAAAGAATGCAGTAATACTCTCTGAGGCATAACCTAGAAAGCTGAGGGGAAGGACTGGTTTGGGAGGGATATCAATCAAGATACACTGTACTTATAAACTTATCTGTATAAAGACAATTAACATTTTCTCACCAAACCATAAACAAAAACTATACAGCAAAACTGCCCCCACTGTTCCAAACTGTCTTTCAGGTTAAGACCTATTAACCTTTCAAAGGAATCAATGATTCCAATTTACAAAAGGAGGAAAGGAAAGGGAAAACATCCTCTTATTTTATAAGTGTAATCTGAGATAGGTTCAGCATTGACAGACTGAAAAGAAAATTTCAAACAAGCCCCCAAAGGAAGTATTTTCATCATCTCTGAAGGAAGTATTTTCATCATCTCTGTTGAAGCACTAAGGAGCAGTACCCTGAACTAAGTTTTTTTGTTTTGTTTTGCCAGTCCTGGGCTTGAACTCAGGGCCTCAGCATTGTCCCTGAGCTTCTTTTGCTCAAGGCTATTGCTCTACCACTTGAGCCACCGTGCCACTTCTGGCTTCTTCTGTTTATGTAGTACTAAGGAATCCAACCCAGGGCTTCATACATGCTAGGCAAGCATGCTACCACTAAGCTACATTCCCAGCCCTGAACTAAGTTACTGACTCAAGCTAAATTGTGGCCATAGTGAATTCTGTATGTATTTCTTTACTCTGTGGGCTGGACTTGTGTTCAGTGGTAAATTAGGTATTAAAAGACAAAATGTATTGTTTTGCTTGCTTTGCTTAAGCTGTGCAGCAAAATCTTTCCTTCTTTAAAAATATAATAAATTATTTCTTTTTTAGAATTGTTTTTAATGAGTTCTACATGGGTATTTATCTCTAAAACTATATTTTTCATTACATACATTTAGTAATGCTAATATGGGAACATGATCATTTATTCCAGTTACTTAGTACAAACTTGCCAGTTAAACCAGGTGAGTCACTGGAGGTAAACCATTACTCTTTAACTCTAGAGCAAACCAGGTTCAGTCATTTTCCTCAAGAATTTCATTTTAAGCTTTTAATATGAAAGTAAACTCATCTATTAAGTTTTTAACCTAAATTTTTAGTTCCCATTTCATTATATCTCAATGATCAACCTAGAGATTTATTTATTTGCCGGTCCTGGGGCTTGAACTCAGGGCCTGGGCACTGTCCTTGAGCTTCTTTTGCTCAAGGCTAGAGCTCTACCACTTTAAGCCACAGCACCACTTCTGCCTTCTTCTGAATAGTTTATTAGAGTTAAGAGTCTCAAGGCCTTTCCTGCCCAGGATGGCTTAGAACCACAATCCTCAGGTCTCAGCCTCTTGAGCAATAGGATTACAGGCATGAGCCACCTATGCCCAGTTTTTGTTTTGTTTTGGTGGGTTTTATTTTTTGTATTTTGTCAGTTGTGGGGCTTGAACTCTGGGCCTGGGCGCTCTCCTTCAGCTCTTCAGCTCAAGGCTAGCGCTCTACCGCTTGAGCCACAGCAACATTTCTGGTTTTCTGAGTGGTTTATTAGAGATAAAAGTCTCACAGACTGTCTTGCACAGGCTGGCCTTGAACTGCGATCCTCAGATCTCAGCCTCCTGAGTTAGCTAGGATTTCAGGGGTGAGCCACTGGCATCTGGCTTGTTTTTTGTTTTTTTTTTTTAAAGTCAGTTCTCACTACCAGTTTGGGATTATGCCTAGAATTCACAATCCTCTGCCTTACCATAATGAGTGCTGAGATTGTAAGTGTATAATAGCAAATTCAGTAATCCAGATTTTTTGAAGTAAACTGCACTAAAAGAGACAGCTCTCCAATATCAGGGAAATATAATAGTCCATACATAAGTCTTGTTTGTAATGTACATATTAATTTCATGAGAGTTCTACAAACTGTTACTTTACATATGAGAAAGACTAAAACCTGCAGAAGCAAAGTTACTAGCCTTAGCCCATGCATATCAGGAACTAAGATCTGGGTCTTCTGACTCCAGGCCAGCGTTCCTTCAAGTTGGCTGTATACAAGCTTCCTTTCATGGTTCCCTTCAAATTTCAGCAAATCCTCAGACTAGTTTACTCATTTCTTCTTTCACCAACAATTCTCTAACGAAACAGAAGTAAACATCAAACTAAAGTTACAAATTTAGCTATTCAAAATAATTTTGTAAATACAATGGCTAAATATTATCTACTACTTTAGGGTGTATTTCCTATGAACAAAATAAGACCCTATTCCTACATAATTCCAATGTAGCCTTTAAACTCACTACCATGGATATATTAGTCTAATCCCTAGATATCAGTCTAGTTTTACCAACTGTGCCAATTCAGAATTGTATACTGCATGTCATATCTTTGTCTTCTGCTGAGTTTCATGACCTTAGTATTTTTGAGGTTTCCAGATTGGTTATTTTGTAGAAATTCTGTAAATTAGAATTTGGCCAACATTGCTTCATGCTTCAATCAGATTATGCAAACACTTGGTAGTCCTTATTCAAGAAATATTTGGTAATTAAAAAATTGTATCAAAATCAAATGGAAGTAGGCAAAAGGTAACTGAGCACTTCAAAACAGATATACAAATGGTTAATACAAGATATTCATCATTAATTATGAGAGAAATATAAAGCGAAACCTGTAATACTAGCTACTCAGGAGGCTGAGATCTGAGGATCTCTGTCCAAAGCAGGCCCATACAAGAAAGTCAGTGATATTCTTACCTCCAATAAACCACCAGAAAACCAGAAATGGAGCTGTGGTGCAAAATGGTAGAGCACTAGCCTTGAGCTTTATAAAAGCTCTGGGACAGTACCCAGGGCCTGAGTTCAAGCCCCACAACAAACACCACCACCACCAACAACAACAACAAAAAACAGATACAAAAAAAAAAGCCTCATCTTGCACGGTTCCAGGTCAACCTAGGCAGAAAACCCATGAGCTTCTATCTCAATGGAGGAAGTGGGCATGGTGTCATATATCTATCATCCTGGCTTTGGTGGAATGTGAAAAATAGTCCTGAGGGTCCTGATGGCACACCCAGGCAAGAAGCAAACCCTATCTCAAAAATAATCAGTGCAACTGGAGAAAGCAAAGGAAGCAGTAATGTTGTCTAAAAGAGAAATGTAATTATTTCTTATGAAATATACAACACCTTAATAATTTTTTAAATTACTAGCACAGCTGGGGTTGGTGGCTCATACTTAAAATCCTAGCTAATCAAGATACTAGTATCTGAGAATCACAGTTTGAAGCCAAGTTAGGTAGGCAAATCCCAGAGGCTTTTATCTCCAATTGATCAGCAAAAAGCTGTAAGTGAAGGTATGGCTCAAGTGAGCCATGAGCAAAAAAGCAAAGAGCATCAGACCCTGCATTCAAGCTTTACTACTGAGAGAAAAAAGTACAAAAAAGAGCTAGTAGTAGAATGCCTGCTAGCTCAGCAGTAGAGGGCCTACATAACAAGCACAGGGACCTGAGTTCAAACCCCAGTACTGGGGAAAAAAACAAAATAAAGCAGATTTTGGGGTCCTGACAAAGTTCAGCTCAATAGTTACTGGCTCTGAACCAAAGATATTTTAACTGACAATTTCCTTATCTGTAAAGTAAAATAAATAAATACATAAAACCCCAATGATTAGGAAAAGAACAAATTTGACTACTGTAAGGTCCACTCCTGGATGGCAAGCAGACTCCACCCTCCTAGCAGCAAAGTCTCCGCCCAGTACTTGCGTTACCTAGGCAACTGGCACACCTGGAAGAGGTCACATCTGCATCCGCTGAGGTCACATCTGAATTTGATGTGGCCACACCTTTCTCTGCCCATACCCTAGATAAGGCCTAGCCCAGGCCCAGACGTCCTTTTCTCGCTCTTTCACAGCTCTCCTTCTTTCTCAGCTCTCTCTCTCTTTCCCAGCTCTCTCAGCTCTCTTTTGCCAACTGCATGGAGTGCCAACCTGGCCTCGTCCCAGCAGGTCTACTGAATAAACCTACCCTTACCTGAATACCATGTGCGTGGTGCTGTTCTTACTCGGCTACCTCTTTTTAAAAACCTAACAACTGGGGTTGGGAAGGTGGCTCAGTAGTAGAGCGCTTGCCTTGCATGCATGAAGCCCTGGTTTCGATTCCTCAGCACCACATAAGCAAAAAGAAAAAAGCCGGAAGTGGCACTGTGGTTCAAGTGGTAGAGTGCTAGCCTTGAGCTGAAGAGCTGAGGGACAGCACCCAGGCCCAGAATTCAGACCCCAAGACTGACAAAAAATAAAATAAAATAAATAAAAACTTAACAACTACTTAAAGCAAGACAGGCTCACAAGTACTCTCTGTGAGTTGTCATAGCATATCCCATGGAAACACCCCATATTCTACTTTCTAGTTCTTACTGGCCATGTGTTCCAAACTTGGAGTTCCCCAAAGATGGAAAATCTGAGAAGGATCTTGGAGAATTATATATGCTGTTTGTTTCTTAATATTCCTTTTTTTTTTTTTTATTTTTTTTTTTTAATCCGGTTGTGGGGCCTGAACTCTGGGCCTGGGCGCTGTCCCTCAGCTCTTCAGCTCAAGGCTAGCACTCTACCACTTGAGTCACAGCACCACTTCCGGCTTTTTTCTTTTTGCTTATGTGGTGCTGAGGAATCGAACCCAGGGCCTCATGCTTGCAAGGCAAGCACTCTACCACTGAGCCACCTTCCCAGCCCTGTTTCTTAATATTCCTAAAGCACCTGAATTCTTTTCCCAAAGGGACTCAATCTGCTGATTCTACTAAGTACACATGTTAAGATGATAGATGAATAGAGACAAAACAAGAAAAAGGAAGGAGACTGAAAGAGCACGAAAAGGAAAAAGCAGGATTGTTTCAATGAGGGACAGTATGCACTGCAATGAGATTTCCCCAATTGGCTAAGGTTTGCGGTCCCTCAGAAAGGAGGCTGTTTGAAATTCACAGACAGAACACAAGCTTTCATTTTTAGTTGGGGAAACAGAAACCCATAAATAAAGCTTTCTCCTCAGATTCCAGAAAGCCTGGTGTCAGAATCATCTTGGAATATCTTTCCTCCTGGTACACAGTACGTTAAGCAACTAGCCTTTCTTTTTTCTTTCTTTCTTTTTTTTTTTGGGGGGGTGGTGGGGGGTCTGGTCATGAGGCCTGAACTCTGGGCCTGGGCACTGTCCCTCAGTTCTTCAGCTCAAGGCTATCGCTCTACCACTTGAGCCACAGCACCACTTTGGCTTTTTTTCTTTTTGCTTATGTGGTGCTGAGGAATCGAACCCAGGGTCTCATGCATGCAAGGCAAGCGCTCTACCACTGAGCCACCTTCCCAGCCCTGCAGCTAGCCTTTCTGAGTAGTAAGAGAGACAGTCACACTGGATATGTTCCTAGGCACCTCAGTGTGAAAAATGGAGAGAAAATGGAAAAAGTAAATGATGGTAAGTGGAACAGGCTGCATATAGGGAGCTATCAATGTGTATTGGGGAAACCCAATGCTTTTTAATTAACAAGTACTTTGTGACCAAAGCTGTGGATAAATTATACATGGTTCTTAGTAAAATTCACCTTGAATGCTTTTATCAAGAATTTTCATAATATCTGAGAACTGAGAATACTCAAATTCATAGGAATAATGATGTGACAGTTACAGACAACTAATTAGGGATGCTATTGATATAAAATTAATTTTGTTTTTTTGAGGTGCTGGAGAATCAAATCCATGAGAATCCATTTTATTCTTTAGTTTTAATTCTAAACTCTATTCAGAAATACTACATTTCTTGCTGAGTATGTAAGCTTGTCTCCTCACGTGTTTAGGCTTCAAAAAGGGTTTATAGCTGGGCGATGGTGGCTCACGCCTGTAATCCTAGCTACTCGGGAGGCTGAGATCTGAAGATCTTGGTTCAAAATCAGCCTGGGCAGGAAAGTCCGTGAAACTCTTATTTCCAATAAACCATCAGAAAACCGGAAGTGGCGCTGTACCTCAAGTGGTAGAGCACTCGTTTTGAACTGAAGAGCTGAGGGACAGCACCCAGGCCCAGAGTTCAAGCCCCATGACCTACAAAAAAAAAGGGGGGGGGTTATATATAAGAGCCTGTGGCTCATGCCTGTAATCCTAGCTACTCAGGAGGGGAAGCTCTAAGGATCACAGTTCAAAGCCAACTGAAAAAAACTAAGTCTATGAGACTCTTATCTCCACTTAACCACCAGAAAAAATGGAAGTGGCACTATGGCCCAAAGTGGTAGAGTACTAGCCTTGAGCAAAAACCTCAGGGACACCACTGCCCAGACCCCAAGTTCAAGCCCCAAGACCAACCAAAAACCAAACCAAACCAAAACAAAACTTCAGGAAGAGTTTGATGACACAGACCACTGAATTTGTTTGGAGTACATATATGAACACTGCTGTGGATCATGTCTACAAGCTCTGTATGCAAACAATCTGATGGTGAAGAAAAAATATTAAATGACAGGATGTGAAAAACAGTCCTCTACAAATTGCATCAATAACACAGCTATAATCCCTGATTAGTTTACATTACTATTCAGATCTTGAGTGTCCCTGCTTGGTGTTTGATATTCTTGTCATTCGCCCACCAGTTGATCTTGTCTCAGGCACACTTTTGAGGAGAGCATTTGCAAAAGGCAAGCAGAACCATAATCACTATAATTGGCAAGTTTTAATGCATACTAGAAGAGTTTTCTATAAGACTGATACAGCAAGCCCCTTATATCAAGAGACTGCCACAGCTGCATGAAAAGGGCATTCATCTTTTTAGAAAATAAACTGGTGGACAGTCTTAAGGTGTGTAGTTTGCTTGTTTGACCTATCTAAAATAGAAGATTCCTATGCAATTAGCTTTTCTCCATAAAATCCTTTTGCACATAATGAAACCAAAGAAAGATGCTGACTTAGAAAAAGAAGCCTAAAAAACAGCACAATAAAAGTGTTCATGTTGTTGGCCTATCATGTTGCTGGGCTGAACCAGGCAAAACCTGGTTCAATACAAGTCATTCAGTCAAAGGGAGAAAACAGGAGCAACCTAAGAGATGGAGAATCTGGTACACTTTCCTGCTGGACTCTAGGTGACTAATGGCAAAGGGCTGCCTTAGGAGCAAACCATGGGAACAGTGGCTGCATATCCATGAAGGTATGGGCTTTATCAGCAAGTTGTGAAAACTTAGGGTGACTAATATGGTACTATGAACTATTGGGGATCCTGAGGCTTATTTTTCTGAATGTAATACTAAAGGGTAGGTTGCATTCATTCAAACTAATAAAGCAGGAGGGAAGCACTATTTGTTTCTAGGTCAATCATTTCAGTTGTACCTGTTAGGATATGTAAAGAGAGTAGATTCCAGAGCTCAGCATTTTCAAGTAGAAGATAGTTTAGATTTCATCTCAGTCTTGAACATACCTTATTGTCTAAAAACCATGTTCTCTAAGAAACATTAGAAAAGTGAGGAAACCAGAATGCTTGTTCACAGTTGTTTGGTTTTTTGTTTGTTTTGGTTGGTGGTCATGGGGCCTGAACTCTGGGCCTGGGCACTGTCCCTCAGCTCTTCAGCTCAAGGAGAGCGCTCTACCACTTGAGCCACAGTGCCACTTCCGTCTTTTTCTGCTTATGTGGTGCCGAGGAATCGAACTCAGGGCCTCCTGCATGCAAGGCAAGCACTCTACCACTGAGCCACCTTTCCAGCCCACAGCTGTTTTTTAAAAGCAAATTACTGTATTTTTATAGTAGGAGGGAGAAGATGTGTTAAAACGTTTTCTAATGAAGCCAAATATTTAAATGAATGACAAATGTGTATAGTACAGACAAAATAAACCAATAATGATCATCATTTATGTAAGAAACTAAAGACATTTTATAATATAAACAGACTAAATGCTTTATTGAAAAATACTTATTTTCATATAAAATTATAGTGGCAGTATCTTGAGGTTTTATAAGTATTTGATAATTAAATAATGTAAATTCCATATTTGTTTTAGAGCAACATGAAGTAACTCAGAAACTTTGTTTATATTGACTCACTTTATAGTTAAATTTCTCTCTAATGAGTATTAATTCAACTTTAAAAGTGCTGCAAAATCCAGGCTCCAATAGTTCATACCTGTAATCCTAGCTACTCAGGAAGATGAGAGCTGTTGATCACAGTTTGAAGTCATCCCAATCAGGAAAGTCCACAAGACTCTAATCTCCAATTAACCAATTAAAGTTGGAAGTGGAACTGTAGCTTAAGTGGCACAGTGCTAGCCTTGCAAAAAGGCTAAGAGACAATGCCAAGGCCCTGAAATCAAACCCAATACTAGCAAAAACAACAACAAAAACTGTTGGAACAATATTAATAAAAGTTTATCTATTTTAAAAAAAGGCATTAGGGCTGGGAAGGTGGCTCAGTGGTAGAGCGCTTGCCTTGCATGCATGAGGCCTTGGGTTCGATTCCTTAGCACCACATAAGCAAAAAGAAAAAAGCCGGAAGTGGCGCTGTGGCTCAAGTGGTAGAGCGCTAGCCTTTGAGCTGAAGAGCTGAGGGACAGCGCCCAGGCCCAGAGTTCAGGCCCCACAACTGGACCCCCCCAAAAAAGGGGGGGGCATTAGGCTAACAAGGCCAGGTGCTGGTGTTAGTACCTATAATCTTTGCTACTGAGGAGGCTGAGATCTGGGGACCTAGGTTTGCTTTTTGTCGGTCACAAGCTTGAACTCCAGGCCTCCACGCTGTCCCTCAGCTCTTCAGCTCAAGGCAAGAGCTCAACCACTTGAGCAACAGCGCCACTTCCGGTTTTCTGGTGGTTTATTGGAAATAAGAGTCTCACGGGCTTTTCCTGGCTCGAACCATGATACTCCAATCTCAGCCTCCTGAGTAGCTAGGATTACAGGTGTGAGCCACTGGTGCCCAGCTTGGAGACTGAAGTTTGAAGCCAGATCTGGCACACAAATCTGAGGGACTCTTATCTCCAATTAACCAGCAAGAAAGACAGAGGTGGAGGTGTGTCTCAAGTGATAGAGAACCAGCCATGAGGGCGAATGCTGAGGCTGAATATGGTTCAGTGGTAGAGTGCTTGCCTAGTATGCATGAAGTCCTGGGTTCAATTCCTCAGTACCACATAAGCAGAAAAAGCCAGCATTGGAGCTGTGGCTCAAGTGGTAGAGTGCTAACCTTGAGCAAAAGCTCAGAACAGTGCCCAGGCCCTGAGTTCAAGCCCCAGTACTGGCACAAAAATAAACAGTAAAATAATTTTTAAAAAATAAGGATACAAGATACTTATGTATGAAAAGCTAAATAGCTCAGCCGGGCACCGGTGGCTCACTCCTATAATCCTAGCTAGCTACTCAAGAGGCTGAGATCTGAGGATCATGGTTCAAAGCCAGCCTGGGCAGGAAAGTACATGAGACTCTTATCTCCAATAAACCACTAGAAAACTGGAAGTGGCGCTGTGGCTCAAGCGGTAGAGCACTCGCCTTGAGCTGAAGAGCGTAGGAACAGCGTCCAAGCCCAGAGTTCAAGCCCCACGACCAACCAAAAAATTAAAACTGGAAGTGGCACGATAGCTCAAGAGGTAGAGTGCTAGCCTTGGGTTGAAGAACTGAGGGACAGCATTCAGGCCCAGAGTTCAAGCCCCACCATGGACAAAATAAAATAAAATAAAAGCTAAATAGCTCATAACAAAACTAAGAATTTGAACTCCAAACTTCATGTCTATGTCAATGTCCAGAGTCTTTATATAAGTCATGCTATATTACTTCAATTCCTGCCTTTCAGAGAGGTGGTACAAACATTTAGCAGAGTTCTAGAGAAGATAACAGCAGTACAAGTAGGCAAAGTTCACAGGGAGAAGCTTTTTGCAGGGGTGGGCAACAACTAGCCTATGGACACTATAAAGCCAAGAAATAATCTGGTACATGGTAAGATGGACATGTTCTCACATACCTATATTAAAAATTTTGTATAGCTCTCAAATGATGTTACAGATATCCAAATGGCTCTTGGCATAGGTCAGGTTCCCCATCCCTATTAAGAGATATGAAGGGCTTGCACAAAACTCTGTGCTTCCTAGGTTAGATGGGTATAATACTGGCATCTCAGCAGTATATTCTCCAGTGGAAGGATTTCATCATGCACTATGGTTCATTTAGCATGTCTGTCCCATTACATAGATTCTGAAGGCCTATAATATATATGTTCCCAATCTTTATAAAAATCCTCTTCTCCACATTTCCAAATGCCTGTGGAGAAAGGGGATTAAATCATCCCTTCAGAGTATCACTAGATAAGAATTAAGCAGGACTAGGGATGTAGCTCAATGTCAAAAGAGCTTGCCTATACTCAGGAAGCTGAGATCTAAGGATCGCAGTTCAAAGCCAGCCCGGACGGGAAAGTCCGTGAGACTCTTACCTCCAATAAACCATTCAGGAAAACAAAAGTGGCGCTGTGGCTCAAGTGGTAGAGCACTAGCCTTGAGCTGAAGAGCTGAGCGACAGCTCCCAGGCCCAGAGTTCAGGTCCCATGACCAACCAAAAAAAACAGTGCTTGCCTAGCATATGTGGATCCTGGATTCTATCCTAGCACTGAAAAGAAGGAGGAAAAAAAGAAAAGACAACAAAGAAGAAAGAAAAGAGAAGGAATAACGGGCAGAAAACAAGAGACACAGCACAGGGGAACATAAACAAAATTTAGTAAGGAATTGGCGAAAAAGGGTTATGACTCTTAATGACTCTCAGTAACTTCTAAGATTAATAGATAATACTCTTTAGGAATTGGCCCTGTTGCACTCCACCTTCTCCCTTAGTGTTCTGTAACTCCAGTCATTCTAACTTGTGGTTTTCCTGACCTAGAGTGCTATGTTCATATTTCAGTGCCTTTGCATGTTCCCTTTGCCTAGAAAGCACTTCACAAGGCAGTTATACATCAACACCAAGCTCAAAAACCCGTAAAGCCATATAAAGACATCTCCACATCCTTCAGTCCTTTTTCTCCTAGCACTTCATAGTCCTCCCTTAATGGCCACTGTCTCCTGGACCCCTTTAATTACATGCACTTAATCAGTTCTCTGATCTCTAACTCTTTATTTTCCTTGGTGTGTTTTTCATAACTTATTTTTTATTGACACCAGAAGGCAAGCATTCCTTTTAGTTCTCAGGCTTTTTTTCCTAATCCTAATCTACCCAAAAACTCCAACTAGTATCTCTATAGAGATTTCCCCCACAAAAGTCACTCAATATTTCAAACTCAATTTCTCCCAAATAGACATTCATCTTAGTTAACAAGTATAAAGCTTAAATGTCTCCTCTTATTCCTACCATTCCTCCCTTGTACATACTTCTCACCAACTCAGGTTCCTCTTTCTTTGCTGCTGCTGCTGCTCGTTCATTTTTCCTGCCAGTGATGTCTTTGATTCTCTATTCGACCTTAGTCATTCCTCCACCCTGTACCGAGACTTGAACTTCAGGCCTTAAGCTTCCTCAGCTTGCTTGCTCACAGCTGACACGCTACAACTTGAGCCACACCTTCAGCCTGGCTTTTTGCTGGTTAACTGGAGATAAGAGTTGCTTGGACTTTTCTGCTCACACTGGCTTTGAACCACTATCTTTCACAGGTTTCAGTCTCCTGAATAGCTAGGATTACAACCATGAACCACTGGCACTCAACTTCTCAGTGGTTAACCTTTCTGGATTAATAAATTCCTTTGAAAATCTGCTGAATTCTCTTAACACTTGCCTCCATCTGCTACTGTCCACTGCTACTGAACTTCTGCACCTCTAGATAGTTACAATGGCCTGATTCTTTGATACTTTTATCATTCTCACCAGTTTTGAGCTATCACCACCAAAAATTTACCTCTTTCATGTTAACGCTGCCAGGTGCCCATGGCTCATGCTTGTGATCCTAGCTACACAGGAAGCTGAGGTATGAGAATCATAGTTCAAAACTAGCCCAAGCAGGGAAGTCTATAAGAATCTTATGGACCACCAAAAAAAGCTGAAAGTAGAGCTGTGGCTCAGGTGGTAGGGTGCTAGCCTTCAGCAAATCAACAAAAACCTCAGGGACAGTGCCCAGGCCCTTAGTTCAAGCCCTAAAATGGGCACGCGCACGCACGCACACACACACGCACACGCACACACACACACACAGTTAATACTACCCCCTTGCACAAACACACAAACTCAGTCTTGCCACCAAAATCCTCTACAGTCTGTTACCTAAGTACTTTTCCAGGATTAGATTCCACAGCTCAAGCTGTCACTTGCTCCTATTATCTGCCTATCAAAATCACACCCACTCTTAAAGGCACAAGTCAAACTTCAGTCTTCATCTTCATATTCTTCACATAACAATTAGGAAAGAGTCTTGAACAAATTACCTATATTACCTAATGAACTAACCCAGAAAATGAAAGAAGTAATTGCTGAAGAACTGTTAGAAATCCTTAAATCCTTCTGGAAGAATTAAGCTTGTAAAAACCAAAATCCAAACGTTAAAATTACAGCTAAAAAGCCTTCCTATACTCAGCACTGTTGATCAATTTTGATCAAATGCTAATAATAAACCATTTAGAGATTCAATTTACACTCAGACATATCATCAACATGAAGATAGATAAAAGGCTTTTGACCTAGGATTCAAATTTCAATTATACTTCCATTTTAAATAAAACTTGCAATTTACTTAAAGAGAATTTAGCAACTTCTAAGTGGAGACTTACAAGGCTAAATAAATACACAACAGCAATAAAATTAGCTCCCAAACTAAACCACCTTCAGACAGACTTTTTGGGGAGGCAGGGAGCTGACATGTCCTAAGATACTTTTCTCTTGATCCATATTTTAAACAAGTGAACTCAGTTAAAAATGAGAATGTGAGGAGTAATGAGCTGCTCACAAGACACATTTACTGGCACACTCACCAGCAGATGCAAGAGCAATGATCTTCATGACAGACAAGTGATGTTTGGGACAACACTTTCTCTCCATTACTCTGTTAAGTCCTTGTTTCTTTTAGGCCTAGCCTAATTTAATTTGCTTTTGGCTTCTAAACCTGTAAAGTCAAGTTTAATGTTCAGTGTTGTACACCGTGAAGCATTTTGCTCTTAAGAAAACAAGAACCTTCAGGAATCAGGATCTTTTTAAAAAGAACATTGATTATTCTATCTAATTAAGACAGTTGGTGATACATGCCCTCCTTGACATAATTAAGACTATACCAATTTGAATGCATTTCTGAAACAGACTTGCTTATAAGAATGAAATATGCTAAAATTATGAAATATTAATATAACTCTTAAGGAAAGCAGGGCATAATGTACGGAGCTGTAGCATTTCAAACTGGATCTCAGCTTACAATCAAAAAGTCTGACTCTTAAATTATTCGACCTTGAGAAATGGCTTCACCTGCAAATCTTTTCTTAGTTGAAACGGAGTTATCTCTTTCCCTTCCTCAAGGTGGCTAGCCAGGAATAATTAAATCACGTAGGTAGCACACTACCACAGGGCACTCAGAAGATTCGTTTATTTCAACACAAAAGATACTCACAACTTGATGTAAGAGATCTATTTCCACAAGTCTTCAAAAACACTACAGCTAGTTTGTTCTAGTAAAAACAATACTGTCACCATCATTTCTGAGAGATGTGGATCAAGATAAGAGCTTGCATGGGATTGTGCAAGATCATTACAGATATGCACACACACACACACAGAAAGAGAAAGAGAGAGAGAAAGAGAGAGAGATCACTAAAATGTTAACAGGAAATATCCATGGTAATTAAGCAAAAACATCTCTTAACATTTACGTTAAGAGCTCACAAGGGTTAAGGGGAGGAAAAAAAGGAGTCAAATTAGGCCCAACTCCAGATCTTTAATTAATCAAGAGAGTGATTCTGGCTTATTCTTCCTGAAGCACAAACAGTATGATATTAAAATACAATTTAAAAACTTCGAGGTTCAAATATTCCACAACCAGAAATGGTGACACTAACGCCTTTTCAGAAAGCCTGCGCAGAAAAGCACTATTAGCACCAATGGAGGTATTTATGGAAAGCTGATCGCAGTACTGAGGCAAGAGGAGGAAGGAAAAAAATAATCATTTCAATTTTCTGCACATACAAACCGAGGCGAATGGCTTTCAAAACCACGGCCGTCCCGGCCACTACCGAACAAGCGTCCCGTGGAATTCCCGGTCTTACAATCGAATACCAAAAAGAAGACCATGACACTTGCAAACCAGGCGGGGTTGGAGGGGGGTGTCGTTTCCCTTCCCTTCTCAGGGTCCAGAACTCAAAGTATGCTTTGGAGGAATCGCGTCTCGAGGGTCTCTGCGTCCTGGCCTCCGCCCCTCGAGTGCCTCCCCCACCCCCCAACGGCGACTGAGAGCCGAACCGGGAAGCACCTTCGAGTAACACCCCAACTGCGACCCGCCCCGCCCCTCCCCATCCCCAGACGCAGACCAAGGAGAAGCCTAGGGTCGGGGTCGCCGCCGCGCCAGAGGCCGAGAGTTGCGGGGCGAGGCCGCAAACTGCGTCCGCCGCCACCTCAAGGGAGGGGTGTCCAGGCGCGGCTGGATCTGAGGGTGATGGCACTCACCACACCATGCCGTAGGCACCCTCGCCGATGTACGAGAGATTGGTGTAGCGCGGTCCCACGTCGAACACCTGCCCGCGGACCATCTCCGGGCCCGCGCCCGCTGCCGCCGCCGCCGCCATGTTGGCTGCCCAGCCGCCGCTTCCTCCGCCGCTCTGGGCTCAACGCTTCGCGATCTCCGCTCAACCTCTGCTGTGCCTTCCGAAGAGACTGTGCCGTCGCCCCTGCAGCCGCCGCGGCTGACCGGGAAGGAGGAAAGAGGACGACACTCCAGAGGTTAAGAGCTGACCGCAGCTCGGACCGTCTCTGCCAGGCTTGACTGACGGGCGGGCCGGCGGGCGGGCGGAGGGAGGGGCACGCGCCTAAGGAGGCGCAGGGGCGGGGTCAAGAAACGTGCGCGCGGATTGGCTTGTAGTAGTCGGGGGGCGGAGTCTCCGCGGATGGACGGAAGCCGCGAGCTCTGGGAGGAGCACTGCGGCGGCGGCAGTGGAGAAGGAGGCGGCAGCGGTGGAGGGGGCGCCGCCCGGCGAGGTCACGTGTGTTCGCGGGCGTGCCGCGCGCTTGGTGGCTCTTGAGAAGGTGTGGGAGACCCGGCTGGGGGAGACCGAGCCTCGGAGACACCGCGGTCTGAGAGACTACCAGGGGACGGCACGCCACGGGAACAAAATCCCAACAGTCAGAGAAGGCCCTGGGCCTGCGCGTGAGGCCGGACGAGGTACCACACACACTGGCCCCTGTACTCTGGGACCCCATAGCTGTGAATCTCTGGAGGCCTACATACTGATGAACTTGGCCTCCGGACTAGGATAGAAACCGAAAAAGCTTGACCGAGACCTAGAAAGATATTTGCATACGGAGAAAGTTTGAGACACAAACATAGACACACACACACACACCAAACAAAAAACAAAAATGAGAGACTAAATCCACGAACCAGAGGTTTGTTCAACCAGTACTTGTTGAGTACTTAGCATGTGTTTGGAGATCCATCCTTACCCAAGTTACCTTCTAGAAAGAGGAAACAAATACATTATTTAAGCTGTTTTATGAAGAAATATAAAGCATAATAAGAGATTCAAGGGTAGAGGGATGGGATACTTAAGAAAGCAATTGAGGGCAAAAGGTGGCTCAGTGGTAGAGCGCTTGCCTTGCATGCCTGAGGCCCTGGGTTCGATTCCCTCAGTACCACATAAGCAAAAAGAAAAAAACCGGAAGTGGCGCTGTGGCTCAAGTGGTAAAGTACTAGCCTTGAGCTGAAGAGCTGAGGGACAGCGCCCAGGCCCAGAGTTCAGGCCCCACGACCGGACCCAAAACAAACAAACAAAAAAAGCCATTGAAACATAATAGTTCTCAGATTATTACAGATCAGCTGATACTTAAGCATAGGACATATTCAAATATAAATGCAGAAAAGATAGAGTCGCTAAAACGGAAACAAACAAAAATCTAAAGAATAGAAAGTTACAAACACCAGAGATTGAAACAAAAATGCTACCTGTCATCCTAGCTACTCAGCTGGAACCTGGAATATAGTCATTGGGAATCAGCTGTGGCAGAAAGTCCATGAAATTCCATCTCTGATTAACCAGCAAAAATTCTAGGTTGGAGGCATGACTAAATGATAAGGTGCTAGCCATGCTCAAACTTAAGATACAAAAAACTACCACAAAACACTCTACAGTAACCAATGTAAAAGCAATATAAATCAGCAGTAGAGAAGATAGACATGACAATATTTTCACAAATACCTAACAGTGATGAAACTCCTTAAGAAAATTCTTTAAGGCAAAGGAAACAATAATGGGAACTTAAAATACAGATATTCTTAAAAGAAAACAAACAATAACCAGAATTATAGTGAAAGAAAACTTTCCTATGATCTTAAGTGGAGATGGAAAATTGAATGAATTCACTAGGATCAATAAAAGTTTATTAAGCAGAGGACTAAGAGACTTGCCACTTAATTGAATTCCATAATGAAATAATTTGAAATGAAGCTAGTCACTAAAAGAAGAAGTATTGGTTTTCTACTAAACTTGCAGAATGTTAGGTAAGACAACAAAAAACAAAACCACCAGCAGCAGCAGCACCAAAATATACAAAGAGCTCAAAAACTTAAACAGCAAAAAGAAATTAGTCAAAAGATAAGTAAATTGAAGGGGCTGGGAAGGTGGCTCAGTGGTAGAGTGCTTGCCTTGCATGCATGAGGCCCTGGGTTCAATTCCTTAGCACCACATAAGCAGAAAAAGCCGGAAGTGGGGCTGAGGCTCAGGTGGTAGACTGCTGGTCTACAGCTGAAAAGCTGGGGGACAGCGCCCAGGCCTAGAGTTCAGGCCCCACAACTGACAAAAAAAAAGAAGAAAAAGAAGAAAAAAGAAAGGATAAGTAAAGTAAATTGAACACAGTTCTCAGAAGAAATTTAAGGGCTGATAAATACATGAAGAAATGTTCATTGTTTTTAGTCATAAATGTAAATCAAAACTTACTAAGGTTTCATCTCACTCCAATCAGAATGATAGTTATCAAGAAAAACATCAGCAAATTCTGGTGCGGATATGAGGGAAAATGAACCCTCGTACACTGTAAGTGAAAATGTAAACTAATGCAACCAGTATGAATGTTCCTGAAAAAAAAAAAGCAACTAAAAATAGCTGGGTGCTGGCTCACACCTACAATCCTAGCTACTCAGGAGGCTGAGATCTAAGGATCTCAGTTCTAGGCTAGCCTGGGCAGGAAAATCTGTGAGACTCTTGTCTCCAGTAAACCACTCAGAAAAAACCAGAAGTAGCACTGTGGCTCAAGTAGTAGTGCTCTACTACTAGCCTTGAGCAAAAGAATCTTAGGGACAGCAATCAGGCTCTGAGTTCAAACCCCAGGACTTAGAAAAAAATTTTAATTAAATTAAAAAAACTAGAAGTAGACTTGCCTTATGACTTTGCCATAACATTATTGGATATATAACTAAAGAAGTTTAAATCAATATACAAGAAAGATATCTGCATACCCATGTTTATGCAGCGCTGTTTACAGTGGCCATACAAGAATAAGTCCAACAGCAGATGACTGGATAAAAGAAGTATACACACATGCGCCAAGGAATATTACAGAGCCATAGATAAAATGAAATTGTGTCATTTGTAGAAAAGGGACCATCCTTTTCAGAGATGCCAAGCTCAAAAAGCCAAGTATCATGTTTCCAGTCATTTCTAGAATGTGAGATCTAAAGAGCATGGACATGTAGTCATCACAGTCATATATATAGATACAGAACATGATCTAACTATGGGATTATTTAGTGAGATGAGAAGAGACAGAAAAAATAATGAAAATAATTTTGAAACTATGAAGATAGCATTAGGAATCTCAGTGAAAGCTGTTGATCAATAGGGGTTTGTGGGATCAGGGAAAGAGAAGTAGAAAGGGTTATTCTAATTAAAATGCAATACATGCATGTCTGGACAAAAAGGAAAATTTATTAGCAGAAGCCAACTTGAAGACATAATTTGGATCCAGGTATAATGGTCCATGTCTGTAATTCTAGCTACCTTAAGAGGCAGTTTAGTTTTTCTTCTTTGTAATGTGACTAAGAAGATGGGGGACATTTAGACAGAGCACCTACCAGAAGCAGCCAATCATATTTCAAAATAAGAAGGGGTCCTTCTGGGAGAAAGAGCAAGGAGAAGCTCTCCCAATGCTACAAGAACAACTGTCTAGAGCTGGGAAAGGCTCAGTGGTAGAGTGCTTGCCTTGCATGCATGAGGCCCTGGATTCAGCAGGGCCTGCGAAGCCTCCCTCAGCACCACATAAGCAGAAAAAGCAGGAAGTGGCTCTCTGAAAAGTGGTAGAGCTCTAGCCTTGAGCTGAAGAGCTGAGAGACAGCGCCCAAGCCCAGAGTTCAGGCCCATGACAGAGAAACAAAAAAACAAACTGTCTAGGCTTCAAGATGCCCAAAGAGGCTATAGAGGCACCTACATTTACGAGTAATGAAATGCCCCTTCACTGGTAATGTCTCCATCCTAGGACAGATTTTGTGGGGTGTAGTGACCAAGATGAAGATGCAGAGGACCACTGTCATTCATCAGGACTACATCCACTACATATGCAAGTAAAATCAGTTCAAGAAACACCACAGGGATTTATCTGCACACCCATCCCCCTGTTTTAGGCCAGTCCAGATCGATGACATTGTCACCATGAGTGAATGCCAACCCCTGAACAGGACTGTTTGAGTCAATGTGATGAAGGTCACCAAGGCTGGCACTAAGAAGCAATTCCAGAAGTTCTGAGACTGGACACTTCCCACTCCCCAGGATGAAATAATTTTCCACCCAAAAGATGTAGAAACAGGAGTTAGAGACCAGCCTAGGCAATGATGGCGAGACTCTGTCTCAAAAACAAAATTAAGGGGCTAGGAAGGTGGCTCAGTGGTAGAGCGCTTGCCTTGCATGCATGAGGCCCTGGGTTCAATTCCTCAGCACCTCATAAGCAAAAAGAAAAAAGCCGGAAGTGGTGCTGTGGTTCAAGTGGTAGAGCTCTAGCCTTGAGCTGAAGAGCTGAGGGACAGCGCCCAGGCCCAGAATTCAGGCCCCACGACTAGAACCCCCCCCCCCAAAAAAAAAAATTAAAACAAAAGGGTTTGGGGAGTGAGGCTCAAGTAGATGCTTGGCTAGAACACACTAGGCTTAACAATTGATCTCATGCAGACTTCTTTGCAATAATTGAAGGAAAATAAAACAAGACTGGCAGAATTTGGAAGTGGTAGAAAGTGACCCTAGTTGGATGATTTCGTTTACACTGATGCCTTAATTTCTCTAGATTCTGCAGTGTTTTTGGAATGACTCTTTTTTTGGATCCAGTTCAGCATATCTCCTCCCACAGAGTCATCAGCTCCACATATATGGACTGCCAGAGCATTTGAATCTTGCCCTATCCATTTACCACTAGTGAAAACTTGCCTCCATTTCCCAAGACATAAAATGGGGATTGCAATAATACTTGACAGGTTGGTTATAAAGAGTGAATAAATGGTGGCTCACACCTGTAATCCTAGCTACTACAGAGGCTAAGATCTGATAGTCAGTTCGAAGGCAGCCTGGGCAGGGAAGTTGGGGAGACTTTTAACTCCAATTAACCATGAAGAGCTGGAAATGGATCTGTGGCTCAATTGGTAGAGAAGTAGCCTAGAGTACAAAAGCTCAGGGACAGAGCAAAGGCCGCAGAGTTCAAGTCCCAGGACCAAAAAAAAAGGAATGAAACATACTGGGTACTAGTGGTTCACACATGTATTCCTAGCTACTTGGGAAGCTAAGGGACGATTGAAGTTAGAGCCCAGCTTTGGCAGAACAATTCATGAGACCTTCTTCTCCTCCTTCTTCTCCTCCTTCTCCTTCTCCTCCTTCTCCTTCTCTTCCTTCTTCCTCCTCCTCTTCCTCCTCCTCCCCCTCCTCCCCCTCCTCCTCCCCCTCCTCCTCCCCTTCCCCCTCCTCCCCCTCCCCCTCCTCCTCCTCCTCCTCCTCCTCTTCTTCTTCTTCTTCTTCTTCTTCTTCATCTTCTTCTTCTTCTTCCTCTTCTTCTTCTTCCTTCTTCTTCCTCTTCTTCCTCCTCCTCCTTCTTCCTCCTTCCTCCTCCTCCTTCTTCCTCCTCCTCCTCCTCCTCCTTCTCCCTCCTCCTCCTCCTCCTCCTCCTCCTCCTCCCTCCTCCTCCTCCTCCTCTTCTCCTCCTCCTCCTCCTCCCCCCCCCCCCCCTCCTCCTCCTCCCCCCCCCTCCTCCCCCTCCTCCTCCTCCTCCTCCTCCCCCTCCTCTTCCTCCTCCTCCTCCCCCTCCTCCTCCTCCTCCTCTTCTTCCTCCTCCTCCCCTTCTCCTTCTTGTCTTGGGGGCCTGAACTCTGGGCCTGGACACTATCCCTCAGCTCTTCAGCTCAAGACTAGTGATCTACCACTAGAGCCACTGCGCCCACTTCCAGTTTTCTGAGTGGTTTAGAGTCTCATGGACTTTCCTACCTGGGCTGGCTTTGAACTGTGATCCTCAGATCTCAGCCTCCTAGGATTACAGGCGTGAACCACCAGCGCCCAGCTTTCTTTTCTCTTTCTTTAAACTCAGGGCCTCACATTTACTTGGCTTGCTTAAGCAGTAGCTGGAACTCTACCACTTGGACTACACATCCTTCCTTGCTTTTTGCTGTTTATGTCGGTGATGAGCTGCTCAGACATCTCTTCCCAAGCTGGCTTGAAGCCAAGATCTTTTAGATCACAGCTTTCTGAGTAAAATTATAGGTGGGGCCCATAACGCCTGACTTCCTCCCCCTTTTAAAGCCAGTCAGTGGCCCCTGCTACACACAGATGAAACTTTTGCTGACCACCCCTCTACTTTAATCTCTTCCTCTCTCCCTTGCTTACCTTCTATGAGCTATAGTCCCTTTTTTTTTTTAAATCATAGCACCTACCAATCTCTTTCTTCTTTACCCCATTTTTCTAGCTTTTGTGGGACATTTAAAACTACACACTGCTAGGCATTGGTTGCTCATGCCTGTAATCCTAGCTACTCAGGAGGCTGAGGTCTGAGCCTCATGGTTTTGAAGCCAGACAGGGCAGAAAAGTCCCTGTGAAACTCTTATCTCCAATAAACACTCAAAAACTGAGGTGGCACTGTGGCTCAAGCATAAGAGCACTAGCCTTGAGCACAAAAAGGCTCAAGGACAATGCTGCAGCCCTGAGTTCAAGCCCCACAACTGACAAAAAACAAAGCAAAAAAAACCCCAAGAAACCAGCTGAGTGCCGGTGGCTCATGCCTATAATCCTAGCTACTCAGGAGTCTGAGAGCTGAGGATTGCAGTTCAAAGCCAGCCTGGGCAGAAAAGTCCATGAGACTCTCTAATAAATCACTCAGGAAAACAAAAGTGGCGCTGTGGTTCAAGTGGTAGAGCGGTAGCCTTGAGCTGAAAAGCTGAGGGATAGTGCCCAGGCCCAGAGTCCAAGCCCCATGACTGACAAAAATAAAAACAAAAACACAAAAAAAACAAAACTACCACACTTACCACACTGGGAGATTTTCACACTTGTAAACATACCACCATGTACTTCCAATGGTTTTGTGTGTGTGTGTGAGAGAGAGAGAGAGAGAGAGAGAGAGAGAGAGAATGTGTCATCTGGGGCACCAATGAAAAAGGAAAATTCTAAGGGTCTGAGCATTGTCCCTGACCTTTTTTGGCTTAAGGCCAGTGCTCTACCACTTGAGCCACAGCTCAAGTTACTTCTGGCTTTTTTGGAGGTTGATTGGAGGTAATAGTTTAGTGGACTGTCTTGCCCAGGCTGGCTTTGAACTGTAACTCTCAAATCTCAGCCTCCTAACTATCTAGCACCACAGGGTGTGAGCTACCAACTGCGCTTCCAATGTTTTATAGAAACCAAAGCTGTGCTTTCTCTGGGCCACTTGGTCACCTCAGATGAAAGCTGTGCCCAAACTAGCTCTAGAAGTGAATTGCACTCACTTGCTGCTGCATTCTGACAATCAAGGCTGTTGGACTCAGATGGGAGCTTCTGCAGCAACATGACTGTAGTCGCTGCTGATTGGCATATACTGGATCATGCCATCCACTGGGAGCTTCAGTGCAAGATGTAATGCTGAACTCTCAAGGCCTTACATCATCTACCAGGAGCCTCAGGGAACCTGGCCAATGCAGCCACAGCAGCACTTTGGCACTTGATTCTATGAGATGAGACAGTTTTTGGAGTGTGCCCAGAGCCAGAGTGGTGTTAAGCTTTGTGAGGATCTCAGTAAAGTCCTGAAATTGTTCAGACTTGCAAATGGATTTGTCTAATCAAGAAATTCATTTTGAAGGAATGAAAAATTGATTCTCTGGCCAAGTTACTTAGGCCTAAAAATGTAAGTGATAGCATAAGTGTATAAAGCCATCAGTTCAACCTCTAAAGCAATTCCTTGTTTTAGAATTGCAATAAAAGAGGCCTGTTCTTGTTGCACAGAAGGTCATTGAGATGGTTTAGAACTTGAGGCTGAACAGATGCTTATGGGGCCTCCTATTGTGATATCATTGTTTATGAGCAAAGTCAAATAAAGTGATTATTCTTCCAAAAATTAACACACACACACACACATACACACACACACACACACACAAGCTTCACATTGTCATGGCATAATGCATCACTATTTTTTTCCTCCTAAAGTACTCCTTCTGTCTGGATCCATGGACACCAAGGCAACCTTATAATTAGGATTTGGTTTCATATGTGGTTTCCTGACAGCAAAAGTGACCTGGCCAGTGGATGTCCCTATTCAGGAGTCTGTAGCAATTACTATTCCTTTTAAGATGGAGTTTAATCTTATCAGGATCTGATGAGTCAAGTTAGTGTGAGCCAGACCCCCAAGGAGCAATCATCTAGTCACATTAACAAGTTTCTGGAAGCACAAAGCTGAGAAGTAATCTCTGGGACATAAGGAGACCATATTAAGTTACTATCTAAATAGAAGACCCAGCTGGATGCTGGTGGCTCACAGCTTTAATTCTCGGTGCTCAGAAGGCTGAGCTCTGAGGATCACAGTTCAAAGCTAGGTTGGGCAGAAAAGTCCCTGTGAGACTCTTATCTCCAATTAACTACTCAAAAAAAAAAAAAACCCACAGAAGTGCTGTGGCTCAAAATGGTAGGGTAGAGTGTTAGCCTTGAGCAAAAGAGCTCAGAGACAGCATCCAGGTCCTGAGTTCAAGTCCCACTACTGACATAAATAAATAAGTAAATAGGGGCTGGGAAGGTGGCTCAGTGGTAGAGTGCTTGCCTTGCATGCCTGAGGCCCTGGGTTTGATTTCCTCAGCACCACATAAGGCAAAAAGGAAAAAAGCCGGAAGTGGCGCTGTGGCTCAAGTGGTAGAGCACTAGCCTTGAGCTGAAGAGCTGAGGGACAGCGCCCCAGACCCAGAGTTCAGGCCCCACGACCGGACCCCCCCCCCCAAAAAAATATATACATACATACATATATAACTGACCCTAAATTGGCTCAATAGCTGGCTGCCCTGACCATGCTCCTTATTCTGGTAGATTGTCCAGATTAGTGACAATCCACAGGATGTGCAAAATCTTAGAAAACACTGGATGTTTTTCATTTTTGCCTATCCATCATCAATGTTGACATTTTTTTTTTTTTTTGAGTCCAGTCGTGGGGGTCTGAACTCTGGGCCTGGGCGCCTGTCCCTCAGCTCTTCAGCTCAAGACTCACGCTCTACCACTTGGGCCACAGCGCCACTTCCGGCTTTTTTCCTTTTTGCCTTATGTGGTGCTGAGAAATCGAACCCAGGGCCTCAGGCATGCAAGGCAAGCACTCTACCACTGAGCCACCTTCCCAGCCCCCCGCAATGTTGACTCCTTTTGGTAGCAATTACCCAAGTTTTCTTTGGTGAACTGTTGAATCTGCAAACTCATGTGGCTTGAAGAGCTGGCCGCACTCCTAAGTTCTAAGAGTAACCCAAGGCTCCCCCCATCAGAATCACCAGTATTTGCTGGAAGGATGGATGTGTGATCTTAGCCAGGCCAATAACACTCAGCTTAGACTTTGCAGAAAACTGTAGGAAGAGTGGTGTTCCTTCTTGCTCTGGAGCCAGGAAAATGAATATGAATCTAGGACCCCTATTTGTCATAATGTGAAAAATGCCCTTTGAGAATGAAGATAAAACATAGGGAAGCAGAGCTGAGAGATGGAAATGATATCCTGATACTGGAATATGAGATTGTATTCAGTTGAGCCTGGACTTACAGAACAGTAAAACCAAGATACTCTCCTTTTTTAACTTGAGTCAATTTAAGCTCGTTTCTGTAATTTGAAACCACAGAGTTATGACTAATACATTACCCAATTAACTCCTCTTTCCTGCAAAAATTGCTCAGAATTATTCAATAAATTACTGAGACATGAATCACAAACTCATGAATGACAACATGCAAGAAAAAAACTGGCGACAAGCCTTGAAACTAGCTGCAGATTTAAAAGATAACTGAATAAAAACACCACTTAGTAGAGACTGTTTGATACTGATAAGTTGAAATAGTTCTTGTTACTATGGTAACAAGTAAAGTGCAAAAGAAGAAATGAGAAAGAGGATTTTTTTAACACTGGGGGTTTTTAATCTTAGTGAACAATAAGGAAGAAAAAAAAGAATAGAAAAAGGCAAGACACTAAGCCTTTGTTTTAAATAAAAAGAGGATTAAAACTTTTTATTGTTGGTTCTGGGGCTTGAACTCAGAGCCTGGGCTCCATCCCTGAGCTCTTTTACTAAAGGTTCATGCTCTACCACTTTTAGCCACAGCTCCACTTCCAATTTTCTGTAGGTTAATTGGAGGTAAGAGTATCACAGACTTTCCTGCCTGGGCTAGCTTTGAACTATGATCCTCAGAGTTCAGCTTCCTGAGTAACTAGGATTACAAGTGTGAGCCACCAGCATCTGGAATAAAACTATTAAAATAGTGTAATTTCATTAAAACTTGCAGTTTAAAAAGGTCCATGTGTGTCTTATTATTACAGAGAATAAAAGGAAAAATGCAATTTGCTGAGCAAAATTGAAGAATCTTGTACCAGGAAGCATATTAAATCTTTCCATTACAATTTTCATCGCATTTACAATTGCAAATGGAAGAGAAATGGCACCAGAAAACTAGAAAAGATTATACTAGATATAACAAGTTGTCTTATTTGCTTAAATTAATTAGTTTAAATTCCTGTATAAAATATGCAAATCTCAGGTCACATCAAAAGATAAAGTCTGAGTATATTCTGTTGCTTAAAGGGTCTTGTGAGGGGCTGGGAATGGTAGAGTGCTTTGCCTTGCATGCATGAGGTCCTGAGTTTGATTCCCCAACACCAAATAAACAGAAAAAGCTGGAAGGGGCGCTGTGGCTCAAAGTGGTAGAGTGCTAGCCTTGAGCTGAAGAGCTGAGGGACAGTGCCCAGGCCCAGAGTTGTGGCCTCACGACCAAGAAAAACAAAGGAGGGGGGCACCTTGTGAGTGCTAGAAGTGTAGTAGCTTAATTAGTAAACCAAGTGCTGGTGGCTCATGCCAATAATCCTAGCTACTCAGTTCTCTAGGATAAGATCTAGAGGTTTGAGGTTAAAAGCCAGCTTTGGAAAGAAAAATTTACGACTCCTATCTCCAATTAATCAGCCAATGCCAGACTGTTGTCATGCTCAAGTAGTAGAACATGAGCCTTGAGCAAAAAATCCAAGTGAGAGCTTGAGCCTCTGACTTCAAGCTATGGTTACATACACACACCTCTGTGCATGTGGACACACGCCCGCAAACACACACACACACACACACACACACACACACACACACACACACACACACACACACAGAGGCATTGTGAAATGACCTGGTGTTTTAAACATGTAATCCCACTTACAAAGGAGACATAGATAGATTAAATTTTGAGGCCAGCTTGGGCAAAAACAAATTAAGAAGGGTGACATTGTCCAAAAAGAAATGTACTCTTTCCATGACTTATTTAACTCTGTATATTACCTTTATAATAACAAAAAAATAAAAACTTAAGTAAAAGAGTTTGTCTCAAAAACAAGTTGATTGTGATGGCTTAGACCTGTAATCCCAGCTATTCAGAAGGCAAAGGTAGGGCTAGGAAGGTGGCTCAGTGGTAGAGTGCTTGCCTTGCATTCATGAGGCCCTGGGTTCGATTCCTCAGTACCACATAAGCAAAAAGAAAAAAGCTGGAAGTGGTGCTGTGGCTCAAGTGGTAGAGCGCTAGCCTTGAGCTGAAGAGCTGAGGGACAGCGCCCAGGCCCAGAGTTCAGACCCCACAACCGGACCCCCCCCCCCAAAAAAGGAAAAGGTAGTAGCCTGAGTTGTAGGCCCACCCCAGGCAAAAATGAGATCCACTGGGCACCAGTAGCTCACTCATATAATCCTAGCTACTCAGGATGATGTATTGAGGATTGTGGTCTGAAGCCAGCCTGGCCAGCAATGTCCGTGACTCTTATCTCCAATTAACTACCAAAAAGCTGGAAATGCTGCTGTGGCTCAAAGTGGTAGAGCACTAGCCTTGAGCACAAAAGCTTAGGAATATTGCCCAGGCCCTGAGTTCAAGTCCCAGGACTGGCATGCACATATACAAACACATATATATACACACAAACAATTATTAAGACACAAAAACATGCTGGGGTCTGGGGATGTAGCTCATCAGTAGAGCTCTTGCCTACCATGTGCAGGGCCCTGGGTTCAATATTCAGCATCATATTTTTTTTAAAGCTGAGTTCTACACCTAGATAAAATATATCACCACCACCTTGAATGTCTCTGTGACATTTACAAAAATGGGTACTTAACTGGACATGTAAAGGTGGCTTTGCTTGTTTTTTTTTTTTTTTGGCGGGGGGGGGGGGGGGTCATGGGGCTCAGCCTCAGTGCCTGGGCTCTGTCCCTGAGCATTTTTGCTGAAGGCTAACATTCTGCCACTTGTGCCACAGTGCCACTTCCAGTTTTCTGGTGGTAACTTGGAGATAAGAAACATATGGCCATTTCTGTCCGGGCTGGTTTCAAATCATGATCCTCAGATCTCAGCCTCCTGAGTAACTAAGATTACAGGCATGAGACACTGGTGCCTGACTTCACATTAAGTAATCAATCCAAATAAGCAGAAAATGCACAGGTCAAAATCTCTGGTCACAACACAAGTTAACAAATGTATAAATAAAAATTAAAATCAACGAACATGCTACTAAGTACTTTAGAATTAAAACATTCTACTAAATGGTTGAGGGGGAATGTTTTGGTTAGGGAGGGGGCGAATGTAAACATAGTAACACAATCAAGAAAAATTATGAAAATAAGACAAGTACTCTTGCAAATCTGGAGGTTAATTCTTTTGATATTAGGTCTCTTATCCCATTATTATATAAAGTTGTTGTGGCCCAAAGAGAGCAGTTCGTGTGTGAGTGTGTGTGTGTGTGTGTGTGTGTGTGTGTGTGTGTGTGTGTACCAAACCTGGGGCTTGAACTCAGAGCCTAGGCACTGTTCCTGATCTCTTTTGCTCAAGGATAGTGCTTGAGCCACAGCTTCTGAGTTTTTGTTGGCTAATTGGTAAGAAACTCATGGACTTTCCTTCTAGGGCTGATTTTGAACTGTGATCTTCAGATCTCAGCCTTCTTCAATTGCTAGGATTACAGGTGTGAGCCAGCAGTACCTGGCCTCAGAACAGTTTATCGCTACTTCTCTTTCTGGGTCCTCTTTCTGTCCATTGCTTTTTTTTTTTTGTCAGTTGTGGGGCCTGAACTCTGGGCCTGGGCGCTGTCCCCTAGCTCTTCAGCTGTAGACCAGGGCTCTACCACTTGAGCCTCAGTCCCACTTCCAGCTTTTTCTGCTTATGCGGTGCTGAAGAATAGAACCCAGGGCCTCATGCATGCAAAGCAAGCACTCTACCACTGAGCCACCTTCCCAGTGCCTTTCTGTCCATTTCTTAAGTTCATTTCTCCTTCTCTTGACAATTAGAAGCTCTCAGCTGTCAGTTTAGAAAGTCCTGGAACAGGGGCTGGGAAGGTGGCTCAGTGGTAGAGTGCTTGCCTTGCATGCTTGAGGCCCTGGGTTCGATTCCTCAGCACCACATAAGCAAAAAGAAAAAAGAGCCGGGAGTGGCACTGTGGCTCAAGTGGTAGAGCGCTAGCCTTGAGCTGAAGAGCTGAAGGACAGCGCCCAGGGTTCAGAGTGGGGCCAGAGTTCAGGCCCCACGACTGGACCCCCCCCCCAAAAAAAAGAAAGTCCTGGAACAAACAAGGAATGGACTAGTGTAAGGCAAATGAAGTACCTTGGGTACAACAGTTAAGGAGACCCTACTCAATCTCAGAGTCTTGCAAATGTAGGTGTTAGCATCTGGCAATGAACACTTGCTTAAATATTTTGTCTTAGGTGCTCAATTATATCATTCTAGTCCTGGCCTTTTCAAATTGGTATAAACAGGAAAGACTGTCTCATCTAGCATAGGTGAGGGGCTAGCTCTGCTTCTTTATTGTTTTTAAGATTCTGCTCCCCTCTGTGCACTGGCACTGTATTAGCCAAGGGATCACACTTGATGAGGGCCTTCCTGTGGCATCACAACAGGGTAAAAGGTATCAAATGGCATGGGCTGAGGGGAAGCCTGACAACTCATATCTCTCTTCCTTTTCTTATAAAGTCCCTAGTCCCATCATAGGAAGACCCATCCTCATGACCTCATCTAACTCTACTGTTAGGGTTTGGATATGAAGTTTTCAAAAAAAAAAAAAAAAGCTCATCTATTGAAGACTTGATTCCCAATGGGTGTATCAACCCTTGGAGAGGTGATTAGATTATAAGGTTACTCACTTTAATCAATTGGTTAATCCACTGATGGATTAAGAATTTGGTGGCATTCTTGAGAAGTGGTTAAAAAACAAAACCAAAATCTTTTAGATGTAAGGCCTAGTTGAAGAAAGTAGGTAAACTCCAGGCATGTTCTTGAGGACTGCATTTGTCTTGGGCCCTACTTCCTTGCTACCATAAGGTAATCAGTTCTTATCCACAATACCATTTCAACCCTGATGTTCTACCTTAACACAGGCCCACAATAACAGGGCTAATAAACCATGGACGGAAAACTGTGAGCCAAAATTAATCTTTTCTCCTTTTCCTCAGGCTACTATGAAGTTGTTACAACAGTTCAGAACACATGGTACACATAATTCAAAGACAGACAAGGATCATCTATTTGAGGAGGGTGTACTCTCTCTCTCTCTTTTTTTTTTTTTTTTGCTAGTCCTGGTGCTTGAACTAAGGGCCTGGGCACTGTTCCTGAGCTTCTTTTTGCTCAAGGCTAGCACTCTACCACTTGAGCCACAGCACCACTTCCAGCCTTTTCTGTTATGTGGTACTGGGGAATCCAATCTGGGGCTTCGTGCATACCAAGCAAGCACTCTATCACCGAGCCACATTCCCAGCCTAATACTTTTTCTTTTGGTCAGTTGTGGGGTTTGAACTCTGGGCCTGGGCACTGTCCCTCAGCTCTTCAGCTCAAAACTAGCACTCTACCATTTGAGTCATAGTACCACTTCCTCATTCTTAATATGTTTTTTTCCAGTCGTGGGGCCTGAACTCTGAGCCTGGACGCTGTCCCTCAGCTCTTCAGCTCAAGGCTAGTGCTCTACCACTTGAGCCACAGCGCCACTTCCGGCTTTTTCTGCTTCTGTGGTGCTGAGGAATCGAACCCAGGACCTCATGCATGCAAGGCAAGCACTCTACCACAGAGCCACCTCCCCAGACCCCTCATTCTTAATATTAAGAAACCATATAGGCACAGTGGCTGAAGCCTGTAATCAATTCTAGCTACTTGAGAGATTGGGGAATCATGTCTGGAGGGAAGCCAAGGTAGAAAAAAAAGTTTACAAGACTCCATCTTGACCAGTGGTTGGGTGCAGTAGTTTATACCTGTCAGTCCAGCTATGGGGATGACACAATGACTGTATATGGTGGCACACACCTTTTATTTCTGTGATGCTAGGAAACATAAATAGGAGGATTGCAGTCCAGGGCATAAAGACCTTATCTCAAAAATGACTAATGCAAAAAAAAAAAAAAAAGACCGTTAAAAGGGGTCAGAAGTCTTCCTCTCATCTACCATTAGGATACTGGATCACATGCCTATCACATTTTATTCATGTCAAGAAAAATGACCACCATAATGTCTTATACCAATCAGATTTATACTTGTAACCTAAAAAAGGTAAATCTGCTTAATCACATGTGTGAGAGGTCCACACCTCAGCCAAATCAGGGCTTTTCCAACATTTATAAAGGAAAAGAGAAAGCTGGGCGCTGGTAGCTCACACCTGTTATCCTAGCTACCTAGGAACCTGAGATATGAAGATTGCAGTTCACAACCAGCCCAGGCAGAAAAGTCTCTGAGATCCTTCTCTCCAAAAACTACTCAGAAAAAGTCAAAAGTGGTGCTGTGGCTCAAGTGATAGAGCTCTAGCCTTGAGCAAAAGAAACAGCACCCAGGCCCTGAGTTCAAGCCCTCGGACCAGCACAGAAAAGGAAAAAGAAAGAAAAGAAGAAAGGAAGAGAAATTGGACAGACAACAAAGATGGCTGTCTCACTCTTCTTACATGACACGCTCCACCCAGGTAGCTCCTCATCTTCACAACTAAGTGTCCTGCTCTCTCCCAACTATATGATCTCTCACCATAAATCTCCACCTGAACCTGTCATCTTTTTATTCTTTTTATCTCTTACCCAAGAGCCCTCTATCATCCCAGTTCCCCATACCACAATATAGGCAATGTCATTCTATGTGTGTGTGTGTGTGTGTGTGTGTGTGTGTGTGTGTGTGTGTGTGTGTGTGTGTGTGTGTGTGTTTGCTAGACCTGGGGCTTGAACTCAGGGTTTGAGCACTGTCCCTGAGAATTTTTGCTCAAGGCTAGTGTGCTACCACTTGAGGCATAGCTCTACTTTCAGTATTTTGGTGGGTAACTGGAGATAAGAATCTCATAGACTTTCCTGCCCAGGCTGTATTTGAACCAAGGTTCTCAGATCTTAGCCTTTTGAGTAGCTAGGATAATAGGTGTGAGCCACCAGCATCTGGCTTCCACTAAGAGTCTTGTATGTTTTGTGCAAATAAGTGGGGAAGATCAGTGTAAATAGCTTAGATATTCTTATTTACCTGCTGATTGTTCATTGGATAATACAGGTTACACACACCATCTCAGACCACAGAGGGCGCAGAGAGCTCTTCTAGTGTGTGAACACTCCTGTTTTCCTGCTCCGCACATGGAGCCAAGGGAGGTTTGTTGTTTCCACAGAACAGAGACTATACCCTCATTGTAGCATTCAAAACCCTTGGTCTATCACACCACACACCACACATCCTGCTGCATGCTCTCTGTTTTGTTCTACATTTACTTCTTTTTTTTTGGGTCCGATCGTGGGGCCTGAACTCTGGGCCTGGGCACTGTTCCTCAGCTCTTCAACTCAAGGCTAGCACTCTACCACTTGAGCCACAGCGCCACTTCCGGCTTTTTTCTTTTTGCTTATGTGGTGCTGAGGAATCGAACCCAAGGCCTCAGGCATGCAAGGCAAGTGCTCTACCACTGAGCCACCTTCCCAGCCCTACATTTACTTCTGAACTGACCAACTAATCATATCCCAAGATGTGAGATTTAAAAAAATCATTCTGGGGCTGGGAAGGTGGCTCAGTGTTAGAGCGCTTGACTTGCATGCATGAGGCCCTGGGTTCGATTCCTCAGCACCACATAAGCAGGAAAAAAAAGCCAGAAGTGGCGCTGTGGCTCAAGTGGTAGAGCGCTAGCCTTGAGCTGAAGAGCAGAGGGATAGTGCCTAGGCCCAGAGTTCAGGCTCCATGACCGGACCCCCCCCCCCAAAAAAAAAAAAATCATGCTGAAGACTAACTGCTAGTGTACACATACGAGTTTGATTTCTAAGAGATTTGTTCTGTTTATATCTGCATTCAGCCAGCTGGGTGCTCATGCCTGTAATCCCAGTGACTCAGGAGGCTGAGATCTCAGGATTAGGTTCAAAGCCAGCCTGAGGAGGAACGTCTGTGAGACTCATTTCTAATTAGCCACCAGAAAACTGGAAGTGGTACTGTAGAACACTAGCTTTGAGAAAAAAAAGCTTAGGGACAGCACCTAGGCCTTGAGTTCAAGCCCTATGACTGACAAAAAAAAAAAAAGAATCTACTCAGCCAAATGGGCAGTACACACACACACACACACACACACACACCTCTGACATCTTGTTTTCTATCTACAGCAGGTCATAACCAAAGGTGGGAACATTTACTTCTGAATCTATCAAAGGAGATAGCCTGATTGATGCCTAGGAGCCACAAACTTGAGATTTCAATGACTGTGGAGTCACAAGGACAATTGCCTTTGTCTCAGCCTCTCCAGCCCTGGGCTGGGCAAACAAAAGGCAGCAGTCAGTATAGTTATCTTGCCAATAACCATGACTTCACTCCTAACAACTACCATTGCTTACTGACTTCACTCTAACCACTATTATGGGCCTACTGCCTATTCTCAGGAATGTTCGCTTTAAGCGGGCGCTGGTGGCTCACGCCTGTAATCCTACCTACTCAGGAGGCTGAGATCTGAGGATCGCAGTTCAAAGCCAGCCCGGGCAAGAAAGACCGTGAGACTCCTATCTCCAATAAACCACCAGAAAACAGGAAGTGGCACTGTAGCTCAAGTGGTAGAGCGCTCGCCTTGAGCTGAAGAGCTGAGGGACAGCGCCCAGGCCCAGAGTTCAAGCCCCACGACCGACAAAAAAAAAAAAAAAAGCTTCACCTGTGGCTGCAGGGACTCTATGAGGAGAACTCCAGATTCCAAACTGAAGGCCTGGACACTGTTCCCTTAGCTTTTTTGCTCAAGGCTGGCACTCTACCACTGCTCCACTTATGGCTTTTTGGTGATTAATTGGAGATAAAAGTCTCATAAATTTTCCTTTCCATGCTGGCTTCAAATCGTCATCTTCAGCCTTCTGATTAGCTAGCTGAGCCACTGACATCTGGTCTGAGTGGCTTTTTAATTAAAATTTTTATTGTGTTGTAAAGGTGATATACACAGGGATTTCATTTCTTTTGGGGCAATGTCACCCCGTTTTGGTTTTTTCCTAGTTTCCCCCTCCCATCCCTACACACAGTTATATAGTTCATTTTCAACATACTGTAATTTTTTCTTTTTTAACATTTTTTTTGAGACAGGGTCTTGCTATGGAGCCCAGTTGGACTTTGAACTCACAATCCTTTCACCTCCCACCTCCCAAGTGCTGGGATTACAGGTATTTGCCAACTACATCTGGCACCATTTTATGCTTTATGGAGGTATAATTCACAAACAGTGATCTGTACTTATGTGGACAATCTAATAAATTTGAACACATATGTCACAAATATCTAAATCAAGAGGTAGAGTGTCTCCATCTCCTCCAAGAAAGTCTGCAGATTAGTTGTGCTAGATCTTAGGCTTTGTCCCATCTCAGATGTATCTACAGGTGTATCTATACATGGAATCCTTACAATTCCTTTCCAAGACTTTTCAGCATCTCTAGTTTGGCATTCTCTGAATCTGAGCAGCTTCCAGGAAAAATCCAAGCTTCAGACATATAGATCCCAAAACTAGGTTGCAAGGAATGTAGTGTAGGAGCCACAGCAAAGCAGAGGGCAATAAGCTGTCCCTTCAGCACTAGCTGTTCCCTCAATTTGCTGTTCCCTTTGCCCAGAATGTTGTTCCAATTCCCTTTTTAAGCAATGAGATGCTGCCTTCAACTCACGTATGACTGAATACTCACCCATGGCCCAGATCCTTGCTCTTCTTAGGATCTGTCAGTTTCTTGTGTAAACCATCGCAGGTCTTATCCACCAAATTCAATGTAAATGGACATTTGTTATGTTTGTGAATAGATGAGATGCTGTTGCCAGTTCTACTTCACTTGTGACTCACAGCACCCCTACCCCAGCTCTAGGCTTCTTGGTTTTTCCTCAGGGAGTTTGTCAACCTCCCTCTGATCCCTAGATTCCCTGGTCTGAGAATCCCCTTTTATTCTTGGTTAACAAAGGGAGCTCTGAAAAAAAATTATTAAACCATTCCTCAGTAAAGATCTGTTAGCAGCTTGAAACATAGCTGGTTGTGATTGTTTATAATCCTAGCTACTTGAGAGGCTGAGATCTGGAGGACTGTGATTCAAGGCCCGGCTAGGCAAAGACATTTTGAGGTCCTCATCTCAACAGGTAAAAGAACTGTTCTGTGCATGATGGCACACATCTGTCATCCAGCTTCTTGGGAAGTATAAATAGGAGACTTCAGTCTAGGCCCACCTGAGCCTTATTTAAGGAAAAATAAGGAAAATAAAAAGAGCTGGAGGTGTGGCTTAATCTGTAAAGTATCTGCTATCAAGTGCAAAATCCTGAGTCCTTAATGCTACTCACCCCAAAAGCCCCAACTACTGACATGAGCCCTTTGGTCTGTTCCATGCCTCCTTCTAGCCGCCCTGTGCCATTGTCTCTTAGTTCTCAAGCCCCCAGGTTCCATGGCCTCCCTCTTTCAGATCAGATCTGGTCAAGCAACCAAGCCTCCTAAGTTCTTGCTTGGTTCTCTCTGCTCCCTGCTTACTCCTTAACGCCTAATGATACCGCTCAAACCCAAGAAGGGTCTTCTTTCTGTGTGATCTAAATGGGGCTCAGCAAACATTTGTGAATGAGAATCCATTTTATTTTTTGAAATTTACATATATACATACGAAACACACAAACATATGTGTATATATACACACATGTATATATTTGAAACATTAAGTATTTTTCTTTGTATACTTGGATACACTTTATTTGAAAAACGTATCTTTAAAACTTGCTGCACACTGATGGCTCGTACCTGTAATCCTAGCTACTCAGAAGGCTTAGTTCTGAGAACTGCAATTCGAAGCCAGCCCGGGCAGGAAAGTCCATGCCACTCTTATCTCCAAATAACGCCCCCCCCCAAAAAAAAAGCTGGAAGTGGAGCAGTGGCTCAAGTAGTAGAGCGCTAGCTTTGAGCACAACTGTGCCCAGGTCCTGAGTTCAAGACCCGGGACTAGCACAAACAAACAAACAAACTCCCTCTCGATAGTCTCCTGGCTTCATCACTCTGCGCGTGCGCGTCTTGAGGTCGCGCTGAACTACATTTCCCAGGAAGCCTTGCGACCGCAGTACAACTTCCGGCCAAAGATGGCGACTTCCTAGAGCAACTCTGACTGCGGGTCTGTTACCAGAGTTTCTTGGCTTCCACGTTCCCTGCTCCGTCCTGCCACTCGGAAGCTATGGAAGTGGCAGAGCCCAGCATTCATACCGAAGAGGAGGAGGAAGAGGGAGAGGAGGAAGAGCAATCCGCCGAGCCACGCCCCCGAACGCGCTCCAACCCTGAGGGCGCCGAGGACCGGGGACTCGGGGCGCAGGCCAGTGTCGGCAGCCGCAGTGAGGGTGAAGGTGAGGCGGCCAGTGCTGAGGATGGGACCCCCAGTCCAGCGGGAGCGGGCCCCAAGCCCTGGGCTGTACCCCCGCCAGCCCCCGAGGTCCAAATTCGTACACCAAGGGTCAACTGTCCAGAAAAGGTGATCATCTGCCTGGACCTATCTGAGGAAATGTCGCTACCGAAGCTGGAGTCATTCAACGGCTCCAAGACCAATGCCCTCAATGTCTCTCAGAAAATGATAGAGATGTTCGTGCGCACCAAACATAAGATCGATAAGAGCCACGAGTTTGCGCTGGTCGTGGTGAACGACGACTCGGCCTGGCTGTCCGGCCTGACCTCTGACCCCCGCGAGCTCTGCAGCTGCCTCTACGACCTGGAGACGGCGTCTTGCTCCACATTCAATCTCGAAGGCCTCCTCAGCCTCATCCAGCAGAAGACCGAGCTGCCTGTCACCGAGAATGTGCAGACCATTCCGCCTCCTTATGTGGTCCGCACCATCCTTGTCTACAGCCGCCCGCCCTGCCAGCCTCAATTCGCCCTGACGGAGCCCATGAAGAAAATGTTCCAGTGCCCATATTTCTTCTTCGACGTTGTATACATCCACAACGGCACCGACGAGAGGGAGGAGGAGATGAGTTGGAAGGACATGTTCGCCTTCATGGGCAGCCTGGATACCAAGGGTACCAGCTATAAATACGAAGTACCTCTAGCTGGGCCGGCCCTGGAGTTGCACAACTGCATGGCGAAGCTGTTAGCTCATCCTCTTCAGCGACCCTGCCAGAGCCACGCCTCTTACAGCTTGCTGGAGGAGGATGAGGAAACTACTGGCGAGGGCGAGGCCACTGTCTGAACCTTCCGAGTTCATCCTTGTACTTTTACCCTGGTTCTTAAGTCCCTCTTCTTAAATTGAACTTATGGGTATCCTCTTTAGATGTTCCACAAGGCCCTCAGAGTGCTTGGGGTTAGGGGAGGTCCTGGAATGAAACCCAGGATTCCAGGAGGCCTCCACGGGCTCCTGGCACCCATCCCTCATTTTTTCCCAGGCCACACTCACTCCAAGTTTGTCAGTTATAGTTCTTGTTCTCCCTGTGTGTTTTTTGTCATAAAACTATCTCTTGAGTATCTCAAAAAATTAAAAATTTGAAAAAAAACAAGGCTAAGAGTATGTGCTTTTGTCATTTAACATCATTTATTTTAAATTTTTGCCTATTTTTCCAAAATTTCAAAACGTTTCTAATTATGTAGATTTCCTACATAATTTATTTTTTTCTATTAAAATTTTCTGAAATTATTCAGGGACAGCATTTTCAAACACTTGAATGAGATTTGGTGGACATTTAGGCCATATTGTGTTTTTGGTTACTACATCAGTGCCTGATGGTCTCTGGTCATGTGTTGTCAGGTCAGATTATCTTTTTTTTTTCCGGGTCCGGTTGTAGGGCCTGAACTCTGGACCTGGGCTCTGTCTCTCAGCTCTTCAGCTCAAGGCTAGCACTCTAGCACTTGAGCCAAAGCACGACTTCTAGCTTTTTTCTTTTTGCTTACGTGGTGCTGAGGAATCGAACCAGGGCCTCAGGCATGCAAGGCAAGCGCTCTACCACTGAGCCAACTTCCCAGCCCCATGGTCAGATTATCTTGGTGTTTGCCTGTTGTCCCAGGTCAATCATTAATAATGCCTTGCTCACTCTACTAGCTGTCATAACTTGGACAATAAATTATGTAGACCTCCTTTAAGAGTATTTGGAGGAACAGAAAGAAGAAGCTAAATGGGCAGGGTCAGGGGAGGTGGGTAGAGGCAGTTCCTAGGTTTTTTTGTTGAGTACTTGGGTAGTGGGTGGTGACACCAGTCTTTAGGATGAAGTGAATTTTGGATATAAAGAGTCAGCAGGACATTGTCTAGGATGCAGTAGGAAATGAGTCCCCACCCACTGGAAGTCATTGGTACGGGTTACGTTAGGCAGTTAGCTTAAAGCAAGAAGTCATTTCAGGTGTTTCAGTGACACGTTAGGGCATCAGCAGATTGGGAGCAAAGGGAGGAAGATTGCCGGGCGCTGGTGGCTCACGCCTGTAATCCTAGCTACTAAGGAGGCTAAGATCTGAGGATCGCGGTTCAAAGCCAGCCCGGGCAGGAGAGACCGTGAGACTCCTATCTCCAATAAACCATCAGAAAACCGGAAGTGGCGCTGTAGCTCAAGTGGTAGAGCGCTCACCTTGAGCTGAAGAGCTGAGGGACAGCGCCCAGGCCGAGTTCAAGCCCCACGAGAGACAAAAAAAAAAAAAAAAAGGGAGGAAGATTGTAATTTCTATGAATTTATCTTGATCTTGTCCCTACACATTACAATAATTCTCAGATGCTCAACATTAAAATGTAGTGTCCAAATTTATGCCTTGGTCAAACAAAAAGACACTTGTTAGAAGACACTGTAACAAATGGAAATGTACTCATTACCTGAGTTATGTAATCCCTCTGTACATCTTTATAATAACAAGTAAATGATTAAAAAGTATATTGAGAGGGAAATTAAAAAATAAACTACCACTACAGGTACAATAGAAAATCAAAGGCACATGTTGACCTTTTAGTCAGAATTCTGACTTGATAGGATGTATCTTTTCTTTCTTGTAGGCCTCTGTTTTGGTACTTCTGCATCTTACTGGCAGATAGCAACCTTAGGTGCAATACCTAATGTTTGGTCTGTGGAATACATCCTAGAACTTCAGAGATGGAGTAAAAAAATAGCCACCACTTCCACATGTAATTCAGTCCTCACCCTAACCCTACAAAGGGACTGTCACCATCCTCACAGATGAGAAAATACAGGTGAAGATCACCTCCCAGGTGAAGGTCCCAAGTGCAGTTTGAACCAGGCCTTTGCTTTCTGTCCCCCTGCCTGCCACACAGCCTACTGCCAAGTGGAAGCTGTGCTGTCTTGGTAGGACTCTGCATACTGATCTGGTGAGTCGCACAATTCATCCAGCACAAGTACATTCAATATAGACTCTTTGTTCTAGGCTAAAGACAGAGATGAACATATCCCCAGCCTGAAGAGACTATATAGTCCAATAGCTGATAGCTACATAAAAACTACAAAACTGCATAGCTCTACTGTTCAGTTGGGAAAAAGAATCCCTTAGGATGAGAGAGATTTCTATAACTCCTTCCCCTTCCCTCCCCTCCCCCACCTTTTTTTTTTTTTTTTGCAGTACTAGGATTGAACTTTCGCTAAGCAAACTGTCAGCCACTTGACTTACCCTTTTGCTTTTAGTTTGTGTATGTGCGCATGTGCACATACACACATCTTGGTTCTGTGTGCTGTTCCTAAGGCTTTTCACTCAAGGATAGAATTCTACCAGTTGATCCACAGCTCCATTTCTGGCTTTTTGATGGTTAATTGATGAATCTCACAGACTTTCCTGCCCAGGCTGGCTTCAAACTGTCTCTTGTGTAGCTAGTATTACAGTCACGAACCACTGATGCCCAGTTCTTTGTTTCTGATATAGTCTTGGTACTTTTGTCTGAGCTAGCATTAGAATGAAGTCATTCCTACTGCCATCTTGTAAGAAGTTGGGATTAAGGGCTGGGAAGGTGGCTTAGTGGTAGAGTGCTTGCCTAGCATTCGTGAAGCCCTGGGTTTGATTCCTCAGTACCACATACACAGAAAAAGCCAGAAGTAGTCTTGAACAAAAGAAGTTCAGGGACAGTGCCCAGGTCCTGAGTTCAAGCCCCTGGACTGGCAAAAAAAAAAAAAAAAAAAAAAGCTAGGATTACAGAAATCTGCATGTGGCCCTCCATCGTGTTTTTTTTTGTTTTTGTTTTTTGTTTGTTTGTTTGTTTTGGTAGGTCGTGGGGCCTGAACTCTAGGCCTGGGCGCTGTCCCTCAGCTCTGCAGCTCAAGGCCAGCACTCTACCACTCGAGCCACAGCACCACTTCCGGCATTTTCTGCTTATGTGCTGAGGACCTCATGCATGCAAAGCAAGCACTCTACCACTAAGCCACCTTCCCAGCTCCTCCATGTGATTTTTTAAGAGGTAAGAACAGAACTAGAAATAACTCCATTCCTAGTATTAAACAAAAGCCACTCAGTGGTCAATGCACATAAGATGCTCAGCCTCTTCTATGATTTCAGTGTTGGTAAGTCCTCATCAAAAGTCAAATTGAGGCTAATTCCCCAATAGAATACTGAGTTGAAAGGGGCCTTTGGGATAGATAATTAGTTTAGGGGGCTCCACTATTGGGGCTGATGAATGTGAAGTATCAGAGAATGGGTTAGATATGGCATGACTGGATTAATTACTGTAAGACTAGGTTTGTTATAATGTGAGCCCACAGCCCTCTCCCTCTGCTGCTGCTTTGCCATGTTGTGATTGTGGTTAGGGACTGTTGCCAGATGTAACACCACTCTCTTGAACCTCCAGAATTTGAAGCCAAATGCATCTCCTTTCCTTATAATGTATCTAGCATCAAGATTAGCAACACACAAAACAGACACAGATAACATCTCAGGGAATCAAGGAAACAGAAATTGAAAAAAGATGCCATTTTACTCTCACTTCATTGTCCAGATGTACAAGTCTGATGGTTTCCATGGGGGAAAGGATGGACAACAGTGCAGTACACACTGACGTCAGTCTTCCCCTTACATGATCTCCTATACCAGCCTCTGCATGACTTCAGAGCCAGCCATTATACCCAGAACACAGTATTACTAGAGAAATTCATCTAATAATTCATTGTCTAGATAATGTTTGATAATATTTTGAGGTAATATCAGGTGATACTAGATTGCACATTTGTGTGTGTGTGTGTTGCCAGTTCTAGGGCTTGAATTCAGGACCTGTGCCCTGTCTCTTAGCTTTTTGACTCAAAGCTGGCACTCTACCATTTGAGCCATAGCTCCACTTCTGGTTTTTTGCTGGCTAATTGGAGTTAAGCGTGTCAAGGATTTGCCTGCCTAGGGTTGACTTCAAACTGCAATTCTCAGATCTCAGCCTTCTGAGTAGGTAGAATTATAGCCACGAGGACCCACTTGTGTGGTATTTTTTTTTGGTCCGGTCGTGGGGCCTGAACTCTGGGCCTGAGCGCTGTCCCTCAGCTCTTCAGCTCTACCACTTGAGCCACAGCGCCACTTCCGGCTTTTTTCTTTTTGCTTATGTGGTGCTGAGGAATTGAACCCAGGGCCTCAGGCATGCAAGGCAAGCGCTCTACCACTGAGCCACCTTCCCAGCCCCATGAGACACCTTTTTTTTTTTTGGGTCCGGTCGTGGGGCCTGAACTCTGGGCCTGGGCGCTGTCCCTCAGCTCTTCAGCTCAAGGCTAGTGCTCTACCACTTGAGCCACAGCGCCACTTCCGGCTTTTTTCTTTTTGCTTATGTGGTGCTGAGGAATCGAACCCAGAGCCTCGAGCATGCAAGGCAAGCACTCTACCACTGAGTCACCTTCCCAGCCCAAGACTCTTTTTTTGGTATATATTTTTTATTGTAAAGATACTGTACAGAGGGGTTACAGTTACATGAGTAAGGTAATGAGTATGTTTCCTATTGAGCATTGTTACCTCCTTTGTTTTTCCCCTACCATCCCTTCCCTCCCCACCTCCCCAACTCCTCCCTCCCCTCAAGCTCCTCCCTGCCCTCCATGAGACTCTTATCTGGAATTAACCACCCGGGAACTGGACGTGGAGCTGTGCTGCTAGCCTCGAGTGAAAAAGCCCAGGGACAGTGCCCAGGCCCTGAGTTCAAGTCCCATCACTAACCAAAAAAAAAAAAAAGTGATCCAAGAAGGGGTCTACCTGGATGGGTTGTAGGGCCATTCTGCAGTAGTGGAGCTGGTATCTTCTCAGGACCTTCTACTGGGGTGGAACAGTCCTTATAGCTGGCACTCTAGAGTGCTGGGCCTACTCTTTGGCCTTTAGTCACCTAAACTCCAGGACTTGAAGTTTGACCCCAGGACCTAAGTTGGCTTTGTATGCCAAGGATTCTAGTTGAAGCCCTCTCCTTGGCCTTCCTTGAATGGTTCAGACCGGCAAAGAGACGCTGAAGGGGTAAGCATGGCTAGAAGGGGGCAGCCAGATGTGGGTGGCGCACTCTGAGGGCAGCTATAGTGGTGGGTAGGCATCAATCAGACTTCCTAGTGGGAATTATTGCCTCTCTCTTCCCTGGCTCTGCCCCACCCCAGCCTTAGCCTGGGGAACTTGGCTGTTGTTTGGTTTCTCAAGGCTGAAGCTCCAATTTGGTGGGCATGATGCCAGTTCTGACTACCCTAGTACACTTTGTGGTCTCAGCTCTCTGTGCTGGACTTAGCTTGACCCCCTTTTGGCAGAGAACATAACACATGTCCCTCTCCCTCCCCCATGAGGATGGGGTGGCTAGTGACATGGGTGAACCCCCTCTAGCTATTGGGCAGCTTGAGCCCCTCTCTGTGGCCCTGAGTGAGAATCAGGCTCCATGAAAGTTGGGGGGAAGGGAAGAGCTCATCACCATCTGGAGATTCAGTTGCATGAGACAAGTCATTAGGTAACAATACAACAGCATATACTTAAAGGAGAATCTGCCAGGAGCTTCAGAGGAGCTGAGTGGGTGGGGGGAGGAGGAGGACAGATGGAAGTGTGGGTGGCAGGGAGTGGGGGAAGCGTGGTAGCAGGCTCTGACTACAACTTGCATCTCAGCAGATCTCCTGAGCTCATTTCTTCACTTCCCCTAGGATGGCCTCTCTGAGACAGATGGAGATAGAGCTGCCTTCCTCACGGCATGGACTGCAGGGTTGGAGGTTTCAGCTGTGGGTAGCAGGCATTGTCTAGAATAGAAGGGGCTTAGGAGAGATGAGGTAGAAGGGGAGAGAGGCCACCCATAGGCAAAGAAGAGCAGGGCAAGGTTTATAGTGTGGTACAGCACTAGGGAGTGGGAAAGGCACAAGAGGCCTCGGTGAACTGGCTCAGAGGAGCTGGTCTCCTTAAATCTGAAGGCACACTTTCTTTCTTACCTCTCTTTCTTCCCTCCCTCCCTCCCTCCCTCCCTCCCCTCTCTCTTTCCTTTTTTTTTTTTTTGTCAGTTGTGGGGCCTGAACCTGGGCCTGGGCACTGTCCCTCAGCTCTTCAGTTCAAGGCTAGTGCTCTACCACTTGAGCCACAGTGCCACTTCTGGCTTTTTCTGCTTATATGGTGCTGAGGAATTGAACCCAGGGTGTCAAACATGCAAGGCAAGCACTCTACCACTGAGCCACCTTCTCAGCCCAAGGCACACATTTTTGCCCCCATTTTCTGGGGAGCATCTCAGAACAGTTTTTTGGAGCTGTGTTGCATGAAGGCTTCTTTGCTATTTTCCATGTCCTTTGAGGCTTGAGCATGGCCAGAGACACAAGAAGAGGTCTCCCTGCAGGCTGTTGACTCCTGCTTTGCTTTCTCTTGCCCTTGCTTGAGAAAGGGACCATATATCAGCTGGAGTTAGAGGCCTGAAAAGTGCCACTTGGCAAGGCTTAGTCCCTGGTGGACTGGGAGGGACATTGGATCTCCATGATTAGGCCAAACTCCATCTTGCCTTAATGGGAACATGGTTGCTGGTTTTGTGTGCTGCTTCAGCATCCCTTATTGAATTGCTGAAAACAGAATGGCTGAAGGTTGGCCAATGTCTTTGAAAGGATTGGATGATCATCTCATGACTGGCTTCTCAGTCATTTGGACTTGAAACGATAGGACTGACCCCTGAAGTGTCTTGAACATCAGGCATACTAAGGGCCATAGCCTCACGACTGTACATGTGTGTAACTGCACTAGTTTTTCATGAGATCAAGCCCTCCTGGGCACCCAGGCTATTGCAGCCCATGTTGCTGCTGTCTGACCTTGAGGTGGGTGAGGTTAGAGGGCTGGAGGTCACTGTTGGAGGTTACAGATCTGGAACAAAATGTGGTAGGTGGGTAGGCTGTCCAAGGTTTTCCTTAAAGAATATCAATTGTGATGGTCTAAGGCAAGTGTCCAATACTTGTCCAGGCAGCCTCAAGGGGATAGTCCCTCTGGCCACGAAGAAACCTGACGGCCCAGATCTTTTCGCCAGGAATGGTGAGCCTTGCCTTCTATCGAAGTCCTGCCTTCCATCTGAAGCCATCTCAAGAAAAGGTTGCCCACCTCCATATCCCTGGCCTGGTCCCCACCAGACTCTGTGAAGCTACCTGGCTGCCCTGACAATTTCAATCACCAACAGTGAAATACTATTACCCTCACTTTGGGACCTTTTCTCTCCTAAGTCCTGTAGCAAACTGAGCTTCCCCTGTGTGCTGAGTCTGCCTCCAGTGCTTTTGCCCTTGTCCAATACAAGAAGCACCTGTTTCCGCAGGCTGCTCATCCTGGGCATAATAGTGAGCACATCCTTGCATGTAGCAGGGTAGAGCACCAGGCAGGAGACCGGAATGGGAATGGAAGGAATACTTAGTGCTTTGATTTTAATGTGTTCAGGTTTACATCCACAATATGGGCCCACATCTGGCTATAAGCTAGGAGGGGGTTTTATTTAGTGTTAAGATGCCTGGACTCTATAATAGTTTCCTAAAATGAGGACTACAGATATTCCTGTGGTCTCTTCTATGTCATGCTACATCACCCTTCTCCTAGCACCCTCCTACTGCTTTTAGGTTCAGGGATTTGGAGTGAAGGCCAGGCCCAGCTGGCAGGCAAGCACTCAACAAGATTTGCAGATGGTCTCCTAATACCTCAGCAGTTGGACATCCAAGAGAGTTGATGCAAAAGAATAAAGGACCCAGATGAGACTCAGAAATTGGTTTATTGATACTGAAGTAACAGTGGGTTCTGGGAGACCACCCCAGCGGCCCCTCCACCTTAGGGCTTGTCCCTAAGCCCAGGGGAGCTGTTCCTTGTGTCTTGGAACATGGCTCCCAGGAAGCCCACTGAGGCATGCACAGACAAGCCCTTGGCAAGGCCCACACGGCATGTGAATGGCAAAGCTTGGCACATTTGGCAAAGCTGTGGAGCTTTAGTGAAAGCACAGGACTCCAGGGACAGCCCCTTTGGGCTATGGAGGCAGGATCAAACCAGAAACACAGCTTATTTTACGGACAGACCTGGCTTCCAAGTAGCTTGAGTAGAGCTGTCCTCACAGCTCTGGGAATACTGCTGAGGTAGCCAGGGTGTCCAAACCCAAAGTCACCATGGCAGAAAGGAGGCATGTACTGGGGAAGCATGCTGGCCCCCAAGAGGGCAGGAAACCAGTCAATGGCAAGGGGCTTGTCCAAGGCTAACTCCAGACCTTGGAGAACCTGTGCTTCTCCTATGGGGCCTGAGACTTAATGGCTACATTGCCCATTAAAACACACGCATTTCCTATCCTGGATTCTGACTAAAATACTAGATCCCCTTCCCCCTTCCTTGCAAGCTTCAGCTGGGAATCAGCTGTACCTGTGAAAGCAGGGTCTGAGCCATTCCAGCTTTTGTACTCCATATAAGGTGCTGGCATCTGCAACTTGATTCTTTTCCAACCCACTTAATTTTAAGAATAGACACTAATAATACTTAATCACCCCTCCCTGCTAGCAGTGGGGGGAAGGGACCTCTCCACAGGCTGTGCCAGGCTCACCTCGAGTAGCCCCCGTACCTCCAAAACTCCAGGTTAGAGCCTCTGCAAACTGCCATGTAACATCTTGTGCCAGACAAAAGGGAAACTGAGGCCCTACAGAGGTGTAATGATTTGCTCAGCTCATGCAATGAGCTTGTGGCAGAGCTGAGACCAGTGGTCCTGGCTAGGGACCCTCCTAGGACCACAGCCTGAAGAGGAGGTGGCTCAGGAATCTTGGAAGCTGGAGGTTCTTGGTGACTTGGCACAGCCTGGCTAAGATGAAAGGCCCTCCTCTGTGTCCAGAAGCTAGGACAAAACTAGTTCTCAACAGAGAGAGTACAGATTTCCTTAGCCACAGACCTCTAAAAGGACTGGTTTAGCCCTATCCCGAAGCAACCCTACTCAGGAGTCTGGGGAGGCATTCAGAGCCTTCTATTAGGGGAATTATACCCCAAACAGTATGATCCAGATCTCCTATCTCCATGAAGTGAAACTCTATTTCCAACAGCAATGTACAGAGTAAGATTAGCAGAGCAAAGAATAAAAAAAGCCACCACCACCACAACAACAAAAAACGCCACCCAAAACATCAGAAGCCAATACTTCTCTGTCAAGGTCATTGTCATGGGCAGGGTGGAGCCATAATGAAGAGTGGAGCCACATTTCTGTGTCTTGCCCAACCCTGTGCCAGATGGCATCCTAACAGGCAGCAGGGCCTTCAGATAGGCTAAAACACCTGGTTGTTGGTGGTGGCCAATCATTCTCTGGATAAATGTCATTTTTTTTGTGCCCCCCACCCAATTTGTGGGGCTTGAACTCAACCTAGGAGCTGTCCTGGAAATTTTTTGCTCTACCACTTCTAGTCCCAGCCCCAGTCCTGATTTTCTGGTGGTTAACTGGACTTTTCTGTCCAGGCTGGCCTTTGAGTCATGATCCTCAGATCTCAGCCTCCTGAGTAGCTAGGATTACAGGTGTGAGCCGCCAGTGCCTGGCTATGAATGTGTTTTAAGATGCTATCAGGAGACCCTGAGGAGGGCATTGACTGTGAGACCTAAACTTCATCTCTACAGGGAAAGAGTTGGTATGCCTCAACTCCTTGGAATCTAGTGGTCTGCCTACCAAGGATGGCTCCCTCCCTTCCTGCTGGACAGTGGACTTGCCTCAGGATGGGAAAACTTGTGTACTTGTTCCATTTGTGAGCTGAGAAAAAAGCCCAGACATTTGGCATACAGCTCTGCAGGGCTTCCTGGGGCTCCCACTGTCTGCAGATGGCTGCTTGATCATCTACATGGGGAACTCAGCTTCTCCCCCTTCTCCAAACCTCTAATAAGGCACCCATTGATCTCTGGCCCTGCTAGCCTCCTCCTCAATGCCTGGCTTCCTTGCTTATCCTTCTAACTATTCACAGATTGTATGTGTTCCTTGAGGCCTTTAAGTATTTCCAGTGTCTTTTTTTTTTTTTGGTCAGTCGTGGGGCTTGAACTCTAGGCCTGGGTGCTGTCCCTGAGCTCTTTAGCTCAAGGCAAACGCTATACCACTTGAGCCACAGTGCCACTTCCAGTTTTCTGGTGATTAACTGGAAATAATAGTCTCACAGACTTTCCTGCCCAGGCTGGCTTTGAACCACAATCCTCAGATCTTAGCCTCCTGAGTAGCTAGGATAACGGATGGGAGCCACCAGTGTCCAGCTTTCCAGTGTCTTTTAAGGCTGGTCAGGCTACAGGGCAGAGCCCAGCGGGGAAGGACACGAGCCACAGACCTACATAAGGGTCTGTGCTGACAATGTCAGACTGCCACTGGAGACACTGCTGCCTTTGAGCTTGCCAGAACCTCTTAAACATTTTCCCAAATGAAATCAATGAAATTACACAGACTTTCTGGAACATCCCAATCAAATAGTAATGGTTTCAATGCCTAGCACCTGGCTAGACTTGCCTGGAAAACACCCAGAGCCTTGAAATCTGGGCCCAGACCCTAGCTTATCACAGCTATGGCTCCTGCTAAACACTGTAGAGAGACTCCTGGGGGTGCACAGCATCACACACAAAACAAAAACAAAAAAGAAAACTTCTAGAAAGGTTTCTAGCCCAAGTCATGTCTTCCTAACACAACAAATGCTGCTTTTGTGAGAACTTCAACAGGTCTGTCAGAATCTATGGCGGGCCAGTGGTTTTCCTCTCTCCCAAAGCAGTTTAAGGCACTTAAGTGGCTTATTAACACCACCTGGTAAAGTTTCTGCTTCAATCCTGATTTATGAAAAAAAATCAGTAATACTGCAAAAAATGTTTCCACAAGAAAGTAAAAAAAAAAAAAGGTAAATATTTAAGTTTTCTAAGGAATAGAATAAATGCTAAGCTCTGCTTAAATTATATGACACCATAGGTCATCTTGGCACTGAAAAAACAAACAAACAAAAAACAGATAGAACCTGAAATACTGCTTCTGAATTAAGACTTTTCCCTGGAATAAATTCAAAGACACAAACAAAAGACACATGCAGGTGTCACTGTGAGCTCAGAGCCTCATCTCCCCAAGATGTCCCAGAGAAGAGGAGAGGCCCAGAGGTCCAGTAGTTCCCACATATCATAGGGCTGCCAGGGACAGTGTGCTTCCTTCTTAAGGAAGCCACTCTCTCCTCTTTGGGAAGTCAGCTTGGTCAAGCAGGACCTGCTGGACTTATCGGTCAACCCTCTTTAGTGCCAGCCATGCTACCATGAAGAAGCCATGAGAAACTGGACTGGACAATCTCTCTGCTGGGACCTATCCTGGCATATACTTGAAGGTTCCTTGGGCCTCCTGGATCTGCCTGAACCACATGGATGCACCTGAGTGATCCATGTACACCCCTGTGTCTTTGGTCAGGTTTCTACCAGATGCTTATGGTCTCTAGTCCCACCTATACCTTGATGGAAGGTTGTGGGCAAGAGCTGGTCCACTTCCCAGGCCACTGTGCTCTTTGGTGAGGTCTTTCTTATTTTGTTTTCCTATGCTTTCTACTGAGATCCACCTGCTGAATGATGTGGTTCTGAGGTCATTAGGACAGGCTGTAGCAAGCACCCTGAGTAACTTGGGTGCTGGGGAAGTGCTGTGTAGTGAGCACTCCCTGCCCACAACTACCTGTCAGGTCCTAAGGCCTCTGAAGGGGAGAGTCACAAGGGTGAAAAGGGGTGGTTTGGGGAGCTGGGGGGGGGGGGTCTAGACCATCTAGTTTCACTGTGTAGTGTCGATCTCAAGTTCTGAGAGGCCAAAGGGCGAGTCTTGGCTTCTCCTGTCTGCCTGGGAGTCCCCTGCCTCCTGGATCCTGTTTTCCAGCAGCTCTTGAGGGTCCCTGAGAAAGACCACCATGACTGTGATGTTGTCATGGGAGCCCCGCTCTCGGGCCTCAGCTACCAGCTCCTCAGCAACATGGAGCCCGTTGCCCTTCTGCTTGATCAGGTGACTGTGGACAAGACCAGCGACTTCCTGGTGGGGGACCACATCAAAGAAGCCATCACAGGCAAGCAGCAGGTAGTCCTCAGAGCCCGTCAACTCCCGGGAGGCTGCGTCTGCCTCCCCAGACACATATGGCTTCTGGAAGGCGTCCCCTGGGCAGGAGATGGAAGAGCTTGTGTCAGATGCTTCTTCCCATCCACCCAGGTCCCAACCTCAATGTCTGTCACCACAGCAGGCATGCAGCCCAATCTGCTATCTACCATCCTCCTATTCAACCCTGCTTACTGCTTCCCACCTCCCTCAGAGTAGAGCACGACGGCTGTGAGCCCAGCCCCTGGTCTCTACATGGAGGAGGCCTCTCACTCCAGCTCTCCATGTCCTCCCCTGCTTGGGGGTGGGGGCTGGGGGAGGCTGTGAGGAGGGAGCCGAGGACTGGACACTCAGCAGGATGGGGGGGACACTGGTGCAGGTGAACCTTTTTGATCCTTTCTTGAGCTACAGACACAAACTCTGTCACTGTCCTGGGAAGTGACTGCAAAATGCAGCTCCCACCAGCCCACGCTCTTGAGAGAAAGGGGCTCTAAGACTCTATTGTAGACTGACGCTTGCTTGGTTAGGTGGTCTAAACACTTTTTGTACTTACAATATTTTCAATTTATCAGAGGTTTATTGGGAGGCCACACCTTTATTGAGTCCAGGAGCAGCTATCAATTGCACATTCTTTTTATTTATCTTTTTGGTCCCAGTCCTGGGGCTTGAACTCAAGACTTGGGCACTGTCCCTGAGCCTTTGCATGCAAGGCTAGAGCTCTACCACTTGAGCCACAGCTCCACTTCCAGCATTTTTTTAGCTAAGAGTCTTACAGATTTTTTTTTTTTTTTGCCTGGGCTGAGATCCTCAGAGATCTCAAACTGAGATCCTCAGATCACAGCCTCCAAAATGGCTAGGATTACAGACATGAGCTACCAGTGACCAGCTTAAACTACAAATTCTTTTTGGCACATTACACTTTCCTAAACTACAGGATGCGTCTGTGGTTGCATCTGGGTTAGGGTCTGTAACCGCCTTACCAATAGCTCTAGACACAGCCAGGGTCCTGTTGACTCTCCAGCAGTCCATGAAGGACACGAAGCCACCCAGTGCTTCAATTCGTGCCTTTTCATCCTGTGGGGAGACAGTGATAAGTGAAGGGGCCCTGGGTGACTTCATGGGATGGGGGCCCCAATACCTCTGCATAAACCAAGACATTGAGCTAGCTTCTTTTCCTTTCCTCCCTCCCTCCCTTTCCCTCTCTCTCCTTCTAATGTGTGCCTATACTGGGGCTTGAACTCAGAACCTTCAGGGCCTAGTCTCTACCTTTTTTGTTCAAGGTTCATTTTCTACCACTTGAGTCACAGCTTCACTTCCTTTTTTTTTTTTCTGTTGGCTGTGGGGCCTGAACTCTGGGCCTCGGCGCTGTCCCTCAGCTCTTCAGCTCAAGGCTAGTGCTCTACAATTTGAGCCACAGCGCCACTTCTGGCTTTTTCTGCTTATATGGTGCTGAGGAATCAAACTCAGGACCTCATGCATGCAAGGCAAGCATTCTACCACTAAGCCACCTTCCTAGCCCCTCCACTTCCATTTTTTTTTTTTTTTGGGGGGGGTGGTTAAATGGACATGAGTCTCACAGACTTTCCTGCCCAAGCTAGCTTCAAACTTTGATCCTCAAACTTAGCTTTCTGAGTAGCTAGGATTACAGGCATGGACCAATGGTGCCTGGCTCATGTGGCAATTAAGTATGGCACATGACACAGGTCTCACAAAGCCTTAGCTAGCCCTAAGGGGCAAACCTCTGCCTATTCCTTTCTTCCTTCTCCCAAGCTTCGCCCCAGGCACTGTCTTTGCTTGCCAGAGGACCACAGTGCTCCAGCCTTAACTGCTTCTCAGAAGACAACAATAGAGTCTCAGTCTAGCCACAAAAATCTTGTGGAAAACCTCATTGGTCCTACGAGTTCTCTCATGGAAGAAGGCTTTGCACACAGGAACCTGTCAGCTGAAGGCTGGTGACAGTAGTTGAGTGTACCCCACATGGCATGGGAGTGAGGCTCATGCATGTCTATTTTTTAAGTTAACTTCCTGACTCACTGCATGCTCAGAGTGGGCTTGGGGCACCATACTAGTTGCTTATGAGAACATTGGTACGCTAGGAGACAGTGTTGGCCAGAAACACAGAGACATTAGTCCTCCTTCTTCCTTTCCATCCCTACGCGGGAGCAGAATAACTAGAGGCTGTGGGGAACCAAAGCCTCTCTCCAGATTCTGGCACTAAGGACTGGGCATCCTTGTGGGGTTCCCACATCATGGTAGGAATGACAAGCTCCCCTCTGGCAGGTTGGACATCCTTCCCACTAGAATTGATCCCTTGTCTCAGCTTGTGGAGAAATTAATATTTTTTTTTTGTTGTTGTTGTTGGTTGTGGGGTTTGAACTAAGGGCTTCAGCTCTGTCTCTGAGCTTTTTCACTCAAGATTAGTGCTCCAACACTTTTGAGCCACAGCTCTACTTCCAGTTTTCTAGTAGTTTAATTGGAGATAAGAGTCTCAGGGACTTTCTTATCCTGACTGACTTTTGAAGTAGCTAGGATTTCAAGCATGAGCTACCAGCCCATGGCTTCTCTATCTGATCCCATTTGTGAGACATGGTCCAAGCAGCAATGTCACTCTCACATCCAGGTAAGGATCCGAGGCCCAAACAAGTGAGACACCAGGAACCCAGGATCCCAGAGTAGTGTCTGTCTACTGAAGTTCCAAGACTTGTGCCCTTCTGCCCCAGTGCAAGGTCACCTCCTTGTTCTTGCTCTGTGGTTGGCCATTCCATGCTGGCACACATTATAGGCCTATGTGTTAGGCTGAGCTGGCCCCACTGCCTGGGCCATCTGTTGGGTCAGAAGGCCCAATTCTCATCTGGAACCCTGGGCTCCATATCACTGTGACCCAAAGGACTATCAGGAAGGGCTCATTTGCAAAACTCTGTCTATTTGGTCACGCAAGAAAGTTTCCAAGGCCCTTTGTGCTGCCTAACTTTCCCTGACAATACCCAGTTGGGGTTCCTTGACATTCTGTTTTCTCGATGAGGTCCCCAGACTTAGGTTCCCAATACAGCACATCCTGGGCTTGAGCAGAGGGAATTCTTTACCTGTCGCTCAGGTTTGTGTGGCTCCATCAGCTTTACCACCTGTCCCTGCTGCACCAGGATAACCTGGGAGTCCCCGAGCCAGGCGATGTGCAGGCTCTTTCCGGCAATGAGAGCACATACTCCTGTGGTGCCACTCTGCAGCCGCTGCAAGGAGAGCCCAGATGGGATGAGATGTAGCACGACTGGTGCTCTTACATTTGAGCCAAGCTTCCACTTTTGGCTTTTTGCTGGTAAGCTGGAGATAGGAATGTGGAGGACTTATGTGCCTGGGCTGGTTCTGAATCATGATTCTCAGATTTCAGACTCCTGACTAGGATTAGAACTATAGCTTCCTATTTAACAGCACTGGAGTTTGAACTCGGTTCCTTATGCCTTCCTAGCAAGGCACTCCTTCAGTTCTGAGTTCTTCTTTCTTAACCTAGTGACTCATTTCTACAAATGACTCCAGAATGTTCCTGAGGAACACTAGCAACTTAGGGAGACCGGGCTGAGCTAGAGCAGTGGAACTATGTGTTGATCACAATCTGCATATTTAAAATTTTTGGTGGTACTGGAGTCTGAGCTCAGTCTCATATTTGCTAGGTAGATGATCTATCACTACAGTGATGCCACTAGACATTTTTGCTTTTATGATTCTATATTTTTGGCGGGGAGGGGGGAAGACTTGGTGTTTTTGCCTGGAGATGGCCTTAGATTATGTTCCTCTGACCTATACCTCCTGAGTAACTGAGATTACAGGAAGGTAGAGCCATGCCAAGCTTGTTTGTTGATTCCACTATACATGATCCATGTGAGCTGCTATATGACCATAGTTGGCTTTTTTTTTTTTTGTGCCAGCCCTGGGGCTTGAACTCAGGGCTTGAGCTCTGTCCCTGAGCATCTTTTTGCTTAAGGCTAATGTTCTAGCACTTAAACCACAGTACCTTGAGCTCTGTCCCTGAGCATCTTTTTGCTTAAGGCTAATATTCTAGCCTTAAACCACAGTACCATTTCTGACTTTTTCTGAGTAGTTTATTGGAGAGGAGAGTCTCATGAACTTTCCTGCCTGTGCTGGCCTGAAATTATGATCCCCAGACCTCAGCCTCCTGAGTACCTAGGATTACAAATGTGAGTCACCAGCACCTGACTATAGTTTGCATTTTTGTGTATTTTATGATATGCTGATATCTGGAGCATTGATGATCCTGGAGACTGCCCCATGGCTAGCTAAGTCCTAGAGTCAGCATGTCTGCTGTGAGTGCACCTTTCATAGGTAAGCTAGCTGGTTTGGAGCTCATGCCCCAAACATGTCCTCACTTTATATAGTAGGCAAAGTGTCCCCTGCTCTGGTGGCTTCAGGTAGTGAGAGCAGGCTAGGAGTCATTCTGGTAGTTCAAAATCAACTGAAGTTATTCAAACTCCCCAAATCTGATCTTGCTGAGGCTTAACTAGGCCTATTTAGTGGGCTATGCTTGCCTGTCTCCCTCGCCTCCTAACCAACTGTGGTACTTCCCTGGGTGGTCCTGTGTGGCAATAAAATCTTTCTAAGCATTTGTCTGACTTGTCTGTCACCTTTCCATATATATATATTTGTTTATTTTGGTGCTGATCCTAGGGTTTGAACTCAGGGCCTAGGTGCTGTCCTTGGCCTTTTTTTGCAAAAGGCTAGCGCTCTATCACTTGAACCACAGCTCCACTTCTGGCTTTTGAGTGGTTAAATTGAAGATAAGAGTCTCAAGGACTTTCCTGCCTGGACTGGCTTTGAACCAGGATCCTCAGATCTCAGCCTCCTGAGTAGCTAGGATTGTAAGCATGAGCCATGTATAAAGCAGGTGCTCCTTCCTTCTGTGGCCTACAGACCATCTTCAAGTCTATATTGCTGGGGGCCTGGCATGCTGTTTCAGGGGTGCTAAGGTCTAGAGATAGTCTTTGAGATAGTCTAGAGATAGTCTAGAGATAGGCTTTGTGTGTTGAAATTTAATTCCCATGGTAAGATATCGTGAGGGTGAAAACTCAATCCAAGTATGAAATTTAGAGGGAATGTCTTTGGGAGGGGACTGGGGTTGGATAAGGTCATTAGGGTGGAATCCTGGTGCTTTATAAGGAGAGGGAAGGAGGTAAAAAGAAAGACAGGCAGACACTAACACCCACACCACTTCTACCACTACAACCACCACCACCTATACCACAACACACAAACATGTACTCTCTGTCTCTTGTCATGTGATGCTCTGAGCCACTTGGGGATTCTGCCAGCAAGACATTACCTGGTGAGCTCTTTGACCTCGACACCTCCAGAACCATGAGCTAAAACAATCTTCTTCTATTCAACATTTCCCAGCCTCAGATATTTTATTATAGTAAGAACCACCACCACCACCACACAAAAAAGTTCCCACAGTAATAAAGGGGAAATCTTTGTGCTGTTTCCATTCTAAGTAAAAAAAAATGAGTCCCTCCCTCTAGTAAGAATGAAATGACATGGCCCCAACAGTATTCCGTAAGGACCACCCCAGGTCACCAACCACTTCACTTTTTTTCCCTCTGGAGAAGCCATGACTCTCTGATGCATTTAATGGCTATTAGTCCCTCAATGCACTTGAGATCTGGTTGCTAGTTCTTACCTCTCTCTTGGCTTTCCAGAGAAACATGTCATCAGTGAGCTGGAAAGCTTCCTTGAGGGCTCCAGCAGGGTCTGTGGGCAGCTGTGGCCGGTGGGCAGCATTGACGTGCACATGAACAGCGGCATACCTTGCAGCATCCACGCCTCCATGACCATCAAACACAGCAAAGTAGGCACGATCCACAGGGTCCTGATGGGAAGGCGGTGGGAGTCACATATCTCTGGCCTTGTACCTGGTGAGGCGGGGACCCTAGCCAGTTGCACTCACCTGGTGGGGAGGGGGAGGGGAGAGGAGGGGAACACAGCCTTGGCACCAACTAAAATCATGTGATCTACTTATGGATGAATGCATTATCAAGAGAGTGGTTTTGTTAGAAAAGAGAGAGCTCTCTTTGGCAACTTGTTCTGTTTCAAGAGTGTGATACAAAGCATTGCTTTAGGACTCTGCACAGAGTCCCCACCAATAAAAATCCCTTCAACAGATGGGAGCCCCTTGACCTTAGCCCTCCCAGTATCTAGAATTGTAAGAACACATCATTGTTTTCCCTTTACAAATTACCCAGTCTCAGGTTTTCTGGTATAGGCAACAGAAAACAAGCAGAGACAGGTTAAGTCTGAAAGAATCAACATGGCCTTCACCGTTACACCAGTCAACTTGGCTAAGTATGCCTGTTAGGTCTCAGAGGTTCTGGGCCCTGCCAGCTATATAAGGTGGCTGCAAACATAAAATGAGCTGAGATGCTGCAGATGGCTTCTGGTGCTAGAGGCTGAGCAAGGCTCAGCAATACAAGTCTGAACTTGGTACTAAGCCTTGTCTTCTATCAGATATGGGGCAACTGTTGCCTGCCTGCCTGCCTTCCTTCTTCCCTTCCTGCCTTCCTTGCTTTCTTCCTTCCTTCCTCCCTCCCTCCTTCCTTTTTTCCTTCCTTCCTTCCTTTCTTGTCCTGGGCTTGAACTCAGGACCTGGGCTCTATCCCTGAGCTTTTGCTCAGGGCTAGTTAGTGTTCTAGCACTTGAGCCATAGCCACACATCTAGCTATTTTGGTAATTTATTGGAGATAAGAGTCTCATGGAAAGTCCAGTGCTGGTGGCTCATCCTAGCTACTCAGGAGGCTGAGATCTAAGAATCGTGGTTCAAAGTCAGCCTGGGCAGGAATGTATGTGAGACTCTAATCTCCAGTTAACCACTCAATGACCAGTAGTGGCACTGTGGCTCAAAGTGGTAGAGTACTAGCCTTGAGCAAAATGAACTCAGGGGCAGTGCCCAGGCCCTGAGTTCCAGCACCATGACTGACCAAAAAAGAAAAAAAAAAGAGTCACATGGACTTTCTTGCCAAGGTTGGCTTTGAAACCTGATCCTCAGATCTCAGCATCCTAAGTAGCTAGGCGTGAGCCATTGGTGCCAGGCTCAACTCTTGCTTTAATTTTCAAACTTTGCTTTGGATTCAAGGTGACTGGTAGCCTGGCTCAAAGGTGCTAGTGCTGTGAATTAACACCCCCCCCCCCCCCCCCCAGGTTTCTCAAGGAGCCAGCCACCAAATACTTTGGCCTTGAAACAGCAACTGAGAAGCAGTTCTTCTGGCTCAGCTTTAGCTGGCCGCATTTCTCGGCACCCAGGGTTCCAACCTCCTGCTTAGGCTCCCTCTGTGCTATCCTGGTGCTGGATACTGGGCTATGCAGGCAGAAAACTCACTGAGAAGCCGAAGAGATGATTGAAGAAAGGAAGGGACACATGCCGATCCTCCATCTTGCGGCGAGTGTTCCGGATGGCATGGATAGAGACCAGCCACTGCCGTGGTGGGGTCTGGGCAGTCAATGGCAACTGCTTCTGCCACTGGCCACATACTTCCCAGAGCTGGTTAAAGAAACTCCGTGCCAGGCCTTTGGCATCTAGTACTGATGGGCAGGAGAGAAGAATGGTTAGAGATGTACAGACCAGGCCAACTGAAGCTTTATGGACCCCTTGAACAAACTCTTTTACTGCCTTCTCCAGTTTTCCAGATGGATCCTACCAATCAATCATCTTCCAGGACCTTCTGAGTGTGCCAACATACTACACTACGCACCACAACATGTTGTCAGCTAGATAGATGTTGCTGGTTTTGACAATATGTACTCAGAAGTCTCCTGGCCCACAATGGAGTAGTTCCATCATGGTTTGCCACATGGTTTGCAAAAATAAAATTAAGGATAAAATACAGACCCATTTAAAATTGCCCATTAACAAAAAATGCTATATATTTAATGACAGAAGAATAATTAAACTCTGGTCTATTCTCTTGATGACGAATTAAGTTATTATTAAAAAGATTTTTGCAAGGGCTAAAGGCATGACTCAGTGGTAGAATACCTGCCTAGCAAGTACTAAGTCCTGAGTTTTTTTCTTTTTTTGGGTCCAGTCGTGGGGCCTGAACTCTGGGCTTGGGCACTGTCCCTCAGCTCTTCAGCTCAAGGCTAGCGCTCTACCACTTGAGCCACAGTGCCACTTCTGGCTTTTTTCTTTTTGCTTATGTGGTGCTGAGGAATCGAACCCAGGGCCTCAGGCATGCAAGGCAAGCGCTCTACCACTGAGCCACCTTCCCAGCCCCCTAAGTCCTGAGTTTAAACCTTAGTAGCATGGAAGCACGCGCGTTCGTGCGCACACTCCTTCCTTCCCCAAACACCAAAACTACCAAAATTCAGAACAGTACATCTAACTGCAATTTGACCCAGTAATTGCAATGCTAGGCACTAGTTCCAGAGAAATAAAGACTTCACAAAAACCTGAATGTGAATGTTCACAGTGGTGTTATTAGTAACAGCCAAAATCTGGAATCTGCCCTTATGTCCTTCTGTAAGTGTTAAACAAAAACCAGTGGTCCTCCCATCTCCTGGGAGATGGCAACAGAACAGAGTGAAGCATTGACATGGAAAAATGGGGTTCATCTGCATAGAATTCTGCTGACTGTTAAAGGCAAGCCTCAAAAGTTGCATATTATATGATTCCATTATAAGCATTTTTTTTTCTTTTGGCAATACTGGGGTTTAAACTCAGGACCTTGTGTTGAGTAGGTTGGTACTCTACCATCAAGTCATGCCTCTAGCTCTTTTCTGTATTTGTTATTGCTGACATAAGATCTTGCTTTATTGGACCTTAACCCTCTTACTTTTTGCTTCCCGCTGTAGCTGGGATGACAGGCACATAATATCACACCCTTCTTCTTCTTCTTTTTTTTTTTTTTGGGTCCAGTTGTGGGCCTGAACTCTGGGCCTGGGCGCTGTCCCTCAGCTCTTCAGCTCAAGGCTAGCGCTCTACCACTTGAGCCACAGCACCACTTCCGGCTTTTTCCTTTTTGCTTATGTGGTGCTGAGGAATTGAACCCAGGGCCTCAAGCATGCAAGGCAAGCACTCTACCACTGAGCCACCTTCCCAGCCCACCCCTCTTCTTTAGAGATGGGAGTCTTGGAAACTTTTTTGTACAGGCTAGCTTGGAAATGCAATCCTCCAGATCACAGCTCCTCATATGGCTAGGATGACAGGTGTGTGCCCCACACCCAGCTATTGGTTTATAAGGGGTCTTGTGAACTTTTCAGCCTGAGTGGGCCTTAAGCTATGATCTTTCCTATTCCAGCCTTCCATGTGGCTAGGACTAATGGTGAGCTGGTATTGACACATCTTGAAATGACAAACTGACAGAAATGAAGAGTAGCAATTGCCAATGCTTAGAGAACTGGGTATGTAGGTAGAGATAGCATCTGATTGGCTATTAGTGGATAATAAAGGTATCTTTGTGTTTATGTTATGATCCCATTTGTGGTGTTTTATTATAATTTTGCTGGATGTTACCTCTGCTGGGCACTGTGATTCATATCTATAATCCTAGCTAGTTGGGAGGTGGAGATAGGCGGGTCAAGGCTAGCTAGAGCAAGACTCTTATTTCAGCTAGGTAGTAGTGGCAGCTGACACCTGTAATCCTAACTACTCAGAAGGCTGAGATCTGAGGAACGAGGTTTGAAGTCTGCCTGGGTAGAAGAGTCCAGAAGACTCTCTACCTCTAAGTAGCCAACAAAAAAAATAGACTAGAGTTGTGGCTCAAGTGGTAGAGCTCTAGTCTTAAGTGAAAAAGCTAAGCAAAATGTGAGACTCTGAGGTCAAGTTCTGGTATTGGAATTAAAAAAGAAAAGGAAGCTAGGTGCTGGTGGCTGATGGCCTGTAATCCTAGCTTCTCAGGGGGCTAAGATCTGAGGATTGCGGTTCAAAGCCAGCCAAGCAGGAAAGTCTGTGAGACTCCAATCTTCAGTTTACTTCCAGAAAACTGGAAGTGGCACTGTGGCTCACAGTGGTAGAATGTTAGACTTGAGCAGAAAAGCTCAGGGACTGAGTTCAAGCCTCATGACCCACAAAAAAAAAAAAAAAAAAAGGAAAGAAAAGGAAAAAAAAGTGGGGGGCATAGTGTGTGTGTTTGTAACCCCAGCTATGGAGGATGTAGAGATAGGAAGAGAGAGAGATCTCACTCAGAAGCAGGTCTGAGCAAAAACCAATAGGCCTTATTGGAAAAATAACAAAAGGAAAAAATATGGCTAGAGTTATGGCTCAAGTGGTGCTTTTTGCTTACTAAGTGTAAAACCTTGAGTTCAAAATCCCAGTACTGACCTTAAAGAGGTTATCCTTGAGGAAACGGGATAATATGTTCATGGATTCTGAATTAGTTTTTCAAATGAATGTGCCACTATGATATTTCAAAACAAGGGTAAAAAATGGACTCTTACATAGTTTACAAGCATGTAAAACTTTTATGCCATGATTTTTGACTGAGAAAAAGAAAATATGACATGTATACTTCTATTACAAGTATGTGAAAAACCACTTAAACCCAGGACAGAAAAAAAAAAAAAAAGCAGAAACCACACACAACTAAGATGGTCAGTAGTGAGTACCTACAGGGGCTGGTTCTATGGGTGAGTATTCCCTTTATGTGTCTTGTCTTTTCTTTCCTTTTTGTGTGTCACTTCTAGGGCTTGAACTCAGGGCCTGGGCACTAGCTTCTTTTGTTCAGAGCTAGTACTCATTTGAGCCACACCTCTACTTCTGGCTATTTTGTGGTTAACTGGAGATGAGTCTCATGGACTTTCTTGCCTGGGCTGGCTTCAAACTGCAATCCTCAGATCTCAGCCTCCTGATTAGCTATGATGACAGGTGTGAGCCACTGGCACCTGGCTCTTATGTGTGTTTTTAAAATACGTTCTTAATTTTTCATCACATCATGGCTTTAAAGTAAGTCTGTGAATGCTTTGCCTTTTTCCTTTCCTTAGGCACAGCTTAGGTCCTTCCCCCTGAATGCATGACTTTGTGAACTTTGCTTCTACCAAATGCAATAAAATGGAAGTGACCATGTGTGGTTGGGGGGACTACTTGCACTCATGCTCTCTGCTCTGTGATTGAACTGTCTTAGGAGCAGATCCCCCAGGCAGTGCCAACCATCTGACCACAACTTCATGAGTACCTGGACAAAATCACCTACCTAAGCTGCTCCCAAATTGCAGACATATGGACCACAGAAGGGAAAAACTGTCACTTTAAGCTTGTAATTTTGGGGATAGTTGATAATGTGACAACAAATGCTATACCCTACAAAATCTCAGTACCCTACAAAACATGTAGCCAGGCACCAGTGGCTCATGCCTGTAATCTTAGCTACTCAGGTGGCTAAAATCTGAGGATCTCTGTTCAAAGCCAGCCTAGGCAGGAAAGTGAGACTCTTATCTCCAATTAACCACCAAAAAGCTGGAATTGGAACTATGGTTTGTGGTAGAGTACTATCCTTGAGCCTTAAAGGCTAAGGAACAGTGCCCAGGCCTAGAGTTCAGGCCACAGTACAGGCACACACACAAAAAGATCTTCTTGATCTTTGGACCAGGTCCAAAGGAAATGCCCAGGGCTCTGCCTTCAGGGATTCACTTCATTTCAATGAACAAATCTCTCATGGGACTCCAGTTCTGGCCAGTCCAGGTATACATGGCAGGTACAAGTGAGTCAGAACCAGTCACTTAAGAATGGAATTCAAGGTCAAGTCAGAGGAAAAAGGGCAGAGCCTGAGTACGGCAGACCATAGCCATAGGACATGAGGAACTGGGAGAGTAAGTGTTCTCAGACAGGGTTGTGGCTGTGGAATAAAAAAGAGCTCTGAGGCTAGAGAAAGTCACAGAAGAGCCTATGAGCTGGGATCTTGGAACACAGGAGGCCACAGAAGGATGAATTTGAGGGGAATGCTGCATTAAGTTTGGGGTAAGGTCTAGTACTGACTACTATCCCATATCCAGGATAGGGCCTTGTTTTAAGCACTGACAAGAACTGTGGGACTGGCAGGGCCAGACTGAGAGTATGGGTGCAAAAGAGGATAAAGGACCAACTTGGTGGGCCTAGCTTAGAGCCAGCGGCTACATAGATCTTTGGCCTAACAGATCCCCTGCTGGCATCAGAGACTCCATCATACAGCCGGTCCTCATGGTGCTGACTCCCAGGCCCTCCTCTCCCTCTCCTCTGTTCAGAAAACCACCTGGAAAACTGCTGTGGGCTCCTTCTCACTCTTGCTGAAAATTGCTGGTGCTTATCAGGCTCAAAGTACACAGGGAGCACATAGCCCTGAGCTGCCTCTTTCCTTTCCATTACTACTTCCACTTATGGGTTTGGACTTTTTTTTTGTCAGTCATGTGGCTTGAATTCTGGGCCTGAGCTCTTCAGCTCAAGGCGAGTATTCTACCACTTACTTGAGCCACAGTGCCACGTGTGGTTTTCTGGTGGTTAATTGGAGATCATATAACTGTAACTCCTCTGTACAGTATCTTTTTTCTTTTCTTTCTTTTTTTTTTTGGGTCCAGTCATGGGGCCTGAACTCTGGGCCTGGGTGTTGTCCCTCAACTCTTCAGCTCAAGGCTAGCACTCTACCACTTGAGCCACAGCACCACTTCCGGCTTTTTTTTTCTGCTTATGTGGTGCTGAGGAATCAAACCCAGGGCCTCATGCATGCAAGGCAAGCGCTCTACCACTGAGCCACTTTCCCAGCCCCTCTGTATAGTATCTTTACAATAAAAAATATATTAAAAAAGAAAATAAAAACGCATTAACAGAAAAATAAAAGTCTCACAGACTTTCCTGTCCAGGTTGGCTTTGAACTGCAATCCTTAGCTCTCAGCCTCCTGAGTAGCTAGGATTATAGGTATGAGCCACTGGGCACCCAGCTTGAACTTGAATCTTGCCCAAGCAAAGAGCAGTTACAAACAAGGATGATAAGCTTGAACAGTGATTCTTGGTCCTCAGGTGATTCCTGGTCCTCAGGTTACTGGATCCTTGACCTGCTCCTCTGGCCAAGAGCTATGGACCTGGAGCTTTATAACTTCCTTATTAGGAGGCCTGTTTGCTCAAGCTTGAAATCCCAGCTACTAGAGAGGCTGAGAGCTAAGGATCCCAGTTCAAAGCCAGCCTGGGTAATCTCCAACTGATCACCAAAAAAACTGGCAGTGGAGGGAAGATACAATGTTGTCCAAAAAGAAAGGTACTCTTCTGTTGTTGTGGTGGTGGTAGTGGTGTCAAGGGGCTTGAACTCAGGGCCTGGGCACTGATCCTAAACTCTTACTTAAGGCTAGTTCTCTACCACTTTGAGCCACAGCACCACTTCCAGTTTTCTGATGGTTAAGTGGAGAAAAGAGTCTCACAGACTTTCCTGCCCAGGCTGGCTTTGAACTGTGACTCTCTGATCTCAGCCTCCTGAGTGGCTAGGATGACAGGCGTGAGCCACCAGCGCCTGGCAAGAACTGTATTTCTTACCTGACTTACGTAACTGTAACCCCTCTGAATATCACATTTCTAATAACAATAACAATTCAAAACAAAAAGCTGGAATCGGAGCTGTAGCTCAAGTGGTAGAGTGCTAGCCTTGAATGAAAAAGAAAAAGACTGCTCTGGTCCTGAGCTCAAGCCCTTGTACTGGCACAAAACAACAACAACAACAACAAAACCAAACTAACAACAAAAAACAATAACAAAAATCTATGACCAGGGAGAAGTGGTAGGCACAGAGGCTTCAAGTGTATCTGCACTTTGGGTGCTAAATCTCACGATGCCTGCCCTGATACAGTTTGTGCAAGAATGGCTTGGAGATAACATATTGTGCTAGGTTCTGTGAGTAATCAAGGCCACTAGCCCAGGCCTGCATGATACTGCTGTGGGGCCAACAGGGAGGGCAGGGCAGAGCAAGCTGTGATTTCCTAGGTCTTCCCTTCTTACAGGTCCCAGGTGTAGGGCTTGGCTGTGCAAGTCAGGGCAGTTCTCTTTCCCACCAGCAGGTGATGCTGTTTCCTGCCTGGAGAGACAAAGGAACTAGCCAGGGTTGGCTGGGGTGGGAGAGTTCCCTTTGTGGGTCCACTTGGTGGCAGCTGCCACTGCCAGAAATCTGTCCGCTTTGTGAAGAACAATGGCTGCCTGTCATTGAGGACAGCTGTCTCCCAGGCAGGGAGACAAGGCTGTGCTCAGATGGAAGGTGGGATGGGAGCCAAGGAAAAAGGGACCAGGAGGAGGAGGGAAGTGGCCTGGCACACAGGATGCTAAATGCCTTGAGTGTTTTTTCTTTTCTCTTTTCCTCCACTTTGTCTTTTGCTTTTCCCTTTATGCATGGGATAATGCCGAGTTTAAAGGAACACAGACAGGAAATGGAAAGAAAGGGAAGATGTGCTTCCTACTGCCTGGATGACTGTTGCAGAGGTGAATTTCCAGCTGGAAAAAAAGCCACACACATTCCTTCTGGATCTGCCCTGCAGCCTGTCACTTTCTCTTCCTGTAGCTTTGGTCCAACATGAACTAACGCCTTGGTCAAATGCAATAAAAAGCAATTACTAGGAAATAAAAAAGTCATGCAGTACAAGAGCCTTGCATTTTAACAAGCAGATTATCTGTCAAATGGCTTTGCAGGCTTCTGGTTGTTCTGTGGTGTTTCTGGTGCCAGGGCCAGGCCCCACTGATGGCAGACAGGTGACAGGTGAGCCTCTATCACCACCTCAGCATGAGGGTCACAGATACCATTGAAGGTCTCCATCTAATTATCTTGCCTCCAAAAAAGTGAGCTGAGACCAAGGTGTCCCCTCTGTGGCATTTTCTATCACCTGGACCATGATGCTGCCCCTGTGGATGGCTCACACATCACTCTGCTGACTGACCTCCAGTTAACTGAGGGAAAACAGTGAGTGCACTTAATCTGGCCACCTGACTGAGAATTATCACCTTGGATTCCTCACATGTAAAAGAGGACAGGCTCGATTCAGACCAGTCCCAAGGTATATGTGAAATAGGACCTAAAAGGGAATATGGCACGCATGGAGGCCCTGTCTTGTTGGGTGACTGGCATGGAAAGCCAGGTGCCTTTTTTCTGCCTCTTGATTCTGCCCCTCTGACTGGCTTTGCGCAACATACTGCTCATAACGTTACCCTAGTGATGTGCTATGCAGCCCAGCACCACCCGAGAAGAAAGCAACTCACAGGTCACAGGAGGCTTCTCTTCTTCCTCTTCTTCCTCCTCCTCTTGCCTGGGCAACTTCCTAAATTCAGAAAGGTCTGTGTGTAGCAGCTGGGAAATGGCTTCATGGGTCAGAGCTTCAGCAACTGATGGTGGAGCATTCCTAGGGACAAGAAATGAGAAGTGGGGTTGGGGCGACTCACAGCGGAAGCCCATGCCTGGCACCCTCCCACCCAGAGGACCCTCCGGAGGTGGTGCTGGTGGCTCATATCCTGCTCTGGGTCATAATGAGCAGTATAACAGCTGTCCTCAGGGAGCTGGGATGGATGTTCACAAAACATCCAGAGGCAGACACACATCACCCAAAGGAACCCGCTTAGAAGGTGTCACAGGGGCATGTGAGCCTTGGTGTTGGGCAAATTTGCTTCATTTTCAAGCTGATAAATGGTTCCTGGCCCATGTGTCACAGGAGAGAAGAGGATCAACAGTGCCAGCTGGAAGACTTAGGAATAAGGGCATATTATGAGCTGAACTGTACCCCTTCCAAATTCACATGTTGAGACTCTTTAACACATGGAATGGGACCTCACTTGGAAATATGGCCAATGCAGATATAATTAACTAATATGAAGTTATATTGGAGTAGGATAGGCCTATGTCAGTATGACTGATACCTTTTTAAGGGAAAATTTAGACACATAGAGACACAGAGACACAGACACACATGAACATGAGCCATATAGCAGATTAATTTATACACTAAAGAATGCCAAGAATTATCAGGGAACAAGGAACCAGACCTGCCATTATGTTCATCTCAGACATCTAGCCTCCAGAAATATGAGACAATAGATTTCTGTTTTTCAATTAATTAGTCTGTGGTAACTTGGTATAATGCCCCAGAAAGTAGATCTGAGGACATGGGATTCAGGTGCTATATTTTTAGATAAACCATGCAAGTCTAGTGGAGATAGTAACTGAGTGGTGCACAGGATCCCTGGGCAGATGGGCCAATGGAACAGCAGGAAGGAGTAAGAGGGTAGGCCAGACTTATGACCATGGGGAGCCACTGGCATGTTTGACTTTAGTACAGAGCCTAGAGTAAGGAGGTCAAGGTATAAGCTGAGTAAGGGCCAGGCAATGGATGGAGGGAGCAGAGAAGAGCAATATCTAGGGAAACTGCTCAGGGGCTGAACAGAGGAAAGAACAGGGACAGAGCCAAAGTCTCTCCACTGAGCAACTGGAATGATAGCACCATTAATTAACCTGCCTGGGTTAGGGTAATGGGTTCTTTCCATGGGTTTTTAGGTTCTGCTGAGTTCAAGGGGTCTAGGGAGCTAAAGGAACATGATCTAGCAAGAGATGGAGCTATGATTGAATGAAGGATTTGGCCCATCCAGGGAGGAGCCGGTGAAGTGGAGACTGATCCAATGGGATCGTTGGATCACTGTCTTTCACTGGGAGCAATTCTGACGAAAACTTGGTGACTGGTTTGAAGGTCAACAGAGCTGAAGAACTGAGTAGAAGCAGGTGGGATAGACTGGAAAGTCACTCTAGCCTGAAGGCAAGTGGTGGGAAAGAAATGCCAACCTTGTTATCAGGCACCTTTGGCAGACTGGGCCAGAGAGGCGGGAGAGATAGATGGAGGGAAGACAGAAGCCTGCTGTGGCCAAGGAGGAGGGCAGCTGGGAGGATGGCCTGAGGCTGTGAGAAGTACAACTTTCCATGTCCATTCTGCTCCCACCCTTGGGGCTCCACTCAAACTCCACTTGCATAGATGGCCTCTCTGGCTTTTCTGGGCAGAATGGACCAGCCCTCTTTCAGCTCCTTTAGACTCTAGGGGACCTTACAATCCTGCGTCTGCCTCCTTTGGGTGGGGGTGAGGGGGTGGGGGTGGCGTGGAGGGCTCAAAGGCTGTGTGATGTGATCTTACTGCCTTTTGCCTGTTACTGGGGGTGAAGGACAAGCCTGGGGACAGCCAGGTGATTCACTGCAGGGATGATATTCTGTCTTTAACCAGAGAACAAGAACCTTATAGTAGCCTGGCTGACGGGTCATGTCCTGTGGCAGGGAGGGGGGCTGGGTGTGTGAAGGCTCTGCAGTTGGTGTCTGGAATCTACTGGATGAACTAATACTTTAAATGAGTGATTTAAGGTAGAAACTTCTGACAAACAACCACCCTGGATAGGGTGTGGCTCAGTTGTAGAGCACTTGCGTAGCATGCACAAGGCCATAGATTTGATTCCTCCAACTTCCATCCCCTCCCCCCCAAAAGTAGGTAAACAAGCCAAGACTTGAGAAATGAGTTCCTCCATTCTGACATTTCCTGCCAACCACTGGGTTTTCCTTTCCACACAGTAAGAAGGGCTCTGTTCTCCTTGGCCCTGTGAGGTCATGCTTCAGCTTCCTGCCCACTCCCTCCCTGCCGCAGTTGCTAGTAGGGGCAGGGAGGCAGCTTCCGGCCATGTGGACCCAGACAATGCTTGGCCTTGGGCCACCAGCATCCTTTTCCTGGACACAACATCCAAGGCCCCACCCCATGGCTACACTGTGGAGGCCCTGAGTCCTAGGTCACTATACCATGAAGGCCAGACAGAAAAGTTCTAGGGAATGGCCTAGGTACCCAAGTAATACCAGCTACCTGGGGTAGGGGAATTTAGCAGGAGAGATGAAAACTAAAAACTACATCTGAATAACCACTCTGTTAAGGCATGTAGCTGCTGCACGGAACTAAACATGTGACCAGGAAACTGCCATCAATAACAGGGGAGACAGGACCTCAAATCAGCAGAGACCAGAGCTTTCAGGGTTTAACCTCTGTAGGGTCTTAGAACACCAATCCCAAGAGGCTAAAGTGGGTTGGTAGGCACCAATGAACAGAGGTATGTATGCATGTGGGTAACCCATGGCCAGTGGCACACTGTACAGACTGCACATAAAGTTCACACTCCAGGTGGTGAGTGCACTTATGAATGAACACCCATGTCTGCATGAAGGGAGACAACAACTTAAATCTATTATGATGACTAAAAATAAGCTTTTTCCCCCTAAGTTCTGGGGCTTGAACTCAGCCTGGGAACTGTTTATGCTTAAGGCTAGTGCTCTAACACTTTGAGCCACAGCTCCAGTTCCAGTTTTCTGGTGGTTAATTAGAGATAGGAGTCTAAAGGACTGGGTTGGCTTTGAACTAGGATTATAAAACTAGACTTTAGCTGTGTGCTGGTGGCTCATGACTATAATCCTAGCCACTCAGGAGGCTGAGATCTGAGAATCACAGTTCAAAACCAGTCTGAGCAGTTAACTAGTTAACCAGGAGAAAATTGGAAGTGGTGCTTGTGGCTTGAAGTGGTTGAGTGCTAGCCTTGAGCAAAAACAGCTCAGAGACAGGCCCCAGGCCCTGAATTCAAGCCCAATGACTGACAAAAAAAAAAAAAAAAAAAGACTTTAAATACACATTTCAAGTTTGTTAAGATAGATACATAGGAGAGACTAAGCAGTCCTGGGGGTGGGGGGTGGGACTTCAGAACTGAGGAGGCTTTGGTTCCTCTCTCATCACTAACCACTAATATTTTCAAACAAATTCATCTCCTCCCTCATTCCATCTAAACTCTACTGCATCTCTGTTCCTAAGCCCTATCCCCTGCTCAGCCCTTCCTTATTGCAGTCAGCCACTGCAGATGCCTTCATATAACCTTTTCTCGTGTCACTGTTGTAAAGTAACCCCAGCCCCTTCTCCTCAGGCACCCTCAAAAGTCTTTCTGAATCCCTATGCCCAGGGACTTAGGAAGTGAAGACTCACACTAGAGCCCCTTCAAGGCCCTACCAAAGTAGCTTTCTTGTACTTGTGCCCAGGTTGAGATATCCTGTGAACTCCCCTGAGATCCAGCCTGATTAATTATTATTATTTGTGCCAGCTTTGAACACAGGGCCTGGGTGCTATCTCTTAGCTTTTATGCTCAAGATTGAGGTTCTACTGCTTAAGCTACAGCTCAACTTCTGGGCTTTTTGGTGGTTAACTAGAAGTAAGAGTCTCATGGACTTTTTCCTGCCTGGGCTGGCTTTTAACTGTGATTACAGGTGTGGGCCACCAGTGCCTAGTTCCAGTCTGATTTTTTGCTCAGCCTATGTTTCCTTGCTATCCCAGCAGGCAGATACCATCTGTTCTTCCTCCTTCTCTGCAGTCCTTGTGGGCCTCGCTTTCTTTCCAGTCTGACTCCCTCAAGACAATGCTGCTCCTTGTCATCATTCCACGGTAGGCCTGGTGGTTGCTGTCTGTCCAGAACTGCCTCTGCTCATCTGTTCCCAGGCACTACTGCTATCTCACCTTGAGAAGGAACTATTCAAGGGCCTTTCCCCTACCACCTGCGCCTAGTGACACCAATCCTGACAGGCCAGTTCTGTGCATCCCTAGGAAACAGTCTGCTTGATTCCACCTGTCTCTAAAATACTTCCCTGAAACAAGTCAACAACACCCTTTTGCATATGCTTCACTCCCAGGGCACATGGTCATGGAACACTGTCCTTTTTTTTTTTGGTCAGTCGGAGGGCTTGAACTCTGGCCTGAGAACTGTCCCTGAGCTCTTCAGTTCAAGGTGAGTCATAGTGCTATTTCCAGTTTTCTGGTGGTTAATTGGAGATAAGAGTCTCACAGACTTTCTTGCTCAGGCTGGCTTTGAACTGCAATTCTCAGATCTCAGTGTCCTCAGAAGCTAGTATTTTTTTGGTGGTGTGTGTGTGTGTGTGTGTGTTGTCAGTTGTGGGGCTTGAACTCTGGGCCTGGGTACTGTCCCTGAGCTCTTCAACTCAAGGCAAGTGCTCTACCACTTGAGCCACAGTGCTACTTCTGGTTTTCTGGTGCGTTAATTGGAGATAAAAGTTTCTTGGACTTTCCTGGTTGGGCTGGATTTGAGCTGCTATCCTGAGTAGCTAAGATTACAGATGTGTGCCAGCAGCGCCTGGCTATACTGCTCTTTTGTTGTGTATCAGTCTTTGAGCTTGAACTCAGGGCCTGAGTGCTGTTCCTGAGGGATTTTTTTTTTTTTTTATTTTGTTTTTCTTTCCTTTTTTTTTTTTTTGGTCCAGTCGTGGGGCCTGAACTCTGGGCCTGAGTGCTATCCCTCAGCTTTTCAGCTCAAGGCTTGTGCTCTACCACTTGAGTCACAGCGCCACTTCAGGCTTTTTTCTTTTTGCTTATGTGGTGCTGAGGAATCGAACCCAGGGCCTCAGGCATGCAAGACAAGCACTCTACCACTGAGCCAACTTCCCAGCCCCCTAGATTTTGTTTTTCTTTAAGTGAACACTCTACCACTTGAGCTGTAGCTCTGCTTCCAGCTTTTTTGGTAGATGGAGATAAGACTCTCACAGACTTTCCTGCTAAGGCTGGCTTTGAACTGTGATCCTCAGATCTCAGCCTCCTGAGTAGTTAGGATTATAAGCACAAGCCATTAGCACCAAGAAGAGCACTGTCTATTGACCTGAGCAAGTGCAGGACTGCAGTGTAGACATGGCTGTGGAGCAGACCTGCCCACATGCTCAGCAAAGACCGGCTTCCATGTTGTAGCAGGCAGGCTTGAGTTTTCCACTCTGCTGGGCAGGAGGGGGCAAAAACCAGGCTCAGGGGATACAAAGATGACAAGTCAAGGCCAAGAGGCTGTTAGGGGAAGCCATAGGGGCAGAGGATGGCTTTAGGGGATTTTCAGAAGATTAGTATTTTGAATAACTAATGTAAGCTTTAAAAAAAAGACTCATGAATAATGCTGGGGCTAGAGACTAGGCTCATCCTCTTGAGGAGCTAGGTTCACATGGATACAATAGCCTTCTTCTGTAACATGCATGGAATACCCCTTGTTTTTTTGTTTTTTTTTGGGGGGTCTGGTCGTGGGGCCTGAACTCTGGGCCTGGGCACTGTCCCTGAGCTCTTCAGCTCAAGGCTAGTGCTCTACCACTTGAACCACAGTACTACTTCCGGTTTTTTTCTTTTTGCTTATGTGGTCCTGAGGAATCGAACCCAGGGCCTCAGGCATGCAAGGCAAGCGCTCTACCACTGAGCCAACTTCCCAGCCCCTGGAATACCCCTTGTATATTATAAATTAGCCTGATTCCAAACATCTGCAGCTGTCTGAACTGAAGGAGAGGATAAAAAAAGACCTTGTCCTTCTGTCTTTCATGGGACAAATACTTTCAGAATGAATGAGTAAGTGAAAGGGGAGGGGATCACAGCTCTTCTGAGGCAGGGGCCTGAGGTCAGCCTAGGAGATGCTTCAAAGGCTGCAGGCCCACTGCTGTCCTTGAAGACTGTGGACCTGGCTGTCACTTCTCTATGCCTGGGCTTCCTCACGGGTCCAATGGGGACAACACCAACTACTTCTCAGCTTGTGGTAGTTAGAGGGTTGTGTGGCCCAGCTCCGCCCATGAAGCCTCCATCCAGTCTCTTCACCCACTTACCTCTGCCTACAGAATGGACAGAAATAGGACTTAGCATTAAGCATTCCACTGTGCCCCTTTCCTTCCCCTGCCCCATATGTCAAAGTCCTAGTCTACAGTTGCTCAGAGTGGGACCTTATCTAGAATTATAGCCTTTGCAAATGTAGTTTATAGATTTGCAGATTTGGTCCTATTGCAGGAGAGGAGAGAAGGGGCTTCAAAGCCCATATGACTAGTGTCTTCAGAAGCAGCAAAGCTACAGACACACAGCCAAGGAGAACAAAGGTGACAACAAAGGTGAGATGAGAGAGCTAAGTCTATAAGCCAAGGAACACTAACCAGTTGCCACTTGATGCTAAGACAAAGACCTGGAATGATTCACCCCTATGGCTCTTCAGAGAGAACTAGGTTCTACATACACACCTTGATCCTGCACTTCTGGCCCTTAGAAATGGAGGACAAATTTCTTTTGTACAAAGCCATCAAGTTTTGTGTTACTTTGTTATGGCAGCCATAGGAAGGCAATAAAGCAATCCTTCTAAATCACAGTTTTACTCTGTGTCATTTCAATTACTTGCAGTCAACAATAGTCTGTGTTTTTTGTTTTTTTTTTTCTGTGCTAGTTCTGGGGCTTTAACTCAGGGTATGGACACTGTCAGTGAGCTTTTTTTTTTCTTCTCAAAGCTAGTACCTTACCACTTGAGCCATAACTCCACTTTCAGCCTTTTGATGGTTAACTAAGAATCTTATCAACTTTGCTGCCAGGGCTGGCTTCAAATTGCAATCTCAGCCTACTGAGCAGCTAGGATCACAGGTGTAAACCACCAGTACCTAGCTACAATCTGCAGCTTTTGTGTGTTGTTCTGAGTAGTGGGAAAGAAACTTACATCATTCTGTTCTATCCTACCATGGGTATAAATCATCCATTTTTCCAATGTACATGTGCTGTCTGTGCTACCTGCTCATTAGTCACTTAGTAGTTGTCTTGGTTACTAGATGAAACATCTTAATATCCTAGCACTCAAAGAAACTGGATTTTACTTAGCAATGGCCTTAATCCATGAATAGTGATACCAACAATTCAGATATGCTGAAGAGAAGCTATAATGTACTTGAAGTGAGAAGGCAAATGCTTTTGAACTTAATAAGGGAAAAGAAAAAAGAAACAAAACCCTGTGCTAAAATTGCTAAGGTTTACTGTAAGAAGAAAATCTGTAATCATGAAAGAGGAGAAATCCGTGCTACTTTTTTTTTTTTTTTTTTGGGCACTTCAAATTGCAAGAGTTAGAGCTACAATGTGTGGTAAGTGCTTAGCTAAGAGGGAAAGACATTAAATGATAGGATTTGGTACCACTCGTGATTTCAAGGACTTCACTGGGGGTTTGCAATGTGGATAGGGGGAACACATACATACTGCTGACATGGTGTCAAAGTCAGCATATGGCAGACATATCACTCCTTGCTCCTCACCCAGTGCAGCCACTCCCCTCTGGTGTGGCACAAGCCTACCTGCTGCCCAGGAAGGTCATTGCCAGCTCAGCCAGCTCCCCCTCCACCTCTTCTTGGCTCAGCACTGTCCCTGGGGCCTTCCACGGCAAAGGGCTCTCTGGGCTCAGCGGGGCTGTAAAGTCTTGGAGGAATGCATCCAGGAAGCCTGTGATTTCTGCGCCACAGGCCATCCGGCGGCTGTTCTGTGGAGCTCCAGAAGCCATGCCCAGAGCATCCCGGGGAGGGAGTGTGGTGCAGTCGAGTATGGAGTGAGGCAGTCTCTAGTCAGTCTTTACTCTGGGGAAGAGACACACTAGAGTCAGCAGCATCACAGTATGACAAGTGCCCCACAATGTAGAATACACATGTCCTGCTTTGTTTCTCCATCTGCAAGCAGCGTACAATAGACACAGTACTGAGCCCCAGGCCTTTAATCCAGGGAGCACAAGGGAAGTAGATCAACATCCCAGCCAGCATCCTCACAGGGATCCAAGTGGGGACACGTGGCTACTCAAAAGCAGCCTCTGGGATTATGCCAGCAACATAGGTCACATGAACATCTCAGAGAAATGACAGAAAGAAGGCTTGTTCCCAGCACAGCATGGCTGGTATGGCCAGAGGGACAGAAAAAGAACATCAGAGCCTAGTCCTCAATATAATCCTGGGGATGTCAGCAACCAGGAGGGCTCTGGGTTTATGTGCCTGGAGAAGGGACTTGTGCTAGCCTGCAGAGATAGTTTGGAGGAACAGCGAATGAGTAGGGCAGTGAGTCCAGGGCAATTTGGGAGATGGACCAAAGTGAGAACAAGAAGGGTCAACCTGAGGGCTAGGCAAGAGAGAAGCAGGTTTACTTGTGCTAAAGGGTGTAACTGGGATGCTGTCCAGCCTGTTTAGTCAGCGTCCTCTTAACAGGAGTAGGTCATGTATTTAGGATGGCTCAAGCCTCTTAACCCCTGGCTGGAGAAGAGGCACTATGGCTGGCCCAAGGTTTCTGATCCACTAGGGGTGCAGGGTCCAGTGTTTTCCTTCCTGAATCCTTAGGAATGCTGAGGGCTTGGTAGCAGCCAGGCTGTGTGTGTTCCAGACACATTAAGAGCCAAGTTCCAGTGTCACACACGTTGAGCACTGAGGCTGGGCAGTGAGGCAGCCTTTCACTTGAGGTCTAAGGATGGAGAATGGGACCCAGGAGGGATCCATAATCTGAACTTGTCACCATCCTACAATGCACACACATCCAAGGGAGGACCATCAGTGCCCACGGGCCTTGACTGCCAAAGCTCACTCTGGCTTCCTCTCTGTGGTGGGATTGTAGCTCTTCACTCTTGCTCAGATCCACCTAGCCATGGCCCTGGCTAACCAGCCCTCTCCACACTCACAGCCAGCAGACTAGTTCTGTCACCTCATTGGACACCTGGGGTCCTACCTAGATTTCTGCCTCTGATTCATAGCCAGCACTAGCGTGTCTCTCCATCTTCCCCCTCCCCCTTTCCAGTATTGGAGATTAAAATCAAAGTCCTGTATATGCTAGGTATAAATACTCAACAATTGGACCACATTTGTGGCTCCTTCTATCTTTCTTCTATGGCCTTATGATTTGCTCTACCTTCCCCATTTGGCTCTTCCTGTTGCAGCAGCCTGGCCTTTCCAGGCCTTGCTTGACACCACGTACAGCTAGGCACCTTGCCTCCCTGTGAGCATGCGCTCAGCATAGGACCTATTTCTCTTGCCCCTTCTAGGTAGGTGCACCCTGGGACTGGTGCTAGCAATAGTTCTTTCCAGCCCTCCCATGGCTATGGCACCTCGGAGGGCTCTATTTTATATCCAGGCTCTGGAACTTTGCTCAGGAAAGAGCACTGTGTTTACTGCTAGAGGAAACAGAAAGAGGTGCTTTAAGATGACATAATTGTGAGGGCCACCACAAGTTCTAGGTGGTAAAATCGGAGGAGCAGCTTTCTAGCTCATCCTTTTCCTAGCCCATTCCTGGTTCTAAGCGTAGGTTCTAAATGGTAGAACCCCAGGCAAGAATATTCCAGAAATATCAGTCTTAGAATCCCTATAGACAGTGAGTGCCTCTAAACCTTGCCATAAGGGAGGTTGATGGCAAAGGCCTGGAGCTGAAGGATTAAGAGCTGAAAGCAAGAAGAGATAATGATTATTAGCTTAGCACAAGTGTGGAAGCATAAGGATAAAACACGCACACAGAACTAGATGGACTGGAGAGTCTCAATGCCAATCAATGCAAAATTGGGGTTGCAAAGGGTAAAGAATAGCTGGGCATAGATGGCTTATGCCTATACTCCTACTTAGGAGGCTAAAAGATCTGAGGATCACGATTTGAAGCCAGCGTGGGCAGAAAAGTTCCTGAGACTTTTATCTCCAATTAGCCACCAAGAAGCCAAAAGTGGAACTGTGGCATGCCAGCCCTGAGTGAAAAAGCCAAGTGAGAGCTTCAGGCCTTGAGTTCAAGCTCTGGTACCATCTCAAAAGAAAAAAAAATAGGATGAAGGGTGGTAAACTAAAAAAAAATACTCTGTTCAGGGATAAGAATCGAAAGTTAATTTGTTGTAGGCAGATACATTAGAAGAACATAGAAATATTCTATTTATGAGGCACGATTTAAAATTCATTGTCAATCTTCTCATTTACTTACAAGTAAATGCAATGTAGTCATTACAAATGACAAGCAGACAAACAGAGTATAAAGCAAAGAAGGAAAAATCAGGATGGGAGCAGAATGGATATATTCTAACCAAAGATAAAACTTGGTAAAATGACAGCAGGCAAGAAACCTTGGGAGTGGACGGTGGAGGATGATCAGCAGAGAGTCCGACAGGGTCTCAGGGCCTGCCTGCACAGCCCAGCAGAGCGTTAAGCATAAAGACTAGACCCATCAGAAGACAACAAGACGGTGGGAATTTCCCTGAAAACTCAGCATCCTCAAGTGGAGGAAGAGGCCTAGGCCTCCTGTCTGCTATGAATAGCTCTGGCTTGCTGGTGCATTTGACGGAGAAATGTAAATAATGAATGGGGTGCTATCTCCCAAGCAACTATCAGTGTTTGGACTACACTTAGCTCCCATGCAATTAAATGACCAAGAGACACTGAAACCTCTAGTGAACTAAATTGCTCAGAGAAAGTTATGGTTAGGGTCAAATGAAAAGATGGCAAATTTATACCTTCAAAGGTACAAAGAGAGCTCCAGTTGCTGGTCTACAGCAAGAAACCTCACATTCAAGTACAGAATTCAAGCCCTTTCATCTTTGACCACAATGGCTGGTGACTTGTATGCTGGGCATTTTGCAACATTGGTACCTCTTCCTCATCTCCACCCTTTGGGTGTTTCCTGTGCCTTGAGCCCCTCCCCACAGTCTGCAGCCCCTCAGGGCTCTCTGCATTGTAGCAATACAGTCTGCACAGGCTGGAAGCCCAGCGTGCACCCGACCACCTGTTTGTTCTCTGTGCCCTATGCCCACTGCCCTGAACCCAGGACCTGGCTTGGGTCCCAATGACAATTTGTACCATGTACACAGAGTGGAGTCTGGACAGGTGGGGCTGCACAGTGTGACATGGCAATCAATGCTCATCTGCAAAACTCCCCCAGCAGGTGCAGAGAGGACAGGCTGGCTCACTCTCAGGGTCTATACCAAACTGCCAACTTTTGCTAGACAGGTAGAGGGCTCAAAGCCATTTTGTTTGCTGGGGACTACTACTTAAGACTCTTTTGGTCCAAGTCCTGGGGCTTGAACTCTGTAGGTGCTATCCCTGAACTTTTAGCTCAAGGATAACACTCCACCACCTGAACCACATTTTTACTTTGGCTCTTTTTGGTGGTTATTTGGAGGTAAGAGTCTTATAGACTGCCCAACATTGGTAGTTCATGCCTGTAATCCTAGCTACTCAGGAGGCTGAGATCTGAGGATCATGGTTCAAAACCAGCCTGGATAGGAAAGTCTGTGAGACTCTTTTCTCCAATTATTCACAGAAAGAACTGGAAGGGGCTCTGTGGCTCAAGTGGTAGAGCACTAGCCTTGTGCAAAAAGGAGCTCAGAGACAGCATACAAACCCAGAGATTGAGCCTCAGGACTGGGGGGGTGAGAGGGAAAAGTATCTCACAGACTTTCCTGCCTGGGCTGGCTTCAAACTACAGTCCTCATATCTCAGCTAGGATTACAGGCATAAAGCCACCAATATCGCCGGGCGGTGGTGGCTCATGCCTGTAATCCTAGCTACTCAGGAAGCTGAGATCTGAGGATTTCTGTTCAAAGCCAGCCCGGGCAGGAAACTCTGTGAAACTCTTAATTTCCAATAAACCAACAGAAAACCAGAAGTAGCACTGTAGCTCAAGTGGTAGAGCTCCTGCCTTGAGCTGAAGAGCTGAGGGACAGCGCTCAGGCCCAGAGTTCAAGCCCCACGACCTACAAAAAAAAAAGCCACCAATACTCTGCTGCCTGGACTATTTTCTTCATTGTCCAGCTGGCATCAGAGGTAAGGAAAAAAAAACAAGCAGGCCACAGGAGTTGGGAAGGTGGCTCAGTGGTAGAGCGCTTGCCTTGCATGCATGAGGCCCTGGGTTTGATTCCTAGCACCACAGAAGCAAAAAGAAAAAAGCCAGAAGTGGCGCTGTGGCTCAAGTGGTAGAGCGTTAGCCTTGAGCTGAAGAGCTGAGGGACAGTGCCCAGGCCCAGACAGAGTTAAGGCCCCACGACCGGACCCAAACAAACAAAAAACAAAAAAGAACAGGCCACAGTTTTCCTTCCCTGGATCCGAGCTGGAATAAAGGAAACAAATAATATCCTTTCTTGTTCTGCCTTTATCCAATAAGCTCCTGAATCTGATGCAGGCTTTAGGGATAGGAGTAGAATAATCCTTGCCCTGGGCAGCCCACAACCTACAGAGTGGTGGGAGGGAAATTCCTAACCTAGAGTAGGAGCTAGGGACAGGCAAGGGATAGTGACAGGATTCTAAGTTTTTTTGGGATCATTTAAAGAGTCTTAAGAGGGAGGTGGTGGCCAATCAGTAGGCAGCATATGGATAAGGGAGTTTAGGGAGATGGCAGTGCTGTGAAAAAACTAACAGGTGCTGGTCTGGTGTAGAGTTGTTGACTTGTCTGGTGCACAGTGAAAGGCTGAGTGGGAGGGATGTGTGTAAGACACCAAAAACCTGGAGGGAGTGCTGCCTGCTTTGACCTGTTCAGGCCAAGCATGACCCTCAACAGATTCCTGTTGGCTTCTGGAATGAGGTCTCTGCACTTCAATCAGCTGACCATAGCAGTGATGCTATTAAGGGTACGTCCTGCTGTTAGGGCCCTGGGTGCCATCATTGCTTTTCCCATTCTAACCTCTGACAACCATCCTGTGATTCTTTCTACTTTACAAATGCAGCTGTGGTGTAAAGGCCAAGTAACTTGCCCAAAGTTTCTGGGTGGGGCTCACACTGGGGAACTGGTCCCAGACTGCACAGTTTTTCTGATTCCTTCCTCTCATTGGTCACCAAGCCTGGGCTTTGGCTCTTTTATTGCCAGGATAGGCTCCCACCTCTTTCTTCTGAATGAACTGAAGTAATCCTGAAGTCTCTCTGCTCCTATGATTTTTTTTTTTTTTTTTTTTTGCCTCCCACTAAAATCTTTGGCTATACAAAGCTCCGTTGCCATCTTTTCGACCTTTGAGGAAAACAGCCCAGCATGCTGTTTTCCACAGTTGTATAACCCTTTTCCTGGTACTTGACACAATAGATATTCTTTTCCTTTTAAAATCTGAAGGATCTATATTCTTTTAGTTTACTGGTTTGGACCTACAAATTAAACTACCATATAATTGTACAACTGCATTATTTTTTCTAGCTGTTACAGACAAAATACTTGTCAAGTCTTGTTTAATTTCAGAATCTGGGTAATGACAAAGTAGTAATCGTGTGTGTGTGTGTATGTTTATACTGGGGTTTGAACTTGGGTTGGGTGTTGTCCCTTAGTTTTTCTGTTCAAGGCTAGCACTCTGCCACTTGAGCCACAGCTTCACTTCTTTGGTTGCTTAATTGGAGATAGAGTCGCAGGGATTTTCTTGCCTGGGCTGACTTTGAACCAATACTCAGATCTCAGCCTCCTAAGTAGTTAGGATTATAGGCATGGGCCACTTGGTACCTGGCAAATAGGAATATTTATGAGAAAACTGCATGACTATGGTTATAAAAGTACTGAACTGTTACTTTTTTCCTCCTAGGCTAGCACTCTACCACTTAAGCCATACTCCTAACCTCATGTTAATTTTTAAATTAACCAATGGAGAATCTTCTTTATTAATATTTATTGAAAGGAGTTTTGGTATCAGTTCTACCAGATCTTAACAAGGCGTTTTTCTACACATAGGTAAATATTCTTATAGGTTTATGTTTATCTGATTATATAATGTGGTAAAATATAACCTAAAATGTACCACTTAAACCATTTTGGGGGTGCTGGGGATTAAACCCAGGGCCTCATGTATGCTAAGCACAGGCTGGACCCCTAAGTCATACCTCTGGACCCCTAAGCTCCTCTGTGCCTACTTTAACCATTTTCCTTTTTTGTCTGAGATAGGAGACTCAAGCTCTGTATCTGACAACCCCTAAGCATATTTAATGTACAGTTCTATGGCCTTAAACACATCTATATTGCTGAAAATACACTTTTCAAGGCTGGACTTTCTTGATGAATCATATGTTCCCTATGATTGGTGCCCACTCTGGTGGCCCTCTGTGCTTAGCAAGTGGCAACTGTGGTGGCAGAATGAAGGTAAAGTGGCCACTGTATGCTGAGATATGCAACCTGACAATGTACACTTTCAAAGAGGAAACCAAAACACACTATCTAGGATGGCTAAGTAGCAGAGATGGGCCTTAAAGACAGAGTTGGCATTAAGTGACATCTCAAAGGAATTCTCCAAGTGAACTGATAGTATTCACAGCTGGGCCTGTAGTCCTAGCCACTTAAGAGGCTGAGATCTGAGGATTCAATCTGAGGATTGAAGCTGGACAGGAAAGTTTGCTAGACTCTTATCTTCAATTAACCACCAAAAAGCTGGAAGTGGAGCTGTAGTTCAAGTGGTAGAGTGCCAACCTTGAGTGAAAAAGCTAAAAGACACTGCACAGGCCCAAGTGCTGGCACACACATGCACACACCCACACCAAACAGATATGGTATTTATTTTATCTCTCACAACTGTGTTGATAATTCATATTATCAGGTTACACTGCACATGAAGAATGGACTTCAGGAGGGGAAGCTCTCTATTAAAGCTCTCACCGGCTGGGAATGAAAAAGTAGGGCTTGATCAGGAGTTTCGGTGCCCAGTGACTTTGTCACTCACACCTCGGTTCTGGAGGAAAAGCGTGAAATCTGACTGAGAGACAGGGACATGAAAGCCAGCAATAAGCCAGTGATGATCTGACTGCCTGCCAGTACCACATTCCATCCCCCAGGTGGATGCAGTTTGGCAGATAGAACTTGTCCCTGGAAATGTCACGAGGACATAAGTCACACAGGGGACCTCGGGGCAGAAAACCTTTGGCTTGCACGAACAAACAGGTGAATGGGCTTGTCTGAAATCACACTGCAGTGGGAGCCCAAGGTCTCCACACTTGAGGCACTATCTGACACAGTTCAGCGGAAGGCGCTGCGGCCCACGCACTGCTTTCACTTAAACACTCACCTTCAGAAGCCTGGGGGGAGCCCTGGCAATACGGGGTGCTCGGCGGAGTAGCGGTCCCACGAGGTGCTTGCACTGCTGGGGTAGGAGGCAGGGCAGCGGGCTGGCCACGTGCTCCTGAGGGGGTGGGAGAGGCTGGATCCTTGAAGAATGGGGAGTGTCACCCCATGCTACTCCAGTCTGCCCACCAAGCCGGGGGTCCCACCTGGGCCCTTCGGCTCCCTCTCCCCTCCGCCCCACCCCAGCCCCACGCCGTAGCACGCCAGCCCCGATTCTCGGGTTCCCCAAGCCCCCCTTGCTCCCCCTGCTCTTCAGTCCTCTTTCCACCCCACATGCTCCTCAGGTCCCTGCAGACGAGCCTCGCCCGGGCCTTCTTACTTCCTCAGCCCCCCTATTCCGTCTCCCGGGTTCCTCAGCCCCATTTCACCGCTGTGAACCTTGGACCCCACCTCCGCGCACCTGACCCTCACTCCAGTCCTGCCAGCCTCCGCGGCTCGCTCCCAACCCGGATTTCGTCGCTCCCGGTTCCCCGCGGGCCTCACCTGCCACCCCGCCGCTCCGCGCCCCGCAAAATGCTCCCCGACGGCCCCGCCCACTTCCCGTCCGGGGCTGCCGCGAGTGCTGCGCAGGCGTAGTCGGACCTCAGGGCGGGCGGTGGGGGGCGGTTCGGGCCTCTGCTGCCCTCTGGCGGCCTCGCGGCTCTTTGCTTTCAGGCGACACCTGCGCCCCAGGCGCTAGCAATTTGCTCCACCTCTGGCGTGGGAGGCGAGGTGGCTGAAAGCAATCCTTATTTGACAGCCACCAGAAATCCACTAACTTGAGCCGTCCATAGGTAGTGACAGAGTTGGGATGCATACCCTGACTTCCCAAGGTTGGCTCATCCATCAGGGGCAGGAGACAGAGGCCAGGGTACTGTTATTTTTCATCAACATTGTTCTATTGAAATAACACAGCCTTATTATCTCCGGAGATCCGAAGTTCTCAGGGTCAAAATGGGCCACGACCTCTAGGTATCAACAGGCTTGTCCTTTTTAGGGACCCTAAGGGAGAGTCCACTCCCTTGTCTTTCCTGGCTGTTGAGACTGTCCACATTCTTTGGCTTGATGTCCTTTTCCTTCGTCGTCTTTGCCAGCGAAGGTCAGTCTAGCTCTTCTCTCCCTGTCACCTAGTTTAGTCCCTCTGATTCCCTCTGTTACTTCTAAAGACTTGGTGATGGCATTGGGCCCATTCAGATAACCCAGGACATCTTTTTTTTTTCTTCTTCTTCTTCTGCCTGTCCCAGGGTTTGAACTCAGGGCCTGGGCACTGTCCCTGAGCTTTTGTGCTCAAGGCAAGTGATCTACCAATTGAGCCACAGATCCATTTTCGTTTTTGTGTGTGTGTGTGTGATTAATTGGAGATAAGAATCTCATGGACTTTCCTGCCCCAATTTGAACCAGGATCCTCAGATCTCAGTATCCTGAGTAGCTAGTATTACAGGTGTGAGCTGGGCCTTTTTTCATTGTTAAATTGGCTTTAATTAACCTGAACACAGTAAAGGGTTTCATCATGACATTTTCATATACATAACTCTTTCTTATTCTTTCCCCTGCCCCCCCCCTCTTTATTTGTCGTTTGTGGGGCTTGAACTGGGCCTGGGCCCTGTCCCTGAGCATTTTTTTCCTTAGTGCTCTACCACTTTGACCCACAGCACCACTTCCCGTTTTCTGGTGGTTAATTGGAGATGAGTCTCATGGACTTTCCATCACCTAGGCTGAATAGTGTTGTAACAAGTATGGGTATGCAGGTATCTCTATTGTATTCCTTCAGCTATATACCCGAGGGGTAGAGGAGGATATATGACAGTTGTTTTTATTTTTATTTTTGGCGGTTGTGGGCTTGAACTCTGGGCCTGGGCCCTGTTGCTCAGCTCTTCAGCTCAAGGCAAACTCTTTACCACTTGAGACACAGCACCACTTCCAGTTTTCTGGTGGTTAATTGGAGATAAGAGTCTCACAGACTTTCCTGCCTGGGCTGGCTTTGAACTAAGATCCTCAACTCTCAGCCTCCTGAGTAGCTAGGATTATAGGCATGAGCCGCTGGTGCCCAGCTTGTTTTTAATTTTTGAGGAAATTCCATGCTGATTTTCATAGTGGCTGGGTCTTCCCACTAACAGTGAATTAAAGTTATATTCTCCCTGTGTCTTGGTATTTACGTGTTTTCTTTTTCTTTTATTTTGTGCAGGTCCTGTGGCTTGAACTCAGAGTCTGGGCACTGTCCTTGAGCTTTTTTGCTCAAGGCTGTGCTGTCCCACTTGAGCTACACTACCACTTCCAGCTTTTTGATAATAAGCTGGAGTTAAGAATCCCACAGAGAAGTGCGGCGGGGACACTTAAGGCCGCGGCGCATGGCTTCTCCGGCGCGCGCTGCAGTTAGCTTGCTTGGGAAAGTGAAGGCGAGCTTCGAAAGAAGGCCGGCCTTTCTCCCGCTGCAGTGACGCGGAACGACGAAGCGTCCACATGGACGTCCTGGCGGAAGAGTTTGGGAGCCTGACCCCGGAGCCCCTGGCGGCGCCGATCCCAACGGTGGAGGAAAAATGGAGGCTGCTTCCCGCATTTTTAAAGGTTAAAGGCCTTGTGAAGCAGCATATAGACTCATTCAACTATTTTATTAATGTGCAGATAAAGAAGATAATGAAAGCCAACGAAAAGGTTACAAGTGATGCTGACCCAATGTGGTACTTAAAGTCAGAAGCCAACGACCCTGCTATGCTTCTGCCTCTCCCCTCCTTCTCTTCCCTTCCCCCTTCCTTTATCTGCCCTGTCTTTCCCCTCCCCTCCCCTTCTCTAATCAGAAAGTTAGCAGTGATGCCATGCTATTAGCTAGTCTATCAACCTGCCTTCGTATTTTCCCACCAGCGTCCTGTTTCTCATACTGAATGAGAAATATGTGATGTCCTTCTGGCTTCCTAGTGTCCTTAGTCTGTTGATGGTTGGTCTCCACTGATGTTCATGACTTTTGACAGTTTTGAAGAGTTTGGTCAGTGTTTTTGGAAGGTCCTTCAGTTTGAGTGTACTTGATGTTTACTCATGATTATTATGCATTTGAGCCCAAAATACCACAGAAGCAATTTTCGTGCCGTTTTTACTGATTCATATTGGGAATATGGGTGTATTTTATTTCTGTTAAATAGAGTTAAAAATTGGTTCAACTGGTGAAGGTGCAATCTTCCAGCTTTCTTTATTGTAAAGTAATTGTTTTTCCTTTTGCAGTTATTATGTGTCTATGGGGATCCTTTGAAAGAAATCATAATTTCCCCATTGACTTTACTGCACATCAACAGTCTCACTGTGCTGGTTCTTAGTGTAATGTACTGCTACCTTTGTTTCCATCACACCTTCTGTGATAAGAAGGGCCTGTTCTTTCCTCTCATTTATCCTATACTTCTATCAATTTGGGCCATGAATGTTTATTTAATTTTCTTGGTTATAATCTAGTCCTGACTTTCTATTGCTCAGGCTGTCTCAGCTCTGAACACATCGAGAGTCTGCAAGTCAACGTCTGTGTTCTTTCCACATGCCTGCATTATTGTTCCAGTACTTCCTGGAGCCATCAGATGTGATAAGTCATCTGTGGTTCTCCCTGTAATAACTAGGAATCAACCATTTCTTCAAAGAGCCCTAGTCTCTTTTATTAGAAAATAAAATAATGTATGGATAGTAGGGTCCCAGTGGACAGATTTAGGAAATGTGTGTGTGTATACTAATACTTACTTACGTACATGTCCCTACCTCTATAACCTATCCATTTTTGTATGTGTTAAAAACGAAGCAGACTGGTACCTCTGACTCAGATCCAACACTGTAGATTCAGTGTAATCTCCCTTATTTGTAACTGACTGTCATCTGTCATCTACAATGAACTTTTAAAACATTTTCAGTCCTAGATAGTATATAAAGTTATTACAGAATTGTTTGCTCATGTGTGTGTGAGAATAAAGTTTACTACTTGAAAAAAAAAAAAAAAGAATCCCACAGACTTTCCTGACTGGGCCAGCTTTGAACTGTGATCCTCAGATCTTAGCCTCTTGAGTAGCTAGGATTACATGCATGAGCCACAAGTGTCTAGCTTGTTTTCTTATGATTATTCTGACTGGGGTGAGATGGACTCTCAATAGTTTTGATTTTCATTTCCTTGCTGGCAAAGGATATCGAAGATTAAAAAATGTATTTATTGGCCATTTGTACTTCTTAATTTGAAAGGTGTCAGTTCTTTTGCATATTTATTGGTTGGATTGTTAGTGTGTTTGCTTTTATTTCTTCTGGATGTTAGATTGTGGGGGCATTGGGGTTTGAACTCAGGGTCTCTCAGTCTAGCTCATGGTTGGTGTCCTACCACTTGAACCACACTTCCACTTCTGGCTTCTTGCTTGTTGACTGGAGATAGTCTTTTGGACTTGTCTTCCCCTGGCTAACTTCGAACCTAAGTCCTCAGATCTTAGCATCCTGGTAGCAATGATTATAGGCATGTGGCACCAATTAGATTTTTTTTTTTTTTTGTTTTTGTTTTGTTTTTTTTTTTTGGGTCCAGTCGTGGGGCCTGAACTCTGGGCCTGGGCGCTGTCCCTCAGCTCTTCAGCTCAAGGCTAGCGCTCTACCACTTGAGCCACAGCGCCACTTCCGGCTTTTTTCTTTTTGCTTATGTGGTGCTGAGGAATCGAACCCAGGGCCTCAGGCATGCAAGGCAAGCGCTTTACCACTGAGCCACCTTCCCAGCACCAATTAGATTTTTTAAAAAAATGATGAACAAGCCCTCAAAAGCTTGGGTGTCTCTGCTCACGTGACTTTAATATCTATACACTAGCCTGTTTGCTTCCCAGGAGCTAAGAACTCCAGGATTCTTCATTGACTGGTGGGCTTCATTGAAGCCAGGAAACTGGAGAACTGGCAAGTGGCTGATTTAGGAAGCCACTTGGGATAGGGGTTAAAAGTGGGGTTCTGACTCACTCCTTCTTAGATTTCTGTCAAAGCAGTGGGCCTAAGCAAGGCTTGAGGCTACTTATAACTTTGGGCATATTCCTTCGCTCAGCAGAGCCTGATTCCTTTGCTAAGAGACAGTTGAAACCAACCTGTCATAGGTTGGCTGACAGGGGGTGACAGTTTGAGAGGGGTGAAGTTTGAGAACCATAGCCTAGGCTATAACATATGATGAAAGTGGATAGAGCTTCAGCTGCCTCAATGGGGCCTTATTAGATTCTTCTTTTTTTTTTTTTTTTTTTGGTCCGGTCGTGGGGCCTGAACTCTGGGCCTGGGCTCTGTCCCTTAGTTCTTCAGCTCAAGGCTAGCGCTCTACCACTTGAGCCACAGCGCCACTTCCGGCTTTTTTCTTTTTGCTTATGTGGTGCTGAGGAATCGAACCCAGGGCCTCATGCATGCAAGGCAAGCGCTCTACCACTGAGCCACCTTCCCAGCCCCCCTTATTAGATTCTTAAGGATTGAATTCTCTATGAGGTTATTGAGTTGGAGGTGATGGCAAAGTCAGGAGTCAGGAACTTGCTCTTGCTAGGCCCTACCCAAGGATGTGCTTAGAGATTACTTATGTGCTGTGGTCTGTCAATGCCTCCCTGCCCGCATTCCATGCCTCAGCTCTAACTCTTGCCTTTTGCTCTTGTGAAAGCAATCTCAGTATCATCTTCCCCAATCAACCACCAAGTTCATGGTTCTTTGCTTCTCTAGTAAGGCGGTGTAGGTGGGCAGAGCAGAGGCAGGGTGTGCTAGTCCTGGCATTCCCTCCTTTGTTCTCTCTGGCTGAACTTTTTTTTTTTTTTTTGGTCCAGTTGTGGGGCCTGAACTCTGGGCCTGGGCGCTGTCCCTCAGTTCTTCAGCTCAAGGCTAGTGCTCTACCACTTGAGCCACAGCGCCACTTCTGGCTTTTTTCTTTTTGCTTATGTGGTGCTGGGGAATTGAACCCAGGGCCTCATGCATGCAAGGCAAGTGCTCTACCACTGAGCCACCTTCCCAGCCCCTGGCTGAACTTTCTTGCAGCCTTCAAATACTCTGTTCCAGAAGCCTCCTCTAGCCCACTGCTCCTGCCCCATGAGGACTTTACCTAAATCTGCAGGAGGAACACTGTCTTTCATCTTCCCACACCCACCCAACATCTCTGAACTCAGGATAGACACAGTAATCCATCATTCTTGGGCTTCAGAGCATCAGTGATACCTGAGACAAAGTTTTACATATCCCTCACTCCTGAGTTTCCTGGCTACTCTGCTCACCTGGCATGGCTACCTTCCTACAAATAGGATTATTAGGAAATGATCCCTGGAGGTTGGCTTGCCAGCTGATGAGCTTCTGGGAAACAGATGAGATCCCGTTAAGGATCATGAGAATTCTGACTCCACCCACTGCTGGATTCATAATTTGGTGATGTGAGTGGGAGGTGATAGAAACAAGGCAGGGTCTAGGTAGAGGAAGCAAGTCATTGGGTATCCTTTGAGTGTATCTTGTTCCAGGACTCTCCCTTCCTCGCTGCTTCCTGGCTGTTAGGAAGCTTTTTTCCACCATGATGTTTAAGTCTTGCCACAGGCCTAAAAAGCAATGGAAGCCTATGGGCTGAAACTTTGAAACCTTGAGAGATCAATCTTTCTTCCTTTAAGTAGATTTGCTCAGGTATTTTGACACATGTGATGAGAATAAATTAACACAGGGGTCCTTGGGTCTTTTTTTTTTTTGTCGGTTGTGGGTCTTGAACTCTGGGCCTGGGCACTGTCCCTGAGCTCTTCAGCTCAAGGCTATCACTCTACCACTTGAGCCACATCACTTCTGGTTTTCTGATGGTTTACTGAAGAGTCTCATGGATTTTCCTGCCTGGGCTGGCTTTGAACCATGAGCCTCAGATCTCAGCCTCCTGAGTAGCTAGGATCACAGGTGTGAGCCACGGGTGCCTGGGTAGGTGGGGCTGGGAGAGAAGGGGAGAACAAAGAAGTGGAAGGGTGACATAGACCAAGTTTTTTTTTTGTTGTTGTTGTTGTTATGGGGCTTAAACTCTGGGCCTGGGCTCTGTCCCTGAGCTCTTCAACTCAATGCAAACACTCTACTACTTGAGCCATAGTACTACTTCTTCCTTGGGTATTTTGTGCCTATTAAATTCTTTATGGGAATGGAAAACAGGATTTCTAGCAGCAGCCATGGAAGGGAGCCACACTACTGTAATTCTCCCCTCTCCCAAAAGCTCCAGTGTCAACGTGTATCAGCATCTCAAGATAACAGAAATGGGGTCTGCAAAAGGGAATGGTCTGTGTCCAGCCTAGCTTGTAGGATAAGACACTTAGACCCTGCCACTGAGAGTCATGTGCAAGACTGAGGGCTGGCTTCTGAGATCCTGCCTTCCCAGAGTAGCAGCCCTGAAGCCATAGACTTTTCCAGGGCACAGAGACTGGTCCTAAGCACATGGTTCATTTGAAGACAGGTATGGTTTAAGATAGGCCTCCTTCTTCTTTGTCCTCATTGTTTCCAGGACCTGGTTACTAGCTAATGGGGTTGGATGCACAGGATGGCAGGATAAAAGACTAGGGTGCAGAATGTGGCTTCACTAGCCCATGGGTCTCCTTCTAGGGAATGTCACGCAAAGGTCCAACCACAGAGAAAGGTAAAGGAACTCTCAATTAGTTCTGCTTGTGGTAGAAGTTTCAGTGCAGAATCATGACAGTGTGTGGTCTGGGATTCAGGCTGAGGGGAAAGTCTATTCTCTAGGACCAACTAAACTGTAACAGAGCTGCCTGTCTGGAAGGGTCCAGGGGCATCAGGGAGGACAGGCTGCTTTCTTGTGGACAGAAGGCCCCAGATCCACGCTGTACGTGACTGACCATATGGGTGGAAGAACAGTCATATATCTTTGTCAGAGATCCTATATACCAAGAGATGAACCCTTTTCAGGGCTCCAGAATCTGGCTGGAGTAGCTGGGAATGGGATAGAGGCTTTCTTCCTGAGACATACTGACTCAGGAACAGTTGTACAGCTTCCCAGGCAGATGGCTTTGGCAACAGCTTTCCAAAAGGAATATCTTATTGGGTGCTGGTGGCTACTTCAGAGGCTGAGATACGAGGATCTAGGTTTAAAGCTAGCCCAAGCAGGAAAATCTGAGACTCTTACTATTTTTGTCAATCCTAGGGCTTGAACTCAGGGCTAGGGTGCTGTCTTGGAGCTTTTGTGATCAAGGCTAGCATTCTATCACTTTGATCCACAGCTCTACTTTCAGTTTTCTGGTGGTTGGGGGTACAATTCTCGATAGACTGTTCTACCCAAGCTAGCTTTGAACTGGGATCCTCAGCTCTCAGCTTCCCGAGTTGCTAGGATTACAGATGTAAGCCACCAGCACCTAACCATGAGACTCGTACCTTCAATGAACCACCAAAAAAAAGCAAAAAGTGGAGTTGTGGCCTAAGTGGTAGAGTACGAGCCTTGAGCAGAAATACTCAGGGACAGTGCCTATGTCCCGAGTTCAAGACCTGGGACTGGCACACACAAAAGAGCACCTCTCTGTGTATTTTCTTGCAACTTTTAGAGGGGCTTCCTAGCTGTGTTCAAAGGACATAGCAGGGTTGGCTTGTGGGGTCTGAAGTGGGATGTCAAGGTTGCCTGTGCTGCAGAGGCTCTGGGTTTCTCTACAGCTTCTAAAGTCCTATCTGTCCTGGTATGAATGGAGAGTAGGAACTTGGCCCTTAAACAAGAATCCCACAAAGCTCCAGCAAAGCTGCTTGGCTGACTTTTTTTAAGTTCTGAGACTAGAACTTGAACTCAGTACCTGCCACTTTTGCTCATTGGCTAGTGCTCTACCAGCTGAGCCATACCTCCAACCCCTTTGCTGAATTTTTGCCACATGGTGAGATATGGTCAGGCATGGAGGGACTCTCCAACATGCAACAGACCTAACAGGACTTTTTGTCGGACTGCTGGAGAGGGGGCACAGAAAGTAGCTACTATTGGGGGTGGCTCAGAGACCATAATCAGCTGCCATCAGGCAGTCTGGCCTAGAGAATAGTTTCTAAACCAGTCATGTGATCATCTTCAATGTGGCTTCCAGCTGTCTCTGAGACAGTCCAGGTTTATTATGCACACAAGCACCACATGCTGAGTTTGCTTGGAACTGCGGAGTCGGGAGCCTCAAGCATACAAGAGTAGGGTCAGAATGGTGGGACCCAGGCCAAGGAGATTCATGAGCTAGGGCCAAGAAGACATTGCTCAACCCTGCTTGCTACAGCTGGCCTCATCTTAGGACACCTGCTGGACTGTTGATGTTCACTTCCTCAAGGCCTCAGGCTGCTTCTTTGCTTCTATACACGGCCCTGCTACTGTTCCTGTCCTGAGGTGGACTAGTAGCTGCAGACTGGACTGGCTGTATTCTCTAGTTGCTAAGATGGCAGGCTCGTAGGGCCTGGGCAGTATAAAGAGTGCTCTAGATGTACACAGAATTCCCTGAAGGGGACATCAGAACCTCTGATTTCACTTCACCAGCAAAAGTCCCCAAGCTTTTTTCTAGAGAAGACAGAACAGTTTTAATGGTCTCAGGGGCTCAGAAACAACCATGATGCCGTGTCTGCATCAAGCTGGAGTCAGAGCAAGGGAGGATGGGAGTTATACAAAATAGGCAGCCAGGGCTGACATCTTGTCCTTTGGACGCCTCGGGTTGGGCTTCCCTGGGGGGCGTCGGCCCCTGGCCCGCCCTCTGCCCTGCCTCCTCCCAGGCCCACCCCGGTGCATGGGGTGGCAGGAGGCTGCATGCTTCAGCTCCACCAGTTCCTGGAAGATGGGGTCACAGAAGACACAGCCTGTGTGTTGTGTCTCATCTCCGGGGAGGGGGGATTTGGCTTTGTTGAAGTCCACGTCCAGCAGGGCAGCCTCACAGGTGTTGCAGGTCTCAGCAGACACTCGCACACGGTGGGCGTTCTCAAAGCAGTGTGCCACCACGTTGCATTTGTTGCAAGCTACTTTCCACTTGGGGCCGGAGGTGGGATCCAGCACCAAGACCCCACTCTCACACTCCACGCACTGACCGATGCCCAGCATGCTCAGCGAGTGTTGGCAGGTGGGGTGTGTACACTCATTGCAGCCCATGCCTGAGGGAGAACGGAATCATGCAATGCTCAACTGCCTCTCCTTGCCCTCCCCACAGATCCCAGATCCCCCCTCAGCCTTTTCTCAGCGTCTCAAACTCTGGATCCCTGTCCCAGTATCTTGTGCTCTTCTTGGCTTTGCTCCTGGAGTTTCTTTGCTTATATTGGCTCTGTGATCCTAAGTCCCCAACTCCCATCACCCCGTTCTCTACTTATCTAGTCTCCTTGATCTTCAAGGGGCCCCAGGCTAATGCCTTTTTAGCAGATTCTAGCCAGGTCTATCCTATTTTCTCTGTAGCTAATTACTGCCCTCATGTCACTGGTCTGCATGCTCTGGAAGCTTCTGGGGCACAGGGACAGGCCCTCAATTACCCAGGCAGACTGGATGAAGACCGAGATCTCAAGGGTCCCCTCCAGATCTCTGGTAAAGTGGGCAAATGCTTCACTGCTGCTGGTCCCTAATCTGTGGTAGGAGATGGTTACCCCTGAGAGTTTGCAGTGTGCTGCCCGTGCTGGGTCCAGGGTGCCCTGGACACAATGCAAGGACAGATAGGGCTGAGTGGCCCAACCTGCTGCTGCCTCTCACTCATCCCAATTAATGAGGGGCTACAGCTTCCTCCTGGCCTAGATCCTGAGGAAGCAGCTGTCTAGAGTTTCCTGCCCAATTAGGACACAGGCAGAATCAGTCAGGCTGGCAGCATCACACACATTCCCTGGGTTTCTGTCAGGGAAGACTTAGACAGAGCCATGGTGAGGGATCCTCAGACTCTGACTTGGTGTGACACTGGAGCTGAACACAGAGGGCAGATCCCTCACCAGGGGTGAGGGTTGGCCATGCTGGGGGAGATGACACAGGACCAGGTGCCATACTCACCTTTCTTCATGTCTCGGAAGGGTGGGTGGTTGTAGCAGTAGGGGCACAGTGGGTAACTCTTGCCCCGGGAGCCAGAGGACCACAGGACCAGCTCAAAGTCATCTAATGGGCACCGCAACTCCTTGTAGAGCTTGATGGTACCATTCTGGGGGAGGGTGTAGGTCTCATCGCAGTGGGAGCAGTGCAGGCGGCTGGGCTTGGCCTACGATGGCAGCAGGAGCGACACAAGGGTTGCTGGGGCCCTGTTCTACCTTCCTTCCCCTCACATCACAGACTATCTAATCTGTGTCAGAACATGGACTGCACTAACAGGCAAGGATCTCTCAACTTTCCACTTGAGCCTCTGGACAATCTGCTCTATACATTATGACAGGAAGACCAGAAGCCCTGGAAGAAATGTGGTGGTAGAAAGAAATGGACAGTGTGTGTCTGTGTGGCTTAATGGCTTATGTGTGCTCTAGGTCATGGACACACTGTGGGAGATTGTTGGTTGCTGATTTAGGCCTTTTGATCATTCTGTTATTATGGGTGACTTAACAAAGCAGAGGCTTAGGAGGTGACAGGACTTCCTGAGTCAATGCACAAGAGCACTGTGGCCATGAGGGGTGGTCCCAGCGCATTGCCTCCTTACCTGGATGTACTTCATGAACCGATGGCACTTCCCACAGCGTGAGAGGGGCTTGCCTGTGGCTGCCAGGGGTGAGAAAGATACCTCCATCAACTCGTCCATTCCTGCAAGCAAGCAGATTATAAGGGAGTCCTATCTCCCCTGCTCTGGCAGCCTACCCTTTCACAGGAGGCTAAGGGGAAATTGTGGGCTAGAAGTAAGAGGCCACCACACACAGTCAGGACTGAGAATCTGAGTGGTGGGAGCAGGAGAGCTCAGCACCACTTGTCAGGTATGAAGTGTGCTGCTGGTGCTGTGTGTGGAGTTGACTCAATGGTAACTAGACAGCTGGCATCATTGTCAGGGCCTGTGGAGGCCTAGAATCCAGATCTGGGAGAGAGCCTTGTCTGGATTCCTTGAGGGACCAGCCTCTGGTGAGGGGTGGGGAAGAGGCAGAATTACCAGCAATGGAGTCTACGAAGTAGTGGAACTTCCTCTTGAAGATGTCCAGAGTGTGGCCCAGGACTTGGCGGTAGTCAGCCTTGCCCTGGGCAATCAGGTTCAGCTGCTTCTCCACTGCACTGCGGATGGTGGGGAGCACTAGTTCTGCGTCTATGAGCAGGCAGATACCACAGTGAGTGCTGGAACCCAGGGTCCAGGCACTGCCATCAGGCGGGGCAAGTGCTGCTGCCAGCTCCCCCTCCAGCTCCTGCTGGTCCTCCTAGTCTCTCCCTAAGTCATCCATCCACAGATATGGATGGCAGATTTCTACTGCTCCTAGGCCTTTCCTAGGAGCAGGAAATCTTATGGAGAGGTGCCAGAGACATCTTTGTCTAGTATCATGTCACAGATGTAGTCATATTCTTGGGCCAGATTTGTTGTGTGCTTCTCAATCTCCCAGGCCCAGGAGCACCTCCTAGAGACAGAGCTGATGGGCAGCTTAGTGAGGGCTGCAGGCTCAGCAGAGGACTGGTCTACAGGAAGGAGTCTCTTTTTTTTTTTTTGGGTCCGGTTGTGGGGCCTGAACTCTGGGCCTGGGCGCTGTCCCTCAGCTCTTCAGCTAGCACTCTACCACTTGAGCCACAGCGCCACTTCCAGCTTTTTTCTTATATGGTGCTGAGGAATCGAACCCAGGGCCTCATGCATTGCAAGGCAAGCGCTTTACCACTGAGCTACCTTCCCAGCCCCAGGAAGGAGTCTCTTGTCTTTCCCTTTTGGACTTTTTATTCACCATCATGTTTATCACACATTATCTCAAATCCCTGATCTGGGCTCCTGGGCAGTACTCCATAGTGGGAGTCAGGGCTGGGGCTCACTGTCAGTTCAGGGAGGAGGTAGCCCAATGCTGCCTAGGGAGAAGCTGGCGTGTTCCTGCAGCATCTTGGATGTGTGACTGAGGGACTCACCAATCTTATAGTAGCCATGCACCAGGACGATGCCAAGGTTGGTGGGCTTGAGCCGGCGGCCACTCTCCACGGTGACGTAGTTGCGCTGGCAGATATTGTTGATGTGCACAGGGATACTAGCATCCGTCCCTGGAACACACAGCAATGCCCTAAGTATTCCTGAGCTAGCCTGAACACAACCCACTGGACTGTGCACTTACACTTCATCTCTGCTGGTCACAGGGTCCATACTTCTCAGTATCTCCCTATGATTCATAGGGGGAGACCTGGGTGTCTTTGGTTCTGAGCTAGGTGACACACCTTGCCCGTACTGCCTTATGAACTCAGGAATCATTATTATGGGATGTTTATTCTAGCCTGACAGCTATGGACAGAGGCTCAGAGGGGTCAATGAACTCTGCCAAGGTCACACAGCTTTTCTGCAACTATTCAATGTGCCCTTTTTGGCCTTTACCACTTAGAACTAGTGCTCACCTCTCTTAAGAGCAGGGCATACCCCCTCCAAAGGAACTCACAAGCCTACTGCTGTACCAGGCTGGCTTCCCCCATTTCCTCTCTTTTGCTAGGTCCCTTCATGATCCCCAAAGCAGACCACAACTTCCAGGGATGCAATTCCTCCTGCCTTGAAGACTATTCTTTGCAGAGAAGGTGATGATGGTAAGGTTGAGCTGCATTTGTTAGTCAGAAAGGCAGAAAGGGAACTCACACTGGCTGCATACTTGCCAGTGCTGGGGGGACATGCATCTTCTTAAGGTAACGCTTTGAGCCTTCCACAGGTGAAAAAATTGGCATCTGAAGGCTAAGAAGCCTGCTGATGTCCCACAGTCCACAAAGGCTGGAGCTGCATGTGGCACTATGAGCATGTGAGGCCTGAGTGCCCAATGTGTTTTCATCACAGCCATGGGTGGTGGCTGTTATCAGGCCTTTTCTCTGTAGCCCTGAGGGCCTTAGTCAAAAGAGCCATCTTTACCCACTTTCCTATTTAGAAAGTCAAAGACCCCTTCGCTGTCACCAACTGTAGCTTGTTTTGTCTAGACCGCAGTCTTGTGTATGGCTGCCAGAAGACATGATATAGGGAAGGATTTGTAAGAAAGAACAGGCCTGTTCTGTTATCAGGAAGGAGTGGATACTGGGGGGAGCAGCACCCACACACCACAGCAGGCTGAGGATTGCTCGGTCCGTGTATAGCACATTGCCCCAAGTGGAAAGAAGCAGGCTCATAGCCTTTTCCAGAGCACATCCAAATGCTAAGAGGACGGAGGAGGCTGCTGGTAAAACCTGTGACTCATTGGGTACCAGGGAAATCCTTAAACTCTGTGGGCGCTAGGCAGCATGTACTGGTCTCACAGTACATATACTTTTGGCCTTAGCACGAGAGCCAGGATGCAAAAGGAAGGCCTTGTGTATGGCTTTACACAGCAGGCCTGTCTGGAACTGGGGGCCCGGATCTGGGGTGTAGGCTGGTAACCCACCGATGCCATGCTTCTCCATGAGTGTGATGAGTTCAGCCTCGGTCAGGTAGTCAGGTGGGCTTGTCTGCTTTTCCAGCATCTTCACCTCTGCCACAGAGAAGGTATCTCCTCGCTGGCAGGTGGGCAGGCTCTCCTCCAGTGGCACGCTCTGCCAGGGCATGATCTCTGTGAACCCTAAGGAGACAGCACCACCACTCAGCTTCCCTGGGCCTACTAACCTCAGAATGGATGTGTGCCCATGGATGAGAAAAGGAAGCTCTCTAGGAAAGGCAGCTTTACCTGGGGAGATGACAGTCTTCCCTGAGCAAGTAAAGAGTTCAGGCCCGACTCTGAAGGAGATGGTGCTCTGGAGATACCTGCAGTCGTGGCTGACTGTGGCGATGAAGTGCCTGGTGATGTACTCGTATAGCCTCCATGCATCACCCCCTGTAGAAGACCCACAGCCAATCACCTTGGCTGGTCAGACCTCCAATATCCTCCCTCCAGAAACAGGGTCTTGGTACAGATACCAGAGAGAAGAAAAATGCATAGCAGGAGCTGGGCACTGGTGGCTCATGCCTGTAATCCTAGCATCCTAGATGGCTGAGATCTGATGATCGAGGTTCAAAGCCAGTGTGGGCAGGAAAAGTCTGTGAGACTCTTATCGCCAATAAACCACTCAGAAAACTGGAAGCGGCACTGTGGCTCAAGTGACAGAGTGCTTGCCTTGAGCTGAAGAGCTGAGGGACAGCGCTCAAGCCCAGAGTTCAAGCCCCATGACTGAAAAAAAAAAAAAGCACAGTAGGGAAACCTGCCTCATGACTGGGTAGTCCCTTCACAGCTACAGCTCTCACCTCCTTCATCTTTTTCCAGTGGGGCTGCCCTGTTGGACCCAGCCTGTCCTTGCCCCATCTAGTGACAGGGTGCCCATCCTTCATACTCAGGCACAGAGGCTCCACTTGTACTGCTTTCCCTTTCCTGCCCAACCTTCTGGCCCACAGGTCATTAGTATGGCCTTGCACTGGTGGAAGGCAGGTATAGCCCCAACACTAAGCCCTGTCCTTCTGTACCTCATGCCCTTTCCCAGGATGTTGGCACACTGGCCCTTCTCTGACCAGCTATCAGTGCTTCACCATTAGATCTGTGGTGTGGAAGCAAAACTTTCAGGTAAATGTCTTATTTACTCTTGTATGCAGAAGCTAGATCTAAAATACATGGGGACATGATAAATTATATAGGACTCTAGCCATTTACACACAGTGAGACCAAAGGAGGATATTCTTAGGGGAGGAACACAAAGGCGCAATGCCTATGTGCCTTTGATCATATAAAATCATATTTATCAAAATGTGCCAGGAAATAGAAACAAGAGGCTTTTTTTTTCTCTGTTATTTTTGTTTGCTGTTCTTTTTATCTTGTTAATCTGTCTTTGGGAAGATAAGGGAGGGGCAGAAATGAAGGGACAAAAAGGTGAACAAATGTAGCAGTGGTACACACTAGACACTATATTGAAAATGAACTACACAATTTGAGGGTGGGAATAAGAGGGAAAAAACGAGAAAGAACAAGGGAAGGGGTGTCACTGTCCAAAGAGAAATGTACTCATTACCTGACTTGTGTAACTGTAATCCCTCTGTACACCATAAAAATTTTTTAAAAAGGGCTGGGAATGTTGGCTTAGTGGTAGAGTGCTTGCCTAGCATGCATGAAGTCCTGGGTTCCACTCCTCAGTATCACATAAACAGAAAAAGCCAGAATTGGTGCTGTGGCTCATGTGGGTAGAGTGCTAGCCTTGAGCAAAAGAACCTCAGGGTTCAGTCCCCAGGACTGGCAAAAAAGAAGCAGCAGAAGCAGCAGCAGCAGGAGGAGGAGGAGGAGGAGGCGGAGGAAGAGGAGGAGTAGAAAAAGGAGGAGGAGAAGAAGAGAAAACCCTCCAAACTGCTCACGACAAACAAACAAAAACAACTTAAACTTTCAGGCAAACTTCTCATCAAGCTGGGGACAAATGGGCACAGAAGGAACAACCCCTCACCCCGCTATGCTTCCCCGCCCAGCCCCCATACTGCTGACAGAACCTGACCCTGTCCAATGAGGCTGCAGGGCTTTGGTCTTCCCATCCTGGGAGTTTGACAAGTGTGAGGTGAGTGTGTGCACAGGAAAAGGGAATATCGAATACCTAATTCAGCTTCTGTGGCAGACCTCATAGGGGTTATGGGGGGGTGGTCACCAGCATCATGGCCTTTCCGAGGGCGGTTGATACCTTCTGCTAACAACTGCTTCACCTGAGGAAGAGAGGGCAGAGCTGAGTCTGGACTTGGCCACTTCCCAGCAGTCCTGGGTGGCCAAAGTGCTTGAATCTGTCCCAAGCCTCCCGTAGCTATAGGTTTGTGCAGGGGCAGGGTGCATTTCACTCACTGTGTCTGCCCAGTAGGGGTGGTTGGCCTGTTGCCGCAGAGAGCCCTTCAGGTCAAAGTTCTCAGGGTAGTGGGTGGTCTCTGTCCGTGGATAGCTGATGTAACCCTGGGTGTACAACCGCTCAGCCGTTTGCATGGCATGCTGGGGTCCCATGCCTGTGAAAAGCAGAAGACTCAGCTGGCTTGGAATGTGGTGATGGTCAGGTGCCTGCCCTCAACCCTAGGCACTCTTGCTGCCCACCCCACAAGGTAGCCAGATGTCCATGCCAGGTAGCCTGTCAAAAGGCTTAAGTTCTAAACCTATGAGGGTTTCCTCCATAGCACCACCCTCAAAGTGCTCATGGTAGAGAGGAAGCTATGGCATTGGAATACTGTTCCCCAGGCCTTGGGGTTGTTAAGCCCATCAGGATGATGACAAAGTGATCAGTCCATCTTCATGGATCTGGGCTGAGGGAGGGTGAGCCCTGCTGCTCTAACCACAGGAGGCTAGTGACCCCTTGGATGGAGTCACTGCCCTGGAAAGACCTTGGAGACATTTGTCTGAGGAGACAGTACTCACGCCTTTCCACAGTGCCTAGAGGCTGCACTCAGCCCAATCTTCTCATAACCGAGGGAATCAGATTCAGGAAGACAATGCTCACATTGTTTCTAGCTGGCCAAGGCTCTCCCATGCACTAGCTAAAGCTGCTTGGGGACTCTAATATTATATCCCTTTCTGGTAGTGGCCAGTATCACCACTGCTATTGTTAAGACACACCATTTCATATATAATCTCTACAGCAAAGAGATGGGTAATATCATTCCCATTTTCTCAGGGGGAAACCAAGACTCAGGAACAGGAACAAAGTGGCCAGTGAGGAGGACAGTGGATCAGAGTTTATCTCTGCAGCTGGACCTCCAGGGTATAATGCCTTTAGGAAGCTTTCTGTTGGTCCAGTGATTACGTGAGGGCCCTGTCTTGAAGTGGCCTCCACATATTTAGTGCTGGCACTGGCTACTGAATATTAGGAAATAGTCTGTTTTCTTTTCCCCCACATAAATTCAAAGACACTATGGAGTCTTAAGTAACAATCCTAAGGAATGATTTGTTTGTACTCAAGATCTTAAGAGAGATGAGGCTCAGACTCAAAGCCTCAGACATTATAGCTTGAAAAGTACTCAGCGCCTCTGAGAGTGTTGACAACACCTGCACTGGGGCTAGTCAGATCTGCAATGGCCTGCAAGACATCTTTGGAGACTTTATAGAAATGCCCTACATACCCAGTGCAGAGCTAGCCACACGCAGCATCTCTACAGTGTTCAGGGCCAGGGGCCTCTGCTTGGCTTTTTCTTTCCTGCTTGTAGCCTCCACCTGGAAGACAGGACAGAGTGATTCTGTGGTGGAGAGAGGGCATAATAAAGGGAATCAAGATGTGTGAGTAAAGCATCTAGATGCATTCATTTGGTCTCCCTGCTTCTGAAATATATTCTTCCTAGCAATCTGAAGACTGGACTTAATTATTTATTCAGGACCAGGAAAGAAAAAGGAACTAAGATTTTTTTTGAAGGAGAGAAAATCTGGAGGAAAGGAAATGAGTCAGGGAAGCAGCTACAGATGTAAATGCCATTTGTCAATCAGGAATGGAGTATGTGGCTGCTGTTCACTGCTGAGTGCTGACTGGGCAACTGGAATTGCTATGGCTTCTGATTTTTCAAGAGATGCTGCAAGTCAGGATTTTTATGGGAAAGCTCACAAATTTTAAGTTGGTAATTACTGAAACTTATAGATCTTGGGCTGGTTAAAGAGAAGACATTTGTGGGCTATGCTTGCTGGGCAAGCTTATCACTTTCTACAGCTCTTGCCTTTGCCAATTGCATGTAGACTGGCCAGAGCGGTACATTTTGGATTCTAGATTGACAAATGGGGGTGTTAATGCTGAGGACAACTGTCTATGTTTGGCAGTGGAGGTCATTTAGGTTGGGATTTGGAGGTGGAGACGGGGGCTCTGTGGAAACAGCATGGAAGTTTCACAAGAAGTTCCAGAAGCAAAAGGGGCAAAATGGCACAAGAGGAAGTGTGAAAGCTGACTGGGGCTGGGATCCTTTTCCCTGCTGGCTGCGTGACTTCGAACAGGTTCACCCATGTACACACAGGTCCTTATATACAATTGTTAGCTTTAATAGGACATCTGTGCAGGGGAGTGCCCCGTGGCTCATGCCTGTAATCCTATCTACTCAGGAGGCTGAGATCTGAGGATTGCGGTTTGAAGCCAGCCTGGGCAGGAAAGTTCGTGAGATTCTTGCCTCCAATTCACCACCAAAAAAGTGGAAATGGAGCTGTAGCTTATTTGGCAGAGCACTACCTTGAGCCAAAAAGCTCAAGGACAAGCTCCCAGGCCCCAACTTCAAGCCCCAGGACTGGCACAAAAACAAAACAAAACAAAACAAAAAGGGGTATCTGTGAAACTCACTCTTGCCATACAAGATACTGTCCACAGGGTTTGGTGGAAGAAGCCTGGCAGGGTTATAGGTATAGAGCAGGCATGCAGAACTTTGCAAAAAAGAGGCCTGTTTCAGAAAGGGGGAGAAAGTTGTGGCCTGGGGTCCTAGCTATTTCTCCTAGAGGCTTTCAGGGCCACTCCCACCCAAGGCAATTGTGATAGGTGTGAGCAGAGCAGGGTCACCTGGGCTTCCTTCTCCAGTTTTGTCGTGTTTAAAAACATCTGAGCAATCTCCCGGTCAAACACTCTCACTCGGTCCCAGTCCAAAAGGAGAGATTTGTCTTTATCGGCATTAACCTGCAGGAAGGACAGAAGGAGAGCTCACTGCCATGCAAGAGAATCTAGGCAGAGGAAACTGGTTTTTATTGCCTAGGACAGTAGTTTCAGGGTTAACATCTCATAGCTATACCTTTGCTACTCAAGCTGACACCCAGTCCTCCCACACCCCTGCAAGCAAACAGGCAGTGGCTTCAGGAGGGTAGCCTGCATTGAGGCTGTATCCTTAAGAAACATTTGGGTCTCCACCCCTTACTATGTCCCTGCTCATCTCCAGTGCCTGGCTAAGCCAGGTGTTCCCCACTGAGGTCCTCAGTGCTGGGCCAACCATAGCAATGCAGGTATATTTTAAATCTTATGACATACTTTAGGAGGCTTTAGGTTTAAAGACTTCCAAGAAATTCAAAAGCCCATAGCCTCCCAGGGATGCCCTCATCCTACTTTACTCATGCCACTTCTCCATTATACATCCAGGCCTGGCTGAGCATGGCTGCTGCCACAAAGGTTGCAGTCCCTTTCCTTAGGTACCAAGATCCTTTTTTTTTTTCTCCCTTTCTTCAGGTGCCAGTTCTGGAGCTTGAACTCAGAGCTTGGGTACTGTCCCTTAATTTTCTTTCCAAAAGTCTAGCTCTCTACCACTGGAGCCACATTTCTACTTCCAGCTTTTGGGTGGTTAACTGGAGTCTCACAAACTGTACTGCCCAGACTGGCTTCAAACTTTGATCCTTAGATCTCAGTCACTTGAGTAACTATGTTAACAGGTTTGAGCCATCTGCACCCAGCTCAAAGTCCCTCTTGTATAGTTATTCACGTTGTACTGGGTGTCCTCAGCAGAGGCCTGTAGGAGAATGATGGAGGAAGACTCAGAATCCACATGCCAGTAAGACAGAAGGGAAAAGAACCTTGGCCACATGCCAGTAAGACAGAAGGGAAAAGAACCTTGGCCTGTAGCACCCAGTAGGTCTCTGGTTTGAAGGACTGGATTTTATCATGTCTCTCCACACAGAATCCCAGGGTAGGAGTCTGACATGGTCCAAAGGAGATGAGAGAGCTGTCTAAATCACCGTATTTCCCCTGGAAATATTTTGTCTGAAACCTAGAGCGAGTAGTGGGGTTGGAGACAAAAAGACAACTGGTCAAGAATTCACTTCAGCCACTATCATTCCATTCCATATGAGTCACACCTGGGGACCGAGCAGTAAGTAGGGAGATGGTCCAAGGAATGACTCCTGCTTTAGAAGTCATAGTTGCAGTCAAAAGGAGTGGAGGGGGGGGGCGGGTGGTGTGGTGTGTGTGTGTGTGTTGGAGAAGTGAGCAGGAGAGCGGCTTTCACATCTTTTACATCCCACCCATGGCACACTGTCTTCTCAGTGGTACCTATGAGATCTATGTCCATTAAACATAGGAGTCTCTTCCAGATTTAAAAACATTACTAGGTGTACATCTGGCTTTCAGAGGCCCAGGGGTGATAAAGGAAGGTGTTCTGGCGACAGGAAGGGTGTAGGTATGTGGAAGTCACCCAGCACCTGGTGAAAGCACAGCCGATACGGAGGTCCAGCTCCTGGCGGGCATCCACTGAGAGCGCTTCGTTATGGTCCGGTTCACCCAGGCGGGCCATGGCACTGCAGATATCTGTGTCTGTGATGGAGCTAAACTTGGCCCGGAACACTGTCTTCTCACCACTCTGGGTTTTGTTCATGACAGGCAGAATGACATCGAGGACCTGAGAAGAAGGTGGCCTGGCTGAGACTGACCTCAAGGTCTCTGCGTCCTGCTCTACATCTCCATCTTTGAGGCACTGCTCCTTCTAGGATAAAGTGTCATACTTCCTACTCTTGCTAGACTCTCTTCCATCTTACTGCCTTTCTAGAGGCCTTAGTCTCCCCACAAAACCCTTTCCACATGATTCTTTCACCTTTTGGCTATAAATGTCTCCCCATACTCCCTTATTACTACTGTCCTGTCAGAATTTTCTGCTTTCTTCCCCACCCAATCAGGAAATGCTACTGCATGGCCTCCCAAACCATCCTACTTCAGGGAATGCTTGGAGGGGTGTGTGGAACATTTAACTGACTGGAGGAAAGACAGGAAAGGAACAAAGAGGATGAGGAAGTGGGCAAGGATGGGAAGGCCAAGGGGCAAGGATGAGTAGGCTAGCAGAATCCCAACATTGAGGCTCATTAAGAAGACTGTGCAGGGTGAAAGGAATCCCACCAGAGGCTGGCCATGTAGCATCCTTATCGGGAAGAGAGTAAGGCTATGAGCTGCCAGCATTTTCCAACACAGATGCAAGCAAAGCCCTAGCTGGCATTGAGTCACAACCTGGCTCTTTGGAGAGGGCAAGGAAGGACATGAGGAAGGATGTTGAAATGGGGTTTGCTGAGAGTGCTGCATGGAATGCAGGATTCTTTTTTTTTTTTTTTTTGGGTGATGGTGGGCTTCAACTCAGGGGCTGGGCTTTTTTTGCTCAGAGCTAGTAGTCTACCCCACAGTGCCACTTCTGGTTTTCTGGGGGTTAACTAGAGATAAGAGTCTCATCGACTTTCCTGCCTGGGCTGGTTTTGAACTGAGATCTTCAGATCTCAGCCTCCTGTGAGGCTAGGATTACAGGCATAGCCACCAGTGTCCAGTTAGGATTCTGAGTTTTTGTGACCTACTTGAGGTGGGTCAGGCCCAGGAGGCAGCTGAGGTACAGGGACATGGAGGTGTCCTGGTAGGAACCACACCCTGAGAGGTCCCAGTGAAGCCCAGCAGCTACAAATAACAGCATGAGTTTGCCAGGAGCAAGGTCAGCACAAGGGGGCATTTGCCTACCTTCAGGGAGGGCTCCTGGGACAAGATGGGAGAGGTGGAGGGTGTTCTAAGTGGAGATAATATGTGATGGCAGGAGATGAGAAAAATAAAGCCTGGTAAAGGAGTGTGGTGCCAAAATGGTCAAGCACATTAGCTGAAAGGCTGAAAGGAACTAGTTAGGCCCATGATACTGAAAATTAACACAGTCCATCTGAAACTCAAATCCACCTAGAAAATTCTGCCACCTGATGCTCACTCATATCATGTGTCTCCATTAAAAAGAAGCACAATCACCCTTTGTAGAGCCTATGTATTTAAAACTATAGAACTTCTAAAATAAAGGGTGTGAGGATTGGCATTTTTAAGCCACTAAATTCCAACTTTAGCAGCAGAAATGATGTGATAGTGAGGGGCAGGGAGGGTGGCAGAAAGACCAAAAGCAAACCTAAGTGGCTCTTAGCTCACCTCAAAGCAAATGTTCTCCCCTTCTTTGTCACAGTCCAGCCACAGCACGATGTAGTCACAGCCTCTGCCTTCTACCTGCCATGCAACACACATTAATATCCACCTGCCAGAGGTCCAGCCCTGAAATTCCTCAGGAGTAGAAAGCAGGTCCCGGAGGTTTGAGCTTCCTACAGAAGGACTGATGCCAGAGCTGAGCAAGGAGTTTGTTACATGAAGACTGGCTTGGCCATTCTGAAAAGAATCTGGTTCAGAAAGGCTGGTTTCATTGGATCAAAAAAAATTAAACTTGCAATATGATTTTTTTTGGTTATTTGTTTCAGCGTTTATTCCATGGTCACAGAACAGGGCATGCACGTGCCATGTTCTACAATTTTCAGAGAGCAATAAAAGACTGAAGAGGATTTACTGAAGTTTTTCTTTCTAGGTATTCTACCACTTGAGCCAGTGTCTCTCTTTCCCCCACAAACTTTTAATTTTCACTTTTTTTTTGGATAACGTCTTGCATTTTTGTCTAACTTGGACCACAGTCCTCCTACCAATGCCTTCATGTAAGTGGGATAACAGAACTATATCACCAATGCCTGGCTTGTTGGTTGAAATGAGATCTCATAAACTTTTTTCCCTTGCTGGCTTAGCCACAATCTTCCTGATCTCCACCACCTGGGTTGCTGCATACATAGGTATGAACCATTATGCCTGGCTTCCTTTTCCTGGAATATACTTTTTATTTTATTTTTTTTGGGTGCTGGTCTTAGGGCTTGAACTCAGGTCCTGCCCTTGAGCTTTTGTGCTCAAGGCTAGCACTTTACCACAGCTCATTTATGGCTTTTTGGTGGCTAACTGAAGAGTCTCATGAACTTTCTGGCCCTGGTTGGCTTTGGACTATGATTCTCAGATTTCAGCCTTCTGAGTGGTTAGGATTACAGGTATGAGCCGCTGATGCCCAGCCCACAATGTGTTCTTAATGCTAAAAGCTAAACAATAAGAGAGCTGAAATAAATAACCCTAAATGTCAAAGTGGTTGTCTTGCATCATGGAGTTTGAATATTTTTTTCCTCTATTATCCTTAACTCTATTTTCCAATTTTTATAATACATATGCACTGATTTTAATACTGATAAAAAACCCCCCTCAACCACACTGTTATAAATATAGAATGTGTGCCCTCGGGGACTGAGTGACAAGGGGGGCAAGGATATGGGTGTGGGTGTGTGTCCTAGGCCTGAAAATGTCTGCTGGGACAGCAGGAAGTGCTCTAAAAGGTGAAATGAGGGCTTCTGTCTGAGATGAGGTTGAGGGCTCAAATCAAAGTGGGCAAAGACAGCAGTGGCCACTTGCAGGAAGGGAGCCAGGGGAGGGACTTCCTGCCCCTCACATACCTGCAAGAACTTCACCATGTTCAACTTGGGGTTGGCTTCCTTCTTCTCTGTGGGGGCTTGGCTGAACAGCTCTGCAGGGTCCACCTTGTCCCACTTATTGTACTTTCCTGCCAATCACAGCCACAGTGACAAGAGTCTCATTTAACAGCTTATAAAGGCTTGGCTTCCAGAAAGACAGTGATCTTGGATCTCACAAGAGAGGACAAAGAGGCTTGGAAAACAATTGACCCGGGGTCACCCAACAGTTAGAGGGGAGAGCTGGAATATGGGGTTTTGTTAGGGTGGCCTCTACCCACCTGTCCTTCCTTCCTTTGGGCCGCTAAGCTGATGCTAAAGTTCCAGCTACCCACAGGAACCAAGCAAATTCTTAGCAGGGTTTCCATTCTTTGCCTTGTTTTTGAAGTTTTTCCAGAAGCACTGTTTCTGAAAAGATGGCTTTGCAAAGGCCCCGAACCATACCACTCATGCTATCACCTCTTCTATCCTTGACTACTATAACCCTTTGCCTTCACCCAGCATTCCATGGGGCATAGAAGAGGTGCCTGGTTGTTCCCCGGAGAGGGTTGGTCTCTCTAGGCCTCCTATACAGTACCTCCACCCACTTAAGGCCCAGCTCTGAATGATCTATTCCTTGGCTTTTAGATTGTATTTTTTGCAGCCTGGGAGAAGGGGGTCAGAAAGAGCGAAGTTCAAAGCCTGGCTTCCCAGGATACCCCAAGCTTGGGGTCCAAATGCTTGACTGCACAACTCAGTCACTCCTGTTATCACTGTTGTGGTAATAAACAGTAAGAATAACTGCCAAGACGTGTACTAGGCCCTGTGCTAAGTGTTCTACCTTTTTTTGTATTCAGCAGTGTTGGGAAGTGAGTGACATTATTGTTCTGTTTACATATAAGAAATGACAGGTGGCACTGGTGGTTCATGCTTCAAAGCCAGCTCAGGCAGGAAAGCCCATGAGACTTATCTCCAATTAACCACCAGAAAACTGAATTGGTGCTATGACTCAAAGTGGTAGAGCTCTAGCCTTGAGCAAAAGAGCCCAGGCCCTGAGTTCAAGTACCATGGCTGACTGGAAAAAAAGAAAAAGAGAAATGACAATTCAGAAGCCTGGTCTCTGCTCTAGTCTCTAGGAAGAAAGTGAGCTGGCAGACTGAGATGCTATAGTCATGATTTCTGTAGTCTGAGAGCCTTCCAAGCGATCCTATGCTGGAAGCTCCACACTGGGGTGGAGAGGCAGAGGCTAGAGTCCTTATGTCACTGAAGACATTGCCCTTGAAAGGGATTAAGATAATTTTTTGTGAGACTAAGTTGTTATAAGACCAGGCCCTATCCCTGAATCTCTTTCTGCTCCTCACCTCTATCACATGATATTCCTCCTTTCTGCAAGTGTCCTGTCACGATCATCTGCCATCACGTCCTCACCAGAGCCTGCACTATGGACTTCAGCCCCTAACACTGTGAGTTCAATAGTTAGTCTGTCCCAGGTATTTTGTAAAACAAGACTATTCTAGCAGTTGGGCTTTTTCTTTTTTTTTAGTCCTAAGACTGGGAATCAAACTTGGTATCTGATGCTTTTGCTCATTGGCTAGAGCTCTACCAACTGAGTCACACCTCCAACCCAGCTGGACTCTTGTCAGACACAGAGCTCTGCTAGCCCTTTGAAGGAAATGGATAACAAATAATGATACTTTCAAAGATGACAAGGACAGCTACCTAATGGCCAATGGCTAACAGTCAACTCAGCAGGAGCAGTAGCCTTCTCTAGAACACCTGTACAGGTCAGGCTCCTCCTGAGACAGATGCTACCACCTTGTCCACACAGGATGGAAACTGCTGGGAATAGACTCAAGGGTGCTGAGCTCCAGAGCATGCAAGGTTCACCCTGCCACACTTATACTTTCTTTTGGGTCTGGTCGTGGGGCCTGAACTCTGGGCCTGGGCGCTGTCCCTCAGCTCTTCAGCTCAAGGCTAGCGCTCTACCACTTGAGCCACAGCGCCACTTCCGGCTTTTTTTTTTCTTTTTGCTTATGTGGTGCTGAGGAATCGAACACAGGGCCTCAGGCATGCAAGGCAAGTACTCTACCACTGAGCCACCTTCCCAGCCCCACACTTATACTTTCTATCACACCACAACTATGTGACATTAAGTCATGCTTCACAGTTCCATCACCTCTGAGACTGTTATGACCCTGGAAGGATGGTGGAACACTTCATCTAGGAATGCCCAGTCCCTGCTTCATCATGGCCACAACTGGGTGGGAACAGTACTATGGAGGGCTCCCCTTGGCAGGGGAGAGGCAGGCAGAGTGGAGTTCTCACCCAGGAAATCCAAGGTCATCACATGACCACAGACAGACGTCATCTTGAAGTGGACAGGCTGGCCGGCGAAGGTGCCCGTGTACTCATGGACTGAGCAAGCTCCATTCAGACCTTTGTGTGAGGACATGCTCCCTAGGGAGGAGAAGTATAGAGATGGCTGCTGTTGGCTGAGCTGCAGATGTTGTGGAGACCCGAGGGCCTGAGTCATTTTTCTACAGAGCAGGCAATAACATTCCTCAGGCTGCTACAGGTCACTGGGTCCTAAGAGATTTGATGTTGCCCAGGGACAAAAGCATCCGTGAACACCAACCACAGTGACTCATGATGTAGAGTTCCAGGCTGCTGGAAGCCAGAGGCAGGCACTTTTGTCTCTTTCTCTGTCTTTTCCACTTCAACTTCTGAATCATTTTATTCAAACTTTTAACATCACCAGAGACCTCCTAACGATCAACTCCTGGGGTATCTTTTCATTCTGTCCACTGATGGCCTTTGCACCAAACTTTTACAGCTTCTAGGGATGAGAGGCTTCCTCTCAGACCCCTCTGAACCTTTGATGGATGCTTTCTCAGATATACTAGGGGCTCTTTCTAGGTCAAGGTGGATGCCTGCCAAACTTCTAGGAATCCAAGATGTAAGCATTCTTCCTATTTTGATGGAATTCAAAGACAAAGAGTAAACAGCACACTACCAACCAGCCCACTGGCCAGTACAGGGCACAAGGGACGGAGAGTCTCCCTCCTTCTTCAGTGTCTTGCGAGGACTCTATGGCTAACAGTAGGCTTATTGGCCACTCTTGAAGCACACGAGGTGCAGAGGCTGTGCCTGAAGTCAAGTCAAGGGCTCAGCTGGGAATGGTGGGCACCCAGCAATGACAATGTTCATAACACTGACTTGTCAAAAAAGACTTAAGACTGAGGTGGGTCCTGGCTGTGTCTAAATCCTTCCAGGCTTAGTTCTGTGGCTTGTGACTAAATGCCCCAAACTGGCTCAGGCCTCTAACCACTGCATCTTTCACCTCACAGTGAACCACATCTTACTAATCCTGACAGGCACAAACTGGCACATACCAGGTGTGGAAGCATCCAGGGTAACTACTACTTAACTGCCTCAGTGGACCCATACTGAGGTAGAATCTCTTTGGAAAAAGAAATCATCCTAAAAAAGTAAAGACAACTATGCTTTTAGTCCAAAGCAGTAAAGAAGCTTAGTGCTGGTGTGTCTGCCTACCTCGGGAGAGGATCTTGGCGATGGACTGCGCCAGGGATGGCTTTTCTGCCACCATGAGCACCGTCTTCATGGCTCGAGGTTGTCAGGAGTTTTAGTCCTTCACATCCAGATGCAGAAGGGTGACAATGAAGCAGTTCACAAACTATTCTTCTGTGGCCAGTGCTGTCTCCTGAAGCAAAGTACAGTACTGAGAATAGAAATACTTTTAACAAGCCTATTTCACTAACAAGGAAACTTGATTTTTTTGGTACTAGGATGGAACCCAGGATCCTTTATTGTCAGTCTTGGGATTTGAACTCAGAGCCTGGGCACTGTCCCTGAGCTCTTTTGCTCAAGGTTAGCACAATACCACTTTGAACCACAGCTCCACTTCCAATTTTCTGGTGGCTAACTGGTGATAGTCTGTGAGACTTTCCTGTTCTGGCTGGCTTTGAAACACGACCCTCAGATCTCAGCTTCTCGAACAGCTAGAATTACAGGCATGAGCCACCAGCACCTGGTTTTTATTTTTTTTAATTAATTTAAATTACTACTATTATTCTTTTGTAGGTCATGAGGCTTGATTTCAGGGTCTAGGCGCTATCCCTCAGTTTTTCTGCTCAATGCTAGTACTCTACCACTTTGAGCCACAAGGCCACTTTCATTTTTCTGGTGGTTAATTGAAGATGAGTCTCATAGACTTTCTTGCCCAGGCTAGCTTGAACTGTGATCCTCAGAGCCTCCTGAGTAGCTAGGATTATAGGCATAAGCCACCAGTACCTGGCTAAAAAATTATTCTGAAATAGGTGTATAAAATAATTTCAACTCAACATATCAATTTGTTTATGCAAACCCAGGAAAGACATACTCTCAGTTCCAGGAAACTCATTTTAGAAAAATCAAAATAAAACAAAACAAAAACCTGAGTCAGCCAGGTGCTGATGGTTCACGCTTTCTTTCCTAGCTACTCAAAAGGCTAAGATGTACGGACAGCAGTTTGAAGCCAGACTAGATAGGAAAGTACACAAGACTCTTATTTCCAACTAACCTCCAAAAAAAAAAAAAAAAAAAAAAAAAAAAGCCAGAAGTGGAGGTGTAGTTCAAGTGGTAGAGAACCAGCCTTGAGCAACAAACAAACAAAAAGCCAAGGGACAGTATCTAGGCCCTGAGTTCAAGCCCTAGTACCCACACTAAAACAAGACAAACTAACCAAACCAAACAATCTGAGGTGAGAAACAGAGAATTAGGGAAACTGGTGCGTGAACATCTGCCTGGGAAGTGGAAATTTGGATTCATGTTGTGACGTCTATGACTTCAGGTTAATTCTGTCCCTAAATTTACACTTTGGAAGATCCTGGGGCCAATGGACTTGAACTTACAGACTGAGATAGTGTGGATACCTGGCCTTCCCCTTGGGTTGGCTCCTCCATATTGGTGGATTCATTTCTTAGAGGGGAGAAGAACAATCATGGCCTCTCCTGTGTAGAACACAGGCAGATTCTCAGTGTAGGCCTTCAGGTCCTACTGACTTATGACTGGGTCTGAGACACACTAGCTGGCAGCTCCAGCCACCAGTGGAGCTCAGGAGCCTCTTCACATTTGCCTTCCCATCTTTTTTTTTTGGGTCCGGTCATGGGGCCTGAACTCTGGGCCTGGGCACTGTCCCTCAGCTCTTCAGCTCAAGGCGAGTGCTCTACCACTTGAGCCACAGCGCTACTTCCGGCTTTTTTCTTATGTGGTGCTGAGGAATCGAACCCAGGGCCTCATGCATGCAAGGCAAGTGCTCTACCACTGAGCCACCTTCCCAGCCCCTTGCCTTCCCATCTTTATCACTCAAACATGCTTTAGTCAACTTAGGCACTATAATCTAAAACAAATCCATTTGGAGCCTCTATGCTCCTTTGTCCTTGTCTGGAAAATTTTGCCGATCCTGGAGAATAAAGCTTGATAATCCATAGACTCACAGTGAACTATTTGTTAGTTTATTTTTGAGTTTGGGGATTAAACCCAGGATATCAAGGATACTAGGCAAACATTGTACTACTGAGCTAGACCCCCAGTTCTTGAATTCTTCAATTTATTTTTGTGTTGCTAAGGATGGAACTCAGGGCTTTATCTCCAATTAACTACATAAACAAAAACAAACAAAAAGAAAGCTGGAAATAGAGCTGTGACTTAAGTGGCAGAGTGCTAACACTGAACAAAAAGTTCAGGGACAGCACCCAGGCCTTGAGGTGAAGCCCCAGGACTGGCACATTTGAGAGTGTGCATGCGCGCAAGCGCACACACGCATGCACACACACACACACACAGTTGTTTACTTCTAGATATCCACATACTATCTCCTGTCCCGTATCAATTCAAAAAAGATCAAGGATCTTAATGTAAGATGTGAAACTTTGAGACCACTATAGAAAAGAATAAGGAACAAAAAAAGACAACCTGGATCATACTGGCATAGGAAATGATTTTCTGACAGAACTCCAATAGCTCAGCAAATAAGAGTAAGGGTGATGAATAGGAATGCATCAAACTAAACAGCTTCTGCCTATCAAAGGAAACAATCACTAGACTAAAGAGACGGCCACCAGGAGAAAAATCTTTGCCAAATATACATCTGGCAAGGGATTAATAACCAAAACATATAGGGAGCTCAAAACACTAAACGCTCTAAGAATCAACAATCCAATTAATAAATGAACTCAACAAATTAGCAAAAGGAGTACAAATGGCCAATAAATACATAAAGAGCTGGATGCCAGTTGCTCATACTTGTAATGCTAGCTACTCAGGAGGCTGACATCTAAGGATTACGGTTCAGAGCCAGACTGGGCAGGAAAAGTCCATGAGACTTTTTAAAAAAAACTATTTTATTTATTGTTTTATTGTGAAAATACCGTACAGAAGGGTTACAATTACATGAGCAAGATAATGAGTACATTTCTTATCAAGCATTGTTGCTTCCTTGTTTCCCCTTCCCATCCCTTCTCATCTCCCAACAAGTCCATGAGACTTTTATCTACAATTAACTACCAGAAAACTGTAAGTGGCATTGTGGCTCAAAATGGTAGAGTGATAGAGCAGAAAAAGCTCAATGACAACACCCAGGGCCTCAGTTCAAGCTCCACCAGCACCAAACGAAGGGGGGGGCGGGGAGAGAAGATCATGGCATTAAGATTTTATCTCACTCCAGTCAGAATGGGCATCAAGCAAATGACAACAAATGCTGGTGAGGTTGTAGGAGAAAAGGAATCTTTATAAATTGTTGGTGGGAAAGTAAAATAGTGCAACCAGTATGGAAGTCAGTATGAAGGTTTCTCAATAAACTAAAAATAGAACATAAGATAGTGATGCCTTTCTTGGGTATATATCTGAAGGAATGAAAGAACACAATAGAGTACTTGCACACTCATGTTTGCTGCTACTTTTCACGAGTCAAGCTATAGAAATAGCCTCGATGCTCTACAATGAATGGAACATGAAAATATGCTATCTATACACAATAGAGTATTATTCAGCCATGAATAATGAGATTATGTGATTTGCAGGGAAATGAACAGAATTGGGATCATCATGTTAAGTTAGGTTCAGAAGGACAAAGACTGCATACTTTCTCTCATATGTGGATGCTAGTCTTAACAGATAAACATGTAGGTAATTGTGGGATTGTTTGAGAGGATTAGATGGGGGCGTGGAGAAAAAGAGAATGTTAGAGGGTGAACAATATAGAATACATTGGATGAGTGAAAGCAGATAGTGCAACAAAATTCAGCGAAAGCTGTTGAATAATATGGAGATGGGGAATAGGGAAAATGAGAAGAGCCCAGGAGGTAAATCTGAACTAAGTACTGTATATGCATATGTATAAAACACCAGTGAAACCACTCTGAACAAGTAACACATACTCCTATTGGATGTGCATACTAGTGGATGGGGAGAAGGCAAACAGAGAATGAAGGAAAGTGAATGTGGTCAAAATAGGTTCTCCTGTGAAATGGAACCATGAAGTTTGGGAAGGGCAGGAGATGAGGGAGTGACAGATCAGGTGTCCGTATAAGATACATTGTATGCCTGATTCGTACACTACTAACTCTCATCATCAAGTCCACAATCAGGTATTCATTCTTTGGAAGACATTATGTAGAGAGATGTATTTTCATTCTTTTTTTTGGTCATCAGTCGTGGAGCTGGGCCTGGAGTCAGGCCCTGGGCCTGTCCCTGAACTCTTTTGCCCTACCACTTTAAGCCACAGCTCCACTTCTAGTTTTTGAGTGGTTATTTGGAAATAAGAGTCTAAAAGGGACTTTTCTGACGGGGCTGGCTTCAAACCATGATCCTGGGATCCAGCCTCCTGAGTAGCTAGGATTACAGATGTGATCCACCAGTGCGGGGCCTCATTCAGTGTCTTTTGAACAAGAGGGCTTAGCATAAAGTGAAGGCCTACAAGGGGATCTGCAGGAACTTTACCAAAAACACTCACAGAAGCAGGAAAATAATTTCTCAGGCCTTTTCACTTTACTAGGCATACTATAGCTATAAACACCTTTTTCTTTCATCTACCAGCAGCTCTGTGGGGATGTAAACATTAAAAACCAAGAGTAAAATGAGGTTCAAAACAATTCAGAGCCCTGGACAAAGGAACCCCCAGGGCTCCCTGGCCAGCAGGCTCAAGTTGGGCTATCCTGTCAGTCCCATTTCCAAAAGCAGGGGGTACGAAAAGGTAGGGAGGCAGCCCATCACCTTCCCTTTCATCTTTGCGAGAAGCGACTGTCTCTGGGATCTATCTGCTTTATTTGGAAAAGTTTTTGCCTTCCTCCTTGGAAACGGCATCAAGAGAACCAAGCCGCAGGCCAGGAGGAAGCAAGTAGAACGCGCTGGGGTAGACTGCAGACTTAAGAGACTTCATCGACTTTTTCGGGCAGCTGCACAGGCTTCCTCCCGTCATCCGCGACCCCCCCCCCATCCTCGAGCCTGTTTTCCTACCCTGTGAGCCTGGGAGAGCAGACCTCGCTCAAGTGAGAGCGAGGCGGCATGGGAAGGTCCGATGACTAGTTCTGACCGTAGCACGCCTGAGTAAAGCCGCGCTTCCCGCGTCCCGGAGCAGCCCGCGTAAGGCCGCCGCCCGCCGCCCGCCGCCCGCCGCCCGCCGCCCGCCGCCCGCCGCCCGCCGCCCGCCGCCCGCCGCCCGCCGCCCGCCGCCCGCCGCTCACCCGCAGACGCGGAACGTCCCTCCTTTAAAGCGGCTCGGCTCCGGGAGGCTTTCTGGAACCCCTACTTCCGGATCCGGTCGCTTCTGGAGTCCCGCGGCTATAGTCCTCCGATGTCCTCCGATGTCAGTGTCCGCGAGTTCCGCGACTGGCGCGTTCCGTGTTCAGGACTGCCGTGGGAATGCGATCTGCCGCGATCTGCAGCGATCTGCCTGGATCTGCAGGGGTCAGTTCTTCCCGACCTTCCCCTTTGTAGTTTGTAGTCCGGGGGTGGGGTGGGTGGGCAAATCCTCCATTAGGTTCTTTCCCAATACAAGGAACACGATAATGATCATTGTCATTTTAACAACTATGAAAACTGGTATGCAAATGTTATTAATACTCTTTTTACTTTTATATTTGAGCTGTCCTGGGTCTTGAACTCAGGGCCGGGGTGCTGTCCCTAACCTTTTTTTTTTCTTTTCTTTACCACTTGAGCCACAGCTCCACTTCCTGTATTTTGGCTTCAAACCTTGATCCTCAGATCTCAGCCTCCTGAGTAGCTAGGATTACAGATATGTGCCATTTGTGCCCGGCTTGTTATGAATACTTAAAATAATTGAAAGCTAGCCGGGCGCTGGTGGCTTACACCTGTAATCCTAGCTACTCAGGAGGCTGAGTTCTAAGGATCATGGCTCAAAGACAGCCCTGGCAGGAAAGTCCATGAGACTCTTATCCTCAGTAAACCACTAGAAAACAGATGTGGAGCTGTGGCTCAAGTGGTAGAGCGCTTGCCTTCCTGAGCTCTTCAGCTCAGGCCCAGAGTTCAAGCCCCACAACCAACCAAAAAAAAAAAGGAAAGCTACAGATTGTACATAGTGAAAAGAATGATTTGTTACATATATCTGGAGGATGAATATACTTCCTTTTTTGTTAGCTAAATAAAAACAATACTGACTGGATTAAGGTGGCGTAATTCTGTAAGTTTTGTTAATGCAAAATTCTGTAAATTTTGTTAGTGCTTTTTTAAAAAGTCAAAGCCATTAATAAGGTTCTTCTCCTTTGATTTAGAACTATGTTGGATTCATGGATATATTCAAGTATATTTGTTATTTTCTAGCTCTTTTTTGAAAAAGAGATTTTGAATAGTTTTAGCATCACTTCCGGTTTTCTGGTGGTTAATTGGAGATAGTCTCACGGCAGTTCCTGACTGGGCTGGCTTTGAACCGTGATCCTCAGATCTCAGCCTCCTGAGTAGCTAGGATCACAGGTGTGAACCACCAGTGCCCAGCCCTTCTTTTGATTTCATAGGCTCACAGCTGGAGAGGAGTTTAGACAGGAATGTAATCATGCCTTGGGATGAACCCAATCTGATTCAGATGAAATTTTGGATTTTTTGGGAGAAGTTGATATCAGAATAATTTAAGATATATGGAATTATTGGGATGGAATGAATGTATTTTGTATTGAAGGCATGGGCCAGGAGTGGGAAGCTATGGTTTGAATGTGTTTCACAAATTCAAGTGTTAGAACATTTATCCCCACTGGGTAGCTAAATAGAAGGTAGGTGGGCCCATGAAGATGGAGCTCTCTTAAGCAATTAGTATTATGGGAATGGACTAGTTCTCAAACTGGGGTTGAAGAGCAGCCTATTCTCATACCTGGCCTCTCCCACTATCTTTTTCTTTCTGTTTTATCTTTCATCATATTATGACAAAGCTAATGTACCAGATGCTGGTTTATTCTCTTTGGACTTCCAGTCCTTCAAGCACTATGAGCCCAGTAAACTTTTTGACTTATTCGTTGCCAGGTATTTTGTTCTAGCAATAGTGAGTGCATACATTTTCTTTTTTTTTTTTTTTTGTTTTGTTGAGTGCATACATTTTCAATTGCTATTTAAAAAACACTTGAGGCTGGGTAACTTATAAAGAAGAGAGGTTTAGTTAGCTCACAGTTTTAGAGACTGAATGCCTGAAAGTATGGGATTGGCTTTGGTAAACATCTTTCTCTCTATCATGTCCTATCATGGTGAGTGGCGATATGGCAGGGGCACATGCAAAAGGGAGATATCATATATTGAGACAAGAAGTCAGATAGTAAGGAAGGCCAGTCTTGCTGTTTTCGTTTGTGTGCCAGTTCTGAGACTTGTACCCAGGGGCTGAGTGTTGTCCCTGAACTTTATTTTGCTCAAGGCTAGCACTCTACAACTTGATCCACAGCTCTATTTCAGCTTTCTGGTGGTTAATTGGAGATAAGAGCTTTGCAGACTTTCCTACCCAGGGCAGTTTTGAACCATAATCCTCAGATCTCAGCATCCTGAGTAGTGAGGATTATAAGTATGAGCCACTGGTGCCCGGTAGTGTTGCTGTTTTTAAACAGCTCATTTTTGCTGAGGGTAGTGGCTCATGCTGTAATTCCAGTTACTCCCAGGTGAAGCTTGGGAAGATTGCAATGTGGGGCTGACTTCATGTCAGCCAATAGCTGACATGATGGCATACATCTGTCATCCAAGCTATGCAGAAGACATAAATAGGAGGATTGTGGTCCAGGCTAATTCAATAAAAAAAAATGTGAGATCTAACTGAAAAGCAACTAAAGAAAAAAAGGCATGGATTATAATTTGTGTGGTAGACTTCCTGCCTAGCATGTTCAAACCCTCAGTACTTCCCTTCTACAAAGTATAATGAGGTTTACAAGTAAACCTCATTTACAGATATTAGATATTAATATTTAAAAGGAAAGAACTCATAAATTCACAATGAAAGATTTTTTTTTTGGTGTTTGTGCCCATCCTGGGGATTGAATTCAAGGTCTGGGATCTGTCTCTTAGCACTTTCAACTCAGGGCTGGCATTCTACCCCTTGAGCCACATCCCTACTTTAGTTGTTTGGTGGTCTATTAAAATATGAGTCTTACGAAATTTTTTCCAGAGCTGGCTTCAAACCTTGATATTCAGATATCAGGCTCTTGAGTAGCTAGGAGTACAGGCATGAGCCATCATTTGCTTGTCTGAGAAATAACAAAACTTAAGGACAGAAATGACAATAAAGATGAGGCTTGGTTAATTATGGTTTTAAATATGGAAACATTTTTTTGATGTTACTGGGATTTGAACCTAGGGCTGTACCACTCTACTACTGAGCCACATCCCCAGCTGTGTGTGTGTGTGTGTGTGTGTGTGTGTGTGTGTGTGTGTGTGAGAGAGAGAGAGAGAGAGAGAGAGAGAGAGAGAGAGAGAGAAAGAGAGAGAGAGAGAGAAAGAGTGTGTGTGTGTGTGTGTGTGTGTGTGATTTTATAATTTTGTCTTTGTGTGTGTGTTGGTTATTTTTAAAGATAGGGTTTAATTTATGCCAGACTGGCCTGGATTGTGATCATCCTATTTGTGCTTCCCAACATTGCTGGTATGATTGGGTATACCACAGAACCTAGCCATTGTTTGAAATGGAGTCTAGTGAACATTTTTTTTTGCCCCATGCTGGATCTGAACCCTGATACTCCCATCTCTACTCCCAAGTATTTAGGCTTGCACTGCCACTCCCAGCTTGCTTTGTTTTGTGATGGAGCCTTACTTTTTTTTTGGGGAGGGGGGTCTGGTCATGGGGCCTGAACTCTGGGCGCTGTCCCTCAGCTCTTCAGCTCAAGGCTAGTGCTCTACCACTTGAGCCACTTCCAGCCTTTTCTTTTTGCTTATGTGGTGCTGAGGAATCGAACCCAGGGCCTCAGGCATGCAAGGCAAGCGCTCTACCAATTAGCCACCTTCCCAGCCCTTGTATTGGAGTCTTGATATGTTGCTTGAACTCATGGATTCAAGTGATCCTTCCACCTTAGCCTCTTCAAATAGCTAGGACTAGGAATGTACCAGTATGTCCTAATGATGAAGAAAATAGTTTGAATAAATGTTAAATAAAAATATACTGAGAAGCCGGGCGCTGGTGGCTCACGCCTGTAATCCTAGCTACTCAGGAGGCTAAGATCTGAAGATTGCAGTTCAAAGCCAGCTCTGGCAGGAAAGACCATGAGACTCCTATCGCCACGGATTGGGAGAAGATCTTTACTAGCCATACAACGGACAAGGGTCTCATATCTAAAATATACTTGGAACTCAAAAAATTAAACCACCCAACAACAAATCCTCAAAGAAACAACTGCCCAATAAGTAAGTGGGCGAAAGACTTAAAGAGAAGCTTCTCTGAAGAAGAAAGAAGGATGGCCAATAGACACATGAAGAAATGTTCAACATCCCTAGCCATAAAAGAAATGCAAATCAAAACAACATTGAGATATCACCTCACTCCAGTTAGAACAGCAAAAATCAAGAACTCTAACAACAACAGATGCTGGAGGGGATGTGGACAGAAAGGAACCTTACTTCATTGTTGGTGGGAATGTAAACTTGTTCAACCACTTTGGAAAGCAGTATGGAGGTTCCTCAAAAGACTCCACATAGAGCTCCCCAATGACCCAGCAATCCCACTTTTGGGCATTTACCCAAATGATCACAAACAAGGCCACACTAAAGCTACCAGCACAACTATGTTTATTGCAGCATTATTTACCATAGCTAAGACATGGAACCAACCCAGATGCCCCTCAGTAGATGAATGGATCAAGAAGATGTGGTATATATACACAATGGAATTCTATGCCTCCATCAGAAAGAATGACATTTCCCCATTTGTTAGGAAATGGAAAGGCTTGGAAAAAATTATATTAAGTGAAGTAAGCCAGGCCCAAAGAAACATAGGTCCCATGGTTTCCCTTATTTGCAATATCTAGTATAGATATGAGTCAAGCGGAAAAAGTCAAATAATGTGATGTTAGGAAAACGAAACCTCAAATATGTATTTTAATGTTTTTGTTTCTTTCATGCATGTGTTTCTAACGCATTTATAATATTATCTCTTTGTTGCTTTGTATGTCCCTCCCCCACAGTGTAACCCCCGCTTTCACTATATTTGATGTCAGTATAACATGTGGAGGAGATGGGGACAAACAAGTCGTTTAAGGATTCAGGTGGACCTGTTGCAACAATGAGAAGTACAAAATGTCATGTCAAAACCAGCTTTACAATGTCGGGGGGGGGGTATGATTGGGTGGGAGGGAGGGGGGAGGCTGGGAAGGGAGGTGAAGGGTAAACAAAGGAGGAGGCTGCAATGCTTGGTAAGAAATGTATGCATTATCCTGCCCATGTAATTGTAACCCCTCTGTACAGTATGTTCTCAAATAAAATAAAATTAAATTAAAAAAAAAAAAAAAAAAAAAACAACCAAAAAACCAGAAAACCGGAAGTAGCTCAAGTGGTAGAGCACTCGCCTTGAGCTGAAGAGCTGAGGGATAGCGCCCAGGCCCAAAGTTCAAGTTCCACGACCAACAAAAACAAACTCTCCCCCCAAAAAAAACCCAAAAAACTGAGAACAGTAAGTTCAAGCCCAAACTGTATTTTATTTATCTAGGAGCCATATAAAAACAGGTATATAGCTGGGTGCTGGTGGCTCATGCTTGTACTTCTAGCTATTCAGGAGGCTGGGATCTGAGGATCTTGGTTCAAAGCTGCTACAGTCCAGCTGCAGCACAAGCAGGGCTCCGAGGGACAAGGGGATGAAGGAGAAGATGGAAAGATGGCTGATGGCACAACTCTCTTTATTCCAGCAAAAGCCTTAGCTATATACACTTTCTACATTTGTCAAATGCTTGCATTTGACATATTGTTCTAGGACCCACTGTACCAACAAGTGCAAACACCAGCCATCCTTCCCCATTCTATTTTAATCAATCCTTGTCCACCATACTCCTTTCAGTTAAAGGACATAAGCCCCCAGGCCCAGAAGCTAAAAGGAACATTTCCTTAAAACAAAAAGGGCTAGCACGTGCAGCCCTGAGTGTTGGAGTATGGAGCCTTTGCTCACACCTTGCCAGCTCCTGGCACCCCTGGGTCTGCATCTTCCCCTATTTTATTTTTTAATTGAGCAAGTGTGTATCAGCCTGGACCTGGACAAAGGAGCAGATTATACATCTCAGGAGAAAAGGCAGAGAAAGGAACACCAAAATGATGAACAGCAGAATGCCTGAGAAATACCGAAAGGAGTGTTGTAACATGTTTCCTGTATTCAATCCCTGCAGGTAATGGAGAACTAACATAGCTAAGTCCTTGGGGTCTGCTACCTTCAGGGTGGAGTGGCCCATATTATAGATCTACTCCTGAAGCTGTACGATGTCAAAGCTCAAATTATCATGGGACCAGATTTCTTGGATATGCCGCTGGATATTGGTCCAAGTCACATTTCCATCATATTTAAGAGGGGTCACACAAAGGTACTGATAATTAGCATGGCATATGGTTGTGGGGCTTAAACTCTGGGCCTAAGCACTGTCCCTGAACTCTTCAGCTCAAGGTGAACACTCTACCACTCTACCATTTGAGCCACTTCTGGTTTTCTGGTGGTTAATTGGAGATGAGTCTCACGGACTTTCATGCCCTGGTTGGCTTTGAACCGCCATTCTCATATCTCAGCCTCTTAATAAGTAAGATTACAGGTGTGAGCCACAGGTGCCCGGCTGGCACGTCATTTTTAACTAGACCTGACTACTGACATACAGCATGGCTGTTTCCAAAGCCTTCAGATATTCCAGAATCTTTTCTTCTACTTGTACCAGTATTAACATGTTGTGCTGTATGTATGGTTTGGATTAGGGCCATGGCGGAAGCAGTAATGCTAGCAATAAGAGTTATGGTAGCAATAATGCTGGCAACCAAAATTCCCAAAAATCTGCAGGAGCAGCTAAGAACCCTCTGGTTCTCAATAACAAACAGAAGCCCAAAGTCACCATACTATGGTTCTATCAACTTAGCAGGCAACATAAGATAAGGGGGTTGTACGGTAACAAACACTGTATGTACTCCAGGATGTCCAGGATTACTTATGCTGTTAGTGAGAACACAATTATTTCTACAAGAGTCATGAAGTGCCTCCCCATCCTTGACAACTGTACCTGGCCCACCTACCAGCATGTATGGTTGCATAGCACAAGCTTGCACAATAGCTGACACAAATCCATGGGATGGGATAGGTTTCTGGAACAGAGGTACTGGAAGGTGAGAGGTATTAGTCCAAATAAGCCTCAAGGCAGCAGCCAGTCTCCAGATGTTGGCTGGCAAGGTACATTGATCACATCACTCCTCTGAGACCAGTCCTGCAGTGCATAGTGGGGAACTCCTACCATCGGAACAGTGCACAAGATGTTGAATCCACAGGCCCTCCACAGTGGTTGACTATTAGCAGCCATGGGGACCTTTGGGCATTAATGAAATCTAAGTGGGGTTCATGGCATCTCCTGCCAAAGCAACTCTAGAAGTGTTAATGTATAAGTTCCATCTTTTTCCATCTATACACCTTTCCCAGAGTCAGAGCCATAATCTATCCCTGAATACTTTACAATATGCATACATTCTACCATACTAACACATCAGTGCATGCTGTCTATGGATGTGCAAGTAGGCGGATTAGTAGACAGCCTGGTCTATTTTATTAGCCTAGAATATGGCTTCAGAAATCCAGTACTCTCTCCCCCAAAGAACCCTGTGGCATTAGTATACACTCTCATAGATGGCTCCTCCCATGACAATGGACGAAGGAGGGGCAGGCAAGTAGGCCCAGTGTGCTTCCACTGAAACTTGGGCACAGGTTATTAAGGCTAGTGTAGCCACAAACAGGGTTTCAGACATGAGGGTCTTTCCTGCCCCTTCAACTATCTCTTGACCTTTGGTGGTTAGGACCTTTATTTGCCCCCATATCAAGGATGGGACCCTCTGGATGCAGGTCCGAGACACATGCTCCTTCTCCAGAACGACCTATGGACTTTCAGCATGGTGGATGAGCTGGCCTGGAATCTACCTCGGTACTTCTGCATCCTGTGGAAAAACACAAGCATATCCTTGACCTAATCGAGGAAGAGGGTATCAGGAGATAGGGATCATTCCAGACTCCCATCAAATGATCTTTCCATCACAGCATTGCCTGGGGAAAGGCCTCTCTCTCCCATTAGTGCCGCACAGCAGTGAAGCCATCCCCTGAGACATTAAAAAAATTTAAAACAAAAATGGATAGAAATATAAAGCTAATTTCCTCTTATTTTTTGAATTTGATTTTTAAAAGTAGTATAGGCTCCCTCTACAGTGACCTGTCCTATGGATTATAGGGGATATGCGTGGTAAGAGTAATGTGTAGTTGTAAGCAAAATGTTTTAAAGGCTTGAGGTTCCGCATGTAAAGCTGCTGTTATCAGGGGCCCTGTGAAAAACCCAAGCCCTGTCTGTTTGGGTTTGCAACAGGCAGGTCAGGGTCTAACCTTCCTTTCCCTTGTGGTCCCAGACCTGACATCCAATCATACCCTTGATTAAGCATTTGTTGAGTAACACCTGGGCTGGGCCTGTAAATATAAGCACCCATCTGAGCTAGCACATCACAGATTTACTGGAAGATTGGGCAAGAAAAAGGGTGAAAGATGCCAAAATGACCATCCTTGGTTAACCACCGCAGCATGGCAGGAATTTTGAGAGTAACTTTTGATATGCTATACCCTGCAGCAGGGTGAGGCTATTCTCTTTTGGCCAAAACGGGGGTGGGAGGGGGGGCTGGGGGGAGGTGGGCAGTGTCGGCCAGATAGAACAGAAACATCAATTAAGCTTGTAAAAAGTTTCCCGTCTATGTATAGTTCTAACTCTGGTTGTTCTTGTCCAGTTCTCTGAAGCCAAAAGGCCTTATCTGGAGTCAAAGTCTCTATTTCCTTGGTTAGGTTAAAGAGACTCATTAGGATGGTGAATGAAAGGAAGTAAAATCAACTAGCAATGGGAGTATGGGCAGGGACAAGCAAAGTTCCTTTCTCCAGCCCAGCCATGATTTTAATCTCTCCTGTGTAATCATTATCAATGATACCCGGGTAGGCAATCAGTCCTTTCATGGTCCAGCTAGACCTGCTCAACACTAACCCTACTGTCCCAGGTGTCAAACGGCCCCCCAGACCCCCGTGGGGACAGCGACTGGAGGAAGATTGCCCTCCAGATAGGTCCTCTTTGCTGTTTTCAAATCTAGACCAGCGCTCCCAACCACCCCCTTCTTGAGCGAGCTGACTCAGCACAGGTTGGCCGTGTTGGCAAGGACTCCCTGTAAGGAAGGGGATAACCCAGGGTTCTCTTGTGGGGGGCCCATGAGGGGCTGGTCCCTCATCCTGTTTCCCTGCAGAGGCTTGCCATCCTGGTCCGTTCTAGAGCGACATTCATTTGCCAAATGTTTCCCCCTCTGGCACCGGGGACAGATACCTGGGGGGTTGGCCTTATGGCCTTATGGCTGCATTTTGAAGGCGTGCCTTTGCAAAGTGCTCTCTTTGGCCACATCGGAAGCATCCCTTTTAGCAGGGCCATTCCCTATTCCCTTTCCAGTCCAGATCTTGCATCACCAGTGGCGGCCCTCTCCTGGCCTCTGGCCCTGCCCCAGTCTGAAACCATGCCATTTACTTTCCAGTCAAGGGCAGGGGCTTGTCAGTTTTAGCTTTAACTGTGACCTTTACAAAAGTACTTGTCAGAGTTAGGGATGTAGTTCAGGGATAGAATGCTTGCTTAGTGCCCCATATTGTGCGGTGGAAGTCTTGATTTCTTTCAATTCCTTAAAATTTAAAATATCACAGTTGCTTCCTTCTTGTAAGACAGGACAAAGTTGGAAATCCTCAGTATCCTGCCCCTGTTCCTTAGCAGTCAATATAGCCATTTGGACTGCATGCATAAGTGGAGGAGTCTGAATTAAGAGGAGGTGGTAATTGCCTTCCTCCTTTATCACAGGGAAGATGGCTATCACAGGGCTGGGCATGGGGCTTGGTAAGGGGGAGGCCGTGGTGCGGGAGGACCTTTGTTTTCTTTAAAGAGAGTGTTGAAAAACTGACACAGACTTTCAGTGCCGACACTCCCACACTTGAATGGACCACCCTGTACCTCCTCATCTGATACGTAGAGGAGGGTCTCAGACAGGGATTTTATAGAAACAATTTCAATCCAGTGATTGGGATCAAGACTCTCTTGAATCATGTTCCAAACAGAAAATGTTTTTTTTTTTGGAGGGGGAACAGCATGTTTTCCACTCATGCTGCCTGCTAGAAGGGGATAGGGGAAAGATTTAGAGGAAGGGGCCAGTGCCCACCACCACAAGGGATGATCATTCTAGTAACTTAGAAAAGACCAAACTGCAAAATTCAAAGTATGGCTTCTACTGGATGCATACTGCTTTTGTTACTATGTAAAGTACAAACAACTCCCCAAATCGTAAGTTAAATCCTCCTAGGTTTAGGGTGGGGGGTTATATATAGTTAAGTGCAGTTAAGAATTGGAGAAGTATTTGAATTTTCAACACAGCAAGGAACAGTACAGTATGTTAACCTCCTGGTCTCTTGTTTGTATATTATGCTTCCTTTGTCAGGAGTGTTAGTTTGCCCAGGATCAGGCATTCAAGCATCTGCACAAACTCCTATAAAGACTTTCTTTTAAATGGAAATATTGACCAGCAGAATAGTGCAGTGGAAGCATGCTGGCCCAAAACAAAAATATTCATTTTATTAACTTTGAATACAGTAGTACAAAGAGGTTGCAAATAAAAATGTCAGTTTTTTGTTGGATGCTTGATCAGAAAAACTCCTTATTTCCCACTTGCATCACCAGTGGCGGCCCTCTCCTGGCCTCTGGCCCTGCCCCAGTCTGAAACCATGCCATTTACTTTCCAGTCAAGGGCAGGGGCTTGTCAGTTTTAGCTTTAACTGTGACCTTTACAAAAGTACTTGTCAGAGTTAGGGATGTAGTTCAGGGATAGAATGCTTGCTTAGTATGTGCAATATACAAACAAAACAACTCCAAACTCAACTAATGTATTTGTTACCTAGCAGGCACTTAGCAAGTTCTTGTAACAACAACTACTAAAAAAAGGATAATGTGAGAAACACTACACTTGCATGCTTTGGAGGTAACTGTGCCTCTGTGTGTGGCACATAGAAGACAGGAATACCATATTGCCACGGTTATGTCCCAAGCAGAATCTCCTCTAGCACTGTGTGGGAATGCTGGGAGAAAGCTAGTGGGGCATTATGAAATCCTGGAGCCAGGAATCTAGAGGAGGTGAGCCGGCTATAAGACAGCCCTTGGAAGCAGGAGAGCTCCTAGCCTTGGCAGAGTGACTTCCTGACCATCTTTGCTTTGGGCATGGGTGGGTGCAGAATGCTGAACGACCCAATGAGGTCAGGAAATGAAGGGTAATAAGTAGGCTAGCAAGAGAGACTGATAATCCATTCCTCTGCACCTTTTTTGGGAATAGCTGTACAACCCACCTGCTTGGTAAACCTCTTGCATGGAGTGGCCATTACCTGCCTCTCTCTGGTCCTGCAGGTTCATTTCATCTAGACATTTCTGCACAACTACTGCATGATATCTCAGTCACTCATCATTTCTCCTGTCTCTCCCTTGTGCCACCATCTTAATCTACCCATCTGGTGCTAGGTATCTGGACCATGAGCCTCCAACCACATGTTGTGAATCTGCCTCTCAGACCTCTGACTCAGGCTTAGGCCACAGCTTGGCCACTATGCTTGTCCACCTTTATCAGGGAGCCTGAATCCATGTATCTTCAACGGAAGCTCAACCCTGATGTCCCCTATCCAGAGACACAGTCTCTGATTGCTTAGTCACCCTTGGTCCTTTCTCTGATTGCCCTGTTGCAGGCTTCCCCTTAATGTTTGCATGAGCAAGCTGGGATTCCTGTATGTTATGTCTGAGGACAGCAGACTCCTGTCACCCACACTCACTTCGTGATGGCCCCGTTAACTGGTGATGTGATTGGTGCCAAGTGCTGGGTGTAGCTTTTTCCAGTGTCCCAGCAGCTCAGATTTTTCTATACACAGGCGATGGCCTACTATTAGGAAATCCAGCTAAAGCTCCACTTCATTCTATCCAGAAGTGAAAGCTAGAAAAGAGAAATGGAATGAGCGGTCATTCCAGAAGAATGGACCTGAGTTCAGGGAGTGCCCAGGGATGGAGGGCAAAGAGTCTGACAGTCTAGTCTCAACAGTCGATACTAGAGCAACTTTGGTAACATGTCTGAACTGGAAGAACGCTTGAAAGGGAGACTTTGGGCTGAGGAAGAGGAATGAGGTAGAAAAGAGGAGAAAACACTGGGAGTTCTGGTGGAAGGTTCTTTTATGTTCCCTGCAAACCACATGCTCCAGACAGGATGGTCTGTGGCCATGGGTGTTTTCAGCTTCCCTCTGTAACTACAATCTCCAGATCCTATTCTTGCCCCCCTCAGTCCAGCTGCACCAGCCTCACAGGCAAGGGTGAGGGCAGTGGGGGGTTCCACTGCATGTCTGCCCGCTGCACAGTCTGTAGTAGCTTCTGCATCTCAGCCTGAACCTGGCACAGCTTGCCTTTGTTGACAGGGCCCCATGAGAGGCCATGGAGGTACACACAGCATTCAATGGGGATAGGGTAGAGAACCCTCTTCAGCTCCATCAGCCCTGCTGTATGCTCGAGCAGGCTCAGAAGGCCGGCTTTAGAAATGGGGTTGTCAGATAGGCCTAGGGAGCTGAGCTGGGAGCAGCAGCACAGGGCTGGAAGAATGGCACTGAGGTGTGTATCCTTTAGCCGGCAGTGATTCAAGTCCAGGTGCTGCAGGGTGCCTGAGATCTTCCCCAGCAGGGTGTCTAAGGGCCCAGGGACCATGTAGGACAGATTGTTGCCACTCAGATCCAGCTTCTTCAGGGAGGTGGCATGAAGGCTCTGGGACAAGTAGTTGATGTCAGTGTCCAGAAGCGTGCAAGAGCGAATCTCCAGGGCATGCAGCGGGGCCTGTAGGCAGCTGAGAAGAAAAGTTGCACTGACTCAGGGGAAGGCCAGGCCCTTCACTGTGGACATTTGATTTGCCTATGGAGGAATCTAGTCTTAATGTTGCTTTCTCATCTAGAGAGACATTTATCAGCAAGTTGATGGCTTATGGCCTAGCTCTGCCTCAACATACCCACCGAGTCCTCTATCAACACCACTGCTGTGATTTGGATCTTAAATGTCTCTCAGAAGCCCATCTGTGAGAGACCTGTACCAGTTTGTGGTACTACTGGGAGGTAGTGTAACTATGAGGGGGTGTGGCCTAGTGTCAGGAAGTTTGGTCTTTGGGGATGGCCTCTTAAAGGAGACCCTGGATGCTGGCTCATTCCTCAGTCTCTGCTTCCTGAATATCATGAAGTAATATTTCTACTCCCACACCACAGTTCTAAAAACAATAGGCCAACAACCATAGACAACCTCTGAAACTGTGAGCTCAAATTAATCTTTCTTCCTTTGATTGTCTCAAGTATTTTGTCATAGTGATGGAAAAGCTAACATATTCTCCAATTCTATATTTCTCTTTGGTGAATGGGACACCCACATTGTATACATTCAAGATGACTGCTCAGGGGAGCCATTTGGAAAGAACTTGCTTGATAATATGGAATCTATAGGATGAAGCTACTAATACTCAGGCTTGGCTTTGGGGAAGCTGCCATTCAGGGTTGCATTTAATCAGCCTCAATTTACCAAATGCCCCACCAGGAAGTTTCTAGGAAATAAGACATTGTGTGAGAGGAATGTCTTACGTGTACTCTGCACAGCCTCTTCACTTGCCTATGTAGAAGCAGGCACTCTAATAGGATAGCTCTGACTTGTCTTTCTCAAGGCCTAGCACAGCATAGAGACATACCTAAAGACAACTGTGCAGTAGGTAAACGTATTCCTGAACAAAACCCACAGGAGGATGCTGTTGTTGAGACCAGGTCTCACTATGTAGCAGGCTGGCCTCCTCACCAACAACCTCAAATTCCTAATCCTTTTTTGTTTTCTTCTTTCTCCTTTCTTTAGCTTTTTTTTTTTTTTAATCAGTCATGGGGCCTAAACTCTGGGCCTGGGCACTGTCCCTTAGCTCTTCAGCTCAAGGTTAGTGCTCTACTACTTGAGCCATAGTGCCACTTCTGGCCTTTCCTGTTTGTGGTGCTGAGGAATTGAACCCAGGGCCTCACGCATGAGAGGCAAGCACTCTACCATTGAGCCACCTTCCCAGCCCTCTTTAGCACTTTTGTGCCTGTTAACTTATTGGAAATCTTGCTCTAGTTTACAGATTTCTATTTAAACAATTTGTGAATCAATTACAATTTAAGCTAAATTTTGTTGTATTTTTTTTTAACAATATGAATCTTTCCCACCCAGTCACCAGCCGCATCCAACCATATATAGGTTTTCAGGCTGCACCCTGGAGTCCATGAGAATGGACTCACTTCCTGTTATGCTCCCTGCCCTGACTTGACTTGGGGGCTATCCTGGGAACATGGATATCTAGAGGCTTCTGCCCACCTGAGTACTTGCTGTAAGTTGCCTGAAAGATAGGAATAAGACAAGTGGAGTTTCCGGAGGTGGCTCAGCTTGCTGAGCTGGGAGAGGAAGTAGCTGGAGGAGCCCTCACCATCTGGAGAAAAGGACCAGTGGTAATAGGCCAGCTTGAGGCTGTGCAGGGTGCAGATCCTCCCCAGCTGTGTGGCAAATAGTCTCTGCTCAGATAGTGCCCGGAACCAGTCGAATACCTCCAGCTCCTGGATGAAGTTCAGCTCCAGCGCCTTGAGGATCCCTATCAGGCTGTTGAAGGGCATTTCCTCAATATGCAGCTTCCTACAGCAGAGGCGCAGAAACCCACCACTCTGTTCCACTTTTGTTAGGAGGCTTGAAAGAAATGTGTCTAATTTGAAGGGTCCTCGTAAGAAAAGATCAATGTGTAGTTCCACTGGTTCCCATGGCTGCTTTGGTCCTTTTCTTACATCTTCTCCTGGCTTGTGCCTGGCCATGGCCTGGGGTATCTGTGCCTTGACTGTTGATGGTAACCAAAATGGAAACTTGGCTAAGGCCTCAGAAACCCCTTTTCTCTGGACCTGTTCAAAGTCCAGAGTCAAATCCAGCACCCTCAGTTCCGACCTCCTGTGGTGGGGTGGGGGAAAGGGATGTGATGAGATGCTGACATTTTGGGGAGCCAGCTTAGCCCCTATTCCTCCCTAAACCTGTACCATGATCCTTAGAAGATGAGAAGCCCCTACTCTTCAATGCCTTTTAGCTGCAACATCAAACACTTAACCCAAAAACTCACAGATTGTGTGTGTGTGTACATGCGCGTGCGCGCGCCAGTCCTGGGACTTGAACTCAGGGTCTGGATGCTGTCCTTGAGCTTTTGTGCTCAAGGCTAGAGCTTTACTACTTTGAGTCACAGCTCTATTTCTGGCTTTTTTTGGTAGTTACTTGGAGATAAAGTCACGCAGATTTTCTTGCCTGGACTGACTTTGAACCACAATCTTCAGATCTCAGCCTCTTGGGTAGCTAGGATTATAGGCGTGAGCCATTTGTGCTTGGCACACACACACACACACACACACACACAACACACACACACACACACACACACACACACACACACCCATTAACCCATAGATTTTAACATTCCATTCCCCTTAACCAGCTATCACTATCAGTTTACCTCTCTCTGACTCTGTGCCCCTTACCTGAGACAGGTCCTGTGGGTAGGGAAGGCCTCCAGCCCATCCAGCACAGCCTGCACACTTTCTTGGTTGGGCCACTGCACTATCAGAGAGCCTAGCCGGAGAAAGGGGAAGGGCCAGGCTTGTACCAAGGCCGTCAGAGCCTTTTTGTGCCCCTTGGCAAAAGCGGCAGTGAATAGTGGTGGGAAGAGGTCCACTGTGAACTCTTCCAGTGAAGGTATAGCTGAGGCTTCATTGCTTAGTAGGCTGTGGGCTGCAAGTTCCAAAAGCTTGGGTATAGCTTGGTTGCTCATCTTCATGAACCTAGTGTAGAAAGGATAGAGATTCTCAGAAGACCTATTTCTCAGCACCCATCCCAGGCCAGCACAGAAGACACAAGACTTTCATATGCATCACAGGGAAGTGTAGTCCTATCCCATCCCTCTCTCTAGTCGACCCAGGCTGAAGAGCTGGGCTTGGTGTACTGAGGGGGTGTTCTAGATCTGTCCAATGTGGGAGCCACTACCCACATGTGGTTATGAAGCACTTGAAATGTGGCTAGGGTGACTGAGGAATTAATTTTACATTTTATTTAACTTTAGTTAATTTAAATAGCTGCATGTGGCTAGATGCAGTCTAGAATCTATGGAAGTCTGAAATAAGAAATATTCACATTCTCACAAATGATGTAATCTGTTCTTAGGGTGTTATAGCCTTGGCAACAATACTAGGCAAGAACAATACAAGGAATAACAATCATTAGGCCATCTAATTTTCAAGGCTAGATGTCAAATGTCTAAATAGTGAAATACTGGCAAATTAAAGCAATAAATATAATAAAAAGACTAAAAATCTGTGTGTCAGTGGCTCAGGAGGCTACTACTTAGGAGACTGAGATCTGAGGATTGTTGTTTGAAGCTAGCCTGGTGAGCAATGGCCATGAGACTCTTATCTCTAACTACAAAAAGCCAGAAGTGAAGCTGTGGCTCAAGAGATAGAGTGCTATCCTTGAACACAATACCTCTGGGACAGTACCCAGAGTTCAAGCCCTAGGACTGGCAAAAAAAAAAAAAAAAAGTAATTAAATGCAACTGACAACATGAATGCAAGGATGGTTAATTTTAGAATACCTTCTCTGCAGTAGATTTTAAGATCCTTATGTGAAAGGTAACTTTTCTATACCTGAGGAAAAGAATACCCTTATTCATGAAGATACAAGATTGTCAAGTAGACCTGAACACACAGTCCTGGCTGTTTCCCTCAGTTCAATACACTTAGTTTATACTCCTCTTTTGTCTTATTGTCTCTTTCAAGATTATCAAGCCTCCTCATCAAACCTAGCATAAAAGTATTCAAGTTTAATCACTTCTTTGTATTTTTTTTTGGTTATTGTTGATGTGGCTTGTTTCTCTAGACCTGGGCACTGTCCCTGAGCTTTTTCACTCAAGACTAGCACTCTACTCCTTTGAGCCACAGCTCCACTTCCAGTTTTCTGGTGGTTAATTGGCAACAAGAGTCTCACAGACTTTTCCTGCCGGGGCTGGCTTCAAACAATGATCCTCATATCTCAGCCTCTTGAGTGGCTAAGATTACAGACATGAGCCACTGGCACCTGGCTACTTCTTTGGATTTTTATTTCTTTAAAAGGCTCCTCTGTCAGGGGCTGGGAAGGTGGCTCAGTGGTAAAGTGCTTGCCTTGCATGCATGAGGCCCTGGGTTTGATTCCTCAGCACCACATAAGCAAAAAGAAAAAAGCCTGAAGTGGCACTGTGACTCAAGTGGTAGAGCGCTAGCCTTGAGCTGAAGAGCTGAGAGACAGCGCCCAGGCCCAGAGTTCAGGCCCCAGGACCGGACTAAATAAATAAATAAATAAAAGGCTCCTCTGTCATGTAATATTTATGTTAATTTTTTGTTAGAGAAGTCTTAATGACTCTAAGATGTTTTTCCCCCTACAACTTAGACTAACATAAATGTTGTTGTTGCTACTGTTCAATAAACTGTTCTGTCTTACAAAAAGAAAGATCAAGCACTGGATTAGAAAAAAAAAAAGATCAAATACTGGAAAAGAAAAAAAAAACTGCCAACAGGTGCAGATCATATGATACTTTAATAGAAAATGAAAGACAACCATAGAAAATCTTAAAGAAAAATAAGAGTTCATCAAAGTTATTGGACATAAAAGTAATATACACCCACATTCATGATGTTCCTATATTAATGTGACAATAACTTGAAAAAATGTAATTATCATCATCATAAGGTTCCAATCATAAGTACACCCCAAACTTGCTCCATAGCAAGACCTTGCCTCAAAAACCCAAGAAGGGGTAGATGTAGCTAAGTGCAAGAGTGCTTGCCAGCCAGGTACCAGTGGCTCACGCCTGTAATCCTAGCTACTCAGGAGGCTGAGATCTGAGGATTGCTGTTCAAAGCCAGCCTGTGCAGGAAAATCTGTGAGACTCTTATCTCAATTAACCACCAGAAAACCAGAAGTGGCACTGTGGCTCAAAGTGGTAGAATACTAGTTTTGAGTGAAGGAGTTTAGGGAAAGTGCATAGGCCCTGAGTTCAAGCCCTATGACAGACTAAAAGAAAAAAAAGAGTGCTTGCCTATCATGTTGAAGGCCCAGGGTTCAATCCCCAGTACTGCAGAAAAAAAGGGGGCTCTGATATAGCTCAAGCAGAAGAATGCTTGCCTAAAAAGCATGAGCACAAGCCCTAGTACTATAACAATAAAAAAGAATAGGAGGGTTGAGAGAGAAAAAAAGCTGGGAGAAAATGAGGGAGGAGGTGACTGTTCAAAAAGAAATGTATTCATTATCTGACATATGTAACTGTAAACCCTCTGTACATCACCTTTATAATAAAAAAGAATATCAAAATTTAAACATAATAGAATAAAATAAAAAGAAACACATATGAATAGGTTGAAAGGGTAGATATTGAAAAGATACAAATATTACTATAATCAGGACATTTTGGGTAATCTATCTAAACAATTATAGCTTTAGCTATACAATTAAAAAAATTTTTTTTTTAAAAAAAAGAACAACCAAAAGAAGAATACTCAGGAGATATTAATCTTACCAGATACGTTACACAAATCGATATAATTTCCCCTCTCCTCCCCCAAGAGCTCTGCTATGAACCTGCAGCAGCAATTCTTCAGCTCTGTCTCCTCCTGACAAATGTCAGATAGATGGTTATGGGAAAGATGGGTCTGTCAGATGCACCACCTAGGAAAGAAAACAAAACAGAGCAAAGACAAAGACAAAAGATATTGAAAAAGCTGACATCCATGAAGGTAAGGCCCATACTGACTTCTGAGATGTTAACTGCTGACATAGCTATAGACTTACAAGTGAGACTAGTTGGTGCTAAAGGTGGACTATTGTGTTTTAGGCTAGGGGAATGGCTCCAGTTGTAGAGTGCCTACCTAGCAAATGGGAGGCCCTGAGTTTAAAACCAAGTACTACCAAAAAGGGAAAGAAAAAGATAAATGCAAAGATGCCTCATAGAACTCTTAGAGAGATACAAATCAAGACCACGAGACACCACTGTGCAACTCATTAGAATTAGTATTATTAAAAAAATCAGAAGCCTGGTGCTGGTGGCTCATGCCTGTAATCCTAGCTACTCAGGAATCTGAGATCTGAGGATCACGGTTCAAAGCCAGTCTGGGCAGGAAAGTCCGTGACACTCTTATCTCCAATAAACCACTAGAAAACCGGAAGTGGCACTGTGGCTCAAGCAGTAGAGCACTTGCTTTGAGCTGAAGAGTGCAGGGACAGCACCCAAGCCCAGAGTTCAAGCCTCTCGACAGACAAAAAAATAAAACTAAAAAATCAGAAAAGGTATTGGTGAGGATATGGAATAACTGGAATTTCTCCACAGGCAAAGTAAAATGATGGTACTGCCATGAAAAATGGTGGGATGTTTTCTCAAAAGATTACAAATAGAGCCAGGTGCTCTAAAAAGCCACAAGTGGCTCAAATGAGTTCTAGCCTTGAGCAAAAAAAAAAGCTTAGGGACAGTACCCAGGCCCTGAGTTAAAGCCCCACTACTGGTATACACACATACATACAAAAGTAAGTAATACTTCAATAGTTTATGAATAATTGCTGTACCCAGGTGCTGCTGGCTTATAATCATAGCTACTTAGGGGTCTGAGGTCTGAGGATGGCAGCTTCAAGCCAACCCAGACTGGAAAGTCTGTGGGACTCTTAGCTCCAAATAACCACTAAAAAGCCAGAAGTGGATTTGTGGCTCAAGTGGTAGAATACTAGCCTTGAGCAGCTCCTGGGCCATGAGTTCAAGCCTTAAGATCAGCACACACACACACACACACACACACACACACACACACACACGAATAATAGCTATCATTTAGTGATGAGCTACTATACATCAGACACTGGACTGAGGAAAGAGACATGACTCAGTACATTGAATTTTCAGAGCAGCTCTCTGAGTTTAGTACTTTTTACAACAAGGGAAAACCAGTGTACAGTGTTAACAATTTGGTAACTCTCATTTCTACCCGCATGACTCAGCAAACGATTTCTCACTTGTAAATGGGACTAACATACTAAAAATAATACAGACCTTGTAAATTATGTGTGCAAGAAACTGGAGGCATGGTAGCACACCAGCCATGAGCAGAAAAGCAAAGTGAGAAGTGAGGCCCTGAGTGCAAGCCCCATTACTGGCAACACCAAAAAAATGATATGTGAAGATTAAATAAAACAGCAGTAAACTGATACTGTTTGATGTTAGATATTAGAGACACGATGGTGGGCTTAAAAGGGGCTATCTCCATAGAGAGTTGAGGGTCCTCAATTCCATTTTTTCTTTTTTTTGTCTTGTCACATTTTCTGTGATCTTCAATGTGTCTGGAAAGCTTCTGGCTTGCCTACGTACAATTTAAAAAAAAAACAAACAACAGAAAAGGGGCCCCATGTCTTCCCACAGTCTGTCCAGACTCCTAAGGCCAAATGGAGATATAAACTAGCCAGTTGAAAGGAACCTATGAGCATGAATAAATGTGCTGCTGTATGGTGGATCGTGAAAAGCTCAAAAATGTCTTACAGGCCTCTCTCTTTCCTTCCCTCTCCCTCCCTACACTTCTCTTTCCCTCCCTCCCTTTCCCTCCCTCCCTCTCCCTTCCTACCCCGCTCTCTCCCCTTCTCTTTCTCCCTCTCCCTCTCCTTCTCCTCCCCCCTCTCTCTCAGCCACTCTCCCTCCCCCTCTTTTGGTCCTGGGGCTTGAACTCAGAGCCTGGGTGCTGTCCCTGAGCTTTTGTTCTCAGGGTTAGTACTCTACCATTTGAGTCACAGATCCAGTTCTAGTTTTCTGATGATTAATTGGAGATAAGAGTCTCACAGACTTTCCTGCATGTTCTGGCTTTGAACTGTGATCTTCATATCTCAGTCTCCTTATTAACTAGGACTATAGGCATGAACCACCAGTGCCCCTGGCCTCCCAGAGCTTTATTTTGCTCAAGGCTAACACTCTACCACTTGAGCTACTTCTGTAATTTTTTTTTTGTCAGCTGTGGGGCTTGAACTCTGGCCCTGGGCACTGTCCCTCAGCTCTTCAGCTCAGAGTTAGTGCTCTACCAGTTGAGCCATAGTGCTACTTCCAGTTTTCTGAGTTGTTTATTGGAGATAAGGGTCTCATGGATGTTCCTGCCTGGGCTGACTTTGAACCGTGATCTTCAGATCTCAGCCAACTAGGATTACAGGCATGAGCCACCAGTGCCCATCTGTAATTTTTTTTGTAGTGGTTAATTGTAGGTAAGAATTTCATAAGCCAAGCACCGGTGGCTCACGCCTATAATCCTAGCTACTCAGGAGGCTGAGATCTGAGGATCATGGTTCAAAGCCAGACTGGGCAGGAAAGTCTGAGACTCTTATCTCCAATGAACTGCCAGAAAATGGGAAGTGGCACTGTGGCTCAAGTGGTAGAGCACTCGCCTTGAGCTAAAGAGCATAGGGACAGCGCCCAGGCCCAGAGTTCAAGCCCCATGACCCACCAAAAAAAAAATTTCATAGGTGTTCCTCACCAGGCTGGCTTCAAACAGCAATCCTCAGATCTCAGCTTCCTCAGTAGCTAAGATTACAGGTGTGAACCACTGGAACCCAGTGTTTTACATTTTTGTTTTTACATTTGTTTGGAATGGCACATATTAATACATATGTGGCAGTATTTGGAATCTAGCTTTCAACAGTTGTTGTTTAAAAATTAGGTTCAGTCAATAGACAAAGAATTATTTGGAGAATAAAGGAAAGAGTGACATTGTTCAAAAGGCTCATTACCTGAATCATGTCATGGTAACCCCTCTGTATATACCTTTACAATAAAAAAGAATTATTTGTGCCCTTGGAGATTATTAAAATGAATCAAGGTAAACAAAACCATCAATTTTTAAATAGTACTGCAAATTGTGTATGTGTAGAGATATCCTAGGTTAAATTATTCTGTCTTAAATAACATGAGATAATCAATCTTTAAAATTAAAAGCTTTGAGTAGTTGATGCAATCCACAATTGCTATTCCCCCAAAGAAGTTATTATTATTGTTATTATTATTTACAATTTTGGAGGTTCCAGTTCCTAATAATTGCCCATATTACTTTTGGGCCAATGGCAAGGCAGGAGCACATGAAAGAGCAGTATTGCTTACCTTATCATGAACCAGGGAGCCAAAAAGAGTAAGAAAGTCACTGGGGCTTTATAATCCCCTTCAAGGGCATAACCCCCTACCCCAATAACCTAAAGATATCCCATTAGGCCCCATCTTTTAAAGGTTCTACTACTGCTAAATCATGTTATTTTGGGGATAAATCTTTTTTTTTTGTTGTTGTTGTTGTTGGTCATGGGGCTTGAACTCTGGGTCTCAGCTCTTCAGCTCAAGGCTAGTGCTCTGCCACTTGTGCCACAGAGCCACTTCTGGTTTTCTAGTGATTAATTGGAGATAAGAGTATCCTGGCCTTTCCTGCCTGGGCTGGCTTTGAACTGCAATCCTCAGATCTCAGCCTCCTGAGTAGCTAGGATTACAGGTGTGAGCCACTGGCTCCCGGCTTGGGGATAAATCTTTTAAATATATGGGGAACTTATAGTTTTTTGGGGGCCAGTTTTGGGGCTTGAACTCAGGGCTTGGTGGCCGTCCCTGAGCTCTTTTATCTCAAGGCTAGTGCTCTACCACTTTGAGCCACAGCTCTACTTCTGGTTTTTGAATAGTTAATTGGAGATAAGAGTCTCACAGACTTTCCTGCCTGGGCTGGTTTCGAACCAAGGTCCTCAGATCTCAGCCTCCTGAGTAGCTAGGATTACAGGCATGAAGCCACCCACACCTGGCTAAGTTTTTTTTTTTCACCTATTTCTTGTTGTATTTTTCTTGTCTCAATATCACTGTGTTCCTGTTTCTACTTATTTCTTCATAGCATATAACCAACTTAATTATACTGAACTTGATTTACTTAAAATGTTATTTTTAATCAGCAGAGAGAGAAATATTTAGGGGGGGGGGAGAGATCTGGTGCTGAGGACTTAATCGTAAGCCTTGCTAAGCACATTCTATACCACTGGGCTATATTATCAGCCAAATTATAAGTAAATAAAGCATAGTCACACTTCTAAAGTGAAAACAAAATGTAGACACCCATACCTTAAAAATGGAGGCAGATCAGACCAGATGTTATATTCTACCATAGGGTTTTGGCTAAATGGGTGAGAATTTTGGAACAAACATAGTTTCACATTTGAATTAGTTATACTACTTACTGGATGGATGACAGTGCACATTTTACCTCATCTATAAAATGAAGGCATTAATAGAAGCTACCTCAGGGTTAGGTTTTTTTTTTTTGTTGTTGTTGTTGTTGGGCCTGAACTCTGGGCCTGGACATTATCCCTTAGATCTTTAGCTCAAGGCTAGCGCTATACCACTTGAGCCACAGTGACACTTCCAGCTTTTTCTGCTTATGTGGTGCTCAGGAATCAAACCCAGGGTCTCATGCATGCAACGTAAGCATCTACCACTGAGCCACCTTCTCAGCCCCAGTTTTTTTTTGTTTTGTTTTGGTGCTAAGGCTTGAACTCAGGGATTGGGTGCTGTTCCTGAGCTTTTTGCTTATGCCTAGTGCTCTACCACTTTGAGCCACAGCTCCACTTCAGTTTTTCAGATGGTTAATTGGAGATAAGAGTCTCAAATAGCTGGGCGTTGGTGGTTCATGCCTGTAATACTAGCTACACAGGAGGCTGAGATCTTAGAATTTCAATTCAAAGCCAGCCCAGGCAGGAAAGTCTATGAGACTCTTATCTCCAATTAGCCACCAGAGAACCAGAAGTGGCGGTGTGGCTCAAAGTGTTAGAATATTAACCTTGAGCAAAGGGACAGTGCCCAAGCCTTAAGTCCAAGCTCTAGGACTGGCACAAATGAAAAAGAAAAAGTAGAAGGTTAAGGACAACTCTAAGAGGTCTCTGGTCTACATGTGCACATGACTTTCATCTTACCCATTTTTAATGAGGTTTAGGAGAATAGCAGCAAAATTATAAATATTGTCTAAAGTAGTGTAGACATGTGTGTAAATCTTGTCTGGGTCTTGTTATTTGTGTGATTTTGTTTAAATTACTCAAGTTCTTCATTCTTCATGTTTTTAAGCACTTAAATGCAGTAAATGTATTTACTGCATATAAATAAAAAACAAATGTATTTGTTTTTTAGATTTACTGTAACAAAATTGTACAAAACAGTTTTGTGCACAGTATTTGGTTCATACATGTTCTTGTAAAAATTCTATAAATTAATGAGAATTCCAGTCTTATTTGCTTAATTTTGTTCCAGTGGCCTAGTGTCTTGAAAACTGTTTTTGGAAAGTATAAATAAGTTGATATACGTTGTCTCTTATATGGCAAAATAAAAATTTAAGGTAGATTGTTGATGTAGTTTAAGGACTTTAGGAAGTATAACAACATGGAAGAAAGCCTTTGAGATGAGTAGGAATATATCAGATTCAGGGGACAGAAGCTAGTTCTGCCTAAACTGAGATACTTAAAAAGAAATGGCTAAAAAGCAAAGCAAAGTCTTCTTTCCTCTTTTTGGTGGTACTGGGGTTTGAACTTGGCACTCTACCAATTGATCCATGTTCCCAATTTCAAATTATCCTTCTTGATCATGTATCCTTCTTAATCATGAATCAGATTAATAAATATATTTTGGGATAGGAACAATAAAGAAGTAGAAAATTACATTTACAGCTATGTCATATGGTAACAGAGACCAACTTTCCATAGAATGCCAAGTGAAATTGCAACTCAGTTCATATATGACATGACACGAAGGAATTTCCTGCTTTAAGTTGTTGATTCCCTTGGAGAATATCCTTGAATTATCTGGAAAGGAAGCTAGTTTCTAGTTGCTATCACTAATTCAGCCTCATTCAGCAATAATTCTGAGACATATATTCCATAGACAGCTTTGGAGAATAGGGGAGTGAACATAATATACAATTTTGCTACAATGAGAAAAGATGTCATCTTCAGGGATTGGCAGCAACTGAGATTTTCAAAATATAAGAAAGAAAACTACCAAAACTGCCAAAGAAAAATAGTGGCTATATGTTGAGGCTCTGCACAGAGGTAAATTGCTTGAGTTTGCAAACTTACTCCCCAACTAATTTATTTGACATTGAGTAAACTCTTTGATTTCTCTGATCTTTAATTTTCTCATTTGTAAGATGAAAACTACTATTTTGCTATGACATAGAAATAAGTAAAATACTTTGTATACATCTCTATTTTAGTGCCTCATTCATTGAGTAAAGCCTCAATAAATCTTATTCACTATGATTATTAGTATTTTGCATCTTCACATTTTAAAAAGCATATGTTCAGCTGGGCGCCAGTGGCTCATGCCTGTAATTCTAGCAACTCAGGAGGCTGAGATCTGAGGATTGCGGTTCAAAGCCAGAGTGGGCAACAATGTCCTGGAGACTCTTATCTCCAATTAATCACTAGAAAACTGGAAGTGGTGCTGAGGCTCAAGTGGTAGAGCTCTAGCCTTAAGCTGAATGAAGAACTGAGGGACACCGCCCAGGCCCAGAGTTCAAGCCCCATGACTGACAAAAAAACAAACAGAACAAAAAGCATATGATCGTTTGATGTTTGCATCTTTGCTGAAATTGCTAAAGTTGTAGCATCAGAAACCAATGCATCATAAACTTACCTGGCATTAAAATTTCTAGTTTGTTCATTTGCTTCTTGGAGATACTTTTTTTTTAAGCTTATTTTTATAGAAACATAAAAATAGAAAAAATAGTGCAATTCATCCCAGAAGTAGTTAATGTGGCATTTCCTCAAAACTCAAACAAATTCAAAATATGTATGATCTGGCAATTCCACTTCTGGGTATATTCTGAGAAGAATTAGAAGAATGGTCTTGATGCTAATAGCATTATACCTTGATGCTAATAGCATTATTTACAATAGACAAAAAATAGAAACAATGTGAGCATCCATCCACAAATGCATATATGAACAAAACATGGCATACAGTCAATGAAAGATTATTCAACCTATAAAAGTCAGAAATTCTTATATATGTACCACATAGATAAACCTTAAGGACACTATGTTAAGTGAAATAAGATAGTCATAAAAATAGAAATATTATGTGATCCTCCTATGTAAGAAAATATTATAGTCTAGGTGCTGATGGCTCACACTTATAATCCTTGCTACTCAGGAGGCTGAGATTTGAGGATTGGAGTTTGAATCTAGCACAAACTGGAAAGTCCTTGATACTCTTATCTCCAATTAATCACCCAAATGCTAGAAGTAGAGCTGTGGCTCAAGTGCTAAAGTGCTAGCCTTGAGCCAACAAAGCTTAGGGACTAGGCCCAAGCCCTGAGTTTAAGCCTCAGGAATTGTACACACAGGGAGTAAAAGAAAGAAAGAAGGAAAGAAAAGAAGGAAAGAAGGACAGAAGGAAAGAAGAAAGGAAGGAAGAAAGAAAATGGAATGATGGTTACCAAGGACTGGGGAAAGAGAATAGAGAATTATTGTGTAATAGGCAGTTTAAGTTTTCCAAACTAAAAAGAAGATAGAGGGTTGGGAAGGTGGCTCAGCGGTAGAGTGCTTGACTTGCATGCATGAGACTCTGGGTTCGATCCCTCAGCATCACATAAGCAGAAAAAACTAGAGCACTAGCCTTGAGCTGAAGAGCTGAGGAACAGTGTCCAGGCCCAGAGTTCAGGCCCCATGACAGACAAAAAAAAAAGATAGAAATTACTAAAATTGGAAATGAAATGAACATTACTGACTCTAAATAAAAAGGGTTATTACAAAAACTACATATCAATACATTAGACACCTAGAAAAATAAGCAATTTAAACACATGAAACTTATCATGAGTGAATCACAAATAGAAAACCTAAATGGATTTGTGAGATTGAAACAGTGGTATAAAAGCTTCAAACAAAATAAGCCCAAGAGCAAATAGCTTTTCTTGTGTATTGTACCAAACATTTAGTGGTAAATTCTACTGAAGATTTAAAGAATTAGGGAAAATCTTCAAGAAGATTAAGGAGGTCAAGTGCTGGTAGCTCACACATATAATACTAGCTACTCAGGAGGCTGAGATCTGAGGATTGTGGTTTAAAGCCAGCCCAAGCAGGAAAGGTCATGAGACTCATTTCTAGTTAACTACCAGAAAACTGGCAGTGGAACTGTGGCTCAAAATGGTAGAGTGCTAGCTTTGAGCAAAAGAACTCAGGGGTAGTGTCTAGGCCTTGAATTCAAGCCCCATGACCAGAAAAAAAAGAAAGATTGAGGAGGGAACCCTTACTTATTCTGTAAAGTCAGGATTACATAGATACCAAAAGACAAAGACACCAGAGGAAAGAAAAGTACAGGCCAATATCCTTCAAGAATATCAAAGTCAAAAATCATCAAAAGAATACTAGCAAATATAATTAAAAAAAAGCTTTAGGATGATTGAACATTATGATCCAATGGCATCAATTCCTAGAGTGCAAGGATGATTCAACATACAAAAATCAATGAATATAATAAACCATATTAACAGACCGAAGGAAAAATATTCACATGGCTGTACACCTATTGGTGCAGAAACATCATTTGACAAAATCCAATACTCTTTATACAATTCCAACAAACTATGAATAGAAACAAATTTATTAATCTATTAAAAACTTTAAAGAAAGCTCCATAGGAATGTTATATTCAATAGTCAAAACTTCAAGACTTTTCTTAAAATCAGGATAACTTTTGCCTATTTTTAATCACTGTGATCAATATAGCATTGAAAGGCCTAGCTAGTGTAGTTAGGCAAATTAAAATAAAAGGGACATATATAATTAGAAAGGAAGAAGTACTATGATTTTAAACCATAGTAATACATAGTAGCCATAAATAATTCAGAAAACTAAGATAATAAATGGATTTAGCAAAACATTAGAACATAAATCAACATAAAATCAGTTGTATTTCTAGACACTACCAAAGAATCATTCAAAAAGAATATTAAGATAAAATTGTTTACAATGGCATCAAAAAGAATGAAACGTGTAGGAAAAAATGTAAGCATCTATTAATTTTGGCACTGAAAACTACAAAACATAAAAAAGACAACAAAACCAAAAGAAATTTTACATTCATAAGTTAGAATACCAACTATTAAGATGACACTAGTATTAGAAGTTGAATTATGTCCCCCTGACCCACCAAAAAATATCTTCATATTCTAACTTACATTTATGATAGTGACATTATTTGGAGGCACAATATTTGTAGATACATATTTACTATTCTTTGTCAAAAATCTTGAGAAAAATTTTTTTGATTTGAGTGGTTTTAGGTTTTAGAATATACATTAGGCATCCCTAATCTAGAAAACTAAAATTCAAAATATGAAACTTTTTGAGTTTCATTGCTTTAAAAGTTTCAGGTTTTGGGGGTTGGGAAGGTGGCTCAGTGATAGAGTGCTTCCCTTGTATGCATGAGCCCCTAGGTTCGATTCCTCAGCACCACATAAGCAGAAAAATCTGGAAGTGGCACTGTGGCTCAAGTGGTAGAGCTGAGGGACACCACCCAGGCCCAGAGTTCAGGCCCCATGACTGACTAAAAAAAAAAAAAAGTTTCAGGTTTTGGTCTGGGAATGTGGCATAGTGGTAGAGTATTTGCCTAGTATGAATGAAGTCCTGGGTTCAATTCCTCAATACCATATAAGCAGAAAAAGCCAAGTGGCTCAAGTGGTAGAGTGCTAGCCTTGAGCAAAAGAAGCTCAGGGACAGTGCCCAGGCCCTGAGTTCAGGCCCCAGGACTGGCAAAAAAAGCTTCAGAGTTGAAGCATGTTGGATTTGGTGCTTTCAACTTTCAACTTATATAGTCCAGTTAAATTGAAGTCATACTTGATTAGAGCTGTTCTTGTAAGAAGAGTCAAATTGAGCCAAGTGCACATCATGAGACTAAGGAGGCTGACCTGGACTATGTGTCTTTTTTTGTTTTTGACAGTTGTGGGACTTGAACTCAGGATCTGGGTGCTGTCCCTGAGCTCTTTTGCTCAAGGCTAGTACGTGGCCACTTTGAGCCACAACACCAGTTTTCTGGTGGTTAACTGGAGATAAGAATCTCATGGACTTTCCTGCCCAGGCTGGTTTTGAACCACGATCCTCAGATCTCAGCCTCTTGAGTAGATAGGATTATAGGTATGAGCCACCAGTGACTAGCTGGACTATGTGTCTTGTTATGATCTTGTCTCCCTACTCAACAAGAAGGAAGAAGGATGGAAGAAGAAGAAGAAGTAGAAAATGTGATGAAGAAGAACAAGGAGGAATAGTCAGGTGAAGAGAAGAGGAAAAAGGAAAAGATATAAATACTAAAGTTAAATTTAGGATAGAAATAGGGCCTTAAACTTTGACTTCAAATTTGGCAGCGGATTTTTTAGACATAATGCTAAAAGCATAAGCAACACAGAAAAAATAGATAAAAGGGGCTTCATCAAAATGTGATTTTTTTTGCCTCACTAGACACTAACTCTCTAGAGAGTGAAAAGCTAATCAAGGGGGAAATAATGACCCATGGCATGACAAAAAATTAATGTTCAGAATATATAAAGACTGCCTATGATTCAATAATGAAAGGATAAGCATCTGATTATAATTTGGCCAGGGGCTGGGAAGGTGGCTCAGTGGTAGAGCGTTTGCCTTGCATGCCTGAGGCCCTGGGTTCGATTCCCCAGCACCACATAAGCAAAAAAAAAAAAAAAAAGAAAAAAGAAAAAAGCCAGAAGTAATGCTATGGCTCAAGTGGTAGAGCGCTGCCTTGAGCTGAAGAGCTGAGGGACAGCGCCCAGGCCCAGAGTTCAGGCCCCACGACCGGACCTAAAAAAATATAATGTGGCCAAAAGACTCAGACATTTATTCAAAAGACAGAAATTCAAATGGTCAATAAGCTAATAAAAAGATGCTCAACATCACTAGTCAAGAGAGAAATGTAAATCAGAGCCATATGAAATATGAAACCACTTCTGTCAGAATGTCTAAAATACACCCATTAGAATAAACACAAATATGTAAATAAGATGTGTTGATATGTACTTGGGGACATGGCAGCACTAGCCATGAGCGAAAAAGCCAACCAAGAGCACAGGGCTTTGAGTTCAAAGTCCAGTACTGGTGTGTGTGCGCGTACACACACACACACACACGAAGTGTTGATAAAGGTGTTGAGAAGTTGTAATGCTCATTCGTTGCTGGTGGGAATATGAAATGGGCAACTACTGTGGAACATTTGGTGGTTTCTGAAAACATAACATATGGAGAAGCTATGTGATCTAGAAATTCTACTCCTAGGTATAGGCCAAAGAATGAACAGCATGGACTCAGTGAGATAACTGTATGCTCATGTTCGCCAGAATTATTCACCATGGCTAACAGGTCAAAACAATCTAAGTGACCATTCATAAATAAAAGGCAAATATGACACAGAAGACATATATGAGAAAGAACAAAGTGGATAAATAGCACAACATGGATGAGTGTTGAAAACACACAAAGTAAAAGAAGACAGAGCTGGGCACCAGTGGCTCACATCTGTAATCTTAGCTACTCAGGAGACTGAGATATGAGGATCTTGGTTCAAAACTAGCCTGGGCAGGAAAGTCCATGAGACTCTTATCTCGAATTAACCACCAGAAAACTGGAAGTGGTGCTGTGGCTCAAGTGGTAGAGTGCTTGCCTTGAGCTGAAGAACTCAGGGATAGCGCTCAGGCCCAGAGTTCAAGTCCCATGACCACCACAACCACCACCACCACCACCAACAACAACAAAAAGAAGACAGACACAAAGTCCACTGCATTTTAGTGTCTCAGGGCTTTTGTAAAAAGTACTAACTGGTTGTCTTACAGCAATACAGATTTATTGCCTCACAGTTTTGATGTCCAATATCTGATATCAAGATATCAGCAGGGCCATGCTGTCTTTGAAGTTACCAGAGTAGGATATGTTCTAGGCCTATTACTTGGTTGTGGGTAACCTCAGGTGTCTTTTGGCTTGTTGATGGCAATCTTCTCCCAACACCTCTTCACACCATCTTCCCTCTGTGAACAGCTGTTTCTGACCAAATTTCCTCTTATAATGACATCAGTCATAATGTGTTAGGGCCCACCCTAGTGACCTCACTTTAACTTGATTACTTCTCTGTTTCCAGCTAAGTTGCATTTTGATGTATGTGATGAATGCTAGAGATGTGTCTATCTATTAAAGTGACAATTTTATCACAATTTAAAAATGGATTCATTTCCGTAGAAAGACTAGAGAAAGTTATCAAGAACACTGATGCAGGGAGTACTTGACTCAGTTTTATGGGGACCAGATAAGCCCATTTGTAGAATATTTGCAGATAAAGGAACAAGCAAAAGTGGAACAAATGGAGACCCCCACCCAGGGCAGAATGTGCCATTCTGAAGGCAGAAGCATAGCTTACAAGGTCTTGGAGGAGACGATGTCAACTGTGACTCATTCTGGTCAAGCGCTGTCTTGGAGATGCCATGTGAGAAACCTAGAATGAGAAACAAGCAAAGAAAGCTTTTGTTATTGCAGATGATATCACTAACACAAGAAAATCCACAGACAAATTCTTAGAAGTGAAGGAAGGAAGAATAGCAAAGGTTTGTCTCTCAAGAAGTGGTGCAAGGTGTGGTGGGGGTAGAGCGAGGAAGAGACATATATTTAGGTGTCAGAACTGATTATGATGCAATAATCAGTAAAACAATTCCACTTAGTTACTCTGCTCTCCTCCACCCTCCCAACCCATTGCTGCCGCTGCCGCTGCCGCTGCCGCTTCTGCTTCTTCTTCTTCTTCTTTCTTCTTTCTTCTTCTTCTTCTTCTTCTTCTTCTTCTTCTTCTTCTTCTTCTTCTTCTTCTTCTTCTTCTTCTTCTTCTTCTTCTTCTTCTTCTTCTTCTTCTTCTTCTTCTTCTTCTTCTTCTTTCTTCTTCTTCTTCTCCTTCTTCTCCTTCTTCTCCTTCTTCTCCTTCTTCTCCTTCTTCTTCTTCTTCCTTCTTCCTCTTCTTCCTTCTTCTTCCTCCTCCTCCTCTCCCCCTCCCCGCCTCCTCCCCCCCTCTTCCTCCTCCCCCTCCTCCTCCCTCCTCCTCCTCCCCCTTCTCTTCTTCCTCCTCCTCCTCCTCCTCCTCCTGCTCCTCCTCCTGCTCCTCCTCTCTTCATATCTTTATCTCAGCATTAGAACACCATTGAAATGGGCACTTTCTCCATCTGTGCCAGTCAATTAATTTTTTTAAAAAATTGTTATTATAAAAGTGCTATACAGGGGGCTGGGAAGGTGGCTCAGTGGTAGAGTGCTTGCCTTGCATGCTTGAGGCTCTGGGTTTGATTCCTCAGCACCACATAAGCAAAAAGAAAAAAAGCCAGAAGTGGCGCTGTGGCTCAAGTGGTAGAGTGCTAGCCTTGAGCTGAAGAGCTGAGGGACAGCGCCCAGGCCCAGAGTTCAGGCCCACGATCGGACCCCCCCCCCCAAAAAAAAAGTCATATACAGAAGGGTTACAGTTACATAAGTCAGGTAAAGAGTAAATTTCTTTTTAGTATGTCACCCCTTCACTTGCACTCTTCACAGGAGGATTTTAACCTTCAGCTTTCTCTGCCTAACCTTCACAATGAGTCCTATACAGATACTGTGGAGGAGGTCACATTGAAGGTGGTCTGGGTGGAATGAGAAAGTGAGTCAAGGTCAGGAAATGGGCCAGATGGAGCACAGATATAAAAAAAACACAATCAAACAAGGGCTCAAGCCATTCTTAACCTTGCAAAAATTAAACCAACATGCAAGAAAGAAACAGCTCATCAGCCAATCAATGGGTTCTACAAAACAGGGAACAGCCATGTTGGCCTAACCAAGACAGTCAAGGTCCTATGTTCAAGTCCTAATGTTAGTGCTCACATGTGCGTGTGTGCGTGTGTGCTCCTGCCCACGCAGGCACCCGCACACATACACACACATAGCCAACCAAACACAAAAGTCCACTCCTGACCCTAATCTGCACACTGCTGTGCCTTGCCTGTCAATTTTGTGAATAACAAAGCCTAAGTTTGATCCATAAATGGTGGTCACTATCAGAGGGCTCATTGAGGTTTTTCTTTTAGTTTTCTGTAGGAGGCACTATCTGTTCAGGGAATGTCATTGCCATGCTTTAAGTTGCACTGCTGGTACCCTTCCCCATGGGTCAATTGTATTTTTCCTAAAATCTATAGAATCTTCTCCTAAAATCTGTAGGATTTTTTGCTACAAGCTACCTGACCAATATTATTTTGTTATAGCAACCCAAATGGAGGGAAACAGTTCTGTATTAGTTTCTAGGGACCCAGAAACAGGGTGCCATAGACTGGGTGGCTTAAAGAATGGAAATGAATCAACTCAAAAGTGGTGGTGGCCAGAAGTCTAAAATCAAGTCATCAGCATCTAAAGGAATGGTTTGTTCCAGCTTCTCTCTTGAGTTGGAGATGATAGCCATCCCTTTACATCACTTCTTTTTTCTGTACCTGTCTCTTTCTGAGCCCCAATTCCCACTAGGCCATATAACACTGGATCAAGACCCATAACCTCTCTAGTCTTATTACCTCCTTCAAGGCCCTGTCTCCAAATAGGAGATCAGAGCATTGGTGATCAGAGGTTCTATATATGAATTTTGGTAGTGGTGATGATACAGTTTAGTCTACAATATGGTCAGTGTGGCTGCCTAGTGGACCCTAAGGGCTGGGAAGGGATGGCTCTGATTCTTTAGTGCTTCTTTTTGTTATTGTTGGTTGTAGGGCTTGAACTCAGGACCCCTGGGTGCTGTTCCTGAGCTTTCTTTGCTCAAGGCTAGTGTTCTACCACTTTGAGCCAAAGTACTACTACTTCTGGTTTTCTGGTGGTTCATCAGAGATAAGAGTCTCATGGACTTTCCTGCACAGATCTCAGCCTCCTGAGGAGCTAGGATTACAGGCATGACCCACCAAGTGCTTTGTTTTTTTGAAGCCCATTGCTCCAGTTTGCTCTAGGAGGGAAAGGAGGCTAGTTAAATGCGCTGCTGGAGTTTGGAGGAGGTAAACATATCACACTCCTGAGAACCTCCCTCTCCAATTTTCTGTTGTACAAAGCAGGTGTTTTTATTATTCTGAGGGCATGTCCTATTCTCAGTTTGTCAGCCACTTCAGTTTCTGTAGGGCTCAGAGTCCTTAGGGAGAAGTTGAGGTTACATTCCCTTGGGGACTCCAAGCCTACCAGTAAATTTCTTAGGCTCTGGCCAGTAAGCTTCCAGCAGGTGCTTCCTCCCTGGACAAGGACACACACACACACACACACACACACACACACACACACACACACACACACACAGAGCTGCCACCAATCTGTTCCCTGCAACTGAGGCTGCAAACCCAAGGAACTGCAGGGTGCAGTGAGCAGGAACCAGGGCAGCATTGGTCCCTCCTCCCAGAGCAGGAAAGAGAATGCTACCCTTTCTCCAGGGCCACAGGAGCAGTGGCTGTGGGAGGAAGAGTGCTGCAGATCCCATACCATGTCCCTGACTCCTGTCCTACTCATGTTATTGGCCCACTGCACAGGTAAGTGAGGGAATTTTTGGGGGGCCCAACACCTCATGCTTCTTTTCTTGCTTTGACTCTCTCTCAAGGACCTTGCTTTGGTGTTTCTAGGTGGTGATCCTCAGCTCATGCTGCATCAGCCACCATTTGCCTCTTCTCCCCTTGGAACCACGATCCATCTCACCTGCACCCTGAGCAGCGACTATAACATTGGTGTTTACAGAATCTACTGGTACCAGCAGAGGCCAGGACACCCACCACGGTTCTTGCTGCAATATTTCTCACACTCAGACAAGTTCCAGGGCCCTCAAACTCCATCTCGTTTCTCTGGATCCAAAGATGTGTCTAGGAACCGAGCTTACCTGAGCATCTCTGAGCTACAGCCTGAGGACGAGGCTATGTATTATTGTGCTATTGGGACCAAGAGCTTGGAGAAGCAGAATGATATTGAGAGAGAGAGAAGGGATGAAAAGGAGGAGTATGCTGGTTCAGGGTTCCAGGCGGCCCAGGATATGCATAGCTTAAACTAAAGGCTGTGGGTCACTCAGAGGCTGATGTGGAGAGAAGGGTGGAACTTAGAGTTGCACAGAGCAGAGGAGATGGGGGCATTCAGCTTCTTGTCATACAGTGTTGTTGTAAAGTGTTGGAATCTGGATTATGGAATTAAAGCTGTTTGTGCCTTCAGAAGATTTTGTTTTTGTTTTTGTCTGTCGTGGGGCTTGAATTTGGGGCCTGGGCACTGTCCCAGAGTCCTTTTGGTCGAGGCTAGCACTTTACCAGTTGGAGTCACTTCTCAGTTTTCTCATTAATTGGAGATGAGTGTCACAGACTTTACTACTTGGGCTGGTCTTGAACTGTGATCCTAGGACCTCAAACTCCTGAGAAGCCAGGATTACAGGCGTGAGCCACCAGTGCCTGGCTTTTTTTCTTTCTTTCTTTCTTTTTTTTCTGAGTTTGGTCTGCCTGGTGTACTATCTCATGGGACAAATCTAAAATACAGGAGAGGCAAACGTTCCAGGAAATGGTGTAGCTGAGCTTCTACAGACAGCATAGAAAAGTCTTCATTGGTCCTCTAGGAACATGTGTCACATGATATGCGAAAGGCAGATTGCCTTTGTTGGTACTAGTGACATTGTGGGCTGGATAACTCTTTGTTGTGGGGCTGTCTGTGTATTGTAGCATGTGGAACAGAATTCCTGACTTTTGCCCAGCAGAAGTCAGAACACAACAAATGCTTCCCCCATTTGTTTTTTTTTTTTGGGTCGGGTCGTGGGGCCTGAACTCTGGGCCTAGACGCTGTCCCTCAGCTCTTCAGCTCAAGGCTAGCGCTCTACCACTTGAGCCACAGCGCCACTTCCGGCTTTTTTTTTTCTGCTTATGTGGTGCTGAGGAATAGAACCCAGGGCCTCATGCATGCAAGGCAAGCGCTCTACCACTGAGCCACCTTCCCAGCCCCTGCTTCCCCCATTTGTGATAACTCCAAATGTCTCTAGATATTGTCAAATGTCCCCCACAGTGGTAAAGTCAGTTCTCAGAATATACTTTTTGTGTCTTAATAATTCTATTGTTTAATTCATATTTATGTTTGTAATTATCATAGTCTGATAGTGGGTATAATATATAACTATAACTAATTTTCACTGTAATTTTGATTGTGTGTGTGTGTGTGTGTGTGTGTGTGTGTGTGTGTGTGTGTACACCCAGTTGGGGGCTTGGACTCAGAGTCTGGGCATTGTCTCTTAGCTTTTTTTGTTCAAGGTTAATACTCTACCACCTGAGCCACAACTCCACTTTTGGCTTTTTGCTGGTTAATGGGAGATAAGAGTCTCACAGACTTTCCTGCCTAGGCTGGCTTTGAACTTTGATCCTCAGATCTCAGCTTCCTGATTAGCTAGAATTACAGGTATAAGCCAACAACACTAAGTTTGTTGATTGCATCCTTATTTTTCCTGGACCCAGCCTTGCCTATACTTTTCCTTTCTCAGTCTTGACTCTCTTCCCTGTTATAAGGCATGTGGGTAAGCTACATCTGTGGTTTCCAATCTTCCAGTGGCTATATTAGAAAAAAATCCAGATATGGTGGCACGTGCCTATAGTACCAGCTAACTTGGGAGGCTGAAGAGGGAGGATTGCTTGAGTCCTTAAGTGAGATCCCTATCTAAAATAAAGTATGAATAGGTGAAATGATTTCTCTCTCTTCTTTAACTCTTTTTTTTTTTTTGTTGTTGTTCATGGGGCTTGAACTCAGGGCCTAGGTGCTGTCCATGAGCTTTTTTGCTCAAGGCTAGCATTCTGCCACTTTGGGCCACAGCACCACTTCTGGTTTTCCGGTAGTTAATTGGAGATAAAAGCCTTATGGGTTTTCTAGCCTGGGATGGCTTCAAACCTTGATCCTGAGATCCCAGCTTCCTGAGTAGCTAGGATTACTGGCATGAGACACTGGCACCTGGCAGGCGAAATGATTTCTAATGTTGTATTTTTATCACTGGAATGATAGGATCATTTCTGTCATAAATCAATATAAAAAGGTATGAGGTTGTTTACACCTTATTTTTGGTAGTCTTTGAAATCCAGTATATAATTTATGTTTGTGACTCATCTTAGTTCAGACTAGCTGCACCAAGTAAGCAAAAGTTCCCTATGGCTTGTGAAAATACAGCACAGACTGGAGGAATAAAATTGAGATTTCTTCTCACTGCAAAGCCCTTAGAAGCTGGCTCAGATTCTCTTATTTTTTGTATATCTCTTCATGTCCATTTTGCATATCCCTCCATGGCCATTGTGGCCACAGTAAGCCAATATTGCAATGGGTCAAGCACTTGATTTGCTATGTTGTTTCAAAGTTTTGTTCATGCTCAGGGCTCCACAATGATGACAATTCTCCCTCCTTGAGCAAAATTTTCCTGTCCTTTTCATGTAGTTATTCCTTTTCTCCACTATACAGTCTGTTTTCCTAGCCAGATTTAGTACCTATCTACTTATCATACAGCTCCATTTTATTTAGTAAGACTGCAAACTCCCAATGGGCAGGATGTGTTTTGTGTATGTGAAATACTAGGTAGTAAGAAAGCTGATTGGATAAATGAATAAGTAAATGGCTAATTGAGTGACTTCTTCAGTTCCAAAGGATCTGCTATCCTGGGATCTAAATAGATGGTGAGGGTGGTTATGATTCCCTAAAGCAGGAGAGAAGGAATCCAGACACATTTACGGCTGACCACATTCTTTCATTTTGTCTTTGTCTCTCTGTCTCTGCCTGCTTGACTAACCCTTTCACAAACACACACCTTCTGATGCTTGCTAGTGATTAGGGTCAGCAACTGAGAGGGGACATGGAAAAGGCAAGCTTGAAGTAGGCTATTGCAGGGAAGATTTAGGGAAATTCCTGAACTTTAAACATATGGGAGCGATGGAAGAGAAGGTGTCATTCTAGATCATAGGACCTCTGACAAAAACGCAGAACCTAGGTGCTAGTGACTCATGCCTGTAATCCTAGCTACTTGGGAGGCTGAGATCTGAGGATTGAGGTTTGAAGGCAGCCCGGGCTGAAAAGTTCCTGTCAGATGCTTATCTCCAATTAACCTTGCAAAAACCAGAAGTAGCGTTGTGGCTCTAAGTGGTAGAGTATTAGCCTTGAGTAGAAAAGCTTAGGACAAAGCCCAGGCCCTGAGTTCAAGCCCCATGACTGACAAAAAAAAAAAAAAAAAGAAAAGGAAAAGAAAAAGAAAATTCCCACTCATCCATGCCTGTAATCCCAGCACTGAGGCTGAGGCAGCGGAATGAAGAGTTTGAGGCCAGCCTAGGCTACACAGTGAGCTCAAACAACAACAATAACTCCTCACCCACAGGGACTAGTTGAATAATGAATGCAGAATAACTATTTGATTTCTCCCTCTTATTGACCAACTAGCATAGTAAGGGAATCAATATGTCAACATCATTTAAGTTTAGTTTGTCAGTATTACAAGCTTATAAGTATTTAAATTCATTTTTTTGCACTAGGACAAGACTATTCAAAAGTGTGTGTGTGTGTGTGTGTGTGTGTGTGTGTGTGTGTGTATGCCAGTACTGGAGTTTGAATCCAGGGCTTTGTCCTCTTTCTTGGCTTTATTGTTCAAGGCTATTTTTGTTGGTCAACTGGATATAAGAATCTTGTGGATTTGTCTGCCAGGGCTAACATTTTTCTTTTTTGGTACCAGTCTTGGTGCTTGAACTCAGAGCCTGGACACTGTCATTGAGCTTTTGTGTTAAAGACTAGCCTTTCTGCGACTTGAACCACAGCTCCACTTTTGGCTTTTTGGTAGTTTATTGGCACTAAGAGTGTCACAAACTTTTCTGCCTGGGCTGACTTTGAACCATGATTCTCAGACCTCAACCTCCTGAGTAGTTAGGATTTTACAAGTGTGAGACACCAGTGCCCAGCTTCAAGGCAGGCTTTTATAGCCATAGTATTTTCCTTTTTCCTCCCATTTCCAACTCCTACAAGAACTAATTTTTTCCATGTTTATATTTTTATCACTTCAAGATGTCTTATAAATAAAACCACATAGTATGAGACCTTTTCTGCTCAACATAATTCCTTTTAAGTTGTCACAGTTGTCACCTGTATCAAGCTTCCATTTCTTTTTATTGCTGCATTTTATTCTATGGTATGCTTTATCACAGTTTATTCAACCATTTACTCATTAAAAGACATTTTTAGGGCCAGGTATGGGGGCTCACATTTGTAAATCAGGCACTTGGGAGGCTGAGACGGAAAGAATCATGGTTTGAGACTATCGAGGCAAAAAATTCATCAGACCCTCATTTCCACCATCAGCTGGCAGGGTGGTATACAGCTACATGGGAAGCATAAATAGGATGATGTGGTCCATTCCTGTTCAGGTAAAAATATGAGATCTAAAATATAACTAAAGCGAAAAAAGACTGGGATATGTGTAGTTCAGCAAGCAAAAGGTCCAGAGTCTCGATTCCAGTATCCCCCATCTCTGATGGTTATCAACACTGTACAAAGGAAAGTAATATGCATTTAAATATTAAATATAAAGCTGGACTCTGGTGGCTCATGCCTGTTACCTTAGCTACTAAGGAGGCTGAGATCTGAAGATTGTGGTTCAAAACCAGCTCAGGCAGAAAAGTCCTTGTGAGACTCTTATTTCCAATTAACCACTAGGAAACAGGAAGTGGAGCTTTGGCTCAATGGTAGAGCACTAGCCTTGAGCTAAGAGCTCAGAGATAGCACCGAAGACCTGAGTTCAAGCCCATGAGTGACTGCTACTACTACTACTACTACTACCTCTACTATATCTATATATAAAGGAAAAATATGCTTTTAAATAAAGCATAACAGGAAGATGTTTCAAATTAGGATACTTCATAGAAGATACTGTTTAAGCTAGGATTTCAAGAAAGATGGCTGAGGATGTAATGGGAAAGAAAAAGAGTAGTTGCAAAAACAAATTAGAAATATATGAATCTAGCTTCATTAGGAACTAGCTGTTTATAAACTGAAAAATTACAAATTTGACCTCTGGTCTTACTTAATCTTCTTTTTATTTTTTGGTGGTTCTAGGATTTGACCTCTGTAGCTGTGCTTACTCCATTTTCTTGCTCAGCAGGTATCCTACCTCTTGAACCAAGCCTCCATCCTGCCTTTTGCTGGTTAATTTGGAGATGGAGTTTCTCTGACTTTTCTGCCCATCCTGATTTAAAACTATGGTCCTCTACACCTCAGCCTCCTGAGTAGCTAGGGTTGCAGGTCAGAGCCTGAAAGGGCTTCTTTTAGCTTAACTCTATCATATTCTATTTGGAACTTAATATTTCTGTGCTTTAAAGGGCAGGTAGTGTCACTTTATAAACTCCCTCTACTCTATTCTTGGGTCTCAGTTGAAATGTCATTTCCCCAGAGAGGCTTTTTCCAGTCACTTAATGTGAAACACATGCCTTGTTGTTTTCTATTTTGGTGTTTCCTTCACAGCCCTTGTAACAATTTATTATTCTTTTTCCTATGCCAGTACTGGGATTTGAACATAGGGCCTGGGCATTGTTTCTTAGCTTTACTGCTCAACTCTGGCGCTCTACCACATGAGCCACAGCTCTACTTCCTGCTACTTGGTGATTCATTGGCGATAAGAGTCAGCATGGACTTTCCTCCTCAGGCTGGCTTTGAACTGCAATCCTCAAATCTCAGTTTCCTGAGTAGCTAGGATTACAAGACTGAGCTACTGGCACCTATCCCTTTTCACAATTTTTTTTTTGTTGGTCATGGAGCTTGAACTCTGGGCCTGGGCACTGTCCCTCAGCTCTTAAGCTCAAGGCTAGTGCTCTACCACTTGATACACGGCGCTACATCCAGCTTTTTCTGCTTATGTGGTGCTGAGGAATTGAACCCAGGGCCTTATGAATGCAAGGCAAGTACTCTACCACTGAGCTACCTTCCCAGCCTCCCTTTTCACAATTTTTAAAAGGTGTATTTGTAACCTTTCACTTATCTTTCTTAGATTATTAGCTGTTTATAGTCAGAATATTTTTTTCTGACTTAAATATTGAACACTGTACAAATTAAGAATATTTTTATCTTTTAAAAAATATTACTGTGCTCATCAAAGTGACTGGCACTCAGTGTGTATCTGTTGGAAAGGAATTAAACATTATTCCTTTTTTATAAAGGGGCACTGTCCTTGACTTTGCAGACACTGTCCCTGACCTTTTTTGCTCAAGACTGGCACAGTTTTTGAGTTACAGTTCCACTTCTGGTTTTCTGATGGTTAAATAAAGATAAGTATCTCACAGACTGTCCTGCTTGGGCTGGCTTTCAACTATGATCCTTGGATTTCAGCCCCCTGAACAGCTAGGATTACAGGTATGAGCCACTTGTGCTTGGTGGAAGATGGTTTTTCATATCCAAGTGTGCTAATGGCTCTGTTCTCTTGTGGTGGCCTCTGAGCAGGCAATTCTACTGAAGACACACTTAAATCAGAACCTTCTATCTCTATCTCTATATCTTTCAAATGAATCTATGAGTTTCCAGAGTTTATAATCCCAGGCAGAAGCACGGGGGACCTGTGTGATTGTTCTATGAGGAACTGGACTGATGGAAATGGAGAGGGGAGAAAAGAGAGAAGATGAGGTTGAAGGGCACAGAAGTTATTGTAAGGCTTTTGCTTTGTTCTAAGTGCATGGAGAGATTGCCTCAAAGTCTTGTTTTTGCTCCTGATGCTCTCATGCTATTTATTTTATTTTATACTTTTTGGAACTGCTGAAGTTTGAACACAGGGCCTCTTATATACTAGGCAAGCTGCCTACCACTGAGCTATATTCCAAGACTTTTTTTGTGCTGGCTAGTTTTGAGCACAGAACTCACTTCCTGCCCAAACATGTACCAGGACTGCAAGCACCTGTTTTAGGCTTCTGTCTTAGCTGGGATGACAGGCATACACTACAATGTCCAGCTTCTTCCTTTGAGATGGATTCTTGTAGATTCTTCTGCCAAGTAAGGCCTGGAACTATGATACTGCCCATCTCAGCCTCCCACATAGCTTGGGATAATAAGCATTGTGCTCAGCTATCAATCGAGAAGGTCTCTCATGAATTTCCCTGCTAGAGCTGGCCTTAAGCCACGACCCTCCATTCACAGCCTCCAGAGAGCCAGGATTATAAACATGAGCCACCATGTCCAGTTTATTCATATTACCTTTAAAATTAAGATTGAGTTCTGGTTGAAAGCAATATCTGTGAACCTGGGAGAGAATTTCCTAGAGTACAGTGTCAGTTTGTTTTCTGTTGCTAGAATAATATGCCAGAGGCTAAGAACATTAAAAAAAAAGAGCTTTATTTGGAGCATGATTCTGGTGATTGGAAAGTCCAAATAACATGGTTCTGGCATCCTGGTCATAGCATGGCAAAGAAACAGAAAGGACATGCAAATAGGGCCAAGTAACTACACTAGAGACCAAGCTTCTAGTATCTGAACCTTTGGGAAACAAACTACATACACATGCTAGGAAGTGGGCAACAAAGAGAAATGCACACACACACACACACACACACACACACACACACACAGCTGAACCCCCTCCCACCTGTGCCTGTATGCAACATCTATGTGTGTCACAGTGGTTTCTGAGATCTCTCTCTCTGCACACACACACACACACACACACACACACCACACACCCCTAGGCCTGAACTCAGAGCCTACATGTTATCTTGCTTTTTTTTTTTTTGGCTCAAGGCTGGCACTCTATCACTTAAGCTACAGCTCCATTTCTGGTTTTTTAGTGATTATTGGAGATAAGATTATCATGGACTTTTCTGCTCAGGCTGGCTTTGAATCACAGTTCTCAGATCTTAGTCTCCTGAATAGCTAGGATTATAGGCATGAACTACTGGTGCCCTGCCCTAACATTAACTCTTTTTAAGATCTCTGAGTCTTGGGGATAGTCTTCTTTAGCACATGTAACACTGGTGTCTCTTCATAGGCTTTCTTTTAGGTGTTGTGCTTTCATTCTTCCCAAGCTAAATTCTGTTTTTACTGTGGTCAGTCACTGCCAAGTGGGCCATGGTTTGTGTTTCTCTTCTTAGTGATGTTGACAGGGTAGAGATGTTGACAGGGTAGGTGGAGAGAGCTGGTCAGCTAGGAGTCTGGTCCCACTGACTATCTGCCCAGATCACTGTGGGTCCTATGGAGCTACCCCTTGGGCCCACTTGCTCTCTGCTGTGTGTGTGTGTGTGTGTGTGTGTGTGTGTGTATGTGTGTGTCCTGCATGAAATATTTCAGAGAATGTAAACCCTTTATTGTTTGTAGCCTTGCCCATCTCCCCTGTACCATGAGTTTGACCAGAATATAATGTCTGGTCCTCAGGTCCTCAGTCAGTGTGGCACACAGGAATCCTAGCAGAGCTGCATCAGGGTGTGAGCTCATCATGAATGGCCCCTGTGATCTTCCTGGGATAACAAGAAGTCTATTTCAGTATCTTGTGATCATGGTTAAAGAGCAGACAAAGGGATGTCTGGGATAGCCTGTGAATCTATACGCCACTTGGGAGAAAATTACTGGCCTCTGGATAAGAACTGTGAAGAGCACTGGAGCTCTGTGGTGTAGTATGGAGCCTGTAGTTGATTATGTGTACCTGAAAACTGCTAAGACAATGGACCTGAAATATTCTCACTCCAGAAAAAAACAACAACCAGAAACATAGGTCCCATGGTTTCCCTTATTTGCAATATCTAGTATATGTCTGAGTCAAGCAGAAAAGGTCAGATAAGGTGATGTTAGGGAAATGAACCCTAAGATATGTATTCAAATGTTTTTTTTCTTTCATGTGATTGTTTCTAACACATTTATAAGATTATTTCTTTGTTGCTTTGTATGTCCCTCCCCTACAGTATAACCCCTGCTTTCACTGTATTTGATATCGGTATAATTTGTGGAGGGGAAGGGGAAAAGCAAATCATTTAAATAGGGATACAGGTGGACCCATTGCAACAATGAGATGTACAAGTCGTTATGTTGAAAACGAACTTTACAACTTTGGTGTGTGGGGGAAGCGGGGAGGATTGGGTGGGGGGCTTGGGGGGATGATGGGAAGGGATGGGAAGGGGAAACAAAGGAGGAGGCTACAATGCTTGATAAGAAATGTACTCATGGGCTGGGATGTAGCTCAGTGGCAAAGCGCTTGCCTAGCAAGTGCAATGTCCTGGGTTCGATCCCCAGTACCAAAAAAGAAAAGACAAAAAAAATACAGTTAAAAAAAATGTACTCATTATCTTGCCCATGTAATTGTAACCCCTCTGTACAGTATTTTCACAATTAAAAAAACAACAACCAGGTGAGATGGAAAATATAGTATTTGATCAGATCATTTCACAATGTTTACACAGTGCCAATAGAAAAATATTATGTTGTATAGCATGAATGATTTTTTTTATCTTATTTACTTTTTTTTTTGTCAGCTGTGGGGATTGAACACAGGGTCTGTGTGCTGTCCCTGAGCTCTTTTGCTCAAGGCTAGTGCTCTACCACTTTGAGTCACAGTGCCATTCCAGTTGCTGGTAGTTAATTGGAGATAAGAGTTTCACAGACTTTCTGGCCTGGCCTGGCTTTGGACTGTGATCCTCAGATCTCAGACTCCTGAGTAGCTAGGATTACAGGTCCCAACCACCAGCGCCTTTTGTGTGTGTGTGTGTGTGTGTGTGTGTGTGTGTGTGTGTGTGTGTGTGTGTGTGTGTGTTGGGGTCTCAGTCTGGCCTGAAACTCACGGTCTTGCTACCTTTGTTTCCTGCACGTTGGGGCGACAGAGATATGCCACCACACACAGATAATGTTTGCCAATTATACCTTTGGGAGATGTGTGTCTGTGTATGGGATCTGAGATCAGTGAGATGGATGATGAATGTGGGGCATTGAACACCATTTTTTGTTATTTTATCCTTTCTGCTTTCCTTCCTGCTAAAGTTTCTCCCTTTCTTCCTTGTGCCCTTCCCCTAGCTCAAGCCCTCAGAGACCCAGAGATATGCTTCACAGATCCAAGGTATCGTTTGGGAACCAGGCCTGAGAGTGAGTCAGGTGTGGCCCCCTCACGCCCCAGGGGTAGGGACCAGGCATGCAGCTGTTGAATGAGACAGTTGAACTCAGATCTGACCACAGCAGGGCAGTTGGCAAATGCCCCTCTGGGAGAGATGGCTATGCATCATAGGGATCACAGAGGGGCAGGGCTTGAGGGCAGGGATCAAACATGGTCCACACAGCCTCATTTGCATTGGAAAAGCTGCTGCCTGCACAAAGAGTAGGGTCCTTCTCTCCAGGAAGCCATCACAAGTGAGGCTTAAGAAACCTTTGATCTTAAGGGAAGATGAAATCTGGGACAGGTCATATTTTTCATGGCCCAGGCCCTGCTTCCTGGCAGTGTGGGACTGTTTTGGGTCTGTTGCTTCTAGCTCTGGCCCTGGGCACCCAGGGTCTGCTATTTCCAAGAGCAGCACCCCAGAATAGGGCCGTGGATGTTAGTGTCCGGGCAAGAAGCAGCTGGTCCAGACTTTGGAGCCTGTGGGGCAGGTAAAAGACTGGCTTGTGGGAAGATTTGGGTGGGTGGGTGGGTGGGACCCGGGCTAAAGGCAGGAACTAGTGACTGAAGGGAAAGGTAGTAATGATGGTGAGAGGTGAGAAGGAGCAATTTGAGAGGAAAAGTCTAGGAAACTGCTGGCTTACAGTGCTTCTATTTTTTTTTGTTCTTAGTATATATTTTTTATTGTAAAGATACTGTACAGAAGGGTTACAATTACATGAGCAAGGTAATGAGCCTATTTCCTATGGAGCCTTGTTACACCCTCCTTTATTTTTCCTCTACCATCTCTTTCCTCCTCACCTCCCCAACTCTTCCCCCGCCTCTGCAAAGTTGTAAAGTTCATTGTCAACATAGTATCTTGTACATCTCATTGTTACAATGGGTCATCCTGTATTCTTATTCCAGTATTTTGTTATTTCTCTTCCCCTCCCCAAATTAGAAAAATGAATATACAAGATGCAGGACACTGGAATCAAATACATTGACAACAGGGGTTGTAACATGGGGGAAGAACATACAAAGAAACAAAAAAAAATCACATAGTACATTATAAATACAATAACAAGAACAGCAACAAAATAAAACCTCTTGTGTCCCTATCTTGGGATTCATTTCAGTGCTTCTATTTTGATTATTATGGACGTTTGCATTACTATTATTGTTATTAATATAGTATTGGGATTGGGACTTAAACTCAGTGCCTCATGCTCTCTCTTTCTAAATCATGGCTGGTACTCTACCATTTGAGCGATATCTATCTTTTTGCTGGTTAATTGGAGTTGGAATTTTGTGGGCTTTTCTGCCCAGACTGGCTTCAGACTTAATGTTCTATATTTCAGCCTGCTGAGTAGCTAGGATTATAGATGTGAGCCACTATTTCCCATATGCATTACAACAACAACAACTACTACTACTACTATTTTTTTTGTCAGCCTCTACCACTTTGAGCTAAAGCTGCACTTCTGGTTTTCTGGTGGTTAATGGACTTTCCTTCCCAGGCTGGCTTCCATCCCCAGGTCTGAGCCTCCTGAGTAGCTAGGATTACAGGTGTGTGCCTATTGTATTGAAATATTGTACACCTTGGTTCACAAATCTTCTGGCTCCCCTTAAATTAACTAAAAATCTAGCTTAAAGTCAGTGATGCACAAACCTCCTGTTAGTCCCTGGGTAGTACAGAAATGGAGGCCCTGGAAGAGAGCTTTCAGGCAGTGGATAGTCGTTGCTGTCCAGACAAGCTGCTTTATGGATGGTGGGAGTGTAATTTCCTCTTCTCTGTATGCTGTGGAGAGTCCAAAGACAAAGCCCTGAAAATCTGCTTCAGGTGCACAGGTGCTAATCATTATAGGGGTAGACTCTTCCTCTTACTGGTCACACAAGGCAGACCCTACTGCCATCTGGTTTACAGACTGGAATAATAACGCTAAGGCCACCTAGCTCATGGATCCAGCCCTCAAGGCCCAAGTTTCATGTTCTCCAGTTCTCCCCATACCCCCCATCTCCAAAGTAGAGCGGACAAGTCCACTACCTTGAGGCATTCTGCTTAGAAAGGGCCTTTGCCTCCTGGCAACCACCTGGGGATTGTTGGGGTGACCATAGTAAGGCCCCAGATTCTACTGTAGGGGCAGCTCCACCATGGAGGCTGAGTTAGCACCTCTGCTTGTTGGGTTGCTGGGCTAGGAGTTTCTACCAGAATGACAGTGTCTAGGGAGGCCAATTCCCAAAGACACAAGACTTACACCAAATCAACACCTCAGGAAGAGAAGATGGGCTTAGCTGATGGTCACATTCAGTGTAAAATCTGTAAGAAATTTGCCCAGAAAGAGGTTCTGAAGGTCCAGAACTCTCAGGAAGGCTTGGTGGTCAAGGCTGTAGACAGTAGGCCCTGGGATCAAGATGGTGGTAAGAGATGCTGCACCCAAGAAGGTCAAATTTCACCTGTGTATTCTTGGGGAAAGAAATATGACTTAACTTGAATAGGTGGGGAGGGACAAGAATCTAGAGCTAGGGAGACTCTAGGGGTGTGTTGGGGTGACTCAGGCAGATATGGGGATAAGCTTGGGGAGGAGGGCAATAGGAGAGGGAGGAGCAAGGACCAGCCTTGACTTTTTTCTTTCTTTTTTCTTTTTTCTGGTGGTTCTGGGTTGGAAATCAGGGCCTGTGCTTGCGAGGTAGGTGCTCTACCACTAACCCATGCTTCCAGCCTTTCTGTACTGGTTATTTTTGAGATAAGTTCTCACTTCCTGTCCAGGCATGTACCTGGACTGAGATCTACCTATTTTAGGCTTTCTGTAGTAGCTAGAATGAAAGGTGCATGCTACCATAACCAGCAATGTGTTCAGAAGGGGTCTAAGCTGGGCACTAGTGCCTAATGCCTAGCTATCTGAGATGTTGAGATAGAGAAGATTGTACTTTAAAGCCACCTGGACACATCAAGTTTTGTGAGATCCCTTTTCAATGCAGAGCAGAGCTGCACACAGTGGCAGGTAGCTATTTTCCTACCTACAACCCGAGACCTAATATATATAGGCAGACTGTGGCCCAGACCTATGCTTAAGGCAAAAAGTCTAAAAAATAACTAGTGCAGGAAAGGGCTGGGAGAGGTATGTCTCCACAGTAGAGTGCCTGTCTTGCAAGCCTGAAGTCCTGAGTTCAGATCCTGACATCTAAAAAAAAAAAAAAAAAAAAGAAGGGAGAGGGAGTCTTGTGAGCTTTCCTGCTCAAGGCTAGCCTTGAATTGTGATTCTCTTTCTATCAGCCTCCCAGGTGTCTATGATTATAAATGTGAGCCACTGGTGCCCAGGTTGGCCCTGGCTTTTTTGATGAACATTTAAGAAAAGGCTGTAATTGTATCAGTGGGGTTTATATTTTAAGCAAAATTATTCTGAAAAGAAGGGTTAGGTTCCTCAAAGATGTACTTTACTGATTTGTTTATTAACATCTTACTGAGATTAGGCCTGGAGATGATGAGGGGGTGGGCCTGACTAGTTGTGGGAATAACCCTGTGGCTCATTGGAGAAACAATAGACAGAGAAGCCCAGTAGTGGTGGCTCACACCTGAGGATCATGGTTTGAAGCCGGCCTGGGCAGGAAAGTCTGTGAGACTCTTATCTCCAATTAACAACCAAAAAGCCAGAGTAGTGGTATGGATCAACTGGAAGAGAGCCAGACTTGAGTGAAAAAGCTAAGGGTTGGTGAATGCCCAGGCCCTGAGTTCAAGTCCTAGTACCAGAAAAAGAAAAAGAAAGTAAAAGAAAAAGACAAAAGCTAGAGAACGAAAGAGAGATGGGATGTTTTCTCTGGTGTTCTGGCTTTTGCCCTGAGGTTGTCCTGAAGTGGGATTTGTTTATTAATTTAAAAATATTTTGGTTGGGCTGATTATTTTTTATAGTTATTATTTTTATGTTCATTTCTCTACATTTTTGACTATACTGGCGACTTTCAGAATTGGATTTTATGTTTTGGAGAAATTAGTGCCACCAATCTTTGAGGTCAGATTTGAAGGCCAGGTGGAAAAGGTAGGAACATCCAGAAATGTAAATCAATAGGAGGAAAACAAACTCTAGTACGTCCCTGGTGTGTCACTGCAGTGAAATAAAGATTAAAAAATAAATTCTAATATATCTTAATAAGCATTTTTCTATTGCTGTTTTACTCCGTCTGAGCTCTACTTTTTGCTATTGTAAAGAAAAGTAGCATATACTATTTTTTTTAGAAAACTGTATCACTGCAGTAAAATTATTAAATATAGATGATTTTCTATAGTCAGCTACCCTAGTCTTGGCATTTGCCTTTATGGTTTTTTACAACTTTCTACTGTGTGTGTGTGTGTGTGTGTGTGTGCGCGCTGGTACTGGGGCTTGAACCCACAGTCTAGGCACTATCCGTTAGCTTCTCTCAAAAGTGGCACTCGACCACTTGAGCCACATCTCCATTTCTGCTTTTTGCTGGTAAATTGGAGATAAGAGTCTCACAGACTTTACTGCTCAGGCTAGCTTTGATCCTTAGAACTCACCCTCTTGATTACCTAGGAGCCACTGGTGCCCAGCTGACTCTACTTTTGCTTTATCTGGAATACCATGTCAGTGGAATCATTACAATAAGATTTTTGTTCTTGTACTTTAATGAACTAAACCTTTTTATTTTGGCATATTTATAGATTCACCTTAAATTATAATAAATAATACAGAGGCATCCCATGTACTCTTTAGTTTCTTAAAGTTACAGTAAAATATCACTACTAGAACATGGGCATGGCTACAGGAAAGGGACAGAACCTTTTTTTTTTTTGGTCGGTAGTGGGGCCTGAACTCTGGGCCTGGGTGCTGTCCCTCAGCTCGTCAGCTCAAGGCTAGTGCTCTACCACTTGAGCCACAGCACCTACTTCCGGCTTTTTCTGCTTATGTGGTGCTGAGGAATTGAACCCAGGGCCTTATGCATGCAAGGCGAGCACTCTACCACTGAGCCACCTTCCCAGTCCGGGACAGAACCTTTCTGTCAGCACAATCATCATCCATGTTGATCTTTGAAAGTGACACTCACTTCCATCTCTCTCCCAAACCATCCTTACTCCATGGCAACTAGTAGTTAGGCCTTCATTTCCATACTTACATCATTTCAAGGATATGCTACAATATTTTTTGGGGTGTATGGTGTGTTTGTAGAGTTCAGGATTGAACCTGGGGCCTTACACCTGCTCAGCCTGTGCTCACCACTGACCAGCATCCATATTCTATGCAATGCGTGATCTCTGGGGATTAGCTTTTAAAATTTTATTTTATTTTAATTTTTTTTGGGTCCAGTTGTGGGGCCTGAACTCTGGGCCTGGGCGCTGTCCCTCAGCTCTTCAGCTCAAAGTTGCGCTCTACCACTATGAGCCACAGCGCCACTTCCGGCTTTTTTCTTATGTGGTGCTGAGGAATCGAACCCAGGGCCTCATGCAGCAAGGCAAACGCTCTACCACTGAGCCATCAAATTTTATTATTTTTATTTTTGTCAGCTGTGGGGCTTGAACACAGGGCCTGGGCTCTGTCCCTGAGCACTTTTGCTCAAGATTAGTGCTCTACCACTTTGAGCCACAGCTCCACAGCTGGTTTTAATGTGATTAACTGGAGATAAGAGTCTCATGGGAACTTTTCTGCTCAGGCTGGTTTTGAACTGATCCTCAGATCTCAGCCCCCTGAGTAGTTAGGATTACAGGTGTGAGCCACTGGCACCTGGCTTAGGATTTCATTTATGAGTTTCGTCATTCATTTGGCCATTCCTCAGCTGAGGAATACTTGAGTTGTTTCTAGTTTGGGGTAAAGATGAATAAAGCTTTTATAAACATTTTCATACAAACTTTTGTTTGAACTTCAGTTTTCATTCCCATTGGATAAGGACTTAGGGGTAGAATTTACTTTATATATATATTTTTCTCATTAAAAATTATCTTTAGCCACGCGTGTCCATGGCTCACTCCTGTAATCCTAGCTACTCAGGAGGCTGAGATCTGAGGATCATGGTTCAAAGCAAGCCCGGGCAAGAATGTCCATGAGACTCTTATCTACAATAAAGTACCAGCAAACCAGAAGTGGCACTGTGGCTCAAGTGGTAGAGTGCTAGACCTGGGTGCCCAGGTCCAGAGTTCAAGCCCCATGACAGCCCCCCACCAAAAAAAAAATCTTTAAATAGCTGCACAAAGGGTTTTCAACCCAACAAATCAGTTTATAAATCCAATGCATCTTGGATTATTTAGATGTAGACTGCAATGACAGAGATGTGGTTCCAGTGTGGGAGGGGCAATGACTAAAGTCTACAATGACTCCATGTTTCCAGCTTGAAAGTGAACAAGAACACTCATGGCCATTGTTGTGATGAAGACAGAGCTGAGTTGGAGGCAAGGCATCTGGATATGATAAATTTAAATTTCCTATTGGGCATCTGGCTGTTGATGGTCAAGAGGCAAATTTCGGTGGAGCTGAGGAGGTGCTTTTCAGTGGTGATAGATTGGTACCTTATTATACAGTCAAGTTATGGGAATGAATGTTGCGGGAAGATGATAAGGAAGGAGGATCTAGAGATGGTCTGGGGACCATCAGCCAGGCATGGGCCAAGGAGTAAAAGAGGAGTGTGAGTGCTCTGAGATACCTTGGAGAAGAGAACCACTGGGAAAAAGGGTGAACTTAACATTACATCAAGTACAGAAACAGCAAGTGCGACAAGAACTGAGGAAGGAGCTTGGACTGACCATGGTGAGGGGTTTGTGCACCTTGATCTGAGAGGAGTTAGAGGGATATAAAGATAAGAACCAAAGGGACTCCGAACTGTCCTAACCATGAGAAAGAATGCCTTGTGAAAACAAGATGGACAGGTGAATGAATGGGCAGATGAATGGCAAATGGACAGAGGATGGGCAAATGGATACAGATGGGTAGACAGATGAATGAATGATGGGTAGGTGGATGGGTGAATAAGCTGGATGAAGAAATGGTACTTATAAGGATGGAGGGACAAACAGATGGAGAGACAGATGAATGGTGGATAGATGGAGTTATGCATAGTGGTCTGAAAGATCAGAGAAGGTCTCATGAGTATCATGGGACTGAGCTGCACCTCCTTGAACAGAAACAAATATAGAGGAGTCTCCATCTAGGAGCACCTTAAGTCTGAAATACCCCAGTGTTCCTGGGACCATGGAGGAAACCAGTCTGTCTAGACCATGGGAAACTTTGAGAAGGACATTCAGAAGCCCTAAAATGAGCCAGCTCAGGACTCCCTGCCACCTCACAGCCACCTGAGAAGACACTCAGAGATTTTCTGAGCATCAGATGGCACAAGTGGGGAGGGAGAGGCATGGTGGGGTGCTTGCCTGCTACCAAGGGACAGATTTCTGAGAGGCTCTCTGCCCACTTACCATTCACTCAGGACACAGTATACCCACCACAGCTTTGTGCCTGTGTTCAACAGGTTCCCACTCCATCCTATCCCCCCAGAGGCAGGCACCAGGTGCTGGACCGGTGGATTTTGGTCTGCGCCTCAGTCACCACAGCCTGTTTTTGGCAGTGGAACCCAGCTTACTGTCCTAGGTAAGTGTCTCTCATGACCTTTTCCAGCCTGTCCCTCCCAATTGTTATCTGTTTTTCTCTCTTTTATTTTTGTTAGTCATGGGGCTTGAACTTGGGGTCTGGGAACTCTCCCTGAGCTGTTTTTGCTCAAGGCTAGCTACTGTTCTACCACCTTGAGCCATAGTACTACTTCTGGTTTTCTGGTAGTCAATTGCAGATAAGAGTCTCATGGACTTTCCTGCATGATCCTTGGATCTCAGGCTCCTGAGTAGCTAGGATTCGTGCCCAGCCAATTTTTCTCTTTTTTTTGGGGGGGCGAGGGAGCTTATTCTCCTTTGTTAGCCTTTAGGACTGGCCCTTTTCTTTCTTTTAGTCTGAAGGAGGTGGGTGGTCTTCTGTAATTACAGGAAGGTCCTTATCAGCATGAAGATCTACCTGCAGATTCCTGTGCCTATACCTGGCCTTGTCCCAGAGCCCAAGCTGAAGGTTGGCCAAGGATCAAAGCTTCTTCCCTTATGAGATAGAATGGGGACCAGGAGCTAGTCTGAAGAGTAGGACTGAGCCTTAGAGATGGTCCATAAGCCACAGAATCTGGACTTAGGGATCAGAAGTCCATCTAGGCTAGGAAGGCCACAAATGAGGCACAGAAGACACTGCTGAAGCTGTGACTTCCACCTCAGGAGATTAAAAAATTCATCCCAAGTAGAGATCAACAGAGGCAGAGGGAAGGATCTGGCTCATTCTAGGCTACAACTTTCAGATAATCTCTTGGGCCCTGAGGACACAGGAATACAGATAACTCAAACTGGGCAAAGTGATCAGAGTCTGGCCTTCCGAGGATGGTCACTCTTTTGTCCCTGAATCATTGGGCTCTGTGGCACTTGTCTGTTCATGAGCTTCCCACTTCCTCCTAGGGCACATTAGATTTAGGAATGGAGGAATGAGGCTGCAAATGGAGGTGGTATTCAGAGGCTTCCACGTAAAATCAGAAATCAGAAATCAGCAACAGCCAGGCCCTGGTGGCTCATGCCTGCAATCCTAGCTACTTATGAGGCTGAGACCTGAGAACTGAGGTTCAAAGTTAGCCTGGGCAGGAAAGTCTGTGAGACTCTTATCTCCAATTAACCACTAGCACTATGGCTCAAAGTGGTAGAGCATTCGTGTTGAACAGAAGAGCTCAGAGATAGTGACCAGGCCTTGAGTTGAAGCCCCTCAGCCTCAAACAAACAAACAAACAAACAAACCAGCAATAATCAGGATCTACTGAGGTAAGCAGAGGGCTGCCTTTCCCTGCAGCCCCAAGAACATAGCCAAGGCAGAATCTTATGATCAGGCCAATGGAACTAGGGGAACAGAAGAACATTGAAGGGGTCCTTCCTTGTCTGGGGAGAACACATGACTCACCAGGAGAGCTAAGAAGATGGGTAGAATTTCCTGTACCCTGGGCACAGATTCAAGGTATTCCCACACCCACCAGGATCTTCCTACCAGGCCGAGAAGAAAACCTTAATTGGCAGAGAATACTCTGAAACTTAGACTTATATTTATGCTTAGAAGGTTAGGGCCAGATTCTAAACTCAGACTTCAGAGATCAGGGAGGAAGAAGCATTAGTAGCCCTAGTGATATTGGGGAAACTGAGGCTGCAAGGGGTGAGACTAGACTAGGTTTCTGGGGTGAGCTTAGGGAGAGATTCTAGGATGGTCTAAAATTGTCTCGCATGGTGGGAAAAGAGGGTCTTTAGATGGACAAGGTGGCTACAATGAATGTTCACAATGAGTTTAGATGGAGGCTGGTCTTCCACCTCCTGGCTCTCTTTCTCCCTTTCGCTTTTTTTTGTTAGTCATGGGACTTGAGCTCAGGGCCTGGGTGATGTCCCAGATCTCTTTTGCTCAAAGGCTAGCACTCTATTCCGGTGGCTAGCACCACTTCCGGTTTTTTGGTGGTTCATTGGAGATAAGAGCCACATGGGCTTTCTTGCCCAGGCCAGCTTTGAACCATGATCCTCATATCTCAGTCTCCTGAGGAGCTAGGATTTCAGGTGTGAGCCACTGGCACCAGGATCCTGGCTCTCTTATGACAACTCTTGGCCTCTCCTCTTTCCATACAGGTCAGCCCAAGGCTTCCCCCTTGGTCACACTGTTCCCACCATCCCCTAAGGAGTTACAGGCCAACAAGGCTACCCTGGCCTGTCTGATGAATGACTTCTACCCACGCACTGTGATGGTGGCTTGGAAGGAAGATGATATCATCATCACTGAGGGTGTAGAGACCACCCAACCCTCCAAACAAAGCAACAACAAGTACATGGCCAGTAGCTACCTGATGCTGACACCCGACAAGTGGAAATCTGGAAGCAGGTATACTTGCCATGTCACACATGAAGGGAGAACTATAGAGAAGAGTGTGTCCCATGTAGAATGTTCCTAAGTTGAAGAATCTCATGCCCTTGAAGGGCTGAAGCTGAAGGATTCAGCATGGTCCTCTTTGTCTTCTAGTCTTACTTGTACCCAATAAATAATTTTTTAAAAGAAAGATCCTACTCTACCTCATTGTTTTTGTTGTTGGTTGTGGGGCTTGAACTCAGGGCCTGGGCACTGTCCCTGAACCCTTTTGCTCAAGGCTAGTGCTCTACCACTTTGAGCCACAGTGCCACTTCTGGTTTTCTAGTGGTTAATTGGAGATAAGAATCTCAAACTTTCCTGTCTGGGCTGGCTTTGAATTGTGTTCCTCAGATCTCAACCTCCTTAGGAGCTGGGATTATATGTGTGAGACACCAGCACCTGGCTCTCATTTGTTTATTAACTTCAAGTTTCATTTACAATTCCTAGTGGTTTCAGGGTGGGGTGGGATAATTCTGGTGGGTGTAAGCCTGGTGGAAAAGTAGCCCAGGAGAGAAGCTCACAGCCTGGGTGTAGGCTGGGAAATAGTCTAGTAACCTGGACATCAGCCTCCTTTCTCTCCTTCCTCTTCTTCCAGCACAGGGTTTCTTACTTCCTGCCTCCTTTCTCGATGAGCTGTTGAGAACTGTGGCTTTCTGAGACACTTCTTCTGCCCACTTTGGTCTGAGGGGACAAGGCATAGAGATAGTAAGAAATGGCCCACTCTCTACAGGATTAGAACCATAAATCCACTATTACCATAAACCCAATTCTTGAGTTCAATCTTAATACAGTTTCCAGATACCAAAGTTCTGTGCTTCTCATGATTTGGATTTATTTGTCCACTCAGATGTCCATCTGTTCAGCCTCCTAAGAACCCACCACCATGTATCCACCAATCCACCCACTTATCGCCCCACCATCTCCCTATCTATTGCTCGTCTACCATCTATTGCTCAGCTACCAACTTACCTATCATCATCACCTATAGTTCCCTAAGTCACCCATCTTTCCCCCCATCAATTTACCTACCCAACTACCCAAACTATCTAACCACCTAACTACCACACTACCTAATCCATCCATCCATCATCTGCCATCAATCTTTTTTTTTTTTTGGGTCCGGTCGTGGGGCCTGAACTCTGGGCCTGGGTGCTGTCCCTCAGCTCTTCAGCTCAAGGCTAGCGCTCTACCACTTGAGCCACAGCGCCACTTCTGGCTTTTTCTGCTTATGTGGTGCTGAGGAATCGAACCCAGGGCCTCAGGCATGCAAGGCAAGCACTCTACCACTGAGCCACCTTCCCAGCCCCTGCCATCAATCTTTTTAATCATTTATATATCCATTAGAACCTTCCTCTTCTCCCTCTTTCTCTCCCTTTTCCCTCCCTCCTTCATTCTCCTCTCTCTCCTCTCTACCTTTCTCTTTCCCTCCCTCCCTCAGTGGCTTATTGGGAGGATTGTACATAGCAGGTACTGGACAAGGGAAAAATGAGATGAAGAATTGGAAGACTTGGGAAGGGGATGTACTTTTTGGGTTTAATAGATTTCCATTGGACTACATGAATACTCAAAGGAGTGAATAAAATACTGCCATGTCAGGCACTCCAGGGTTCTAGGATCCAGGATGGGACTCAGGGTGTGAGAGGCAGCTTGGGGCAGAATCAGACCTGGGGCTGAGAGGGAACCAGGGTATAAGGGGAGGGCTTTATGCCACCAACTGTAAGCTTCACAGACATCAGCTACAGTTCTGCAGTCACCTGTCTCAGTGATGTTTGTGGGTTCTACACTTTGATGTCTTTTTCTGTACTTTTTTGGGAAGGGGTGGGAGTGGGAAGGAAGGCAGTACCAGGCTTTGAATACAGGTTCTTTTTTTTGGGTCCGGTCGTGGGGCCTGAACTCTGGGCCTGGGTGCTGTCCCTCAGCTCTTCAGCTCAAGGCTAGCGCTCCACCACTTGAGCCACAGCACCACCACTTCTGGCTTTTTTCCTTTTGCTTATGTGGTGCTGAGGAATCGAACCCAGGGCCTCAGGCATGCAAGGCAAGCGCTCTACCACTGAGCCACCTTCCCAGCCCGAATACAGGTTCTTGTACTTGCCTGTTTTTCTTGTTCAGCTGGCACATGCCCCTGGCCCAACTTTTTGCTGATTGTTTTGGAGATGGAATCTCATGGATTTTTTTCTGCCTGGGATGACTTTGAACCTCAGGTCTCCAGACCTCAGCCACTGACTAGCTATGATTATAGGTGTGAGCCATTGCTGCCGGCTGCAGGCTTGGTTTCTTTTCCCCTAATGTTTCTTCTCCCTGTCATCCTCAGTTCTGGTTTAGGTCAGAGTTCAGATAAAAACTTTAACCTGGAGAGTTCTTGGGTTGGGTGGCTAGCTGTAGTCAGAGCCACCAGAATTGGGAGATGTGACTTGTTCCAGCCCCTCTCTCCTTCTCCTGGCTTGATCCACTACTCTCCTCCTACCTCAGTACTCCTTGCCTTTCTGGGTTTCACTGGCTAATCCTTTCATCCAGAAATTCTGTGTTTTCCAAGATGGCTGGCTCACTCTTGGAGGGTGGAGATTACTTGCTCTAAATCACACATCATGTTAGAGGTATGCCTGGGAAAGTGCATAGGAGACATGACAGCAGTGACTAGTGTTGGTGAGAGCCAGCCCCCATTGGGCAAGCACACTGTGGGCATTGTCATAAGTAATCCCTAAACTCACCAAGGAGGGAAACTGAGGCACACAAGGATATGAAGTGAATTGTCCATGAAATAAAGATACTGGATCTAAGTAACATGCCTTGTCCTTACAGCCATCCTAGCGCCTTGCTGGGTGGTGGGGCCTTTTCACCCAGCTCTGAAAGGCCTAGAGGTGAGATAGGCCATTCATTAAATTGCAGATGTTTAGCCCCAGGAGAGCTTTGATATGGAGAATTTTTGTCTCTGAGTATTTCTTTAGATGGCTTGCTTTGCTTTCCTGAGTATTTTCCTATATGGTCTGCTTTTATTAGATTTGGTCTCCCACCCCAAACGTGGATTTTGCTTTAAAAACTTTGTGCAAGTGGTATTATGGGCTGCAGGTCTTTGAGACAGAAGTCCACCTGCAGTTGCTGGTTTTGTAATAAGGACTCCCAAATTGATATCTCAAGCTGTGGCTTCTCTGTGTCTTGCGAATGAATTCCTGTATAACACCCAGAGTTAAGGGCAGATGAAGACTGAGCTAAGTGTGGTTCATACCTATCTGTCCACCACAGAATCTCTTCTGGGAAACCATGAGACTTACGTTTCTTTGGGTCTGGCTTACTTCACTTAGTATAATTTTTTCCAATTCCTTCCATTTCCTAACAAATGGTGTGGTGTCATTCTTTCTGATGGAGGCATAGAATTCCATTGTATATATATAGACACCACATTTTCTTGATCCATTCATCTACTGAGGGGCATCTGGGTTGGTTCCATATTTTAGCTATGGAAAATAATGCAGCAATAAACATAGTTGTGCTGGTAGCTTTAGTATGGCCTTGTTTGTGATTGTTTGGGTAAGTGTCCAAAAGTGGGATTGCTGGATCGTAGGGGAGCTCTCTATGTGGAGTCTTTTGAGGAACTGCCATACTGTTTTCCAAAGAGGTTGAACAAGTTTACACTCCCACCAACAATGCAGTAGGGTTCCCTTTTGGCCACATCCCCTCCAGCATCTGTTGTTACTAGATTTCTTGATTATAGCCATTCTAACTGAGGTAAGGTGGTATCTCAATGTTGTTTTGATTTGCATTTCTTTTATGGCTAGAGAAGTTGAGCATTTCTTCATGTGTCTATTGGCCATTCTTACTTCCTCTTCAGAGAAGCTCTCTTTAAGATAGTAGCCCACTCATTAATGGGCGGTTGTTTCTTTGAAGATTTGTTTATGGAGGATTTAAACTTTTTTTTTGGTCGGCCGTGGGGCTTGAACTCTGGGCCTGGGCGCTGTCCCTCAGCTCTTCAGCTCAAGGCGAGCGCTCTACCACTTGAGCTACAGCGGCACTTCCGGTTTTTCTGGTGGTTATTGGAGATAGGAGTCTCACGGTCTCTCCTACCCGGGCTGGCTTTGAACCGCGATCCTCAGATCTCAGCCTCCTGAGTAGCTAGGATTACAGGCGTGAGCCACCAGCGCCCCGCGGATTTAAACTTTTGAGTTCTAAGTATATTTTACATATGAGGCCCTTGTCTGTTGTATGGCTACTGAAGATCGTCTCCCAATCTGTGGGTTTTCTATTGATCTTGCTAGCTATGTCCTTTGTTATGCAGAAGCTCTGCAGTTTAATGCAATCCCATTTATTCAACCTTTCTTTGATTTGTTGTGTTTCTGGGTCTTTCTTAAGAAAATTACAGCCTGTGCCAAAGAGCCCTAGAATTTCTCCTGTTCCTTCCTGCAATGTTTTCAGGCTGTCTGTTTTTACTTGGAAGTCTTTGATCCATTTGATCCATTTGAAATTGATTCTGGTACAGGGTGATATATGAAGATCTAGCTTTAGTTTTCAACAGGAGTTTAACCAATTTTGCCAGCACCATTTACTGAAAAGGCTGTCTTTCTTCCATCCTACTTTTTGGCCCCCTTACCAAAGATTAGGTGGCTATAGGTCTGTGGGTTCATTTCTGGGTCTTCAGTTCTATTCCATTGGCCCTCAGGTCTGTTCTTGTGCCAGTACCAAACTGTTTTGATTACTATGGCTTTGAAGTAGAGTTTGAAATTTGGTATTGATATTCCTCCAGCACTGTTCTTTCTGCTAAGGATCATTTTTGCTATTCAGGATCTTTTATTGTTCCATATGAATTTTTGGATTGTTTCTTCTATTTCATTGAAGAATGAGGTTGGGATATTGATGGTTATCACATTGAATAGGACTCCTTACTTCACTCCTGATGTGGGGTCAGGTTTTGGAAAAATGAATAATGCATGTCAATCTAGACCTGCCCAAAGGTTATGCTCATGATGCTGTTGAAATATATATACTGGGTCTAACTGAGGTCATCTTAGCATCTTGTTGGATGACAGGGACTTTCTGAGAACTCCAGAGATGATGTAGGACATTCTTTGAGTTATTAAGCTCCAAGGAAGTCTTACTCCAGAGAACTCTTGCCAATGGTTGTCCTTGATTACTCCCCCTAGATAATTGGCCCTTGATTGTCCCTAGATGATTTGCTTTACTTATATATAAACTTTTATTAGGTTTAGTTCCTCACCTGGCTTGTGTTATATCCAGCACTTGTGTTGGGTATAATTCCTCACACCATTTGGGTTTGGCCTACGTCAGCTCTGTGCTAGTTGTATTCGAGGCTGCAAGTTCTTTGGGATGTGAGTCCACTTACAGACATCAGCATTTTAATAAAGACTCTCAATTTGACCTCATAAAGTGTGACTTCTCTGTATCTCCCTGAGCAAATTCCTGTATAACAAGGTCAGCCAGAAGGAGTCAAGGAGACCACTGTTCTTATTTCTTCTTTGACATATAATCCAGCACTGTTTGCTGAACTATCATTATTTGAGTGAGATCTGCATGCATATTCTGGCTGTGTGCATGAAGGGAGAGACTCCCCAATGCTGCTTCTGCGTTTGTCCTGTTGGAAGTAGTAAGGTACCATTGTCCTTAAAGAAGGTTATTATTTTGTAACTGAAAAATTATATAGAGGGGCTGGGAATGTGGCTTAGTGGTAGCGTGCTAGCCTACATGCATTAGGCCTGGGGTTCAATTCCTCAGTATCACATAAATAAAATAAAAATTAAAATATAAAATTCACATATTTTTAAAGAAGATAATATAGAAGTAGATACTACCGAAATGTATTAGAAATAATAGAGCAATATCATAATATAGAAAATCAGGAGGTAGAGTCTGAAGGAATATGATTCCTCCAAAGTGACATCCTCAGAGACCACAACCTTTTATTTCTTTATATGCTGTTAATGTGGGGACTTACATTGAAAGAATATACTCGTCAATTTGCTCAAATAATACAAATGTGGCATGCAAAGTTGATAGGTTATTTTTTCAGTAGAAGATATTGAAATATTTTGGAGTCTCCATTTCTAAAATACCAGACAGTGTTTTACTCTGCAGTACAATTGGGCAATTCTCATTCGACTTGGGGGCAAATTCCCATTCCTGTGTCCATAGGATTTCAGGGTTGGATTCCACAGCACTCTTTCTGTATAGTCTAATTTTTTTTCTGTCAGTCATGGGGCTTGAACTCAGGGCCTGGGTGCTGTCCCTGAGCTTTTTTGTTCAAGGCTAGCATTTTGCCACTTTGAGCACAGTGCCACTTCCAGTTTCTGAGGGTTAATTGGAGATAAGATTCTCACAGACTTTCCTTCCCTAGCTGGCTTCAAATTGCAATCCTTAGATCTCAGCCTCCTGAGTGGCTAGGATTATAAGTGTGAGCTACTGGCACCTGGCTATAGTTTAATTTTTTGATGCCAGTTCTGGAGCTTGAACTCAGGGCCTAGGCACTGTCCTTGAGCTTTTTTCTCTCAAGACTAGCATCCTACCACTTGAGCCACAGCACCAATTCCAGCCTTTTCTATTTATGTGGTGCTGAGGAATCAAACCCAGGGTTTCATGCATGCTAGGCAAGCAATCTACCACTTGGCCACATTCCCAGCCTCTATAGTCTAATTTTTCTTTCTTTCTTTCTTTCTTTTTTTTTGGGTCCGGTCGTGGGGCCTGAACTCTGGGCCTGGGCACTGTCCCTCAGCTCTTCAGCTCGAGGCTAGCACTCTACCACTTGAGCCACAGCGCCACTTCTGGCTTTTTCTGCTTATGTGGTGCTGAGGAATGGAACCCAGGGCCTCATGCATGCAAGGCAAGTGCTCTACCACTGAGCCACCTTCCCAGCCTTATAGTCTAATTTTTAAAGACACTTTTATATACATAAACTTCAGCCTTAAAATTTTCAAATAGGGATGTGAGGCTTGATCCTTGAATAGGTGAGTACTTGTTTTGGTTTTATTAGTTATTAATTGTATTTGTGCAAGGATTCTTTTGCCCCATGATGGTTGAATTTGTGGTTCTTATTTCTATCTTGTGTCTGATTGTGGCAGGGGGACAGGTACCTAGGATAGTTTCAGCTGAGAATGCTGACTCCTATAGCATGGATCCTGAGTTTGTGTCTGGCAGAAAGCACCTTGAGCCAGGGATCAGTGGCTCAACCTATAATCCTTGCTACTCAGGAGCCTGAGATTTAAGAATTGCAATTTAAAGCCAGCTTAGGCAGGAAATCCAGCCAGGCAGGAAAGTCAGTGTGACTCTTATCTCCAATTAAACCCCCAAAAGCTGGAAGTAGAGCTGTGATTCAAATGGTAGAATGCTAGCCTTGAGCAAAAAAGCTCAGGAACAGCACCCAAGTCCTGAGTTCAGCCCTTGTATGGGTATCAAAAATCAAATACCCCCTTCCCCACATGCAAGCATCTAGATTATTTGGAGTGTTCTCAGCAATAACAACAATAGTATCTCTGTTTCCAGATATAACAATACTAAGTACTGGTTTCTAAGCCAAGAGCACTCAGTCTGGTAGTTTCTGGGCAGGTTGTTTACCACTATCACTGTGGTACTTTTGGTATACAGAAATTTTATCATGAGATACAGAGAAGCCATATTTTGAGACATTGATTTAGGGGTCTTTATTAGAAAGCCAGCAACTGGAAGCAGACACATATCCCCAGAAGTATTGCAGCTTCAGATATATTTCATTTGTTGGAAAACTGAGCCACGAGGGTAGTAAAGCAAAGAAAGAACAGAAAAACAATTTCAACAAACCAGATCAACTCTAATGGAGAGCTGAAGAGGGATGCATGGTGACCTGAGGAGAGTCAGGAGACATGAGGTATGGTGCAAAATGGCCACTGAGCTGAGGGTTATTGTCAGGGGCAGGGACACAGGGAGCTCAGTAGTCTTGTAAGTTCATGGTATAGGTTTGGCAGGTCCAGAAACCTATTGTTCAAGTCCCTGCCCCTGCCTCTAGGCATTTAGGCACGCCCATCACCTGGGGGTGGGACTTCACTTTCATCCACCAAGAAGCCAAGATGGTATGTTAGACCCAATTTCCTATCATGCACCGTGTTGCCAAGATGGTACGGTTAGACCCAGCACCCTTATTTTACCTTCTCTGTTTATAGACATTGCTCTTTAAACTAATGTCTAAAATAATGTAGAATATGCATGTAGAATATTAAAAGACAACCAAAAGCCTTTTCTTCAGATTGTCCTGTTCCAATTCTCCCAATCTTGTTGTGCAGTCACAATACATCTTATCCAAGTCTTGACCAGGCTGCCATCTCTTTTGTGACCGTAGAAATATCTCATAGAATGGGATCACTTGTTGCTAACTGTAACTTGAAGCATCATGACAGGATACTGGGCTGAAGAAAATTAGATGTAGACAGAAAAAGGGAAGACCAGGCATCCTAAGGCTCACCTGCATTTGGGGCCTGGGTTCTGACAAGAAAGTATATTTACTTGAGTTCACACAAGGAGGGTTACCATGGATATGTGCAAAAAGTAAAGCGTCTATATTAATATTACAATCAGAGTCAAACAGAGTTTGTGAGAGACACTGGTTCCCTTATTCTTTTTGCACCCCAGAGAAAGTCCAGACACAGTGCTCACTTATCTAACCCAAAGTTGTTAAGGTCTTCATCCAGCCTACAAGGCCACCAGCATAGCTGCTAGTCTCTTTATCCTTTCTAGAGCTGTCTTTTTAACCCTTCCATGGCCAGTTCTCACGTTCTGAGTGCTGTCGAGGTGGCGTTCCAACCTCTCAAACCTTTTTCAGGTTTCACATCTCAGCTTCAGAGTTCTCTATAGTCACTAACATACCTCACTAACAATAGTCACAATAGGACTTTCAGTACATTTTCCAGGAGACATTTCTATGTTCATTCTTGCAATGGCCAGGAAGCTCTGATTAAGATTGGTACCTCACAGTCATTCCTTTCTAGAAGAGCACACTAAATCAGTGATTGTGAATGGAGGAAATTTTCTCTTAGAGGGCATAGAGCTCTAAGCTTGGGTGTCTTATTGTGCACAAAGTGGGAAAGATGAGAAATCCTGAGTCTCTGTGACAGCTGGATGAAAACATCCCTATTGGAGTGAATGTGGGAAAATGGAGGTCACAGATTTTGTGGAGCAGTGGAGAACAGGAGAGCACCTTGAAAGAAGATCCAATATGCTGCTTATTGTGGCATGTGTACCTGGTATCTGTCCCTTACCACTGTTCCTTTGATGAAAATGACTTCTAGCAGGGCCAGAACCACAATCCTTGGTGGGGGGGAGTGCCTGGGGAGGAGGAAGTGGGAACAATGGAACAGTGGAACCATGGAAAGTTCCCATTGGGAAAGGGCAGGCAGGCATAGAAATGCACTGGGAAGTCAGGATGGGGAGAATGGGAGGGGTTTTGTTTCTAGAGGACAGGTGTATACTGTACTAACCTGTTCCTTGGGGTTTCACAGCTGACTTCACTGCCATCCCTTGAGTGCCTACTGTCCTCAGCCATGAGCCTTAAGAGGACCTTGAGTTCACCTTTCCTTGGCTCCTATACCCCAAGTTGTATGATTTTTCCCTTTTGGGTACATGAATGAAGATGTTACTGATTCCTAGTTCCTGAGGGAGCCTTGAGCCCAAGGAAGTGGGCATTGGGCCAGGAAGTCATCTATAAGAACTGATGCTCCTAAAATGGAGAGATAGTATAAAGCAGGACTAGGTGAAGTCTTTCAGAAGAGAACACGCTTTTTATACTTTGGTTTGAAGTCTATATCATCAAACATGGGTATAGCTATTCCTACTTGATTTGGGGGTCCATCTGTTTGGTTTATTTTTTCCCACTCTTTCTCCTTAATCCAAGGTTTTGGTCAGTAAAATGCATTTCTTATAGTCAATGAATAGGTCCTGCTTTTTAATCCACTTCACCATTCTATGTCATTTGATTAGAGAATGTAGACCACAAACATTTAGTGTTATTAAGCTATGGAATAATTCCTGCCATTTTGTTTTTGGAGTGTTTTCATTTGCTTCTTGTTTGGTGGGATTTATTTTCTCCTCTATTTTTTCATGGTTACATTTATCTTTCCAATTCTGTGTGTAAGATTCCTTTGACTATCTTCTGTAGTGCTGGTTTAATGATTATTAATCGTGTTATCTTTTGTTTGTAAGTGTAATGCATCTTTGTTAGTGCCAAAGGTGAGAGAAGGTCCAGGGTCCTTTATCCCTTTCAAGGGCTTATCCCCAGTGTCCTAATTTATTCCACTAGGGCCCATCTCTTAAAAGTCCCATCAGCTGTCAAGAGACATTGACTATTTTAAAGAATGAATCTTGTAATTTTCTATGTGAGACACAAACTCTGAACTTTAATGTTCACTATTGTGAATTGCCTTTGAAAAATTCTTTTGCAAAAAATTGATGTTAATGTACATGGTAAAAATAATTTTGACTCTTCAGCTTAGTGGAATTTGTTCAGTATTTCTGAATGTGCTCTTGTGGATTTTCTGAGGGAATTTCCATATATTATATTAGGTTCTCTATGAGTAGAGATAATCTGATATCTTCCCTTCCAAGTCAGAAAGTTTAACACAATCTTTGTCAAATTGTTCTAATAGAATTTGAACTATGATTGATAATCTCATTCATTGTGCTTTTTTTGTTTTGTTTTGTTGGTCATGGGGCTTGAACTCAGGGCCTGAGTTGTGTCCCTGAGTGTTTTCACTCATGGCTAGCACTCTACCACTTTGAGCCACAGCTCCACTTCTGGTTTTCTGGTGGTTAACTACAGGGAGTAAGTGGAGAGGGAGTGGCTAGAGAAGATCAAACCCCCTAAATCATGGAACCATAGTGGCTAGGCCAATGCAGATCTATCCTCTTCTACTCAGATCAGTGCCCCTCCACCCTCAGGTCTAGAAGTTCACCTAGGAAGAAGTATTAGGGTCTTTTCCATCTCTCATTCTTTGCTCTACATGCCCACCATATAGATCATCCATGGCTGCCACTAGTTCCTACCAGTAGATCCAGGGCTTACTAGTTCCTAGCAGTAGATCCCAGACTTACCAGTCCTCTTCCCTGGCAGCTGCAGACACACATGTTGCCATGTCTACTCCGGGCCAAAGCTGGAACCAGAAAAAATCCTGGATGGCAACTATGTAGACAAAACTTACCTGTGGAAAGGAGATGGTATGATATGATTCTCATAGCATCCACCATTGTCTAGATTGTGAATGGACTCGAGAACAAGTGGAAACTGTGTGCACTCTCAGCTCACTCACTTGCCAAGGAAACAATTTAAGTTGGGTGAAAGAATTGAAATTGTTGCCTGTTTTGTTTTTAATTTTGACCTGGGCTCTGTTCCAGCTTTTGTGCTCAAGAGTAGTGCTCTACCACTTTGAGCCACAGCTCCACTTCTGGTTTTCTGATGGTTAATTGGAGATGAGAGTCTCATGGACTTACCTGATGGCTTTGAATTGTGATCCTCAGATCTCAGAATCCTTATTAGCTAGGATTACAGGCATGAGCCACCAGTGCCTGGCTGCCTATTTATGTCTTGAAAGCCAGCCTCATTCCAGATCCTGCTGGAAAAGAGGGTTGGGGTTGGGGAGGTGGGGTAGTACAAGAAACTGATAATAAAATGAAGGACTAGCAGTATCAATGGCAGTCTCAGGAAGCAGCTTTATTAATTTTAGTGGTTTGAATTTGTGTTTTAAGAGAATTGGGGAGCACCAAGGTGGGAGTCCATATGTAGTAATGGTGAATATGTTTGTGGTGAATACATTATGATATTGATGTTTTTCTAGAAAGCATCTTTCTACATACATAGCCCAATAGGTCTCATTTCCCTTTCCCCCAACCCAAAAGTAGTCACACAACTATACTCTTTATATAGTCCTTACCATATTCAGATTTGAAAGTTTACTTCAATCTTCTCCTCCTTAGATGGAGATAGTCCAAGATGAATGATCCAGGATTTTGGCCCTGCAAATGGAAGAAGCCAATATGAAAGCAGACTTAGATCCTGTTGTGGAAACTCTGCGTTTAGTTATACAAGAGACAACATGTTCCTATGCCTGGAATTCCTGGAAATACATTAACCTATAAGAACTCAAAATACATCTTGGTTGTTAGCTTTGGTATCCATCATTGTATTGTCAATCTCCAGTATAGTCAGGATAGAATGTGTGAGCATCTGACCCTAGCTGACCTCCAGCACAAACAGTGTCATTGTTTGGAGATCAAATGTGAACGGGGGCAGCCATGACTATGTAGATACATGCATATTACCTGGAAAATGAAAGCAGGGATGAGCTTAAATAATTAGGGCTTGTGTGTGTGTGTGTGTGTGTGTGTGTGTGTGTACTTGCATGCCAGAATTGGACCTTGAACTCAGGGACTGGGTGAGCTTCTTTCTGCTTAAGGCTAGTGCTCTATCACTTGAGCCACAGCTCTACTTCTGGCTTTTTAGTGGCTAATTGGAGATAAGAGTTATATGGACTTTCCTGCCCTGGCTGGCTTTGAACTGCAATCCTCAGATTGCAGCTTCCTGAGTAGCTAGGATGACAGGCGTGAACCACCCAGCACCTGGCTAGTAGGGCTTTAAAAATTTTTTTTATTGACGGGCTGGGAAGGTGGCTCATTGGTAGAGTGCTTGCCTTGCATGCCAGAGGCCCTGGGTTCGATTCCTCGGCACCACATAAGCAAAAAGAAAAAAGCCGGAAGTGGCACTGTTGCTCAAGTGGTAGAGTGCTAGCCTTGAGCTGAAGAGCTGAGGGACAGCGCCCAGGCCCAGAGTTCAGGCCCCACGACCGGACTCCCCCCCAAATTTTTTTTATTGTAAAGATACTATACAGAGGGTTACAGTTACATGAGTAAGGTAATGAGTATGCTTCCTATTGAGCATTATTACCCCCTCCATTGTTTTCCCTCTACTATGTAGGGCTTATTTTTAAGTGTTACAATTTCAGTAGTTACAAATCTTTAACAATTTTTATTTTAAAAAGAGCAAGTCAATATAGTAGAAAAATTCGTGTAGAATTGAATCCAGTTTCCTGACCATGGTTTCTTTCAATTGAGTACTAACTCCTCTAGATGATACAATGTGTACAATAGCAACACATGCAGATCCTAGGAACATATGATCTTGAAAGAAGTTGTGAAGGAGACAGTGGTCATTTAGCTTGGCTTGTGAATGGGTAGAGAGAAACTTTGGACCCTGTCATTGATACATGTCATATGTTTTAGAGGTTGTTCCCTTAAGTGGAACATTTCATAGTGGTTGGATTGACAAGCCAAAGGCTTTGCCATTTCTGTTTTGCTCTTCTTAAGTCTTACTTTTACCTCATGTCCATATCAACTACTGCTCCAGAGGAACTTAAGAATGATACCATGAGCTTATTGTTACTTTGTGTCCTTTTAGCTTCCTCCACATATTTGTTAAGAGGTCCTTTCTGATGACATGCAAAGAATAGGGGTAAGGTTCCCCCGACCTGGTTTCCCCACCTGCCCACACTGATAAGGTTACTAGAAATCGAGTGCAACCAATTAACCTCAGCCATGAGGTCTGGCATTAGAAGATTTCAACCAAGACATGAAAGTAATGAAATTAAAAATGTTTATTAAAGAGAGCAAGATACATTAAAAAAGAACAGTGGTTTCAGGCATAACTCTAGAACAAAGCAATAGGATTTACTTAAAGAGAATCAAAGCCTTGTAGCACCTTTGGAAGTCTCTATAATTAGGTAGCCACTGGGTAGTTGTTGCCTAGGAGTATATAAGACATGTCTGTAAAGAAGCTAAGTGATCCTCATTATTACATGCCATGTTCAGGACATCAGCTCTCAGCTCAGTAATTACAGCCCATATACTGTACATACATCTCTGGTCCAGTTAGGGAATTGATCATGCATTGTTTTTCCTTGATTGGCTGACAGCTGAGTCTGGCATATATTTTCAGGGTCTGGAGGCCTTGTGTTTATTTTGCTCATTGTTTCAGAATCAGGGGCCAGGGTATTGTGGAACAAAATAGAATATGGGTCTGTGCACCTATGTGAAGAATGTAGAATCCTTAGTAGGTCCCTTTTGTTCAATTGCTTACCATGCTTCTTTTCCTAGTTTTATCAGGATGTATGAATATAGATAGAGACAATGGTGTGATTGTGCGATAGAAGCAGGTACCAGTTTCCACTTTACATCCGCTTGTGGAAAATGCCTGACAGTGGGTCTACATGTGCACATTGCTGGTCTAGACACAGGTTTAAACTGCAGAGATTCTTGCAGATCTCCAGCTTCCCGGGGTGCCCAGGCTTCCCAGCTGTTCTAGTTTTAGATCCCTCTGTGGGATGAAGTTTTTCACTTTAAGGCAAGTTTCGTGCAGTGGTAAGGCTTTGCTTAGAATCTGGTGTTGTTCTTCCTGTTCTCTTTACCTGGCCTGGATGATAGCAGTCACAGGTAATTTTTTGACAAAATTCTCCAAGCCCATTCCTAAATGCTGTCTGTCAATCTATCTGTAGGTGGTGGGATCCTGGCCCTGGCTGATCATGTGTCATCTTCATGGCTCCTCACCCCTGAGCCTCAGCCCTGCATTGCCTGTTTGGGTTGCCATGTATGATGAATAAGTTCCTAGGCCAGTACTGCACTCCATGATGGAGAGGTTCTGTACTCAAATTTTCCAGTCTCTTGTGCTCAACACTGTCAGGAGTCTGGGCAGGATCTGATCCAACGTCAGAAGAATATGGGTAGGTTCTGACAACAGGGTCATTTCCTCTTTTTCTTTTTTTTTGGGTTGGTTGTAGGGCTTGAACTCAGGGCCTAGGAGTTGTCCTTGAGCTGTTTTGCTCAATGGTAGCACTCTATCACTTGAATCACAGCTCCACTTCTGGTTTTCTGGTGATTATTTGGAGAGAAGAGTCTCATAGACTTTTTCCTGCCTGGCTTTGAACCTCGATCCTCAGATCTCAGCTTCCTGAGTAGCTAAGATTACAGACATGAGCCACCAGTACCCAGCTCATTTCCTTCCTTGTTATTCTCACTTGTAGACAATGTGCCGAGCCTGGCAGGCTCATGTAGGCCTAGCTATCGACTTCACTGTTTAATGTCTCCAGGGCCTCACACAGTACCTGGCTGTGTGTCTGTGCTCAGAGATTACTTAAGGGAGTGGATCATTCCTGAAAACTCTCTGTAAAGGAATACTATATATTGGAGGGCTTCCTTGTCTTTGTGACTGACTGTACTATCCAATGTGCATGCTGATATTACAATGCTATGCTCTTTCTATATATGTTAATTTAAACAGGGGAACTTAAAACATTCAGAATCTTGTTCTTCTGGCTACATATAGCTATTCAGTAGACATGTGTTTAGAACACAGTGAAAATATTCCCATTCTCTTGTGGGCAGCTAGCTTGGGGGGAGTCTCTCATTGATCTCTGATGTGTGTGCATCTGAGGTTGAATTTCAGGTTGACACAGTTGGAAACAAGAGTGTTTGTTAATGGACTAGTGGATGTGAGGAGCTGAGAGATTTCTGTCAGCTGCTGTCTCTCATGTGGCTAAGTTTCTAAACAGTCCATTTTTTTTTTTAATTGTGAAAATACTGTACAGAGGGGTTACAATTACATGGGCAAGATAATGAGTACATTTCTTATCAAGCATTGTAGCCTCCTCCTTTGCTTCCCCTTCCTATCCCTTCCCCTCCTCCCCCCCCGCCCCCCTACCCAATCTTCCCGCCCCCCCCCCCCCCCCCCGAGCCCCCAGCACCAAAGTTGTAAAGTTCGTTTTTGACATAATGACTTGTACATCTCATTGTTGCAATGGGTCCACCTGTATCCCTATTTAAACGATTTGTTTTTTCCTTTCCCCTCCACAAATTATACCCATATCAAATACAGTGAAAGCAGGGGTTATACTGTGGGGGAGGGACATACAAAGCAACAAAGAAATAACCTTATAAATGTGTTAGAAACAATCACATGAAAGAAAAAAAAACATTTGAATACATATCTTAGGGTTCATTTCCCTAAAATCACCTTATCTGACCTTTTCTCTTGACTCAGACATATACTAGATATTGCAAGTAAGGGAAACCGTGGGACCTATGTTTCTTTGGGCCTGGCTTACTTCACTTAATATAATTTTTTCCAAGCCTTTCCATTTCCTAACAAATGGGGCAATGTCATTCTTTCTGATGGAGGCATAGAATTCAATTATGTATATATACCACATTTTCTTGATCCATTCATCTACTGAGGGGCATCTGGGTTGGTTCCCTATCTTAGCTATAGTAAATAATGCTGCAATAAACATAGTTATGCTGGTAGCTTTAGTGTGGACTTGTTTGTAAACATTTGGGTAAATGCCCAAAAGTGGGATTGCTAGGTCATAGGGGAGCTCTATGTGGAGTCTTTTGAGGAACCTCCATACTGCTTTCCAAAGTGGTTGAACAAGTTTTACACTCCCACCAACAATGCAGTAAGGTTCCCTTCTGTCCACATCCTCTACAGCATCTGTTATTAGAGTTCTTGATTTTAGCCATTCTAACTGGAGTGAGGTGGTATCTCAATGTTGTTTTGATTTGCATTTCTTTTATGGCTAGGGAGGTTGAGCATTTCTTCATGTGTCTATTGGCCGTCCTTCTTTCCTCTTCAGAGAAGTTTCTCTTTTTTAGCCCACTTATTTATTGGGCAGTTGTTTCTTTGAAGATTTGTTGTTGGGGGATTTAATTTTTTGAGTTCAAGGTATATTTTAGATATGAGACCCTGGTCTGTTGTATGGCTAGTGAAGATCTCCCAATCCGTGGGCTTTCTATTGATCTTGCTAGGTATGCCCTTTGCCATGCAGAAGCTCTGCAATTTCATGCAATCCCATTTGTCCAACCTTTCTTTGATTTGTTGTGTTTCTGGGTCTCTATTAAGAAAATTTCAGCCTGTGCCAACAAGACTTAGGGTTTCTCCTATTCCATCCTGTAAAGTTTTCAGAGTTAAACAGTCCATTCTTGTTGAAGGCCTTGAAGTCCTTAGAGCCTAAGGAGGGTCTGAGAATCCAGGGAAAGAGCAGGGAGCTATTGAATATGCAATGTGAACTCAAACTAGAATAGTGAGGATGAGAGTGCTGTTCTGAAATCACTCACTGTTTGCATTTCTAAAGGCTTTACAGAGCCCTTTTTTGAAGAGTCCACAAGTGAAGAGGAAGATCATCCAGGCGGATAGCGACACACCGGCTGTATCCCCAGGGGAACCAGTTTGAGGACCAGTTATGTTTCCCTTGCTTCTTTGAGTCCTAGGAGATTAAGTGAACAAGAGGAGAAAACTGGATACAGAAAAGAGAAATGAGCAGAGGAAAGGCAAAGGCAAAGGAAGCAAAACAAAGGAAAAAAGGAGATGGAATGGAAGATTTTCACCTAACTTAGTGACAGTAGAAAGAGGTTTTGTGTTCATGGATATTGAATATGCAGTTGTATAACCATTTTTTTTTTATCATTTTGCAAAGATTAGCTTTTCTGTGCTCTTGCCACTGCCAAGATCAGAAGAAGCTTGGGGTTTGATTGTGCAATGCTTTTGAGAAATAAGCCCCAATGATTTTTTCCCCCTGACTTTGGCACCAACTACTCTCTTAGAACACTTACTTTTTCTTCTCATAAATTATCTGAAGTTGAGAAGTCTAGTAGGAGCACAATTTATTTTTCAGCCTTCTGGAACTGAGTAGTCCAAGTTCAAAGTGCCAGCTTCTGGTTTGGTGAAGGCTCTCCTTCTGAGTTTTCCCATGGCAGAATGCATTCTGACAGCAGATGAGACAGGATGCTCTCACTTACAACTTCAACCCTGGAGACAAAGCTGCTCTGGCATGGGCCAGGGAATGGTGAGAAGTTGCCCCTTTTCTCCTCCCCACCACTCCTGGATTGTGGGGCACTTGCTATGGCGGGTTGGTTCAAGCATATTTTCTCTGGTATTACTCTGTGTGTCCCCAGGACCCTAGAAAAGTCAGGGAGAAGCAGAACCTGGCCTTTGCCAGCCTCCACACCTCATTCAAGCTGAGGTTTCCAATTTCTATTCATTTGTGAGGACTGTGTCCAGCTTCCTGGCCAAGTAGCAATGCTAAAGGATTGAAGGAAAGGGTTACTGGGCTTGCTGTACACAAGCCATTAAGTCCCAGGGCTTGATTTCTTGGAACTGAGCAGACCCAGGAGGGAGTCTCTGAGCATCAAGACCAAGAGATAGTTGCTACTCTCAGATCATTGTACCAGAGTGTGCTAATGTGTTCTGGCTTCAGCTAAGTTCCTACGTGTTCAGTGACCACAGATCTGCCCAGTGATCTTCCCTCCTAGTCCATCCATGGCTTGTTGCAAACCTAGGCAAGCCCCATTTCTGTATGTGGCTCCATACCTTGCCTTACTTGCAGATCAAAGGGGATTGGGTGAATTATATTACTTTTAAATTTGTGTTTCTCATCCCTAATGGTCCAGAAAACATATAGAGTCGATATAACAATTGAATATGTTTGAATTACCTAAGATACTGTAATGCCTAAGACAGTTCTCTACCTATGGAGTTGGTTGCCATTGTCTTCTGTGGAAGATCACATGGTTCCAGCCCATAACAAATGCTCCTGACCTAGGAAGTGACCCATTCATTTCTTGGAGTGGAAAGACTTCCTTTAATAGCTTCTTTCTAGGATTTTGTATTGCAAAAGAATATGGTATTTAGGGGGCTGAGAAGGTGGCTCAGTGGTAGAGCGCTTGCCTTGCATGCCTGAGGCCCTGGGTTCGATTCCTCAGCACCACATAAGCAAAAAGGAAAAAGCCTGAAGTGGCGCTGTTGCTCAAGTGGTAGAGTGCTAGCCTTGAGCTGAAGAGCTGAGGGACAGCGCCCAGGCCCAGAGTTCAGGCCCCACTACCAGACCCCCCCCCAAAAAAAGAAAGAATATGGTATTTAGCAGTAGAGAAGGAGAAAGCAAATAGGCATTATTTAGGAGGAAAAAAGCAAACAGGGAAGATGGGGGGGAGTTAACCAAGTATTCTGAACAGAAAGTCATGGAGCTAGTGATTATCTCTTGGAGGGAAGGAATGTCACAAATGTCACTCAATGGTTGTGGTGGTGCAACTGGAGGGCAGGAAAAATACGTTGGAGTGACCACTTCCCTTGTAACAGGAGGAGGGTGCTCCAGACCTTGAGAGAGACGTGTAGGCTTGAGAGAGAGCATTCTAAGATGGGATGACAGAGTCTCAGGAGCAGTGGGGGTCCAAATTCTCATCTCAACTATTTTTTTTAAGCTACAAGCAAACTTTAATGGAGGGCTATAGACAAAAGGGTACATTCCAAGGAGTAGAAGACCAAAAATTAGGACGCATTTAAGCAGTTCTGGTAAGGGGATCCAGGAATTGCCGCACTAAGGTAAGTACATCCAGGGACTTCTGTCTTTTGACAGGAATGACTGCAAAAAGTAAAAACACTCATCATCCTGCATCTTTCAGCCAGTGTTTTCCCACCGGTGTCATTCATAGTGCATAGTCAGATCACTTGCTGCCAGTCACAGTCTTCCATAGGGCTTTAAGACTCCTATAAAACAGCATATAATTACTTTCCTAATCACTCTCTCTCTTTCTTTCTTTCTCTCCTTTTTGTCTTTTTTTCTTTTGGCAGTGCTAGGGGAATGAACTCAGGGTCTCAATCTTTTTAAAAATTATTATTAAATAGTTCTACAAAGAGGTTACAATTCCATATGTCAGGTTATGAGTATAATACTTCTTGGTGAATGTCACCTCTTCCTTTGTTCTACCTTCTTTTCCCCTCCTCCCATCCTTATCCTCTAGTTATGTAAGTTCAGTTTTTATATAAAGCACATTGAGGGCCTCACTCTTACTAGGCAAGTATTTACCATTTGATCCTAGTCCTTTTGCTTTTAGTTTGTTTTACAGATAGGGTCTCCCACTTTGGCCTTAGCCTACCCAAAAAATAATCCTCCCAAATCTGCCTCCCAAGAATCTAGGACCATTGGTATTTACTAACCATACCTAAGTTGATATTGAGATAGGGTCTTGCTAACTTTTGCCTAGCTGGCCTCAAACTATGATCCTCTTTATCTCTGTCACCCGAGTAGTTGGGATTACTGTTGAGAGACACCTGACCTTTCCTTTTTTCATCCTCTGTTTCATTCTTGTTCACAACTCCTGTGTTTAGTTCTTCTCTTCCCTATTTTTTCCCATTTTCTATAATTTTCAGGCTGAAGGACTTGGTCTTACCCAGGACAGTTGTCAGACAGTGGTGTGCCAGTAAAAGACAGGATAGGTCCTGAGGAATGGATACTCAGGTGATTTCCTCAAATGTAAACATCACATCAGAGTGTACATAAGGAAAAAGGTTTGTAAGGACCTAACTAACTATACCATCTTATGAAGGGGCCACTGTCTTTAAGGCTTCTGATTGGCCCAAATATCATTATGTGGCCCTTGAATGTTGTTATATATAAACATGTCTCCTGCTCTCCTCTCCTTTAACATTATACTCTGTCTGAGCCCAGACCATACCAATAAATGGAAGTGAGCAGGCAGGCAGACAGCTGGGGCTGAGGCCCATCCTGCTGGAGGACCAGCAGATCCAGAACAGTCAGGTTCTGCTCTGGGCATTCACACAGAAATATTCTTTTTTTTTTGACATTGATCAAGATACTTTATTCTAAAAAACTGGCATGTTGAATTGTAACTCCTTTGAACAACTACTTAAAGACAATAAAATTCTAATAATAAAAAGAAAAATAAACACAAATGACAGCAAAAAAAAAACATTCTTTGTGCTCATCTTAATTTACTAACTGCTATCACCAGTACCAGAAAAAAAATAACATTAATCTACTCTCTGTCCTTATATATTTAAGTTTTCGGGGAATTCCATAAACGGAGTAATATAATATATGGCATTGTGTGACTTCTTTCAGTTAATCTATTTTCTTTAAAGTTTATCCATATGTTAACATTACTAATACTTAATTAGCTGTTAAATCTGTTAATTAGCTGGATTGTGAAAGCAAATAGTGCATATTCAAGAAATGTAGGCTTTCTATCTACTTTCCCCAAGAACCTTTGCTCTCCTGACCCCTGGTATTTCAAGGGAATCTTATAGTCTCCGTACCAACCTTCACACCAAGCTTGAAATGAGAACCCTTATAACAAACCATATCAGAAACAGAATTCCACCAAAGGGAATCACATCCTTCATTAATGGAGTCCAGATGGTGAGGAACTAAAGGGATTTCCTTTCGTTATATTGCTGTCATTGTTTATAAAGAATGCAAAGCTTCATTTAATTAATTTTTAAAGGAAAAATGTGTCAAATTCTATCCTAGACCATTTTGTGGACTTCGTGTCTCCTGTGCAAAGATCTAAGAACACCATCCTTCCCCCACTAGTTCTTTTAAAACTCATCCCTTAATATTTACCATCAGATAAGAAGTAAGCAAGCATTGAAGGGCTGCAAAACCCACCGTAAATATAATCCACCTCATATCTTCAAAACTTAACTTTTAGTCAATAATTTTAGGCTTGTTCCTTTACAAGAGCTATATTTCATGCATACAGCAAAATAAACCCATTTTTTTTCTGTTCCCCTTCTCTGAGGAGACTTGCCCTCATCTTGAGTTTCAACTTAAAGCGATCCTGGATATGACCCCATTCTACATTCTTGGGCACAAAGGTTTCAGAGATGCCAATTTTCAGCCCCAACATCAATTTTCCTATACTCTCCTTTGGGTTATTATTTTTCTATACATTTTTATTTATCAAGACTCTCCTTTATGCTTCTCCTTATTCTTCAGGTATCTGGAGTTTATCACAGCTGTATTTCTGGAAATACTTCCTCTTTACTTTCCAAATTTACTTCCCTGATATGGCAGCCAGCTTTTGGTGTGCCTGACGGGCCATTTCACAGCCTTTGGTTCTTGTCTTGTGCATTTCCGCTCGGAGTGAGGGACAACTGACCGAGACGTCCCCAATAGAAATGACCAACTCTCGGTACAGGGCCACTTGCGTGTTGAGCTCTTGGACCAACATCTTGCAGTCGTCCAGGGTTCGTTGGGTTTTGTGGGTGCCTTCGCCGCCGCTGCCCCTGCGCTCCCAATCCCGGCTCTGCAGCGGGGGTTTGCTGATCTGGAAGATCGAGGAGCGAGTGGACCGGCTGGGGCGCTTTTGGCGCCCATTCGGTGCAGAATTCACGCATACACATCCAGCAAGCCGAAGCCCGCTGGTGCAGTGCGCCCCGGCGCGGGCGGCCCGGTGGTTGCCCTGCGCGCCGCCTCCAAGCCGCCGGAGCCGGGACCCGAGGCGCGCCGGCGGCTTCACCAGGCTGGGGCTGGCTGCGCGGCTGGGTAACCTTCAGCCTGAAGGAGAGCCGGGGTGGCGCTGGCCGGGCCGTGCAGCATCGCTTCACCTAGCAGCGAGGAGAGGGCGCGATCAAGTTCTGCTCAGCAGCATTGCGGGCCCTGTCCCGGGAGCTGGGTGCTGGCGCGGGCTCGCACCTCCTTCCTCTCGGGAATCCGGGCTGCCCGGCGGTTTCCGAGTTTCCATTCAGATGGGGGGTGGCGGGGGGGGGGGGGGGGGAGGGGGGGGCGGTGCGGGAAGTGCAGCTTGCAAAGGTGTGGGGAGCCGCGAGCGGGATGGGGTGTCGCTCGTCCTTCCGTGTCTGCCCGCCGCGGCGCTCAGTGGTCTCTAACACAGACATATTCTTATTCCAAGTGGCTCTTGTATTTCTATTCAGAAATACTATGATGGCAGCAACTTATCTTTATCTGGGCTCCATTGGAAGCAGGGAGGTCTCAGTGAACTGGAAGAGGAGGAGAAATGTGTGTGTGTTGGGGGCTGGAAGGGGACAAGGCAAAGGAATAGAGGTTTCCATTACTTGCTTAGCTTTCTTTCCAGCACATCAAAAATTCCAGCCAAATCCAATAGAGCTCAGATTGATCATTGGTGTGTGTGTGTGACAATAAAAATGGAGATAAGAGGAAAGTCAGGAGCCCGAGCTCATGCCACAGCCTCTGTGGCTCCTGATAGGCTTCTGACAGACTGAGCCTCCCCAGTTGTAATGGCAAGGAGACTCTGCAAGAGGGTGGAAGGCCCACCATGTGCATGACTTCCAGGAGTCTGTGCATTGTGTCCTTTGTGGAGGTGCTACCAAGTGCTTTTCACTCTTAGTCTATAGGAAAAGCCTCCCCCTTCCCATACTGAACAGGAGGCATGGTTAGTGAATCCATGGGTGTGGGAGAGGTTGGAAAGTAATCCTGTTGAAATGAGAAGTTGAGAGAGAGAGAGAGAGAGAGAGAGAGAGAGAGAGAGAGAGAGAGAGAGAGAGAGAGAGATTGGAGGGGGGGAGGTAGTGGGCCCTTTCTCACAGCCCACCCAGACCAGATTTGCCTTTTGGGGGTGCTCAGCTAGTACTGCCTGCAGTGGAATACCATGGGATCCAAGACCAACTGAGATTTGCCAAGCCTCTTGGGAGCCCCTTGGGACCTGCAGTCTCTCCTGGCACCATTTCTTTATCCAAATATAGCTATGATTTTTGTGTGTGGGTAGAGGCTGGAGATGTGGGGGAGGGCAGGTTATGGTTCTACCCTGCTTATCAGATTTCCTGTTCCTCAGGGTGTTTAGGTGTGTGGGCTGGGCCATTCCATCCTAGATTGGAAAGTCATTCTTTCCTCTCTTTTGGCCCACTATTAGCCAAGCAGTCCTTAAAGGCTGCCCAGGAGAATGCCCAAGGCCATTTTTTCCTGGAAGACATTTAACAATCTCTCTTTGTCCATAGAGAGCTTCCTCAGTAGGCTAAGGAAGACAGATCATGTAGCTTTGGAACTGAGCATGGAGGAGGCTCAAAGTCACCTTCCAGGATCTTAGGAGCCTTTTGGATTCTACTGGCTGGCTCTGTTGTAACCTCCTCCTCCATCTCTGCATCTCCCTGTGAGCCAGCCCTCCTTCCTCATCTCTGCATCTTCCCTGTGACTCTTAATCTTGTATCTGTATTGCAGATTCCTGTACTGCCACCAATTGAAGCAGCAACAAGGATTACTGAGACTTAGAGGAGCTGGAGATTCTGGAGGAATCAGAAGCTCACGTCAGACTTGCCTTCTAAGGACAGCAACTTCCTCTGTACATCCTCTAACTTCGTTAATTTGGTGATCACTCATGCTAAGTTATTTTAATTGTAGGAAGTTTAATTGTAGAAAGATATACCCTATATAGATATCCACCATATATATATGTATGATATACAGATTTCATCTACCCCATTCCCATTGGCCTTACTGCCTCCCCCACACTTCATTATCACATCTAATGCCATTAATCACCATTACAAAATAGTCTTCCTGTCTTAAACATTCTTCTGCCCCATCTATTAATCCCACTCTCCTTCTCCCAGCATCTCTAGCAACCACTGAAACAATCTCCATTGTTTTCTATCCTTGCATTTCACACAGCTAACATTATGTAGTATGTAGCTTTTCAAACTAACTGACTTCACTTAGCAATATAAATTAAGATGTCATATATATATATATATATATATATATATATATATTTTTTTTTTTTTTTTTTTTTGTCGGTTGTGGGGCTTGAACTCTGGGCTTGGGCGCTGTCCCCGCGCTCATCAGCTCAAGGCGATGAGCTGTGACTCTACCACTTGAGCCACAGTGCCACTTCCGGTTTTCTGAATTGTTTATTGGAGATAAGAGTCTCACAGACTTTCCTGGTCAGGCTGGCTTTGAACCGCGATCCTCAGATCTCAGCCTCTTTAGTAGCTAGGATTACAGGTTTGAGCCACTGGTGCCCGGCTTTTATATGTTTCTGTAACTTGATAGTACAGTGATTTTTGTCACTAACTAAAATTTCCGTGGATGGACATACTAGTATTTGTTGGCAGATTCTTTTTTTTTTTTTTTTGTCAGTTGTGGGGCCTGAACTCTGGGCCTGGGCACTGTCCCTCAGCTCTTCAGCTCAAATGCACTCTACCACTTCTGATTTTTCTGCTTATGTAGTGCTGAGGAATCAAACCCAGGGCCTAATGTATGCGAGGCAAGCACTCTACCACTGAGCCACATTCCCAACCCCTGTTGGCAGATTCTAATGCTGAAGGACACCTGGGTTGCTTCCAGTCTGAGCAACTCTGAGGACAGCTGCCACAAATATTCCTATGGAAGTTTTTTTCCAACATAGTTTTAAAAAGTTTAACTGGGAGAATGCGTAAGATTCTTGCTTGTCTGGTAAGATCATGATTTTCCAAGTTGGAAAATCAGCTTGGCCTGTGTGTATTCTTTTTTTGAAGTGATTGTTGACTCAATTTCTTTCATAGATATAAGTACAACTCAGATTATATTTCTCTCCTTGAGAAAGTTTTGGTAGTTTCAGCCTTGGAAGGAATTGGTTTGATTCTTCTATGCTATCAAATATGTGAGCAAAGAGTTGTTTAAAATAATCTACTATCAAATTAATGTCCATGCAATAATGTGTACATGCATACATATGCACACACACATGCATACAAACACACAGAAATATCATTACCAACTGTGTGTAAACAACCATTTCACTGGCAATATTTTTTTTCTCTTTTAAATTAAATTGTTTTTGTCAGTCATAGGGGATGAATTCAGGGCCTGGTTGCTGTTCCTGAGCTTTTCTGCTCAAGCCTAGTACTCTGCCACTTTGAACCACAACTCTATTCCTGGTTTTCTGGTGGCTAATTGGAAATAAGAGTCTCACAGCCTTTCCTTCAGGCTTTGAACTGTGATCCTCATAGATCTCAGCCCCCTGAGTAACTAGGATTGCAGGTGTGAGCCACCAGTGCCTGGCTTTAAAGTTATTTTTAAAGTGGTTATACAAAGGAGTTTTAATTAAACATTTCTTTTCTTCTATGGAAATGCATTTAGTAATTGCATGAATTATACATCCCTCCTGGAAAGCTATCTTGTGGCATGTGTAGGTTGCTTTCTTGTCTTTGTATTTGGCTGAGTTAACTACCATTTACGAGCTGGTTTCTTATTGTCATCAAGTAAATGGAAGATCTGTGTTTAGAACATGCTGCCATCTGATCCTCATTCTGATTCCTTGTCTGTAATGACAGTGGACAGCAGAGAGATAGAAAATGGCCTGGATTGTTGGCTCATGGTAGTAGTGTCCCCAGGGCTTCACAGCCTGTATGGACATCCAATAGCATGTGTTCAGAAAGTGCATTAAATGGTACTCAGATCTGGTAATCAAACTGTGTGAGGAGGTCACACCAGGGAGGAAAGTCATGCCTTTTTTTTGTTTTTTTTTTTAACCTTTGGATCTCTTATGTCTTTGCTACCCAGTGTAGTAACCACTACACAAATGTGTCTGTATATAGTTAAATTTATCTAAAGAGATAAAATGCTTAGACCATCATCATACCATCATCATGTTTCAAGTGACCAGTAGCTCTGTGTTTGATGACACACAGAAAACATTCCTGTGTACACTGATGGGAGGCTGCTCTGGAATTAGCCCAGGATCTCTTCACTGAATTCAGTTACTCAAAACATGTATATCACAAGGTATGTTTACAGGTGAGAGCCAAGAGACCAGTGGAAGTGAGGCTGTGAGAGGTTGGTTGCTTCAACTCTCATCTCTCACTCACTTGCAACTGTTTACAGTGACCTTTGAATGCCTGCATTCACATGGTCCAGGGAGGGGCTGGGAACTCAGGAGGCCAGAACAGGATACTTTTGTGTAGTCTGTGGTTTTATGTCTGATTTATGAGGCTGAGTACTTTGGGGTGCGTATATAGCTCATAGTTTTGGAGGTTGCAGAGCATGGTGCCAGCATCTGTCTGACATTGATAGAGGCCTTCTGTGTACATCAAAGCATGACAATTGACATTATAGCAGGCAGATATGTGTTACAGAGAAAACACATGATGCCTGAAATTAGAGGGATTCAGTGACCTAGTTTTCTCCATTATAAAACAGAAATTTTAAGGGAACTAACTGGAGTCAGAGTGTTCCCTCATAAAGATTCATCATCCCCACCCCCAATGTAGCCAACACTGAGGTGTCAGACCACATTCTAACCCATCACACCCACCCTTGATTTCAACTGGTATAGAAGGACTAAGAATTAGTAAGAAATCATTTTTTCCCCTAACAATTGTTTTTTTAAAAAATTTCTGCAGTTACTCTTCACCTGTTTTTTCTAACATTTTAAAAAATTATTTTTATTATCTTTAAGTAGTTGTACAAAGGAGTTGTCAGAAATAATATTCTATTGATGTTTGTCTGAAGATTGGGTGGTAGATAGAAGATGGATTCTAGCAGTGAATATGAAGACTGTGTAGAGCATTGACCCCTGTGGTGGGGACCAATGGGAAAGGTCTGTGTAGAAGAATTGTGTACACTTGCTACTCTGAGGCAGCAGTGAAATAGCAACAAACAGGAAATAGGTGCTTTATCAATAACATGTAAATTAGTGGAGTGTGTCTCTGGGTGTTGAACGTACTTGTGTGTCACCTCTTTTCTCACTTTGCTATCTAAACACAATCTACTCCATAAGACCTGCCCTTTGCTGGTCTTGCCAGACATTATAGCATTTGTCTTTGATTGGTTGGCATCTGCTAGGAATTGTGCATAAGAAACGTGCATTTGGATTTGTGATGTTGACCCACATGGAAAGAAGGACTCATGGGAAAGACTTCATGTACCAGAGCCGCATAAACCTGGAGAGCAGAATTCTCACGTGGGCCAACGGGTGGTGAGGTGTCCAAGCCCCGCCTCCTTGCACTGTCAGACATCACAAGAGCATTTTCTGTTCTGTCCTCTCTGTTCATTCCTGGTTGAAAGGATACTGCCAGGATGAGATGAGTTAAGGACTATTCCTCTGGGTTTCCTCCACTGTTCCAGGTCCTTTTGGAGACCCAAAGGTGAAGATCTAGAAAACCTTCCCTGATCTTTGGAATTGAGGGTAACAGCAACTACCCAGATCTATCAGTTATTTCATTAACCACTTAATTGCTTCCAATCCTTTGGTCACCCTAGTCACACCTCAAATTCAATTTCAAATTCAATTCAAATATGCTACTGGTCACCACTGTATTCAGCAAGGTAGAGTGAGCTCTCATTCCCAGAGAACACCTTGGTGTGCCTCTGAATGTTACCTGACCTAGGATCTGTTCACTGAACTCACCTTGTGTGAAGTGTATCCACTGTATTTGGAATTTTAAATGAAATTGGATAAAATTGGAGATGAGGGCTGAAGTGATCTATTAGAAAGATAGTGAGAAGTCACTTCTATTCTCCACTCCTCATTCAATTGAATATCTGGGGGCCATGATTAAAGGCTGCATTTGCTTCAATTTGAGAAGCCTATGTCTTGCTCTATTTTAAGCCCCTCTATGGCAGGGCAGAAAACCCATAAAATGCAAGAAAAGGGGCTCCTGATGCACAGCAGAGTTTCCGTATGATGGAACTTTCAAGAACTCACTGCAGTGGCTGGCTCTATGCATCCTCTGTCTAAGAGGAAGTGCAGATTCCTATCCCTTCCTCTGTTCCTCAGAATCCCTGGCAGCACTTCTGCATGCACTCTATCCTCAGTCCTGTTACATTTGGTGATCAGAGTGGCTGCATACTTGGAATATGTATAAATGAACGATCTGGTTCAGTCATCCAACTTCTCTGCAAAGGACACTCCAGGGAAGAGACACCCACTCAGTTTTGGACTCTACAGCCATCCTACCCAGTGTAATAGCCACTATCCAGATAGTTTATTTAATAAACCAATGAATTGCTTTCAATCCTTTAGTCACACTAGCTCCATTTTGAATTCCGTGTAGTTATATGCCACAGGTCACCACTTGTGTTCAGCAAGTTAGAGTGAGCATTCACATCCGCAGAGAATGCCTTCATGCACTTTAGATGTGAATCTGACCCAGGATCTGTTCATTGAACTCATCTGGAGTGAAGGACATCCATCATATTTGGAATTCCAATAAACATGGGATGAATTGGGGGATAAGGACTGAAATGATCCCATAGATATTGGGTAAGTTCATAGGCTTCCCCTCATGTGAATGTATACAACCATTTGCAATGTTCTGTTGAAGGCTCTGATTCCACAGATCTAGCATGGGTGTGAGAACCCAGAAAACAAGCATGACAATGTGAGAGCCACCATGGCCACAAATGTCATGGGGACCATAAAGAGCATCACTTTCCAGTAACTTACTGTTTAGGTTTTGAGGGAGGACTTTGTACAGAATATGACTCCAACGGTATCAAAGGATTAGGATGGCCAGAAATATGATCACAATCCAGGAAGGACTCCACAAGAGCTGTTAGGTCACACCTGCCTCTTTGGAGACTGAGGAAGTGTAGTATGAAATCAGAAAGAAAGAGACAAGATGTGCAGAAGTCTGATTTTCTCTTTCTATATTTCAATGACCAAATAGTAAAAGGTTCTGAGTGTTCTGGCTTTGTAATTGTCCTTTTTCTTTCTGTGACAGTGGAAAGATGATTTTTTTTCTAGGAGACTTGCTTGTCAGCACTCTCTGGAAATGATGCACAAGAGATTCTGGGCTGGGTTTTGAGACCAGGTGGGACAGGATTTGCTTACTCACAACCTCAACCCTGGAGACAAAGCTGCTCTGGCATGGGCCAGTGGATGGTGAGAAGCTACCCTTCTCCCTCTGTACTCTCAGCACTTTTAGTGGTCCCTCCTTTTCCATCCTCCCCACTACTGCTGTATTACAGGGCACTGCCAGAGCTGGTGGGTTGAAGATATTTTCTCTGGGATTATCATGTGTACTCAGCATCCTGGGGATGTGAGGGGACAATGTAACCTTGGCTTTTGTCATCCTTCACACTTTACCCAAGGCTGAGGTCTCAAATTTCCTTCCATTTGTTGTGGCCTGTGTCCAGCTATCCCAGGTTCCCTTCTGTGAACACTACAATGCTAGAGGATTGTGGGAAGGTGCTGTTGGCGTAAGGTTTAACTGCCCTCCCTGTTCCATTGATTACATCATAGAGAGTTGATCAGGTCCAGGAGGAGGGGTCCTCTGTGCAGCAGGTCCAAGTCATTACTATGCTTAGATCCATATATTGGTGCTCAGAAAGCACCAATGTATTCTTACTCTAGCCCAGTGGCCTCATGTCTCAGTCTATCAATGGGTCTGTGGGAACCTTGGAAAATCCCTTATATTGAAATGGTTCCAACTTTGTGTCTCACTGATGAAGGGGATTTTGATATGTTAGCTCTATACTTGTATTTGTCATCTGTAATAATTTGGATGTATGACATTGGTGTGAGGATTCCTTTCAGTATTTTCCAAAATTAGCTCAAGTAAACCAAAGGCATAAACCATTCGCATTCACAGAGTTGGATATGGTTCTCTCTCTCTCTCTCTCTCTCTCTCTCTCTCTCTCTCTCTCTCTCTCACACCACCACACAACAGTGGGAAATATTTCTGGTTCAAGAGGGACCTTATTGTTGTGTGGAGCGACTATTCATAATCTTTCTACCAATTATATTGCAGTCTAAGATGACAGGAAGAGTTAGATGAGGAGAAAGGAAACAGGCAGTGGAGGGAGGGGGATTCAAGAAAGTCATGGAGACAGTGAGGAAGAGAATGCCACATACATTCTCTCCTGGTGGGATTGAAGGCCAGGAAAATATGTTGGCAATTAGCGTCTACCTCCCTCATTATAGCAGAGGAGCATTCTAGGACTTGAGAAGGAAGTGTAGATGGAAACAGAGAAGGTGATGAGCTGGGGTGACCCATTCCATGGAGAGGGAGGGCTTGAGTTTTCACAACTCTTTCCTATGTCAGCCTCATCTTTACCATTGTTTATGGTCACTGAGAAGATATCCTCTCCAGTAGCAAAACAAAGCAGCTCCCACCTGCAAGCCATTGATTTCCCCTTCATGCCATTAATTTTTTTCTCTCATTATTATTTCTGAGCTTCTCCTTTGAGCTCTTGACATTGCTTCTTTCCATCTTATGAGTCTCACCCTGAAGGTTCTCATCTGGGCAATGTAAACCTATGAACCCATGTCCAACCTTCTTCCTTTTCAATTGTGCCTCAGTTTCTGACATCAGGTTGTACCACTGAATTATTCTGAGCAACCCCAAATGGTTAGCTGGAGCATTGGGCTGTGAGTCACCATAGCTGAGTCTGGCTTGCTGCAGAGGACACTAGGTTCTGCTCTGAGCACTTCACATAATGTTCTCCAGTACCATTTATTCTCTTCTCTTCACAGGTCAAGGAATCTTTTTTTCTGGAGTCCATAAAGAGAACTAAGAATATCCATGGTTTTGAAAAAGAGGAAGGACAATCTAAGTGTGCAGGGTAGTCAACAGAGTGTAAGGCCAGGAAGTTCATCCCTTACCAATGTGTGTGGCAGACAATGTAGGGAGGTCTTGACCACTTTCTCTGAGGCTACCTTGGAAAAGCATTGGATGGATCTAGGCTCTCTGTTATGCAGGCAGAGCAGCCCAATTGCCTCAGCTTAAGAGCCTGGAAGACATTAATAGATTGTGACCTCCAGTAGAGGACAGTACATCATTTCAGAACAGTTTTGACCAGGTATGAACTGCTCAAGCCTGCGTGGAGACCTGTGGGGATCTTGGATGAGCTTGTATAGACTTTTCATATGCATGTAAAAGTCAAGCACATATAAAAACCAGTGGAAATTCAAGGCAATTCTAATGTGGGATATGGTTCCTTGTGGATATATTATGGGTATGGATATCATTTACTTGTGTATATTATGCTTTCCACATTGGTAAATACCGTTGGATTTATTACAGTTTAAACAATAATGTTTCCTGTATTCTTTCATACAAGTACAAGGTACATGAAACCATGTTATTCTCATTATAATAATATTACATAAATATTATTAATGCCCTCTACAGTGTTTTATTTTGAGAGGCATGGCAAGTTTTGGTGGAGTTGGAAAATTATTTGCATGAATTAGAGAGCTCTAGGAAGCTGTCATATTTATACAGGGGGTTTATCATGGATCACATACAGGGTAGGGGTATAGGACAGGTTATAGCTTCACCTTTCTCATTAGAGCTCCTATTTCTTAGAAGCCTCAGGTTTGTTGCATGTGTTCCTTTTTATCCCAGAAAGATATGACTTCCCCACCCCCATCTTCTCTGCTTCTGGAACATTGTCAGGAAAGCAGCTCCTGAGGTTGCCTAGGTATGCCGGGACATTTGCTTTTGTAGGCTAGGAGCAAGTAGACAGTCTGCAAACAGTAAACACGTTTTGCAGAGGGCAGTGGAGAGGCCTAGCTTCACTCTGGAGGCAAGCCCTTGAGCTCAAGACCCTAGGTTAGCTTTTAATGCTAAGGACACTGGTTTTTGCCTGCCCCTCCTTTGCTTACCTCATTATCCACATCTATTAATGCTCTTGAATAATTCATGAGGAACACTATCAGTATCATTTTTACCCTAAAATTCCAGTGCAGACTTGCTGTAGTTACTTGATAAGGACAGCAAAGTGAGGAGAACCCATCGAATGTCCTGGTAGGTTCACTTGTCTTTGTCTAAAATACTATTTTGATATCTGGTATTTCTTTCCCAATGGGTTAAAATTCACCCCAGTGAGCCCTTCTCTTTCATCTCTGTAAGTCCCCCTGCCTTCCCCAATCACCTTTGAGAGTATATGTAGCAGATTTGAGTAGTGACCCCAGAAAGGATAGTGACCTAAGGTCCTGAGCCACAGATAAGGGAAATTTTTGTAAAAATGAGAAGCTCAAATCAAGCTTCAAGGTCAAAGGACAGGGGCCACCTTAGTGCTTCCCGCCCCCCCCCCCCCCACTACTTTTTAAACTATAAGCAGTTTATTTTAAATTGTGGTTAAGTTTTGTGTCTTAAGTTTAGCTTTCTATTTATATTCTGTAATGATAGAGGTCTTTTCTTAAATCAAGTGCATCTACTGCTTTTAAGAACTTATATGTGAATTAAAACACGTATAGAAAAAATAATTGAGAAAGGGAGACATTAGCGAACCTTTTTTTTGGTAGAATATTTGTCAAGAGCTTTCTCTTGGCTTATTCCCCTACCCCAGCTTTGTTCTGAAGCAGAAAGTCCTATGGAGTCTCCCTCTTGGCTCCTCTACCTGGGAGGGCACTGTCATACCCATTTGTGCTAACTATGTGTGATCATTGGGACTGAGAAACTACACGGTACAAGTGATTTTACTGTTATCACCCACTAGTCAAACATTGTTCTCTCCATTCAAAGAAGGCAGCTTTGGAGATTGAGACAGTTCAGTTACTGACTGAGTAGCGATTTTCATATGTCATATTATAATAATCTATTGTTCTTAAGAATTCATGTTGTACATTGTATAATGAAGTCTCAGGGGATGAGGAAGGAAGATAAATTTTTATGCAAAGCAAACTTCAAGCCTGGGGAAATTCATCTGAATATTTCATCTGAATATTTCAAGAAGAGATGAGGCCCATCTCCTACACATCCTTCTAGAGCACAGATCTGGGTGAAACACCACCACACCATTTTCCTTGAATCAGAACAATGGTGATGCCACTCTAGCCACAGATGCTGTAAGACAAGCAAATTATAGACACAATGTTTCTGAAATTATCTGTCCAAATTTGACATGAATCATCAGAAATGCAGATTTAGCAATGTTTAGGAGAGAAACTAGGAGTTTGGTATGGATACTGTAGGGTTGATAAGGACATGATCTCTGCCATTTGAGAGTGGCTGAGAGAATGAATGGGAGGATGGACTATGCTTTGTATTAGAAGAGCGGGTTTTGGTGATAGTGGTATACTTGGGATCGCAGGGTCTGGGTGGTCCTTGGAGAAGGTTGTGTAGTTGGAATTGCAAGCTATGGATAAGAAAGGGATATCTCTAAGAGTAGACGTTGACAAGGAGCCCTGCCGGTCTATGAAGAATGAGATGATGGTACTGAGTTTTGTTGAGGAAGGACATGAGCAGGGATTTGCATGCCCAGAACAGGGAGCAGCCACTGCTCGTTCTCAGCTGTGCTTTCACTACTGGCTCAACTGGTTGCTCAGATCAGTAGTCAACAAATATTGGTACACATATTTCTCCACCAAACCAAATCACTATGAATTTAACAGACCCATTTTGCTCTTATTAACTTAGTCTTCAGCCAGGGATGGATAGTCGAAGACAAAACTAATCCATTATGGTTGCACCATTTAAGTAGGGTTGTCTGGGAAAGGATAGGGTTCTAAGGAAAGTGGGAGCCAAGAAGACCACTAGTTCTTCAGAGAGTGCCCTGACCTTTGTGAGGCTCATTTGCTGCAGCTGATATTTCATAAAGGTGCTAGGAGAGGAGGGAGTCAGATAGACTCTTCTGGGCTCTCAAGGGTTTTTATTTTGTTTTGAGAAAGTGACAGCTTTCAGTCAGGGTTGAAACACTGGAAGCAGGAAGTTGGGTCAGTTTTATGCCTTTCTCCTGCCTTGGGCAGTCTCTATGGCAGCAACTGTCCTGGCTCCTCCCCGCACTGGGAAATAAGAGGGAAGTCCTTGGCTCTGGAGTGCAGAGTGTGAGCTAAGGGACTCAATTACTGAAATCCATCTCTCCAGAGAACCAATTATATTTCCTGCCAGCATTTTCCCTCAGTGTGTGACTCTGGGCAAGTCGCTTCATTGACTGTAAAATATAGGGCCGAGCAGATCTCCATAGGGATATGGTGTGTGTGTGTGTGTGTGTGTGTGTGTGTGTGTGTGTGTGTGTGTGAGAGAGAGAGAGAGAGAGAGAGAGAGAGAGAGAGAGAGAGCACTACAGCTTCTCTTTGTAGCCTTCGCACCCTTCTTCCATGACTTGCAGCCACCCAGATTTCCTCCACTACATCTGGTTCACTCCTGCAGAAAGCAATACTTATGTACAGTTAGCAAGCAGTAGCCATTTTCCCTGATTTACTATATTAAGCTTCACACCATAAAATTATTAAGTAGGTACTATGAATACTCCCTTAACAGTGGGCCAGAAATGGAAGCAACAGGGTGAAAATCTCTCAGACTGATATGGCCTCTAAGTGAGACCTAGCATTCAACAGTTGTCTGATTCTTTCAGTCTGCTCCAGCAGTGCATCAGACAAGTGCATCAACAAGACCATGGGAGCCCATAGACTTTGTCGGAGCTATTTAAGCCCCAGCCCAGCAGCCTCCTCCCCAGTTGATCTTGATTCATCCTCTAGATTTGACAGTTAAGGCATTTGTGTTGGAATGTCTTGAGTTCTGAGGCAGTTGACAGTTAAGCAGACCACAGGGATTCAGTGCTTACAGGAGGGGAAATGTGGGCCCCAGGCTGTTCAGCAGGGCTTCATCTGGAACAAAGGTGTTGTCATTTGGACCAGGGATTAAAGTTTAGAATCAAGAGCTAAATCAGCATCGGGACTGTTCACCAGGGCAGGGTCCTCTTCCAATAAATACATCAAAGACATATTGCTACTTTGGGGCAGAAAGATTTGGGGAAATGAGAAGAATGTATGGATTTAGTGTCCAGGCCATGATCTAGTGGTCCCAGGTGTTGAGTTCTCTGTCCTCAAGGAACTAATGTTTCTTTTTTAATAGTTGTGAGGCTTGAACACAGGGACTGAGAACTGTCCCTGAGCTTTTTGCTCAAGGCTAATATTCTACCACTTTGAGACACAATGCACTTCCTGTTTTCTGAAGGTTAATTAGAGGTAAGAGTCTCACAGACTTTCTTTCCCAGACTTTGAGCCACAAGCCTCAGATCTCAGCTTCCTGAGTAACTAGGATTAGAGGCGTGTGCTGCCAATGTCTGGCCCAGCTACGTTTTATTCCTACCATTTATTATTGTCCAGTGAAGTGACTCTGAGCAAATGAATATAATTTCCAGTGCCCTGAACTATAACATAAAAGTTGGAGCTTTTAGTCTGCCTACCTTATATCACATAGGGTTTCCCATGAACTGTAATGATGACACTCATGCCAATGAGGAAAAGTACAATTATGTCCTCCCTTGATTTGTCACCCTCTCTGTTCTCTCTTCTTAAGGCCATCACTTCTAATAGCTCCTGTTGGTGCTTCCAGAGACCTCATAATTGAAAACATTTTATAGATGGCAATTATGAGTTACCAATAATTTCTCTTCAGTTTTAGCATTTAATTATTTAACCTCATAACACAATATTAGTAATCTGGTTTTATTAACATTTTAACATCGAAGAACAGGAAATTGAGAAACATATGGGCTTAATGATTGATCTTTCTAGCTCTTCTTGGCTTTGATCTCGGGACATCAATCAATCATACTGTGTTGTGCTTTGGGACATTTGGTCTTTGGGATATTTGAAATGTAGGCCAGAATGCAAGATGGATCTTTTGAAGCCCTACTGTGATTTGTGTGGTTCCCCTAGGCAGCTTGCAAAAAGAGATGCAATAGTTAGCTGGGAAATAAATTATTAATACTTTTACCAGGAAGGTATTACAGCTTTCCTTGCAAATACATTTTCCAAGACACTGTTGTATGCATACAAGGAAGATAACAGAATCAAACAAAAGTTGCACATGGGACTTGATTCTCAGTGTAGAAAATATGCTGCCTATCTGTGTGTGATATACACACCCATACCCCACATGTGTGTGTGTGTGTGTGTGTGTGTGTGTGTGTGTGTGTGTGTGTGTGTGTGTAATACACATTTCTTCCATACCTATGATAGCATTAATGGATTTCTGAATGCCAAAATTTGCCTGTATTACTGTGATAAGTTTTCATTTCATGGCTCTCTTTCTCTCTTCCTCTCACATTATGCAATAAATAGTAACTGTTGAAACTCTTACCAAAAACCAATGCTATCACTGTGGTCTTGGACCTCCAAAACTGTGAGCTCAATAAACTTGTTTTATAATGTAAAAAAAAAAAAAAGAAAATATGCTGCCTCTTCCAGCATCAAAACGAATAACCGAATTTCCACTCACTCACATTATCTGCTCTACTGAAGCCTCTGGAAATTAAGAGTTCTCAACAGTAGTTTATTCAGTGTACCTTTATTTAGAGACAGAAAATAGTGAAACCATATTCTCTAAATAACAAACTTTACTTATCAATAAAGAATATGTTTTATGAAAAAATGCTTAAACTAGAAGTTAAAGGAACATTGAGGAAGAATTTTCTGGCTCAGGTGTGTGTGTGTGTGTGTGTGTGTGTGTGTGTATGCACATACGTGCGCATGTGGTAGGCCTGGGGCTTGAATCAGGGTCTGGGTACTGTCTCTGAGCTTTTGTGCTCAAGGCCAGGGGTCTACTAGATTTGAACCAAAGGCACCTGGCTTGCTTCAGTTTTAAATAAATTTGACAAGTAAACTAGAACATTGTGGAAAAACCATTTTTAAGTGTTCCAGTTTCACAAATTTCCAGAAAGCAAATACCTAAGCACAGTTTCCCATATGTGAGAGTACATCAAAATGCAGGGCCCCAGGTTGCCTATCAGGACCCATAGTCACACAAATGGTCCATTGTGCCCCAGCCTGTCCCAAATGGAAAATGAAAAACGCACAAATAATGGGCACAAATATATAGAAGAACCTAAAATAAAATAGCCCATTGTGAACTAGAAAGTAAACGTATTAAGAAAAAAAATAACCTACATCTACAATGCATGCTAGAATTAAGTAATTTTTTTTGTGATTCGAATTTCAAATGCTAGTAGATAATGGGAACCGCACACAATTCTTCAAACAAGTTTTCAAATACTATGGACCTCTGGAGTAGTTGTGTTTTTGGCACCAACAATAAAGGCCAATGCAGTGATTGGACAGAATATGAATCCCAGCCAGTTAATGAGCATGACCTCCTGACTGGGCTGGCTTCAAACCACAGTCCTCAGATCTCAGCCTCCTGGATTATAGGCACAAGCAACTGGCACTCAGGCTGACTCTCTTCTCTTTGGTAAATGTGACTATCACCTACTACTGGTGTTTACAGTCTGACTGGGTCTTTCTGTCCTGCATCATCTGTGCTATAAGATGTGCATTTTGTTTGATGTATCTGGAGTCTAATTGCCCCACATTGTTGGAAATACTGCTCCTATGGTCATCTAGTGTTTTTTCTACACTGCTCTTTTTCAACAAATATTTTTATTATTATAAATAAATGTACAGAGGAGTTACAGTTACATAAGTCAGGTAATGAGTACCTTTATTTTTAGCCAGTGCAACTCCTTCTCTTGCTCTCTCCCAATTTTCCCTTCCCCTCCCCACTCACAAGTTGTATGGTTCATTTTCAACATAATATCTAGTGAGTACCACTACTGCATTTGTTTACCCTTTGTCCTTGCTTTCCCCCTTTTTGTTGCTATCTACCTTGTGCTAAAATTGTCTTGTTGATGCAATTGCTGGCTTGGTAAAGGTCAAAGAACATGAGGATGAGGAACTCTGGAGCAAAATATTGTGGGAGCACATGTATTTTGTGTGTAAAGTTGCCAGAGGATTATAGTCTCAGTCATGATTTAGCTGTTTGTCCAGGGCCAGCCATACATCACATTCCACAGATCTTCTTTAAACCTGGGAATACAACCAAAAGTAAAATGACAATGTTTCATCAAGTAATATTTAGTTAAGATAGAAGAAAAACCCATGTATACATAACAAATGAGTAAAGACTTATTCCAGAAGCCAGGCACTGGTGGTTCACCCTGTAATCCTAGCTACTCAGGAGGCTGAGATCTGAGGATCACTGTTCAAAGCCAGCCAGGGCAGAAAAGTCTCTGAGACTCTTATCTCCAATTAAGCACAGAAAAAGCCTGAAGTGGTGCTCTAGCTCAGTAGAGTGCTAGCCTTGAGCTTAAGGACAATACCCAGGCCCAGAAATTCAGGACTCAGGATAAACAGCAACAACAACAACCACCACAAAGTGATTAAGAGTTGAGAAAGCTCTGTTAGGTGATTTTGTTAATGTTGTATCTATGAATGAATATCTGACAGGAACAACTTTAAGGGGTGGAAGGACTCATTTTGTCTCATGGTTTCAGAGGGTTTAGTCCATCATGGCAAGGAGGGTGTGGCAGAATAGAGTGGTTCACTTTATGGCAGCCAGGAAGTAGAGGAGAGAGGGGCCTGAAGAAGGATTATAGTCATTTGTTATTAAGCTATACCTCATATTGCATAGACGTCACTTTTAAATGTCTACAGATCACTAGTTTGTAGAACACCTAAAGGTTTTACATTTCACCATGCTATCTGGTTGCATTAAATGTCATCTTGAGAAGAAACCCTGTACTTACTGCCAGTCTTTGTTCCCATCCTCATCCAGGTTCTGGAAATATTTGACTTACTTTCTGTCTCTATGAATTTTTCCTGTTATATGTATTTATATAAACAGAATGCTATGGCAAATTGCCCTTGTTCCTGGCTCATAATGAATAAGTACGTTGTTTTCAAGAATCATCTGTGTTGAGAATGTATTATTATTGTCCCTTTCTATTTGGCTATTATTTTGGCTGCCATGAACTTGTGTGTGCAGGTTTTTGTGTGTACATTAAAACCTAGGTATATATACCTAGGATTAGGATTCCTGGACCCTTCATTTTTTTTGAAGAATTTCCAAATTGTTTTCTCCATATTATATCAGGATTGTTTGACTCAATATCTCCACTTCATGGCCAACAATTATCTTTTTCTTTTTTATTAGAACCATACCAGAAGGTGTGAACTAGAATCTACCTGTAGTTTTGTTTTGCATTTCCCTAAGATCTAGTGATACTAGTAATCCTGCTTTTGTTTCTGTGTTTATTTGACAACTAGTATATCTCCTTTTTCACTTAAAACTAGTATATCTACTTTTTCACTTAAAATAAGTGCTGTAATTTTACTGCTGTTAGTATACTTTATTTATTAGACATATTTTCCACCCTCAGTGAATATCAGCTGACCAAATGTGGGGGTTTATTTCTAAACTTTGGACTCCATTCCATTAGTATATATGTCTAGTTGTAAGCAAGTATCATGTAAATTGGTTACTGTAACTTTATAGTTAAGAATTTAACTGTCACCTGGGTATGGTGACATGTTAGGAAAGTTCTCTACCACAGTGTCACATCATATGGTGATACTATGGTCAATTTTAAAATCAGAAAGTATGAGTCGTCTAAACTTACTTTCCAGTATTTTTTCTGTATTTGATCCTTTGCCATTTCCATTTCAATTCTGAGACTTCCATGTTAGTTTCTGCAAAAAAGGCAACTCAGACTTTTTAAGGGTTTGTTGAAACTGTAAATTGACAACAGAGCATCTAAACAAAAGTATTTAAATCTATGAACATATATATCTGTCCATTCATTTCTATTTGAAGCATTGCTGTTGACAGAAAATTCATGTACATATTGCTGAACTTGGGCTTGTGTAGGCACCTGGGATACCAAGACACCAAATTTATGAGCTTCAAAAATGTCCTTGTGGTATATATACACAATGGAATTCTATGCCTCCATCAGAAAGAATGACATTGCCCCATGTGTTAGGAAATAGAAAGACTTGGAAAAAATTATATTAAGTGAAGTAAGCCAGGTGCAAAGTGAAGTAAGCCATGGTTTCCCTTATTTGCAATAACTAGTATATATTTGAGACAAGCAGAAAAGGTCAGATAAGATGATGTTAATTGAAATGAACCCCAAGTTAAGGACACAAGTAGTTTTTTCTTTCTTGCTATTGTTTCTAACGTATTTATAAGGTACATGTAATTTTTTTTGTTGCTTTGTATGCCCCTCCTCCACGGTATAACCCCTGTTTTCATTGTATTTGATGTTGGTATAATATTGGGGAGGGGGAGTGGAAAAAACAAATTGTTTAAATAGGGATACAGGTGGACCATTGCAACAATGAGATGTCAAAAAACGAACTTTACAATTTAGGCCAGGGGTTGGGGGGAGAGGGAGGAGGCAACGATGCCTGATAAGAAATGTGCTCATTAACTTGTTCGTGTAAGTGTAACCCCTCTGTACAGTATTTTCACAATAAAAAAACTTATTAAAAAAAAGCCTGATGTAATCCTGTTTGTCAATTCTCTTTAATTGCTGAGCCCCTGAACTCAATTCAGAAAGTTTCTCCTTATGCTAGTAAGTTCTTATTTCTCCTACTCGTAATGTAGTGGTTTCAAGATTTAGTTGTACATTGAGGTTTTAGATTACCTTTGAAGTGATATTAATACAAAGTGACATGTGGAGATTCAGTTTTACTCTTCTGCACATGAGTATTTGGTTTCCCCCCCACCATTTGTTGAAAAGACTGTCATTTTTCAACCTGTATTTTTGGCTCCTTTGTCAAATATTAGATGGCTCTAGTTATATGGGTTTACTTTTGGGTCTTCTAGTCTATTCCAATGGTCCTCAAGCCTATTTTTGTACCATTACCAAGTGGGTTTTGTTACTATAGAGCTGTAGCAAAATTGGAAGTCTGGGATTGTGATACTTCCAGCACTTCCCACCCCTTTCTGGATTGTTTTGTGATTTGAAGCCTTTTGTAAAAGGTTTCATATAAAATGTTGGGTTATTTTTGTCAATGAAGAATAATGATGAATAGAGAGCAATGGAAGCAGTGCTGTAGTAAGGGAGCCTTTTTACTACATCACAACATAGTGGGTCTATGCTTGGAAACATAGAGCACATCAGACCTTGGATGTACTGAGAGGGAAATGAGCTATCTGGCTTCTTATGGCATGCTCTATTCAGCCCAACAAATCCTCTAAACTGGGAATCTCACTTTCTGCCTCTCAGAAACTAATGGCCACAACCAACTTAAAAAAAATCGTATTTCTATTTTCTTTAAAGCACTTGTGCAAAGGAGTTACTGTCCAAATCACTGCATCTTCATCAAGGCCACTCCAACATTTTCTTCCTTCCCTCCAAACTAGTCCCTCTCCTAATGACCACAAACGTTAGATAACAACCTTTTTTTTGGGTTAGTCGTGGGGTTTGAACTTGACACCTGGGTACTTACTGAGGCTGAGCTTTTTGCTCAAGGTTAGCATTCTACTGCTTTGAGCCACAGATACACTCCTCTCCCCCTTTTTTTGAGAGTTAATTGGAGATAAGAGTCTCCTGGGGACTTTCCTGTCTGGGCTGGCTTTGAACCATGATCCTCACATCTCAGGCTCTTGAGTAGCTAGGATTATAGCTACCTGTGCCTGGCCTGCTGGTAAACTTTTGATTTAGACTGAACACTAAAAAGGCACTGTTTGGTTCAGTTTTTCTCAGAGTTCATACAGAAGTGAGGAAAAAGAAAGTCAGCTGTGGGATCCTGGTGGTTATCTTGTCAAAAGGCTGAGCTTTTTGCCACATGGATTTCTGAAGAAAAAAAAAAAAGAAAAGAGACGTCAAAATTAATGAAGGGGACAGAGAAATTAGAGTAGGATGCTTTACAAGGAAGCAGAAAACACACACACTTTACCACTGCAATAGTTATGGGCATAAACCACCTAGAAAGTGGACAAAGATAAGATATGAGAGTGCTCAAGGAAGTGCCAGAAGGCGTGGGGCTGTCTCTGAGGGTCCAGGGAAAATCCCATGATGATAACCTTGGTCAGGGCTCACTGTGCTCAGCATTCTAGCTTTTCTCTCATCCAGAGACACTGGGGTGCATAATTCCAGGTTTATGTCAGGAAGACACCAGGGTTCACTTACCATCCTGCTCTCTAGGATTTTTTGAAATCTGTATTTCTTAACTGGATCTTCTTGGTTGAACCTTCAGATCTCTGGAGAGCAGGGTCAGGACCTTGGATGGTATTAACTGCCCCTAGTGATGATGGCCCTCCAAATATCCCAGTATTAGAGAATACTTTATCTTGTAACGTGAATAATCTAGTTTAGAATTAAGATCTTCAAAACAAAGTTAACATCTTTAATACAAAAGTAGAAATCATCTAAAGCCTAACTTTTGTAATGACTACAAGACAGATTTTGGGATGGAACTTTTGACTTTCTGCAAAATTACATTACCCATCCTAGTGTTAGTGATTGGGTGAAGAATCTGGGGTAGATGTGTATCAAAGTCATGTTTCACTTCCTCAGTTCCAGAACAAAAGAGCTATTCAATGAGCTGAAACTAAATATACTGTCATCCATCCCTGGAAGTGGCCTTTAAATGAGGTGCAATAAGAAAGGGGAGAATAATGAAAAATGTTGCTATACTTTGATTAAAGAATTTCTTCTATATCTCTGGGCCCACACTGGAAGAACATTGTCTCCAGGTTCAAATATATGTGTGACTTGTGCCCAGCGGATTCGATCACAGATCAATTTCCCAAAATGAGCATGAAACTTCCTGTGCATAATCCCTATGATGTATTCAAAATCTCCAATGTAGATTTTGAGGTTTGGCAAAGGCAGAGGCAGAGAAATGTCGATGTCCTGGGAAAGGTCATCTTTAAACAACTGATCAAGACACAAAGCATGGTGAAAACCAACAGAAATTCCCACCATTTTGCCACTAAAATGTAAAAAGAACAGCACAGAAAACCCACACATATTTCCTTTTTGTTTGAGTTCTTTTTTCCTCAGCCTCCCAAGCAGAGGGTATACCTTTACTGCTCCTGAAACTCTCTCCTATTGGGTCTTACCTGGAATATAGTTACCCACCCTCAATTTTACCATCACTGTAGACATCTAATTTTATCACTTCCACCAAGACCACATCTGGAAGAAAATCAGTACAACTGACCTCATCAAGTAAAGGCACATTGCTCACAGAAGACTGACTTTGTTTTTCCTCTCTATCATAATGCTGGGTAGAGCCTCTGTGGCATTAGTTCTGTACTACTAAAATCATTGCTTTACATCAGAGACCCACTTCTCCTTCCTAATGCAACCCAGAATCAGACTTTCCTAGGCTAAAGACAGTGGTATACTTCCTCGGAAATTTGTGTATATGTACAACTTCCACAAGTTGCACCAAACTCCTGTAATTATAGAAAAGAAAATACTGTGAGGATTAGAACAGGCTTTATAATTTACACAGGTCAGTTTTGTCTCACTAGCTTAGAAAACGAGATAAAGAACACTGTTTCAGTCAATGGTCAACCAACACTGCTCCAGAGGACACCAATAGAAAAGGCAAGAGAGCACTTCTCTTGACGCATGTACTTCTCAAGTACATTTTGATGATCAATTATGTTATACTTAATTCAAGGAGGAAAATTGATGCTGATGACATGCTTCTACTTTACAATGTCAGGGAGGTGGGGAGGGGAGGAGTTATAAAATTAACCCCCCAAAATCCATGGCTTTTCTGTATGCCAACAATGAGAAAAGTGTGGCTGAAATTAGGAAAGCAACTCCATTTGTAATAGCCCCCAAAAAAATAAAATACCTAGGAATTAACTTAACTAAAGAAGTGAAGAACCTCTATGATGAAAACTTTAAAATCTTGAAAAAGGAAATCAACACAGAACTTAAAAAATGGCAAAACCTCCCATGCTCCTGGATTGGAAAGATTAACATCGTGAAAATGGCAATACTTCCCAAGGCTATCTACAAATTCAACGCAATACCTATCAAAATTCCACCCTCATTCTTCAAGGAAATAGAAGAGGCAATCCAAAAATTCATATGGAACAATAAAAGACCCCGAATAGCAAAAACGCTCCTCAACGGAAAGAACACTGCTGGAGGAATATCAGTACCAAATTTCAAACTCTACTATAAAGCCATAGTAATCAAAACAGCTTGGTATTGGCATAAGAACAGACCTCAGGACCAATGGAATAGAATTGAAAACCCAGAAATGAACCTACAGACCTATAGCCATCTAATCTTCAATAAGGGAGCTAAAACAATAGAATGGAAGACAGACAGCCTCTTCAGTAAATGGTGCTGGCAAAACTGGTTAACTACATGTAGAAAACTAAAGCTAGATCCTTATATATCACCCTGCACCAGAATCAACTCCAAATGGATCAAAGACCTTGAACTCAAAGCAGACACTCTGAAAACATTACAGGATGGAATAGGAGAAACCCTGGGTCTCCTAGGCTCAGGCCGAAATTTTCTGAATAGAGACCCGGAAACACAACAAATCAAAGAAAGGTTGGACAAATGGGATTGTATAAGGTTGCAGAGCTTCTGCAGGGCAAATGACATAGCTAGCAAGATCAATAGAAAGCCCACGGATTGGGAGAAGATCTTTACTAGCCATACAACGGACAAGGGTCTCATATCTAAAATATACTTGGAACTCAAAAAATTAAACCACCCAACAACAAATCCTCAAAGAAACAACTGCCCAATAAGTAAGTGGGCGAAAGACCTAAAGAGAAGCTTCTCTGAAGAAGAAAGAAGGATGGCCAATAGACACATGAAGAAATGTTCAACATCCCTAGCCATAAAAGAAATGCAAATCAAAACAACATTGAGATATCACCTCACTCCAGTTAGAACAGCAAAAATCAAGAACTCTAACAACAGATGCTGGAGGGGATGTGGACAGAAAGGAACCTTACTTCATTGTTGGTGGGAATGTAAACTTGTTCAACCACTTTGGAAAGCAGTATGGAGGTTCCTCAAAAGACTCCATATAGAGCTCCCCAATGACCCAGCAATCCCACTTTTGGGCATTTTTTATTGCAGCATTATTTACCATAGCTAAGAGATGGAACCAACCCAGATGCCCCTCAGTAGATGAATGGATCAAGAAGATGTGGTATATATACACAATGGAATTCTATGCCTCCATCAGAAAGAATGACATTGCCCCATTTGTTAGGAAATGGAAAGGCTTGGAAAAAATTATATTAAGTGAAGTAAGCCAGGCCCAGAGAAACATAGGTCCCATGGTTTCCCTTATTTGCAATATCTAGTATAGGTATGAGTCAAGCGGAAAAAGTCAGAGAATGTGATGTTAGGAAAACGAACCCTCAAATATGTATTTTAATGTTTTTGTTTCTTTCATGCATGTGTTTCTAACGCATTTATAAGATTATTTCTTTGTTGCTTTGTATGTCCCTCCCCCACAGTGTAACCCCCGCTTTCACTATATTTGATAACAGTATAACATGTGGAGGAGATGGGGACAAACAAGTCGTTTAAGGATTCAGGTGGACCTGTTGCAACAATGAGAAGTACAAAATGTCATGTCAAAACCAGCTTTACAATGTCGTTGGGGGGGGAGGGGGGGTATGATTGGGTGGGGGGGAGGGGGGAGGCTGGGAAGGGAGGTGAAGGGTAAACAAAGGAGGAGGCTGCAATGCTTGGTAAGAAATGTATGCATTTTCCTGCCCATGTAATTGTAACCCCTCTGTACAGTATGTTCTCAATTAAAATAAAATAAAATTAAAAAAAAAAAAAAAGAAAAAGAAGAAAAAAAAAAAAAGAAATTATGTCTCTCAAAATATTCTTTGAGTAATCCTATCCATGGTCAATTGTTCTTTCTAAAGTTGAAAGTAGAGCTTCATTACTATATAAGACACAGAAAGGTGCTCTTACAAAGTCAAATTCCTGGTATTCCTTTTGGTCCTTTGTGGGATCTAGGAGGAAGCAAGAGTAAATGACAATATGTTGGCAACTGCAGCTTTCTTACTGTGGACTTGGGGCTGGAGTGGATGGCAGTGGGTGGATAACAAACATGGACTGAACTGTTGCTGCAGGAGAGCAGCAGCAAAGAAATGAAACATAGAGGCTTTGAAATTGCCAGTAGTGCACCCAAAATGTGCTTAGGGGCACAATATGATCAATGAAGAGATCCATCATTGCTCTCACATGTTTGAAAACTCATTTAAAGCATTAATGCTTCATGACATTTTGCAAATTTATAAGCATCAAGTTATAGGGAGAGTGGGGATTTTTTTTTTTTTGGTCAAGAGTCAGTTGGAATTGATAGCGTCATTCTTGGGCCATACAAAACTATATATACAGGTAGTTGGCTAGAAGCATACATGTCTGCGTATGTACAAAATGACTTCTCAGGCTTTCTATGGTCTGAGGGCTGGATATTCCCCATTACTGGTCAATTTCTCATTTGATTAAAAACCATTTCCCATGAAGTAGACTTCATCCTAGTAAATACATTCTAAACTTATTGTTAATTTTTGTTATCAAGGTAATCAGATATAGATTTGACAGTGTTGAAATACAACAATTTAATAGCAGTCAAGTATTGCCTGTTTATGTTGGTCATGGGGCTTGAACTTAGGGCCTCAGTACTGTCCCTGATCTCTTTTTGCTCAAGGCTAGTGCTCTACCACTTTGAACTGTAGCTCCATTTCCATTTTTCTGATGGTTAAATTGGTGCTAAGAGTCTCACAAATTTTCTTTTCCAGGTTGGCTTCAAACCTCAATTCTGAGATCTCAGCCTTCTTAGTATCTAGGATTACAGGTGTGAGCCACCAGTGCCTGGCTTATTTTCTCTTTGAGTGTGTCCTTGTCTCAGTATTATACACATATTCTATTGTTTCTATGTGATTTTAATTTGCATTGAATGCATTCAGACATACAACATTAAGGTGTTGGTTACTTTGGTTTTAACTCAGGCAATCATTCTACTAATTGAACTACATATCCCAAACTCCTTTTGCTGTAGTTATTTTGTAGGTAGGATCTGCACCACTATGCCGGGGGTGGTCTAGAATAATGAGTCTATCCCTTTCTTGTAAGTAGGTGAGAATATACATGAGCCACTATGCCTGACACAAAAAAATAATTTTAAGTCATCACAGATTTTTCTTTGGATCAAGTAAGATAATTCTAGGTGACTTACCAGATACCACGAAAGCCATCATTTCTTTTTCTATCACCACAAAAGGTAGCATATAGTAAATAACCAAAATAGCTATTAATGAAAACTTAAATAGGAAGAGGAGTCAGGTAAAAAAGAAGGCTGTAGTTAGTAGATGATAATAAAGTATATTAAAATATTCAGTTTAATATGCAGTAATTTTTACTCCTTTCTTTGTAAAGGAACATAACAGGAAATGGAAAAAAGGTGATAAGGACACTTGGATTCCTTGACTTTGTACCAAATATATACACCATGTTACATGATATGGTCAAGTTATGCAGAATCCTATAGTATCCACTCTGGTCTCTTCTTCCTGCTGCTCATTTTAAATCCACCAAGTTGTATTACCTTCCTTAGGAAGACCAATGGGGTCTACCTAAATTGTGATTGCATTTCATTAAATGAAGTTTTACTGGACTAAAGACTTGATTCTAAGAAAAATATTCTATTACATTACCTAATTAATTTTAGTAAAAATTAACTATTTAAAAATACTGATACCTTGACAACTAAAAATGACCATAAATCAAACAGTATGCTTCTTTCAGTCTTTCCATTTCTGTCACTTGTGAGTCCACTGGATTGATGTGTATATCAAATCACAGTGACATAAATCATCATGGAGGAGAGGCATGGGTTAGGGACTGATGTTCTTTACCCAGATGTTTGAGACTTACCAATGTAATATAGATGTCCTTATAACAACTAAATAAGTGGTCAGAATTTGAGTCTTCCATGCATATTAACAATTTTAGCCAAATTTTATGTGCTTGAATGATGAAGACATCATTCCAGAACTTACAGATGTGGGTGATACTGTCCTATAGAGTTCCTTGTACCACTCCAAAATCTATGAGCTGGTCAAAAACATCAGGATACATTTATGTGTATTTCATATGAGTGAAGATGCCAAAGTCTGTGAGAAAATCTATTATTGCCCTGGTGTGTGTAATAATCAAAGCAAGTTCAATTCATGGCTGGTGACTCTTTAGGATAGTATACTACAAGGCTCATGCAAGAATGGATAAGTCTCTGCACTAGGGCTAGTGAGCCCGTTAGTGAGTCCTAAATTCATTTCCTAAGCTGAGAGCATTAGCATAGGCATACTCAAAAGGGCTCATGTTTTGTTCTTCAATGTTACTAATTCAGGAGCTTTGGCCATTAACATTAGTTTGTGAGTCTCCAGGTGCTGAGGCTGTACCAACTCTCGGTACAACTCTGGTGTAGACTGGATGATGTAATGCATATTTAGTCTGAGTAAGGTATGTGTTTGTGATGGATTTTTATCCTTAGGAAGTTATTCAGGCACTTTTGCGGTGTAAGAGACAAGTCCTAAAAAGCCCAAAATATCAAATACACACACAGTTACATATAGGTTCACATTCATAGAGCATAAAATCACATAAAAGCCTCAGCAGTTTTCAAGTATATAACCTCAAATAAACAGGATGGGGACAAACACAACTCATTCAACAACTAAAGAAACCATAAGTCTTTACCCAAAGAATCAAAACTTTTATCCAACCCTTGTACTATACTGGTTTCTTCTGGGAACTTAGAATTTGGGTGGCATTTTAAGAATAAAGCTACGGGCTGGGAAGTGACTCAGTGGTAGAGTGTTTGCCTTGCATGCCTGAGGCCCTGGGTTCGATTCCTCAGCACCACATAAGCAAAAAGAAAAAAAGCCAGAAGTGGAGCTGTGGTTCAAATGGTAGAGCGCTAGCCTTGAGCTAAAGAGCTGAGGGACAGCACCCAGGCCCAGAGTTCAGGCCCCCCCCCCCAAAAAAAAGAGAATAAAGCTACTAAATTTACCACATGCATCTTAGCATCTATGTTATTTCCTCATAAAGTAAGTACAGAATACTTAGCATATTCCGTTTCTTCTTCTTTGGGAATGGAAGAGTATAGAAACAAAGACTATATAAGTACATTGTGTTGCGACTTGTTTACACATGGTTTATTTCTTTTCATGAGTAATGAAAAGATAGGAGAAACATTGGCAAGATAGAGTGCCCAAAGTAAAGGAAATGGCACACTTACTGAAAACTCATGGGCTTTCCTAGAATGCGTACGATTCAACTCAATTCTGATCATCAAATCTTTTTCTTTATGCCAGTCCTCAGGCTTAAATTCAGGCTGGGTGCTGTCACTGACCTTTTGTGCTAAAGGCTAGCATTCTACTGCTTGAATCACAGCTCAATTTTGGGTGGCATTTTTGGTGGTTAATTGGATAATAGTCTCACAGTCTTTGCTGCCCAGTTGAGCTTTCAACTGTGATCCACTGAGTCACCAGGAGATATGAGACACCAGTACCCAGCTAGATTATGAGTTATTACTTACCAGCTTCAACCGGGACTCATTGTTTTCAAAGAAGAGGCCAGCAAGCCTTCAAGTACATGACTTTAAATAAACAGATGTGGGCTAAAACAATTCATCCAGCAACTAAAGAAACCATATCTTTACCCAAAGAAGCAAACTTTTACCAACCCCCTTTTAAGACTTATAACATTATGCTACCATTTGCAAGTATCCTCTGCAATCAGTTGTAAAGGTCACATTCAAATGCCTACATTAAATATTTTCAAATATTGTTTATATTGTTCATAATTGCAGTCCTCAAACACCAGAGTTTGAACTCAAGGGCTCACAGGTGAGAGGTTGTCCTTTACCAATTGAGCCATATCAGAAGCCCTTTTGGTTTCACTTTTTTCAATTAGAGTTTTGTTTTTTGCCTGGGCCTGCGTAGATGACAATGTTTGCAATTATACTTCCCAAGTACTGACAAGACAGGCACATATCACCACAGCCATCCTTCACTGGCTAAGATGATATTCATGAAGGTTTGGCATGGATGGCCTGGAAACACTTTGCTTCTCATCTTGACTTCCTTAGTAGCTAGGGTTACACAAATGAGAGGCTTTAAGTGGCTTATGTTTTGATTGCTTGTCTTAATTTAAAAGGGTAAAAAAATGCTGCTTGCTAATTCTTGAAGAAGAAACTTAAGGAAATCTTCCTCCATTTGAAAAGAGATATTTTTAACTGAGCCTTTCAGGCTAGGAATACAGAAAGTTTAATTATTGTTAATGCTACACAAAATTTACTTGAGAGAATGATAGTGCTCTGAATAGTGTAAACAGACTATTGGTAGAACATGTTCTTCAACAAAAGGAGAATCTAAAGAAGATGTAGGAAAGAAAGGCAAACATTCTGATGCATTTATGTAATGGCAATATAAGCTAACAAGAAAGAATCTGTAAATGTAACAGCATTTCATTGTTCCTGTTGATTTCTAAGGAGCATAGACATAAAATGTACTAAAACCCATGAAACAATCTGAGCTATCATTTATGCTGAACAGCAATTAATACAAACTGTTGAGGATAAACCGTCATTGACTGTGACCAAAAGGAGTCAAATGAATACTGGTCATGGAGTGACATCAGTGAACATAGCAGAATAGAGACTGGCAAAATTTCTCTCCTCTTCAATACATTTTAGCTCAGAATTTGGGAAATTCACTGAAGCTTTGTATTTATTCAGTTTAGGAAGCTATTATTCAAGAAAACAATTGTCTGAACTCAGTAAAAGCAGCCAGCTCTGCAGCATTTTATCTTGAGGTACCATGTGCTCTGTGGTTCTGTGGTCAGAATTAAAAGTAGCAATCACATTCATGGTGCAAATGAAAACTTTGACACCAAGTAAGTGGGAACAGGACTACAACGGAGCTAACTCATTGGCTATTTCCAGGATGATCATTATTTGGTCTGTCTGACAGATCTATATTAGTCTGTCTTAGGAACAAATCAAATTTTCTCAGTGAAAATTAACTATGTTTTAAAACTGAGCTTTGATACAAACAATTGTATGTAAAGTTTTTCCTTGTGATTACCTGGGGTGATCGATAAATATTAGGGCAACTATGAAGTGAGACATATAAAAAGAAAGGGTCACTTTTAACAGATGATATGTGTATTTCCACATAGTTCTTCTTGTGCAGGACTTTCCATATATACAAAGTACAGAACATGATTAGATTCTTTAGTGGGGATGTCCTAATAAACTCAATTCCAATTGACACTAAATCTCTGCACAGCTTAGGAAGGAAAGCTTCAGATAGAATTCTAAACAGGGCAAGAGTTGAAATACTTCCCCAGAACCAGAGCAATGTAAATCTCCTAAGTGGCCCTTATCTCCTTTAACATGTAGCAAGATCAATGGGTTAGCCTAAGTTGTGATTCCATTTATCAGCTTTGAGGATTGAAAAAGAGACTCCTAGACTTGATTCTAGGAAAACATCCTATTACTTCATTAATTTTAGGTAAAAATATAATGTCTTAAATATTTAAAAATACTGATACCTTGCCAACTAAAAATGACAGCTATCAAACAGTATGTTTCCTTCAATTGTTCCATTTCTGTCACTTGGGTGTCCACTGACTTGGTGTGTGTACCAAATCACAGTGACATAGCTCATCATGGAGGAGAGGCACGAGTTAGGGACTAATGTTCTTTACCTAGATGTTTGAGACTTACAAAAGTAATATGGATATCATTCTAACAACCAAATAAAAGTCACTCCTCTAGGGTCTTAAATGGTTACAATTTAAGCCTATTATTGCTCATGGTGCCATTATATAGTACAGTATAAAATTTAGCCAAATTTTATGTGTTTGGACCTGTCTTTGAAGACATCATTCCGGAACTTACAGACCTAGGCCACATTGTCCTATATACTCACTTGTAGCTCTCCAAGATCTATGAACTGTTCAGAAATATCAGGGTATGTTTATGTGCATTTCATATGAATGAGGATGCCAATGCCTGTGTGAAAATCGGTTATTACCTTGGCATATATAACAATAAAAAGCCAACTCAATTCATGGGTAGTGACTCTTCAGGTTAGCATACTTCAAGGCTCATACAGTAATAGTAGGGCTAGTGAATCCATTAGTGGACTAAATTCGTAAGTTGAGAGCAATGCCAAAGGCATCCTCAGAAGGGTTCATGTTTTGTCCTTCAAGGAGCTAATTCAGGAGCTTGGGTCATTAATATTAGTATGTGAGCCTCAGCACCTAGTGAGGCAAAAAACCAAACTCCGGATAGAACTCTGGTGTGGACTGGATGATATAATGTATATCTGGTGTGTGTGTGTGTGTGTGTGTGTGTGTGTGTGTGTGTGTGTGTGTGTGTGTTTGTGATGGATTTTATCTTTAAGAAGTTACTGAGGCACTTTTGCTGTATAAGATACAAATGCACATGTACGCAATCACATACAGGTTCTCACTCATGAAGCATAAAATCACATTAAAGCCCCAGCAGTCTTCAAGTATATGACTTCAAATAAACAGATGGGGACCAGTACAACTGATCCAACAACCAAAGAAGCTATCAATCTTTACCCAAAGAGCCAACTTTTATCCAACCCTTGTACTATACTACTTCCTTCTGATAACCTAGAATTTGGGTGGCATTTCAAGAGAGAAGCTACCAAGTTTACCACATGCATTTTAGCATCTACATTGTTTACTCACATACTAAGGCAAGGACACTTACCATATTCCAGGTCATCTTCAAGGATTTGAAACTACAGAAACAGACACATTATGAGGACATTGTTGTGTTGTGACTTGTTTGCACATGGTTTTATTTCTCTTCATGAGTAATGAAAAGATAGGAGAAACACTGGCAAGATAGAGTGCCCAAAGTAAAGGAAATGGCACACCTACCGAAAACTCATGCACTTTCCTGGATTATGAATAATTCAACTCAATTTTGATCATCAAATTTTTTCCTTCTTTTTCTTATGTCAGTCCTTGGGCTGGGTGCTGTCCCTGAGCTTGTGTGGTAAAGGTTAGCACTCTTCCACTTGAATCACAGCTCAACTTGTGGATGACAGTTTTGGTAGTTAACTCGATAACAGTCTCACAGTCTTTCTTGCCCAGTCGAGCTTTTAACTGTGATCCTCTGATCTCAGGCTCCTGAGTCGCTAAGAATATAGCACAAGACTCCAGTACCCAGGTAGATCACAAGTTCTTAATTACTTGATTCAAGCAGGACTTACTGTTTTCAAAGAGGACAACAAGCATAAGGTTTATAACATCATGCTGTCATTTGCAAATGTTCTTTGCAATCAGCTGGTAAATGTTTGTTTTTCTATCATTGCAGAAAACACACTGAAATGCCCACATCAGTTCATATTGGCCATCCTCAAACCCAAAGGTTTGAACTCAGGGGCTCATACTTATGAAATTGTCCTTTACCACTTGAGAAATATCAGAAGCCTTTTTTGTTTCACTCATTTTTTGTTTCACTCTGTTGCAACCTGCCATGAGCGGGGATAAGGCTATAATGGAGACTGGACTGAGGAATTGAGGTGTGGAGTACCAGAGGACCATTCATCTATTGAGGGGCATCTGGGTTGGTTCCAAATCTAAGCTATGGTAAATAATGCTGTAATGAACACAGTTGTGCTGGTAGCTTTAGTGTGGCCTAGCCTGTGATCATTTGAATAAATGCCCAGGAGTTTGATTGCTGGATCATAGGGGAGTTCTATGTTTAGTCTTTTGAGGAACCTCCATATTGCTTTCCAGAGTGGTTGAACCAGCTTACATTCCCACTAACAGTGTAGTAGCGTTCCCTTTTAGCCACACTCCTGCCAACATCTGTTATTATTTGTTTTCTTGATAATAGCCATTCTAACTGAGGTGAGTTATCTCAAGGTGGTTTTGGTTTGTATTTCTTTTATGGCCAGCAATGTTGAGCATTTCTTTATGTGTCTATTGGCCATTTTCATTTCCTCTGCAGAGAAGTCTCTTTTAAATTCTTAAGCCCGGTTATTAATGGGGTGTTTTTTTGGACTTGTTATTGGGGATTTAATTTTTTGAGGTCTAGGTATATTTTTTGGTATGAGACCCTTTTCTATTGTATAGCTAGTGAAGATCTCCCCATCTGTGGGGTTTCCTATTGATCTTGCTAGCTATGTTCTTTGCCATGCAGAAGCTCTGCTGTTTAATGTAATCTCACTTATCCAGCCTTCTTTGATCTGTTGTGTTTCTGGATCTTTAGGAATTTTCAATAGGTAACTATTCTTTATCTTTAAAGGAGGATGAAGTTTGCATTTTCTAAATCTGTGCTTGTATCATTACAGATTAGGAAAATCTCACATATTGAAAACTTCATTGTTTTCTCTTCCATACTGAGAACAAGGAATCACATGATTATTATTTTCACATCAAACTGATGATTAAATTTTCACAGTACCTCCAGTTATATTATCTGTTTTGGGTTTTGTATGAATAGTGGTGACAACCAGAATTTTGGTTTCTGGAATGACTCTGCTATCATTTCCTCAGAAGTAGTTAAAGTAGAATCTGTGAAACATATTTGAAGAAAAGACTTAAGCCAGCTGAAGGGAAGAAAACTGAAGGGAAAAAAATTATGCTTGAGTTCAAACTTTTGCTCCTGTTATTTGTTGGTTTCCAAACAGTCATTTCAATCAGAATGGGGCTTCAGGAATTTAGAGTCCAGTGTGCTCTTAACATAACTATAATGTGGAACACGTGGGCAGTAACTCTTTGTAGGTGAGATAATATAGAAAGTCAGAAGACACAGCGACTGGTGCCTGATGGCTTGGGCCCAGTGTCACAGAGACAAGCAGGCAAGATTGCACAAGAGGACTCTCTACGTTCTCCTCTTCAGATTTTCACATATGAGTTTATAGGAAGAAGAATTTAGTTCTCTGTAGGGGATGCATCTGACAAGGGCAGTTTCCTAATCTTAAACCAGACATTTCCTCTGTTTTTCGGTCCCTCATCCCAGTTTCCTTCAGCTAAAGTCTTCTGAGGAGCTGGAAGAATTCAAAAGTGTGTACTTCCTCTACAATTATTCTTACACTGACAACGGCCTTGAAGGAGACTTCTGATAACCAAGATGATCTGATCATCTTTTGTCCTCAAAGATGAACAGATGCTAGGTCCTTCTAAGCCAATTGTTATGTGATGGTTGTGAAATCAATAAACTTCTCTTCATTTAACCAGCCCTGGTAAAGTCTTAATGTGAACTGACAGGTAATGGGATCTAGTGTTTGGTGGCTTAATCAAATGTGCCTGTGTCTACCACTGTTTTGGGGACTACGGACCTCAGTATTCTAAGGTCTAGAGTTAGCTTGCTGACTCTAGCCTGCCCTGTGTCTCTACCTGTTTACAAAAATGTGTTAAATTTGGGCTAGGAAGGTGGCTCAGTGCTAGAGCCCTTGCCTTGCATGCATGAGGCCCTGGGTTCAATTCCTCAGCACCACATAAACAAAAAAGAAAAAAGCCAGAAGTGGCGCCTGTGGCTCAAGTGGTAGAGTGCTAGCCTTGAGCTGAAGAGCTGAGGGATAGTGCCCAGATCCAGAGTTCAGGCCCCATGACCACCCCCCCAAAAAAAATCTGTTAAGTTTCTATTTCCCTGATGTTGTACTGTTTCCTGATGTGATGTACAAATTCCTACCCCAGTTGCAACAGTCTCATTACACTCCTTCTTGGAATGTGACTCTCCCCACAATTCCTGTAGTCCATGTAACACCTTCATAACACTTCTTCTCAGAACTGACTCTATCCCCAAATTCCCATAGACCACTTAAGGTGACCTATATGATAGCCCATGTGACCCATGTGACTGCCTCCTAAAATTTTATTAAGTTCATCCCACACCTGTCCAAGGCTGCTGCCTCCATTCCTACTTGGAGCAGACTGGCAGGTCTGTTCCCCAATAAAGCCTTGATCTTGTATCAGTTGGTCTCACTCACCTCTCATTTCTTTTTTCCTTTTTTTTTTCTGTTGGTCTTGGGGCTTGAACTCTGGCTTGGGCGCTGTCCCTGCGCTCTCCAGATCAAGGTGAGCACTCTACCGCTTGAGCCACAGTGCCACTTCCAGCTTTCTAGTGGTTTATTGGAGATAAGAGTCTCAGGTTCTTTCCTGCCTGAGCTGGCTTTGAACCACGATCCTCAGATCTCAGCCTCCTGAGTAGCTAGGATTACAGGTGTGAGCCATCGGCGCCCAGCTCTTACCTCTGATTTCTTATATCCTGGTGACCTTGATTTGGACAATCCCCCTATAGGGGTTGATTAGCCCTCAGCTTTCATCCTTAACCTCCTCGGAGTGAGCAACTTTTACTCTCCTCTGCCAGCTATTTCAGATTTCTGCATGCCTCACATTTGGATCTGCAAGGATGAACATTGGCCTCCTGTTTCTATGAGCCTCCCCAACCTACTTTCCTTTCATGCTCAAAAGACCAGGCACCTGGACCCAGCAAAAGCTCTTGTTGACTTGTCTCACTGAATGATGACCTCTTGAGGCATTGTCCTATTCTACTAGGAATTCTTCTGTGCTCCTAGGGACACCTAGAGTGACAGAAAATTCTTCTACTGGGATCTCAATTGCCACAGCCTGTCTAAAATGGGTACCACTCAATCTAAACTGTCTCAGAACACCCCTTTGGGCTTTCTTGTGGCTAATCTCCATAAACTGGGTTTCTCAGACATTATTAAACCCAAGAGACTCATTTTCTATTGTAATGTGGCATGGCCTTGATATCAATTAGACAATGGGTCTCGATGGCCCAAGAATGGTAACTTCACCTTTAATATCCTCACAGACCTTGATAACTTCTGTCACTGAAATGGCAAGGCTGGAGAAATCCTTTGTCCTCAGGCTTTATTCTGCCCCTCTTCTTGATGCCGACCTGCCGTTGTGCCCTGCTGACCACTCTCTTTCCACATTCCCTACCTAACTCCACATCTCCTTCTCTATCCTCGCTATCAACCCCACCTTCTTCTTCTACTCCCTCCACCTCTTCATCACTGCTTCTCTCACTACCTCACACCCCATTTCTGCACTGCCCATCAATCATCTGCTGTGGCACCAGCCCACCTCTTTCCCTTTCAGAAGGTGTCCAGCTCTGAAGGCATTTTTCATGTTCACATTCCTTTCTCCCTCTCTAGCCTGTCCTAAATAGAAGTTTAAATACCTTAATCAAAAACCTGTTTGTCAAGAAGCTGTACCTTGCTCCAACCTAGGGTGAAATTACCAAGCTGATCACCTCCATCAGACTCTTAGGGATGCCATGGTCCTCTACCTCCTCTATAGACTCAAAAAGACTGCCCACATGTCTGTCAAGTATGATGAACTGAGGGAGGTAATTTAGCACCCCAATGAGACTCCCAGTAAATTTTTGAGCTGTTTGGCTGACATCTCCCCTGCAGTGGGGATTCCTCCCCTCTACGTCCTCATGGACTCCTCCCCCTCCTTACCAGATTCCCTTTACATGCACAAAACCAAAAATGACTCATTTTTTATTGCAATTAAGTCTGGCCACCTTATAATATTCCTAGAGATCTGGGCAATTTCTGCCAACACAATGGTAAATGATCAGAGGCTCCATATACTCAGGCCTTCTTGATTCTCCTTGCTCATCCTCTCTCTCTCTCTCTCTCTCTCTCTCTCTCTCTCTCTCTCTCTCTCTCTGTCTCTGTCTCTCTCAGCAAACTCCCTATGTTAACCTTCACCCCATGCCTGTCAGGCCTGTGTGGCTGACACAGGATGGGGATGGGCATAAGCCAACTTTTTTTTGTCTTGTAAATGTAGTAGGAACAGTTCAATATCTTCTCTCTCTCTCTCTCTCTCTCTCTCTCTCTCTCTCTCTCTGCTTTTCTCTCTCTCTCTCTCCCTCCTGAATTTAAGAGAAGTGCTGCCTCCTCCCCCTAATGAATTTGATTTAGGTATCTCCCCCAATTCTCTTTACAGGCCCTGGAGATTCATACTTTGGAAGAGACAAAGGCCATGTGGTGGGTTTTCATGTGACCCTCACTCTGCCACCAAGCTTACTCCTCCACCCATCTCGCAAGTATTCAAAGGTCAATTGCGTCTCTTTACCAAAATTGTTGTAAAAGTTTTTTGTTCTGGTTAATCTATGTTTGTTGCTGGCAAAAGTTTTGTGTCTTGAGGGTTTTTTTTTTTGTGTGTGTGTATTGAGTTTTGTCTTGTATTTTGTTTGGTGTTCCCTATTTTTCTAGCATTGACCATGTGGTTCTATCATGAAATGGGCAAAATGTCTTTTGCCACTGGAATTCCAAAAAACTAATGGACAACTTTCATTTTTAAAACCTAAGTGTGCCTTAAAACTTTTTGTGTACCAGTGTGTGTGTACATAAAAACTACCGTAGTGTAAGAAAAACTCTTTTATCACAGTGTTTTTGTCTTTAATAGTGATAGTTCTTTAGTTCTGATATTTCCTGAAATTATTTCCTGTTTACTTCAATTGCAACTATTATCTGTGCTGCTTGTGACAAAAATTCAGGAATAGCTCTCTTGGTAATTATACTTAGAATGTAAGCCTAACTCCTTGACAAAGAGGAAGGACAGTTTGGATTGGGATAAAAAACCTAGCAAACTTCTTTGCCTGGTCAGCCTAGCTCTGGGTAGTGTAACAGTAAATTGCCTTGAGGAGAGTCCTTTTGTAATTCTGAGGTAACCAAGATTTAACTGGCTCCTCAGGCCAAAAGGAACAATGGGCAGTTTTAAACTCAAACCACAGAGAAGCTCATCAGGTTTGGGTGTGAACAAATGTGTGTAATATGTCTGTTTCCCAAGTATGTAAGTCACTCTGGATACAGAGCTGACAATAGGTTTAATCTTAAGTGGTATCCTAAATTACTATATTCAGTTAATCAGTTGCTGTTTCAAAACTTTCATCATGATGACCACTATTGAGTTTTTTTTTTTTTATTGTGAAAATACCATACAGAGGGGTTACAATTACATGGGTAAGATAGTGAGTACATTTCTTATCAAGCATTGTTGCCTCCTCCTTTGTTTCCCCATACCATCCCTTCCCTTCTTCACCCCTCCATCCCCCTTGCCCCTCACCCTGCCAAAGTTGTAAAGTTCATTTTTCGACATAACGTCTTGTACATCTCATCGTTGTAATGGGTCCACCTGTAACCCTATTTAAACAGTTTGTTTTTTCCCTTCCCCTCCACAAATTATATCAACATCAAATACAGTGAAAGCAGGACTTATACCCTGGGAGAGGGACATACAAAGCACAAAGAAATCATCTTATAAATATGTTGAAGACAGTCGCAAGAAAGAAAAAAACATTTGAATCCTTATCTTGGGGTTCATTTCGCCTAACATCAACTTGTCTGACAGTTTCTGTTTGCCGCAGACATATACTAGCTATTAGATTTGAACCTCTGTAGCATTTTCAGTAGGATCCATAGAGGGATAAATAATTCTTCAAATATTTATTGGTCAAACTTCAATTCTTATGAAGTTGCAGGTAGTCCCTGCTTCAGAATTATTTCTATTGATCTTGTTGCTGCTTAAAGTAGAAATGGAAAGGGACTATTGGCAAAATTCTCATTTAATCTGTTATTAACCCCTTCCAATGTGGGGCATGCCATCAGACAACTGGGACATGCCATCCCAGCAGTGAGCAAAAATGCCAAATGCAACATCATTGCAGCAAGAAGACGAGACCTTCTAGACCTACCAGGAAGAGGGTCTACCCAGAGGCCCTTCGGAAAAACTGCACAGGAAGAGGGTATGGTGTCAGATCCTAAATGGAGTCATTTTGGGCTTGCCCTTTCAAAATTAACTAGAGCTGGGAGGTCATGTACATGGCTATCTGGTGCCCATATCTGTCTATATTTTAACTGGGCAAAAATGTATATCTATTACCTGTTATTTCTATTTATAGTGGATCTTCCATCCAGACTCTATGGTCTAGACATCTATAGTCCAGGAAATGATCAGGCTTCTCATTGGGCTCTTAACCACCCCACCTGGCCTTAGCTTCTGATTGGTTATTCTTTTTTTTTTTTTTAATTTAATTTTATTTTATTTGAGAACATACTGTACAGAGGGGTTACAATTACATGGGCAGGATAATGCATACATTTCTTACCAAGCATTGCAGCCTCCTCCTTTGTTTACCCTTCACCTCCCTTCCCAGCCTCCCCCCTCCCCCCCACCCAATCATACCCCCCTCCCCCCCCCCCCCCCACATTGTAAAACTGGTTTTGACATGACATTTTGTACTTCTCATTGTTGCAACAGGTCCACCTGAATCCTTAAACGACTTGTTTGTCCCCGTCTCCTCCACATGTTATACTGACATCAAATATAGTGAAAGGGGGGGGGGGTGGGGGGGGTTACAGCCGAGTCTTGGGTCCCGGGTCGTCTCTGGTCTGCAAAGTGCAGGATGAAGTTGTCCGCTCCTTGTCGGTTCTTGCTGGTGTTGAGTAGAATCCGCTCGTCCGCTGCGTCTGGCTCCTTCGTCCCCGACTGTGTCTCAGGTGTGCCCCCGCGGCGGCGGTGGTTGCTGCCGCGACCCTGCCTCCGCAGCAGCAGCTGCTGGCAGGCGCTCAGATGTGTCTGCTTGGCTTCCCCTCTCTTGACTTACTCTCTGTCCTGTGATGGCACACTTGGTGTGATTCTCTGGCTTGGGACTGTTCACTGGAACTCTGAAACTGTTTTCTATGCAAGAGCTTGTTCAGATTCCAGCTTCTCCTCCGCCATCTTCCCGGAACCCTGATTGGTTATTCGTAACCAATCTACCATGCTCTCTCATATCCAGTCAGCAGATGTTAATCAGTCAGGAATAGTTCGGAATATGATCCACCAACTCCAGGATTGCCTGGAATGTAGGAGACAGGAATTAGCAAGTCATCCAATTTTTTTTCTACCCCAAACAGATGGCTACCCTTCTTTCTGCTGTTTGTTGGTCCTTTAATAATGTCTTTTCTTATTGTTTGGCCTCTGCCTCATAAGATTTCTTTCACATTTCATCTAAACATGCATAAGCAAATTCACCACCAAGGAACTCTTACTGGTGCCTTCTCCTGGACCAGATGCTACCCCTAAAATTGATACCCCTGATCAGCAGGAAGCAGCTAGAGAATGTTTTACCAACCCTCTACCATTTGCCTTTCACTTTTAAACCTATACATAAAAAAAGATGGGAATCTATAAGTCTCAGAGTTAGCTTACCAATTAAGTTCCTGCCCTGTGACGCTACCTGTTTACAAAAATCTGTTAAGTTTCTATCTCCCCCATGCTGTATTGTCTTCCTGGTGTGATATACAGATCCCTACCCCAGTTGCAATAGTCTCGTTATACTCCTTCTTAGAATGTTTTTCTCTCCTCAATTCCTGTAGTCCACCTAACATCTTTATAACACTTCTTCTCAGAACTGACTCTACTCCTAAATTCCCATGGTCCATGTAATGTGACTTGTGTGCCTGCCCCCTAAAATTTTGTTTAAATTCTTCCCACACCTGTCCATGGCTGCTGCCTGCATTCCCTCTTGGAGCAGCCAGGCAGGTCTGTCCCCCAATAAAGTCTTGAGCTTGTATTGGTGTCTCTCACTTGCCTCTCATTTCTTATAAGCATCTGTTTGTGTAGTCTCGACTAAGACTGGCTAAAGGGTGGAGGGTTAGCCACATGAGCGTTGTGTGCATTCCCCATTCATCCCTTTCTCATCAAAGTTCAACTTTGATTCTATAAGATTCCCCTTGATCCATTGGATCTGCAGAGGCAGTCCACAGAAACTCAAGCTCCTTTTGGAATAAACCCTGAAAACTCCAGAACAATGTGGACTTAGGTTTTCACTGCTACCTGTATAAATCCATTGAGTATATTGGTTCTCTGTATTTGCTCTAAGAACCTACATAGCAACAGTCCATTAATGAGAGGAATCACTCTGAGCATAACTGAACTCGCCTTTAAAAAATATTGCCATGAGAATGATAAACCCCAGCAACCATGTACTGGTATGAATGTAAATGCTCACTATCCCTAAACAATATACAGAGTCAGGATGAAAATGTTACTCCATATAGTGAAGTGTTTCACCAGTGTTTGTGAGGATATGAGGTGTGTTTCAAAATGGCCCACGCTGGAAACACATCCACCAAGTTGTCACAGCTAGTGTCTTTCCATGTTACAGTCTATGATCTGATGTGAAGCAAGAAGGTGGGATTTTTTTGCCTTTTCACAATCATGATATGCATCTTTTGGAGATACAATTTCATTTCTTGGATTTTCTACCACTGCAATTATGGTATGATAGATAGTGTTTGAGGTCTTTTTAAGGTTTGAGTCATTCCCAAGAAAATGCTAGGATGGAGGAAATGTGGCATAGTGATTAGTAGTCTGGGGACAAAGTGGTTAAGTGTTGCTTGTGCTTTAGAACATCAATTTTCACTGCATGGGAGGGCAGCTAGAGTCCTTGATGGTAATTATCTTCATGGCTTTGTTTTTTTCATCTGTCCAGGGATATAATATATGCCCAGATACACACAAATAAGTGAGTTTTAGTAAGTAGTTAATGAAGGTTTTTATTTTTGTGATACTCAAGTTTGAGTTCAGGTTTTCATGCCTGCCAGGCAAGCACTCTTCCACTTGAGCTATACCTCTAGTCCAAAACCTATAGTGCTCAGCATTCTCAGGAGGTCAGCATAACCCAGCCTATTCCTGCATAGCAACTGACATTTGATAAGCTTAAGAGTAACCACACATTGTTGAAGACAATGATATATTTTTAAATCAAGAAATGTGGAGGGTCTTGATGAAGTAATTCCATAACTATACCCTATTACTCACAAAGCCACACCAGCTAAAGTAAACCCCAAATAGTCGCAGGTGTTGTATGGGAATTCAATCAGCAAGATATGGAGATGCCACAATTTAAGATGTCGAATTGGAAGTTTTTATTGGAAAGCCAGTGTCTGCAGGCAAACTCCTGTCAAAAGACCTGCAGCCAGAGCAGAACTAGCACATAGCTTTTAAAGACAAAAATCACATGTTGGGGGTGCAGACCGAGCCTCAACACAAAAGTGTTAAGATACTTATTCCAAGTAAAAGAGTTATACAACTGGTCACTGGTGGCTCACGCCTGTAATCTTAGCTACTCAGGAGGCTGAGATCTGAGGATCGTGGTTCAAAGCCAGCCCAGGCAGGAAAGTCTGCAAGACTCTTTATCTCCAGTTAACCATCAGAAAACCAGAAGTGGTGCTGTGGCTCAAGTGATAGAGCCCTTGCCTTGAGCTGAAGAGCTCAGGGACAGTGTGCAAGCTCAGAGTTCAAGCCCACAACTGACCAAAAATAAGGAGTTATACAAAAGCAGGGCAAACTAGATAGAGATACTTATTCCTAACAAAAGTGTTATACCCAAGCAGAGCAAACTAGATGAGGATACTTAATTCTAAGAAAAGCATTCATTATACATAGGTGAGGGGGGGCAATAAGGGGCAATCAGGCCCCCAATTTTCTAGGGGAAGTATGAGCTTCCTGGAGCCCTACAACTCATGATATATTTGCCACCCAAGAATGTTCTCTATAACCTCTAGAGTTCTCAGAAATTCCCCATCTTCTATTAACACCTATCAAGATACCAAGATGGTGTTACTTAGATCCAGTATCCATATTTCACAGGACTGTGGACACATGGCCAGGGTTTGTTACTTAAAAAAATCACTTCTTTTTACAAGACTCCTAATCCTTACTCTCATCAGGAAGCTCAGATCAAGATGGTGCTCCAAAAAACTAGTCAGTATTTATTTGCACAATGTGAATCTAGAGCAGAGAGTGATTCTTGAATACAAACCAATTCTCCTCCTTCTGGAGGTTACCTGCAATTTAGAGAGAGAGAAAAAAAGACTGTTTAGGTCTATATCATGGTGGGTCCTGTCTGCACAGCTCTTTGAAGTAACCAAAATGAGAAACAGTGGTCAAGTCAAAGGTCTTGAAATAGTCAGTCATGACTTGCTGCTACAAAATGTCAAAGGTTAGGCACTTTTATTATTATTTATTTATTTATTTTTTGGTCATGGGGCCTGAACTCTGGGCCTGGGCACTGTTCTTCAGCTCTTTAGCTCAAGGCTAGTGCTCTACCACTTGAGCCACAGTGCCACTTCTGGTTTTCTGGTAGTTTATTGGAGATAAGAGTCTCACAGACTTTCCTTCCTGAGCTGGCTTTGAACTGTGATTCTCAGATCTCAGCCTCCTGAGTAGCTAGGATTACAGGCATGAGCCACCAACCTGGAAGGTTGGACACTTTTAAAGAATGTATATTTTACCACTTCATTAATTCAAAGTCCAAATCATAAGTACAGCCTGTTCAACCTCCTGTGAGATTCCCTACTTGGATGACAATATAGCACAGAAAACGGCATCACAATATAGCAGAGAAAATGAAGGGGAAACAACCATGTGGAGAAGAGTCTAAGCATGTGTGGTGGCCATAATTTACATAGCCCTTCTTGTGAAACTGATTTATTCTATATTATCCTCCTGTCCTACTCAGTTATTTGAGTCTTAATGGACTGAAGTTCCACATCCACAATCCTACCATACTACTAGGAAGCTTCCAGCCCATGAAATTTTGGGGAGCAAGACAAACCATGCCTAAATCAATAAGGTTCCAGAAGCCACTTAAAATATGTGAGACAAGTGTGTTTTCTACCAAAAAAGTTTGCTTATTTTCTGTTTATTAGAACCAGGTTAAATTAAACAAAATAGAGTATTAATTAGGCCAAGGAAAAATGAAATTTAACTGGGACAAATAAGTCCCAGGTAACCTGAGAAACATAAGTACAAACCCTAGGAATAGAACAAATTGAGGCCTGGCATTTAATGAAATTTGCAAAGTGAGTTAGAATAAGACCAAATTGAAAGGCAGAATCTCCTTGTAGAAACTCTAGGTTAATCATTAAAGGGAAAATTCCAGAGATAAAGATTTGAAGTAAATTAGTGAGTTAAACACCAGGTTACTGGAATTCAGTAGATAACAGTGAAACTCAGAAAGAGCCAGAAAAGCTAGAAGGTAGTTTGATTTTGGGGTGTGATAAGAAATTTGGAATGTGGATTTTGCTTTGAGGACTTACTACTTTGCGTATAGAGACTGTAATTGCTATTTCACTAACTTGCTTCTTTGATGGGAAGATTTGGGATAAGGACTTTGCCTTGTGATTTATGGCCTTGGTTATTGGAATGACTAGAATTGTAATCACCATTTGTAGTCACTAACTGCTAGCTCTGCTTCTGTGACTTGTTTCTTTGCAGATTGTGAAACTACCACTGGCCACCTGTGAGTGGCACCCCCACCCCCATGGATCTTGCCTTTAAATATCCTGAGCTATTTGACTTCACTGCTGGTCTTCACTGTCTTTGTATAGTGGAGGTCAGACTCCATGGCCATTAAATGATTCCTAACCCTATTAAGTCTGAGTGTTGGTGACTCCTTTTGGAGATTGTGGGTTCAAGTCCCACCAGCCTCAGGAAACTGGGATATTCCATGTTAATCTTGTGAGAATTGTTTTCCGGAAAATCTTTCCTGGGCCAGGGGGCTTAGCCCTTGTTAATTTCATTTTAGTTATATCTTTTTTTATGCTGCACTTTTTTTTTTTTTTTTTTTTGGTTGGTTGTGGGGCTTGAACTCTGGGCCTGAGAGCTGTCCCTGAGTTCTTCGGCTCAAGGCAAGCACTCTACCACTCAAGCCACAGTGCCACTTCTGGTTTTCTGGTGGTTAATTGGAGAGAAGAGTCTCAC